>NC_137332.1:6929370-8164370 GCF_965287045.1 Carcharhinus amblyrhynchos | reverse complement strand
AGCCAGCATAATCAAGGACCCCATGCATCCTGGACATACGCTCTTCCGTCTTCCTCCATCGGGAAAAAGATACAAAAGTCTGAAATCATGTACTAACCAACTCAAGAACAGCTTCTTCCCTGCTGCCATCAGACTTTCAAATTGATCTATCATGTATCAAGTTGATCTTTTTCAACACCCTAGCTATGACTTTAACACTACATTCTGCACCCTCTCCTTTCCTTCTCCCCCCTGTACACTATGAAAGGGATGTTTTGTCTGTGTAGCGCGCAAGAAACAACTTTCACTGTGTCCTAATTCACGTGACGATAATAAATCAAATCAAAGTATGAATAAATCTTGGTCTTCCCATGCAAGTAAGATGTTAAGACTATTCATGGGAGCAAGCAATGCCATTGAACCCTGAGGAGATATTTAATCGAAACCTACATTTGTAACACCAAGACTAAACATGCATTACAAGAAAATTGTGGCTGTTGGTATTGATTTAAGTTTGATTTCGAAGGTGCTTTCAAATGACTACAATGGGTTGGAATTCACAATCCCAGGAAGCTATGAATACTCAGTCGTTGAGTATATTATACCAGCCAGAGAATGGTTCAGGAGATCGAGTAAGCCAGCAGGACACAGATCATACAAGGTCCATTGACTAGCGCAGGATTTTCCAATCTCGGAGTAAGTGTGGCCAGAAAATCTCGTCCATAGTGTGATAAAGTGCAGCTGAGAGAGAGGAAGCACGATGATCACATTGAATAGCACAGCTGGCTCAAGAGGCCAAATTACTTTCTCCTGGTTCCTATGTTTTTTTTCAGTTATATCAATTAATTGAAGCATTTTCAAGTTGAAAGATTGAGCGAAGTGAATAATTGGAGAAACGTTTGAAGTTGTCTTTGGAAACCGCCTGCCTTCGAGGGAATGTGGAGTTGATTGATCCTTTCGAAGAGGCACTGGTCAGAGATGTATTGCATAATTATCAATGGGAAGGCAGATATCTTGAGAGGTGGGAGAAAAGACAGTTTGCAATGGATTGGGAGGAGGAGCTGCGGGGGGCGAGGAGAGAGTAATGTACGAGTGGTTATCAGGAATACACTGGGTAAAATCAAACTTACGTAGAAACTAGAAGCAGGAAGAGGCCATTCGGCCCTATGAGCCTTCTCCACCATTCATTTTGATCATGGTTGATCATGGAATTCAATATCCTGATTCCCCTTCCTCCCATATCCTTTTAGCCCAAGAGATATATCTAATTTCTTCTTGAAATCAGACAATGTTTTGGCCTCAACTGCTTTCTGTGGTAGTGAAATCTACACACTCACCACCCCTGGATGAAGAAATTTCTCCACAGCTCAGCTTACTCCATATCCTCAAATTATGACCCCTAGTTTTGGACTCCCCCCCACCATCAGGGACATTCTTCCTGAATCTACCCTGTCTAACTCTGTTAGAATTTTATAAGTTTCTATGAGATCCCCTCTCCCTCTTCTAAATTCCAGTGACTACAATTCTAACCGACTTAGTCTCTCCTCATATGACAGACCTGCCATCCCAGGAATCAGCCTCGTAAACCTTCACGGAACTCCCTCTATAGCAATGACATCCTTCCTCAACCAAAACTGCCCACAACTTGGTTGATCGACTGACCACTCTCAGGCCAGGTGGCCTGCCCCTGTCCACATTCCTTGTCCAACGCAAACTCCTGGGCAGACTGGCTCACAACAAAAAGCAATCTGTGAATGCAACCACCTGGAACACAAATGGTTTCAAGGAGCTCACTACGAAAGCTCACTCAGAGACACTGAACCCAGTATTACTGTTTTCAGAGCTGGCTGGCTTTTTGTGCTCTGAAATCATGATTGATGTCAGTGAGTACATATTACAAGCTTTTGCAATATGAGGAAATGAATGATGCTATAATGTACCACATCTCTTTATTGCTGGAAAAGTAGTGTAGAATCATGTGTTACATTTGCGATACAACTGGTAAGATATAGACTGTCAGCATGTTCACCTCCACATCTCTGCACAATTACCACCCAAACTAAAAAGTACATTGTGCATTCTCTATAAGTATGGCCTGTACGCTAACTAAGGTAAGAAAAAAAATCACGTGCATTTATATATTTATGTTATTCTATTGTGGGATACGAACTTGGTTGGTAAGGCCAATGTTTCTTTTATTCTTTCATGGCCGTCACTGGCTGGGCCAGCATTTATTGCCCACCTCTAATTGTCCTTGAACTGAATGGCTTGTTTGGCCATTTTAGAGGGCAGTTAAGAGCCTACCGCCTTGCTGTGATCATGGGGTCACGTGTAGGCTGGGCCAGGTAAGGATGGCACATTTCCTTCCCTACAGGTCATGGGTGAACCATGTGAGTTTTTACAACAACTGACAATGGTTTCATGGTCATCAGTCGACTTTTAATTTCATAGAATCTCAGCAGTGCAGTAGGAGGCAACTTGGCCCATTGAGTCTGCATCAACAACAACCCTACCCACGTCCCATCCCCGCAACCCCACATATCCACCCCCCAATAAGGGGCAATTTACCTTGGCCAATCAGCCTGACCCCGCACATCTTTAGAGTCTGGGAGGAAACTAGAGCACCCAAAGGAAACCCATGCAGACATAGGGAGAATGTGCAAATGTCACACGGGCAGTCACCCAAGGCTGGAATCGAACCCAGGTCCCTGGTGCTGTGAGGCAGCAGTGCTAACTACTGTACCGCCATGCTGCCCTTCAGGTTTTTCAGCAATTCAGATTTTTATTGAATTCAAATTTCATCATCTGCCCTGGTGAGATTTGAACACAGGACCCCAGAACATCACCCTGGTCTCTGGGCAAAGTATACAGTGACAATACCACTACACCACTGCCTCCTTGTCCCTAATTGCCCTTGAACTGAGTGGCTTGCTGAGGCCATTCAAGCAAGCAATCAAAATTCAATCACATAGTTGCGGGTCTGGAGTCATATGTAGGCCAGGCTGGATGAGGGCAGCAGATTTCCTTCCCTAAAGGATATCAGTGGACCAAGGGGTTTGCTAGGACACTAGTGACCATGTAACAACAGTTGTCATGGTCAATATTACCAACTTTATAATTCCACATTTATTAATTGAACTTAAGCGCCACCAGCCACCATGGTGGGATTTAAAAACACGTCCAGAGAACATTAGCTGGAGCCCCTGGATTACACTCCAGTGCCATTACTGTCCTCCCCTTATATTGCGCCTGTATACTTCATGTGTCGCCCAAATAATGGATGGCTTTGAAGTGCAGTAATTGAGCTTATGTTGATGCCATATTGGTGCTTTTTGCACTCAGCCTTGAACAACTCCTGTAGGAATGACTAATTAACATGGTATCGATTGACAAAAGGATGTTGGCCAAATCAATGAGAGTACTCCGTTTCTTCGAATAGCTAGTGCCATTGATTTAAGTTGAAGAAGCAAAGGGCCTCTACGCATGCACCTTAACACCACCAGCAATGCAAAAAGAAACCTCTTGACCATACTGGAGTATCAGCCTACATTGTCATAGTATCTCTACAGTACAGAAGGAGGCCAGTTGGCCCATCGCGCCTGCACGGGCAACAATCCCACCCAGGCCCTATCCCCATATCTAGTCTGTTAATCTCCCTGATACAAAGGGGCAATTTTAGCATGGCCAATCAACCTAACCTGCACATCTTTGGAGTGTGGGAGGAAGAGCACCCAGAGGAAACCCACACAGACATGAGGACAACGTGCCTACTCTCACCGAAGGCTGGAATTGAACCTGGGTCTATAACACTGTGAGGCAGCAATGCTAACTGTGCCCCTGTGAAATCTTGGAGTGGGACATGCATGAGACTGTTACTAATTGCAGAGAACAGGCCCCAGTTTCCAAACTTGTTTTTATCAAGTCTCGTGTCAACCTTGGTTCAAGGGATGGGATTCATCCAAAGTCCGAGGTTAATGCCCCGTTCCAGAGGCCTGAGCACAAAGCCTAGTTTGATACTCTGCTGCAGAGCTTGAGGGGGTGCTGCATTGTTGGAGGGTCCAGCTATCCTTTGACATGTTAAACCAATGTGCTATCCGCCATTGCAGATGGATGTCAAAGATCCCATGAAACTATTTGTAGAGGAACAGGGTCATCCTTCCCGGATGTCCTGGCAAATATTTATCCTTCAACTGACATCAATAAAACAGATTGTATGATGAATTATTTCATTGCTGTCTGTGGAAACTTGTTGAGTATAAATTATCTGCTATGTTTCTAATGTTGTAATAGTGACTACATTTTGAAAGTACTTCATTGGCTATGAAGAGCTTTCAGATAGCCTGAGGTCATTGTAGGGATTAGATAAAAGTTCTTTTTACATTCATTTGCTCCCTCTTTCTTCAATTATCCAGTCTATTGGATAAACAGAATAATACAGCTTGGGAATTGGAGTAACCCTTTTTGTTTTAGTTATCCGTTGCTGACTGCAGGGAACCCTGGCCATTGCTGTCCCTTTGCCAATCTGTTCCACATACCAGTGTCCGAAAGCAGACTTTTCTCTTCGAATAGCAAACAAAAGGATTTTGTCCCGCAGTGTTTAGACTGCCGCGAGCACACGATGATCCATATGGTACTTTTGCAACTGGCTCTCCTCAACATCATAGATCCACAAAGAATCAAAAAATCCCGACAGCGCAGAAAAAGGTCATCGGCCGATTTAGTCTGCACTGATTTTCTGACAGAAAATCTCGGGTGAGACCGAAAATTCCCACCTGAGGTCAACGGATATTTTCCGGTGTCGGACTCTGGCCTGCGCCGACATGAAGCGTACAAGTGTAACATAAGGGTAGGACAGTAACGGTACTGGAGTGTATTCCAGGGGCTCAAGCTAGCGTTCGCTGGACATGATTTTAAATCCCACCATGGCGGGTTGGTGGAGTTTAAATTCAATGAATAAATGTGGAATTATAAAGTTGGTAACAGTGACCATGACAATTGTGGTTTCATGGTCACCAGTGTTCTAGCAGAGGTGGTAGAGTTCTGGCTAATATCTTCCCCAGGCTCCCTGTCCCGCCCTAATCCTGTAACCCCATACGTTTACCATGGCAAATCCAAATAGAGCTCCATCCTTTCCATCCCCATCCATTTCATGATCCCAGACCCCTGTGTTGGGAAATGGTGGGAGGAACCTGCAGCTGTGGCCTGCTGTTTTCTACGTCACGTTGCTGGGTATGAAATATACTGATGTGCAGACAGCAGAAGTTAGAATCCAGATTAATGAATGTGGGAGCACACTATCCAATGGGCTGCAATCCAAGTGGGGGGTCCTCAAGGTCAAAACCATGCCTGTGAAATTTGAGGTATCATGGCAAAACCGGATTCCTGCCTTATAATTGACCACACACAGTTAATTAACTAGAATTTGCAACTAATATCATTTCAGCTCCCCCGATGTTGGTGTGGTATGTTAGAATACAACCATGTTGTGGTGACCATGGCCAACCAGCTCCATTGCTCTCGATCCCCCCCAAGCGACCATAAATCTGACTGTCCATGAACCTCGTGAACTGGACAGGTTGTAGGGAATTACATTGCAAGGCAAGTGAGAGATTTTTATTTTGTCACCTCCCAGAATGATTGAACATTTTTGGGGCCTTGGGCCATGGCTCTTGAAAAAGCAAGGTTGTTGCGCTCATGGATTTATTACGTTCCCCCCCCCACCCCGCACCCCCCTCATCACATGTCATTCATTCACGCATGCATGCATGAGCTATTTCTTTTTCTCTCTCCTTTTCAATATCTCTTTGTGTCAATCACTTTTTGTTTTTCCATCTCTCATTCTCTCCCTCTTTTTTCTCCTTCAGCCACTTGCTCTCAATTCTATTTTCTCTCCTTTCCTCTCTATTTCCCTTTCTGCTTCCGCTCTCTTCCTTGTTCACACATTCTGTTTTAATCTCCCCCTTTCTCTCTCAATCTCTTTCATAGGAACATCAAAACTAGAAGCAGGAGTAGGCCCTTTGAGCCTGCTCCACCATTCATAATGATCATGGCTGATCGTCAGATTCAATATCCTGATCCCCCTTGCCCCCATATCCCTTCATCCCTTTCACCTCAAGAGCTATATTTAACTTCCTCTTCTTGAAATCAGACAACATTTTGGCCTCAACTACATTCTGTGGTAGTGAATTCCACACATTCACCACCCTCTGGGTGAAGAAATTTCTCCTCACTTCAGTTCTAAAAGTTTTACCTCTTATTCTCAAACTATGAGACCTAGTTCTGGACTTCCCCACGACTGGGAACATTCGTTCTGAATCTACCCTGTCTCAGCCTGTTCGAATTTTATAAGTTTCTATGAGATCCCCTCTCACTCTTCTAAACTCCAGTGAATACGATCCTAACTGACTTAGTCTCTCCTCATGTAATAGAGCTGTCTTCCCAGCAATCAGCCTGGTAAACCTTTGCTGTAGTCCCTCTTGTAGCAAGGACACACTTCCTTAGATAAGGACACCAAAACTGCACACAATATTCCAGGCGTGGCATCACCAACACCCGAAAAAAATTGCAGCAGATCTTTCTCCCTAAGCTCAAATCCTCTCGTTATGAAGGCCAACATACCATTTGCCTTCTTTACTGCCTCCACCACACTCTCTGGGCCTGATTTTACCATCAAGTTGCACTTGTTTTCAGGGGCAAAAACATGGTAAAGGTGGGCGTGAGGCGTGTAGCCCGATCTGCGCTCGCCTCCACGCCTGTTCCCCCTTCACCAAGGGCCAAAAATGGCCACCTTCAGAATGGCGCCTGGTTCAACATAATGGGTTGCACGCCGAAATTTAACGCACTTCCTCCTTTGCCATCACGCTCGCCACATTAAACAAAACTCGGCACAAAACAGACCTGGTCCGCAAAGATCCGATACGGGCGCTCCAGCTTCTGGGGAGGGAAGCTCTGAGCTTCCAGCAGCTCTCTGACTCCGATCAGTGGTGGGGATTGCAGTGGGGAGGGAGATGGGTCAGATGGTTATCTGGAGGAGTGGGGGGGTGGCGGTGGTGGGAAAGCAGGGACAGGCGGCTGGGAGCATCCGCTGCCACTCTGCGTGCAATCGGTGGCGGGGAAAGGGGGGGGGTGCCCGCTGCCACTCTGCGTGCGAGCGGTGGCGGGGAAAGGGGGGGGGGTGCCCGCTGCCACTCTGCGTGCGAGCGGTGGCGGGGAAAGGGGAGCAGGGAGCCATGATCAGTCTGGGTATTGAGGGGAGGGGGGAGGTGGTTAGGGGGGATAAGGGGGTCAGTAATGTGTGGGGTTGGGGCGATACCTGTGGGGCCGGGGGTGGCATGAAGCAGCCCAGGAGAAATGTGGCAAGGGAGCGTTTTTCTATTTTTTTCCACTGCACGTGCGCAGTTGAAGGTTCCAATTTTTTGGGGTGTTTTGGGCAGGTTAAGCTCTGCCCACAGGCTTCTGCAGCACTGATATTTTTCAGGCAGGGTGCGAATGGGGGCGCCTGAGAACAGGTCTAAAAGTCAGATCTTAAACACTCCCAGTTTCAAGTCCGCCCAGCACTTAGAATCAAAATAGTAAAATAGGGCCCTCTGAGTCTCTTTTTCTCTGTTATACTCTTCCTTTAAATATATATATATATATATATAATACTTTTGCTTTCTCTTCCCCTTCCTCTTTACATTTCTTTCTTCCTCCTCTCTTCATTGGGACAGGAATCAGCGGGTGTCAGGAATTTGCATCGATGTGATTTCATTAAAGGAATCCCATTTTAGAAAAATGAATGGAGTTGAGGAAGTAGACACCTCCTCCGCAAATCACTGTTATTAAATGATTTAAATTGAAATTACTCCCGTGCTGCCTGTACACATAACAGTGCAAAATAGGAGCTAATGCAAATTGTGTGCGGAGAGAATTGAGTCAAAGTTGGTGGAGGGGAGGGATATAAAACTGAAAATCGTTAGCCACCAAGTCAAGAAACTATTAAAATGTCTGTCACCTTTCTTTTAGAATCATACAATCCCTAGAAGGAGGCCATTCAGCCCATCGAGCGCAATCCAACTCAGACGCTACCCCTGCGACCCCACACAAGTTAATGGGGTTACAGGGATACGGCCCAGGCAGGATTGTGGTCACTGCAAACACGATGGGCTGAATGGCCTAATTCTGCACTAGGGGATTAGGTGATTTTATGTATCCACCCCACTCATCCTCCTGACACCAAGGGCAATTTAGCATGGCCAATCTAACCTAAGCACACATCCTTGGAGTGTGGGAGGAAACCGGAGCAGCCAGAGGAAACCCACGCAGACATGGGGAGAACGTGCAAAATCCACATGAACAGTCACCCTAGGCCGGAATTGAACCTGAGTTTCTGGCGCTGTGAGGCAGCAGTGATAACCACTGCGCTACCCTTTCTCATGGAGGTGAGACAAATATCAGCCATGATTGAATGGCAGAGCAGACTCGATGGGCCGATTGGCCTAATTCTGTTCTATGTGGTATGGTCTTTTCTAACTTACATTTCTTGGGCAAGAGTTATTGGTGATATCGAGCTTCCATACTTATATCATGAACAGGATTTGGGGTTTTTGGTCAAGGCTTTGAATAATGGATCAGATAGTGCGGTCAGAACCCCATACTGTGTGGAAAACAGTCACCCAACAGTGACTGGCCTATCAATGGTCAGAGGGCAGGCTTGCTGTCCGATGAAGAATGGCGGCAGACTCAAAGCTATAGGCCAATAAGAGGCCTCCAACTTGGAAGGATCGGCAGCCTGCAGTTCAGGAAAGAATGAGACACAGTAACACAGTGGTTGGCACTGCTGCCTCACAGCACCAGGAGCCCCGGTTCAATTCCAGCCTTGGCTGACTGTGTGGAGTTTGCACATTCTCTCGATGTCTGTGTTACCGAGATTTACTGTAAGCAACTTAGAACGGAAGACAGGTGATTCCCCTTCACACTTCACTTCTAAGATTAATGGCAGAGAAAGAAACGATATCAAGATCCAAGATTAGAATGATTTAGAACATAGAACATAGGACATTACAGCGCAATACAGGCCCTTCGGCCCACGATGTTGCGCCAACCAGTTTTTTAAAAAAAAAACACTGACCCACTAATCTATACCAATCCCTTTTCGTCCATAAACCTATCCACGGATCTCTTAAACGCCCCCAAACTAGGCGCATTTACAACCGCAGCAGGCAGGGCATTCCAATCCCTCACCACCCTCTGGGTAAAGAACCTACCCCTGACATCCGTCCTATAACTACCACCCCTTAATTTAAAGCCATGCCCCCTCGTGCTAGCTTTCTCCATCCGAGGAAAAAGGCTATCACTGTCCACCCTATCTAAACCTCTAATCATCTTATATGTTTCAATAAGATCCCCTCTTAGCCTCCTTCTTTCCAGCGAAAACAACCCCAAATCCCTCAGTCTCTCCTCATAGGACCTCCCCTCCATACCAGGCAACATCCTGGTAAACCTCCTCTGCACCCTCTCCAAAGCCTCCACGTCCTTCCTGTAATGTGGGGACCAGAACTGCACACAGTACTCCAAGTGCGGCCGCACCAGAGTTGTGTACAGTTGCAACATGACGCTGCGACTCCTAAATTCAATCCCCCTACCAATAAACGCCAAGACACCATATGCCTTCTTAACAACCTTATCTACTTGATTCCCAACTTTCAGGAATCTATGTACACATACACCTAGATCCCTCTGCTCCTCCACACTATTCAAAGTCCTCCCGTTAGCCCTATACTCAACACATCTGTTACTCCTACCGAAATGAATTACCTCACACTTCTCTGCATTAAACTCCATCCGCCACCTCGCGGCCCAGCTCTGCAACCTGTCTAAGTCACCCTGCAAACTATGACACCCTTCCTCACAATCTACCACACCTCCGACTTTGGTGTCATCAGCAAACTTACTAATCCACCCAACTATACCCTCATCCAGATCATTAATAAAAATTACAAACAGCAGTGGCCCCAAAACAGATCCCTGAGGCACACCACTCGTAACCGAACTCCATGACGAATATTCACCATCAACCACCACTCTCTGTCTCCTATCTGCTAGCCAATTCCTGATCCAAGTACCTAGATTACCCCCAATCCCATACATCTGCATTTTCTGCAGAAGATTTGGAGAAGAAAAGAAAAATGATGAAGGGAATTTGGAAACAGGTGCGGTAAATGTGTTTAGAACCTCATTTAAGGGTAGCTAGTATAGACTGGTTGGGTCGAATGGCCTACTTTTGTGCTGTACCTTTTACATATGAAAATCCTGCCACAATTCCCATCAAACCAAGATGAGGTTGCGATCTAAGTTTGAATATGTTTTTCATTAATTAGTGGGACATGGGCGTCGCCTTCCAGCCAGTATTTATTGCCCATCCCTAGTTGCCTGAGGGCAGTTGAGAGTCAACCACATTGCTGTGGCTCTGGAGTCGCATGTAGGCCGGACTGGGTAAGGACAGATTTCCTTCCCTGTCATCAGTGACCTTCCTTGTCATCAGTAGATTCTTAATTTTAGCTAAGAAAAAAAAACAAAGAAAATTACAGCACAGGAACAGGCCCATAAGCCCTCTAAGCCTGTACTGACCATGCTGCCCGACTTAACTAAATCCCGCTACCCTTCCAGGGATCATATCCCTCCATTCATCCTATTCATGTATTTGTCATGACGCCCCTTAAAAGCCACTATTGTCACCGCTTCCACTACCTCTTCAGGCAGTGAGTTCCAGCCACCCACCACACTCTGTGTAAAAAATCTGCCTCATGCATCTCTTTTGAACCTTGCCCCTCGCATCTTAAACTTCTGGCCCCTAGTAATTGGCTCTTCCACCCTGAGAAAAAGCATCTGACTATCCGTTCTGACCATGCCCCTCATAACCTTGTAGACTTCAATCAGGTCACCCCTCAATCTGTCATTCCAGTGAGAACAAACTAAGTTTCTTCAACCTCTACTCATAGCTAATGCCCTCCATACCAGCCAACATCCTGGTAAATCTTTTCTGTACCCTCTCCAAAGCCTCCACATCCTTCTCTAGGGTGGCGACCAGAATTGAACTCTATATTTCAAGTGCAGCCTAGCTAAGATTCTATAAAGCTACAACATGGCTTGCCAATTTTAAAACTCTATGCCCTGGCTGATGAGGGCAAGCATGCCATCTGCCTTCTCGACGAATGCCTCCAATTGCATTGCCACTTTCAGTGACCTGTATACCCAGATCCTTTTGTCTATCAATACTCTTAAGAGTTCTGCCATTTACTGTATACTTCCTAACTGCATTAGACCTTCCAAAATGCGTTAGCTCACATTTGTCCGGATTAAACTCCATCTGCTATCCCTCCACCCAAGTCTCTAACCAATCTATATCCTCATCGCTATCTGCAAATCCACCAACCTTTGTGTTATCCACAAACTTACCCATCAAACCAGTTACAGTTTCTCCAAATCATTTATGCATATTACTAACAGAGTATTTTTATTGAAATCACATTGCACCATTTGCTGTAGCAGGATTTGAACCCGGGTCCCCAGAACATTAGTTGAGTTTCTGGTTTAATTGTATAGCAATAATACCACAAGGCCATCGCATCCCTCACAATTTGGTCCCCTGATAGGCCCCCTGTTGGATCTGATGCATCCCTGGTGATTAATTACCATGACTTCCTTGTGGCTTGGCAGGGCAGACGTAATGAGCACTTGGACAACAATGGGGAAAAGATGGGGAGATGGTGTAAGTTTACCTTTATGAATCGTGCTTTTGTTTCGACCAGAATTTCTAATTTAAGTCAGTTTATTCTGTTAGCACTTTGCTAAATGAATCATTGAACAACAAGCGAATAGCCTACAAAGCATCCCATTAACTTTGTGGCATTCACCTCAGGAGTCAGGTTAGTTAACTGGATGCTCCACAATGCGCTGATGACCAAAGCCAGACTGGGTGCCTTCCACAAGGTGCTGGCCATTGGCTTGACACTCCACTATTCCATTTTAAGATCTTATTCACTAAGACTTGTTTAATTAATGGGACATAATTTTGTTCCAACCTTTCATTATGTATTGCATGGTTTAAATTCCTGCTTTCCTTATTTCATTCAGTCCCTTTACACCGGAAGTTGCTTCTTACTTGACAGAAGTGGCTCAGTGACCTGCTAGGTGGCTTTAATCGAGGATGATAAATGTCTGGAGTAATGCGCCAAAGTATTCAGACAGTAGGACCATTTATATCACAGCTGGAATACAATGGGGACAAGCTTCAGTGGGCAACAGAGCCTTTACTTGTCCTTGTGTTTTTTTTTGTGTTATTGTATTACTATTCTACTTCGTAATTAATGGCTGAAAAGTATGTAAGCTCCCTCTGACTATTCCCTACCTCCCCCAGCAGAAGACTTTGGCCTTCATTTTGATGTCTTTCCTCCAAACGCACTGCCTGGATATCGGACACTCCTCGTATGATGAATTGAGCTTGTGTCCTTCCAGTTGGTGCTGTGTCAGCACGCTTAAGGTAAAGTTAGGTACTCTCATTTGTTTAACCTACTCCTGGTACGATGCAAGACTAACCAACTGTGGAGGGAGCAGCTGCTTTGAATAATCACCACCCTTGCACAGAGAACATTGTCCTGAAAAGGGTCAGCAGTCTGCAAAACAGCATGCGCTGCTACCTTGAGCTGAGGGCAGACTGGGCCTGTTACCCCAATTCCCAGCCACTAACTTGTGACGGTGTAGCTGAAATTATCGCTCAAACCTCGGCTGCCCAGTTCCGAACTCAGACTATACCTTGCTTTCATATCACCCCTGTGCTCACTCACCTACTTTGGCTCCCGGAGCAACAACAATCCTTTCAAATCCTTATCCCTGTGATCAAATCCCTGCATTCCGCCCTGTTTTTGTGACATCCTGTGGCCCCCAAAAGCACCCCTTCAATTCTGGGCTCCTTCACGTCACAATGGAGAGGTGGTGGCGTAGGGGTATTGTCACTAGACTAGTAATCCAAAGACCATGACAAATTTCCAGAGACCTGCATTCATAATCCCACATGACCTATGGTGAAATTTGAATTCAGTAAAAATCTGGAATTAAGAGTTTATTTATGACCATTGTCCTAAAAACCCATCTGGTACACTAACATCCATTAGGGAAGGAAATCTGCCATCCTCACCTAGTCTGACTCCAGATCCACAGCAATGTGGTTGACTCTCAAATGCCCTCAGGAATGGGCAATAAATTCCGGCCAGGTCAGTGACACCCACATCCCATAAACGAATAATTAAAAAATTCCCAATTTGCACTACTCTACCATTGCCTTCAGCTGCATAGGCCCCAAGCTACAGTCCTCCCGAAAATCCTCTTTATTTTCTGCTTCAAAATGTTCCATAAACCGGTCTCTTTGACCAAACTCCCAATACTTCCAGCTGTGATGAAGATTCAGCCAGTCGCGAAACATTAGTTCTATTCTCTCTCCGCAGACGTCAGACCTGCTGAGATTTTCCAGCATTTTCTGCTTTGGTTCCTGATATTTCCAATCATGGGTCAGCATTCAGTTTGGTTCAAGACTTGCTCCTGTGACTTGCCTTGTGACGCCTGGCTCTATCGAAGGCTCTAGATAAATGCAGGTTGTTGTTGCTGCTGTCCTTTCGTCTGTGCTCCTCTGACTTTACGATCAGACCAAATCTTTCTGTCTCCTGATCGTCAGAGGCTGGACGTCTGACTAAAAATGTGCGTGGAGACCCTGTGGAATCCCTGACCTGCGTACCTCACCCAGGAACTTTCAACTTCCAATAAGCAACTTCCCTGTTCCCCAGGACCCACCATTAAAATCTCCAAATCTCCAAGTTGGAGAATCTGGAAGGACCTGGTATACTTAGCCTGATGGTTACCCAGGAAATGCTAGACAGAAATGACCCAGCCTAATGTCACAAGTGCCAAAAGAGAAAATTCTGGAAAATCTCAGCAGGTCTGGCAGCATCTGTAGGGAGAGAGAAAAGAGCTGACGTTTCATGTTTATTGATGTCTTTTCTTTTACTTCACAGGTGATTCGGTCCGCCTTGTTGACCAACAAGGGGCATACACGCGATGGGTCGTGCAATGGCTGCTCTTGGATGTTGCTTCGAGAGTTGCCTAGTGCTTCACGTCGTTAGTGTACGCTTAAACTGGACCATCTTGACGGGCAACATGACAGCTCAGTGACTATCACTGTTTGCTGTGCAGATACATGGATTTGGGCCATTGTCTGCGGGAGTTTGCACATTCTCCCCGTGATTGCGTGGGTTTTCTCCGGGCGCTCCAGTTTCCTCCCACATCCCAAAAAACATTCTCTTAGGCTGATTGGTGTAACAAATTGTCCCTAAATTAGCCTTCCCTCAATCTTCCCCAATAGGTGTAGACAAAGGTCATGGGTAGAGGAAGGCACTCATAATGTTAAAATATCTCGTTGGGCCAAAGGGCCTGTTTCCCGTGCTGTGTTGTTCTTTGTTCTTTGAGTCCAGATGACCCTTTGTCAAAGGTTTGAGGCTGAAAATTGTTGCGATTTTCCAGCACTTACTCTTTTGGTTTCAGGTTCCAGCATCTGCAGTAATTTGCGCAGCTAGAGGTCATTAAGCCCATCAAGTCACCCCAGGTCCTGCTGGTGAAATCCAATCAGCCCCATTCTCCTGCTCCATCCCTGTAACCTTGCATGTTTAATTCTCTCAAAGCTTAAAGTTTATTAGTGTCACAATAAGCTTACATTAACACTGCAATGAAGTTACTGTGAAAATCCCCTAGTCGCCACACTCTGGCGCCTGTTTGGGTAACACTGAGGGAGAATTTGGCCATTGCAACTTACCAGCACATCTTTCGGAATGTGGGAGGAAACTGGAGCACCCAGAGGAAAGCCACGCAGACACTCATCTGCCATCTCACCCACCTTTTTTATTCATTCATTCGTGGGACATGGGCATCGCTGACTGGCCAGCATTTTTACCCATCCCTCATTGCTTGAGGGCAGCTGACAGTCAACCACATTGCTGTGGCTCTGGAGTCACAGGTAGGCCAGCCTAGGTAAGTAAACATTCCTTCCCTAGCGGACATTAGTGAACCAGTTGGGTTTTTCCAACAATCAATAATGGTTTCATGGTCGTCAGTCAATTCTTAATTCCAGGGTTTTTTTTATTGAATTCAAAATCCACCAGCTGCCGTGGTGGGATTTGAACCCAGGTCCCCAGAACATTGGCTGAGTTTCTGGATTAATAGTCTTGTGATAATATCATGAGGCCATCGCTTCACCTAACCTGCCACCTCATCCATCTGCCACCTGGCACTTATGATGTGGAGTTGCTGTGTTGGACTGGGGTAGGCACAGTAAGTAGTCTCACAACATCAGGTTAAAGTCTAACAGGTTTATTGGTAGCACGAGCTTTCAGAGTGTTGCCCTGTGAACTTTACTAACCTGATAAAGGGGCAGCGCTCTGAAAGCTCGTGGTACCAAATAAACCTGTTGGACTTTAACCTGGCGTTGTGAGACTACTTACTGTACCTGACACTTAGACACTTACCTACCTCACTCACTTCCTCGTCCGCTCACTCACCCATCCATTCCCCGGTGATGAGACTGAATCTTTAAGCTGGGCCTTCAACCATACAGCAGCTCGGTAAATGGGCAGTGTGTCCCGCCTTCCCCACCCTCCACTACACACTTCCTCAACACGTTCCCCAAGGCAATGCCTGTCACTCATGCAGTAAACATCGGGAAACTCGGGGGAGAAAGATTGGAGCAGCATCGGGTCAGCAAAATTTGCGAAAGAAACATCAATATGACAATCATCGCCACTGCTCAGAGAATCTGGGCTATCATTTCTTCAGAACTTCAAATATGCTGTCTTTCTCACTAACTTTCATTTTCCTACACTTGCAATGGGGTTGAAATAATTGCAGACGCCTGCACATTCTTTCCTCAAAATTAAATCCTGAAGAATTGTTCACCTCCAAAACATTATAATAAATCCCAGGCAAGCTTAATGTTATCGAAACACTGCTGCCAATTTTTCTACCTGGTGTCCTTTTACACTCTCCATCTTTGTTAGTGTTTTGTGTTGTGGGTCTCAGCTTTGACCCCAATTTGAACAAGCCCTCCCCAGGCTTCCAGCACCTTCCTTCCACTCTCCATTGTCTAAGCTGCCCACCACCCATTAGTGTCCCAAAAGGAATTCATTCATTCATTCATGGGCATCAGTGGCTGGACCAGCATTTATTGCCCATCCCTAGTTGCCCGAGGGTAGTTTAGAGTCCGCCACATTGCAGTGGCCATGGGGACACATGTAGGCCAGACCAGGTAAGGATGGCAGATTTCCTTCCCTAAAGGACATTAGTGAACCAGATGGGTTTTTCTGACAATGGTTTCATGGTCATCAGTAGATTCCTAATTCCAGATTTTTTTTTAAATTGTAGCATCTGCCATGGCAGGATTTGAACCTGGGTCCTCAGAACATGATTTGAGTCTCTGGATTAATAATCTAGTGATAATATCACTAGGCCACCGCCTCCCCCTAACTCAGGCTGTGTTGTGCTAGACCTGTTCCCTCAGGTCTACATGCCGCCAAACCATTGCTCTTCTGCAGGAGGAAAGCGCTGGAAGTCACCTCCAAAATATGAACGGCTTAACATTTAATTCTTGACTCCACAGGCCTACTTTCTGCAGCTACCAACCTGCACAAGCCAACTCCCTTCCTCCAACCTGCCCAAGAACTGCTTAAGAACCCTCAGTGAGGCAACTCATTCCAATCAGAGACACGGCAGGCACTGGCAACTTGCTAAGATGGTTAAAAGAGAGGCCAAGGCCTAATTTCGGGTGAGCCTCAGGCAACTCCTTCCCCAACCCCCACCACCAGTGCCCCACACCGCCCATACCCGCAACATGCCTCCATACCCCCCGCCCTCATTTTTACTGGTGTGCACTTTTCACAAGTGTAAAACTTGTTGAAAATAGGCCAAAGATATTTTTGGCAGGATTTTATGGCCTCACTTGTCCTGAAACCAGAAACTCCCGCCCGAGGTCGATGGACCTTTCCATGGTCCACCCCTCGTCCACTCCATTTCCCGTGGCGGGCAGGACGGGTAAATTCACGCCATTATCAGTCCCCGAGTAGTCACTGTCTTTAAACTTTAAACTGGAGTCGTCTTATCGGGGGAACTTTCTGGTCATTCACTGAGACGGGATTCTCAGGTGAACGGAGATTTGGCCAAGCGCCAAAGCCTCCAACCTCGCCGGCAGTGGGGCTTGAATGGCCGGAGAATTCTGGCCACTGTCAGCTATTAAAACCCACGGGACCTAAAGAGATGGAATGAAAACTACCTACCTGGTACTGACAGCACAGAGACAGGCCATGCAGCCTAAAGGATCTGTGGCTGTGTCAATGCTCCACACGGACTGTTCCAAGTTGCGCGCATTGGATTAGCTCCCAAGTGTTAAGGTTGTGGACAAGTCTGATATATTGCCATCTTGACTACAAGTGAAATATGGTGTCACTTTGTTTCAGCACTGAAATCTCCGCCAGATCTGACCAGGTTGTCCGACCTTCAACTTAAAAGCGAGCTTGATTTTAGTCACTTTGCTGATTGTTTGTAAATCCAGCCAGCAGAGTTGAAAAAGGTCAGACATTTTTAAAACCATGACAGTAAAGTGCATGACTTATAGCCACTGCCAGGAGGCTGGCTTGAGCAACACACAGGAAATGAGATTCACTCTTAAAGAAAGGCGATCCATTTATAGAAGTGTCTCACATATTGCTTCTCTTTAATCTTTCGTGCCTCATGTTCTGTAGTCTGTCATCTTTGGCCCAATTCGTAATACTGTTGCCTTTGGTTCTATAAAGATTGTGGGTCAAAGCCCTACTTCAGAACTTTGTTGTGCAAACTGGGTTGATGCAGGAAAACAATCGCTGGTTGCACATTCCAGGCCATACCATGAGTAAAGCAGGCATGGAGCAGATGTTTCCTTTTGTGGGGCATTCTAGGACAAGAGGTCATAGCCTTCGGATGAGGGGTGGCAAATTTCAAACAGAATTGAGGAGAGACTACTTCTCCCGGAGGGTTGCGAATCTGTGAATTCACTATCCCAAAGTGCTGGGACAGTGAATAAATTTGAAGAGGAGTTAGGCGGATTTTTAATCGGTAATGGGTTGAAGGGTTATCGGGAGAAGGCAGGAAAATAGGGATGAGGAACATATCAGCCATGATAGAATGGCGGAGCAGACCCTTTTGTATCTCTCCCCTCTCACCTTCAACCTATGCCCTCTAGTTTTAGACTCCCTGACCTTTGGGAAAAGTTATTGACTATCTAACTGATCTGTGCCCCTCATTATTTTATAGACCTCTATAAGGTCACCTCTCAGCCTCCTACGCTCCAGAGAAAAATGTCCCGGTCTGTCCAGCCTTTCATTATAACTCAAACCATCAAGTCCCGGTAGCATCCTAGTAAATTTTTTCTGTACTCTTTCTAATTTAATAATATCCCTTCTATAACAGGGTGACCAGAACCAGCCTAATTCCACTCCTATATCTTATGAACTTATGAACTATCTTTGGTGTGTGGTTTTCAAATATACAACTCAGGTCTTTTACTTAAAATCCAATATTTCCTTGTGTAATTCCAGGGTTTCTCCCCATCCTCGTAACGCTGAACCTTAAAGATTCCACCGTACCGTTTAAAGAAACGTGTGGCATTCTCCTCATGTCCTGGCCAGCACCTCTCCGTCACATAGCAAGACAAAAGGCACGTGTTAACTCAGGCTTTTTGGGCCTTATTTGTTCCTACATAAGAACTACCTAACTGAGTTGTTTTATGAGTGCTTGCTGATGCAATAAGGGCCTCTTATGAAGAAGAGAATTACTTGAGCTCAATGAATGAACTCTCGAAATGCGTCATCTCGAGATATTCCAAGGATGTCATAGAAAGTTGAAGCAGGAGGGGGCTATTCAGCCCTTCAGGCCTGATCCGCCGCCATTCATTTTGATCATGACTGATCATCGAAATCAATATTCTGGCCCCCCACCTTCTCCCCATATCCCTTAATCCTTTAGCCTCAAGGGCTGTAGCAAATTCCTCCTTGAAATTGCACAACATTTCGGCCTCAACTACTTTCAGTAGTAGCGAATTCCACACATTCACCACCCTCTGGGTGAAGAAATTTCTCCTCACCTCAGTCCATAAAGGTTTGCCCTTTATCCTCAAGCTATGACCCCCTAGTTCCGGACTCACCCGCCACCGAGAACATTCTTCCTGAATCTACCTCATCCAAAGGTGTGCAGTTTAGGTGGATTGGCCGTGCTAAAATTGCCTCTTCGTGTCAGGGGGACTAACAGGGTAAATATATGGTGTATTGGGGATAGGGCCTGGGTGGGATTGATGTCGCTCGATGGGCCGAATGGCGTCCTTCTGATCTGAAGAGATTCTATAATTCTATGAATCCTGTTAGAATTTTATAAGCTTCTAGGAGATTCCCTCTCACACTTCTAAACTCCAATAAATGTAAATTAAGCAGAGCCCATGTCAGCACACCATGAAAAAAAAGTACCATTCACAAGCCCAGCGCAGCCCAAAAAAAGTACAGCTAATTTAATGTTTTGATTTGATTTGATTTATTATTATCACATGTTGGTAAACAGTGAAAAGTATTGTTCCTTGCATGTTATGCTGACAAAGCATACCGTTCATAAGGAAGGTAAGTCTTCTGACAACACCAGGTTAAAGTCCAACAAGTTTATTTGGTAGCACGAGCTTTTGGACCGCTGCCCCTTCATTAGGTGAATGATCATAGGGAAGGAAAGGAGAGAGTGCAGAATGTAATGTTACAGTCATAGCTAGGGTGTAGAGAAAGATCAACTTAGTGAGAGGTCGGTCCATTCAAAAGTCTACTGGCAGCAGGGAAGAAGGTGTTCTTGAGTCGGTTGGTGCATGTCCTCAGATTTTTGTACCTTTTCCCCGATGGAAGAAGGTGGAAGAGAGAATGTTTGGGATGTGTGGGATCCTTAATTATGCTGTCTGCTTTGCCGAGACAGCGAGAAGTGTGGTCAGAGTCAATGGATGAGAGGCTGGTTTACGTGACGGATTAGGCTTCATTCATGACCCTTTGTAGTTTCTTGCAGTCTTGGGCAAACCAAGCTGTGATACAACCAGAAAGAATGTTTTCTGTAAGATATGCCATGGCAATGCGTGGAAATGCAATGAGCAGCCAATTTAAGATCAGCAAGACCCAACAAAATGGCAAAATGGTAATAAGCAGCTCTTTGTTTTGGATTGACTAGGGACAACACATTCTTCTAAATGATGCCACATCATCTTTCTGATCCACCAAACAGGGCCTCCGTTTAACTTTTCTTCCAAAAGGAATTACCTTAGAGACACAACATTCCCTTCGGGTGGAACTTGAACCCACAACCCTTTGAGCTCAGAAGTGGTGGCACGGTGGCACAGTGGTTGGTCATGCCACATCACCGAGTCACGTACCTGATTTCACTTCCAGTCTTGGGTCACTGTCTGTGTGAAGTCTGCCTGGGTTTCCTCCGGGTACTCCAGTTTCCTCCTGCTCTCCAAAGGTGTGCAGCTCAGGTGAATTAGCCGTGGTAAATGCATGGGGTTACAGGGATAGGGTGGGGTGGTGTGGGCTTGGGTCAGGTGCTTGTTTGGTGAGGCAGTGCAAACTCAGTGGGCTGAATTGCTTCCTTCTGCATTGTACTGATTCCATGATTCTAAGTGAGAATGCTAACTACTGAGGCAAGGCTGACATGCTGACCTTGGATCCGTTCTGAGGCACTGCACAGGAATGTGGTCAGACATCGGTCACACAAGGTAGTCTTCACGCAAAGGTGCAGTTGAGGCATAGATTTTAGGGACTATCTTAAAGGAAAAGAGTGAGGCAGAGAGATATGGGGAGGGAATTCAGAGCGCGGCATGAAAAGTCGAAAAAAGAAAATTCACAGTAAATTTTAAAGTTTATTTACTAGTCACAAGTAGGCTTACGTTAACACTGCAATGAAGTTCCTGTGAAAATCACTGAGTCACTACACTCCAGTGCCTGTTTGGGATGGTAGCAGAATAGTTGGTACTGTTTCCTCACAGTACTGGCATCCTAGGTTCGATTCCCAGCTTGGGTCCCTGTCTGTGTGGAGTCTGCACGTTCTCCCCGTGTCTGCGTGGGTTTCCTCCAGGTGTTCTGGTTTCCTCCCAGAGACTGAAAGATGTGCTGGTTAGGTACGTGGCAGCGAGGGGAACTTCACAGTAACTTAATTGCAGTGTTAATGTCAGCCTTACTTGTGACTAATAATTAAACTTTACTAAGGGTAAATTTGGCATGGCTAATGCACCCAGCCAGCATTTAAAATTTGGGACATTTGAAATAATTCTGACAAACCCTGTGTTGGATTGATCTTGAGTCAAAACTTCTTGTCAGGTTGATTGATATATTCCTGATACAATTGGCAATGAAAAGATAATTCTAGCATTGAGACAAAACACACAGACGCAGGGTAGAAAGTGCAGACTCCACACAGACAGTGACCCAAGGCAGGAATCGAACCCAGGTCCCTTGCATCTTGAGGAAGCAGTGCTAACCATTGTGCCACCGTGTCTCAGTTGGGCTAATGCAAACATGCTCTTCAATAAAATCTGTCCCCGATTTAAATTAGATAAGAGATTGTTTTATTAACTCAAAGCCACAGCATTTATTTGTTAGTAAAACAGAATGAGCAGGCGTTTAAGAAGTATGGAAATCAATTGGCAAGTTGAGAGCAATAATTTGATTTTCTGAGTATAGATTATTTAACCGAGGTATATTTTTTATGAAGTTACTTAGCCAAGGAGACCCACTGAGATTGCACAACGTGTTTGCACTTAGACTGTGGATCAGAAAGACGGGGAATATTCTGCGAAGGTTTCCTAGTGGGGAATATTAGTGGAGAAAACAGAATCGAGCCTCTGACTCTTTACAAAATGAGTGCCGTGGGATCCTTAATGTCCAACTTGTACAGACAGATGGCAAATCAATATAACATCCAATGCAAATATTTCCAGCAATGCAACACGTGTAGAAGTAGGGATAGTCAAGAGCATCTGGTTTTTAGGTGTCTAGATCACCAACAACCTGCTTTGGTCCCTCCATGCCAACGTTATGGTTAAGAAAGCCCACGAGTGCCTCTACTTTCTCAGAAGATGAAAGAAATTTGGCTTGTCCACTATGACTCTGTCCAATTTTTCAGATGCATCATAGAAAGCATTCTTTCTGGTTGTATCACAGCTTGGTATGGCTCCTGCTCTGCCCAAGACCTCAAAAAACTCAAAGGGTTGTGAATGAAGTCCAATCCACCATGTAAACCAGCCTCTCACCCATTGATTCTGCCTCAGAAAAGCAGCCAGCATAATTAAGAACCCCACCCACCCAAGACATACTCTTCCATCTTCTTCCATCAGGAAAAAGGTACGAAAGTCTGAGGACACGTAACAACCAACCCAAGTACAGCTTCTTCCCTGCTGCCATCAGACTTTTGAATGGACTTACCTTGCACGAAATCTTTGTCGGCATCCTAACTGTGATTGTAACACTATCTTCTGCACTCTCTCCTTTCCTTCTCTATGAACAGTGTGCTTTGTCTGTATCGCGCATTTCTTGCGATGCGAGGTAGCAGTGCTAATCACTGTGATGTTTAGGCCATCAATGCTAAGCCAGATACTGACCATTCCCGAACTGGGGTTTCTGCCAAAGTCACGGCAGTGGAGCAGGCACAGGAGCTTAGGGGAATCTCTGGGGATAATGAGGAGTAAGAAGTCTCACAACACCAGGTCAAAGTCCAACAGGTTTATTTGGTAGCACAAGCCACAAACTTTCAGAGTGCTACTCCTTCATCAGGTGAGTGAGAGTTCTGTTCATAAACAGGGCATATAAAGACACAAACTCAATTTACAAAATAATGGTTGGAATACGAGTCTTTACAGGTAATCAAGTCTTAAAGGCACAGACAATGTGAGTGGAGAGAGGATCTCTAAGAAGATCTTTAACCTGGTGTTGTGAGACTTCTTACTGTGCTTAACCCAGTCCAACGCCAGCATCTCCACATCATGACAATGAGGAGACCATGGGCTGAACTTTAACTACACATCCCATTGTTCCCGTCAAACTCAATGGAGTTTGAAACAGGTCAAAGTATCTTATGGCCCCTTCCCCATCAGGGCAGGTCCCTAAGTCTTTACCTCTTACTTCCAAAAAGCAAAGTTTTTCCTCTGTTGTTGCCCACATTACTCATACATCTGTATTTGTTTGCACATTTTCTGGAAGAGCAAAGCACTCCGGAGGTTTCTTTCAACTCAAAGGGATTTCTCGGATTTTGTTGAAGGATTACTTTATGTTCTGAAAGGTCTTCTGTTCTGAATCACTCTGTACTTGTCAGTTAATTAGTTAGATATCTTATTTCTCTGCTTGAAACAGCACCATAAAAGAGTCAAACAATTATCCAGGGTTTAATGTAAACTCTTTAATATATTCCGGTATTAATGTTCCATTTATAAGACGGAGGAAAATATTGAAATTGCCAAGGCAAAGCCCTGATATCGCTGAAAGTGTGAAATAAAAATGAAGAGGTTTGGAAATGCACGATCGGTCAGGCAGTAGCTGTGGAGAGAGAGAAACAGAGGCCTTCAGGACTCCGACGCTGGGATCAAGCGAGGGTCTGTAGTCTGTACTCTGTGGAAGCAGGACTGGCTCAACAATGTTTGAAACACAGAAACTAGGAGCAGGAGTAGGCCATTCAGCCCTTCGAGCCAATCATTTTGATTGTGGCAGATTGTCAAATTCACTATCCTGGTCCTGCTTTCCCCCCCCCCATTATCCCTTTACCCCAAGAGCTATATCTAATTTCTTCTTGAAATCATGCAATGTTTTGGCCTCAACTATCTTCTGTAGTAGTGAATCTTCTATAGTAGTGAATCTTCTATTGTATATCTTCCATAGTAGTGAATCTTCTATAGTATATCTTCTATGTCTTCTATATCTTCTGTAATATATCTTCTATGCTATATCTTCTATAGTAGTGAATTCCACACATTCGCCACCCTCTGGGTGAAGAAATTCTTCCTCACCTCAGTTATAAAAGGTTTACCCTTTATCCTCAAACTTTGAACATAGTTCTGGACTCCCCCCACCATTGGGAACATTCTTTCTGACTCTACACTAACCCTGTTATCACAATAAGAAGTCTCACAACACCAGGTTAAAGTCCAACAGATCTATTTGGTAGCACAAGCCACTAGCTTTCGGAGCGCTGCCCCTTCATCAGGTGCGGGGGAGTTCTGTTCACAAACAGGGCATATAAAGACACAAACTCAATTTACAAAATAATGGTTAGAATGTGAGTCTTTACAGGTAATCAAGTCTTAAAGGTACAGACAATGTGAGTGGAAAGAGAGTTAAGCACAGGTTATTAAAGAAATGTATCTCCAACCAGGACAGTTAGTGAGATTTTGCAAGCCCAGGCAAGTCAGGGGGTTACAGATAGTGTGACATGAACCCAAGATCCCGGTTGAGGCCATCCACATGTGTGCGTAACTTGGCCATTAGCTTCTGCTCAGCGACTCTGCGTTGTCGTGTGTTATGAAGGCTGCCTTGGAGAACGCTTACCAGAAGATCAGAGACCGAACACCCATAAACGCTGAAGTTTTTCCCAGCAGGAAGAGAACAGCCCTGCCTGGTGATTGTCAAGCGGTATTCATTCATCCATTGTCATAGCATCTGCATGGTCTCCCCATTGTACCATGCCTCAGGACATCCTTTCCTGCAGCATATCAGGTAGACAACGTTGCAAGTATATGTACCGTGTGCCTGGTGGATGGTGTTCTCATGTGAGATATGACATCCATGTTGATGATCCAGCATGCCTTACAGAAGTTGCTGTGGTGGTCACTGTTCTCCTGAAGGCTGGGTAGTTTGCTGCAGACAATGGTCTGTTTGAGGTTGTGCGGTTGTTTGAAGGCAAGAAGTGGGGGAGTAGGTATGGCCTTGGCGAGATGTTCATCTTCATCAATGACATGTTGAAGGCTCCAGAGAAGATGTCGCAGCTTCTCTGCTCCGGGAAGTGCTGGATGACGGAGGGTACTCTGTCTGCCATGTCCCGTGTTTGTCTTCTGAGGAGGTCGGTGTGGTTTTTTAGCTGTGGCGTGTCAGAATTGTCAATCGATGAATCGAGCGCCATATCTTGTTCCTATGAGGGCATCTTTTAGCATCTGGAAGTGTCTGTTGTGATCCTCCTCATCTGAGCAGATCCTGTGTATACAGAGGGCTTGTCCTTAGGGGATTGCTTCTTTAACATGTTTAGGGTGGAAACCAGAGAAGTGGAGCATGGGCTTCTAGTACAGTGAATTGCTGAAGTGACTGTCCTTGATGGGGATGCGTGTGTCCAAGAATGCAACCGATTCCGGAGACGAGTCCGTGGTGTGTCTGATGGTGAGATGGAACTTATTGATGTCATCATATAGTTGTTTCAGTGATTGTTCACCATGAGTCCAAAGGAACAAAATCCATCGATGTATCTAGTGTATAGCATTGGTTGAAAGTTCTGTGCGCTGAAGAGGTCTTGTTCGAACCTGTGCATGAAGATGTTGGCATATTGAGGTGCAAATTTGGTCCCCATAGCTGTTCCATGTGCCTGGATGAAGAACTGATTGTTGAAGATGAAGACATTGTGGTCCAGGATGAGTTGTAAAATTGCATCTGGAGATTGGCAGTTGTTGGTGTTGAGTACTGAGGCAGTTGCAGCCACGCCTTTGTCGTGGGGGATGCTGGTGTAGAGTGCCAAGACATCCATTGTGACAAGGAGTTCTCCTGGTTCAACTGCTCCATGTGTGCTGTGTTTCTGTAGGAAGTCCACAGTGTCATGACAAAAGCTGGAGGTTCTTTGCACAATGGGTTTCAGGATGCCCTCGATGTAGCCACAGAGGTTCTCGCACAGGGTCCCACTGCCTGATGCGATGGGACAGTCAGGTGAGGCAGTAGAGATCGCCACCGCAGGAAGTATGTGGGGTGAGAGCACAGAGGATGCTCTGAAGGTCCGGATCAAAGGTCTTGATCAGACTGTTGAGTTGATGGGTCTGTTCTTTTGTCGGATCTGAGGGTAACTATCTGTAGTGTTCCTCGTTGTTCAGTTGTCAGTCCATTATTTTGCAGTAGTCCATTCTGTTCAGTATGACAATGGTCCCTCTTTTGTTTGATGACAATGTTGCGGTTGGTCTTGAGAGCGTGGATGCCGTTGCGTTGTGCTTGGGTAATGTTCCAGGCTGTCTTGTGAGTGCATCTGATGAATCTGGCATTGACGCACCTTTAGATGGCTTGGGCATACATGTCAAGTTGAGGGCAGCGGCCTTCCAAAGGAGTACAATTTGCCTCTTTCCTCTTCGGTTGCTGCACCACGGATCTCTCTGTTGCTATTCCAGTTCTTTAGCTGTCTCATTGTGTTCGCTGTTGGCCTCTTGGGGTTTGTAGAAGAACTCCCGCAGCCTCATTCGCCTGATGAATTCCTCTGTGTCTGCTGATGGGGTCTATTTTGGTGGTGGGTGAGAAATTGAGCCTTCAGCTGAGAACTTCGATTTCATCTGGTTGAAGTGCATAGCCCAACAAGTTGACGATGGACTTCCCTTCAGTGGTGCTGTTTTCTGCTGTGTTACCAGGGAGGTTTGGTTGTTGCTGATGGTGATGCCAAGTTTGTCAAGTTTCCTGTTCTGGATGTGCATGTAGATGGTGTAGTTCCGTTGTCTCATTTTCTTGGCAGAGTTTCGCATCAGGCCTGCGTCCTGAGTGCAAGTTGAGAATATGAACTCTATTTTGGTTTCCAGGATGCAGCGGTTGCTGTAGAGCTGGTGAGTGAGACGGTTGAGGAGTGTGAGAGAGGTGCAATGGCAAAGTTTCTCAGTGTAGTCTGTGTTATAGGTTGACCTGAATGAGTTTGTGATCTGTAGTCCTTTTGGTACCTTGCCTGCTTTCTTGCATCTCTGTAGAAACTTGATGTTTGTGTCGATATGCGTGATCTTCTCAGAGGTCCTCTCCACGTGGAGCCAGCAGTTTGCGGTGTCGGTGATAGCCATGATCTGGAGATGCCAGTGTTGGACTGGGGTAAACACAGTAAGAAGTCTCATAACATCAGATTGAAGTCCAACAGGTTTATTTGGTTGCACAAGCCGCTAGCTTTTGGAGCACTGCCCCTTCATCAGGTGGGTGGGAGTTCTGTTCACAAACAGGGCATATAAAGACACAAGCCCTGTTATAATTTTGTAAGTTTCTATGAGATCCCCTCTCACACTTCTAAACTCCAATGAGTACAATCCTAACTGACTTAATCTCTCCTCTTAAGACAGACCTGCCATCCCAGGAATCAGCCTGGTAAACCTTTGCTGTACTCTCTCTATAGCAAGGACATCCTTTACCACCCATGGCCTCCTAATTGGCCACTTCTCACACTACCAACCAATTAAGGATGAGGGTGGGACCTGATGTTGCTGGCCCAATCAGAGGTCCGGCAGCTCTGGGGCCCTGGCAGCTTGCCCAGCAGAGGCAGTGAGGGCACCTTGGGAAGTTTAGTATTATTTAAATATTCACCATTCCGGATGGCCGAGGATGAATGCCCTGCCGATCGAAGGGTAGGTCCCTCTGGGGGATCCGGCCATGTTGCATTATCTTTCCTGCCTATAGCTGTAATGGCCTCACCCCCTGTAAGAGGGAGACCGTCTCCTGCCAGCTGGAGAACCGATGACAGCCCCGCATTGACCTTCTCGGAAAGGCCAGTGGTGGACCTAACCCCAGGATGGGGAGAATCAGAGCCTGGCAGCTCATCAGTGCCACCAAGGAAGCGGTGGCTGCCACTGGTACTGCACATGCACGAGGTCTTGGACAGAGGAGGCACATGGGCACAGGTAAGCGAGGCTGGGAAGGGGGGTCACGGGGAAGGGATTGCACGCCAGGAATGGGGAAGGGGTTCGGCAGCAGGGGCAGGGGCTTTCAACTCTCCCCTTCCCAATCAGGCACTGAATGTTTTTGAATTAGTGCACCCCCCCCCCTCCACATCTCAACACACTTCCCCGCCAACCCGACATTGCAAACAAACATTTCAGGGTATCGGTGTTTTTGTCACCTGCCGCTATTACTGCTGCCTCAATATCAGCTGTGACAGGAAGATGTCTATAAAAAGGCATTAATTGTCCACTTAAAGGTCTCAGTTGGCGCTGCGATCATCTATGAGTTTCACGCCACAGAATAAGATGGTGGCCGTAAAGTGGAGGGTCGCGACCTTCCTGCCTGATTAGATGTCCTCCTGCCACCAAACCCATTGCAGGACAGGGTATCACTGCCCATGAAACAGACAGCCTTTCCACCCAGGGTGGGTGTCCATCCCATCACCTGCAAACGCAACATTTCAAGAAGGCAGAGCTCCTTCTCAAAGGTGACTAAAGATGTGCAGGCAAGTAAGGGGTATTCCACCACACCTCTGACTTGTGCCTTGTAGATGGTAGATAGGCTTTGAGCAGTCAGGAGGTGAGTTATTCTCCACAGTATCCCTAGCCTCTGACCTGCTCTTGTAACCGCTGTGTTTATGTGATGAGCCTAGTTGAATTTCTGGTCAATGGTAACCCCAAGAATGTTGTCAGTGGGGGATTCAGTGATGGGAACACCCTTGAGTGCCGAGGGATGTTGGATTAATGGGATGAATGTGCAGATAGAGCCTGGGTAAAGTGTTCTGTCAGAGAGTCAGTAGAGAACTGATGGGCCAAATGGTCTCCTTCTGCCCTGTGGGGATTCTATGAACTGTGAAGCAATAAACCAGCCACTCTGGTCCTTTGGGAATGTACGCCCTGGGTGTCAAATTACACATTTTGCAAAAAGCCTTGGAAGTAATGAGTGTCGAAGTCAGGGGCAGTGCTGATCCCTGCCTGGGCTCAAATCTTAACCCTGTCCTCACTGGGGGGAAGTCTGGTTTGCTTGTGGTAAGAACTAAAGGTCTCAGCATTAAGAGGAGTGGAGGTGGCGGGGGGGTGGGGGTAGTGGGTGAGCAGAGTGGGGACATTTTACCCTGCACAAGAGCCACCCTTCAAAACTAGCGAGTTAAGCGGCTTAGTTTCCCAGGCAATCCCTCCCACTGTACAAAAATGAAAGGAAACTCAGCACTTTTGTCCTTGCTCTTTTATGGCTACTCCTTGCACACTGTGCCAAACTCAAAGAAGGCTTTTTCATCCCCTGAAGGCCTTGCTAGTTCTAAATAGGTATCGACTGAATAATAAGCCTGGGAGTCAGTACGTGAATTAAATGCCACTAGACAGCATTGACATCTTCTGGAAATATTTACAGTAGAGCTTTGATGTTTTAGGTATGTGCACTCAAACAGGACTCGGGAAGTTATAGTGGGGCATTAAATCACACTGAGACACAGCTTGTGAGAAGAGCAAATCTCTCTTTTATTTCAACAGCCCTGTGCCAATAATAAATATGCATGGGTGCATTTTAATTTTCTAATTAAAGTTTTAACACGTCTATTTAGAAGGTTTTATTCAGCCAGCTTTTAAATATAGATGTAATTCCTGACATTGATGCTCAGTAGGGGTATGGCGATTCGACCAAGAGCAGAAAACCCCTCCACGCTGTTCTTGGCTTGGCTTTATCTACAAGACACTCTCGCTAATCCCCTGTGTAATTACTATATAATGGTC
Source organism: Carcharhinus amblyrhynchos (assembly GCF_965287045.1). Taxonomy (NCBI): domain Eukaryota; kingdom Metazoa; phylum Chordata; class Chondrichthyes; order Carcharhiniformes; family Carcharhinidae; genus Carcharhinus; species Carcharhinus amblyrhynchos. Next base: position 8,134,666 of record NC_137332.1, on the reverse strand, counting down.
ACGCATTGCAGTATATGGTCCTTGACAGTCCTCTGAGACAATATATTGCTATTAGCCACAGGTGAATTCATTTTAGAAAGATTAATGACCATACCTGGATTTGAGTGGTTAGGACAGGATGTAACCAGATCTTTAATTAAAAAAAAATTGAATGATTGGGAAGGTTTGTTCGAGATCAGGAATTTTCAACACAGGAATTTTTTTTGGGTAATCAAATTAATTCTACCGAGGAAATGACTTGGCGGACAGGGCCACAGGATAAGGGACTACTGTGTCGGAACTACTCCTGATTGCACTCAATGGGAATTTCGCCTTGAAAGGAAGACTTTTATTCGCTGGAAGCCCAACTGATTTTACATGTGAACTAATTGGATAGCTCCCTCAGTGCCAATACAGATGTGATGAGCCAAATGGTTTCCTTCTGTGCTGTATTACTCTCTGGTAATGTTGCTAACACAATTGTGCATCCAACCTTCCCCCCCACTCACCTTTCCATCACGATGTTAGGGGACACCTAGGTTCTTCTTCTTCATTGGCAGTCCTTCAGTGTCGAGGATGACTTGAGTCATGAGCAGAACTCTATCGCCCCGGTCGCCACTGAATCGGAGTGGGCAAGGGGCGGCAATGGAAGTGTCCGTCAACCTCGAGGGGGAACTTCCAGCCTCACTCGAGTGAGGTCATAAAATCTCGTCCATGGACTCTGGAATTCCGTCTCAAAATTTTTCTCTCAAACTCGCCTTTTTAAACATAGAAACCAAGAAAATAGGACCAGGAGTAGGCCATTGCGGAGCTGAGCCCGTGAAAAGATCAACTATGATCTTATTGATTGGTGGAGCAGGCTCAAGGGGCCAAATGGCCTATTCTTGTTCCTAGTTCTTACGTTCTTTTTTGGCCTTTTGAGCCTGCTCCACCATACATTATGATCACATTTGATCAACAAATTCAATATCCTGATCCTGCCATCCCCTCCATATCCCTCAACCCCTTTAATCCCAAGAGCTATCTCTAATTTCTTCCTGAAATTATGCAACGCTTTGGCTTCAACTACTTCCTGTGATCACGAATTCCACACACCCCTGCCCCCACCCTCGAAGTGAAGAAATTTCTCCTCAGCTCAATTCTAAATGGTTATCCTCAAATTATGACCCCTAGATTTGGATTGCCCCATCATCGGGAACATTCTTACTGACCATCTAATCCTGACCAAGCTTTTACACGCCCCTTATAATTTCCACTCCTTTGGCTTATTCCCTGTTTTCAGAATCAGGCTGCTTTGAAGAAGGCCATTCTGCCCATTGAGCTGAAGCTGACTCTTTGGAAGGATTGTTCAGTTAGTCACATTCCCCTTGCCCCTACAAACTTACAATGCTTCTGTGAAACATTGAAATGCTGTGAAACATTGAAATGTAAACTGGAGATCTTGATAGTTTTTTTTTGTCTCCATTCATGGGACATAAGTGTCACTGGGTGTCCAGCACTTATTGCCCATCCCTAATTGCCCATGGAGGGTAGTTGAGAGTCAACCACGTTGCTGTGGTTCTGGAGTCACAGGTAAGGATGGCAGAATTCCTCACCTAAAGGGCATTAGTGATCCAAATAGGATTTTCCAACAGTCGACAAAGTTGATCAGTAGATTCTTAATTCCAGACTTTTTTTTAATTGCACCACCTGTCATGGAGGGATTCGAATCCAGGTCCCCAGAACATTAGCCGAGATTCTGGACTAATCGTCAAGTGATAATATCACTCGGCCATTGCCTCCCCATGGCATTTATTGCTCTGTTTATTTGCCAATCAACGTGTATTAGAGAGTAATGTGACATGTGGGCTGGAGGTGGTAAGGATGTGTTCTCCCCTTATCCTCCGGGCTTGGTTCCCCCTTCCGCCTTCCTAAAGTTTCTGGGGTACTCGTCCAGTGTAATAACCATAACACCATGACACCATAGAGAGGGTGGCACAGTGGCACAGTGGTCAGCACTGCTGCGCCACAGCTCCAGGGACCTGGGTTCAATTCCCGGCTCAGGTCACTGTCTGTGCAGAGATTGCACATTCTCCCCATGTCTGCCTGGGTTTCCTCCGGGTGCTCCAGTTTCCTCTCTCACTGCAAAAATGTGCAGGTTAGGTGGCGTGACCATGCTAAATTAGTGTCCCAGGGTGTGTTGGTCAGAAGGATTAGCTGGTTCAATGTGTAAGGTTGCGGGAATAGGGTCTGGGATGGGATTGTTGTTGAGGCAGACTCAATGGGCCAAACAGCCTCCATTTGCATTGTCGGGTTATCTATGATTCCATGATTATCTATTAACTCTGTTAATAAAAAAAGATGTGTTGGCAGGAATGTTGAGAGAGAGCAGATTCCTTTCATTCACTCTCAAGTGGTCACACATGGAGAATGAGCCTTTCCTGGAGCGATGCCAGTAAATATCAGCCAGCTCAGGGGAGAGAGTGGGGAAGAAAATGTAAACTTAAAGCTAAAGTCAAGGAAAACACCTAAAATAACTTACTGAGAAGCTCATGTATAGCGAACGCGCTCTCCACTTGGGATAGAGCAACTTGAGTGTTTCGTGTCCCATAACATTTGGGCTCTGTTTTCAAGTTGAAGAATGTATTTATTTTGCTTCTTAACGCTTCCATTCTGTCGCACTCCGCATTTATAAGGAATCTCTGTCTCCGTTGACTCCAGCTAAACGTTTCCCTCTCATTGAGACGTATAAGATGATGAATGGGATGGATAGGATAGAGGTGGAGAGACTCTTCCCGCTCAAAAAAGACAGTAGGACTAGGGGGCACAGCCTCAAGATAAAGGGGAGGCGGTTTAGAACGGAGTTGAGGAGGAACTTCTTCACTCAAAGGGTGGTGAATCTCTGGAATTCTCTGCCCGTTGAAGTGGTGGAGGCTGCCTCGCTAAATATTTTTAAGAAGCGGGTTGATGGGTTCTTGATAAGAGAGGGGATTAAGGGTTATGGGGAGAGGGCGGGAAAGTGGAACTGAGCCACAACAGATCAGCCATGATCTTATTGAATGGCGGGGCAGGCTCGAAGGGCTAGATGGCCTACTCCTGCTCCTATTTCTTATGTTCTTATGTTCTTATGTTCTTATGTCCAGCAGATAAGCTTCTGGAGCAGGAGGGTGCAGATATCTCAGAGGGGTTGGAGGGCTGAAAGATATCAGAGCGAGAGGAAAGGACCAGACCATGGAGGTATTTGAAAACAAGCGTGGGAATCCTTTTCAAGAAAGGAGGTAATGCCAGATGGGGAGGCATTTGATAAAAGTAGGATGAGCAAAAATTGCAGATAATCATGAAGAAGTTAGGAAGTGAATTGAGAGAGGAAAAAGTTTAGAAGTTTATTCATTAGTGTCGCAAGTAAGGCTTACATTAACACTGCAATGAAGTTACTGTGAAATTCTCCTAGTCGCTCCACTCCGGCACCTGTTCGGGTACACTGAGGGAGAATTTAGCATGGCCAATGCACCTCTTCCAGGGGTATATTGGCCACGGTCAGAGGTTATAGTTTTAGGATCAGGGGTAACAAATTTAGAACAGAGTTGAAAAGAAACTACTTCTCCCAAGGATTGTGAATCTGTGGAATTCGCTACCCCAAAGTGTGGTGGATGCTGGGACAGTGAGTAAATTTAAGAAGGAGGTGGACTAGTTTTTAATTGATAATAGGTTGAAGAGTTATGGGGAGAAGGCAGGAAAATGGGGATGAGGATCATATCAGCCATGATCGAATGGCAGAGCATACTCGTTGGGCCGAATGGCCTATTTCTGCTCCGATATTTTATGATCCGAAACAAGGCATCTTTCAGACTGTGAGAGGACCCAGAGGAAACCCACGCAGACATGGGGAGAATGTGCAGACTCTGCACAGACAGTGACCCAGCCGGGAATTGAACCCAGGTCCCCGGCTAATCACTGCTAGAAACGTTGAGGAATTTGCTTACACAAAAATGCAGGTGGATAAAATTAAAAATGTTGATAGATCTTTACATATACAGCACAGCAACACTGCTGCCTCACAGCGCCAGGGACCCAGGTTCAATTCTCAGCTTGGGTCTGCACATTCTCCCTGCATCTGTGTGGGTTTCCTCTGGGTGCTCTGATTTCCTCCCACACTCCAAAAATATGCAGGTTAGGTGGACTGGCCATGCCAAATTTCCCCTTAGTGTCAGGGGGACTAACTAGGATAAATGCATAAGGTTTTGGGAATAGGGCCTGGGTGGGATTGTGGATGGTGCAGACTCAATGGGCCGAATGGCCTCCTTCTGCACTGTAAGATCCTATGATTCTATGAAACATTCAAAAAGTAAGAGAACAATGAATAATCGGGAACACAGAAACGTCCCAAGGATAAAAATGTGTCATTGATGGGAAATAAATATTTTGTTTTTTTCAGTTAATAATGGGAACCTGAAAAGGATATCAAATTGTTGGCAGTGTGGGAAAGGAATTGGTTTTGAATGAAACAACTGAACTTGAGATGGATTTGTCACCAAGCCCTGATATCATCAATCGAATCCCTACAGTATCGAGTCTGCATTGACTGTCCAAAAGAGCACCTTACCCAGGCCTATCCACCACACCCTATTTATAATAACTCTGTGCATATAGAATAATAGAATGTATGGCACGAAGGCAGGCCCTTCAGCCCAAACTATGGCTATGAAGAGAGACTAAATAAACTGGGTCTGCACTCGTTGGAGTTTAGAAGGATGAGGGGGGATCTTATAGAGACGTATAAGATAATGAAGGGGATGGACAGGGTAGAGGTAGAGAGATTCTTCCCGCTTAGAAAGGATAGCAGGACTAGAGGACACAGCCTCAAGATAAGGGGGGTGCAGTTTAGGTCAGAGTTGAGGAGGAACTTCTTCACTCAAAGGGGGGTGAATCTCTGGAATTCTCTGCCTGTTGAAGTGGTGGAGGCTACCTCGCTAAATATATTTAAGACGCGGGTAGATAGGTTTCTGACAGACAAGGGAATTAAGGATTATGGGGAGAGAGCGGGAAAGTGGAACTGATCCACTTCAGATCAGCCATGATCTTATTGAATGGCGGGGCAGGCTCGAAGGGCTAGATGGCCTACTCCTGCTCCTATTTCTGATGTTCTTATGTTCTTAAACTGGCCCATGCCAACCAAAGCCCTGCATTTGGCCGATATCACTCTTCTTATCCGTGTATCTGTCCAAATGCCGTTTAAATGTTGTCAATGTCCCCACCTCAACCACTTCCTCTGGCAACTCATTCCACATACGCACCGCCCTCTGCATAAAAAAAGTTGCTTCTCAGGCTCTCATCAATTCTTTCCCCTCTTAGCTTAAATCTATGCCCCCTTGTACTCGACTCCCAAGCCTAGGGAAAACACTAAGTGTATTCACTCTATCTGTGCCTTTCATGACCTTATACACCTCTGTAAGATCGCTCCTCAGTCTCCTAAACTCCGAAGAAAAAAGCCCTAGCCTGCACAATCTCTCCCCATAAGTCAGCTCCTTGAGTCTTGACAACATCCTTGTAAATCTCTTCTGCACTCTCTCCAGTTTAGTAACATCTTTCTTACAGCGAGGCAACCAAAACTGAACACATGGATATACTATGGCTAATCCAACTAACCTACACATCTTTGGATCTTAGAATCCCTACAGTGCAGAAGGGGGCCATTTGACCCATCAAGCTTGCACTGGCAACAATCCCCATAACCCCATGCACTTACTCTGCTAATCCCCCTGACACCAAGAGACAATTTTAACAATGGTTAGTCCGCATAATCGACATATCTTTGGACTGTGGAAGCAAATCCGTGCAGACACTGGGAGAACACGCAAACTCTGCCTTGTCATTCCAGGCCGGAATCAATCCCTGGCTCCGTGTGGCAGCCGTGCTAACCACTTTGCCACCCTAGAGTTCTAAGGACACTGCAGAGATTCTGACTACAATTTGTGTAATCTTGAAATATGCGAAGGTCATTATTCGACTGGAGAATAATGGAGGTAACATTCCCATTGGTAGATCTGAAGGCAGCTAACTCATTAACCAACAAAACAAAACTAGGTTTGGGAGCAGTGCGGAAGAAAAATGTAGGCCGGGGAGACTTTACCTTCTTGCAGATTTGTGTATATGTTTAAACCTTGAGCTTTAACCCAGATGTGTTTTTTGCTCAAATCCAGCATCAGACACACGGAGTGATGAAATCGATACAGCAGTAGACACACAGCAAGAAAATTTATGCTCACTGCCAATCACCTCAAATACTCCAGGGTCATCTGTACACATTAAAATATAAACAAAAAGCACACAAAAGTTGCTTTGATTTTTCTTTTCTTTGCTGCCTTTCAGCCTCTATGATCGGTGATGACTTGTCAATGGTTCTGTTCTTTTGTTAGCCCAAGACAGTCTGTCTTTCTTCAGAACCCATAAGCACATTCTGTGTCATTACAACGTAATTATTTTATGGTGCTGTCTTTCCTTCTGTGGCGTTGTGATTTTTCTGTGTGTATGTGTGTGTGTGTTTGTGTGAGTGTGTGTGCGTGTGTATGTGTGTGTGTATATGTGTGTGTGTACGTGTGTGTGTGTTTGTGTATGTGAGTGTGTGTGTGTGAGTTGTGTGAGTGCGTGTGTGTGAGCGTGTGTGTGTGAGTGACTGTTTGTGCGAGAGTGTGTGTTTGTGCGTGTTTGTGTTTGTATGTGTTTGTGCGTGAGTGTGTGTTTCTGCGTGAGTGTGTGTGTGAGTGAGTGTTTGTGTGTGTGTGTTTGTGCATGAGTGTGAGTGTGTGAGTGTGTTTGTGTGTGTGTGTGTGTGTGTGTGTGTGTTTTGTACAGGCAAGAACATGACTGTAGCAGCTTGTAAGTTCAGAACCATGGATGTCTCTAGGGGCTGCTCACCCCATTATGTCTGGCTCATTGCTCAATAATTCTAAACTGGTCTGCATTGCTTCCCCCTTAGCCTTGTATCTTCCTCAGTTTCGGATATCATAGAATCCCTGCAGTGCAGAAGGAGGCCATTCAGCCCATCGATAATCTGCACCGACCGCAATCCCACTCATTCCCTATCCCCATAATCCCACATGTTTATCCTGTTAATCCTCTAACTGGGGGGTCAGTTTAGCATGGCCAATCAATCTAACATGCACATCCTTGGACTGTGGAAGGAAACCGGAGCACCCGGAGGAAACCCACGCAGACGCGGGGAGAATGTGCAGACTCCACACAGACCAGAATCAAACCCGGGTTCCTGGCACTGTGAGGCAACATATATATATATATAAAACTCTATTCACTAGTCAGCAACGAGGGTCACGCCTAGGCTACATGGGTGGCCCTCCTTCATCTCTGTGGGCCAAAACGTTGAAAGCAGGCTTATTCACGAACCACATATAAGACCAGTCTAGATCAGCAGTCCTAGACCATAGAATCCCAACTGTGCAGAAGGAGGCTAGTTAGCCCATCGAGCCTGCACTGACGACAATCCCACCCAGACCCTAACTCTGTAATTCCACATATTTAACCTGCTCTCCCCTCCATGCTAAGAGGCAATTTACCATGGCTAATCAACCTAACCCGCACGTCTTTGGACCCATGACCCCATGAATACATTTGATGCATGCCATGTATTTCAGAGCGTGTTATAGAAAATGCTTCATCATTCACGTATGAACAGAACTGTTGTCTGCTTTATTTGGTAAAAATAAAAGAAATATTTATGCTTTGATTAGGCACAGAGGGAGCGCACGGCCCTGATAGTCAATGTGGTGAGCAATCGCCATGCGCCTCACTTCACTTGCCCTTGTTTTCTGTGCAAATCATTTCAGTTATACCAGTCAGAGAAAATCTGCACAAACAGAGGCGAGGTGATGGCCCAGTAGTATTATCATTAGACTATTCATTCTGAAACTCTGGGACCCGAGTTTGAATCCCAACAAGGAAGATGGTGGAATTTGAATTCATTAAAAATCTGGAATTAAGAATCTACTGATGACCATGAAGCCATCACCTCCTGGACTAGAACTCTCTCTCAAGCAGGTGGAGTATCAGCTTGTAAGTTCTTCCAACATCTGACAATGACAGGTAGTAAGGATGGCTCAGATTCCTGGTCAGCCACGTGATGGAGAGAACTTTGCAGCTTCGAGCATCACTATCAAGAACTCTAAATTTGTTATTTATTCAAAATGATGGCAGATTGCCTGATGGGTTTAAGAGTGGCACAGTGGTTACCACTGCTCCTCACAGTGCCACGAACCCAGGTTCAATTTCCTTCTTGGGTCACTGTCTGTGCAGAGTCTGCACATTCTCCCTGTATCTGCGTGGGTTTCTTCTAGGTATTCCAGTTTCTTCTCACAGCCTGAAAGACGTGCTGGTTAGAACATAGAATATAGAACATAGAACAATACAACACAAACAGGCCCTTTGGCCCACAAGTTGCGCCGATCATATCCCTACCTCCCAGGCCTATCTATAACTCTCAATCCCATTAAATCCCACGTACTCATCCAGAAGTCTCTTAAAAGCCCCCAGCAAGTTCGCCTCTACCACCACCGATGGCAGCTGATTCCACTCACTCACCACCGTCTGAGTGAAAAACTTACCCCTGACATCTCCTCTGTGCTTACTCCCCAGCACCTTAAACCTGTGTCCTCTCGTAGCGAGGTGTAGGTAGATGCTTTGGCTGCACTAAATTCTCCCTTGGTGTACCCAAACAGGCATTAGAGTGGTGACTATTGCAATGCTAATGTAAGCCAATTTGTGATATGAAGAAATAACCTTTAAAACTTGAACACAGAAATAGCAAAGAACAAAGAAAATTACAGCACAGGAATAGGCCCTTCGGCCCTCCAAGCCTGCACCGACCATGCTGCATGTCTGAACTAAACCCCTCTATCCTTCCGGGGACCATATCCCTCTATTCCCGTTCTATTCATGTCTTTGTCAAGATGCCCCTTAGCAGTCACTACTGTATCCCCTTCCACTACCTCCCCTGAAGTTAAAATACAGATCAAGAACAATCTAAATGAAAATGCTGGAGGAGGTTCAAAGAGCTAAATGATCTCCTCATATTCCTGTGGAATTCAATATCACAGGAAGTAGTTGATGCCAAAATATCGTATGCACTCAAGAGTCGGCTGGATATAGAACATAAATGAGATCAAAGGTTAGGGGGAGAAAGCAGGATTAGGCTATTGAGTTGGATGCTCAGCTGTGATCTTCATGAATGGCGGAGCAGGCTCGAAGGGTTAAATGGCCTCCTCCTACTCCTATCTTCCATGCTTTTATATATCCCTATTTTCTTATTAAGGGAATGCACTTCCGAATAGTTCAACCATACTCAGAATTGGTATTTGGCATTTTATTGAAAATGGAATAATCTTTATGTATATTTATTAGTTTGGCACAAAGAAGCACACTCAGGATTTGTAACTGTGCAGCTAGCCTGGGCCTCTCTGTGACTGCCATAGGAAAAGGCAGAAATTAGCCAAGCTATATGGCTCAGAAAGATCCCAGGTTTAATTCAAAATACATGCTCATGTTAGCTGACTTTAGGCTTGGTACTGGGGGGACAATATATCAATTCTGGTAATGTAGAAGGATGCGGTATGATAATAACGTTTTTCTCTTTTAATTCACAGGTTTTAAGTCGGTCCGCCTTGTTGTCCAACGAGGTGCATACACGCGATTGGTCGTACTTGGGCTGCTCTTGAATGTTCGAGAGTGGCCTAGTGCTTCATGTCGTTAGTGTGTGCTTAAACTGGACCAGATGCTGGGCAACACGACAGCTCAGTGATGATCACTGTTTGCTGTGCAGACACATGGATTTGGGCCAGTGTCAGTGGGAGTTTGCGCATTCTCCCCGTGCTTGCATGTGTTTTCTCCGGGTGCTCCGGTTTCCTCCCACACCCCAAAGATGTGCTATTAGGCTGATTGGAGGTAATAATTTGTCCCTAAATTAGTTTCCCTCAATGTGGAATGCCATAAACAATAGATAAGGGTCATGGGTGGAGAGGGGGACTGGTAATGTTAAAATGGTGGCACAGGCTCGTTGGGCCAAAGGGCCTGTTTCCCGGGCTGTTTTTGTTCTTTGTTCTTTGTTGTGACTAGGCCTCAGTGTTGCCTTTCAGAGTAGAGAAGGCCAAGAGCCCTGATCATTATCCATTGGAAAGTAGGTGGAGGTGGAGGTCGGGCAAGTTGAGAACCCTTTTTCTTACATTCCATTCCCATTCCCAGACAACAGAAGAAAGTAAAGTTTAAAGTTAATTTATTAGTCACAAGTAGGCTTACGTTAACACTGCCTAGAATAATGACAAGACAGAGGACAAGAATGAGATAAAGAATCAGATGAAATGATGCAACGATAATAATCTCTCCCTCAATGTCAACAAAATGAAGGAGATTGTCATCAATTTCAGGAAGTGCAATGAAGAACATGCCCCTGTCTACATCAATGGGACAAAGTAGAAATTGTCAAGAACTTCAAGTTTTTAGGTGTCCAGATCATCAACAACCTATCCTTGTCCCCCATGCCAACATTATAATTAAGAAAGTCCATCAACACCTCTACCTTCTCAGAAGACAAAGGAAATTCGGTGTTTCCACTACAACTTTGACCAACTTTTACAGATGCACATAGAAAGCATTCTTTCTGTTTGTATCACAGCTTGGCATGGCTCCTGCTCGGCCCAAGACTGCAACAAACTACAAAAGATTGCAAATGTAGCCCATCCATTGACTCTGTCTACACTTCCCGCTGCCTCGGAAAAGCAGCCAGCATAACCAAGGACCCCACGCAACCCAGACATTCTCTCTTCCACCTTCTTCCATTGGGAAAAATGTACAAAAGTCTGAGGTCACGTACCAACCGACTCAAGAACAACTTCTTCCCTGCTGCCATCAGATTTCTGAATGGATCTACCTCGCGCTACACCCTAGCTGTGACTGTAACACTGCATTCTGGACTCTCTCCTTTCCTTCTCTATGTACGATATGCTTTGTCTGTGGAGCGCACAAGAAACAATACTTTTCACTGCATAATAATACATGTGACAATAATAAATCAAATCAAATCAAATCAAGTTACTATGAAAATCCCTTAGTCGCCACACTCCAGTGCCTGTTCGGGTACACTGGGGGAGAATTCAGCATGGCCAATGCACCTGACCAGAACTTCTGTACATCAAAGATGTGTGGGTTCGGTGGATAGGTCAGACTAAATTGACCCTAGTTTTGGGGGGGATTTGCAGGGTAAATATGTGTGGTTATGGGGATAGGGCCTGGGTGGGATTGTTGTCGGTGCAGGCTCGATGGGCCGAATGGCCTCCTTCTGTACTGTAGGGATTCTATGAACACAAATGGCGTTGCCTCAAATCTGAAAACACTACAACCAGACCTGTTTCTGCCCATTCCCCACCCCAGCCCCCAGGGTCTTTGGGACTCACTCTAAAGTAAACTTGCAAATGTGAGGCACTGTCTAAAAGGCAGCTTTCTTTCTTCTGCACTGGGAGCCATTGGTGAATTTGAAAAGATATTTAAATTTTATGCTGGGCTATTGAGCTACACAACTAAATATTCATGCTCAGCTGCTGTTCCCTCTCTCTCTCTCTCTGGTGAACGAGGTAATGGCTGGGGCCAAGGCCGTCATATGAATTTAATTCTTAATCCCTATTTAAGAGGATTTCCAGGATGATAGACAGTCATGTCTGGAGAGAAACAGAGAGAGAGAGAGAGTTCTCACTTAGAATAATCAGTTTTATTAACTGCCTGCTGCCTTTATCCAATAATCTGCACTAAAACCAAATTTGAAAAAATATATTGGAGAGAGACCACCTTTATTCGGAAGTTGGGGGGGGGGGAGTGGGTGGCAATCCTCATCAAATCTCCTCATTGAGCTGAGAGTTCTGCGGAGCAGTCACAACTTCCATTCATGGGGAAGAAGAACTGAATCATAACAAGGAGCTTAAAGGTTGCGGGGCGGGTGGTGGCCTCCTCTGAGGGGGGCTTTCCCATGCACATTGGCTTGTTGACAGGCTGGACACTGGGGAATTCTATTCCTCAGAGAGGAAGACCCACTTCGGAGAGCCACTGCCCAGTCAGAGGCCGACGGCTCTCCAATACCCCAGATAGTGGTGGTACACTGGTCGGCAGTGCTGCCTCACAACGCCGGGGACCTGGGTTCGAATCCCGGCTTGGGTCTCTGTTGGTAGAATGTAACCAGTGACAACTTTGTATTGGTTGTAATGTGAGCCATGGGAACCAAATATAAGGGTCAGCTGACCCAGTAAACCATGGAACTAATTACTGAGTGATGTAATAGTCAGCTGACTCACTAGAAATAAGGAACTGCGTAGATTTGTGGGGGGGCTTGGAGTGGGCCCAGGGTGAGGCCCCGCGTTTGGAGTAATGATGTTTCTTTATTAAACCCTTTCTTTGACTTATAAGTTGGAGTAAGCTTTGTTGTATTTTCGTTTGCTGTATTTTGAAGAGATTCTTCAAAGAAATAACTGTCTGTGAAGAGTCTGGTCTGCATGTTCTCTCCGTTTCTCCACGGGTTTCCATAGCGTGTTCCAGTTCCTCCACAGTCCAAAAGACGTGCTGGTTAGATGCATTGGCCATGCTAAATTCTCCCTCAGTGTACTCGAACAGTTGCCAGCGGAGTGCAGTGACTGGAGGATTTTCACAGTAACCTCATTGCAGAGTTAATGCAAACCTGCTTGTGACAGGAATAAATAAACTTAAACATAAACTTAGAGATGTGCATTGTGCGGCCTGCAATTTGGATCAGTGACTGTTTCCTGGTACCATTCCTGAACAGCCTCATTCTAATTGGAAAATGACAACCCCCCCCACTGTTCTGGATTCCTGCAAAGAGGAAATAGATTCTTGCTGTACGCCCTGTTGAATCTTTTAATCATCTCTTGCTTCCTGTGGGAAGTCTCACCCGAGTTCCTTCTTCAATCCCTCACCGTTGTGTGAGAACTGCATTAGAAACATATTTACAACCAATGACAACATTTCAGATGCTTTTCAGACATGTTCATCCCAAGATCTTTGCTAGCTATTTGTACTTTCTGCACTTCTGTAAACAAAAACAATTCTGGTTAGTTTCAGCAATTTTTTTTGACATTTTCTACAGGACGCCATGGTGGCACAGTGGTTGGCACTGCAGCCTCACAGCACCAGGGACCCAGGTTCATTTCCAGCCTCGGGTGTCCATCTACATAGAATTTGCACGTTCTCCCCATGTCGACTTCTGTTTCCTCTGGATTCTCCAGTTTCCTCCCACGGTCCAAAGATCTGTGGGCTAGGTTGATTGGCCATGTTAAATTGTCCCACAGTGTTGGGGAGATTAACAGGGTTAATATATGGTGTTATGGGAATAAGACCTGAGTGAGATTGTTGTCCCTGCAGGCTTGATGGGCCAAATGGCCTCCTTCTACAATTTAGGAATTCTATTAAATATTCTGTTCCCCCCCAAACATCCTCATTTCGTGAAATAGCTGTAGACTTGCCTTCATTGCAAAGCTTATTGTATGTAAAACATTTGATCTTTTTTAATCAATGTTTCACGGGATGGGAGCATCGCTGAGAAAGCTGTTGCCCATCCATAAGAACATAAGAACATATTGAGAACATAAGAAATAGGAGCAGGAGTAGGCCATCTAGCCCTTCGAGCCTGCCCTGCCATTCAATAAGATCATGGCTGATCTGAAGTGGATCAGTTCCACTTTCCCGCTTTCTCCCCATAACCCTTAATCCCCTTGCCTACCAAAAACCTATCAACCCGCGTCTTAAATATATTTAGCGAGGCAGCCTCCACCACTTCAATGGGCAGAGAATTCCAGAGATTCGCCACCCTTTGTGTGAAGAAGTTCCTCCTCAACTCTAATTGCCCTTGACCTGTTAGGCCATTCCAGAGAGCAGATAAGATCTTGAGGTCACACGTGGGCCAGACCGGGTGAGGGCAGAATATTTCCTCCCCCACAGGATGTTAGGTTTTTACAACAATCAGTGATAGATTCACGGCCACCATTGCTGAGACGATAAGAACATAAGAAATAGGAGCAGGAGTAGGCCATCTATCCCCTCGATCTGAGCGCAGATTTTGTTAATTTACTGAATTTAAATTCCACCAGCTGCCATGGTGGGATTTGAACCTGTGCCCCCAGATGATTCGACCATAACTTTCAATTGGTCTTGAAGTAAATATACATTTACATGTGGAACTGGAAGTATAGTAAGAAGTCTCATTAATCAAGGGATTGAGTTTAAGAGTGGGGAGGTAATGCTGCAACTTTATAAGACCCTTGTCAGATCTACTGTGCGCAGTTCTGGTCGCCTCACTACAGGAAGGATGTGGAAGCTATTGAAAGGGTGCAGAGGAGATTTACAAGGATGTTGCCTGGATTGGGAGGCATGCCTTATGAAGATAGGTTGAGGGAGCTAGGTCTCTTCTCCTTGGAGAGATGAAGGTTGAGAGGCGAAAAGTTGAGGTTTATAAAATGTTGAGAGGAATAGATAGGGTGGATTCTCGGAGGGCTGAAATGGTCGCTACGAGAGGACACAGATTTAAGGTGCTGGGGAGCAAGTACAGAGGAGATGTCAGGGGTAAGTTTTTCACTCAGAGGGTGGTGAGTGAGTGGAATCGGCTGCCGTTGGTGGTGGTGGAGGCGAACTCGCTGGGGTCTTTTAAAAGACTTCTGGATGAGTATATGGGATTTAATGGGATTGGGGGTTATAGATCGGTCTATAGCTTAGTAGCTGTAGATGTGATCGGCGCAACTTGTGGGCCGAAGGGCCTGTTTGAGCTGTGGTGTTCTATGTTCTTATGTTCTAAGTCTCATAACATCAGGCCAAAGTCCAACAGGTTTATTTGGAATCACGAGCTTCCGGAGCGTTGCTCCTTCCTCAGGTGAGTGAAGAGTTGTGTTCACCAGCAGGGCATAGACACAGACTCAATTTACAAGATAATGGTTGGAATGTGAGTCTTTACAGGTACAGGCAATGTGAGCGGAGAGAGGGTTAAGCGCAGGTTAAAGAGGTATGAATTGTCTCCATCCAGGACAGTTAGTGAGATTTTGCAAGCCCAGGCAAGTCATGGGGGTTACAGATAGTGTGACATGAACCCAAGTTCCCGGTTGAGGCCGCCTTCATGGGTACGGAACTTGGCCACCAGTTTTTACTTGGCAATTCTGCGTTGTTGTGTGTCGTGAAGGCAACCTTGGAGAACACTTACCCAAAGATCAGAGGACGAATGCCCGTGACCGCTGAAGTGTTCCCCAACCGGAAAAGAACGCTCTTGCCTGGTGATTGTCGAGCGGTATTCATTCATCCGTTGTCATAGCGTCTGCATGGTCTCCCTAATGTACCATGCCTCGGGACATCCTTTCCTGCAGCGTTTCAGGTGGACAATATTGGCCGACAACAGATGAATGAACACCGCTGGACAATCACCAGGCAGGAGTGTTCTCTTCCTGTTGGGGAACACTTCAGCAGTCACGGGCATTCAGCCTCTGATCTGCAGGTAAGTGTTCTCCAAGGCAGCTTTCATGAGACACAACAATGCAGAATTGCTGAGTAAAAACCGATAGCCAAGTTCTGCACACATGAGGATGGCCTCAACCAGGATCTTGAGTTCATGTCACACTATCTGTAACCCCCACAACTTGCCTGGACTTACAAAATCTCACTAACTGTCCTGGACGGAGACAATTCACACCCCTTTAACCTGTGCTTAACCCTCTCTCCACTCACATTGTCTGTATCTTTAAGGCTTGATTCACATTGTAAAGACTCACGTTCCAACCATTATCTTGTAAATTGAGTCTGTGTCTATGCCCTATTGGTGAACACAGCTCTTCACTCACCTGAGGAAGGAGCAACGCTCCGGAAGCTCGTGATTCCAAATGAACCTGTTGGACTTTAACCTGGTGTTGTGAGGTTTCTTATTGTGCCCACCCCAGTCCAACGCTGGCATCTCCACATCACTGGAAATATACACAGGGAAAGTAAGGGTTGGAGTTGCAGGTTAGGCTAGCCCTTCTCAAAGGACCAGTACAGACACAATGGCCTCTTCCTGAGCTGCATGACTCCATGATATAAGCTCAACCGATTTATCGAGCGGAATCTTACCAAAAAAATCACAGAGTGCTGTTTCTGGAGAGAGGGGGGAATGTAAAAGGAATGTAAGGGGCAAGTTCTTCACACAGGGGGTGGTGAATGCCTGGAACACGCTGCTGGGGGGAGGTGCCGGAAGCAGGTTCTATAACAATGCTCAAGAGGCTCCAGGGTAGATGCATGAATATTCAGGGAATACAGGGATATGGACCATGTAGAGGTAAGGAGATATTGGATTAGAGAAGCACCTGGTGGGTTAAGGGCCTGTTCCTGTTAGAATCATAGAATCCTACAGTGCAGATGGAGGCCATTCAGCCCATCAAGTCTGCACCAACCACAATCCCACCAAGGCCCTATTCCCATAACCCCATGAATTTACTCTAGATAGTCTCCCCAACACTAAGGGGCAATGTAACTTGGCAGATGTGCAGCTTAAGTTGATGTAAAGTGCAGGACAATCAGGGTAAATGCAAGGGATTATGACGATACGACCTGGGTAGGGTTGATGTGTGTGCAGGCTCAATGGGCTGAGTGGCCTCCTTCTGCACTGTAGGGATCCAAGGAAGGCAACAGGAGAGGGTCGAACAGGGAATGGAAATGAGAAGTGGGGGGGCGGGCAGTGGGGGATGCTGAGGTCAGTGAGGGCTGGGAGGGAACACAGGGAAGTCCTGCTTTGCAGAGTCGACTGTCACCGGAACACGTGGACAATGTTATCCCTGAAAGTTTCAATCTGTTAGAGAGCCCAGCATCAAGAGCAGGACTTGTTTGTCTGAATCACAACACATTATGGGAGCTGTCACAAGAAAATAAAGGTTGTTGGGAGTTTTTGATCTTGCAACCAATATTGCCAGGCTGCCGTTTCCCATTTAGATTATAACTGGAGACAGTTAAGCACGACAGAGGAAATTGGCTTTCCCAAAGGCTCGTGGCAAAGTGACAGTAGTGAACTTCAACTCTCATTACTGCGATTGCTTCAAGGTAAGGAATTGGATATGGCTTTATAAGTTTGAAAGTGAGAAGGAGCCGGCATTTATTTGGTGCTTTCATGATCTCAAGACAATTCAAAGAGCTTTCCAGATCTTTCTTTTTAAGGCGCAGTTATGATATAGAAACAAACAGTAGCTAAGTTGCGCCCTGCAATGTTCCAGAAACAATTGTGCATAATGACAGTTAACCTGTTTTTCTAGCAACATTCTTTCATATAATCCCTACGGTGCAGAAGAGGTCATTCAGCCCATTGAGTCTGTACTGACTCTATGACAGAGCACCTTACTCTGTTCCCCCCCCCCCCAATCTTCCCCCACCACCTCCCCCCCCACCCCCACCTGTAATCTCACCCATTTACCAAGGCTAATCCTAACCTATACATTTTAGAACACTAAGGGGAAACGTAGCATGACCAATCAACCAAACTCGCACACTTCTGGACTGTGAGAGGAAACCCAGGCAGACACGAGGAGAACATGCAATCCCCACACAGACGGTCACACGAGGTCGGAATTGAACCTGGGTCCCTGGCACTGTGAGGGAGCAATGCTAACCACTGTGCCACCATGCCGCACATTCTTTATCTTTGTCACCTCTTCAGAAACCTCAATCCAGTTGGTGAGACATGACCTTCCCTGAACAAAATCATGCTGCCTGTCACTAATGAGTCCATTTTCTTCCAAATGTGCATATATCCTGTCCCTCAGGATCTTCTGCAAAAGCTTCCCTACCATTGACGTCAGGCTCACCAGCCTATAATTTTTTTTGGATTATCTCTGCTTCCTTTCTTAAACAAGGGAACAATTGGCTATTCTCCAGTCCTCTGGGACCTCAGCTGTGGTCAAAGAGAATATGAAGATATCTTGTTAAGGCGCCAGCTATTTCTTCCCTTGTCTCCCACAGTAACCTGGGATAGATCCCATCTGGCCCCGGGACTTATCTAACTTAATACAATTTAGGATAGTCAACATTTCCTCCTTTGATATATTGACATTTTCTGAAGTGTTCACACACCAACCCCTGACCTCAATATCCGTCATGTCCTTCTCCTTGGTGAATTCTGATACAAAATACTTTTTAAGGATCGCACCCATTTTCTGTGGCTCCTTGTATAACTTTTCTCTGTTGTCCTTGTGTGGGCCTACTCTTTCACTTGCTGCCCTCTTTTAATTATTTTTTATTATTTATTACGTTTTTTATTAGTCGCAAGTAAGGCTTATATTAACACTGCAACAAAGTTACTATGGAATTCCCCTAGCCGCCACATTCCGGCGCCTGTTCGGGTCATTGCACCGAGTCAGCATCTCTTTCAAATTGTCGGAGGACACAGACACAGGGAGAACGTGCAAACTCCACAGAGCCAGTGACCCAAGCCAGGAATCGAACCTGGGTCCCAGGCGCTGTGAAGCAGCAGTGTTAACCACTGTGCTAGTATACTGCCACTCTTGCTCTGTATGCAGAACCTTGGGAATCTCCTTTACCCTGTGGCTAAAGACATTTCATGGCCCCTAAAAGCCCTCCTAATTCCACATTTAACTTCCTTCCTACTTTCGTTATACTCCTCAAGGGTTTCATCAGTTTGTAGATGCCTAGACCAATCTTGTGCTTCCTTTTTCCTTTTGACGAAGCTTACGATTTGTCTTGCCATCCATGGTTTCCGAGTCCTGCCATTTCTATCCTTCATTTTTGCGGGGACCTCCCGCACTTCGATCAACTGGCTTTTAAGAAGCCTCCCACACACCAGACGTGGATTTGCCCTCCAAATAGCCTCGAAGATGAGAGACAATGATAGCCCGCGAGTTACATTGTCAAAGCACGTGACCTCCACAACGTCAGTCAAGAGACCAATGGCGGGGCAAAGTGTTGGCCTCGTGGGGAGGTAATGTCAGTTTTGTTTTACTCTTCACAGCACATCTCTGGGATTAACCCCACAGTGATATTGTCGGATTGTTTTAAATCTGTCTCAAATCCATTTGCTACAACGGATTGATCCCTTCTCCATTGTTGAACAGGGTTTTTTTCTTTCTCTGAAACAAAGGATTGAGCTACGAACTGGTTTTGTCCGTATTATCAGGAGACAGTGTTATCCAGCTGGCTTGTTCAATAAGGATGCTGAGCTGTCGAGAGTCAGAAGGAACCAGGGTCGATTCAATTCCGCTGGAGTTAAATGATCTGGGCTGGGGAGGCAGAGGAAATGCACCGCCGTTCTCCCTCCCCATTCTAGGGGAGGGATGTAGTCACGGTGCCCATTTCTGGTTGTTTAAGTGGTACTTCAAGCAGCAACTTGAATCCCTGTCACCGCCGCAAACTTGAACCCTTTACTGCAGCTGACGGTTCAGACCAACACTAAGGAAGTATGATTTGTTGTCTTGCAGGCGAGGGGAACACTGTGGGTACAGTGGTCAGCACTGCTGCCTCACAGTGCCAGGGACCTGGGTCCGATTCCCAGCTCAGGTCACTGTTTTCCCCGTGTCTGCAAGGGTTTCCCCCGGGTGCTCTGGTTTCCTCCCACAGTCTGAAAGACGTGCTGGTTAGGTGCATTGGCCGTGCTAAATTCTCCCTCAGTGCACCCGAACAGGCGCCAGAGTGTAGCGACTAAGGGATTTTTCACGGTAACTTCATTGCATTGTTAGTTGTGACACTGGTAAATAAATAAAATAAACTCCAGGAACAAATCTCGGCAAGTCTGAGTGAGTCCCCAACCAGCGGGTCACATTATCCTTTCATGAAAACCATCGAAGGGCTACCAGACCGCATTCCTCCCCCTCTAAGTTTTGACCCATATACACAACATTGGATTTGTAACCAAAATTGATAGGGCATCAAATACAGTCCCTGCCAAGTCTTTCCTCTCTTTCACTTGCATGTGAGAGAAGGCTTGGTGTTATATGATGGAAGTGTAGGGGCATTCTCCCCCACATTCTCATGAGACTCAATCAACGGCAGAAAATCTGATTATCTGCTCATTTACACATTGCTGCTTGTGGATCTTGCTGTGCACAAATTGGTTGCCTTGCTTCCTACATTAAATACAAATGTAGGAGCAGCAGGAGGCCACTCGGCCCCTCAAATCTGCTGCGCCACCATGTAATAAGGTCAGGGGTGATCTGATTGTAACTCCAGCCCCACAATTCTGATAATCTTTCACCTCCTTGTTAATCAAGACTAAACCCTCAGCCACAAGCGTGAGTCCAGGTCACAGTGCTGATAAGGATTTGCGACCCAAACTGTCCCATTTCTGGAAATCAAAAATCTTGGGAATAGGGTCAGAAATCCTGGAATCGGAACCTGTTTGCCATTTAGTCATTGTTCAAGATTCTCTAAAGGTTAACGTGCAGGTTCAGTTGGCAGTTAGGAAGGCAAATGCAATATTAGCATTCATGTCGAGAGGGCTAGAATACAAGAGCAGGGATATACTTCTGAGGTTGGATAAGGCTCTGATCAGCCCCATTTGGTGCATGGTGAGTAATTGTGGGCCCCAAAACTAAGGAAGGATGGGCTGGCCTTGGAAAGGGTCCAGAGGACGTTTACAAGAGTGATCCCTGGAACGAAGAGTTTGTCGTATGAGGAACAGTTGAGGACTCTGGATCTGCACTTGTTGGAGTTTAGAAGGATGAGGGGGGATCTTATTGAAACTTATAGGATACGGCGAAGCCTGGATAGAGTGGACGTGGAGAGTATGTTTCCACTAGGAGGAAAAGCTAGAGAAGAAGGGCACAACCTTAGGTTAAAGGACAATCCTTAAAAAGATAAGGAGGAACTTCTTTAGCCAGAGAGTGGTGAATCTGTGGAACTCTTTGCCGCAGAAGGCTGTGGAGGCCAGGTCATTGAATGTCTTTAAAACAGAGATAGATAGGTTCTTAATTGATAAGGGGACCAGGCGTTTTGTGGAAAAGGCAGTGGAATAGGGATGAGAAAAATTTAAGTTATGATTGAATGGTGGAGCAGACTCGATGGGCCAAAAGCCTAATTCTGCTCCTATGTCTTATGGTCTTATTTTTGATGGCGTCCTGGCTCATCCCAATTTGGAGAAAATCCAAGCCCCACTGTCCTTCCCTGGTCTGGCCTAAATGTGGTCCAGACCTATAGCATTGTGGCTGACTCTTAACTGCCCTCTGAAATGGCTTAGCCAACCACTTAGTTCGAGCAGAACGAGGGATGCGCAATGAACGCTGGCCTTGGCAGCGACACCCGATCACAGAAAAGAATAAGCCAAGTAAATCAGTGGCTCGATTTCCCTGCATTACACTTCGAAACCACTGAATTGGTTATCAAGCATTTTGGGCTGTTCGGAGGTTGAGAGAGGAGTAACATTGATACATCTTTCCTCTTTCCACAATTGCTGAATTACGTTTGATGTGTGGTTGCTGTCACCATGTAGGGAAATAGTAACAAAGAGGCAAGCGGTTAGCTCTTTCATGGCTTTTTATAATCTGGAAAGCAGCTACCTGAATAACACCAACGCTGTTCACATCATTGTTCACGTTACCAGAGGCAGTGTGTCTGTACTAGATTGCCTGTAGCTTGGCCCAGAGAAAATGCAGGCTACGGAACCTGGCAAAAATACCCTGTCGATTTCCAGCTTGGGTCACTGTCTGTGTGGAGTTTGCACGTTCTCCCCATGTCTTTGTGGGTTTCCTCTGGGTACCCTGGTTTCCTCCCACACTCCAAAGATGTGGGGGTTAGCTATGTTGGCTGAATTCTCCCTCCGTGTACCCGTACAGGCACGGGAATGAGGGGATTTTCACAGTAACATGAATGCAGTGTTAATGTAAGCCAACGTGTGACTAATAAATAAACTTCAACTGAGTGGCCCACCAGGCGAGAATGCACAGACTCTGCACAGTGACCCAAACTGGGAATCGAATCTGGGTCCCTGGTGCTGTGAGGCAGCATTGCTAACCTCCGTGCCAAACTCTGCTGGACGTGAAAGATGCGCATAAGAAGCCAACTACCTTCTGTTTACATTGAGACAATGGTTTATCCAGTTTGTGCTGGAGGACAATGTTAAAGGTGATAGAACAAAGAACATAGAAAAACTACAGCACAAACAGGCCCTTCGGCCCACAAGTTGCGCTGATCATATCCTCACCTACCAGGCCTATCTATAACCCTCAATCCTATTAAATCCCATGTACTCATCCAAAAGTCTCTTAAAAGTCCCCAACAAGTTCGCGTCCACCACCACTGATGGCAGCCGATTCCACTTACCCACCACCCCCTGAGTGAAAAACTTACCCCTGACATCTCCTCAGTACCTACTCCCCAGCAACTTAAACCTGTGTCCTTTCGTAGCGACCATTTCAGCCCTGGGAAAAAGTCTCTAAGAATCCACCCTATCTATAACCTCTCAACATCTTATAAACCTCTATCAAGTCGCCTCTCATCCTTCATCTCTCCAGGGAGAAAAGACCTAGGTCCCTCAACCTATCCTCATAAGGCATGCCAACCAATCCAAGCAACATCCTTGTAAATCTCCTCTGCACCCTTTCAACAGCTTCCACATCTGTCTTGTAATGAGGTGACCAGAACTGAGCACAGTACTCCAAGTGGGGTCAGACTGGGGTCTTATAAAGCTGCAGCATTATCTCCCCACTCCTAAACTCAATCCCTCGATTGATGAAGGCGATCCCTCGAATGATGATCCTTTTAAAATTTATCAGCCCCAGCCTCAGCCCCAGCCCCAGCTTCAGTTCCACACCTCCCTTCTCCAATCCCCTCCATCCCCACCCAGAAAATGTCTGCATCTACGTTTGTATACTTAGTGGAACTTTGCAATCGGTTCCCCTTAACCCTTCCCCGTGCATCAGCCCGTGAGGCTACGGGATCACCAATTAAAGTTCAACCAACCTGTGCTTGAACCTGCACCTCGCAAACATTTGCATTTTCCAGCTGTTATAAATGGTTTGCACAGCTGTTATGAAGTAAGATTTGAAGCAATAAATCTTTCAGCGATGTAGTTGCTTCATTCCTACCACTGAACTCCCTGAAGTATTGAACTAACTCCATCCTCATTCCTTTGCTGGGCCTCTTGAACTCTGCTTTACTCGGTGCGACTTTCATAGTTTATATTCTCCAAGCGGGCCCACCACAATCACGGACTTTCTGAGACAGATTTTGATTTGATTTGATTTATTATTGTCGCATGTATTAGTAAACAGTATTGTTTCTTGCATGCTATAGCGACAAAGCATACCATTCATAGAGAAGGAAAGGAGACAGTGCAGAATGTAGTGTAGCTAGGGTGTAGAGAAAGGTCAACTTAATGTGAGGTAGGTCCATTCAAAAGTCTGACAGCAGCAGGGAAGAAGCTGTTCTCGAGTCGGTTGGTACGTGACCTCAGGCTTTTGAACCTTTTTCCCAACAGAAGAAGGTGGAAGAGGGAATGTCCGGGATGCGCGGGGTCCTTAATTGTGCTGGCTGCTTTGCCGAGGCAGCAGGAAGTGCAGACAGAGACAACGGATGGAAGGTTGGTTTGCACAATGGATTGGGCTACATTCACAACCTTTTGTAGTTTCTTGCGGTCTAGGGCAGAGCAGGAGTCCATACCAAGCTGTATACAACCAGAAAGAATGCTTTCTATAATGCATCTGTAAAAGTTGGTGAGAGTCATAGCTAACATGCCAAATTTCCTTAGTCTTCTGAAAAAGTAGAGGCATTAGCAGGCTTTCTTAACTATAGTGTCGGCATGGGTTTGGCGGGGGGTTAATATCTGCACTGCTTTGACTCATATCCCTACCTTACTTTGGCCCCTCCTCTGCCATTTCATAAACTCAGAATCACCGCAGTGCAGAAGGAGGCCATTTGGCCCATCGAGCCTGCGCTGACACCCAACCCCTATCCCCAAAACCCCACGTGTTTACCCTGCTAATGCGTCTGGCGCAAAGGGGCAAATCAACGTGGCCAGTCCATCTAACTCGCACATCTTTAGAGTCTGGGAGGAAACCCACGCAGACACAAAATACTATGGTACAGAAGGGGCACTTTGGCCCATCAAGTTTGCACTGATGCATAAAAGCCGCTATCTGCCCACCTAACCCCACTTGCCTCTAGTCTTGAATGTTATCACAGAATCCCTACAGTGTAGAAGGAGGCCATTTGGCCCATCGAGTGTGCGCCAACCACAGTCCCACCCAGGCCCTATCCCCCGAACCACACATTCCCTGCTAATTGCCTGACACTAGGGTCAATTTAACATGGCTGATCCGCCTAAGCCGCGTGATCTTTGGACCGTGTGAGGAAACCGGAACCCCCTGAGGAAACCCATGCAGGCACGGGGAGAATGTGCAGGCTCCGCACAGACAGTGACCCGAGGCCGGAATTGAACCCAGGTCCCTAGTGCAGTGAGGCAGCAGTGCTAACCACTGTGCCACCACGACGGCATGCCAACCACTCATCCAGGCACTTCTTAAATAATGTGAAGCTTGCCACCTCCACCCTCCTCCCAGGCAGTGCATTTAAGTTTCAAGTTTATTTATTAATCGCAAATAGGCTGGGTAAAAAAATTTTTCCTCAAATCCTCTCACCCCGCCTCACTTTTAACTCGTGTCCCCTTGTGACTGACCCTTCAAATAAGAGGAAGAGCTTGTGGAGGGGGGGGGGGGGGAGAAGGTGCAGACTCCACACAGGCAGTGACCCAAGGCCAAACTCGAATCCGGGTCCCTGGCGCTGTGAGGCAGCAGCGCTGCCCACTGTGCCCGGTTCGCCCGACTGCAGTGGCGAAGTGGATAGCTGTGCTCACAAAGCAAGTGGGCAGCATGTTCTCACACAGCGTCAGGCAATGTGGATGGTATTAAATTCCCAGGTGGGATGATGCAGCCGGAAAATAAATTACAGCACAGCCTAGTTGTGACAGCATTAAACCCTAACATGCAGGAGTTCATAAATAGCAAGGAACATTTACATTCCGCCTAGCAGCGAGTGCTAAAGACTTCCCACCATTCATTTACAATGTGAAGGATCTCTCCCTCTGCTTTGGATAAGTGCCAACCCGTTGCGCTGTCTACGTTATTAATCTGAAGGTTGAAAGATGGGAAGAGATCAGAATTCTCTTCTTTTACCGCTTCTGGCTGCAATCAGCGTGAACTCGATTTGCAGTGCTGCCTGGCAGAGAGCTGCAGGATTCTGACCTAAGCAACAGTGGAGGATCAGCAGTATAACTCCAAGTCAGAATGGTGCCTGGCTTGCAGTGGGGGGGCGGGGGCAGGGAGGGGTGTGCAATTTGGAGGTGGTGGTGTTCCTCTGCGCAAGCTGTTCTTGTCCTTTCAGGAGGGAGAGATTGTGGGATTCGGAAATGTGGAGGCTTTGGCGGGTCACTGCAGTGTGCACCTGGAAGAGAGCGTACACCATTGGTTGGACCCAAGGATAGTTTAAGGTGGTGGATAAGGATTCCTGAGTTGCAACCTTGAGTCGCTTACGCAGTCCTGTAATCACTGGATAGAAAGCTAGACAAAGAATAACTAACTAAAAGGCTACGGCTGCTGTGCAGTAAGAAGGGAGCTCTTCACTGTCGGAGGAGACATCTTCTGGTTAAACTGAGTCCCTGTCTGTCCCCTGAGGTCTGTGCTATTTGACAAAGAGAAGGGGCGCTCTCCTGGATACCCAGGCCAAGTTCTCCATATACATTATCTGGTCATTAACCCATTTGTGGGAGCTGCCCCCCCCCCCCCCCCCCCCCTCAGATTGATTGCCATGTTTTCCCACTTTAGAAACATAGAAAATAGGGGCAGGAGGAGGCCATTCGGTCCTTCGAGCCTGCTCCGCCATTCATTATGATCATGGCTGATCATCCTATTCAGTATCCCATTAATAGGACTGTGATGTGTTAGCACTGCTGCCTCACATCGCCAGGGACTCGGGTTCGATTCCCGACTTGGGTCACTGTCTGTACAGAATCTGCACGTACTCCCAGTATCTGCATGGGTTTCCTCCAGTGGTTCCGGTTTCCTCCCACTGTCCAAGAATGGACATTGGATGCATTGGCCATGCTAAATTCTCCTCAGTGTACCCGAACAGGTGCCGGATTGTGGTGATGAGGGGATTTTCACAGTACCTTCATTGCAGTGTTAGTGTAAACCTACTTGTGACATAATAAATAAATTTTAAACTTAAAGGACGTTTCACATATACTTTTTTTTTATTTGCCATTATAGTTTGTTGTGTAATTTCAAGAAGAAGATTAACTTTATTTATTAATGTCACAAGTAGGCTTACACTAAACCCTGCAATGAAGATACTGTGAAAATCCGCTAGTCGCCACACTCCAGCACCTGTTCAGATACACCAAGGGAGAATTTTAACATGGCTGATCCACTTAATCTCCAAGTCTTTCCGACTGTGAGGGGGAAAGCAGAGCATGCGGAGGAAACCCACGCAGACACGGGGAGAACATGCAAGCTCCACCCAGACAGTGACCCGATCCAAGGGTTGCACCTGGGCTCCTGGCGCTGTGAGGCAGCAGTGTTAAACTGCCATGCCGCCCCAATCAATTAGACTGAATCCCAAGAAATTAAATACAGCTCTTGGGACTAATGGCATCAAGGATATGGGAGGAAAGGTGGAGGGAAGGGGGTGGTGGGAGATCAGGATATTGAATTTGATGATCAGCCATGATCATAATGAATGGTGGAGCAGGCTCGAAGGGCCAAATGGCCTACTTCTGATTCAACTTCTATGTTTCTCCTCAACCTCCTCCTTCTTTCAACCTTTCCAATGGTTTATTGAATCCCTTTCTCCTGAAGGCTTTTCCTTTCCATCCATGTAGCTTTACTTTCTGGTTGGTTTTCCCTCACTGTATTTCTGGTAAATAAACTGTGTCCGCAATGCCAAAATATTACCTCCTAGAAACACTCCGGCTTAAATCCATATGTAACCCTCTACATCATTCCTTTTTCCATTTTAATTCCTTTCATGTAGCATTGCACTTCCTGAAAATCTGCTGTGCTGAGATCCCGTTTCCTGAATGGTTATTATCTGTTCTGTCCTCTTCAACTTTAAAATTAATAACTTCGTGATTACCAGACCCCCGAATGTTCCCTTCCTTCAATGTGGCTTTTTATATCCCTTCTCATTAGTTTGGAACAAATCCAATATTGTTCATTTCCCCTTGCGATTTCCCTTACCTGCTGTTTAAGAAGAGCTTTTCAAAGTACTTCAATAAACTCCCTCATGCATTCTGAATGTTCCCCCCCCCCTCTAAATCCCAGTCAATGTCACGAACATTGAAATCCCCCATGATTACAGCTGGGGTCCTGTCGCTAATCTTTCTATGAGCTTCCCAGGCAACATGTACATTTCTGTTTCATATTTGTGGTGCCATGCAGTCTATTCCCATCATCAAATATTTTCATCGTTGACAATCACCACATGGGAACCTTGCCTGAATCCCCAGTTCCCTCCTGGCTTGAATATATAAACTTCCCCTGGAAAACTGTGTTGCTTCTCCAACTCCCCTCCCTCTCGGTCTCTCTCTCACTTTCCTTTTAGCCATGCACACATAGCACTTCAGAACTTGCTCCGTTTCTTCAACAAAGTTTCAGTAGCGCCTGCAATACCACTCTCAGCTCAACCATTTTACGGGCGGCACAGTGGCACGGTGGTTAGCACTGCTGCCTCCCAGTGCCAGGGACCTGGGATAGATTCCCAGGTTCGGTCACTGACTGTGCGGGGTTT
The DNA here is from genome assembly GCF_965287045.1 of Carcharhinus amblyrhynchos. Taxonomy (NCBI): domain Eukaryota; kingdom Metazoa; phylum Chordata; class Chondrichthyes; order Carcharhiniformes; family Carcharhinidae; genus Carcharhinus; species Carcharhinus amblyrhynchos. Next base: position 8,106,919 of record NC_137332.1, on the reverse strand, counting down.
GCATGCTCTCCGCACGTCTGCGAGGCTTTCCTTCCGCTGCTCCAATTTCTTCCCACAGTCTGAAAAACGTGTTGGTTGGATGCATTGGCCAGGCTAAATTCTCCCCCAGTTACCCCAACGGGCGCCAGAGTGTGGCACCCAGGGGATTTTCACAGTAACATCATTGAAGTTGTAATGTAAGCCTACTTAGAAGAATCATAGAATCCCTACATTGCAGAAGGAGGCCTCTCGGCCCATTGAGTCAGCACCAACCACAATCCCACCCACACCCTATCCCCATGACCCTATACATTTCCCCTACTTAGACTCCCTGATGCTAAGGGACAATTTAGCATGGCCAATCCACCTAACCCCACATAGAACCCTAGAACCCTACAGTGCAGAAACAGGCCCTTCAGCCCATCGAGTCTGCACCGACCACAATCCCACCCAGGCTCCACCCCCATATCTCTACACATTTACCCGCTAATCCCTCTAACCTATGCATCCCAGGACACTAAGGGGCAATTTTTAGCATGGCCAATCTACTTAACCTGCACATCTTTGGACTGTGGGAGGAAATCGGAGCACCTGGGGCAAACCCACGCAGACATGGGGAGAATGTGAAAACTCCAATACACACAATGACCCAAGCTGGGAATCAAACCCGGGTCCCTGGCGCTGTGAGGCAGCAGTGCTAACCACCACCACCATGCTGCCTGCTTGTAACACCAATAAATAAACTTAAAACTTATGCTTTATGTTCCTGATGTTCATGTGACAGTAAGTAAAAGCTTTCGCCTTTGTTGGTACAGTACAGTGAGGTCAAAATCCTGGAATTCCCTCTAACAGCATTGTGGATGTACCTACACCACATGGACTACAGCAGTTCCAGAAGGCAGCTCACCACCACCTTCTCAAGGGCAAATAAGGATGGGCAACAAATGCTGAGCTCATCAGAAAAGCACAGATCCCATCAAAGTGTGAAAGAAATACTTGGGATATGGGCAACATTTTTGTTTAAAGTTTATTTATTAGTCACAAATGAGGCTCACATTAACACTGCAATGAAGTTACTGTGAATTTCACACTACGATTCCTTTTCGGGTCAATGCACCTACTAAATGTCTTTTGGACTGTGGGAGGAAACCGGAGAACCCAGAGGAAACCCAGGCAGAATATTGTCCATCTAACCATCTCTCAGAACTCGAAGAGATTGCCATGTGGCGTGGGACTAAAGGTAAATGTAGGTCAGCTGCCCTTCCTGAGGGTTAGTGAACCAGCTGGATGTTTATAACCGTCCAGTTGCTATAATCATCTCCTGATACCAATCCACAAATAATCAGACTCATTGGATCTAATTTCACATCCTGCAACAACAGAATTCCTGAGTTGCAACCTTGAGTTGGTTATTCAGTCCTATAATCATTGGATAGAAAGCTCGATAAAAAGTAACTAATTAAAAGGCTAAGACTCCTGCGTGGTAAGAAAGGAGCTCTGCACTGTTGGAGGAGACATCTTCCGGTTAAACTGAGTCCCCGTCTGTCCTCTGGGATCTGTGCTATTTGACAAAGAGAAGGGGCGCTCTCCTGGATATCCAGGCCAAGTTCTCCAAGTCATTAACCCATTTGTGGGAGCTGTCCCCCGCCCCCTCAGACTGATTGCCACGTTTTCCTACTTTAGAAACATAGAAAATAGGGGCAGGAGGAGGCCATTTGGCCCTCTGAGCCTGCTCTGCCATTCATTATAGAAACATAGAACATTACAGCACAGTACAGGCCCTTCAGCCGTCAATGTTGTGCCGAGCTACGTCCAATCCCAAGATCAAGCTATCCCCTCCCAATAATTCTGGAGTGCTCCATGTGCCTATCCAATAACTGCTTGAAAGTTCCTAAAGTGTCCGACTCCACTATCACAGCAGGCAGTACATTCCACACCCCAACCAACCAACCATTATGATCATGGCTGATCATCCAATTCAGTATCCTGATTCCTCTTCCTCCCAATCTGGCAAGGGTAATATTTCTAAATTACTTCACTGACTTTAAAGTTCTTTGGAAGGAATGGGATGTGGGTGATGCTGGCGAGTAAACCTGTTGGACTTTAGCCGGTTGTTGTGAGACTGCTTACGACGCTGGCAAAGCCAGTCCCTCTAACCTTGAGAAGGTCATGGTGAACTGCAGTAGCCCAGGTGGTGTAGTTGCCCCCATGGCGCTGTTAGGATGGGAATTCCAGGACTTTTTCCAACACGTCACTGCTTTATAATCCTGTGCCCATGTTTTGAAGGTCTCCCAACATTCGGTTCACTGGAAAAAACTGAGCTTGGTTGAGCAAAACGAAGGAATGATTACAATCCAGCCCCGGTTATAATTTCATGGGTGTCATAGCAAAGGAGGCAGCAATATGGCTTACCAAGCCTGCACTAAAGCCAGTCCTGTAACTGGAGCCATCAACTCTAATCTCCTTTCCCTGGCCTTTCCCCATCACCTCTTATATTATTCCTTTTCAAATACTCACCCAATTTCTTTTTTAAATGATGATATGGTTGCTGCCTCAATAGCCACTTGTAGTGAAGAAATTCTTGTTCTAATAGGCCTCTTGTGGGAAAATATTTCTTCTCACCTCTCCCTTTGATACTGACCATGATCGCCCTGCGTCTATTCCCCCTCATTACAGATTTGCCAACCAGTGAAAAAAAAGAGCAAGCATTTATGAAGCACCTTTCATGAACTCAGCATGAACCAAAGAGTTTATTGCCAATTATAAACTCCTGTAACACAGGAGGAAGCAAGGCAGCCAATCTCAATACAACACAAACCGTAAGACCATAAAGCTGCGGGAGCAGAAGTAGGCGATTCGGCCCATCAAGTCTGCTCCACCATTAAACAAGATCATGACTGATCTGATATGAAAAGCCTCAGCTCCACTTTCCCCTAAGTCCCGATTCCCTTACTGATTAAAAATCTGTTTATCTCAGCCTTGAACATACATAATGACCCAGCCCCTACAGCCCCCTGCTGTAAACAAATTCCACAGAAACACTATTTGATTTATTATTGTTGCATGAAAAGTATTGTTTCTCACATGCTATGCAGACAAAACACACCATTCATAGAGAAGGGAAGGAGAGAGTGCAGAATATAGTGTTACAGTCATAGCTAGGGTGTAGAGAAAGATCAAGCTAGGGCAAGGTAGGTCCATTTAAAAGTCTGATAGTAGCAGGGAAGAAGCTGCTCTTGAGTCCATTGGCACATGACCTCAGACTTTTGCATCTGTTTCATAAGAACATAAGAACATAGGAAATAGGAGCAGGAGTAGGCCATCTAGCCCTTCAAGCCTGCCCCGCCATTCAATAAGATCATGGCTGATCTGTCGTGGCTCAGTTCCACTTTCCCGCCCTCTCTCAATAACCCCTAATCCCCTCGCTTATCAAAAACCTATCAACCCGCGACTTAAAAATATTTAGCGAGGCAGCCTCCACCACTTCAACGGGCAGAGAATTCCAGAGATTCACCACCCTTTGAGTGAAGAAGTTCCTCCTCAACTCCGTTCTAAACCGCCCCCCCCGCCCCTTTATCTTGAGGCTGTGCCCCCTAGTCCTACTGTCCTTTCTGAGCGGGAAGAGGCTCTCCACCTCTATCCTATCCATCCCATTCATCATCTTTCCTGACAGAAGAAGCTGGAAAGAGAGAATGTCCAGGGTGCATGGGGTCCTTAATTATGCTGGCTGCTTTTCTGAGGCTGCAAGAAGTGTAGACAGAGTCAATGGATGGAAGGCTGGTTTGCGTGATGGACTGGTCTTCGTTCTACCTTTTGTAGTTTCTTGCGGTCTTGGGCAGAGCAGGAGCTATACCAAGCTGTGATACAAACAGAAAGAATGCTTTCTGTGGTACATCTGTAAAAGTTGGTGAGAGTCGTAGCTGACATGCCAATTTTTCTTCGTCTTCTGAGAAAGTAGAGATGTTGGTGGGTTTTCTTGACTATAGTGTCGGCATGGGGTAACCAGGATAGGTTATTGATGATCTGGACACCTAAAAACTTACCCTACCCTTTAAGAGAAAAAAATCCTTCTCTCTGTCTTAAATGGGCAACCACTTACTCTGCAATTATGCCCTCTGGTCCTAAACTCTCCCACAAAGGGAAACGACCTCTCAGCATCAACCCTGTCAAGCCCCCTGAGAACCCTATATGTCTCAATAAGATCACCTCTCATTCTACCAAAGTCCAATGAGTACAGGCCTAACCTACTCAGTCTCTTCTATGAAACCCCTCCATACTCAGAATCAACCTAGTGAACCTTCTGGGGCCTGCCTCCACTGTCAGTATATTTTTTCTTAGATAAGGAGACCAAAACTGTTCATAGTATTCCAGGTGTGGCCTAACTAGTGCCTTGTTTGGTAACAGCAAGACTTCCTTAGTTTTATATGCCATTCCTTTCAAAGGCCAACATTCCATTTGCCTTCCCTATTCCCTGTTGAACATATGTGTGAGCTTTTAGCGATTTATGCGTGAGGATTCCCAAATCTCTGTGCTACAGCTTCCTGCAGCCTTTCTCCATGTAACTAATACTCAGCTGCTTTATTCTTCCTACAAAGGGCATAACATCACATCTTCCTGCGTTACATTCCATCTGCCAAGTTTTTGCCCTTTCATTTAACCTGTCTCTATCCCTCTGTAGACTTTGGGATGGAATTTTCCTGTCCCACCACCAGGGGAATCATAGTGGACGGGGGCATGGGTGGACCATCTGTTGACCTCAAGCAGGAATTTCCAGTCTTAGGATGAATGTGGCCGGAAAATCCCACCTCCATGTCACCCTCACCATTTACCTTCCCATCTAATTTTACGTCATCCACAAATTTGACATTCACTTCCCTCAGCCAAAACGTAAGTCGATATATTGTAATTGTGGTCCCAGCGCCGACCCCTGTGGCACTCTGCTAGTTAAGGCTCGCCATCCTGAAAATGCTCCCCTTATCCCAACTCTGTCTTCTATTATTTAGCCACGTCTTGGTAACGAGAAGGCAATCATCTTTTGAGTATTGCTGAAAACCTGTTGTCAAAGCTTTTCATTTTGCATTCATCAGTTTGCAAAAGTATCAATGTCAGGGGAGACAACATCTTTATACCACTTGAGAAGAGTGCTGATTGGTTGGCAAGTAGGCGCTGATTGGTAGAGGCATTGCCATGGAAACTGCACTGGTTAATGGTGACTGACAGTGCTGGGGATTCTTAGTTTCACTCACTATTAGTTCGCTGTAAGACTGGCCTCATCAGAAACCTTGTAAATAGGGCCTACCTGTGGGATAATGGCTGCCCTGATCATATCATTTTGTGCTGTGTACCACATAATCACATCAACCCCGGGCCTACAGCTGTCACTATCAGTCCTGAAAAGTGCCCTAGCCTAGTTCAGATTACTCCGGAAGAGAAAGGTATCTCAGCAATTTTGGGCAGCAGGTGAAGCTACTTGCTTCACGCCGCTATAATGCAGGAGCAACATGAGTGATTTGCGCCACTAACAGGACACTGCCATCAAACCAGAAAGACATCGCGCCTATCACAATTAAGTAATGTGGTGTATGAATTTCAGTGCCAGTGTGATGCCAGGTATGTAGGCTGCACAACCCAAAGACTGGCAGGCTCTATCAAGCAGCACGTCCCAGCCACTTTTTGCAATTCGCAATGTACTAAACAGTACCCAACAAGCCCAGTTGGGTATGTGAAAACACAGTGCCTAACATTAGATGTGATTGGACCACATTTGTCAAATAATCCTCAGTGTGCTAAAAATTATATTGACAACCAATTCAAGATTGTCAGTTGAGCTCCTAGTGTGACATATTTGCATGTACTGGATGCTATGCATATTAATACACAGGATCAAGTTCTTTGCAGACAGAAAGAACAGGTATATACATTTCACAGGTGCACAATACAAGAGATAGCCATTCACTGGTTCATTCCTCATACCGTGACCAGAGTCTAGCCGCCTGGTTAAAACGTTCAAACAGTGCTCGGCAGATAACTGTCCCCTGTTCTTCTTTGAAATAATGTTATGGGAACTTTTATGTCTCATAAAGCTGAGATGAGCATGACTGTTTTTGACATCAAGGCAGCATTTAAGCAGCGTAGCAACAAGGAGCTCGAGCTGAACTGGAGTGAATGGGAATCAGGACGCATACATTCCACTGGTTGAAGTCATACCTGGCACAATGTCTGTGGTGGTTGGAGGCCAATCATCTCAGTCCCAGGATAACATTGCAGGAGTTCCTCAGGGTGGTGTCTAAGGCCCAACCATCATCAGTTGTTTTGTTAATGACCTCCCTTCCATCATAAGGGCAGGTGGGGATGTTCATTGAAGATTGCGCAAATTCAGTATCATTCATGACTTCTCAGATACTGAAGCACTACTCCAATAATGGAGTATGAATGTAATGTCGAGATTACATTCTCGAAATGCAGAAGGACCTGGACAGTATCCAGGTAGGTGGTAAGTAACATTTGCGCCACACAACTGCCAAGCAGTGACCAACTCCAATAAGTGAGAATCTAACCATCGATCTTTGACACTCAGTGGCATTACCATCTCTGAATCATAAGAACATAAGAAATAGGAGCAGGAGTAGGCCATCCAGCCCTTCGAGCCTGCCCCGCCATTCAATAAGATCATGGCTGATCTGTCGTTGCTCAGTTCCACTTTCCCGCCCTCTCCCCATAACCCTTAATCCCCTCTCCTATCAAAAACCACCATCAACATCCTGTGAGGGGTATAGCATTTACCAGAAACTGAACGGGACTAACAAAGCAAATACTGTACCTACAAGCACAAATCAGAAGCTAGGAATCTGCAACAAGTAACTCACCTCATGACTCCCCAAAGCCTGTCCACCACCCACGAGGCACAAGTCAGGAGTGTGATGGAATGCTCATCACTTTCCTGAATGAGTGCAGCTCCAACAACACTCAAGAAACTCAACACCATCCAGGACAAAGCAACCCGTTTGATTGGTACTCCTTCCATAAATATTCATTCCCTTCAACACATATAAACAGTGGCAGCAGTGTGTACCATCTACAAGATGCATTGCAATGTCTCACCAAGGCTGCTTAAACCACACTTATTAAATCCTTAGCTGCCACCATCTAAAAGAACAAGAGCAACAGACACTTGGGAACACCACCACCTTGAAGTTCCCTGTCCAGCCTCTCACCACCTTGATTTGAAAATATATTTTGGTTGTTGCATTCTCCTCAGTGTCAGGAAATAGAGGTAATTTTGCACAATTTATATTTGTATTTGTGGTTATTGGAAATGAAGTATATCTTTAAATAAGCTTAATTTTGTGTTTCTCTATTTGTAGGCTATAAAAGGTTTAATAGCTGCAGTTTTGCCTGCGTTGTAATGAATGTTTTATAACTATAAAGTAAAGAAGGTTTAAAGAAAAATGTGGCTGTTGCTTCGCACCCAGGGGCTACACTGAGACAGGAAGAACCTTTGAGTTAGTTGTAAGATAGTGCCAGGTGTAACTGGATACAGGACAAAGAAATGCAGAGAGCAGATTTCCCAAAAGAGCCAAAGAAAGTCCCAGGGCGAGGGACAAAAGAATATCTGAGGAAGAAAATTAAGTCAAAGGGACAAAGATCAGGAATGTAAGCAGTGTCCTGTTCAGGGAAATTAAGGTAAAGAGCAAATAAAGGACTCTGAATTAAAGAAACAACTGCAGGAAACAGATTTAAATCCAGCTTGTGAGAAGCCATTCTTTTGAATTAATCAGACAGCTGGTAGTTCCTTATAGTGTGCCTGGGAGCAGTAATACTCTAATGGCATGGCAGGGTACCTGAGAGTGTCTGTGGAAGGCAAGGCTTGATTGGGTTTGTGATCCAAAGCAGAAGAATACCAAAAGGAGGGATTGAAATCCTGGAGCTGGATCCTTGGTGAAGGCATTCAAGAGAAAGTATTGTTTGGGAGAAGATTCCAAGGCATCTTCTTCAAGAGCAGAAATTGGAAACACTCGTGTGAAAGTCAGAGCTCCACTGAGACCAGTTGGCTCAGAGTCTGACGAGTGTCTTGGGGAAATTAATGAGAAATCGACAGAGGTTGCATTGGATGGCATCTCACACTTGGTTCCAGAGTGGGGTGTATCTGACCACATTTTGCCATTAGTTTCCATGAATTGTGCACTTACTGAGACTATTAGAGTATAAGATCCATTGTGTAACTTACATGATCCTCATAAATCTATATAATTTGTAAAGGTATAACTGGGGTGAATAAATGTTTCAGTATTTTGTTACATTTTGAGCTCCAATGAACTTGTATCTAAAGAAAAAGTAAAAGTTAGGATCTATCAAGCCAGGTTCTAGTCTGGGATCATTACATCAGTCAAATAGTTTGCGACACAAATTGTTCAGACAGCATTGCTCAGACTTGAGGGATACTGAGCCAGTTAGATGGCTTCTCTGGAGTTTCAAAGACCACGTATAATTTAAATCCATTATCCCCTCAATTTGTGTATATCTCATATTACTCACACTGATTTAGAATGTATCTATCCAATGAGGCAACAGCTGCACTGACAAGTGCCTCACAAAACCTTCAGACCAAATAAGAAATTCATCAAAGATCCTTAGGCAGCAACTTCCAAACCAAATGCAGTTCCAGGGACAAGGACAACAGGTACTTGGGAACACCACCACCTGCAAATTCCCCTTCAAGCCACTCACCATTTTAATTTTTATTTGTTTATGGGACGAGGGGGTTGTTGGCTAGGCTAGCATTTATTGCCCACCCCTGCAGGCATTTAAGAGTCAACCACATTGCTGTGGGTCTGAAGTCACATGTATGCCAGACCAGGTTAGGGTGGCAGATTTCCTTCCCTGAAGGGCATTATTGAATTAGATGACAACAATTGACAATGACTTCATGGCCAATTTTAGACTTTTAATTCAAGATTTTTATTTCATGGTGGGATTTGAACCTGAATCCCCAGAGCATTGCCTTAGGTCTCTGGCTAGCTAGTCCAGCGACAATACCACTACACCACTGCCCCTCCCACAAATTGGGAATATATCACCATTCCTTCGCAGTAGTTGGGTCAAAATCCTGGCATTCCCTCTCTAATGGCGTTACAGATCAACCCCCAGCACGTGGACTGCAGCAATTCAACAAGGAGCACACCACTACCCTCTCAACGGCAACTAGGGATGGGCAATAAATGTAGGCAACCCAAGGACATCCATACCCCATGAATGAATTAAAAAAAACCTGACAATAGATTTGCCGATCAGGCACTGAGACAAAGATGCCTTAAATTTTAAGAAATAATTAGTTGCTGCTGTGGAGGTAGTTTGGCGACTGGCTCAATGGATGTATTACGTTGGGCCTAATAGCCCTCTTCACCCACAGTCACCATGTAATCTTGTGAGGTAGGAGCTTGTTCTCGAAGATTCTGAGGAAGGAATTCGAACAGATCAGGAATCAGCTGCGGCAATAGAATATGAAATTTGGACAACATCAAGTTGAGCACAGTGGTAAGCACTGCTGCCTAGGATCCAGATTCAATTCCCAGCTTGGGTCGCTGCCTGTGCAGAGTTTATACATTCTCCCTGTGGAGTCCCTACAGGTGCTCCGGTTTCTTCCCACAGTCCGAAAGACATGCTGGTTAGGGTGCACTAGCCATGCTAAATTCTCCCTCAGTGTACCCAACAGGCGCCAGAGTATGTGGTGACGAGGGGAATTGCACAGTAACTTCACGGCAGTGTTAATGTAAGCTCACTTGTGACACTAACAAATAAACTTTAGAACTTTTTTTTTGGTGAGGCACGCAAGTTTTGGCATAGCCTGCAAAGCCACCTTGAAGTCCAATCAACACCCTGAGGCAAGGACAAGGCATGAAATCTGAGGGAGGGAAACATTCGCCCGGTGTTATGTGAGAACAGTTGTGCAGGCTGTTTTCTGGCTTGATGCATTTGCTTCCTTGCTGCTGATATAGTTCCCGACCTTTGCTCATTCATTTTCCAATCACAGACGCGCAAGTTCCACATTTCTTTGATCTTTTCCTTCAGTTGTTGCCTTTGATATTGGCCTGATTATGCTACTTTGTAAAATTGAAAAGCTCACAAGCTACTGCAGACTCACACTTCCACTTCAACTCATTACTGAGTTTGTCGATCGATGTTTTCTAGAGCTCACGAGGAGAATGATGTTATGACTGGTACAAGAGAACTTGTAGAAGGAGGTTCATCTGACATAACTGGAGAGATCTTAGAGATAGCAAATGCTGAGTAGAATCTAAATTTCTCTTTTAAATCTCGCTTGGAAACACAATAAAGACCTTCAATTATGTAGCGCCTTTTATGTCCTGTTAAACTTCTCAATGTGCTTTCAACCAATAAAGTAATTCTGACGTGCAGTCATTGTTTGTTTTCATTTGTTGTTGTAGTATCCCTGCCAAATAATTTCCCTTGAGAAGGTGGGTGGTGGCTGCCTTCTTGAACCACTGCAGATCAATTGGGGGAGGTACATCCTACCCCATCTCTGGCATCTCCATATCATGGCTACCATCAGTATCGCCACATCATGGGTAGGTACACCCGCAGGGCTTCTAAAGAACAAAGGAAAAACAGCAAAGTACAGCACAGGAACAGGCCCTTCGGCCCTCCAAGCTTGTGCCAATAATGATGCCCTAACTAAATTCGAAGAAAAGATTCTGCCCTTACTTGGTCCATATCCTACTATTCCCTCCCTATTCATGAGGGAGTTTCAGGGTTGTGACCCAGTGTTGATGAAGGGACGATGATTTATTCCCAAGTTCTGATGGTCCGCAGGGGAAGTTGCAGGTGGTGGTATTCCCGATTTCCGGCGTGGATGTGACGCCGCTGGAAATCCGGCACTGGGAGACACAAGTGGGGCGTGAGCACTCAGGCAAACCCTGTGAATCGCAGCCGTAATCTTCTTTATCTCCAACCTATCGGACTCTTTAATGACCTTAAAAATGATCAGGTCAGCTTCCTCTTCTCCAGAGAAAGTTATCTCCAGCCTGTTCAACCTTTTAAACCGAAAACAAAAGTTAATTGCGGATGACGGATATCTGAAATGAAAATGGTAGAAAGACACAGCTGATGTTATTTAATGGAAGTGATGGGGTCTTGCCACCTGCTGGTGAGCCAGTGATCTCCCTTGTTGCCTCTTTGAGAAACAGGAGCTAGGATGGGAGACAATGGCCGAATGGTACTGTCGCTAGACTACTAATCCAGAAACTCAGCTGATGTTCTGGGCACCTGGGTTCGAATCCCACCACAGCAGGTGGTGGAATTTGAATTCAATTTAAAAAATTTGAAATTAAGAATCTACCAATGACCATGAAACCATTGTCAATTATTGGAAAAACCCATCTGGTTCACTAATGCCCTTTGTGGAAGGAAATCTGCCATCCTTACTTGGTCTAGCCTATATGTGACTCCAGAGCCACAGCAATGTGGTTGCCAGCATAAGTAAGGACCTCACGCATCCTGAACATTCTCTCTTCCATCTTCTTCAGTCGGGAAAAAGGTGGAAAGGTCTGAGGCCACGTACCAACCAACTTCTTCCCTGCTGCCAGACTTTTGAGTGGACTTACCGTAAATTAATTTGGCCTTCCTCTACACTCAAGCTATGACTGTAACACCACATTCTCCACTCTCTCATTTCAAAAAACAAAGGAAATTACAGCACAGGAACAGGCCCTTCAGGCCTCCAAGTCTGCCTCCTGAAGTAAAACCCCATACCCTTCCGGGGACCATACCCTATATCCCTACTTTTAAGGGGCCCCTTAAAAGTTACGATTGTATCTGCTTCCGCTAACCCCCCCCCCCAGCAGCGGGTTCCAGGCACCCACTGGCCCCTACACTAAACTGCTCTATCAACTGTGGAACAGACTCAATGGGCCAAGCAGCCTAATTCTGATCCTACGTCTTATGATGTTACGGTATTCTTTGGCTGTGTAGCAGGCAAGAAACAATAGTTTTCATTGTGTTCAAATACATGTGACAATAATAAATCAAACCAAAGAAACCTCCGCTGACGAATCCTTCCCCCTCCTGAGCCATCGACCAGAAAGGTCAACTGTTTATCACTTCTGCTCTCCACCTGCCTGACCTGCTGAGCGCTTCCGCTAGTCGCTAAATAGTGCGGGCAAACAGCTTGTAACTTTTAAAGACATGCAAGCAACAACTGCAACAAATACTGCGCCGCCCGCCTGTTGTGGGCGTTTCAAACTGGTTGTAATTGAAGGTTTGATAGCTTCTCGTAGTGCCTTGCAAATAAAAGGAAAAGCCTTATTAACTTTACAACTTCAACCAGTAACAAGTAAGAGGCCGGCTGCATTTATTGAGTAAGATGAAAACAGGGCGGGTTTGGCTGTTATTTCCCTATCGCCTTCACACGTCAGGAATCAGAGCCACACTTAGCTCACGTGAAATGACAGTGTTCAGCGTACAAAAGGCACCCAAAATAGACGCAGCAGGTCCATTGTAACCTCGGGTTTTTCAAGTTTACCAAGGGTAATTTGAAATAGTATCGCCTCTGGTTAACAGCGCAGGAAACTGGTGCTTTGTGCTGCAACGTTTGATTTATATTAACAATGAATATTTGTGACTAGTCTATTAGATATTATATAGAAAGTGTCATCTTCAGATTCAGTCAAATTCACTCGCGTATGTGGGATTACCGAGCTCAGAGACTGGCTCAATTTATATTCTTCCTCAATATAAAAAAAACTCCCAATTCTGACTGTTCCGTCAGATTAATTATTGATTTGGAAAATAAAGAATAGAAAGTTGATTATGCAGTCAGAAATGTGAAATGTGGGATTGATTATATTGGTATGTGTGTTCAGCCTAGCTGTGCAGTGTATAACCAGGGTACAGATTAGCTGGGCAGGACTATCTCGAGCTTTTCCTGATGGTTACTGATGCTCAGCTTTGCAAAGTCCGCAGCTGTAAAACCCACATCCAGCTGTAGGCAAATATCTTAAAGGAGAAATAAGGCCATAAGACATAGGAGCAGAATTAGGCCACTCGGCCCATCGAGTCTGCTCCACCAACCAATCGTGGCTGATATTTTTCTCATCCCCATTCTCCTGCCTTTTCCCCATAACCCCTGATCCCCTTATTCATCAAGAATCTATCTCTGTCTTAAAGACACTCAATGATCTGACCTCCACAGCCTTCTACAGCAAAGTGTTCCACAGATTCACCACTCTCTGGCTGAAGAAGTTCCTCCTCATCTCTGTTTTAAAGGAGCATCCCTTTAGCCTGTGGTTTTGCCCTCTAGTTCTGGTTTTTCCTAGTGGTGGAAACATCTTCTCCATGTCCACTCTAAACCCGCAGTATCACCATCCTGACTTGGAAATATATCGCCGTTCCTTCACTGTTTCTGGATCAAAATCCTAGAACATCCTAACAGCACTGTGAGTGTACCCACACCACATCTACTCCAGCGGTTCAAGAAGGCAGCTCACCGCCACCTTCTCAAGAGGAAATTTGGGATGGGCAATAAATGCTGGCCCAGCTAGCAGTGCCCATATCCCGTGAACAAATGAAAAATATAATCAGCTTTGTTTCTGAATTACTTGCCCAGTACACAATGCCCATCTATAAGCTCTAACCGTGAATTAGATTTAAAAACAGGCAGAAATTGAAAATTTGTTTTCATACAGTGAACTGTTACATGATCTGGTCCACAGCTTGAAAGGCTGCCCTACGCAGATTGACTCATAATTTGGAGTAGAGTGAATTGGATAGCTCGGGGCACAATGGGCCAAATGGCCACCTCGTTTGCTGTGAGATTCTTTGGAGAAGCTGGGTTTGTTCTCTTTGGAACAAAGGAAATTGAGGGGGAAATTTGAGTCGAGGAGAGTCAACCGGTGGTGATTTAACTTGAGGGTCACCACACTTCAGGCCAGGGCAAGGTTGAGAAGGTGGGACTTTCTTGAAAGAATAAGGGCAGGATTCTCCGGCCTTCCCAGCCACGTGTTTCCTGCTGGCAGGAGGCGGCGTGTTGGTGGATTCTCTGGTCCAATTGCTGTCATGGAAATTCCCATTGACATCATGCCTTGCTGGTGGGAAACCTGCGGGCAAAGGGGTGCACTGACCAGAGAATCCTGCCAGTATGAGCAGCCAGAGAATTCCGATCTAGGGGAATGGAACTGACCGGATTAATCTCCAGAGAGCTGGCATGGACACTATGGGCCGATTGGCTTCCTTCTGTGCCGTCGTGATCCCCTTAGAAAGGCAAGATTATCCTCTGACTCACTATTGTATCTGTCACTTGTACCCGGCCTTATGCCGGATGAGGTATGACGTCGACCTGATTAATGAGGAGAGGTTGACTAGGTTAGAATTGTTGTTGCTGGAATTCAGGCGAATGAGGGGGGGATCCCATAGAGACATATAAAATTCTAACAGGACTAGTCAAGATTGGTGCAGGAAGGATGGTGGGGGAGTCCAGAGTCAGGGCTCACAGTCTGAGGATTCGGGGTAGACCATTTAGGATGGCGAGGAGACATTTTTTCACCCAAAGAATGGTGAGCCTGTGAGATTCATTACCACAGGAAGTAGTTGATGCCAAAACATTGAATGTATTCAAGAGGCAGCTGGATATAGCACTTTGAGCAAATGGAATCAAAGGTTATTGGGAGAAAGCCGAATTAGGCTATTGACTTGGAGAATCGGCCATGATCGTGATGGTTGGCGGAGCAGGCTCGAAGGGCCGAATGGCCTCTTCCTGCTCCTATCTTCTTTGTTTCTAAGTTTCCATACCCTACAGCATCAGCTGCACGTCTTTCCCCCTTCACCTCCCCCAAACATACACCCCGCTGCCCGTCACTATTTTGTTTGTCATCCGATTTCAAAATGAATGATCGGACAAATCCCTCCTTTGCTGGTTGTCTCCCTGTCAGGGAGAAGGATCGGTGGTTTGCTGCAGCACGCCAGATAACAGACAAGACATTTCTTAGGTCACATTACCTGCGGTTTCGTGTTGGCTAAGAATAGATGCATTCCTGCAGACATCAAATGTCGAAAATCACTCATGGGATCGGCGATGGCTTCTTTCTCTAAGCCACTTAATTTCTGTCTCCATATTAATATTTCATCATCCCTCTGAACACTTGACATGGCTCCTGGTTTCAGTAATATACTGCAGCACTTGCTTCCATTTGGCAGAAAATGCATCGCAAATATCAAGCTGTGCTCTCCAAACGCCAGCACAAGCAGAGGTGCGAAGAGAGCTCGCTTATTAAACGCAAAATTAATGACCCGTTGAGCTCACATTTAATAGCGATGGCCGCTGGGAGAAATATGCTCTTCCCTATTTCTGTCAGGAGCTTAACTTTGTTTCAGATATTTGTATGCTCAGCGAGACTGGGTTCAACGTCTAGTGTGGCATTTTGATGATAAGGCGCCACACTGGCTTCACCGTTCCGATGGTGCATTCGCATTACACCTCCAGCAACAACCACTTTCACTCTTAGACCTCTTTCAGCACATATGGTGGAACTCTTTGTCGCAGAAGGCTGTGGAAGCCAGGTCATTGAGTGCCTTTAAGGCAGAAATAGATAGGTTTTTGATTAATAAGGAGATCAGGGGCTTTGGGGAAAAGGCAGGAAAATAGGGATGAGCCATGATTGAATGGCAGAGCAGACTCGATGGGCTGAGTGGCCTGATTCTGCTCCACTGCCTTATGGTCTACACCTCGAGGTACTTTGTGGGAACATAAGCAAACAAAATTTGATGCGCTCCCGCTAAAGGGAACCCCGCTGAGAGTTTCGGTGAGTTGTTCTATGCCCAACACCTTAGGAAGGCAATTGGAGGGAGTGCAGTGGAGATTTATCAGAATGTTACCTGAGCTCCAAGGGTCAGGGAAGGTGGTGGCCTCGTGGTATTATTGCTAGGCTATTAATCCAGAAACTCAACTACAGTTCTGGGGACCCGGGTTCGAATCCCGCCATGGTGGATGGTGGAATTTGAATTCCATAAAAAATATCCAGAATTAAGTGTCTACTGATGACTATGAAACCATTGCCGATTGTTGGAAAAAAAACATTTGGTTCATTAATGTCCTTTAGGGAAGGAACTCTGCTGTCCTTACCTGGTTTGGCACAAGTGTGACTCCAAAACCACAGCGATGTGGTTGACTCTCAATAAATGGATAATAAATGCTGGCCAGCGATGTCCCATGAATGAAAAAAAAATTAAATCGATTTTGCACACATTAGGGTTGCAGTCCCTTGAAATCTAGAAGGATGCATGTGTTAATTGAAGGAAGGAAATCTGCCTTCCTTACCCAGTCTGGCCAACATGTGACTTCAGATCACCAGCAATGCAGTGACTCTCAACTGCCCTCTGAACTGACCTGACAAGTCACTCAGTTCGAGGGCAACAAGGGATGGGTAACAAATGCTGGCTCAGCCAGTGACACTCGTGCCCCATTATATGCATGTGGCATATAATTCTTTAAATAAACAAACAAGTGTGTAAATATTAGCCTCCTGGGGATGAAGAAAGGGGAAATTGGATCAAAGTTTTCTAGATATTAAAGGGGACATGCTGCTTCTCCACTTTCTGTTTTGCTTCCTTGGGCTGGGGAGTCCAGGACTAGGGAGCATAGTGAAAAACCAAGAGCCAATCCCTTCAGGAGTTAACTTAAAGTAAAGTTAAAGTTTATTTATTAGTGTCACAAGTAGGCATACATAACACTGCAATGAAGTTACTGTAAAAATCCCCTTGTCGCCATACTCCTGCGCCAGTTCGGTTACACCGAGGGAGCAGTTAGCACGGCCAATGCACATAACCAGCATGTCTTTCGGACTGTGGGAGGAAACCAGAGCACCCGGAGGAAACCCATGCAGACACGGAGAGAATGTGCAAACTCCACACAGCCAGTGACCCAAGCCGGGAATCGAACCCAGGTCTCTGTGAGTGTAGAGTGCTAACCAATGTGCCACCCACATTTCTTCATGAAGAGGATGATAGAAATTTGGAACCCTTTTCCACAAGCAACAATTGACATTCTTCAACTTTAAATGAGAGACTTTTGTTGATATAAAGGGATAAGGAACAATAGTGAGTGTATTATTTTATGTCATAAATCAAACGCAATCTCATTGAATGCCCTTCCTTCTCCCCGATGTACTCTATGAACAATATGTTTTGCCTGTACGGCGCACAAGAAACAATACTTTTCACTGTATCCCAATGCATGTGACAATAATAAACCCAATCAAAAAAATGATACAACAGGCTCGAGGAGTGAAATGGCCTATCCCTGTTGCTTTGTCCCATGTCTCTATTGAGTTACCTAAGGAGATTTGTGGAGAGGTGGCCAAATATTAGGTCAAAGAGGTCACTTTCCTTCAGGAGTGAAGAAGGTGGTGTGCTGGAATTCCAGTGCTTGGGACGCAGATGGTTGATGGCACGTTTACTGTTCAAAACAAGGGGTTGGTGAATAGTGACAATGTGTGACAGGCCAGAGTTGGAAGAATGGTAAACCTGAGGTAGAATTGGACCCCAAAGTCCACAGTGACTTGAAAATGAAACAGAGCTTCCTCCAGGGAGCCTGACTCCACTTTGGATCCAGCCTTGACTTAATCCAGGTTTCGCTTACACTGAAACTGCTGTGTTTGTGCAAAACAAGAATATTTCACATGAACACAACAGCTGAGTGACTGCACCCATCGCGTAAAACAATGATTTCTGGTCCATTACACGGATAAGAATTGTTACACAGTACCATGTTTGCAATGAGGATTAGTTCCGATGTTTCCTGTTCTTTGCTTCTCTTTTCCTGGCACCTGTTGTACGTAACACAACTCCTTGGACACTAGAAGCCCTACAACATAGAATCAAAAAGTCATAGGCAATACAGCACAGAAACAGGCCCTTCAGCCCAACTGGTCCATGCCGACCATTGTGCCCTCCCAGCTAGTCCCAATTGCCCATGTTTGACCCATGTTCCTCTAATCCTTTCCCATCCATGTACTTGTCTGTACATGTCCTGTCACCAAGTTACTTTATTTACACCATACATCTGTGCACAGCCAGCTCTCCTGTTGCTCCCTGCTGAATGCAGGCAGAGAGTCTGACACACCTGCTTTAAATCGGGAGCATGAGGCTTCCTGATTTAAGTATCAATTAGGACTTATCAGGCAGTTCATACTCCAGCAAGCCAACCTCATTAGTCTGGCTGAAGTCATCACATTATTCAAATGCTTTTCAAATGTTGCTACTGTACCTGCTTCAACCACTCTGTCCCTGGCAGCTCACTCCATACACTCACCACCCTCTGTGTGAAAATGTTGCCCCTTGGGTCCCTTTTTAAATCTTTCCCCTCTCACCTTCAACCTCTAGTTTTCAATTCCCTTTCCCTGGGAAAACATCTTGGCAAATGTGTTGTATCCCCTCACCCAAGGCCTGATGTCCAAAGTCGGAAGACCACTCTATGATGATGACTTTATGACGAATTATTGTGATGGAAGGCGGGGGAAGTGGGGTGGGGTGAACAAATCATTGCAACAAAACCTGAGCTTGTCCTCAGACTCTTTGCGTAAATGATGGGGTCACTGGAGAATAGTCGGAATACAAGCACATAGGAACAGGAATGGGTCGTGTAGCAGGGAACAGAGATACTTGCAATTTTGCCCGCAACCCAGAAGCATTAGAACTGAGCTTCCCCATGGCAACCTTCACCACGATCAGCTGACCCAACAGAAAGGGATCAAACCTCGGACCTCTGAAACAATCAGCTCCTTACTGGATAAGCCCACAGAGCTTCACATTTTAAGCAGAAAGATTGTATAATCTATTAATCATTTCGCCGCATCTATCATATACATCTTGCTTTCATGTTCTGAATGCATAATTCAAATATCCATCCATAATATATTGAAAACTTGTGCCTGCATAGATTCCCTGTCTGATTCCCCCCATAATAATGGAGATAAACCAGTTATGCTGTAATTACACTTGTGTTCACTGGAGGTGCTATAAAGCCAATGGCGGGAGGAACTTTGCTTTGCTTTGATTTATTATTGTCACATGTATACAGCGACAATACAGTGAAAAGTATTGTTTCTTGCGCGCAATATGATAAAACTTACCAGTCATAGAGAACATAGAGAAGGAAAGGAGAGGGTGCAGGGTGTAATGTTACAGTCATAGCTAGGGTGCAGAGAAAAATCAGCTTAATGGTAGGTCCATTCAAAAGTCTGATGGCAGCAGGGAAGAAGCTGTTCTTGAGTTGGGTTGGTACGTGATCTCAGTCTTTTGTATCTTTTTCCTGATGGTGGAAGAGAAGGTGCATGGGTTCCTTGATTATGTTGGCAGCTTTTCCCAGACAGTGGGAAGTGTGGACAGAGTCAATGGATGGGAGACAGGTTTGCGTGATGGTTTGGGCTACGTTCGCAAACCTTTGTAACGTTTTGCAGTCTCGGGCAGAGCAGGAGCCACGCCAGCTGTGATACACCTGGAAAGGATGCTTTCTGCGGCGCATCGGTAAAAATTGGTGAGCGTCATTAGCAGACACAGTGAATTTCCTTAGCCTCCTGAGAAAGCAAAGGCACTCATAGCCTTTCCTATCATTACGGAATTGGCCAATTTGCATATGCAATTTCCAAACCTTCCAATGTTGCAGTGGAAAATGTAGAAATGGCACAATAATGACTGAATTGTAATTGCGTGCCTGGTATGAATTATCCACTGGCTCTAATTGCTGGTACTCGCTGGTCTTAATTATCCGGTGACCTATAACCTGAAGGCCATATTTGGCCTTGACTTCCTGTGTGGAACAGCGAAGGAAGTCATCCGATATTATTCCAAAGAAAAAACACCCAAATTATTTCTGGGACGCAGTTTGATCAATGTTTTCCATATGCGTTTGTTATATTTCCATACAGCTGTCATTTTATTTCTGTCTCCTTAAACTGCCATTGTTCATGCAATGAGATGGATGGGGACTGCTGCTGAGTGCAGTGGTGTTAAAGTATTGCTCCCCAGAGGGATGGAAGAGACTGTCGGTATTCTACAGTGCTTGAAGACTGAGGGCATTGCTGCACATTAAAGGTCATTTTAGTAACCCAAAGACAAATAATTAAACACAGTTGCCAAAACGGACTGCAATTGCTATTCATTTCCCTCTGCCTCGAAGGCCACAGTAAGTGCATCGCACTTGAGCAGAGTAATGCTGTGAGACAGGGCTGTCTGCAAGTTGTGCGATGTCAGAAGATCAATGCTGCAGCACAGCCGTCGTCTCCCGGCACCGGAAGGTCGCTGGAAACCGCCGCGGAAGCGCGGAGAACGACTTACATTCAGAAACCACGCCTCTGACTTGGTCTTCTCTCCCTCACCCCACCTGGCAGCCCTGCCGGCGGCAGGGGTCACCGTCAACTTGGGAGGTTCTCCGGTGCCTGGCGTCCAGCGCATCGTAGATTCGTAGAATCCCCTACAGTGCAGAAGGAGGCCGTTCGGCCCATCGAGTCTGCACTGACCACAATCCCACCCAGGCCCTATTCCCATAACCCCACATCTGATGAACTTTTCAATTTGTGCACCAGCAGATGTACTTGTGTGATCGCAGCTCCTCTCTAGTCCGGTGTGTATGTGTGTGTGTAAGTGTGTGTGTGCATGTGTGTGCGTGTGTGTTCTCTATTCTGCGTGCCCACATTGACGAAACACTTGATGCAATAGTTTTTAATTCTCCCACAGTCCAAAGATGTGTGAGTTAGTAGGTGGATTGGCCATGCTAAATTGCCCCTACGTATCAGGAGTATTAGCAGGGTAAATACGTAATGATAAGGGGATGTATCGCAGCTGGTATGGCTCCTGCTTTGCCCAATCCCTGGGTGGGATTGTTGTCGGTGCAGGCAAAATGGGCTGAATGGCCTCCTTCTGCATTGTAGTGATTCTATTCTGTTCTATTCTATTCTATTCTAAGCACGCTGCCAAAAAAAGACACGCACGCTTCTGGAGTGACTGAGGACAGAACACACATAAGATTCAGGGCGTTTGAAATCAGTAGCACCTTGTAGTGATTGGGCCTCCTGCTCTTCTGACCTTTGACGTAGGCAGCCAATCCTCTCCCTGCTGACTCCAACCCGTTCCTGCAGCCGTTCGCCATATTGTGTCAGTGCACGGTGCAAATCATGGGGTGGATCCTGCAACGTAAGGGGGGGATGGTGGGGGTCGGTGGGGAGGGGATGCAATCACTCTGCCCCTGACAGAACTTCCCATTCCCTTGACAAGCTCTCCTTCTTCCAATATTGATCCACCTTCCTCCTGCAAAATTTTGGGATGGATTAGGTTTCCACGGCGGTCCTGTCGACCCCACCGCGTTCCCACCACGTTCCGTGCGCCGGAACGTGCCTGCAAATCATCTGTCAGGGTCAGCCCCTGACAGCACATCGCTATTTGCAGGGATTTCAGCAAAGCACAACAGTGCTCCAGCTCAAATACTCGTATTTTTACTGATTTATCATGGTATATGTCACGCTGGCTGTGTCAATTCTCTTGAAGTTTAAGACACCCAACATTACAGTATTAAACAAAAAGAGGGCTTGCATTTAGGTATCTTAACTACAGACTGTGTAGTGAATTATCTTGAAGTGCAATGTCTGTTATATAGATAAATACACTGGAGAGGTCAAGTAGTATTGATTCAATGTGATTTATTATTGTCACGCATGTTGGTACACAGTGAAAAATATTGTTTCTTGTGCACTATACAGACAAACCATATTGTTCATAGAGAAGGAAAAGGGAGAGTGCAGAATGTAGTGTTACAGTCGTAGCCAGGGTGTAGACAAAGTCAACTTAATGCGAGGTAGGTCCATTCAAAAGTCTGACAGCAACAGGGGAGAAGCTGTTCTTGAGTCAACTGGTGCATGACCTCAGGTTTTTGTATCTTTTTCCCAATGGAAGAAGGTGGAAGAGAGGATGTCCAGGGTGCTTGCTGTCCTTATCACTCGGTAGACTCTCACTAGACTATTAATCCAAAAACTCAGCTAATGTTCTGGGGACCCGGGTTCAAATCCAGCCACGGCAGGTGTTGGAATTTGAATTCAATAAAAAATATCTGGAATTAAGAATCTACTGATGGTCATGAAACCAGAAAAATCCATCTGGTTCACTAATGTCCTTTAAGGAAGGAAATCTGCTGTCTTTACCTCATCTGGCCTACATGTGAATCCAGAACCACAGCAATGTGGTTGACTCTCAACTGCCCTCCAAAGGCAACTAGAGATGGGCAATAAATGCTGGCCAGCCAGCGACACCAATATCCCTCAAATGACAAAGGGCAGAATTTTATGTCCCCTCCCACCTGGGTCTTCCAGTCCCACTGAAGTCACTTTCGAATGGCTCGTCGCATTTTCCAGTCCCTCACACACGATAATAGGGCTGTAAAATTCTGCCCACCCCCCACCCCTGCTTGCAATATCTTGACACTTCTTGGAGGAGGGATGTTGGCTCGGGCATCAGGTGATTCCTCTCTGTTCTTCAGGAGATTATGTCGTCAACTTTCCCACAAGTATCGGAACAGGCAGGAAGACCGGCAATTTAATGTCTCAGTCAATGGACCCTTGCAAAGTAGCACCCCTCTCTCCATGGGGCAGACTTACAACTACCGAGGCTTCGAGAAGAGCTTTAGTTGCTGGCATTGAAGCCAAATCAACAACAGGGGTCCCAAAGATAAGTGCAATGGGTGCTGACAGAAAAGCTGGCAAGGCTCAGTAGGCAAAGCACACCTGTGAAGGGAGAAGGAAACCGATTTACCGGGTGAATTCTCCAATAACATAGTGATGTGTCAGGTTCAGTTCGAAAACCGCCATATGTTCCCCCCGAGAAAAACAGACAGGTTTCCTGATGTGGTCTCTCCACACTTGGCCATTTTTTGGACTGTTTTGCACCAACAGTGTGAGGGGCAGGGGCGTAACTAGCTCGAAGGGCTAGTTGGCCTACTCCTGCTCCTATTTCTTGTGTAAACACACCAGCTAGCCCAGCTTCACAGAAATTGGCACCAATTTTAAAGTGCCAATGCCCGATGGGCAATGCCAAGGTGCCCCCCCCCCCCCCCGGGCATTTGGCACTCTGTCCCTTGGGCAGTGCTAAGGGGCCCAGGTCGGCACCTGACCCTGTGGGGAGAGGGGCCCCGGTTACCCCCCCTCCCCCCCCTTCACTCTAGTGGGGTTGGACCGCCAGCTCCCATATTGTGGGGAACTATTGTAAACCCCATTGTGGGGGCAAAGGGGGGCTCTGCTAAAGCGGCCCAGAAACATTGCAAATTGTTTTGCAAACATTGTCCTAGGGCTCGCCCGGTACTATCCCGACGTAGCGGGACTGGCGCTGGACACAATGCAACTGGAGAACCAAGTTCTTGACTTTTCATCTCAAAGATACATAATGGTGAATACAAATTACACCTTATGATAGAACCCCTACCAAGCAGAAGCAAGTCGTTCGGCCCATCAAATCTGTACCAACTCTTTGGTGGAGCACCCCTTCTGGGCCCTATCCATGTAACCCCACGTGTGAGAGGAAGGATGTTATTAAACTGGAAAAGGAGCAAAAAGAGATTTACAAGAAGGTTTGAATTATTAGGAGAGACTGGATAGGGCCGGGACTTTTTTCCTTGGAATGCAGGAGAATAAGGGGTGACCTTCTAGAGGTTTATAAAATCATGAGGGGCTTAAAGTGAACAGTCAAGGTCTTTTCCCCAGAGTAGGGGCGTCCAAAACTAGAGGGCGTGGGTTGAAGGTGAGAAGGGAAAGAATTAAAAGGGAGCTGAGGGGTAACTTTTTCATACAGAGGGTAGTGCGTGTGTGGAATGAGCTGCAGAGGGCTGGGAAAAATGAGTACAAATGCAACATTTAAAAGACATTAGGACAGGTACATGGATGGGAAAGGTTTAGAGGGATTTGGGTCAAACGCAGTAAATGGGACGAGTTCAGTTCAGGAAATCTGGACAGCATGGAAGAGTTGGGCTGAAGGGTCTGTTTCCATCCTGTATATATCTATGACTCTATAAGAGCAACGGAGATCGATCTATGAATATATTCACAGTTGAGTTGGAAAGGTTTTTTGATTGACGCGGGAGTGAAGGGTTATGGGGGCTAAAGAGGAAAATGGAGGCGAGGCCACAATCAGGTGGGACACAGTCTTATCGAATGGGGGAGAAGGCTCGATTGGCTGAATGGCTTGCACCTCCTAATTCTTGCCATCTTGAGTTCTTGCATTCAAAGGTTTTGGGCCAACGATTGGCCTGTGTCTAAATCGGAAGGCTTCGGCTGAATGTCGGCTACGACATTTGGTGCTGATTTACTGGAAGAAAGATGCACGATGTGACTACTGACAAAGGACTTGGAGTTGCATTGGCAGCCAGCATGGAATTTGTACCCTGGTGGGTAGTTCTGAAGCAAAAACCTTGGAGATGGAAGGCTACACACCCAACATTTGGCGGTGATCAAACACACGCTTTTCAAAGTTAACGATGTGCACTCAAAAATGATAGTAACCATCTGGAATTTTTATCTCACACAATCCAGTTTCAGATTGAAGTGAGATTTGCATAGTTGTGGAGTTGCATATGAAATGTGCTGAAGGACTGTGTCGTTTCAAAGTTATTGCAGTCTCTGGCTTGAAAGTGCTGCTGGCAGCCAAGTGCATTTCATTCAGTTGGGTTTAGCTTTCATGAAAGCCAAGTTTTGTCAGTAGCATATGCGCGTTAGATGTAGTTAATTGTGGGATAAAGGTTCTCGAAGCTATTGCAAACGGGATTCGGAGATTACAAGAGAGCAAAGTGAATCTTAAAGCAACCTTAATGTTAACATTGAAACAGAGAAATAGAAGCAGGAAGAGAGCATCTGGCCCTTCAAGCCTGCTCCGCCATTCATTTTGATCATGGCTGATCACTGATAGCCTGATCCCCCTCCCGTCCCCCCATATTCCTTTAGCACCAAAAGCTATGCCTGATTTCTTCTTAAAATCAGACATTTTGGCCTCAACAACATACTGTGGCAAAGATTTCCACACATTCACCATCCTCTGCCTGAGGACCTTTCTCCTCACTTCAGTTCTAAAAGGTTTATCATAGAATCCAACAATCCAGAAGGGAGGCCATTTGGTCCATCGAGTCTGCACTGACCACAATCCCACCCAGGCCCTATCCCCGTAACCACACGCATATATCTCAGCTAGTTCCCCCTGACACTAAGGGATAATTTCTCATGGCCAATCCACCTAACCTGCACATCTTTGGACTGCGGGAGGAAACCAGAGCACTCGGAGGAAACCCAGGCAGACGGGGGGAGAATGTGGAGACGCCACACAGGCAGTGACGCAAGTCAGGAATCAAATCCGGGTCCCTGGCGCTGTGAGGCAGCAGTGCTAACCACTGTGCCACCACATCCATCTGTATCCCTTATCTTCAAACTATGACCCCCTAGTTCTGGACTCCCCCACCATTGGGAACATTCTTTCTGAATCTACTCTGTGTAACCCTGTTAGAATTTTATAAGTTTCCATGTGATCCCCCTCTCACTCTTCAGTGAACTGGAACACCAGTTAAAGCAGGCCATTTAGGAGAGAAATTGTGAAGCATTTTTTCATACAATAAGGTAGCCAGGAATCTGTACCTTAGTTCTTTGAAAAGGCTATGGATGTCCAGACAATTGCTTTCGAGACTGAGATCGAGAGAATTTTGATGGGGTGAGTATCAGGAGATATGGAGCTAAGGCGAGTAAATGGAGTTAAGATATGGATCAGCCATGATCTGGCTGATCGGTGGAGCAGGCTTGAGGGGATGTTGTTGTCCTGTTCCTTTGCGGAAAATACTTTCCAATCTGTTGATGATTATCTGCATGAAGAGAGTAGGCTTTTGCCACTGTAAACTCTGTTTATTACACTCTTGTCTCGATTTGCTTCATGTTCATTTACCAAAACCATTTTTGATTACCTCCATGAAAACTAAGATAGACCGTATTGGCAGATCATAGAATCATAGAATCCCTACAGTGCAGAAGGAGGCCATTTGTTCCATTGAGCCTGCACCAACAATAATCCCACCCAGGCCCTATCCCCACAGTCCCACATATTTACCCCATTAATCCCTCTAACCTACGCGTCCTGTGTCAGGAAGGGGCAATTTAGTACGGCCAATGCATGTAGCTCGCACATCTTTGGACTGTGGGAGGAAACCCACGCAGACACGGGGAGAAGGTGCAAACTCCACACAGACAGTGACTCAAGCCGGGAATCAAACCCAGGTCACTGGAGCTGTGAGGCAGCAGTGCTAACCACTATGCCATTGTGCTGCCCACCACCCTCCCCCCCCACCCACTGTGCCACCGTGCTGTCCTCCCCCCACTGTGGCACCATGCCCCACCCTCACTGTGCCACCGTTCTGCCCCATTGAATTCTGTCTGAAAACGAGTGTGGAAATATCATTGTGGTACAATTAACAGTAGGCTCTCAAAGCGCTTGAATACGTGTAAGCTTTAATGACAGGAATTATGCAGTGCATAAGACCAGTTGAACACAAGAACAGATTATCATGCTTAGTACAAGTTTTATTCCTAGCAGCTGGAATATGATAACACTTCAGCGAGCAGTTGCCTCAATTCGTAAATCCCCTAAGAAGGATAACTGTAAAAGTAATGTGCCGTTTTGTGTCACGCTTCAGTATTACAATATATACAAGGAAGAAACAGCATGATCTGCTGCTGTTGAGTGCATGAGATCAGTAAGTGGCAACATAATCTATCTGCACATGCTCAGGGATGAGACTGCTTTGTTTTCTGATGCCCAATTAGAGTGAAGGAAGAGTTACTCCTCACCTGAATTCATACCCAAAGGGCCTTGTTTCCCGAGCTGTGTTGTTCTTTGTTCTTTGTACACACCAGAAAGCAAGGGGAGTCAATGGCTTCGTGGTATTACCACTAGATTTTTTTTTTCATCCAGAAACTCAGCTAATGTTCCAGATACCCGGGTTCGAATCCCACCATGGCAGATGGTGGGATTTGAATTCAGTTTTTAAAAAATCTGGAATTAAGAATCTACTGATGACCATGAAACCGTTGTCACTTGTCGGACAAACCCATTTAGTTCACTAATGTCCTTTAGGGAAGGAAATCTGTTGTCCTTAGCCAGCCTGGCCTAGGTGTGACGCCAGAGCCACAGCAATGTGGTTGACTCTCAACTGCAACTAGGGATGGGCAATAAATGCTGGCCAGTCAGCCATGCCCATGCCCGAGGAATAAAAAGAAATCTGCGCCACGATTAACACCAGAATAGAAAGAGCCCAGGGCCATCCTTGGCAAGATGGCAGGTTACACCCAGCGGGAAAGATTGGACAGGCTGGGGCTCTGAGAAAGGTCTTTAGGATGATGAAGAGTTTTGGTGGGGTTTGACTTGATTTGATCTATTATTGTCACATGCATTGGCCAACAGTGAGAAGTACTGTTTCTTCCACGCTATACAGACAAAGCACACCGTTCACAGAGTACATCAAAGAGAAGGGAAGGAGAGGGTGCAGAATGTACTGTTACTGTCACAGCTAGGGTGCAGGGAAAGATCACCTAATTTAAGGTAGGTCCATTCAAAAGTCAAATGGCAGCAGGGAAGAAGCTGTTCTTGAGTCGGTTGGCACTTTTGCTGAGGTTTTCCAGCATTTGCTGTTTTTGTGGGTGACTGCCTCTTGACCGACTGCCAGGTCCCTGGAAGTGGCATTTCCATCGCTGGGGTCCTTGGTCCTGGGGAAGGCCCGCGACTGCCCAGTTAGGTGCCTGAGAGGCACTTACTGGCGGCCCTTCCCCAAGGGAGGTGACACAGGGCTCCATCCAGCAGGCGAGATCCCCTGTCTGCCCTCCTCTTGGATTAAAAGCCACTTTTGCCGGGTGCCTTTCTGTCGTAGCGTGTCACTGCAATTCTCTGTGGAAAGTCTCATCTGCACACGCACTTTGCCCCCACGGACATGCAAATGAGCTCCATCTCCGCTGTTGCCGTGACACAGTGCTAACAGGAACTCTAGTTCACTCTGGTGCTGATGTACAACAGGAAGTAGACAGGTTATTCATCAGTGCGATGGAGTCAGACAGATGGGGCAACTTATTAGTCAGTCCTCTCGAGTGTGACTGTAAAGATCAAACAACGTCGGAAGAAAAGAACAGGAGCAGGAGTAGGCCTAAAGTCTTCTATACCATTCAATGAGACCAGGGCTGATCTAACCTTAGCCTCAGCTCACTTTCCTGCCTGTTCCCCATAACCACTGTCCACATTTCCACAGTTTGAAAATCACCTCATCTACAAGTATATTCAAAGATCCAGCCTTTACTGCGCTCTGTGGTACAGAATTCCAAAGAACCCCCTGAACCCCTGAAAGAAGAAATTCTTCCTCACCTCCAGCTTAAATAGACAACCCCGAAACTAAAATTCTGCTCTCAAGTCAAGATTTGGGGAAACATCTACTCAGCGTGAATCCTGTCCGACCCCACTCAGAATTCTTTCTATTCAACAGATTCAGAATCTTAACTATTCAATATTCTTTGAAGGTGCAGTAAGCCGTGCTGAGACAAGAGGACACCACTGTGTTAGCACGCATTCCCTTCGACATAGCCCTAGCTCCAGCGCAGTGTGACTCTCTGCCTCTCTGAGGCAGTGCAATATGAAATGAGTTTCGCCACTTCAGTCGAGTCTTTCCCAGGTGTGACCCGCAGCCCACAGAACCGCCTCGAATCCAACAAATTGCCAAACTCTGGGGGCGCAACCTTACCAGCCCATTCATGTCACGCTCCCACTGCAACGATGCCCAGCCACATCTCCGTTCACTGCGGCATGGACAGTGAAAAGGTTCCGGCATACGGCATGCTTACCTTCGTCAGTCAAGGCATTGAATAGAAAAAATCATGCCGGAGATGTACAGAATCTCAGTTAGGCCTCATTTGGAATATTATGTGCAATTCTGCTCGTCAGACTACTAGAAGGATGTGGATGCTTTGGAGAGAGTACAGAAGAGGTTTACCAGGATGTTGCCTGGTCTGGAGGGTATTAGCTCTGAGGAGAGTTTAGATAAACTCGGTTTGTTCTCACTGCAATGACAGAGGTTGAGGGATGACCTGATGGAGGTTTACAGGATTGTGAGTGACGTGGACAGAGTGGATAGTCAGATGCTCTTTCCTCGGGTCAGAAATTCAAGTACTAGAGGACAAAGGTTTAAGGTGCACAAGGAAAAGTTTTGAGGAGATGCGCAAGGCAAGTTTTTTCTATAGAGGGTGGTGAATATCTGGAACGCGCTGTCTGGGGAGGTGGTGGGAGCAGGTACGATTGCGGCATTTAAGGGGCATCTAGATGAATACGTGAACAGGATGGGAATGGAAGGATACGGACTCCGTCAGTGCATATGGTTTTAGTTTAGGCAGGCATCATGTTCGGCACAGGCTTGGAAGGCTGAATGGCCTGTCCCTGCGCTGTACTGTTCTTTGTTCTATCTCCATCAGCCAATCAGGAGTGGCCGAGACTGGAAATTGGAGAAAGGCGCTCCGGTGTAACTGAAAATGCTCCGGCCGGCATTCGGACAGCTGTGCCCACTCTGAGCTGTGTCAGTGACCGGCACAAGCCGCGGGCAAACTATTGCAAAATATTAAACAACGAATGGAAAGAATCGCTGCAGCTGAAGGCTGCTATCGTTTTGCTAATAGCGGTGAAATTAAAACAGGGGCCACCTGTAATTTCTGATTATCAAACTGATGCAATATAGGGCAGTTTTTCCGAAATGATTTGATGATCCAAACCAGCGATATAAGAAGTCTAGGCAAATTAGCAAAAGCTGAGTCGCAAATATGTATCTAGTGTTCACAGAGCCCAATTATATGCATTGAAAATACGCACGTGTATGTGTATATTGTATGTACATGTAAATATCATGGTATACAATAGACAGTGCAGTGCTGTGCAGAAGGAGGCCATCTGGCCCATCGAGCCTGCACCAACAGAATCCCACCTCTGCCTCTATCCCCGTTAACCTTGGGTATTTACCCTGCTAATCCCTCTGATGCTTAGAGGCAATTTACCAATCGACCTAACCTGCACATCTTTGGAATGTGAGAGGAAATCAGAGCGCCCTGAGGAAATCCACGCAGACACGGGGAGAATGTGCAGACTCCACGCAGTGAACTGAGGATGGAATCAAACCCAAGTCCCTGGTGTTGTGAGGCAACACTGCTAATCACCATGCCACTGTGCTGTATATGAGTATCTATGTATATATGTGTATGTAGACCATATATCTGTGTCATCACTAAGGTCACCTATTTTCACCTCCCGCCTGACTCAACCCACATCTCAGCTCATTGGCTTCATTTGTGCCTTTGTTACCTCTAGAATTGACTACTTCAATGCTCCCCTGGTCAGTCTCCCACATGTAATCGTCAGGTCATCCAGATCTCTCTATCTGGGTCCTGCTGTCATAGAATGGTTAACACAGCTGAGTCCTTTTGGCCTATCATTTTCTCTGCGAGAGCCCCACTCCCCCACTCCTTTGCCATAGCCTTGTAAATGGTTCCTCTTCAAATGCTTATCCAATCCCTTTTTGAAACCCTGACTGCATCTGCCTCCACCACACTCTTGCGAAACACATTCACTATCCTAACAATGAGATTTTCCTCACGTCATAATTAATCCTCTTGCCAACTACCTCAATCTCCACCAAGCCCGGTCCAAGCCCTGTCCTTGCTGACCTCAACTGGTTCCCCGGTCAAGCAACACCTCTGTTTGAAGACTCACACCTATCCTTGTTTTCAAATCCTCCCCACCCCCCCCATCTCAGCCCACCTACCCCCCCCCCCCCCCCCCCCAAACCCCCCCCCTCCCCTCAAACTCTGTAAACTCCCCCAGCTCTCCGACTCTGCACTGGTCCAATTCTGTCCTTTTGAACATCCCTGATTTTTACCTTGCCTTCAGCTACCTAGGTCTAAAGCTCTGAACTTCCCTTCAGGGCCTCTCCAGCTTTCTTGAAGATGCTCCTTATGGCCTTCATTTGACCAAGTCTCTGGCCGTCTGCGCTGACGCCTCCTTATGTAGGTAAAATCACAGAATCCCAGAATCATAAAATCCCTACAGCGCAGAAGGAGTCCATTCGGTCCATCAGAACTGCGCTGACTCTTTGACAGAGGATCCCACCCAGGCCCTTTCCCGTAACCCCGTGTATTTACTCACTAATCCTTCCTAACCTATACTAAGAGTGAATTTAACGTGGCCAGTCCACCTAACCTGCGCATCTTTGGACTGTGGAACAAAACTAGAGCCCCCAGAGGAAACCCACGCAGACACAGGGAGAACGTGCGGACTTCACACTGTCACCCAAGGCCAGAATCAAACCCAGTTGGTGTCACTTCTGTTTGTTAATCGCTCCTGTGAAGGATTTTATGATGTTTAAATATGTTGAAGGCCAAGGTCATATTTACATAAGTCACTTAAGGCCCCTTGACTTGGCTCAATAAATGCTTTGAATTTAATCTTCTAAAACATGACCCAATGTAGGACGAAGAGCAGCAAAGTGCAGCCCTGTTGGTTCCTATCCTTCTTCACAGTACACACAAACAAGCACACTCACACACGTGCATGCACAGACATGCACATATGTGTAGACACACACAAAAGCACACACACAGACATGCACACAAATATTTAAACACGCATATGGACATACATAAACACATGTGCACATGCACACACACACACTCTCGCACACAAACATACACACTCTCACACACACTCTCACACACACACACACATTCACACACACACTCTCATACACACACACACACATTCACACACACACACACACACACACATACAATCAGACACATACACACAAACACTCAGACGCACACTGACATGCACAATCACATGTACACTCATACGCGCACTTACGCACAGACACATGCACACACGCACAGATACACACACGCGCGCAGTTACACAGACGCACACACTCACTCTCACACACACACTCACTCTCGCACACACACGTGTTCGCACACACACGCTCACACACACATACTCATACTCACACGCACTCACGCACACACGCACTCACACACACGCACTCACACTCACACACACACTCACACACGCGCACTCACACACACTCACACTCACATTCTCACACACACAGACAAATACACACACACACACACACACACATTCCAGCAGTGATTCACTTGCTATAAGGAGAAGGAGCATTCATCAAATACTCTTCTCTTGGCCGAGCAGCCATTCTGACTGAATCGGGTGTGTTCAGCAGAGGCTGGGATTGATCCTTTACCGCTGGGCTATTACCTGTTGAAGCAGATCCACTGTTCAACATTTCTCTCATGAAGTCTAATATCTTTTAGAAAACTCATTTAAGTAATAGGTACTCCGGGCTACGCTGCTAAATGACGATACTGCGGGCATTAACAATGGAGTGGTACCATCTCTCAGGGTTGAGTTGATGTGATTAAATACCATTTACAATATTACCGCAGCCACTTTCCATAAAGAAATGATTTTAACCAGAAAAGGGGATTAGCAATTCAACTTGCATAATCCACCAGGAATATCATCCCTGTAATAAACTGTAAAATCATTCTGTAATTGCAGAGGAAAGGTTGGGGGGGGGAGTCAGGATGGGGGAGGGGGGGAGGGGGCGGGCAGCGGTTTTTCGAAGTGAGGCGTTTCCAGGTCTGTAGCGACAAATGTCAAATCGCTCGGTTTAAGGTTGAAGTTAATTATTTAGCCATTGCTCTTTTGTTCAGTCGTTGATTGGCTTCTCGTTAATTGTTCCATTCCCAACCAGGCTCATCGCAGGTTGGAGCCACGGGGCAGGGTTCATAAACCGGCCTGGGGGCTGGATATGAGACGGGTGGGTGGGGTTGACGTAACGTCCGGGGGTCCCGACCCCGAGGCGTTTTGGAAGAGGGCCGCTTGAAGGCGGATTCATTGAGAGGCGGGCGGGCAAAAGGGAGGCCAATTGCTGTTTGTTCGTTACGGGGCCTTGTTCCCAAGCCGAATGGAATTTCCAAGTCAACAATATGGGCAGCCCATGTGAGCCAGGACAATGCTGGGGTCCCAGGGCCCCACCCACACCCCTCCCACCCCCACCCCCCGCTCCCCCCAACCCTATTTTTAAAGTAAAGTCGAGTTATTAATTACAAGTAGGCTTATGTTAACACCGCAATGATGTTACTGTGAAAATCCCCCAGTCGGCACATTCTGGCGCCTGTTCGGGTACACTGAGGGAAAATTTAGCATGGCCAATGCACCTAACCAGCGCATCTTTCTGACTGCGGGAGGAAACCGGAGCACCCAGAGGAAACCCACGCAGACACAGGGAGAACACGCAGACTCCACACAGACAGTGACCCAAGCCAGGAATTGAACCCAGGTCCCTGGCATTGTGCGGCAACAGTACTCTTCCAGCTTTTTCCCAGGGCGGAAGAGCCAATTACTAGGGGGCATTGGTTTAAGGTGCGTGGGGCAAGGTTTCAAGGGGATGTACGAGGCAAGTTTTTTACACAAAGAGTGGTGAGTGCCTGGAACTCGCTGCCGGGAGAGGTAGTGGAAGCAGATACAATAGTAAATTTAAAGGGGCATCTGGATAAATACATGAATAGGATGGGAATGGAGGGATATGGTTCCCAGAAGGGTTTTAGTTCAGTCGGGCAGCGTGGTCAGTGTAGGCTTGGAGGGCTGTTTCTGTGCTGTAATTTTCTTTGTTCATTGCTAACCATTGTGCCACTGTGCCCTTTAACACATGACAGCAACCATGCCACAGTCGTAACCGTTGGTCTTCCCTTGGAGGGGGCCACCCCTGCAAGATAAAGCTGCAGCTTTTTAAAGCCTAAAAACTAGGCCGCTTGAATGGCCACCATGGCTGATTCTTGGCTGTCAATCATTACATCATAGCATTCAAGGCCACAAACAGAAAAATGCTGGAAAATCTCAGCAGGTCTGACAGCGTCCGTGGGGAGAGAATAGAGCCAATGTTTCAGTGAACTCTACCACACTCTCAGGCAGCACATTCCAGATCTTAACCACTCACTGAGTGAAATAATATTTCCTTGTGTTGCCATTGCTTCTTTCTCTGTTTTATTTTATGTCTGGACACTCAATCCTTTCATGAGTGGGAACAGTTGCTCACTATCTGCTCTTCCCAAAGTGAGTTTACTATCAAATAAATCGGTTGGACCGAAACCTGGTGTTGTCAGACTTTTTACTGTGTCTTCCCAAACCCCACATGACTTTGAACTCTAAGTCCTCTGAGGAAAGGTCGTCCAGAATCGAAAAGTTGGCTTTATTCTCTCCCCACAGACGCTGTCAGGCCTGCTGAGATCTTCCAGCATTTTCTGTTTTTGGCCCTGAATTTTATGATGTAATGATTGACAACCAAGAATCAGCCGTCCAAGTAAAGAAGTTTCCATTGAGTGACCAATGAACATAAGATCATTAGAAACAGGAGCAGGAATAAACCACTCAGTCCATTGAGCCTGAGTTCAGTAAGATCTTGGTTGATCTGAATGTGGTCTTAACTCCAATTTCCTGCCTTCTTTCCCTTCCCCTTGACTCTCTTGTAGATCAAAAATCTACTTAACTCAGCCATGAATATAATCAACAACCCAGCCCCCCTGCTCAGAGAATTGCCCTCTGAGAGAAGAAACTCCTCCTCATCTCTACCTTGAAGAGCAGATCCTTCATTTTGAATCTGTGCCATCCATTTCTCAATTGCCCCCGCGAGGGGAAACATCCCCTCAACATCTACCCCCTCAAAGTTTATATGTTTTCAATAAGGTGTGGACATCGCTGGCTGGGCCAGCAATTATTGCTCATCACTAATTGCCCCTGAACTGAGGGCAGTTGAGAGTGAACCACTTTGTAAGACTGGAGTCACATGTAGGCCAAACAAGGTAAGTATGGCAGATTTCCTTCCCTAAAGGGCATTAGTGAACCAACTAGGTCTTTACAACAATCAACAATGGTTTCATGGTCAGCATTAAACTGTGAAATCCAGATTTTTTTATTGAATACAAATTTCACCATCTGCCTTGGTGGGATTTGGACCCGGGTCCCCAGAGCATTTTTCTGGGTCTCTGAACTACTAGACAATACCACTATGCCACCAATTCCCCAAAGTAAAATGCTCAACTTTTCCTCATGAGGTAAACCCCTCATCCCACTAACATCCTTCTGTGAACTGCTTCCAAGATAAGTATTTTCTTGAGTACCGTACCCAAAGGCCTGTTCCACTCACACTGTCGTGATCTCCACTACAGGTCAGGGCTAGGCTGCAGGTCTAAAATCCAGCCAGGTCAGGGGAGGGATTGAACTCCATGCTGTTGATGCCAATCTGACCCACACTGGCCCTCCAGACAATTGAGCCACCCAACATCCGCAAGTAGCCCAAGTTTCTGTGGTTCAGTGGTTTCTAGGGTGGCACTATGGCACAGTGGGTAGCACTGCTGCTTCACAGCGCCAAGTACCCGGGTTCAATTCCCGAGTTGGGTCTGTGTGGTGTTTTGCACATTCTCCCCATGTCTGCGTGGGTTTATTCCAGTTTCCTCCCACAGTCTGAAAAACATGCTGGTTAGGCGGATTGGCCGTGCTAAAATTCTCCCTCAGTGTATCCGAACAGGGACTGGAGTGTGGCGACTAGAGGGCTTTCACAGGAACTTCATTGCAGTGTTAATGTAATCTTTCTTGTGACACTGATAAATAAACTTTTTATATTTTTTTACACCATATTATAGTCTGGAACTCTGGGTAGTAATGGAGATGTCCCACTGCTTTTCCATCACATGGCTGACCGGGAATGGCTCCCACTTTTGTTGCCTGCGATAGGCAGGTGTTAGGAGCACGTGAAGGTTGACTCTCAACCAGCTTGACCGTGTTATGAACATACATTCTTCTGCGATCAGGTTCTGGCGTGATACTTGAACCTGGAGCTTCTGGCTCAGAGGTTTGGATGCTATCCACTGCGCCACATTCTCTCCCAATGCAGATACATCCCTCCTTAACTAAGGAGAACAAAACTGTAAATTGTTGGGAGTGTGAGCGTGGGGCAGTTGGAGGTAGGAGACCAAGGGATGAAACCTCCAGGGATCTATTCAACAGCATTAACAACTCAGGTGCTGAGTCAGCTGACCTCCAGTTGTGACCTTGGCATTCTTGAGCTCAGAAGAGGTGGGGATAGAAGCAGATTCCACACATGGACTTGGAATGAAGAGGTGACCTGGGGACCGGGGTTCGAATCCCGCCACAGCAGGTGGTGGAATTTGAATTCAATGAAAAATATCTGGAATTAAGAATCTACCAATGAAACTATTGTCGATTGTCAGAAAACCCATCTTGTTCACTAACGTCCTTCAGGGAAGGAAATCTACCATCCTTACCTGGCCTGGCCTACATGTGACTACAGAACCACAGTATATGTGGTTGACTCGCAACTACCTTTGGCCTACTAGGGACGGATAATAAATGCTGGCCATCCAATGACACCCATGTTCCACAAAATAATAAAAAAGAATAAAATCAGGTAAAGCTCCAATGCAGCTCTGACAAAGAGTCATCCAGACTCAAAACATTGAGCGGACTTTTACCGCTTCACCCACCCCAGATTCAGGGCGGGCAAGGCTCGCAGAACATCCACAGTAATTTGCTTTTAACTGACCTGTAGGTAGCAAAGTTATAGAGGGGCTGAAGGGTCTCCATGAACAATAACTCCAACGTCTCCTTGGAGGTGAGGGCAGAAAGTTGACGGGGGAAAAGAAAATAATGGTCTTTGAGGCGGCTTTGTGACAACATTGATGTGGAAAATGGATTCAGAGTCTGTGATGAATTATTCTGATTCCTCACAGAGCAAATGTGTGAAACATCGGGCATGGCTCCGTGTGATGTATCCTCAGTGCTGAGTCAGAGGTTGTATGTTCCATGCAACTAGACCACAAAAATCTTTCTACTATTTCTCTACTTTCTCAGAAGACTAAGGAAATTTGACATGCCAGCTATGACTTTCACCAGCTCTTACAGATGCACCATAGAAAACATTCTTTCTGGTTGTATCACAGCTTGGTATGGCTCCTGCTCTGCCCAAGACCCCAATCCATCACACAAACCAGCCTCCCATTCATTGACTCTGTCTACACTTCCCCCTGCCTCGGCAAAGCAGCCAGCATAATTAAGGACTCACACACCCAGGACAAGCTCTCTTCTACCATCTTCCATCAGGAAAATGATACAAAAGTCTGAGGTCACGTACCAACCGACTCAAGAACAGCTTCTTCCCTGCTGCTTTTGAATGGACCTACCTTGCATTTAGTTGATCTTTCTCTACACTCTAGCTATGACTGGAACATTACATTTTGCACTGTCTCCTTTCCTTCTCTATGAACGGTATGCTTTGTCTGTGTAGCGCACAAAACTTTATTTTTCACTGTATGTTAATACACGTGGCAATAATAAATCAAACCAAAATCATGGCCCGAGGTTCTAATTCAATCCTGAAGGAGTTCTGCTCTGCTCAATTTTCTATCTTCTGGCTGTGACATTAAACCTCCCAGTAAGAAGTCTCACAACACCAGGTTAAAATCCAACAAGTTTATTTGACACTAAATGCCACAAGCCTTCGGGGTTTGCCCCTTCGTCAGGTGAGTGGAGAGTTCTGGTCACAAACAGAACGTATAAAGGCACACACAGTTTACAGAATACTGCTTAGAATGTGAGTCTTTATTGATTAACTGTAAAGACTCACTGTGTGTGCCTTTGTGTGCTCTGTTTGTGACCAGAACTTTCCACCCACCTGACGAAGGGGCAAACCCCGAAAGCTAGTGGTTTTACTATCAAATAAACTGGTTGGACTTTAACCTGGTGTTGTGATACTTCTTATGGTCCAACGCCAGCATCTCCACATCGCTGAACCTCCCAGACAGCTCTGTAAAAGATCCTGTGGTATGCAAAGAGAAGCAGGAGGATTTATCCCCAGTGTCCCGGCTAATATTCATCCCTGAACCAACGTCGCAAGAACAGGTTATCAGCTCATTATCACTCCACTGTTTGTGGGAGTTAGCTGTGTGCGAATTAGCTGCCCTGTTTCCCAGTACAGTGGCGATACTTTACAGGTTCTGAAACTGGCAGTAAAGTGCTGTCGGACGTTCTGAGGTTGTGGACAGGACTACGTAAATGCAAGTCTGTACTTTCTTCCCTGAGCTATTTCTACAGGCTTTGCCTATTTTTTTGCAGAGAATGTGTAATCTCAGCATTAAGGATGGTTGGCAGTTAAAACTGGTGTCAAAATCTTGCCAATGTCGTGCACAAAATCTGTTTCTATTTTTAAAAGAAGCTCTAATTTCATCAGTGTCTAATGAGGTTCTCTCACTCACCCATCCTAACTCTGACAGAAGATAAATCATTGAATATCTACACTGCAGAAAGAGGCCATCCGGCCCATTGACTCTGTACTGACTCTCCAAAACAGCACCCCAACCCATCCCTCCTCTCTGCTGTATCCCAGTAGCAACGCACACTTACCATTGCCAATCCACCTGCACACCTTTGGGCACTAATTCTAAGTGTTATTATCACAAGTAGGCATACATTCACACTGCAATGAAGTTACTATGAAAATCCCCTAGTCGCCACACTCCTGTTTGGGTACGCTGAGGGAGAATTCAACATGGTCAATGTACCTAACCAGCACATGTTTGGACTACGAGAGGAAACTGGAACACTCGGAGGAAATCCACGCAGACACGTGGAGAATGGGCAAACTCCACACAGACAGTGACCCAAGCCGGGAATCGAACCCGGATCCCTGGCATTCTGAGGCAGCAGCGCTAACCACTGTGCCACCCTGCCTAGGGGGATCACTGAGCGTGACCAATCTACCTAACACTGGATTTTCACAGTAACGCCATCACAGTGTGATGTAAGCCTACTTCTGACGCTAATAATTGAAGTATAAAAAAGACACTTACCCCATTTTTCCAGGACTTTCACGGCACGTCTGCCAAATGAGCAGAAAGATGTCATAAGAAGCGCACCGAACCACTGCCACACCCACTCGATCTCCTGGTCAGTATTTCTGAAATGGAATGAAAACAGGAGGTGCTGGAAACTCGCTGCAAACGTGACATTGTCTGAGGAGAAAGAAACGGAGATGGCAGGCGGGTCGCACACCTCCATCCCACACTCCCTCATCCCACCCGCACCCCCCCCCACCCACATACCCCCACCCCCACTCCCGCCGCATACCCCGCTGCATCCACCGCCACAGCGCGACCAGGAAATCAGGTCCCACATTTCAGGTCAAACCCATTGTGGGGAGAACTTACCCACCGGAAAGGTCTCTCTCGTCACCAACACTGTCTGACCCGCTGCCGAGCCCCAACATTTCCTCCTCGTTGCTCCCACCATTTTGTGCCGTGTCTCACGGCTGGGCTAAGATGCTGTGGAAACATTTCTCCTGGGAACTCCCAGGGAGACAAGAGTTGTCAGCCTGGGATACGTTCAACAACGGAAGCATATTTAGCGCCTTTAAGCCAGTAAAATGTTTCAATAGCCTTGACAAAGGATAAATCGGAGAAAAATTGATGTCAAGTCAAAAAAGGAAATAGCTGTCCCAAAACTTTCAACAAAGAGGTAGATAGGAGAGGGGGCAGGAGGAGGTGATGGCCGATCAGGTCAGCACCGACCACAATCCCACCCAGGCCCTATCCCCATAACCCCTTGCATTTACCCTAGCTGGTCCCTCTGACACCAACAAGCAATTTAGCATGGCCAATCCATCTAACCCGCATATTTTTGGACCATGGGAGGAAACAGGAGCACCTGGAGGAAACCCACACAGACACAGGGAGAATGTGTAAATTCCACACGAACTGAGCCAGCTGTGAGGCAGCAGTGCTAACCATTGTGCCACCGTGCCATCCTTATCACTAGACTATTAATCCAAGACTATTAGGTCTCGCCTATTAATCGAGAAACTCAGCTGATGTTCTGGGGACCAGAGTTCGAATCCTGCCACAACAGATGGTGGAGTTTGAATTCAATCAAAAAATCTGGAATTAAGATCTACTGATGACCATGAAACCATTGTCCATTGTCAAAAAAAACTCATCTGGTTCATTAATGTCCTTTAGAGAAAGAAATATAAAGTTCTTCCCTCGTCTGACTTGTGTGACTCCAGAGCCACAGCAATGTGATTTACTCTGAACTGTCCTCTGAACAAGGGCAATGCCCATGTCCCCCGAATGAATTAAAAAAAAGGATTTTCTTGTTGCTTCTGCCCAGAGGCCGGAAATTTCTGCCTGAGGCCAATGGACCTTTAAATGGTCTGCCAAATTTTCCATCCCATCCATAATGATTTCCAAAGTGGGCTGGACCGGAGAAGGAATTGGGGCCTAGATGGCTGAAGGCAAGGTGGCCAATGGCAAAGTGAAGGAAACAGGGGATGCAAGAAGGTCAACGTTTTAATTAACACAACACTCACGAAGAGCTGGAAACGTGAAAGGATCACGGTGAGAGTTAGCTGATGCTAATCACGCAAACCCAACTCAAGCCATTTTGAATCAAATACAATAGGAGTGCTGAGCTGGTCTGCCCAACCAGCAAAGATAAGCTGGCGTGGACCCTTCATCTGTGCTAATTTCCACTTCATCGCTTCTGTCACATTTTATTACACTGATGAGCCTATGGTATTGTGGCCATTAAAACAGATATTCTCTGCAGTTACTGTTGGAATGATTTCAACGAGTCATAGGGGTCATTGAGGTTTACAGCGTGGAAACAGGCCCTTCTGCCCAACTTGTCCATGTCACCCTTTATTTACCACTAAACTAGACCCAATTGCCCATATTTGGCCCGTATCCTTCGAGACCCATCTTACCCATGTAAATGTCTAAATGTTTTTTAAAAGACAAAATTGCACCTGCCTCTATTCCTAGCTCTGGCAACTCGTTCCAGACACTCACCCACCCTTTGAGTGAAAAATTGCCCCTCTGGACCCTTTTACATCTCTTTCCCTCTCACCTTAAACCGAGGCCCTCTACTTTTAGACACCCCTACTTTTGCGAAAAGATGTTGACTATCTAGCTGATCCAGGCCCTTCATTATTTTATAGATCTCTATAAGATCACCCCTCAGCCTCCTATGCTCTAGGGAAAAAAGTCCCAATCTATCCAGCGTCTCCTCCTAACTCAAACCATCAAACTTTTTTGCATTATTTCTAGTTTAATAATATCCTGGTATCAAGCAGAATGGTATCCAGTAGAATCGTACTGTTGACCAGCCTTTAATGAAGAACCCCATTACTTATTACATTATATAAAACATTAGACAGGGGTCGTGGGTGGAGTAGGGGGACTGGTGGTGTTGAGATGGCGGCGTGGGCTCGTTGGGCCGAAGGGCCTGTTTCCCAGGCTGATTTTTTGTTCTTTGTATATTGTTCCAACTGAGAAATAGATCTGCCACTCCACTCTTGGAAAGCTCACCGATTATCAGAAGCGGAAAGATCACCAACTTCGATCCCCTAGCTCTGACAGGGCATCAGTAAGTTGGCACCATGGACTGGATGTCTACAGAGTTGATGAATAATGATTAAATGGTGACAGCCTTACTGTTTCTTGGGCCCCTTCCTAAGTTAACATGACCGAGGCCCATTGAAGTCAGCCTACGCTGCTCTTACCTGAGGATGGGAGTTGGTTCAGCTGCAATGTCCCCCATTCAATGGACAACTTTGCAACATTCAAAGGACAAGAATAGATTCAGTGATGGATGGCCACCTGCGAGCAAGGTAGCATCGGGTGACCACGTGACAGTGGCTCAGTTTGCATTCTTGTCTCTGAGTCTGAAGGTCAGAGCTTCAGATCCCACTCCAGAGAGCTAAGCATAAAATCTAGACCGATGCTTCAGCTTAGTACCTATGGAGTGCAGCACTTTCACAGGTCCCATCTTTTAGACAAGCCATTATACTAATGTCCCTTCTGCCCTCTCATAAAAGCTCACTTAGCGCCATTCAATAAAAGCAGGGGACATTTCAAGCTCTCCTTTAAATACAACAGCACGTTGGCACAGTGGTTGCACTGTTGCCTCACAGCATCAGAGACCAAGTTCAATTATTTGATTTGATTTATTATTGTCACATGTATTAGCACACAGTGAAAAGCATTATTTCTTGCGTGCTATACAGACAAAACATACCATTCATGGAGAAGGAAAGAAGACAGCGCAGAATGTAGTGTTAAAGTCATAGCTAGGGTGTAGAGAAAGATCAACTTAGTGCGAGGTAGGTCCATTCAAAAGTCTGACGGCAGCGAGGAAGAAGCTGTCCTTGAGTCGGTCAGTACGTGACCTTAGACTTTTGTGTCTTTTTCCAGGCAGAAGAAGGTGGAGGAGAGAAAGTCCAAGGTACATGGGGCCTTTGATTATGCTGGCTGTTTTGCCGAGGCAGCAATTCTGACCTTGGGTGACTGTTTGTGTGGAGTCTGCACGTCCTCCCAGTGCCTGCGTGGGTTTCCTCCGGGTGCTCTGGATTCCTCCAACACCCCAAAGATGTGCAGATCAGGTGGATTGGCCATGCTAAATTGCCCCTTATTGTCCAAAGATTTGTAGGTTCAATGGATTAACAGGTGGATGTGTGGGGTTTTGGGGTAGAGCAGGTGTGTGGCAAAATGTTCTATCGGAGAATCGGTGCCGACTCGATGGGCCGGATGGCCTCCTTCTGTACTGTAGGGATTCTTTGAATAATATTTATCCCGCAATCAACACACGAGCTTGCTGTGTGCAAAATTGCTGCCACATTTCCTAAATTACTACAGTAACTACACCTGAAAAGTACAGAATGACGAAGGTTTAGGGGCGACCTGATAGAAGTCTACAAGATTATGAGGGGCATGGACAGAGTGAATAATCAAAAGCTTTTTCCTAGTATAGAAGAGTCACTTACCAGGGGGCACAGGTTTAAGGTGTGAGAGGCAAGGTTTAAAGGAGATGCCCAAGGCAGGTTTTTTACACAGAGGGTGGTGGGTGCCTGGAAGTCGCTGCCAGGAGAGGTAGTGGAGGCAGACCTGATAGTGGCTTCTAAGGGGCATCTTGACAAATTCATAAATAGGATGGGAATAGAGGATATGGTCCCCCGAAGGGTAGGGGGATTTAGTTCAGACGGGCAGTATGGTCGGTGCAGGCTTGGAGGGCCAGAGGGCCTGTTCCTGTGCTGTAGTTTTCTTTGTTCTTTGTACTTAATTGTCCCGAAAGCACTTCAGGATGTCCTGAAAATGTGAACAGTGCCAAATAAACGAGAAACTTTCTTCCTTCCTGTCTACTCCTGTGGAAGTTGAGATTCTAAAACTACCGCCGGAACTTCCTGGCAGTTCACGCCGGTGAGATCTTCCAGTCCCGCCAATGGTGCAGTCCCGTCGTGGGTTTCCCGGCAACGTGGAGAGAATTCAATGGGAAATCCCAGTGCATCCACTACAAACAGTCGCGAATGCAGTCCAATCCACCACGCAAACCAGCCTCCCATCCATTGACTCTGTCTACACTTCCCCCTGCCTCGGCAAAGCAGCCAACATTGTTAAGGACCCTACATACCACGGACATTCTCTCTTCCACCTTCTTCCATTGGAAAAAAGATACAAAAGTCTGAAGTCACATAGCAACCGACTCAAGAACAGCTTCTTCCCTACATTGCATTAAGCTGATCTTTCTCTACACCCTAGCTATGACTGTAATTCTGCATTCTCTCTTTCCCTTCTCTATGAACGGTATGCTTTGTCTGTATAGCGCACAAGAAACAATACTTTTCACTTTATACTAATACATGTGACAATAATCAAATCATTGACACTGGCGGGAGCAGTAGATCCCACCACTGGTCAAGGGCGTGCCATCTCCACCCGCTTGAGGACCACACAGTGGGCAGGCCAGAAAATCTCACCTGACGTGAGTAAGCACAAAGTTAGGAGGTCCACATTTACAGGGGAATCGGTTCCAGGGGTTGAAATCCAACTTTTCCCAACATCTCGCTATCGGAGACTTGTCAGGTCCCAAGACTGTTCCCACCAATCCCGTCCCCATAAAGTAGCCTTAACGTCACATGTTGACATGTGAAGACACAAGGCACTGAGCAGCCACCTTCAATGTTCATAGAATCCCTATAGTGCAGAAAGAGGCCATTTGGCCCATCAAGTCTGCACAATGCCTCGTTGGCCCTATTCCCATAATCTTACTTA
This sequence comes from Carcharhinus amblyrhynchos, assembly GCF_965287045.1. Lineage (NCBI taxonomy): Eukaryota > Metazoa > Chordata > Chondrichthyes > Carcharhiniformes > Carcharhinidae > Carcharhinus > Carcharhinus amblyrhynchos. The sequence continues at coordinate 8,062,655 of NC_137332.1, read as the reverse complement.
TTGACTCTGCTAGCCCCCGCAACACTAGGGATAATTTAGTCTGTCCAATACTTAACCCGCACATCTTTGAAGAGTGGGAGGAAGGCAGAGCATCCGGAGAAAACCCACGCAGACATGGAGATGATGTGCAAACTCCACACAGGCAGACACCCGAGGCAGGAATTGAACCCGGGTCCCTGGCACTGCGAGGTAGCAGTGTGAACCACTGTGCTACCATTGTGCTGTTATATGATTCCAACAGTAAGTGGGGTTATAGCAGGGTAAGTTTGACTTCAGCAGCGAACAGAGGGGAAGTACAAAGAGCAGAGTTTTGAATTCCTGTGGGTGGTATGGGAAAATTTGCCCCATAATATTTTTGGGCAAAAATTAAGTGTGGACTTTTCCACAAGATTGACCATTATTTCGAGTCGATTCAGTCTCCTTCTGGATCTCAGCAAGAAGGGGAAATTAAAGGTGGAGGGGGGTAGAAGCAACAGAAGAGAATAAAATCAGATGGAGTTTGAAATGTAAATGTTTGAGTTGAAGTGTCTGCAAAGCTGGGTGGCACGGTGGCACAGTGGTCAGCAATGCTGCCTCACAGTGCCAGAGATCTGGGTTCAATTCCCAGCTTGAGTCACTGTCTGTGCTGAGTCTGCATGCTCTCCTTGTATCTACATGGATTTCCTCCGGGTGCTCCGGCTTCCTCCTACAATCCGAAAGACGTGCGGGTTAGACGGATCGGTTATGCTAAATATCCCCCATCGTGTCAGGGGAACTAGCTAGGGTAAATGCACGGGATTGTGGGGATAGGGCCGGGATGGGATTGTGGTCAGTGCAGCCTTGATGGGCTGAATGGCCTCCTTTTGCACAGTGAGGATTCTATGGTTCCTGAAGCTGGTTTGAACCCTGAGACATGTCTCTGTGCATTGCTACAATGCTGGAACATGAACACTGCACCGAGTGGAGGTAAATTGATGGGACTGTTCTGTGCTGATGCTGGAGAACTCTCCTTTTGTTCTGTATCTGCCTCTGGAGATGCAGGGTTGCAGAGGTCGTACTTGGTGCTGTGCTGTTCCTTTGAATTTTCTATCATTAGCCGTAATTCTTGGGTGTGCTGAGAACGTACATAATGGATAGCAGAGCATGAGGGAAATTGATCTCTGCTACATCGAACTGAGCCACTGCTTGATATAATTTCAGCAAACAGTAAGCAAGAGGCTGAAAGGAGGGATGGATTTTGCCATTTCCCCAGACTTTGCTGCAAAAGTACGCTCACAAACTACCCATTTTAGCATGGAGTGACAGTGTGCAGAGATGGTGGTCAAGTAGTGTAAGGTTATCCAAAACATTAGAGGCATACAGCGCAGAAAAGGTCCCTGGAGTTTGTAGCAACAATAAACAGCATTAAAGGCGCGCTAATCCCATTTCCCTACACTTGTCCCCTATTCTTGAATGTAATATGTCAAGTGCTCATCCAAATATTTTTTAAAGATTGTGAGGTTTCCAGCCTCCACCAACTTCCCAGGCAGTGCATGACTTAGGACATGACTCTGACATTGGGGTTCAGTCAGAGTTGACTTTGAGAAGCATTCCTTTACTCAAAGGAAATGTCAGTTTTAACTCAGTGGGTTGCATTCACACCTATAACATCAAGTTTCACACTCGGACTTCAGTACAGCAACCTGCACTGCCAGTCCAGTGCAATACAGTGAGAGTGCTGCACTTTTGGAGGTTCTACCTTTTGGTTGGAGTGTGAAACTGAAGCCCCATTTTCTCTCTCAAGGGGACATAAAGGTGGCACGATGGCATAATGGTTGGCACTGCTGCCTCACAGTGCCAGGGACCTGGGTTCGATTCCTGGCTTGGGCTCACTGTCTGTGCGGAGTCATGATGGGGAGATGCCAGCGTTGGACTGGGATAAAAGCAGTAAGAAGTCTCACAACACCAGGTTAAAGTCCAATAGGTTTATTTGGTAGCAAACGCCACTAGCTTTCGGAGGGCTGCACCTGACAAAGGAGCAGCGCTCCAAAAGCTAGTGACATTTGCTATCAAATAAACCTGTCGGACTTTAATCTGGTGTTATGAGACTTCTTACTGTCTGGAGTCTGCACAGGCCTCAGCATGGGTTTCCTCCGAAAGATGTGCTGGTTAGGTGCATTGGCCATGCTAAATTCTCCCTCAGTGTACCTGAACTGGCACCAGAGCGTGGCGACTCGTGGATTTTCACAGTAACTTCATTGCAGTGTTAATGTAAGCCCACTTGTGATGCTAATAAATAGACTTAAACTTATAAGACGGATGGTGCAATTTCAAAGAAGAGGAGAACATTTATACCACAATCAGCATCACAAGAATAGATTATCTGGTCAGATTATCATTCATTCATGTCCGCCGGAGCTTCCTGTGAACACTCGAGTATCCTTCTACCACAATACGACTACACTTCAAGAGCACTTCAATGGTTGTAAAGCCCTTTCAGAGACCTGTTCATTGTGAAAAGGCATGCTACAAATGCAAGTCTATGTTTAAGTGGAAATCTAGAACTCTCTCCCCCGAAAAGCTAGTGAGGCTGGGAATTAATTGAAAATTTCACTTCTAAGCCTGATAGATTTTTTGTTTGAATCGGGAAACTTGTGATTGAAGCTTAACCGAACCAAAACGCATGAAGTGGAGTTAAGATACAGATCAGCCATTCTCCAGCTGAACAGGACCTGAATGGAACTCCTCCTGTTTCAATGTTCTTCAACATAAAGGAAGATCGGTTTCTAGAACAGTGATTGATTCCTTTTGCTTTACTTTCTGAATCCCTGTGATATTTGAAAGGAAATACACTGTTTAATTTAGGTACTTTAGACTTGTTCATTTCCCAAGCCCTGCCCATCGCTCTTCTGATTCACACTGAGTGCGGCTACATGAAAGCAACTTTTGAGCGTTATCATTTTTGCCAGCTTCCAGCAGCTATTTCTATCTTCTGACGGTGATTATATAATCTTGCAGCGTAGAAGGAGGAGGCATCAGTGCAAGAACCCTTTGAAGGGGCTACACACTAAGCTCCGCTCCCCAGCTCTTTCTCCTACATGGAGGGCTGCTCATCTACAGGGGCATCGCAGTTATGTCTTATCCACTTCTCACCCAGGAGGAACATCCCTCCCTCCATCCCTCCTTTCGGACAGCACGGTGGCACAGTGGTTAGCACCGCAGCCTCACAAATAACAAAGAACAGGAACAGGCCCTTCAGCCCTCAAAGCTTGTGCCAATCATGATGCCTGCCTAAACTAAAACCATATGAATTTACGAGGTCCATCCCCATCCCATTCATAGATTTGTCTGGTTACCCCTTAAATGCTGCTATCTCACCTGCTCTCATCATCCCCACAGGCAGCACATTCCAGACATTCATCGCCCTCTGTGTGAAAAACCTGCTGTGGGAGATGCTGGCGTTGGACTGGGGTAAACACAGTAAGAAGTCTCACAACATTAGGTTAAATTCCAACAGGTTTATTTGGTAGCAAAAGCCACTAGCTTTCAGAGCTCCGAAAGCTTGTGGCTTTTGCTACCAAATAAACCTGTTGGACTTTAACCTGGTGTTGTGAGACTTCTACTAAAAAACCTGCGCCAAGGTTCGATTCCTGGCTTGGGTCACTGTCTGGTGCAGTTTGCACATTCTCGCTGTGTCTGCGTGGATTTCCTTCGGGTGTTCCAATTTCCTCCTGCGCTCCAAAGATGTGCGGGTTAGGTGGATTGGCCATGCTAAATTGCCCTTTAATGTCAGGGGGATTAGCTGGGGTAAGTGGGTGAGGTAAGGGAAATAGGGCCTGGGTGGGATGTGGTCGGTACAGACTTGATGGGCCGAATGGCCTCCCTCTGTACTGTAGGGATTCTATGGATTCTATCCTAGGTCAGATCACTGAATATGAATTGAAAGGAAGAGAAACCTCTATTCGTACTGCATCTTTTGCAAGCTTAAGATGTCCCAAAGTGGGTTACAACCAATCTTGAAAGGTAGTTGCTGTTGTAGTGTAGAAAACATGACAGCCAGCTTATGCTTAGTCAAGTCCCACAAACCGAAGTGCGATGTTGGCTGGGTGTTAAATATTGGTCATAGTGTGGAGATGCCGGCATTGGACTGGGGTAAACACAGTAAGAAGTCTGACAACCTGGTGTTAAATATTGACCAGGACCCTGGGGATAAGCTCCCTGCTCTCTACCGCCCACTCAGCAGGGCCCAGTGTCCTTATCTGAGGAAGGATAAGAACATAAGAACATAAGAAATAGGAGCAGGAGTAGGCCATCTAGCCCTTCGAGCCTGCCCCGCCATTCAATAAGATCATGGCTGATCTGTCGTGGCTCAGTTCCACTTTCCCGCCCTCTCCCCATAACCCTTAATCCCCTCTCTTATCAAAAACCCATCAACCCGCGTCTTAAAAATATTTAGCGAGGCAGCCTCCACCACTTCAACGGGCAGAGAATTCCAGAGATTCACCACCCTTTGAGTGAAGAAGTTCCTCCTCAACTCCGTTCTAAACCGCCCCCCTTTTATCTTGAGGCTGTGCCCCCTCGTCCTACTGTCTTTTCTGAGCGGGAAGAGTCTTTCCACCTCTATCCTATCCATCCCATTCATCATCTTATACGTCTCAATGAGATCTCCCCTCATTCTTCTAAACTCTAACGAGTACAAGCCCAGTTTATTCAAGGATGTCCTTGCTACACAGGGAGTGCAGCGAAGGTTTACCAGGCTGATTCCTGGGATGGCAGGTCTGTCACATGAGGGGAGACTAAGTCAGCGAGGATTATATTCACTGGAGTTTAGAAGAGTGAGAGGGGATCGCATAGAAACTTGTAAAATTCTAATGGGGTTAGACAGGGTAGATTCAGAAAGAATGTTCCTGATGGTGGGGGAGTCCAGAACTAGGGGCCATAGTTTGAGGATAAAAGGTAAGATAACCTTTTAGAACTGAAATTTTAGAGGCAAAATTTCTTCACCCAAAGAGTGCTGAATATGTGAACTTCACTACCACAGAATGTAGTTGATTTCAAGAAAAATTAGATACAGCTCTCGAGGCCAAAGGGATCGAGGGATATGAGGAGGAAAGGGGGATCAGGATATTGAATTTGATGATCAGCCATGATCAAATGAATGGTGGAGCAGGCTCGAAGGGCTGAGCGGCCTCCTCCTGCTTCTAGTTTCGAAAACAGCACTTCTGACAGTGCTGCATTCCCTGAGTTGCGAACCCAAGTGCTAGCCTAGATTTTTGTGCTCAAGTCACCTGGAGTGGGGCCTCCTGACTCAGCCATGATTGCTCCCAGTGCAGCCACTGCCGACACAGATGGATTGCATCGCTATTTGGTGCAGAAACCTCGGCTGATTTCTGCCTGAGCTTAGGGAGATGGCTGCCAATTATAAATGTTCTTCCATTCTCAGCTTAGCCAGCTCAGCATGGACTAGGGAATAAGTCGGGAACCTTTGTGGCCATATTATTCAGCCTTAAAAGTTCAACTTCATTTCAAAAATGTAACAGCTTTGATAGAGTAAATAAGACCATAAGACGTGGGAGCAGAAGTAGGTCATTGAGTCAACTACACGATTCAATAAGATCATGACTGGTTTGATATGATAATTCCCAACTCCACTTTCCCACCTTATCCCCATTACCCTTCCCTGACTCATTAAAAATCTGTCTCTCTCAGCCTTGAACATATTTAACGACCCAGCCTGTACAGCCCACTGCAGTAAAACATTTCCTGGATTCACTACCCTCTGAGAGAAGAAATTCCTCCTCATCTCTGTCTTAAATGGGCGCTGAACTTACCCAATTCTTACTCTGATATGATGTCCTCTGGTCCTCAAGTCTCCCACAAGAGGAAACAACCTGTCAGTATCTCCCCTGTCAAGCCCCCTGAGATCCCTATATGAGTCAATAAGGTGACCTCTCATTCTTCTGAACTCCAATGAGCGCGGGCCCAACCTACTCAACCTCTCCCCATAAGAAAATCCCTCCATACCAGTCTCTGGACTGCTTCTAATGCCAATATACCTTTCCTTAGATAAGGGGATCAAAACTCTTCACAGTAAACATAGAAACATAGAAGATAGGAGCTGGAGGGAGTCATTCAGCCCTTCAAGCCTGCCCCGCCATTTATCACGATCATGGCTCATCCAACTCAGTAACCGAACCTCACTTTCTCCCAATAACCTTTGATCCTTTTCACCCCAAATGTTATATCTGGCTGCCTCCTGAAAAATTCGAGATATATTCTAGGTGTGGCCAAACTCGTGTCTTTTATAGCTATCATAAGACTTCTCTATGCTTATACTCAAATTTCCTTGAAATTAAGGACAAAATTCCATTTGCCTTGCCTATTATCTGCTAAACATGTATGCTGGCTTTAAATGATTCATGCACAAGGTCCCCTAAATCCCTCTGTGCATCAGTTTTCTGCAGTCTTTCTCCATTTAAATAATATTCAGTTCCTTTATTCTTCCGACCAAAGTGCAGCACTTCACATTTTCCTACATTATATTCCATCTGCCAAGTTTTTGTCCACTCACTTAACCTGTCTATATCCCTCTGTAGACTCATTGGGTGGAATTTTACAGCCTCGAGTGAGGGTGAGACTGGATATTTCCGCCCGAGGTCAATGGAGATTTCTGATGTTGGACCCTCACCTGCTCCGATTCAGTGGTGGGCAAGGTGATAAATTTCTGGCCTTGTATCATCCTCACCACTTGCCTTCCCACCTATTTGTGTGTTATCCACAAACTTGGCAGTAATACATTCACTTCCCTCATCCAAGTCATTAATATATATTGTAAATAATTGTGGCCCCGGCACTGATCCCTGTGGCACTCCACTAGTTACAGATCGCTCCTGAAATTCCATCTTTATTCCAGTTCTTTGTCTCTTGTTGGTTAGCCAATCTTCTATTCACGCCGATGTACTATCCCCGAAAACCATGGTCTCTTAGCCTTTCGTGCAGTACCTTATCGAATGCTTTTTGGAAATCCAAGTACATTACATCTACCGATTCCCCTTTATCTATCCTCCTTGTTATCATTCCAAAGAATTGGAATAAAGTGAAACTACTTCCACTGACAGGATGACCAATAATCGAAGGACTGAGATTTAGGTCAATCAGTAAAAGAATCAAAAGGGAAACGAGGAGAACATTTTTACGCAGCAAATAGTCGTCATTTGAAGTGCACGGCCTGAAGGAGTGATAGAAATAAGTGTCGGAGCAGCTTTCAAAAAGAAAACTGGGTGTAAACTCAAAAGGGAAGTTTTGGAGGACTATGGGCGAAGAGCAAGAAAATGAAATTAATGGTTATCCCTTTCAAGGAACAGTCATATTTGATTTACATTGATTTGATTAATTATTGTTACATGTATTAATATACAGTGAAAAGTATTGTTTCCTGCATGCTACACAAAGCATACCATTCATAGAGAAGGAAACGAGAGAGTACAGAATGTAATGTTACAGTCATAGCTAGGGTGTAGAGAAAGCTCAACTTAATACAAGGTAAGTCCGTTCAAAAGCAGCAGGGAAGAATCTTTCCTTGAGTTGGCTGGGACGTGATCTCAGACGTTTGTACCTTTTTCCCAACAGGAGAAGGTGGAAGAGAGAATGTCCAGGGTGCGTGGGGGTCCTTAATTATGCTGGCTGCTTTGCCGAGGCAGCAGGAAGTGTAGACAGAGTCAATGAATGGGGCGTTGGTTTGCATGATGGATTGGGCTCCATTCACAACCTTTTGTAGTTTCTTGTGGCCTTGGGCAGAGCAGGAGCCATACCAAGCTGTGATACAAGCAGAAAGGATGCTTTCTGTGATGCATCTGTAAACGTTATGTGCCAAATGACCTCCTTTAGTGCTGCAATAATTTGTGATCTCAATTAGAGCGAAGTAAATGCTGCCGGAAACAAGTGAAATGTAACAAATGTTGCTTTCAGAATGAGATTGGTCTCTCCAGGCTTTGAAGATCCACTACAGTAGCCTCATGGTAGAGGTACAATGGGACAGTTGCAGAGTACATGGTACATTCAATATCGATGATGGGAATCATTGAACCACGGGCGGGGGGATTATACAATTTGCCACAGTTAAAAATACTTCTTAAGCGAAAGCTGAACATTGTGGAAGTGGTCAGCAGGTCAGGTAAGTGGTCGGTGCAGACTCAATGGACCGAATGGCCCCCTTCCGCACTGTAGGGATTCTAATGTAAGCCTAATTCTAATTCAGTGTAAGCATGGACAAAGAGTGAAACAATTAACATTTTACATTGGTGACATTACATCAGAATTAGCAGATAGGAAGGGGTCACAGTAGCTAGCCCTGCTGCCTCACAGCACCAGGGACCCAGGTTCAATTCCGGCCTTGGGTGACCGTCTGTGCAGAGTCTGCATGTTCTCCCTGTGTGTGCATGGGTTTCCCCCGAGCGCCCTGGTTTCTTCCCACAATCCAAAGATGTCTGGGTTAGGTCGATTGGCCATGCCAAATTGCTCCATAATGTCGGGAGTCCAGCAGGGTAAATCCATGAGTTTATGGGGATAGGGCCTGGGTGGGATTGTTGTCAGAACTTGCTCAATGGGCTGAATGGCCTCCTTCAATACGGCACAAATTAAACGATCCTCTGATTTGACACTCAGGAGGTGGGCACCATTAGCAAGTAATGGCATGTTGCGAAGCGTTGGTGACTACTATTATTTTTACAAGTGAGGCTGGCTGTTTCAAAGGACAGTAGGAGCCAATCACATGGCCATGCGTGAGCCAAGTCACACATGGATGGTCATATATGAACTCTCCAGATCACATATGGATGGTCACATATGGATGACAGATGCTCCTCTTGAATAGTTGTTACACATTGCCTTGCGTTTTTGCAACAGACCAACACCTGTCATCACCATCTTTTGCCTGAGGCCAGTGTGCACAAACCCCCGGCCACTTGTCCGTTCCCAATTTCCATATTCTCATTAATGGCAACCATTCCCAAGCTCTGGAATTCCTTCCCTAATCCTCTCTACTTCTTTCTTCGCAACTCGGGCACCCTTTAAAACCCACTTCTCTGATTAAACTTGTGGTCGCTGGTTGCCTCAGTATCCAAATTTGCTTGTTTTATGGGTTGCTTTATCACATTGGAGGCGCAATAAAATTCAAGCTGTTGTTGGACTTTAATTTCACAGTATTCAATGGTTACTTGCCTTGTAGCTAAACTGCCAGTGCTTGGCACAGTGGTCAGCACTGCTGCCTCACAGCGCCAGGAACCCGGGTTCGATTCCTGTCTTGGGGCACTGTCTGTGTAGGGTTTGCACGTTCTCCCTGTGTCTGCGTGGGTTTCCTCCGAGTGCTCAGTTTACTCCCACCCTCCGAAAGTCGTGCTGCTTAGGTGCATTGGCCGTGCTAAATCCTCCCTCAGTGTACAGGCACCGGAGTGTGGCGGCTTGGGAATTTTCATAGTAACTTCATTGCAGTGTGAATGTCAGCCTATTTGTGACAGTAATAAATAAACTTTAAACCAAGCCCACCTCTTTTCGCAGCCCCTCACTCTCAAAGTAAATTATTTTTTCTATTCTTCTTCATCCAAAGCAGATTCTCTCCCTCATTCTAAGCAGTGTATCTCTCCTAAAGTCACCATTGGACATGCAAATATGCCTTATAGCCCTTTCCAGATCTCTTTGAGGTGATGGTATCAAAGTGAATTAAAATGCAAACCAAGTGCGGAGTTCAAAGGGAATGTTTCATAAGAGTTATTTACATAAAAAGAAGGGAGCCAAAAAAATTCTGTTACTTTTGATGAGAAGGATAAATATTATTTGACCATGTAATTAGTAATTTTTTTTTAAATTGCATTTTGTTTGATGTGAGTTAACTCAAAATTTAATTCTTTTTTTCTGTAACAATGATAAATCAGTTAGGTGTCATGGTTACGTACACAGATGGTATGCAAATATCCTGCTTTATGACATTAAGCGTTAAACTTGCTATTTGTAAGAGGGGAAAAAAAACCTTTGGACATTCTGGAGATTAGACGCGCTATGCTTCACAACTAGAAGAAGATAAAGTCAAGGCTTAAAGGTCAGTGAGCAACTGACCTAGTCAGCTAAGTGGCAGTTGTCAGTCAATCAATTGAAGTCTGATTAGGCCTTGATAGGTGTGAACATTTTTAAGCAGGTGCATTAGTCATCCCAGCTCACCTCAGCTGGATATAAGGCAGTTGTTGCACTGCAAGTATGATAGAGAGATAGATCAGCCAGAGTGAGGGTATTGGAAATTTGGAGTTGAGTGGGTCTTTGGTGCTATGGGGGAATGAGGTGTTTTGGTCTCCTAGTCTGAGAAATGACATTCTTGCTATTGAGGGAGTCCAGTAAAGGTTCACCAAGTTGATTCCTGGAATGACAGCACTGACATATGAAGAGAGATTGAATTGACTGGGCTTGTACTCACTGAAATTTAGATGATTGAGGGGGGGAATCTCATAGAAGCGTATAAAATCCTGATGGGACTGGACAGGCTAGATGCAGGAAGAATGTTCTTGATGTTGGGGAAGTCCAAAGCTACAGGTCACAGTTTAAGAACAAAGGTTAAGCCATTCAGAACTGAGATGAGGAAGAACTTTTTGACAGAGAGAATTCTGTGGCATTCTCTACCAAAGAAAGTTGTTGGGACTGCTTTGTTAAATATGTTCAAGAGGGAGCTGGGCATGGCCCTTGTGGCTAAAGGGATCAAGGGGTATGGAGAGAAAGTGGGAGTCAGATACTGGAAGTGCATGATCACAAAAGAGAGATGGGAGGATACAACAAAAGGGAAAATCTGTAGGGTGAAAGACAGGAGATTAATAAGAGTTCATACATTAGAAGAGAAACAAAATTAAAGGTGAACAAAATTAAAGAGGCAAGCAGAAACCCAGAGTCATTTAGATGGAGCCATGGAGGCCATTTGGCCCATTGATTCTGTCAATGGGAAGAGCAGAACATTTCCAAGGTGGGCAGACAATCCTGGAATAGAATTGGTACTGGATTAAACTCTGATATAAGGGTGAATTACTGTGGGTGCTGGAATGCAAACAGAAAATGTTGGAAATTCTGCCTTCCGTGTTGTGATTGTCTCTTGCTGGCAGTGTTGTTGGCAAAGCCCTGCCTTGGTGTGCCAACCTACCAAAAGAATTTCCATGACAACAGGACATGCTTCCCCCTGAGGAAGATCCCACTCAATGCATCAGATCGATGACCTTTTATCAGAGATGCAAAAGTTGGAGATATAAGACTTATCTGGATAGTCACATGGGCAGACTGGGAATGGAGGGATACAGAAAAATGGTCTAGTTGGACCAATGAGCGGCACAGGCTTGGAGGGCCGAAGGGCCTGTTTCCTGTGCTGTATTGTTCTTTGTTCTTTATAGCAGGTCTTTAAAGAGGGGAAGTTAGCTAAACGGTGGCACAATGGTTAGCACTGCTGCCTCACAGTGCCAGGCACCCAGGTTCAATTCTGGTCTCAAGTCACTGTCTGGTTGGAGTTTGCACGTTCTCCTCGTGTCTGTGGGTTTCCTCTGGGTGCTCCGGTTTCCTCCCACATTCCAAAGATGTGCTGGTTAGGTGGATTAGCCGGTTAGTGTCAGATTAGTTCAAAGGCATGAAGTGCTTTCAAAATGTAAAGAAGTAAAAATGGTTTCCATTGGCTGGAGAGGCAGGAAGCAAATTTGAGGTAATTGGAAAAAAGGCACAAGGGGAGATGAGGAGAAATAATTTTCCACGGTGAGATTTTATGATGTGGAACGCACTGCCTGAAAGGATGGTTGAAACAGATTCAATAATTGCTTTCAAAAGGGAAATGGCAAAAGGCTCAAAGGAGAAATGTTTTGCATGGCTACGAGGAAAGTGGAAGAGAGTAGGCCTAATTGGACAGCACTGTCAAAGAGCCAGACTGGAACGATGGACCGAATGGCCTCCTTCCGAATTGGGTGATCTTGCAATAGACATATTTTTAAGGGGCCCACTGGACTTGAATGAAAGGAGGAGAAAAGGAGGAGTGGGGGAAGAGAAAGCAAGCGGTATTATTGACCCTGTTCCATTGTTAGATATCATCCTGTGCATGAAATTACCAAAGAAAAGGAGAATGCAAATCTGGAAGCTTAATGTTCAGCTTCATTATATTTTCTTCAAAGAAGTTTCTGATTTGGAAATTAGGTGTGGTTACAACATTTTGTTTTACAAAAAACCTCATTTCGGCTCTGTTCCTTTCTCAGGGCCCTCATTCCTGTAATTGTCGTAACGTGTGTGGGTCATTTTCACCACTGGCCCGTGGGCCGCAGTTACGTACGCCACAGCTTAATTGGTGAAAAAAAAGTCAAAATACCTACACGTGCACGGACCTGGCTCTGAAGCCATCTGCATAATGGGCTTAATTATACACAGGCCTGCCGTAGTCAAGCCAGCCCCAGGTGAAAGGGGGCAACATACTGTGGTTAATGACTCCGTGATCTCCTCTCCCGCTCAGCTTCTCCGAGACCTCCAATGGCTTCCCCCCCACGCCCCCCCCCGGTTCTGTATACTGCACGAACACTCCTTCCACACCTCCCCCTCCCCCACCAAGCCCCGCCACAACCAATTAAACTGTAAAACTGAAGAGCCATGGGGTTTTTTTTTTTAACGTGCGCTGAGTCCAGCCACCATTAACATAATTTTCAAAAATGTAGCTGGTCAGGTATTTCCCCTCGTTAAGCGGTAACACGTGAGGCTCGGGGAAGGGCCTAATTGGCAAAAGCAGCATCTGTTTAGGATTTGATGCATTTCCGAAGCCGAGGGCCTCACGCTGGTCACAGAGCTGGCTCCCTTCAGCTTCGGGGGCGGTAACGGTTGGAGAACGGTCAAACATCCACCCGACAAGGAGAAGGGGGAAAGGAACAATCAGCCAACGTTTTCCAGGCAGGAAAATAGAATCTTAGAATTCCTTGAATCTCTCAGCCCGTCGACTCTACAATAACTCTCCGACAGAGCATCTTACCCAAGCTGCTAGTATTTTGGGATATCGTGTGTGTGTGTGTGTGGCTTAAGGCATGGTGCATGGTGACCAACATGCCTGAAGTAACAGGTGAGCTTGGATTTACCGTTTCCAAAATTCTCCTCCGCTGAAGGCTTTTCTTCAGATCTGGTCTGTTGAAGGCTGGTGGAGATAGGTTGCTTTAATGAGTCAATAGCTTCATGATTGTCATCAAGTACCTATCAGGATGTCTGAAGGCAAATTTGTCTTTGTCTTACCTGCCTATCAATTTTCCTGTGGTCTAATATTTTTATATTTATTCTTTCATGGGGAATGGATATCACTGGCTGGGGCAGCATTTGTTGTCCGTCCTTAATTGCCCTTGCACTGAGTGGCTTACTAGTCCATTTTGGAAGGCAATAGCCAACCATATTGTTATGGAGTCTGGAGTCACATGTAGGCCAGGCCGGGTAGGGATGACAGATTTCCTTCCCTGTAGGGCATTCGTGAGCCAGACGGGCTTTTATGACAATCAGCAATGGTTTCATGGTCAGATTCCAGGCTTTCAGCTGCCCTGTTATGGGATTTGATCCCTTGTCACTCCCTATCACCACTCCCCCTCCCATTTTCCAGCCCGCCCCCCCCCAACCACAAGAACCTGGGCTTCTGGATTCCAAGTCGAGTGATATCACTACTCTATCACCATCTCGTCTGTTCTCCGGTGACAATGCTTTGGACCATTCTAAGAATGCAGTTTCGTCGATTACTTGCGTCATCCAGCACTTCAATGTGTTTGTTCTAGGGGTATATCCATGACTGTGCAGTCAGCTATCTGGACCTGATTAATTCCATATCTCTATAAAAGCCGAGTAATTCTTGATGTTTATGAAACCCAGGAAGTACCAATGGCAATTTACAATTTAGAAATGCACTCCTTAAAATAATGTCCTGTGCAACCTCACTCAACGTAAAACTTCCAGAGACATTTTGGACCATTCTAAGGATATGGAAGATTGGTTACATAAACACAATTTATTTTTCTTGCTTTCTGCTACAGCCTGTGTTCCCCTTAGTCTTCATATCTCACCATTTCTTTTCCCTTCCTTTACTCTCACACTCTCTCTATCCTCACGCTTGGCTCCTGAGAGTAACCTTTCTCTGAAATGATAGTCTGGGAACACAGTAAATCAGAAACATAGCTCCCGTGATAAGGAATAAAGATGCTGTGAAACAGCTTTGTATGTTCTGCCGAAGGGTATTTTTTCATTTCCTGCATTAAGTGAGATTGTATAGGCCATTATTTTAGGGAGTGCATTTCCAAATCATAAATCGCCATTGGTACTTCCTGAGTTTTCATAAGCATCAAGGATTAGTTGGTGATTATAGAGATATGGAATTAATCAGGTCCAGATATTAATAGCTGACTGCGCAGCCTCAGATATACCCCCGTAGCACAAACACATTGATGTGGGGGATGGCTGAATAATTGACTAAAATAATTAGTGTGGTTGCACAAGAGTTACATCCCCAAGGCAGGGTTGTTAAGCTGCTGGCCTTGACCACCTGAACAGCGGAACAGAGGTGACTCAGAGGCAACTCGGAGGCCCAGGCTTTCCACCTCACACACTGGCTGGTTGTTGGGAGGGGGGAGGGAAATGTGTCCTGAAGAGTAAAGTTGTTCCAGAACATGCTCTATCAGCCAACTGTGTGTCCCAGGGCTGAATTGCAGAATTGGCTATCAACATGTGGGGTGGACATGGCTTCTAGTTTTATTTGATTTATTATTGTCAGGTATACCAGCATACGGAGGAATGTATTGTTTCTTGCACGCTGAACAGACAAAGCATACCGTTCACAGAGAAGGAGAGAGTGCAGGATGTAGTGTTACAGTCATTGGTAGGCTGTAGAGAGCGATCAACTTAAGATCAGCTCATTGGCACCACATCTACAAACACTCAATCCCTCCACCACTGACCCTCAGTAGCAGCAGTGTGTACTATCTACAAGATGCACTGCAGCAATTCACCAAAGATCCTTAGACAGCACCTTCCAAATCCACGACCATTTACCACTAGAAAGACAAGGGCAACAGATACCTGAGAAAATCACTGCCTGCAATCTCCCTTCCAAGCCACTAACTACCCTGACTTAGAAATATATCGCCGTTCCTTCGTAGTCGCTGGGTCAAAATCCTGGAATTCCATCTCTAACAGTATTGTGGGTTGACCCACACAACATGGACTGGAGCAATTCCCAAGGGCAACTAGGAATGGGCAATAAATGCTGGCCAGCCTGCAATGCCTATGTCCCATAAATGAATTTTAAAAAGCTTAATACGAGGTGGGTCCCTTCAAAAATCTGACGGCAGCAGGAAAGAAGCTGTTCTTGAGTCGGTTGGTACTTAACCCCAGACATTTGTATCTTTTCCTCAGTGGAAGAAGGTGGGAGAGTGTGGAAAGGAGGAAGGTGTACAGGGGAACAATCTTCTTTAAAATTTGACTAATATTACTGTTTTCTCCATCATTTCAGATAAAGCATTTCAGTCATTCTTGGTGGGGCACCTCACAGGAGTAATGAGTACAGGAGTAATGATATTACATTGCAGTTATATAGCCTTTTGGCGAGACCACACCCTGAGTATGGTGTACAGTTTTGGTCTCCTTATCTGAGGAAGAATATATTGGCTAGAGAAGAAGGGCACTAAAAGTTCACCAGGCTGATACCTAGGATGGTGGGATTATGTGGCAGAGATGGCATAATGGTAATGTCATTGAGTTAGTAATCCAGAGGCCTAGACTAGCACTTCAGAGAAAGTGGATTCGAATTCCACTATGGAAGTTGGTGGAATATAAATTCAATGAATCAACCTGGAATACAAAGCTAATCTCAGTGCTGGTGATCATGAAATCATCATCAATGTTTATTTAGAAAATGATCTGATTTACCAATGTTCCTTTAGGGAAGGAAATCTATCATTCTTGGGCAGCACATTGGCAAAGTGAGAAGCACTGCTGCCTCAGTTCCAAGGACCCAGGTTCAATTCCAGCCTCAGGTGACTGTGTGAAGTTTGCACGTTCTCCCCATTCTGCTTGGGTTTCTTCTGGGTGCTCTGGTTTCCTCCCACAGTCCAAAGATCTGTGGGTGAGGTGGATTGGCCACGCTAAATTGCCCCTTTGTGTCAGGGTAAATATATGGGGTTACAGGGATAGGGCCTGGGTGGGATTGCTGTCATGGTATACTCATTGGGCTGAATGGCCTCCTTCTGCACAGTAGGGGTTCTATGATCCTATGAGGAGAGTTTGAGGAGTCTGGGCCTGTAGTGCAGAAGTTTGGGAGGTGATTATGTTAATGCATACGAAATTTTTCCAGGGCTTGGCATGGTAGATGCAGAATGGATGCTTTCCATACCTGGGGGGTGTCCATCATTAGGGGACACAATCTCAGAATAAGGGACTGACCGATGAGGGAGGTGGAAGCTCAGGTATTGAATAAATTCAAGACCAAAATCGATAGATGTCTACATACCAGAGGAATCATGGGAAATGGTGCAGGACAGAGCACAGAGTCAGATGGTCATTTATGATCGAGTTGATTGGCAGAGCAGGCTCAAGGGACCAACTCATGCTCCCATGTTCCTGTGCTCCCATACTGAGCCATAGGAGGTTTCCAGATTCAGTATCAGATCTATGTTCATCGTCCTTACTCCAGTAATGTAAATAGTGCAACCCGCAGCTCCAGACTAACAACTATCCCAGATTAACCCTGTGTGATTATTGGAGGCTGGTGAATATCAGGCAAGAATCAGGTAAGAAAATGCCGGAGAAACTCAGCAGGCCCGACAGCGTCTGTGGAGAGAGAATAGAGCCAACATTTCAAAAAGTTGTAACTCACAACCCTCCCCTCCCCACCACCCCCCCACCTCCTGCCCCTCATCTTGAACCTATGTCCCCTCGTGACTGACCCTTCAACTGATGCAACAGCTGCTCCCCATCCACCCTGTCCATGCCCTGCATAATCTTGTATCTTGGACAATTTGCATTCACCATGATTGTCCATTGCACTAGACTGACCACCCCCACAACATCTCCTGTGTCTATTTTTCTAACCTGTTCCCACTTATTTTTTTGATTTGAGTTCTTACTGTCACATGTGTTAACATACAGTGAAAAGTATTGTTTCTTGCGTGCCATACAGACAAAGCATTCTGTTCATAGAGAAGGAAAGGAGAGAGTGCAGAGTATAGCATTACAGTCATAGCTAGGGTGCAGAGAAACATCAACTTAGTGTGAGGCAAAAGCCTGTTAGAAGCCGTTCCTGAGTCATGTTGGTACGTGACTTTTTGTATCCTTTTCCCTACGGAAGAACGTGGCAGAGAGAATGTCCGGGGTGTGTGGAATCCTTGATTTATTCTCGTTGCTTTTTAGAGCCTGTGCTAAGTGTAGACAGAATCAACGGATGGGAGACTGGTTTGCGAGATGGACTGGATTTTCATCAGGTATTTGTGTACATCGGGTAATTCCAAAGATTGTACAAAAGCTCAGAATGAGCAAATCTGTGTACCAAATTTGATCCGTTTATCAGCCGTACATGACTATTTCTCACAATGTGCATCTCCCCACCTCACCCCTCCAACCAATATCTCCACACTCCTCCTAACCATCATGAAGTTGTCACAAACAGCCCACACTCATACATCCACAATCTCCATAATCTCTTGTTATTTAAAGTTGATTTAATAGTGCGACAAATAGGTTTACATTAACAATGCAATGAAGCTGCACTCCGCTGCCTGTACGGGTTACGCTGAGGGAGAATTTATCATGGCCAATGCAGCCAACCAGCATGCCTTTCGGACTGTGGCAGGAAACGGAGCACCCAGAGGAAACCCACGCAGACATGGGGAGAACATGCAAACTCCACACAGACGGTGACCCGAGAAGGGAATCAAACCGGGGTCCCTGGTGCTGTGAGGCAGCAGTGCTAATCACAGTGCCACTGTTATGGTCTCACTGCACCTGTATCTGGGATCTCTATATTCTCTTTCTAACTGTCATGCGAGATTTTCCGCATGGTTGAGTAATTGTGAGATAAATAAATGCAAGTCATCTCTCCTGACGAGTTAGAAATATCAGTAGGTTGTGTCTCTGGGTAAGCCACTGTATTATTCATGACATCTCATGCATTATAATGTAATGCTGTGCACTGTGGCTATAGTAAACCCTGGTAATCAGCAGTGGATTAACATCAATGCCATCATCACACGTCAATGGCACATACTGCCCCTCACCACTCGGGAAAAGAGTATCCACAAAAGGGGATAAAAGGTTTGCCTCACACAAAAAAAAAACCTTTACCAAATAGTTGGACGTCTCTGGCTTTCAAATAATAATGGATGGAATTACTCAACATTATTCTGCCCTCTCTCCCTGCACTCCACCCCAACCCACAATCACCATCAGAAACCACCCCCCTCGCTGTTATACCCTCCATCTCCCTTGCACCCACCCCAACTACCCCACGTGCATCCAATTATCCTCCTGACCCTCTATCACACTATCTGTTCCCCCGACTACTGCAGCCCCAGCACACCCATCACCGCTGCCCTATTTGCGCCCCTAATTGCGCCCCAACCCAGTGGCACACCCTCTGGCATTAACCACTACACCCCCCCCCCCCCGACCACATCCCCCTCACACCCACAACTGCCCCTCCCTCAGTTACGCACTCACCACCACACTGCTCTCACAACCCCAGTTGCCTCTCTCCCACCCTTTACCACACCTCACCATCTCTCCCCTCACAACCACCACCAGGAACCCCCTCCCCCACTCGACCCACCACCACACCCATCCTGTCATCCACTGCTGGCCCCACTTTATTCATTGAAAATCTTGCAATCCGTTGAGTTTGATTTCTGCTCCTACATCTTACGGGCACCACAGTGATACAATGGGTGACACAGTGTTACAGTGGTTAGCGCTGCTGCCTCACAGCACCACGGACCTGGGTTCAATTCGGCCTCAGGTCACTGTCTGAGTCAGCGCGTTTTCCCCTCATGTCTGTATGGGTTTCCTCTGGGTGCTCCGGTTTCCTCCCACAGTCCAAAGATGTGCGGGTTAGGTTGATTGACCATGCTAAAATTGCCCCTGAGTATCAGAGGGACTGACAGGGTAAATATATGGGGTGACAGGGATAGGGCCTGGGTGGGATTGTTGGTGCAGCCTTGATGGGCCGAATGGCTACCTTTTGCACTGTCAGGATTCTATAATTCTATGGTCTTGTAGATAGGTTCCTGATTGGTAAGGGAATCAAAGCTTATGGGAAAAATGCAGGAGAATGGGGCTGAGAAACTTAGCAGCCATGATTGAATGGCAGAGCAGTCCTGATGGCTTAATTCTGTTCCAATGTGGCCTTAAGATCCAAAGGAAATCCACAGCCTGGACCACTCTGAGTTGAGTTGACAGGTATTAGCACAGTCAAGAAAGGTCAAAAAGATTCCTTCTGTGCCGTAAGTGCTGTGAATCATTGATTATTCTGTTGTAAATCTCCCCCCTCCCTCGCTGTCGTCACTGCCAGTCAAACCACGCTAAAGAGAACAGCCGTAGCCCATTCAGTTCCTCAGTAAGATCACCGTGATCTGTACCTCAACTCTATCAAACCAGCAGATCAACTCAATTAGCCTTTTTGGCTCCATCTTCCCCAATATCCTTATCTAAAAAAATCCTGCCTTTCCTGGGAAACAGAAACCAGAAGCAGGTGTAGGCCATTTGGCCCTTCAAGCCTGCCCCGCCATTCATTTTGGCTGATCGTCGAATTCAATCTCCTGATTGCCCCCTCCCCTCATATCCCTTGACCCCTTTAGCCTCGAGAGCTATATCTAATTTCTTCTTGGAGTCAAACAATGTTTTGGCCTCAACTACATTCTGTGGTAGTGAATTCCACACATTCACCGCCCTCTTGGTGAAGAAAACTTCTCCTCATCTCAGTTCTAAAAGGTTTATCCCTTATCCTCAAACTATGATCCCTAGTTCTGAACTCCCCCACCATTGGGAACACTCTTTCTGAATCGACCTTGTCTAACCCCGTTAGAATTTTATAAGTTTCTATGAGATCCCCACTCACTCTTCTAAACTCGTACGTACATAATCCTAACTGACTTAGCTTTCCTTCACATGACAGACTTGCCATCCCAGGAACCAGCCTGGTAAACCTTCACTGTACTCTCTCAATAGCAAAGACATGCTTCCTCAGATAAGGACACCAAAACTGCACACAATACATCAGGTGTGGCCTGACCAATGCCCTATATAATTACAGCAAAACAGCCCTATCCCTGTACTCAAATCCTCTCGCTATGAAGACTAACATACCATTTGCCTGCTTTGCTGCCTGCTGTACCTGCGCACTTATTTTCAGCAACTGATGCATGAGGAATCAAAGGTCTCATTGAGTATCTCTCAATTTACACTTATTCAAGTAATAATTTGTCTTACTATTTTTGCTACCCAAGTGGTTGACCTCACATGCATCCACACTATACCACATCTGCCATGTAGATGCTTGCACATTCAGCCTGCCCAAATCATGCTGAAGCATCTCTGCATCTCCTGACAGCTTATCCTCCCATCCAACTTCGTATCATCTGCAGATCTGAAGATAATACATTCAGTTCCCACTTCCAAAACATTAAAATTTAATGTGAACAGTTGGGGTCCCAGCACAGAGATCCCTGTGGAACCCCACCAGTCACTGACTGCCAACCAGAAAAAGACCCATTTATGCCAACTTTTTGCTTCCTATCTGCTACAGTACGGAGTCTCACAACACCAGGTTAAAGTCCAACAGGTTTACTCGGTAGCAGAAGCCACTAGCTTTCGGAGCGCTGCTCCTTTGTCAGGTAAGTGGGAGCTCTGTTCACAAACAGGGCATATAAAGACACAAACTCAATTTACAAAATAATCGTTGGAATGCAAGTCTTTACAGATTGTTTGTGAACAGAACTCCCACTTACCTGATGAAGGACCAGTGCCCTGAAAGCTAGTGGCTTTTGCTACCAAATAAACCTGTTGGATTTTAACCTGGTGTTTTGAGACTTCTTACTGTGTTTACCCCAGTCCAATGCCAGCATCTCCACATCCTATCTGCGAACCAGCCTTCTATCCCTCTCAAGACATTACCTGAAATCCCATATGCTTTAACTTTCCACAGTTGTCTGTAATGTGGGACCATGTCTAAAGTAAAGTAAGAAATAAAGTTTATCAGTTGCAAGTATGCTTGCATTCATACTGTAATGAAGTAGCTGTGAAAATCCCCTAGTCACCATACTCTGACACCTGTTCAGATACAGTGAGGGAGAATTTAACATGGTCAATGCATCTCACCTGCACAACTTTGGACTATGGGAGGAAACCAGAGCACCCAGAGGAAACCCATGCAGACATGGGGAGAATGTGCAAACTCCACACAGATAGTGACCCAAGCTGGGAATCAAACCCAGGTCCCTAGTGCTGGGATGCAGCAGTGCTAACCACTCTACCATCATGCCGCCCCGTAAAGCCTTTTGAAAGCCTAAATAAACCACATACACTGGTTCTCCTCGGCGATCTCTACTGGTTACATCCTTTAAAAATTCCAACAGATTCATCAAGCATAATTTCCCTTTTGTAAGCCTATGCTGACTTTGTCTGATTATGCCACTGCCTTTCAAATGTTGAGTTATGAAATCTTTGATAATAGATCTGAGCAACTTCCCCAGTACCAATATCAGGCTCACTGGCCTATAGTCCTCTGTTTGCTCTCTACCTCCCTTTTCGAATACCAGGCTTACATTTGCTATCTTCCAATCTGCAGGGACTATTCCACAGCCCAAAGCATTTTGGAAAATAACCAGCAATGGAGCGACAATTTCGAGGACCATTTCCTGAAGTGGGAAGATGGATGTCAAGTGTTAATATATCAAGTACTAATGCCCCTCCTAATCCACGATCTGGCTACTTTCTGATGTTGCAATTTAACAATTTTCCTATCCATGTTAGCAAACACTTTTGGGGGAAGATACTATTTCTTCCCAGTGTAAATTTATTTGGTGGCTGTTGAGCAATAAATAGAAGTGGATGTAATTTCAAAACACTCAATAAAAATCTCAGAATCCCATTCAATATACATAAAGAAGAACGTGTTGAGTTACCTTGCTAGTGACAGGTGGTGTGGTGAGCAGAGCTACTGAGTGAGTAGCAATTACACATTACAATACACAGCCTACTTACCATGGGTGTCATGGTCTGAGTCACATGTTGACAGTTGTCGATGGTGCCGTTGATTTTTGCTGTTGAGTAGTTTCTTCTAGCTGGTTGGACGGCAGAAGACATGGGGTAGGATTTTCCGGCCATTCTCACCTGCCGACAGCAAGACCCACCCCACCCACCATCCATTCCCCCCCCACACCCTCTGCCACCATACATTCCTCGGGGGAGGGGGGGGTCATGGAAAATCCAGTCCGTGGTTGCCAGAAAAGAACGTAGCCGCCGCCAATGCACCTCCCTGCACTGTCTAGTGCAGATCAGGAAGAACAAGAAAATAACTCCAAAGGTGTGCAGGTTAGGTGGATTGGCCATTCCAAATTGCCCCTTAGTGTCAGAGCGATTAGCAGAGTAAATAAATAAGGTTATGGGGATGGGGCTTGGGTAGACTCAATGGGCCGAATAACCTCCCTGGTGCTTACTAATCAAACCAGTTACATTTTCCTCCAAATCATTTATATATATTACAAACAGCAAAGGTCCCAGCACTGGCCCCTGAGGAACGCCATTCGTCACAGCTCTCCATATCAGGAGATAGTAGGACAGATGATCAAAAGCTTAGACAAAAAGATAGGTTATAAGAGTGCCTTAAAGGAGTCGAGCAAACTGAAGAGAAGGAGAGGCGTAGGGAGGGATTTCCAGGGCTTAGGGCCACTGAAAGCCTGGTCAACAATGTGGTGCTATTAAAATTGGGGATGCACAGGAGGCCAGATTTGAAGAACTGAGATTTTGGAGGATTATCGGGCTGGATGAGGTTTAGGTAGGTGAGATCAGGGAGGGATTTGAAGAAAAAATGTTTAACTGAAGCATTGAAAAGGGGAAATCGCTACTTATTTGGGAATTAAAGTGACTGAGGAATTTGATGGAAGGGGATTTTTCTGCATTTATTATTAAGCCTGGCCAGAGCTGAAGTTTATTAATTAGCCACAGGTAGCCTTACATTTACACTGCAGTGAAGTTCTTGTGAAAATCCCCTAGCCGTGGCGACTAGGGGATTTTTACAGGAACTTCATTGCAGTGTTAATGTAAGCCTATTTGCTCTGGTACACTGAGGGAGAATTTAGCATGGTCGATGCACCTAACCAGCACGTCTTTCAGACTATGGGGCGAAACCAGATCACCTGGAGGAAACACGGGGAGAAGGTGCAGACTCTGCGCAAGACGGTGACCCAAGGCCGGGAATTGGACGCAGGTGCCCGGCGCTGTGAGGCAGCAGTGTTCACCATTGTGCCACCGTGCCACCCTGAGCCAGGTCTGAAAGTAGTGGAGAAAATGATTTGTGACTGCTGCACTTAACCAAGTCGTCAGCAATATTACCGCGTACCAGTCTGCGGGAGATACCTTGCTAAACTGCCAGCCCTCTACGCAGTCAGGTAAAGAGTAGCTGAACTCTGATTGTGTGGTATCATTAACCAGCAATGATCGTAATTGTCATCAATCTCACAGACAAAAACTGCTGCTTGTGAGTTGCCTGGTAGATGTTGGCTGTGTCGAGGGCAGACAGAATCTCACGCTGAGACCGCCTTGATATTAACATCAGATATTGAAATTACAAACGGCGACCCTGCCCGGATTTACAGGAAATCATAAAACAGTGGGTGCCTTTGTATTCATTTGCATCAAATTGTTTTTCAATGCCGCAGCTTGAGAACTGATGTTTAAGATAGGATGAAGACTTGTTCATGCTGTGATGTCACGATCTTTTTGAGTGGCTTATATGAATGAGAGTAGGAAGGCGGCGAGATTTACATAACTTTATATAAAAAAAAACCCATATCAGTTAATTAGCAATCGCATTATTGTAATAACCGTGTTGACAGTTGCCTGGTAATCTTAGCCCTTTTTCTGCGACTGAGATCAGGAACGAAAAGAGAGAAAACGAAGAAAAGGCAAGACTTTCATTTATACAGCACAGGGATCTGTGTTGAGCCCCCGACTGCTCGTCATTCATATAAATGACGTAAATGATTATGTGTAGGTTAGGATTAGTAAGTTTGAGGATGACACAAAGATTGGCTGGGTGGTTAGCAGTCAGGCTGAGTGCCTTGGACTGCAGAAAGATACAGATGGAATGGTCAAATGACCAGATAAGTGGCAGATGGAATTTAACCCTGAAAAGTGTGAGGTTCGGAAGAAGTAATTCAACGAGGAAGTATTGAATCAATGGCAGGACACTTGGAAGTTCCATGGAACAAAGGGACCTTGGCTTGTTTGTCCACAGATTTCTAAAGCCAGAGGCCATGTTAGTGTGGGGGGTGGCGGTGGTAAAAGAGGCACATGGGACACTTGCCTTTATCAGCTGAGGCATAGTCATGTTGGCGTTGTATAGAACTTTGTTGAGGTCACAGCTCGAGTACTGTGCACAGTTCTGGTTGCCACATTATAGGATGGATGTGATTGCACCGGAGGGGGTGCAGAGGAGATTTATCTGGGGTGGAACATTTAAGTTATGAAGAGAGCTTGGGTAAGCATTGGTTGGTTTTGTTGGAGCAGAGCAAAACCAAGGGATGAGCTGAGGTGCACAAGATTATGTGCGGCATGGACAGAGTGGATAAGGAGTAGCTGATCCCCTTAGTTGAAGGGTCAGTCACGAGGGGACATTGGACCAAGATGATGTTCAGGAGGTTTCAGAGGGATGTGAGGGAAGACCTTTTTACCCAGAGGGTGGTGACAGTCTGGGATGAGCTGCCTGGGAGGGTGGTGGAAGAGGGATGCCTCACATCCTTTAAAAAGCACCTGGGTGATCTCTTAGTACATCATAACACTCAAGGCTGTGGGCCAAGTGCTGGCACATGGAGTTAGATGGGAGTGAAGGTGTTTCTAATGTATCAGTGCAGACTCGATGGGCCAAAGGGCCTCTTCTGCACTGCATGATTCTTTCCTGATCCTCAGAACATCCCAGTGAATTTTTGACAGTGATGCACTTGTGAAGTGTCGCCATTGTCATAAATGTAGGAAGTGAGGAGTCACGTTGCACACATCAGTGTTTCACAACTCAACCATAATCATCCAATCATTCATGGTGCCGAGGAAGGTTATTCAGCCTGTCGAGCCTGTGCCCACTCTCTGTACATCAATCCAGTCACTCCCTTACCCCTTCTGTTTCCTTCAAACGCCCAACCAATTTCCTTTCAGAATCACTGGCTAGAATTCTCCAGCTATTCATACCCTGCCAGCGGGAATGGAGAATTTGGCACACAGCCAAATCACTGTTCACTGCAGTGGGGCTGGATAATCCCAGTCGTGGGCGAGTTCGGAGAATCTAGCTCGTTGTTTCCACTGCTATCATTGCTGTGAGTGTTGAGCTCCTTGTCATTGCTAATCTCTACATTTAAAAAGGCTCTTCCTCATTTTCTTCTTGCATTTTGTTGCCCAAGGCCTTGGCTGGAATTTTACATCCGTTCCCATCCCGCCACCGTTGCAAGCGAGGAAGGAGAATTTGGCGCTCGGCTAAATCTCCGTCCACTGCAGCAGGACCAGAAAATCCCGCCAGCGTGAACGGCCAGAAGATTCTGCCCAAGTATCCCTAGTCCTTGTACCATTAACTGTGAATAGCTTATCTTTGTCTACCTCACATAAAGATGATATAAATATGTGCAGTTTAGGTGGATTGGCCATGCTAAATTATCCCTTCGTGTCCCAAGATGTGTAGGTTAGGTGGATTGGCCACAGCAAATTTATCCCTTAGTGTCCCAAGATATGTAGGTTAGATGGTTTGGTCAGGCTAAATTGCCCCTTAGTGTCCAAAGATGTGTAGGGTAGTTGGATTAGCCATGAGAAATAGGCAGGTTTTATAAGGATGGTTGAACCTGGGTAAGATGGTTTTTTGGAGAATTGGTACAGGCTCAATGGGCCAAATGGCTTCCTTCTGCACTGCAGTAATTCTATGGTTTTATGGTTCTATAGTCTAAATCTGTCATAATCTGGTGTACCTCTATCATATCCCCCTTCAGTCTCCATTTGGCTGAAGGCAGGGACCCCGGTTTCTTCCACATACCTTGCAACAAAAATCTCCCCCCAGTGGAATCATTCTGAACAATCTCCTCTGCAACCCTTTAAGGACTGTGACCTCCTTCCTAAAGTGTTGTGCCCAGAACTGGATGCAATTCTCAGGCTGGAGCCCAAACAGAAGTTCAGTATGCTTTCCCCACTACCGTGTTCAATGCCTCCATTTATGAAGCCCAAGATCATAAGTGTCTTGTGCTATGATCCTGAATCAGATCTTCAAACTTACATTACAACCTAGGGAACAGTAACCTTTTATTTAAAGGGGACAAACCTTGAGATCCCAGGTATTTGCTAAGACAATTGGACCACAAGATTCCACAGATTTTGAACAAACAAAATAAACTCTGCTACACAAGGTCAGAAAAGTAAAATAATTTTACAATATCTATCTCACATCCCAACGTTAAGAATGAACATGAGCTACATGTGAATTAAGAGGCAAACTGTGGTCAACACACTGCGCAACAAGTGGCAGATGCGACCAAGGCAGATTCCATGGATTTCTCACCAACTCATCTGGACCTCAGTATTCACTGTGAGTTACTCAATCTCGTTAAAACCCTACTTCCCCTCTGAGGGATTTTCTGCCATTAAGTCAACATTTCTTGACCCCAAACGATGTTTAAAATCCTTACTGTTCAGCAGAACCTTTCACTCTCTTTCTCCTGCGCTGGAGAGAAGTTATTAACTTGAGAAGAAGGCTTGAAGGCAATAGCGATTATTTTTTCTCGACAAAGGATTGACTTTTTGGCAGGCATTTCTGCTAAGGAATACATTCCCATGTCACCCAGGAATGATCTCTGCTGAGTTGAACCATAATGTCTCTCAACCAATTCCACACACCCCCCCTCCCCCTTGAAGGATATCTGCTAAACCCAGTTATGATGAAAGCTCCTGGAGGCATCCTTTAATTTCACTCGGATGTCCCTAATTTCTCATGCATGTTTTTTACTGCACACGGTTTCGCTGCCTCTTTCCATGACAAGATCAAAGCCCAGATATTTGGTGACATCACCATTCCCATTACACAGCGGGAGACATTTTGATTGCATAATTCGCGGCCTGAAGCCCTGATGTATAAATATGGCTCAAATTTGAATTCATCTTTATTTAAACAGTTCTGCTCCACAGCACTTGAGAAGAGACGGTTGCCTTGTTACTGAGTCTCTGATAAAGGTAATAAAGCAGTAACTAGGACGCAAATTAGTGAGGAGAGAGAAACAAGAGCAGTACAGCTTCTGTACATCAATCCAAACATTGCACCTTGCATGGAATTCATTAGAAAGTTATCCACTTCATTTGGACGAGGGTCATCAACTTGAGACATTAATTCTGTTTCTCTCCTCATAGATGCTATCAGACCTGCTGCATCTTGCCAGCGCTTTCTACATCTTTATTTCAGATTTAGGGGGCGACGACAGCCTACTGGTATTATTGCTAGGCTATTAATCCAGCAACTCAGCTGACGTACTGGGGACCCGGGTTCGAATCCCACCACAGCAGATGATAGAATTTGAGTTCAATAAACAATATCTGGAATTAAGAATCGACTGATGAAAGCATCGTCAGAAAAACCCAGCTTGTTCACGAAAATGTCCTTTAGGGAAGGAAATCTGCCGTCCTTACCTGGTCTGGCCTCCACATGATTCCAGAGCCACAGCAGTATGGTTGCTCCCTCGGGCACCTCGTGGTGGGCAATAAATGCTGGGCCAGCCAGCGACGCCCAGGTCCCACGATTGAATAAAAAAAAATCTGCAGTACTTGTTTTTCAATTCTTTTTAATTGTTTTTCTTTCATTCGGAATTCCCAGGATTCAAACATCCCATGTTGGAAGACGCTCAACAGGCTGGATGGTTTTGGGACTGAGGGATTTCAATTAAATGGATTTGTTCGAGGTGTTCAGGATCCCGAGGGGTTTGGACAGAGTACATGGAGAGAAACTGTTCCCTTTGGCAGGAGGGTAGAGAACCAGAGGGCACAGATTTCAAGTGATTGGCAAAAGAAACAAAGGCAACATAAGGAGATTTTTTTTAAAACACAGCAAGTGGTTGTGAGCTGGAATGCAGTACTTGCGAGTGTAGTGGAGGAAAATTCAATTGTGGCTTCCTAAATGGAGCTGCATAATTATCTGAAGGGAAACAAAGAGTACCAAGTCGCAGGGAAAGGGTGGGAGAATGTAACTCTTGAGTTGGCATGGTTAATAGATCTCCCCCGTGATATAACCATGAGTCCAGTGGCACAGTGGTTAGCACTGCTGCCTCACAGTGCCGGGGACCCAGGATTATTTCTCAGCTGTCGGTGTGGCATTTGCATGTTCTCCCCGTGTCTCCGTGGGTTTCCTCCTGTTTCCAACGGGCTGTCCCGCCATGCTGAGCAGCCCAGGTAAGTCTAGGACCACTGGAGTCAGCGAGGGGAGGCAAGGGGCTGGAAGATGAGGTTCAAGAGGCCAGTGGAAAGGAGTGGGATGACTTTGGGCCTGGGTTTATCCCCACAGTGAGTAAAATACTTGGGGGGGAGGATGTTGGGGGGGGGTGGGTGTGGGGGAGGGGGTGGGGAATGAGGCCCTTAAGTGGCCATTAATTGTTGACTTAAAAGCCTAGTGGGCGGACTACCCAACGCCATTGCAGTGCCACCAGCACTTCAAACAGGCCAGGGACAACAAGAATACTACTCGTTGGATATTACACACCCCTTGTCATCAACCCTGACAGCAAGGGAAAGGGCATGTTGTAATTTTTGATTGAGTTTATTTTCATCCACTATTTGATAAAAGGGTAAAATCAATGATGGGAACTCTGCCACCCCGTCCTCCATGGAATTGGTGTGGGCGAGGGTCCAACAATGGAAACCTCTGTTGACCTTGGGCGGGAATTTCCACTGTTGCCTGAGCAAGCCTGTAAAATCCCATCCCAAATGTAAGGATAACTTTTTTGCTTAAGTTTGAAGCAACCGCATCTCAGAAAAATGATGACAGCTGTACGTGAACCGGGGAACATCCATTCAAGATAAGTGGCAGACAGCGTAGAGGGGACGTGAGGAAGGGCCTTCTTATTCACAGAGTGGTGGATGTCTGGAATTCACTGCCTGCATTGAATGTGGAGGCAAAGATCCTAAACTCTTCTAAACATACCTGGATCTGCACCTTAATGCTGTAAGCTACAGGACTGTGGGCTGGGTGCAGGAAAGGGGAATTAGAAAGGGCACCTGGGTGTCCTCAGGCTGGCATGGACAAAGTGGGCCAAATGGCCTCCTTCTGTGCTGTAACTTTCCTATGGTTCAGTAGAGATCCACATGTTGTCTGAGTGTTTGTGAATTATAGATTCCCTCCAGTGCAGAAGGAGTTCATTTGGCCCATGAGGCCTGCACAACAATCCCACCCAGGCCCGATCCCCGTAACCTGGTGTATCTATCCTGCCAGTCCCCCCAACACAAAGGTGCAATTTAGCATGGCCAACCCACCTAACTCACATATCTTCGGACTGTGGGAGAAAACCGAAGCAATCGGAGGAAACCCACGCAGACACGGGGAGGATGTGCAGACTCCGCACAGGCAGTGACCCAAGCCGGGAATCGAACCCACGTCCCTGGCGCTGTGATGCAGCAATGCTAACCACTGTGCCACCGTGCCGCCCATATCCTGGATGAGAATTAGCCCAATAGGGGTAAAATACTGTGACCACATTCACGCTGGTGCCAAGTCAGCAATATCCATTGTGCCACAAAAAACCCACTCCAAAGGCCGTGTCCATAACCTTTGCTGACAATCCAGTGCAGTACAGGGGAAGGATTGCACCTTCAGAGACGTTTGCTCCACCAAGCACCCATCTACCCACCTTGTTGGATAGAAAAGATCATTTGCATGGCACTAACTGAAAGACTGCGGAAGCCTGGGTTTCCTCCGGGTGTTCTGGTTTCCTCCCACATTCCAAAGATACATGAGTTAGTTGGATTGGCCATGCTAAATTGCCCATTAGTGTCGGGGGGACTAGCTGGGTAAATATGTCGGGTTATGGGGATAGGGACTAGGTGGGATTGTTGTTAGTGCAGGCTTGATGGGCCAAATGGCCTCCTTCTGTGTTGTAGGGAATTTATGATTCTATAACACCTCGCAAACACTCAGACAGCACGTGAAACTGTACCTCATAGAACCACAGGAAAGTTACAGCACAGAAGGAGGCCATTTGGCCCATTTTGTCCCTTTCTAATCCTGCATCTGGCCCATAGCTTAAAGCACTTAAGGTGCAGATGCAGGCACTTTTTCAGAGAGTTTAGGGTCTCTGTCTCCACCACCAACTTGGGCAGTGAATTCCAGAGACCCACTCTGTGTAAAAAAAAAAGTTCTTCCTCATGTCCCCTCTACACTCACTGCCACTGATCTTGAATACTATTTATCCAACAAAAAATACACTGAGGAAGATTACTTGGACACTAACTCATTGCTGTTTGTGGGACCTTGCTGCGCACAAATGAGATTGCTCTGTTTTCCTCAGCAGTGACTACACTTCAAAGTAATTAATTGACTGTGAAGCACTTCAGAATGTCTCGAGGGCATGAAATTTGTTATAAGAAGGCATGTTTTTCTTTCCCTTTCTGTAAACGCTGATCTTAAATTGTTTTGGTTTTTTTTTGTATTGCGCCACAAAGTGTTCGTGCAAGATTCGCTTTCCATCATTTACACATAATTAAGCACGGTAATTGCTGTGTTATTGCGATGTTTGGGAAGTAAACCACCAAAATCACATTACTTGACACTATTTTTTTTGTAATTCTTAACAATTGCACCCTCGCCTCAGTTATCATTGCTTCGGAGAGGAAATGAACCTCTCACCTTTAAAACCTGAACTGATACCAAACTGATTCAGTCTGTGGGCTGGCGTTGGGCAGCATTCAACATAGATAGGGATGGAGAATGGGTGTGATCCCATCTGCTTTGAATATGACCTTAAGATGCAGGAGTAAAAGTCATAGAAACATAGAAGATAGGAGCAACAGGAGGCCATTTGGCCCTTTGAGCCTGCTCTGCCATTTATCATGATCATGGCTGATTGTCCAACTCAATAGCCTAATCCTGCTTTCCTCCCCATAACCTTTGATCCCATTCGCCCCAAGTGCTACATCTTGAATACATTTAATGCTTTGGCATCAACTACTTCACTCTTTGGGCGAAGAAATATCTCCTCATCTCTGTCCTAAATGGCCGAGCCTGAGTCCTCAAACTTTGACCCCTAGTTCCGGACACCCCCACCATTAGGAACACTGATCTTCCTTCCCTGTTCCATTCGTGGGACATGGACACCCCTGGCTGGCCAGCATTTATTGCCCATCCCTAGTTGCCCTTGACCTGAGTGTCTTGCTGGGCCATTTACAAGGGCAGTTAAAAGTCAAGCACGTTGCTGTATGTCTGGAGCACATGTAGGCTAGACGGGGTAAAGACAGCAGATTTTCTTCTCTAAAGGGCATTAATGAACCAGGTGGATTTTTTTCCAACAATCGACAATGATTTCATGGTCATTCTTAAGCAAAATTGTTTTTATTGAATTCAAATTTCACCATCGGCCGTGGAGGGATTTGAACCCAGTTTCCCAATCCACTGTTTGATGAGATCATTGCTGATCTGATATAATCTTCTACTCCACTTTGCCACTTTATCCCCATAACCCTTGATTCTCTTACTGATTAAAAACCTATCTCAGCCTTGAACAAACTTAACAACCCAGCCTCTACAGCTCTTTGTGGTAAAGAATTCCGCAGATTCAGTACTCTCTGAGAGAAGAAATTCCTCCTCATCTCTGTCTTAAATGGGTGACCCCTTACTCTGGCTCGAACTCCTCCCACAAGAGGAAACATCCTCTCAGCATCTACCCTGTTAAGCCCCCTGAGAATCCTATACATCTCAATAAGGTCACCTCTCTTTCTTCTAAACTTGAATGAGGGTAGACCCAACCTACTCAACCTCTCCTCATAAAAAAAATCCCTCCATACCTGGGATTAACCTAGTGAAAGTTCTCTGGACTGTCTCCAATGCCAGTATAACTTGTGTCAGCCAAGGTTCCCAACTCCAAACCACTCCAGGATTTAAGCACAAAAGTCCAGACCAACACCTCAGTCCAGTGCTGAGGGAGCACTGTACTGCTGGACATATGTGCCTCTCAGGTGAGATTTTAAACCAAGGATCTGTTTGCCTCCTCAGGCAGATGTAAAAGATCCCCTGGCATTATTTTGTAGAGGGGCAGGGGAATTCTAGTCAATATTGGGCAGCACAGTGTCACAGTGGTAAGCACTGCTGCCTCACAGCGCCAGGGACCCGGGTTCAATTCTGGCCTTGGGTCACTCTCCCTGTGCCTGTGTGGGTTTCCTCCAGGTGCTCCTGTTTCGTCCCACAGCCCAAAGATATACAGGTTAAGTTGATTGGCCATGCCAAATTAACCCTAGTGTCGGAGGATTAGCAGGGTAAATATGATGGGTTACGGGAATAGGTCCTGGGTGGGATTATGTTCAGTGCAGACTCAATGGGCCGAATGGCCTCCTTCTGCACTGGAGGGATTCTATGATAATATTTATCGCTCAATCAACACCAGAAAAACAGGTTGTCTGGTCATCATCTCGTTGCTGTGTACAAACTGGCTGCACACTTTCCTAAAACAGTGACTCCACCTCATAAGCACTGAATTGTCTGGAAAGCACATTGAGTCTGATGCTCATGGAAAGGGCTGTGCCTTATCATCCATTCTATGACCCCACAATCCAGCATTATCAGGCCAGGTTACCCAGAGATACAAGGATTGAAGGGGTTCGAGCAGAAAGTATGTCAGCACCTTCTCAGGACCAGAGGCGGACAGTAAATGTAGCCTAAACAGAGATACCTGGGGCCCAAGAATAAAGTTTTCAAACTGTAAGCTGATTTTATTATTCTCTGCTCATACTGGGGCGGCACGGTGGCACAGTGATTAGCACTGCTGCTTGACAATGGCAGGGATCTGGGTTCGATTCCCAGCTTGGATCACTGTCTGTATGGAGTTTGCACATTCTCCACGTGCCTGTGTGGGTTACTCCAAGGTGTTGCATTCCTCCCACAGTCCAAAGATGTGCGGGTTAAGTGAATTAGCCAAGGCTGAATTGCCCCTTAGTGTCGGGGGACTAGCTGGGGTAAATGCATGGGGTTATGAAGATAGGGCCTGGGCGGGATTGTGGCCAGTGCAGACTCAATGGGCCGAATGGCCTCCTTCTGCACTGAAAGGTTCTGCGATCTATGATCTACTCTTGCTCAAGAGCAGCATAGTCACAGAATTGGCCCAATAATGCTCAGTAATCAATGTGTGGCTCATGGAGAGAAGGCTCCACATTGAGTATGGACTCTCACAAGATCAAATTATTGAGAACTTCTGAATCAGGCATTTATTTGTTGATTTATTTAGATTTCCAGAAGACCTTGCCAAGGAGACACGTAGGAGACTGTTAAATAAGTTAAGAACCCGTGGTGTTAAGGGTAAGATCCTGGCATGGATATAGGATTGGCTGACTGGCAGAGAGTGGGGATAAAGAGTTCTTTTTCAGGATGGCAGCTGATGACTAGTGGTGTGCCTCAGGGGTCAGTGCTGGGACCACAATTTTTTCACAATATATATTAACGGTTTAGAAGAAGGAACAGAAGGCACTCTTTCTAAGTTTGCAGATGGTATGTCGAGGGACAGGTCATCTTGAGGAAGCAGGGGGTGCAGCAAAAGGACTTGGACGGGTTAGAAAAGTGGGCAAAGAAGTGACAGATGGAATGCAATGTGGAAAAGTGTGGAGTTATGCATTTTGGAAGGAAGAATGGAGGCATAGACTATTTTCTAAGTGGGGAAATGCTTAGGAAATCAGAAGCACAAAGGGACTTGGGAGCCCTGGTTCAAGATTCTCTGAAGGTTAACGTGCAGGTTCAGTTGGTATTTACGAAGACAAATGCAATGTTAGCATTCATGTCGAGAGGGCTAGAATACAAGAGCAGGGATGTACTTCTAAGGCTGTATAAGGCTCTGGTCAGACCCTACTTGGAGTATTGTGAGCAGTTTTGGATCCCATATCTAAGCAAGGATGTGCGGGCCTTGGAGAGGGTCCAGAGGAGATTCACAAGAATGAAGAGTTGGAGCCCATACCAAGCTGTGATACAGTCAGAAAGAATGCTTTCTATGGTTCATCTGTAAAAGTTGGTGAGAGTCGTAGCTGGCATGCCAAATTTCCTTAGTCTTCTGGGAAAGTCGAGGTGTTGGTGGGCCTTCTTAACCACACTGTTGGCATGGGGGGGCTAGAACAGGTTGTTGGTGATCTAGACACCTAGAAATTTGATGTGAGTTGCCAAATCTGGTTGGACCTCTGGACCATGGGTGGCACAATGGTCAACAATATTGGGGATCAGGATATTAAATTCGATGAACAGCCAGGGCAAATGGCCTATTACTGCTTGCAGTTTCTATGGTTCCTTATCTCACAGCACTAGAGACCTTGTTTCAATCCCAGCCTTGGGTGACCTTCTGTGTGGAGCTTCACCCACCATCCGTGTGAGTTTCCTCCGGGTGCTCCAGTTTCCTCCCACACTCCAAAGATGTACCAGGTTAGGTTGATTGTCCATGGTAAATTTCTCCTTCATGCCAGGGGGATCAGCAGGGTAAATACATGGGGTAGGGGGATAGGGACTGGAAGGGATTGTTGTCGGGACAGGTTTGATGGAGTGAATGGCCCCCTTCTGCACTGTAGGGATTCTGTGATTCTATTCCGGAAGCTTTCGCCAGTTAACCGTCCTGTCCAGTGTGACAGCCTTTTTCTATATCCCCAGTATTTGAATAACTAATAAGCAGCCGTTCTCAAGGACAATATGGACGCAAAGTCTTTTGATAGGCCCTGTAAGCTTTTCCCCAGGTTTTTGCTCAGGGTTTCATCTTTAACTCCTGGAGACTTAAGCTCGATCCTCCAGCAACCCTTGCTGAGAAACAGGATTCATTTGTTGGACAAAATGTGAGTTGCAATCCACAGTATAACTCTGGCTACACGTGGAGCTGGTCCGGCTGCTGCGGCACACAGCAACCACAGACTAGAAATTTAAACAAGTGGGCAAAAAAGAGTGGATCTATTTGTAGTCTGGGGTTGTCAAATGCGAAGTCTCCCAATTTAAATGTACCACAAGGGAAATAATGGCAGTTAATTTGGGAGTGGCACGGTGGCAGAGTGGTTAGCACCGCTGCCTCATAACTCTAGGGACCTGGGTTCAATTCCAGCCTCGGGTCACTGCCTGTGTGGAGTTTGCATGTTCTCCCCATCTCTGTGTGGGTTTCCTCTGGATGCTTTGGTTTTCTTCCACAGTGCAAAGATGGTTTAGCCATGCTAAATTCACCCTAGTGTCGGGAGGGAATTAGCAGTGGGGATAGGGTGGGACTATTGTCGGTGCAGTCCCGATGTGCCGAGTGGCCTCATTCTATACTGTAGGGATTCTCTGATCTGAGTTTCATTGGAGGGCATCCCCCTTCTGAATGAAGGAAACAAGGGATGACAGGAGATTTGGCCTTGCTGTGAGATTGTAAAATTAAACCTTCGCGTGACAAAAATTGAACAAAGCAAAATGATGAAGGAGGAAGGATAAAAGTTAAATCGCTGTCAGGGTAGCTGACAAAAAGCCAAAGCAAAAACAAATATTGCTAATAGTTGTGTTCGCCTCATGAGTTGGAGTCGTCCTGCGGTTCAGTAAACTGCGTTTGGCAGTTGATGCAGACCAGACAAGTAGAGTTAAAATATTCATTGTGGGTGTTTCTTAGTCAGGAGCTGCATTGGGCTTCACTCAATGTTGCACAACAGCACTCAAGAGAAAGGAGTAGGTGAGACGTTAAGGACAAATATATAAATGGAAAGACACAGTACATCAGTATGCCCTGGGACTTCATGCTATCTGAGCTTAACATTTTTTTGAACATTTTTTTACACATTTCACCTTGACTCAAGAATGTCTGTGGAATTTGTACATTCTCCCCATGTCTGCGTGGGTTTCCTCCGAGTGCCCAGGTTTCCTCCCACAGTCCAAAGGTGTGCAGGTCAGGTTGACTGACCGTACCAAAATTGATCGTAGTGTCAGGGAGATTAGCAGGGTAAATGTGTGGGGTTTATGGGGATAGGGTCTGAGTGGGATTGTGGTCAGTACATACTTGATGGGCCAAATCACCTCCTTCTGCAGTGCAGGGATTCATAATTCTAATTGTAGAATATTTTAGTGGCCATGATTTGATAATGTCAGCTCCATTGCTATAATATATTGCTAAGTTAGTTGTTTCAGAACTAAACGGATGCCCTCTCTTCTTGACCTTGCTCTTCTCCGGGTAGCTCTGCATTACATGAGGGTAGTAGCCGAGTGGTATTGTCACTAGATTATTAATCCTGAAATTTAGCTAACATTCTGGGGACCTGAGTTCAAATCCTGCCATGGCAAATGGTGAAATTTGAATTCAATTTTTTAAAAATCTGGAATTAGGAATCAACGAATGACCATGAAACCATTGTTGATTGCCAGAAAAATCCAACTGGTTCACTAGTGTCCTTAAGGGAAGGAAATCTGCCATCCTTACCTGATTTGGCCTTACATGTGCTGGATAGGCGCATTGGTCATGCTAAATTCTCCCTCAGTGTACTTGAACAGGCGCCAGAGTGTGATGACTAATAACTTCATTGCAGTGTTATTGTAAGTCTTACTTATGTCTAATAAACTTTTAAATATCTGTAATTAAGAATGTACTGATGACCATGAAACCAGTGTCGATTGTTGGAAAAACCCATTAGAATATTGTTCAACTAACACTGGTCACCGTTGAGGCCATTTAAGATTTGGTCCATTAATTTCTGCAATATGGCCACTGCCGATGTTATTCCGAACAATAGGTGTTTATATCAGAGCAATCCTTTGTGGGTAACAATTGTTAGCTGTTGTTGCGACTCAGTTGTCATCCTCATCTGGAGGTATACTTGGGACAAGTCTATCTTGCTCAACTGTTAACCACTAGCCAATCCAGTGAATAGATCCTTGATTAGTGGGAAGAGGGACTGATGAACACACAGTTCTGGATTTATTACCTTAAAGTCCCCGTAGATATCTACAGAACTGTCAGATTTGATAACTGGGATCCAAGCACCCAATCGCTCTCTGTTTCCCCATCCTTGACTAATTTCTCTCATTGCACTTCTACCTTTAGTATAATTGCATCATGCACAGTTCTTGCCTTGAAATATCGAGAGTTGCAATTAGGTTTGATCTTAAGCCATGACTCTATTCCAGTCATGGGTCCAAGGGAAATTCTCAAACACCTTCCTATACTTCTC
Organism: Carcharhinus amblyrhynchos; assembly: GCF_965287045.1. NCBI lineage: Eukaryota > Metazoa > Chordata > Chondrichthyes > Carcharhiniformes > Carcharhinidae > Carcharhinus > Carcharhinus amblyrhynchos. Next base: position 8,025,062 of record NC_137332.1, on the reverse strand, counting down.
CAGAAATGTTGGCACCATGTTCTTGCTGTCAAGCAATGGGCCAATTGCTCCCTAGTTTAGCCTGATTTTGTGTAACCACTCTCTTCCAAAGATTGCAGGAAAATTTGTCATAACGATATTGTTGAAGTTGTACAAGACATTGGTAAGGCCACACCTGGAATACTGTGTACAGTTCTGGTCACCCTATTATAGAAAGGATATTATTACACGAGAAAGATTGCAGAAAAGATTTACCAGGATGTTACCAGGATTTGATGGTTTGAGTCATAAGGAGAGGCAGGATAGACTGGGGGCTTCTTTCCCCTGGAGCATAAGGGGCTTAGGGGTGATCTTATAGAGGTTTATAAAATAATGAGGGGCATAGATAAGGTAAATGGTCAACATCTTTCCCAAAGGTAAGGGGATCTAAAACTGGAGGGCATAGGTTTAAGGTGAGAGGGAAGAGATACAAAATGGGTCCAGAGGGTCAATTTTTTCACTCAGAGGGTGGTGAGCATTTGGAACGAGCTACTAGAGGTGGGTACAATTTTGTCTTTTTATAGGATCATAGAATCCCCATAGTATAGCATGAGGCCATTTGGCCTATCAAGTCTGTACCAACCACAATTCCACCCAAGCCCCATTCCCGTAATCCTCATTTACCCTGCTAATCTCCCTGACCCTTGAGGCAATTTAGCATGGTTAGTCAACCTAACCCACACATCTTTGGACTGTGGGAGGAAACCGGAGCACCCGAAATGGGTGCCCCGGTTAGGATGGGATGAGAGAGGAATTGGCAAATGTAGACTGGGAGCGCAGATTGGTTGGTAGGACGGCTGAGGAACAGTGGAGGATCTTTAAGGAGATCTTTCTCAGTGCTCAGCAGAAATATATTCTGATGGTAAAGAAGGAATGTAGGAGAAGGGATAACCAGCCGTGGTTACCGAAGGAGTATTAAATTAAAAGTTGATGCGTTCAGAGTGGCTAAAAGTAATAGGTGATTAGAAGATTGGGAAAGGTTTAAAAATCAACAAAGAATGACTAAGAAGTTGATAAAGAAAGGAAGGATAGACTATGAAGCTAAACTAGCACTAGTTATAAAAAAGGACACTAAGAGTTTTTACCAATATATAAAGAAGAGGAGGCTGGCTAGAGTGAATGATGGACCCTTAGAGGATGAGAGGGGGATTTAGTGGTGGGAGATGAGGAAATGGCTGAGGTCTGAAATAAGTTTTTTGCCTCGGTCTTCATGGAGGAGGAAGCGAATACTTTGCCAGATATTAAAGATAGAAGGAGGTAGGAGTTGAGGGCCTGAATGCGATTACTGTCACTACAGAGGTAGTGCTTGATAGACTAACGGGACTGATGGTGGGCAAGTCCCCAGGACCAGATGGAATGCATCCCAGGGTTCTGAAGGAAATGGCAGAGGTGATAGTAGATGCCTTAGTGATTATTTACCAAAATTCGCTGGATTCCGGGGAAGTGCCAGAAGATTGGAAAACGGCTAATGTTACACCACTGTTTAAAAAAGGTAGCAGACAAAAGGCAGGAAATTATAGGCCGGTTAGTTTAACGTCTGTAGTTGGAAAAATGCTTGAATCTGTCATCAAAGAAGAAATAGCGAGACACCTGGAAAGGAATGGTTTGATAGAGCAGACGCAGCATGGATTCGTTAAGGGGAAGTCATGTCTGACAAATTTATTGGATTTCTATGGGGATGTGACAAGTGCGGTAGACAGAGGGGAACCGGTGGATGTGGCGTTTCTAGATTTTCAAAAGGTGTTTGATAAGGTGCCTCACAAAAGGTTGCTTCAGAAGGTTAGGGTGCATGGAGTTGGGGGTAAGGTGTTAGCGTGGATAGAGGATTGGTTGTCTAATAGGAGGCAGAGAGTTGGTATCAATGGGTGCTATTCTGATTGGCGGTTGGTGACTAGTGGAGTGCCGCAGGAATCGGTACTGGGGCCTCAGCTATTTACCATTTATATAGATGATCTGGAGGAAGGGGCTGAGTGTAGGGTGACGAAATTTGCTGATGACACGAAGATGAGTGGAAAAGCAAATTGCGCGGAGGGCGTGGAAAGCCAGGAGAGCGATCTGGATAGGCTGAGCGAGTGGGCAAGGACCTGGCAGATGGAGTACAATGTTAGCAAGTGTGAGGTTATCCAGTTTGGCAGAAATAATAGTAGGAGGGATTACTGTTTAAAGGGCGAAAAGCTGCAGCATACTATGATGCAGAGGGACCTGGGGGTCCTTGTGCATGAGTCGCAAAAACCCAGTCTGCAAGTGCAGCAGGTGAGAAGGCAAATGGAATGCTGGCCTTTGTAGCGAGGGGAATAGAATATAAAAGCAGGGAGGTCTTGCTGCGACTGTACAGGGCACTGGTGAGGCCGCAGCTGGAGTACTGTGTGCAGTTTTAGTCACCGCACTTGCGCAAGGATATTTTGGCCTTGGAGGGAGTGCAGAGGAGGTTCACTAGGCTGATACCGGAGATGAGGGGGTTGGACTATGAAAAAAGACTAAATAGACTGGGTCTGTACTCGTTGGAGTTTAGAAGGATGAGGGGGGATCTTATAGAGACGTATAAGATAATGAAAAGGATGGATAGGGTAGAGGTAGAGAGATTCTTCCCGCTTAGAAAGGATAGCAGGACTAGAGGGCACAACCTCAAGATAAGGGGGGGGACAGTTTAGATTGGAGCTGAGGAGGAACTTCTTCACGCAAAGGGCGGTGAATCTCCGGAATTCTCTGCCCGTTGAAGTGGTGGAGGCTGCCTCGCTAAATATATTTAAGTCATGGGTAGATAGGTTTTTGACAGACAAGGGGATTAAGGGTTATGGGGAGGGAGCGGGAAAGTGGAACTGATCCACTTCAGATCAGCCATGATCTTATTGAATGGCGGGGCAGGCTCGAAGGGCTAGATGGCCTACTCCTGCTCCTATTTCTTATGTTCTTATGTTTAAGAAAGCCAGTGACCCAAGGCCGGAATTAAAGAACATTAATGAATCAGATGAGTTTTCCTGACAATCGACAATGGTTTCATGGTCATCAGCAGATTCTTAATTCCAAATATTTTAATTGAATTCAAATTCCACCATCTGCCGCGGTGGGATTCAAACTGGGGTCCTCAGAACTTTAGCTGAGTTTCTGGATTAATAATCTAGCGAGAAGACCACTAGGCCATTACCTCCCTTATCTTGATCAACAAGGTGGTGAAAGGTTATCGGGGTAGACAGGAATGTGGGATTGAAATTATAATCAGCCAATGTGAGATCGGATCTGGATGGGATTGTTGGCGATGCAGGCCCGATGGGCTGAATGGCCTCCTTCTGTACTACAATTTTGATGATTCTATGATGATATTGAATGATAGAATATTATTCTATCATTGAATAGATGGCTTGAGGGGGTCAAATGGCCATCTGCTGCTCCTCATTCATATGTTCGTAAATATCTGGCTCAGAATCATATTCTATTTCATCATACTCCTCAGGATATTTTATGACATAGAAGGTATTATATAAATACAATTTATTGTTGTGGTTGTCATTCTGCATTGAGACAAAGGACTTTAAAGGCTCTTTGATGCCAGGTTTGTTTAGCAGAATTATTTCTCCTGGTCAGGAACTGATTCATCCTATGACCCAGACGGGCAGTGGTTAAGAAGCCACGATGTCAACCATCTATCCGAACATAAATGACAAGGGGAAACACATACCAACACTATAGTTAAGAAAGCCCACCAACGCCTCTACTTTCTCAGAAGACGAAGGAAATCTGGCATGTCCGCTATGACTCTCACCAACATTTACAGATGCACCATAAAAAGCATTCTTTCTGGTTGTATCACAGCTTGGTATGGCTCCTGCTCTGCCCAAGATCGCAAGGAACTGCAAAAGGTCATGGATGTAGCCCAATCCATCGTGCAAACCAGCCTCCCATCCATTGATTCTGTATACCCTCCCCGCTGCCTCGGCAAAGCAGCCAGCATAATTAAAGACCTCACACATGCCGGACATTCTCTCTTCCACCTTCTTCCTTCAGGAAAAAGACACAAAAGTCAGAGGTCATGTACCAACTGACTCAAGAACAGCTTCTTCCCTGCTGCTGTCAGACTTTTGAATGGACTTATCTTGCATTACGCTGATCTTTCTCTACACGCTAACTATGACTGTAACACCACATTCTGCACTGTCTCGTTTCCTTCTCTATGAATGCTATGCTTTGTCTGTATAGCACACAAGAAACAATACTTTTAACAGTTTGTTAATATATATAACAACAATAAATCAAATCAAATAATATGAAAGCCATGTTTCTGACCTGAACAGGCAGGCTGTGGGAAGCTGGGGAAATTGGCAGGCTCTCTCACAGTGCCATTGGCAGGAAAAGGCAAATTCCTCAATCCCAACACTGGCCCTTTGTGCTGTCAGAAACAGTCAATGTAGCTTCATTAATGGTCCAGCTTCAGACAATGCCCCAGGGCAGGAGTCAGGGGAGGGGGGCATACCAACGCTGAAGGTGTGGCAAAGGAGTTCAATAGAAATGCCAACAGTTTGCATTGAATATAGGAAGATGCTCCACCGTGAGTCAAAGACAAGAATGGATGCACCATCTTGACAAAGAAGTGTCGGATGGGGCAACCGCAACTTTGACCAAAGGGTCAGGTCTGAGGGAATATCTTAAACAGTCTGACAACACCAGGTTTAAGTCCAACCGATTTATTTGAGAGTAAACTCACAAGCTTTCGAGGTTTGCCTCTTTGTCAGGCAAATGGAGAGTACTGGCCTCAGACAGAGCATATAACAGCACAGACAGTTTACAGATTACTGATTACCAACGCCGGCATCTCCACGGAATGTCTTAAAGGCAGTGAGTAAATTCCAGGGATTTGGGATTAGACAGCCGATATCAGGGCAACCAACGATTGAGCAAAGGGACAGGCTGGCGTGCAGCAGACGCCATGGTGGCACAGTGGTTAGCACTGCTGCCTCACTGCTCCAGGGATCCAAGTTCGATTCTGGCCTTGGATAACTGCACACTCTTCTTGTTTTTCCGGGTGCTCCAGTTTCCACCCACACTCCAAAGATGTGCAGGGGTTAGGTGGATTGGCTACGCTAAGTTGCCCCTTCGTATCAAGGGGATTAGGACTGTAAATATGTGGAGTTACGGGGACAGATCCTGGGTGGGATTGTTATCGGTGCAGACTCAATGAGCCAAATGGCCTCCTTCCGCACTGTTGGGATACTATGATTCTACGAAGAGGTGTTATATGGAATTACTTAAACACAAACTAGTTAAAAATAAACTCAGATCTAACACCAAAAGAAATGTCTGCATTGTCGCATTGACCTTTGCAGGGTTGGGGAAATGCAGGTTTTAGGGATACGTTTTGTCCTGGGTTAAAACAGTGAGGATTAGCGTTGGCTGGCCATATCACGTTGTGATGCAATGTTGTATTCTCAGTGTGGTATGATGATAACTCATTGAGTTGAGTTAACATTCACCAGCAGATTGAGAATGATTTAATGCCTGCACCACTCACCTCGACACCCTCCCACCTCCACCTACCCCCTCCCCTCCCCTCCCCCCCCCCAATCTCCCCACCTCCCCACCAGCTTCTGCCCACTTTGCAAGAGAATCACAGGATTGCTACAACACAACAGGAGGACAGTTGGCCCATGGCGTCTGCACCTCCAAACGGGCATCACTTCCCTGCCCTAAGACTGCGGCAGCTTTTGGCCGCCGCCTTTCTCCCACTTCCTCGCCCCACCGATTCACACAAGACCAGGAACTGTGGGCATGAACACATTGGGTCAAACCCATCATTCTGTGGGATGCTGCCTCATTGAAGTTCCTCCTCAGTGCTGCTGCATTACCCCCAGCATAAATCCTTTTATTGTATGACATACATCTATTGATCAATGGGATTTAGGACCAATTCAGGCCACTATTTCAATTTGGAAAATCCACACCATTTAAAATGGCAGCACACACTGCTACATTTGATTTGGTTTATTATTGTCACATGTATTAGTATACAGTGAAAAGTATTGTTTCTTGCGTGCTAATATGGACAAAGCATACCGTTCATAGAGAAGGAAAGGAAGGAGATGGTGCAGTACGTAGTGTTGCAGTCACAGATAAGGTGACGAGGAAGATCAGTTTAATATGTGATAGGACCATTCAAAAGTCCGGTGGCAGCAGGGAAGAAGCTGTTCCTGAGTCTGTTGGTTAGTTTTCAGATTTTTGTGCCTTTTTCCAGATGGAAGAAGGCGGCAGATGTTTCTTCAGAAGGAACGCTTCAAAATGCAACTAATGAAAATATCAAGAAACTCACTCCAACTTATAAATCAAAGAAAGGGTTTAATAAAGAAACTTCATTACTCCAAATTTGAGTTCTCTCCCTGGGCCAATCCAAGCTCTTCACAATTCTACATCGTTCCTTATTTATAGTGAATCAGCTGACTATTACATCCCTCTGTAATTGGTTCCATGGTTTACTGGGTCAGCTAACCCTTACATCTTGTTCCCATTGGTCACATTACATCCAATACAAAGTTGTCACTGGTTACATTCTAACAGTAGGGAGTATGTTTGGGGTCCGTAGGGTCCTTAATTATGCTGGCTGCTTTGCCGAGGCAGCGGGAAGTGTAGACAGTGTCAATGGATAGGAGGATGGTCTGCGTGATGGATTGGGCTATGTTCACAACCCTTCGTGGTTTCTTGCAGACTTGGGTCAGAACAGGAGCCATATCAAGCTCTGATACATCTGGATAGGATGCTTTCTATGCTTTCAGATATGGCCCTGTCAGTCACTGGCATAGCAGCATTAAACAATGATTATAAGCAAGTGATTATAAGCAAGTATAAGTATAAGCTGTGCATGTGTCTTCACGGGGGAGGAGTGAAGAATCTGTGACTGTTAGTTCAGAGTAGAAGCCAGCTCACAAAAGGCTACATTGTGAGAAAGGACATCCAATGAGATGCAGATGGAAGATGCATTGGAACCATCGGCATTCCGTCATGCACCCTTTCCTCTCAGGAGTCATAGCACAACAGACAAACATATGCTCTTTTACGAGCACAGCAAGCATTCACAGCTATTCATATGGTGTGAGCCATGGCTCAGTGGGGAGCACTCTCACACCTCTGCACCAGCAGGTTGCGGGTTCAATTCCCACTCTCGGAATGTGAATGCGTAATCTCAGCTGATGCTTTAGTTCTCAGAGAGGGCAGCTGAGCTGTAATGTCAAGAGGTGCCACCTCCAGTGCATGAAGTTAGATCGAAGGCCCACCTTTCCTCTCGAAAGATCCCCTGGCGCTCTTTCTAAGCCCTGGGCAATTGTTACTAGTGTCCTGACCTATAGCACGCAACGACAGATGGACGGAGTGGGATTCTCCGACCTCGTCCGTTTCTGCCCCACTGCCAGCGAGAGTGGAGGATTTGGCGCTCAGCCAAGTCTCCATTCATTGCAGCGGCACCGGAGAATCCCTGCTGCATGCGAGATTGGAAGTTTCCAATACTAGCTGCTGTCCAAGACCACAAAAAACTACAAAGGGTCATGAATGAAGCCCAGTCCATCACTCAAACCAGCCTCCCATCCATTGACTCTGTCTACACTTCCTGCTGCCTCAGAAAAGCAGCCAGCATAATCAAGGACACCACGCATCCTGGACATACATGGGGTGGCACGGTGGTACAGTGGTTAACACTGCTGCCTCATAGCGTAAGGGACTAGGGTTCGATTCCCAGTTTGGGTCACTGTCTGTGTGGAGTTTGCACATTGTCCTCATGTCTGCATGGGTTTCCACCAGGTGCTCTGCTTTCCTCTCAATTTTATTGCCCATGATAAATTAACTCTGGTGTCAGGGTGATTAGCAGGGTAAATATGAAGGATTGAAGGAATGGAGCTTGGATGGGGTTGCGGTCAGTACAGACTCGACGGCCGAATGGCCTCCTTCTGCACTATAGGCTTTCTATGATTCTACACTCTCTTCCACCTTCTTCCGGCGTAAAAAAGATACAAAACTCTAGTGTCACATGCCAAACGATTCAAGAACAATTTCTTCCCTGCTGCCATCTGACTTTTGAATGGACCTACCTCACATTAAGTTGATCTTTCTCTACACTCTAGCTATGACTGTAACACCGCATTCTGCACTCTCTCCTTTCCTTTTCTATGAACGGTATGTTTTGTCTGTATAGCACGTAAGAAACAATACTTTTCACTGTATGCTAATACATGTGACAATAATAAATCTATCAAATGGTCAGAGAAGGTTAACTTGGGCAGCATAAGCGGTGTTGGCTTGGAGGGCTGAAGGACTTGTTCCTGTGCTATAATTTTCTTCGTTCTTTTCATAGATTTTCATAGAATGTCATAGAAACCCTACAGTACAGAAAGAGGCCATTCAGCCCATCGAGTCTACACCAACCACAATCCCACCCAGGCCCTACCCCCACACCTTTATATATTTACCCACTAATCCCCCTAACCTATGCATCTCAGGGAACTAAGGGCAATTTTAGCATGGCCAATCAATCTTTCTAACCTGCCTGGATTGGGAGGCATGCCTTATGAGGATAGGTTGAGGGACCTCGGTCTCTTCTCCCTGGAGAGACAAAGGTTGAGAGGCGACCTGATAGAGGTTTATAAAATGTTGAGAGGAATAGATCAGGTGGATTCTCGGATGCTATTTCCCACGGCTGAAATGGTCGCTACGAGAGGACACAGGTTTAAGGTGCTGAGGAGTAGGTACAGAGGAGATGTCAGGGGTAAGCTTTTCACTCGGAGGGTGGTGAGTGAGTGGAATCAGCTGTGGTGGTAGAGGCAAACTCGCTGGGGTCTTTTAAAAGACTTCTGGATGAGTACATGGGATTTAATGGGATTGAGAGTTATAGATAGGCCTGGTAGGTATGGATATGGTCGGCGCAACTTGTGGGCCGAAGGGCCTGTTTGTGCTGTAGTGTTCTATGTTCTAACATGCACATGTTTGGACTGTGGGAGGAAACTGGAGCACCCGGAGGAAACCCACGCAGACACGAGGAGAATGTGCAAACTCTGCACAGATAGTGACCCAAGCCGGGAATCGAACCCAGGTCACGAGCAGCAGTGCTAACCACTGTGGTGCCGTGCCACTTCTATCTGATCTTTGTTCTTTGTTCTAAATAGCTGGATTGGAGAGTTGTTTAGTGAGGAAAGGTGAACCAGGCTTGTGTTCATTGAAGTTTCGAAGAATAAGAAGCAGCTTGTTTGAAACATATAAGCCCTTGAGGCAACTTGACAGGAAGAATGTGGAAGGAGTGATTCCAAATGTGTGAGAATCCAGTTCGAGGGGGTCAGTTTTTGAAAATAAGGGGTCGCCCATTTAAGATAGAGATGTGGAAAATGATTTTCTCTCAGAGGGCAGTGAGTTTTTGGATCTCTCTTCCTCGAAAGGCACTGGAAGCAGAATCTTGAATATTTTTAAGGCAGAGGTGAATAGATCCTTGATAAACAAGTGGGTGAAATGTTATTGGAGTTAGGTGGAACTGAAGAGTTGAGGGTACAGTCAGATCAGCTATGATTTTACTGAGTGGAGGAGTAGGCCCGTGGGGCTGATTGGTCTACTCCTACTCTTAATTCATACGGGTGGCACAGTGGTTAGCATCGCTGCCTCACAGCGCTAGGGGCCTGGGTTCGATTCCCAGCTTGGGTCACTGTCTGTGTGGAGTTTGCACATCTTCCCCATGTCTGCGTGGGTTTCCTCCAGGTGGTCTCGTTTCCTCCCACAGTCCAAAAGATACATTGGCCATGGCTACATGGATACATTGGCTGGTTAGATACATTGGCCATGCTAAATTCTCCCTCAATGTACCCAAACAGGCGCCAGAGTGTGGCGACTTGAGGATTTTCACAGAAAAAAAAATGTTCTTAAGCTCATTATCATACTTCTGCCCTTGCTATCTGGGTCCCTTTATTAAACTCCCTGTCTCAACCCCATCACCTCTCCCCCTTAGATACCCCTCGCACCAGCCTTTGGTCAACATCTTTCTGTTGTTGGTGTTCCTTTGCCCTCGAGGTTCTGCCAACTGGCTTGAGGCATTTTTCTACATTAAAGAACACAATGTAAAGCCCGTTACTCACAATGCACATGGCACAAAAGTAACCTGAAGGAGACTCTGTCACTTCAGACAGATGTGCCGCATCTTTTTGTTTTACCTTTCATGCTTGGGAGCTTATGTGACATTCACAGCTCATTCCCCCAACTTTCGGTCTGGCTGGCAAACAGTGCAAACATTCCAAAAGGGAAAAGAAAACCTCCTTCTGCAAATTGTTGTCACCATGATTTCAAGAACCATTGCTTCCGATCCTTCTCTTTATCCGTTTGTGGAACAGAATCATAGAATCCTAAAGTGCAGAAAGAGGCCATTCAGCCCATCGGGTCTGCACCAACCACAATCCCATGCAGGCCCTATCCCCATTTCCCTACATATTTACTCACTAATCCCTCTAACCTTTGCATCCCGGGACACTAAGGGGCAATTTAGAATGGCCAATCAACCTAGCCTGCACATCTTTGGACACTATGGAGCTATTTACCATTGCCGATCCACCTAACCTGCACATATTTAGACACTAAGGGACAATTTACCATGGCCAATCCACCTAACCTGTGCATCAGTTGGACAGTAAGGAGCAATTTAACATAGCCAATCCACCGAACTGCTCACCTTTATACAATGGGAGGAAACCGGAGCATCCAGAGGAAACCCATGCAGACAAGGGGAAAATGTGCAAACTCCACACAGTCACCCAAGGCCAGAATCAAACCCGGCTAACCACTGTGCCACTGTGCCTCCAAAATGTTGTCCATTCCTAATTGCCCTTGAGCTGAGTGACTTTTTAGACAGATGGCTGTGGGTATAGAGTCACACCTCAGGCGCTTTCTCAATAAATCATTTGTGATGGGAGAGGGACATTTTTATTTCTAAGTGGCTGAGGTTAACACTGTCAATTTTACAAAGCTTTTACATCACAGAAACTGATGATTCGAGTTTGATTGCCCAAGCTAAATTAACCCGCAGTATCAGGAGGATTAGCAGGGTAAAATATTTGGGGTTACAGGGGTAGAACCAGGGTAGGAGTGTTGTTGGTGCAGTCTATTCAACACTTCCTCCTGATCAATTTTGAACCCTTCCAGGGACGGTTTCCTTGTCTGTTGCCGTGTCTTGGGTAGCACCTACCTCCTTGGTAAAAATGAGTGCAAAATGTTCATGCAAAACTTTCCTATGCCCCCTGTTCCCATTTGTAAATTCCATTTTAATCCTAATTATCCCTACTCCTCGTCTTACCACCCCTTTTACTTTTATATGCCTATAGAAGACTTTGTGTTGTGCTGCCAGTCTTTTCTTATACTCCCTCTTTGCTTCTCCAATGTGCTTTTTGACCTCCTCTCTGAACCTTCTGTATTCCTCTTGCTTCTCAATTGAATTTTCCACTTGATACCTATCATACACAAACCTTGTCTCCATTATCTTGTTTTCTATCTCCTTTTTCATCCAGAGAACTCTGGATTTGTTTCCCATATCTTTCTCTTTTAAGGGAATATGCCTTAACTGTGTCCAGACCATTTCCATTTCGAAGACAGCCCATTGTTCAGCTACAGTTTTTCACACCAGCCTTTTGTTCCAGTCAAAGAACAAAGAAAATTACAGCACAGGAACAGGCCCTTCGGCCCTCCAAGCCTGCACTGACCATGCTGCCCGACTGAATTAAAACCCCCTACCCTTTTTGGGGACCATATCCCTCTATTCCCACCCTATTCATGTACTTGTCCAGATGCCCCTTAAAACACTATCGTATCTGCTTCCACCGCTTCTCCCAGCAGCGAGTTCCAGGCACCCACCACCATCTGCGTACAAAATCTTGCCGAGTACATCTCCTTTAAACCTTGCCCCTCGTACCTTAACCCTATGCCCCCTAGTGATGGACTCTTCAACCTTGAGAAAAAGCTTCTGACCATCCACTCTGTCCATGCCCCTCATAATCCTGTAGACTGCTACCAGATCGCCCCTTCAACCTCTGTCATTCCAGTCAGAACAAGCCAAGTTTCTCAAACTTCTCCTCATTGCTAATGTCCTCCATTCCAGGCAACATCCTGGTAAATCTTTTCTGCACCCTCTCCAGTCAAGCCGACCCAGCTGCATTCTCACCTTATTGAGGTTGATTCATCCCCATTTAAGTATTTTTACTCCGGATTGCCCAGCTTCCTTTTCTATCACCATCCTGATTTGATTTGATTCGATTTATTATTGTCACATGCATCAGTATACAGTGAAAAGTATTGTTTCTTGCGCATGATACAGACATAGCATACTGTTCATAGAGAAGGAAAGGAGAGGGTGCAGAACATCCTGTTACAGGGTGTAGAGTAAATCTCTTCTGCACTCTTTCTAGTTTAATGATGTCCTTTCTATAATAGGATAACACAGTAAGTGAATAAAGTTTACATAAATAAATAAGTGATACACAGTGCGGTCACAGTGTGTGTTGGTCGTGGAGGAAGTGGACAGTTGAAGTTGATGGATGGGGTGACAATCGACTGGGCTGCTTGGATGCTGTCAAGTTCCTTGAGTGTTGTTGGCGCTGCACTCATCCAGGCAAGTGGAGAGTATTCCATCCATCTCCTGATTTGTGCCTTGTTGATGGTGGCAGGCTTTGAGGATTAGGAGGTGAGTTACCACAGAATTCTCAGCTTCTGACCGAGTCTTGAAGCCACAGTATTTCTCAGGCTGTTCCAGTTTAGTTTCTGGTCAACAGTTTACACAGGATGTCGTGCCTGATTATGCTTCTATGAGGTTTTGGCTCAATTAACTGCCATGTAAATGCAAGTTGTTGTTGCTGACAGGTTTAATTTAATTTTTGTTTGGATTTGTTATCCTCCCCATGTTAGTTTTCCCCCTTTCCTTCAATTCTGAAGATGGCAGATTCTTCCTAGGCTCCCACAGGTGTGAGCATGGACCATACGAACGGTAACCTGATTAAAATAAAGGTTATGAACAGTGTTAAAACCAAACCCATTAGCAAAATAGAGCCTTGCACTTTGGCAAACAATTCAACTGCACACTCACATCACTCCAATCCTAAACCTGTCATCAGCAGGGAAGCTTAACGATCGCTTAACCCTCCCTCCGTTCATATTGTCTGTACCTTAAAGACTTGATTCTCTGTAAAGAATTGCATTCCAACCATTATCTTGTAAATTGAGTTTGTGTCTTTATATGCCCTGTTTGTGAACAGAACTCCCACTCACCTGGCGAAGGGGCAGTGTTCCGAAAGCTAGTGGCTTGTGCTACCAAATAAACCTGTTGGACTTTAACCTGGTATTGTGAGACTTCTTACTGTGATCACCAGGGAAGGCAGTGATGTAGTGATATTGTTGCTCGTCTAGCAATCCGGAGACCCACAGTAATGCTCTAGGGAGCAAGGTTCAAATCCCACCGCGACAGATGGTGAAATTTGAAATCAATAGAAATCTGGAATTAAAAGTCCACCATCACGGTTGACCATTTTATTTATTTATGAGTGTCACAAATAGTCTTACGTTAACTCTGCAATGAAGTTACTGTGAAAATCCCCTAGGCACCTGTTCAGGTAACTGAAGCAGAGCTTAGCATTGCCATTACACCTTAACCAGCATGTCTTTCCGAGGTGGGAAGAAACCGGAGCACCCGGAGGAAATTTGGGGCGGCATGGTGGCACATTGGTTAGCGCCACTTCCTCGGAGCTCCAGGGATCCGGGTTCGATTCCCGGTTTGGGTCACTGTCTGTGCAGAGTTTGTACAGTAAGAAGTCTCACAACAAGTTAAAGTCCAACAAGTTTATTTGGCAGCACTACCTTCCGGAGTCTCAAACTCCTTCATCAAGTGAGTGAGGATTGTGTTCACAAACAGGGCATATAAAGACACAAACTCAATTTACAAAATAATATTTGGAATGTGAGGCTTTACAGGTAATCAAGTCTTAAAGGTACAGACAATGTGAGTGGAGAGAGCGTTAAGCACAGGTTAAAGAGATGTGTATTGTCTCCAGCCAGGACAGTTAGTGAGATTTTGCAAGCCCAGGCAAGTCGTGGGGGTTAAAGATAGTGTGACGTGAACCCAAGTTCCTGGTTGAGGCCGTCCTCATGTGTGCGGAACTTGGGTCTCATTTTCTGCTCAGCGACTCTGCATTATCACGTGTCGTGAAGGCCGCCTTGGAGAACGCTTGCCCGAAATCAGAAGCTGAATGCTCGTGACTGCTGAAGTGTTCCCCGACTGGAAGGGAACACTCCTGCCTGATGATTGTTGTGCGGTCTTCATTCATTTGTTATTATAGCGTCTGAATGGTGTCCCCAGTGTACCATACCTCAGGACATCCTTTCCTGCAGCGTATCAGATAGACAATGTTGGCGAGTTGCAAGAGTACGTACCGTGTACCTGGTGGATGGTATTCTCACGTGAGATGATGGCATCCATGTCGATGATCCGGCACGTCTTGCAGAGGTTGCTGTGGTAGGGTTGTGTGGTGTCGTGGTCACTGTTCTCCTGAAGGCTGGATGGTTTGCTGTGAGCAATGGTCTGTTTGAGGTTGTGCACTTGTTTGAAGGCAAGAAATGGGGGTGAGGAGATGGCCTTGGCAAGATGTTCGTCTCTATCGATGACATGTTGAAGGCTCTGGAGAAGATGTCGTAGCTTCCCTGCTCCGGGGAAGTACTGGATGATGAAGGGTACTCTGTCCGCTATATCCTGTGTTTGTCTTCTGAGGAGGTCGGTGCGGTTTCTCGAGGTGGCGTGTCGAAACTCTCTATTGATGAGCCGAGTGCCATATTCTGTTCTTATGAGGGTGTCTTTCAGCGTCTGTAGGTGTCTGTTGTGATCCTCATCATCTGAGTAGATCCTGTGTATTTCGAGGGCTTGTCTGTAGGGGATGGCTTCTTTAACGTATTTAGGGTGGAATCTGCAGAAGTGGAGCATCGTGAGGTTATCCATGGGCTTGCGGGACAGTGAGGTGCTGAGCTAACCGTCACAGAGTCATAGAAGTTTACAGCATGGAAACAGGTCCCTTGGCCCAACTTGTCCATGCCGCCCCTTTTTTCAAAAAAACCTTTAAACTAATCCCAATTGCCCGCATTTGGCCCAGATCCCTCGATACCCATTGTCCCCGTGTGACTATCTACCATGTAACTGTCAGTGTTGAGTATTGCTGCAGTTGCAGCATGCAGTCGTTGTGGGGGATGCTGGTGTAGCGTGCTGAGACATCCATTGTGACGAGAAGTGCTCCTGGTTCAACTGCTCCTTGTGTGCTGAGTTTCTGTAGGACGTCCGTAGTGTCACGACAGAAGCTGGGAGTTCTTTGTACAAGGGGTTTCGGGATGCCCTCGATGTACCCGGAGAGGTTCTCCCACAAGGTCCCATTGCCTGATACAGTGGGACGGCCAGGTGTGTTGGCCTTGTGTATCTTCAGGAGGCAGTAGAGATCTCCAATGTGGGGAGTACGTGAGATAAGAGCAAGGATGGTGCTCTGAATGTCCAGATCAAAGGATTCGATCAGTCTGTTGAGTTGTCGGGTATGTTCTTTGGTTGGATCTTCGGGTAACTGTCCGCAGTGTTCCTCGTTGTTCTGTTGTCAGTACACTTCTTTGCAGTAGTCCATTCTGTTCAGTATGACAGTGGCTCCTCCTTTGTCTGCTGGTTTGATGACAATGTTGCAGTTGGTCTTGAGAGCGCAGATGGCGTTGCATTGCGCTTGGGTGACGTTTGGGGCTGTCTTGAGTGCGGCTTATGAATCAGGCATTGACGCACCTCCTGGTGGCTTCAGCATACATATCAAGTCGAGGGCAGCGGCCTTCTGGAGGAGTCCAATTTGACTCTTTTGTCTTCAGTCGCTGCACCGCAGATTATGTGTGGAGTTTGCACGTTCTCCCCTGTGTCCATGTGGGTTTCCTCCAGGTGCTCCGGTTTCCTCCCACAGTCCAAAGATAGAATCATTGAATCGCTACACTGCAGAAGGAGGCCATTCGGCCCATCAATCTGCATCAACCACAATCAGGCCCTATCCACATAACCCCATGCGTTTACCCTAGCTAGTCCCCCTAACACTAAGAGTAATTTAGCATGGCCAATTCACCTGCACATCTTTGGACTGTGGGAGAAAACTGGCGTACCTGGAGAAAACCCATGTAGACACGGGGCGAATGTGCAAACTCCACACAGACTGTGACCCAAGCCGGGGATCGAACCCGGGCCCCAGTACTGTGAGACAGCAGTGCTAACCACTGTGCCACTGTGCCACAGATATGCAGGTTAGGTTGATTGGCCATGCTAAATTGCCCCTTAGTGTCCTGGGATACGTAGGTTAGAGGGATTAGCGGGGTAAATAGGTGGGATTACAGGGGTAGGACCTTGGTGGGATTGTTGTCAGTTCAGACTTGATGGGCCAAATGGCCTTCTTCTGAACTGTAGGGATTCTACAAAACCTACGCAGACACGGGGAGAACATGCAGACTCCTCACAGAAGGCAACCAAAGCTGGGAACTGAACCCAGGTCCCTCCTGCTGTGAGGCAGCAGTGCTAATCACCGTGCTACCGAGCCACCCATTTACAAGATGCACTGCAGCAATTTGTCAAGTCTCCTTGGATAGCACCTTCAAAACCCTCTACCACCTAGAAGGACAAGGGCAGCATTGGAATATCACCACCTAACAATTTCCTCTCCAAGCCACTCATCATCCTGACTTGGAAATATGCTACTGTTGCTTTGCCGGCTCAAAATCCTGGAACTCCTTTTCTAACAGCACAGTGGGTATGCCTACACCACATGGACTGCTGTGGTTCAAGAAGAAGGTCATCACGTTATCAAAGTCACTTAGTGTTGGGCAACAAATGCTGGTCCAGCCAGATCTAAAAAAATTAAAGCAGAACAAAACGCCAAGACATACAATAATAAAACACGACAGCTCAGTGACTATCACTGTTTGCTGTGCAGATACATGGATTTGGGCCAGTGTCTGCGAGAGTTTGCGCATTCTCCCCGTGCTTGCGTGGGTTTTCTCCGGGTGCTCCGGTTTCCTCCCACACCCCAAAGATGTGCTGTTAGGCTGATTGGTGTAACAAATTGTCCCTAAATTAGTCTTCCCTCAATGTGGAATGCCATAACCATAGACAAGGGTCATGGGTGGAGGGGGTACTCATAATGTTAAAATGGTGGCACGGGCTCGTTGGCCCAAATGGCCCGTTTCCCGTGCTGTGTTGTCCTTTGTTCTTTGTTCCATTAGACATACATTAATATTAAAAGTTTTGTCATGGGGTATGTTTGAGGATCATTTTATAGGCTGATGTTAGAGGCAAGCTGTAAGGAAGGAATTTCAGAGCTTTGGCATTAGGTAACCAAAGGCATGACCGCCATTGGTGGAATGGTAAATATCAGGGACATGCGAAATTGGAGGAGAAATTAAATCTCGGAATGTCATCAACTAGTTGACGTTGCAAAGGCAGGAAAGGATAGGGGCATGAAGTTACAAGACTACAAGGAACTACAAAGGGTTATAAACAAAACCCAGACCATCAAGCAAACCCATCCATTGACTCCGTCTACGCTTCCCACTGCTTCGGAACTGCAGCCAGCATAATCAAGGACCACACGCATCCCAGGCGTTCTCTCTTCCACCTTCTCCCTTCAGTGAAAAAATACAAAAATTTGAGGTCACGTACCAAACGACTCAAGAACAACTTCTTCCCTGCTGCTATCAGACCTTGAAATGGACCTACCTTGCACTGAGTTGATCTTTCTTTGCATCCTCGCTATGACTATAATGCCACATTCTTCATCCTCTCCTTTCTTTCTCCCCGATATAGAATCATAGAACCCTATAGTGCAGAAAGAGGCCCTTCGGCCCATCGAGTCTGCACTGAACACAATCCCACCCAGGCCCTTCCCCCATATCCCTACATATTATACCTAATAAGAACATAAGAACATAAGAACATAAGAAATAGGAGCAGGAGTAGGCCATCTAGCCCTTCGAGCCTGCCCCGCCATTCAATAAGATCATGGCTGATCTGTCGTGGCTCAGTTCCACTTTCCCGCCCTCTCCCCATAACCCTTAATCCCCTCTCTTATCAAGAACCCATCAACCCGCTTCTTAAAAATATTTAGCGAGGCAGCCTCCACCACTTCAACGGGCAGAGAATTCCAGAGATTCACCACCCTTTGAGTGAAGAAGTTCCTCCTCAACTCCGTTCTAAACCGCCTCCCCTTTATCTTGAGGCTAGGTTAGAGGGATTAGTGGGTAAAATATGTAGGGATATGGTGGTAGGGCCGTGTTGGGTACAGACTCGATGGGCCAAAGGGCCTCTTTCTGCACGGTAGGGTTCTATGATAATTCCCTCTAAACTATGCATCCCTGGACACTAAGGGGCAATTTCTTAGCACGCCAATCAACTTAACCCACACATCTTTGGACTGTGGGAGGAAACTCATGCAGACACGAGGAGAATGTGCAATCTCCACACAGACAGTGACCTGAGCCAGGAATCGAACCCAGGACCCTAGAGCTGCAAAGCAGCAGTGCTAACCACTGTGCTACCGTGTCACCCTCTCTATGCTGCATATACTCTATGAATGGTATGTTTTGACTGCCGCACAAGAAACAATACTTTTCACTGTATACTAAGACATATGACAATAATGAATCAAGAGAAGTGAAGCTCAGTGTAGTGGTGGCATGTTACAGTTTCACTCAAGGAGCCCGTGTTGCTATGGCAACATGCACATTCACCTGCATCTTGTAGCCTGGAGCTTTGGACTGTGATGATGGAGCCTCACATGGCTGACCAGGAATCTCTCCCACCCTCACCATCTGCCATTGACATGTGTCAGAAGGAAGAAAGGATTTGCAGATTGATACTT
This sequence comes from Carcharhinus amblyrhynchos, assembly GCF_965287045.1. NCBI lineage: Eukaryota > Metazoa > Chordata > Chondrichthyes > Carcharhiniformes > Carcharhinidae > Carcharhinus > Carcharhinus amblyrhynchos. Next base: position 8,006,151 of record NC_137332.1, on the reverse strand, counting down.
AATCCGCTTGGCTGTGTTACGGACACCCGTTCCTTGGCCATCAGCTCCTGGGCTGCGAATTTCTTCACCCAGAGGGTGGTGAATGTGTGGAATTCTCTACCACAGCAAGTAGTTGAGGCCAAAACATTGTCTGATTTCAAGAAGATATAAGATATAGCCCTTGGGGCTAAAGGGAATCAAGGGATATGGGGAAAAGGGGGGATCTAGATATTGAATTTGATCAGCCATGATCAAGATGCAGTAAGTAGTCTCACAACACCAGGTTAAAGTCCAACAGGTTAATTTGCTAGCATGAGCTTTCGGAGCACTGCTCCTTCAGCAGGTGAGTCAGTCCGAAAGCTCATGCTACCAAATAAACCTGTTGGACTTTAACCTGGTGTTGTGAGACTTCTTACTGTGCCCACCCCAGTCCAACACTGGCATCTCCACATGAAGTACAGTGAAAAGTATTGTTTCTTGCGCACTATACAGGCAAAGCATACCGCTCATTGAGAAGGAAACAAGAGAGTGCAGAATGTAGTGTTACAGTCATAGCTAAGGTGTGGAGAAAAATCAACTTCATGCAAGGTAGGTCCATTCAAAAGTCTGACAACAGCAGGGAAGAAGCTGCTCTCGTGTTGGTTGGTGAGTGACTCAGACTTTGTATCTTTTTCCCAACGGAAGAAGGTGGAAGAGAGAATGTCCGGGGTGTGTGGGGATCCTTAACTATGCTGGCTGCTTTACTGAGGCAGCAGGAAGTGTAGACTGAGTCAATGGATGGGAGGCTGGTTTATGTGATGGATTGGGCTACATTCATGACCTTCTGTAGTCCAACACCGGCGTCTCCAGATCATGATCAAAATGAATGGTAGAGCAGGCTCGAAGGGCCGAATGGCCTACCCCTGCTTATAGTTTCTATGACTTGAGCTCCAAGGGTTGTAGGGCAGGGGGTGCTTCCCGCTGCATAACAAGACCCCCCCATTAAGAAGAAGAGGAGAAACCAGCATAAGAAGAACCCTAACTTGCTGCCACTTCCACTCAAGTTCAGAGTGTTAGTGTTGGCAATGTAGCATTTTAAAAATACCTTTTTTCCTAAAAAAAATTAAGAAAAAAAACTAGGAATGGATCGATTTAAAAATAACACCTCGCTTCCTACCCCTCTCGGTTTAGAAACAGACGGGTTGGAAAGCAGTCAAGCGTAGCAGAGGGTGCACCCTGGTAATTTTTTTTATTTTAGACTGGCAGACTGCAGCTGTTTGTGTGGGTGAGTGAGGCATGAGGAGGCGGCAGGCTTCCTGCCAAAGTCATTCCCGTCCAGACTGAGGCTGGGACTCCACTCCAGACTTTGCAGCCGCTCCGCCTCTTCATTTGCACTGTGCCAGATTAACTTAAATGTATCTGCTGAAGTGGAGATAATCAATGCAAATCACAGTGGCTCTTGCAGCACAAATGGGGTACGTTTGATCCACAAAAGACTGAGTTTCGGGAGATCAGTCGTGGATTCCCAAGTCCCTGCATCCTGCCTATTGGGGTGGGGGGGGTGGGGGGGAGAGAGACACAGAGAACGAACTGCAGGTCACACATGTAGTAGACTGGATGTCCTTCCTCCACTTGGCTATTCTGCTCTCTCCTCTCCTGTCTCTCAGGATCTAGATGTCTGCATGTCCTGACTCCTGTATCTAAAGGTAGGTCCAGTGATTCCGAACAGTCTGTCATCTAAACTCATCAGCCATTCAACTTCATTGTGGTCAATTTCTCTCTCCTCTCCTCTCTCTCTCTCTCAGTGGCAACTCATTCTGATAAACAGGCAGCCCCACAAATCTGTACACTTCCCCAAGTAGCTTCATGCAATCGGTGCGTCTTTTCATCTGCGGGGCTGTTCTGAAGTTACCAATGATGAGGGCTGTTCAGAGATGAAGCGATGGTAAAGACAAGTCTTTCATAGTCTATGGTTAATTGTCAGATACTGTTTAGCATTGCTCTGTGCTGAGTGTTAGAGATTGATTTAAACCTCCCTCCCCTCTCTCTCTCTCTCTGCTTTACAACTTTTTTGGGGGGTGGGGGGGAAATGTTGCCATTAAGGATTGGTGTTAAGTGGGAATTAGGAAGGGATTTTTTTGGGGTGGGGGGAGAGAGAGCAGTGTTGTTAGGTGTTGCAGTGAGGAGCAGTGTATTGCAAACAGGTTAAATCCCCCCCCCCCTCACTCACTCTCACTCAGTGGCGGCTGCAGTGTGTGAGTGAGAGGCATCTCCCAGCTCCCACATCACTGGGAATTGCTCCGGCTTTCAATGCACTTCCCCCTCTCCCGCCGCATTATCCAAACTCGCAACTCTCCTGCTCCTGGGAATTCCCAGGAGCAAAAGGGGGGGGAGGGGTACTGGGTGTTGAGGGGAGTGGGAAAAGGGGTGGAGAGGGGGTGAGTTTTTGGAAGGGGGTTTGGGTCTGGGTGAGAAAGGGGTCTGGCTGGAGAAGGGGAGGAGGGGGGGGGGCTCTGGGTGGAGGGGGGGGTTTGGGGAAAGGGGAATGAGAAAGGGGTCTGGGGTTTGGATGGGGTCTGGATCCATTGGGATGAGAAGAGGCTCTGGATGGGATGGGGTTTGGGTGGGAAGGGGAAGGTGTTTGGGTGGATTGGGGAGGAGGTTTTGGGTAGGATGGAGCGGGGGGGAGGTCTGGGTGGGAGGGGTGTCTGGGTAGGATAGGGAGGGGTTTTTGGGTGGGATGGAGGGGGTGGTCTGGGCGGGATGGGGTGCATCCCCATCTCCCTTTATTGTTGTTAGAAGCAGTGAAACGCCTGCAACTTTCTCTCTGTCTATTTCTGTCATTTGTGTGTGTGTGTGTAAAGCTGCGGCAGACTACACTTGCTTCTGAATATTGCCGGCACGTCTGCAGTCCTGTGGCTGTGCTCGGGGGTGGGGAAAGGGGGGATTATTGTCGGTGCTGGGGCAAAGCAGCTGAACAGCCCCCATGGCTCGCTGCTGTGTGTTGGCTGGCTGGACACAGAGCGGTGGCAGAAGCTGTTCCAGCTTCTCCATGCCCCGGTGATCACTGTCCCAGTGTCGAGGCAGGCTGCAAACAGGCTCGCCACAGGGTGCCGAGCATTCTTTATTTTTAAAAGGCCAACCTTGGCATCAGAATAATTGGAAGCTAATGCTTTAGTAAAACAGCAGTTATTTTATTAAGCTGTACGCTGGCAAGTTTACAGTTCAGATGATTCAATTCATAGCCACGGTTTCAAAGGCACCCCAAGTGAAATAGACCTCTGGCTGTTCTGGCTGGCTGTGTGGATCATCTCTCTGGGCAGTCAGGTCCATTCTGTTGTGACCTGATGTCTGAACCCCTGTGTCTGAATGGCATCCGCTTCCCCCCCCCCCCCCCCACCAAGGGGCTACTGCTAGGTAAGGACAGCCCATAGCACAAGGAACAGAAACTCCTAGGTTTAATTTCCAGGGACTGCTGCTGAGTTTGCAAGCGGTGGACTGGAGTGTTTTGCAACGAGATCCATGCCTCCCTATCTCAGGAGGTGGTGAAACTCACTCCTTGCTCTCCCTTGGTATTCAGTTCACAGGTTACGTATGTGGAGGTGAAGCTCCCAACTTTGAACTGCCCACAGGCTGGACTTGCACATCAAGAGTTCCTTTTAATATTACCAAGAGTGTGGGCAGTGGGAAATGTGTGGGCCTCTATCCATAAACTGCACAAATCTGTCTTGCCATGCATAGGAATTACAACAATGTGTCTATCCTTCAGAAAAAAAAGCGTCATTTTTGTGATGTAAAGTGGGGACACCCTTGCATCTGTATTTGTACAGGATTTTGTTTATTGCTAAAGGAATAGAATATAAAGGTAAGGAAGTATTGTTGCAACTATACAAGGCATTGGTGAGACCGCACTAGGATTATTGTGCACAATTTTGGTCCCCTTATTTGAAGAGAGATGTAGTTTTAAATTTGTTATCGGTTATCCTAAGACTATGACCTCTCATCCCACCAATGGAAGCAACTATACGAGGCATCTAATTTATCCATACCTTTTATCATCTTGTATCCCTCAATTTGATCTACCCTCATTCTTCTAAATTCCAGAGAGTATAGGTCTAAATTGTTCAATCTCTCTTCATACGACAAACCCCTCGTCACTGGAATCAATCCAGTGAACCTCCTCTGAACTGCCTCCAATGTCACTACATAGAACATAGAAAAGCTACAGCACAACCAGGCCCTTCGGCCCACAAGTTGTGCCGAACATATCCCTACCTACTAGGCTTATCTACAACGCTCTATCTTACTAAGGCCCATGTACTTATCTAAGAGACTTTTGGAAAATGAGATGATAAAAGGTGTGGATAAATTAGATGTGGAGTGGATGCTCCCATTGGTGGGATGACAGGTCATAGTCTTAGAATAACCTGTAACAAATTTAAAACGGAGCTGAGGGAAAACTACTTCTCACAAAGGATTGTCAATCTGTGGAATTCACTACCCCCAAGGGCAGTGGATGCTGGGACAGTGAGTGTATTTAAGGAGGAGTTAGACAGATTTTTAATTGGTAATGGGTCGAAGGGTTATGGGGAAAAGGCAGGAAAATGGGGATGGGGAGCATGTCAGCCATGATTGAATGGCGGAGCGGACTTGATGGGCCGAATGGCCTAATTCTGCTCCTATATTTTATGAACTTCACAGCAGAACCCATCTTGATAACCAAGTAAAAGTGGGAAGACATCCAGAGCAGAACGTTTGATTCCCACCAGAGATGGAGAGGTGGAAAATTACCAGCCAGTAATGGTCTAGCAGTTGTGACCAGTCTTAATCTCACCTATTGCAAAAGCTTCCTTTGTGTTCTGTGACATACATTGGCAGCTGTCACCCCTGACAGTGACCTGCTGAGTGTTGGAGGGTCTGCTATTTGCCTCCCAGCCTTGAGAACCTGCCCACTGCCCTGCATGCTCCCTGGCCCACGAGTAAGTGAATGCTGCATTAGGTGCCAATGCAATCGGGATCCAGAAATGCATCTAAATTTGGGATCCTGACGCCAGAAGTAAAATCCAGTCTCCCTAAAGTCTTTCGCAAAATGTGCATTATAACCGGAGCTCTCCCCATGTTATGTTTCAGCTGCTATTGGGTACGTCAACATTTCATCTGCTAATTCTTGAAGTTTTCTCATAGGAACTAGGAGCAGGAGGAGCCCATTCAGCCCTCCAAACTTGCTCCACCACTCATTTTGATCACGACTGATCATCGAATTCAATATCCTGATCCTCTCTTCCTCTCATATCCCTTGATCCCTATAGCTCCCGCTAGCTTACTTTCATACTCCATTTTTCCCTTCTTAATCAATCCCTTGGTCCTCCTCTGCTGAATTTTAAACCATTCTCAATCCTCAGGCCTATTGCTTTTTCTTGCCAATTTGTATGTTTCTTCCTTGAATCTGATACCATCTCTAACTTCCCTTGTAAGCCATGGTTTGGCCACAATTCCCTTCCCACTCTTGTGCCAAACTGGAATAATAAGCTTCTGGAGTTCACCCATTCGTTCTTTAAATGCCTGCCATTGCCTGTTCACTGTCTTTCTCTTCAGCAATGTTTCCCAGTTCATGCCTCATACCATCATAGTTACCTTTACTGAGATTCAGGACCCTGGTCTTAGAATCAACTACATCACAATGCACCTAGACAAAAAATTCTACCATATTATGGTCACTCATCCCCACAAGCTTTTTCACAACTAAATGGCCTTTGTCATTGTACAACACCTAGTCCAATATGGCCTGATCCCTTGTCGATTCCTTGACGTATTGCTCCGGAGAACCATCCCATATACACTCCAGAAATTCCTCCTCTATTTTACTGTGACTAATTTGACTGTCCCCATCTAAATGCAGATTAAAGTCGCCCAAAATCACAGATGTTCCTTTAACACATGCATCTCTGATTTCCTGTCTAATGCTTTTCCCAACATTGTCACTACAGTTTGGTGGTTTGTACACCATCCTATCAATGTTCTTTGGTCCTTGTTGTTTCTGAACTCCACCCATACAGATTCCACATCATCAGAATATCTTTCCTCAATATCGTGTCAATTTCATCATTAATCAACAATGCAACGTGGCCACCTTTTCATTTCTGCCTGTCTTTCCTAAACGCTGAATAGCCTCAATGTTTAGTTCCCATCCTTGCTCACCTTGGAGACACATTTCCATTATGCCAACCATATCATGTCCCTTTTCATCTATCTGTGCAACTAATTCATCCATTTTGTTTTGAATGTTCTGAGCATTCAGGTACGAAACCTTAAGGTGGGCACTTTTAACATTTCTTTTCCCTTTCCTACTATTTTTTATTCAGTCCTTATCTGACTCTGGCCCTTGATTTCTCTACTTATCACTTTCCTTATTGTCCTTACTATCTTTTCCTCTTGTTCTTAATTCCCCCTGCTCTAAATCCTTGCAAAGGTTTCCATTCCCCTGCCATATTAATTTAACACCCTCCCCAGACCCCCAAGAACATCAGTCCCAATCCTGCCCAGCTGTAACCAGTCCAGTTTGTACAGGTTCCACCTCCTCCAGAACAAACCCCAATGCCCTCGGAATCTGAAACCATTCCCGTCACACCACACGTATTCATCCAGTGTATCCTGCTGTTTCTACTCTGACTAGCGTGTGGCACAGGTAGTGATCCTGAGATTGCTATCTTTGAGGTCCTACTGTTGCTTGCTTCCAAACTCCCTATCTTCTGCTTTTAGAACCCCATCCCTTTTTTTTAACCTATGTTGTTTGTAGCAACATGTACTACGACCCCTGGCTGTTCACCCTTCCCCTTCAGAATATCCTGCAGCTGCTGTGAAACATCCTTGACCCTCACATCAGGGAGGCAACATATCATCCTGGAGTCTCATTTGCGGCCACAGAAACGCCTGTCTATTCCCCTGACAATTGAATCTCCTATAATGATTGCATTCCCACACTTGTTACTTCTCCTCCCGGCAGCCCAATCAAGCATGGGGCAATGGATTTGGCTGTTGCTGTTTCCTTCTGAAAGGCCATTCCCCTCAATGGTATCCAAAGAGGTATATCTGTTTGGCAGGGGAATGGCCACAGTAGGTTCCTGCACTGCCTGCCGAGCTCTCTTGCTCTGCCTCTGGGAAGGACACCCATTCCCTTCCTGCCAATGGAGTCGGAACCTCATGATCCCAATTAATAACTTTATTCAATCCCAATCCTTTGCCCCTATTTCCCAACCATTAGTATCCCTATTGGTAGAGCTGTCTTCTGCTGCCTCTATTGTTTGATCATGTCAGCATGTTACTGGTGATTTTGGGTTGTCCTTGTATTTCAATTGTTATCCATTTTTAAACGGTTGACAAGGCCAGCTGGAAATAAAAAATGGACCTCCTTGGTTTAGCAGGAAAGACACAGAATAAAAAAGCAACAAACTGACAATGAACTTTTACGAAACACTCGTTCAACCTCAGCTAGAACCTTTTGTCCAATTATTTGCACTGTAGATTTGGGAAGAATGTCAAATCCTTAGCATGAGCGCCAGGCAGGTTTAAAAGAAAGGTTACCAGGGGTGGGATGCTTCATTTCATTGGAGAAGCGGCAAGGGCGACACGGTGGCACCGTGGTTAGCACTACTGCCTCACAGTGCCAGAGACCCAGGTTCAAATCCCAGCCTTGGGTTACTGTCTGTGTGGAGATTGCACATTCTCCCCGTGTCTGCGTGGGTTTCCTCTGGCTGCTCCAGTTTCCTCCCACAGTACATAGATGTGCGGGTTACATTGATTGGCCATGCTGAATTGACCCCAGTGTCAGCGGGATTAGCAGGATAAATACGTGGGGTTATGGGGATAGAGCCAGGGTGAGATTGTGGTCGGTGCAGACTTGATGGGCAGAGGAGGTTTACTAGGCTGATACCAGAGTTGAGGGGGTTGAGCTATGAGGAGAGGCTGAATAAACTAGGCTTGTACTCGTTAGAGCTTAGAAGAATGAGGGGAGATCTCATTGAGACATATAAGATGATGAATGGGATGGATAGGACAGAGGTGGAGAGGCTCTTCCCGCTCAGAAAGGACAGTAGGACTAGGGGGCACAGCCTCAAGATAAAGCGGGGGCGGTTTAGAACGGAGTTGAGGAGGAACTTCTTCACTCAAAGGGTGGTGAATCTCTGGAATTCTCTGCCCGTTGAAGTGGTGGAGGCTGCCTCGCTAAATATTTTTAAGACGCGGGTTGATGGGTTTTTGATAAGCGAGGGGATTAAGGGTTATGGGGAGAGGGCGGGAAAGTGGAACTGAGCCACGACAGATCAGCCATGATCTTATTGAATGGCGGGGCAGGCTCGAAGAGCTAGTTGGCCTACTCTTGCTCCTATTTCTTATGTTCTTATGTTCTAAATGGCCTTCTTCGGCACTGTAGGGATTCTATGATTCTACGAAGCTGAGATTGTTCTCCTTAAAGCAGATGGTGGTGAATGTGTGGAATTCACGACCACAAAATGTAGTTGAGACCAAAACGTCGGCTGATTTCAAGAAGATATTAGGTATAGTTCTTGGGGCCAAAGGAATCAAGGGATATGGGAGGAAGGGGGGATCAGGATATAGAATTCAATGATCAGCCATAATCAAGATGAATGGCAGAATAGACCTGGTGGGCTGAATGGCCTACTCCTGCTTCTATATTGACCATTTTCATGTGCTCAATCTGAATGGCATATGTTGGCATGTTCAAACTAGCAGACTGTCAAAGTCAAGTCTATTCTTATCCTCACTCGCACACATTCTGGCAACGGCAGGCAGTGGATTGCAACGGGGAGTCAGAAGCCTGTGCGACTCCCTCGTCGATGTGGGGATGCAGGAACTGGGTTGCTTGTACCCCGTAGCATCCGCCTGGGGACATCTCTCGTCGGTGTGGCTCACCGTCACCAAGTTGTTGGAGAGTGTTTGTGTGTGATAAATGAAGGGTTTAGAGGAAGCCTGGCTGTGCCCATTTTTGTTTGGTTTGCCAGTACCCAAGTGCCCTGTTCCAGCGTGAGAATGTGTATTTCAGTGCACACTCTCACGCTGCTGCTTCCCAGGAAAATTTGAATTGGAGCCCCGATGGTTAAAGCGTAAAATGGAAGCAAGCTGGGTTTGTTTTAATAATCGGACTTTTGTACGGACCGCTGGATTTGAACTTAATATTAAATCCATTACCTGTGGATTTGTGCTGTGACTTGCAGTGATTGTCAATCATCGCTGCCCTGTGCCAGTCCCTTCATATTAAGGAGGCAACACAGTTCTGTTGGCAATGCAATCAAGTGTTAAGAGCTCATTGTGTGTACCCAATGCCCTTGCATTTGAGTCTTGGTTGTTGACTGACTGGAGCACAGCTGCCAGTCATTGCGGTTAAGGTCTCTCGCTAGAATTGCTTACCTCCAGCAGTAAGACAGCGAAAAACAACAACGTCAAAACTATTCCTGTAAAAAAAAGTGACATTGTCTCTTCTGACTGATACTCTCCTATCATCCTTGCCCAGTCAGGATAAAGTAGACTGTGATGACTTCAGCCAGGCTAATGAGGTTGGCTTGCTGGAGCACGAACGATCTGATGAGTCATTCGCCTGGCAGGGAGCGGAGGTCGGGAGGAGGATCTCCTTGTGAACCTGCTCCTGGGCCTGTCGAGGCACGCCATCAACAGGTCCAGGCAGTGGGCGATCGACAGGGTCGTCCATCCTGACTGTCTGCCCCTCTACCGCGGCTACGTTCGCGGCCAGGTGTCCCTGGAGAGGGAGCACGCGGTGTCCGCGGGTGCAGTCGACGCCTTCCGTGCCCGCTGGGCACTGCAGGGGCTGGTGTGCGTTATAGACCCTCACAACCACATTTTGATTTAATGTTTTAAGTTTCCTTTGGACTTTGGTTTCTGTCCGGGCCGTTCCTCCCCCCCCTTCCTTTTTGGGGGGCTGCCCCTCTTAATTTGCCCCTAAGTTAATTTGAGTTGGTTTTACTCATTTGGCGCGTGAAAAGAACTACCTGATGAGTCCTAATTGATGGTTAAATCAGGGAGTCTCATGGTCCCTATTTAAAGCAGGTGAGTCAGACTCTCAGCCTGCATCCAGCAACTGGAGAGCTGGCTGTGTACAGATGTATGGTGTAAATAAAGTAACTTGGTGACGGGACTTTTGCCTCCCTGAAGTTATTACATAGACGTGGAGCGGATGCTTCTGCTGGTAGGACGAGAGCTCATAGTCTTCATATAAGGGGTAGCAAATTTAAGACAGAGTTCAAGAGAAACTACTTCTCCCAAAGGGTTGTGAATCTGTGGAATTCACTACCCCAAAAGTGTGGTGGATGCTGGGACAGTGAGTAAATTTAAGGAGGAGTTAGACAGATTTTTAATTGGTAATGGGTTGAAAGGTTATGGGGAGAAGGCAGGAAAATGGAGATGAGGAGCATATCAGTCATGATCCAATGGTAGAGCAGACCCGATGGGCCAAATGGCCTAATTCTGCCCCTATATCTTACGAGCTTTGTAGATATTATTAATTTAGAAGCAAAATATTGCAGGTGCTGGATATCTGAAATAAAAATGAACAATTGGAAACACCCAGCAGGCCAGGCAGTCTCTGTAGAGAAAACTAAGGTCCTCTGGTCACTGGGCTAACATTGACAGTGAGTGTTGGCAGGCTATTCTGCATAAGAGTTGAGCATGCTCATGCCCGCGCACCCCATGCCCTCGCAAGTATTGCCAGCATGAGTTATTAGATTGTGAACTGAAAAACAAGGCAATACTGAATGGCTGGCATGGTGCCACAATGGTTAGCACTGCTGCCTCACAGTGCCAGGGACCTGGGTTCGATTCTGGCCTTGGGTCACTGTCTTTGTGGAGTCTGCATGTCCTGCCTGTGTCTACGGGTTTTCTTTGAGCGCTCCAGTTTCCTCCCACAGCCTAAAGATGTGAGGGTTAGGTGGATTGACCATGCTAAATTGCCCCTAGTGTCAGGGGGAGTAATAGGGTAAATATGAGGGGTTATGGGAATAGGGCCTGGGTGGGATTGTGGTCAGTGCAGATTCAATGGGCCGAATGGCCGCCTTCTACATTGTAGGGGTCCTATGGACCCGGGTTCAATTCCAGCCTCAGGTCACTGTCTGCGAGGAGTTTGTACGTTCTGCATGTGTCTGCGTGGTTTTTCTCTGGGTGTTCCAGTTCCCTACCGCAGTCGAAAGATGTGCGGGTTAAGTTGTTTGGTCACATTCGATTGCCCCTGAGTGTGAGGGAGTAGCAGAGTAAATACATGGGATTATAAGGATTGGGATTGGGTGGGATTGTTGGTGGTGCACTTGATGGGCTGAATGGCCTCCTTCTACACTCTAGGGATTCTGTGCTGATTCTCTGACTGACTGAACCCTAATGGTTAGAAAACTGTTTACGACACCTCCCTCCGACAACTGAGCTAAATTTAGCTAATTAATACAGGCTGGTGTATCCAACCTGAATATATCTCGTCAAAATGGCTCAACAAAAAAGGTTAAAACTCGTTGAGCCATTGGAAAGGCATCAAGTTCCGTCACAGTGTTACTACATGTTTCTTTCCCACAAGCAGCCACGAGCAATATTTTGCACTTTTGTGATTGATTTCCAGCTCTCAAGCGCTCACAAAGTGCAGACCTGTGACCCTCTGCTTTCAAACATTGTAAAACATATAGAAACTAGAAGCAGGAATAGGCCATTAAGCCCTTCGAGCCTGCTCCGCCATTCCTTTTGATCATGGCTGATCATCGGATTCAATATCCTAATTTCCCTTCTTTCCCCCCATCCCTTGATCTCTTTAGCCCCAAGATCTCTATTTTTTTTATTTATACGTGGGACATGGGTGTCGCTGGCTGGCCAGCATTTATTGCCCACCCCTAGTTGCCCTTGAGAAGGTGGTGGTGAGCTGCCTTCTTGAATCGCTGCAGTCGATGTGCTGTGTGTTGACCCACAGTGCCGTTAGGGAGGGAATTCCAGGATTTCGACCCAGCGATTGCGAAGGAACAGCCGATTATATTTCCAAGTCAGGATAATGAGTGGCTTGGAGGGGAACTTGCAGGTGCTGGTGTTCCCATGTACCTGCTGCCCTCGATGGAAGTGGTCATGGGTTTGGAAAGTACTGTCTAAGGACCTTTGGTGAATTGGTGCAGTGCATCTTGTAGATGGTGCACACTGCTGCTACTGAGCGTTGGTGGTGGAGGGACTGAATGTTCTATCTAATTTCTTCTTGAAATCAGAAAATGTTTTGGCCTCCATTGCATTCTGTGGTGGTGAATTCCACACATTCGCCACCCTCTGGGTGAAGAAATTTCTCCTCATCTCAGTCCTAAAAGGTTCACCTCTTATCCTCGAACTATGACCCTTAGTCCTGGACGTCACCGCCATGGGGAACATTGTAATCTTCCAAATGCTTGCGATTTCTACATGAGTTGTGTGAGTTTCCTCAGGTGTGGCAGGCAATGCTGTTATGAGGAGCGTGTTAGCAGATGTCACCATCTGTCCGCTAACAAAACGGCCACCCATCTTGACGACCCTGCCCCCTCACCTACCCCATCATGCACCAAAGGGTTTTAAGAAGCCACAGCAGAAATTTACCCCCACCCCCCCACCCCCCCCCCCCCCACCCCCCCCCCCCCCCCCCCCCCCCCAACCAACAAAAGCAAAAAATAAATGGGTGAGATGTATTTCCAATCTGGATATCTCCAAACTTGGTGGAGACAGTTATGTTATATGCAGCAAGAGTGAGATGAAATTGAGAGAGAGAGAGAGAACAGGAGTTAATAGAAACTTTCTGAACTTGTTTATTCATGTGGTTTTAAATTATTTCCCAAAGAATTTTTGTTTCCGGCAAGCATTGAAAGGCCAACTGTTCGAAAGCAGTGCAAAGTCTAAGAAAATCCGTCTTGTCAACGTTGCCTTTGATCACCTGTCACTTATTCTCTTCACAAATGATATATCCTCTACCTTGTGAAATGTCCTTGATGTATTTTTCTAAATTTAACTGTATCGTATAAATTATAGTTCTGAAAGTGGTTAACTGGGATTTCACTTGAGTCAGGATATTCACTTGTTTTTTTTGTGCGACCTGGATTTAAAATTGTAATTATCAGGATTTTGTAACCATATATGTGGATTAGATTCAAGCGCTTAGCTCCTTCAATGAGTTAGCATTACATTATGGGCTGAATAACCTTCTGTGTACTATGGTGGCACAGTGGTTAGCACCGCTGCCTCACAGCGTCAGGGGCCCAGGTTCTGGGTGACTACGTGGAGTTTGCACGTTCTCCCCTTGTCTGTGTGGTCTTTCTCCAGGTGATCTGATTTCCTCCCACACTTCAAAGATGTGCAGGGTGAGATGGATTGGCCATCTAAATTGACCCTTAGTGTCCCAAGATGTGTAGGTTAGGGAGATTGGTGGGGTTTATTTATTTATTAGTCACAAGTAAGGCTTACATTAACACTGCAATGAAGTTACTGTGAAATTGCCCTAGTTGCCACATTCTGGCGTCTGTTCGGGTCAATGTACCTAACCAGCACATCTTTCAGACTGTGGAGCACCCAGAGGAAACCCATGCATACACGGGGACAATGTGCAGACTCCACACAGACAATGACCCAAGCCAGGAATCGAACCCAGGTCCCAGGTGAGGCAGCAGCGCTAACCACCGTGCCACGGACTTGGGGTTACAGGGATTGGGTGGGTAAGCTGCCCTGTTGGAGAGTCAGTGCAGACTCGATGAGCTAAGTGACCTCCTTCGGCACTGTAGGATTTGTGAGAGTCTCCGAAAAGCTCTTGATTGTTTTAAGATTGGGTGGCATGGTTTGCATGGAAGGAAGAGCTTGACTGAGAAATGTTGAAAGTGTTGCAAAGCAGTTTGATTTTGAGCTTTGATTTCACGTAAACGTCTGCCCGTTGGAAAGTTCTGAAACCCCTCTGAAAACGACAAAGGCATCGTTTTGAGAGCTTACTCTTGTTTTGCAGTGGCCCAGACTTTTCATTTGCTAAATTGATTCCATTTTGTAATGCCTTAATCTGATCTTTTGGAATTAGGGATTTTTAACATGATTCAAAAGAGCAGCAATGCATCTCAAATACCACAATGACCCACATTGACCATATTGTTGCTTTCTTTCCCCGCTTCTCCCTTCTCCCATTATTTCCCCAGCTTAGTGTGGGATATCTGTAGGGAGAGATAAGCAATTATTACTGTGTGCGCGAATAGGAAAATGTTGGTTGAGATTTTCTGACACTTCCTGCCAGCAGGGTCTTCTGGTCCCACCGGAGGCAAATCCCCCCCCCCGCCACCCCCCCAATCCCCTCCATGGCAGGTCGGGCAAGCCGTGCAAAATGACATAGACATCGACAAGACTGGAAAATCCTGCCAGCGGCCAATGGTACCTGCACTGCCGGAAAACATGCTGCTGATGGGAGGTTGGGGGAGGGTTGGGTGGGGAGAGGGGGTGGGGGGAGGGTGGTGGGAGGGAGAAGGAATTGGGTGGGCTTCCTGCCCAAAAGTCCCAACCTTGATAATCATTCCCCACCAATGATAAGGCTCCTGCCTCTCTCTGTCGCCTCATTCTGTGCTTCAACTCTCCAATATCTCTGTGCTTTGTTAATCCTGACCAGTGCTTCCCAGGTTAATCGCTCCACTATTATTGGCAGCCATTTGTGCCTAGCCAACGCCTCCCCCCCTCCTCAGTTTTTTCCTGCCTCGCTACACTTCTCCTTCTCTGCAGATGCTCTTTGAAGCTCACCCTTTTGACCAAGCTGCTGGTGACCTGTTCCAATATCCCCATGTGCAGCTCAGTGCCAAATTCAGATGGAATGTTGCCCCAGTGAAATGTTTTGGAATGTGTTGCTATGTTCAAGGCTCAACATAAATGCAAATTACGGCTGTTGCCACTTCAAGAGTTCAGATCAATAGATTTTTTTGTTTTTGGATGCATGGGAGTCAAAGTTGCAAATGGAACTGAGATACATATCAGCTGTTATCAAACTGGATGGTGAAACAGGCTTGAGATGCTGAACAGCTTTCCCCTACAATATTAACATTCAGCAAGATGAGGGTCACAGAACTCCCCCCATGATGAGTTTCATATTGTTATCACCATGATCTTATTCTCCCCTTGCATGCATTATGCTACAGAAGATATGTAACTAGAGCCAACATCGATTCAAACTACATATTGGGCAGAATATTGGCACAGTGGTTAGCACTGCTGCCTCACAGTTCCAGGAACCCAGGTTCGATTCCCGGCCTGTGTCACTGTGTGTGCGGAGTTTGCACATTCTTCCTATGCCTGTGTGGGTTTCCTCCGGCTGCTCCAGTTTCCCCCCACAGTCCGAAAGATGTGTGGGTTAGGTGGATTGGCCACGGTAAATTGCCCTTTAGTGTCAGGGAGACTAGCTAGGATAAATACATAGGCTTCTGGCGATAGAGCTTGGATTGGATTGTGGTCAGTACAGATTTAATGGGCCGAATGGCCTCCTTCTGCATGTAGGGACTCTATGGATGTGCTGGTTAGGTGCGTTGAATGTGCTAAATTCTCCTTACGTGTACCCGAACAGGCGCCAGAATGTGGTGACTAGGGGATTTTCATAGTAACTTCATTGCAGTGTTAATGTAAGTCTACTTGCGACACAAATAAATAAACTCTAAAAAACACAAGCGTTTTCAAACTCGTGCTTCACCAAGTTTTGTCCTTTTAACTGACAGGAAATGTGCTCTGTTTTGACTTCAGAAGATCGATCCAGGCAATCTGCCTCCTAATTGACCTCAGGATTTAAAACTTAGTCTATTTATTTTACGTTAGTAGTCTCACAACACCAGGTTAAAGTCCAACAGGTTTATTTGGTAGCGCGAGCTTTTGGAGCCCTGTTCCTTCATCAGGTAAGGCGCTCCAAAAGCTCGTGCCACCAAATAAACCTGTTGGACTTTAATCTGGCGTTATGTGACTACCTACTGTGCCCACCCAAGTTCAATGTTGGCAAATCCCCATCATATTTATTTTTTAGTGTCACCAGTAAGCTTACATTAATACTGCAATGAAGTTACTGTGAAAATCCCCCTAATCGCCACGCTTCAGTGCCTGTTTGCGTACACTGAGAAAGAGTTCAGCATGGCCAATGAACCTAACCTTTCATGTTGCAACTGTACAAAACTCTGGTGCGGCCGCACCTGGAGTATTGCGTACAGTTCTGATCGCCGCATTATAAGAAGGATGTGGAGGCATTGGAAAGGGTGCAGAGGAGGTTTACCAGGATGTTGCCTGGTATGGTGGGAAGGTCTTACGAGGAAAGGCTGAGGGACTTGAGGTTGTTTTCGTTAGAGAGAAGAAGGTTAAGAGGTGACCTAATTGAGGCAGACAAGATGATCAGAGGGTTAGATAGGGTGGACAGTGAGAGCCTTTTTCCTCGGATGGTGATGGCTAGCACGAGGGGACATGAGTTTAAATTGAGGGGTGATAATTATAGGACGGATGTCAGAGGTAGGTTCTTTACTCAGAGGGTAGAACATAAGAACATAAGAAATAGGAGCAGGAGTAGGCCATCTAGCCCTTCGAGCCTGCCCCGCCATTCAATAAGATCATGGCTGATCTGTCGTGGCTCAGTTCCACTTTCCCGCCCTCTCCCCATAACCCTTAATCCCTTCTCTTATCAAAAACCCATCAACCCGCTTCTTAAAAATATTTAGCGAGGCAGCCTCCACCACTTCAATGGGCAGAGAATTCCAGAGATTCACCACCCTTTGAGTGAAGAAGTTCCTCCTCAACTCCGTTCTAAACCGCCTCCCCTTTATCTTGAGGCTGTGCCCCCTAGTCCTACTGTCTTTTTTGAGCGGGAAGAGTCTCTCCACCTCTATCCTATCCATCCCATTCATCATCTTATACGTCTCAATGAGATCTCCCCTCATTCTTCTAAACTCTAACGAGTACAAGCCTAGTTTATTCAGCCTCTCCTCATAGCTCAATCCCCTCAACTCCGGTATCAGCCTAGTAAACCTCCTCTGCACTCCCTCCAGGGCCAAAATATCCTTGCGCAGGTGCGGCACCCAAAACTGCACACAGTACTCCAGCTGCGGCCTCACCAATGCCCTATACAGCTGCAGCAAGACCTCCCTACTTTTATATTCAATCCCCCTCGCTATGAAGGCCAGCATCCCATTCGCCTTCCTGACCACCTGCTGCACCTGCAAGCTGGGTTTTTAGTAAGGGTGTGGAATGCCCTGCCTGCAGCAGTTGTGGACTCGCCAACTTTAAGGGCGTTCAAATGGTCAGTGGATAGGCATATGGATAACATTGGACTAGTTTAGGTTAGAGCGTCATTAGATTGGTTCCACTGGTCGGCGCAACATCGAGGGCTGAAGGGCCTGTACTATGCTGTTATGTTCTATGTTCTAACCAGCTCGTCTTTCAGACTGTGTCAGAGTCATGGGGAGGAAACCGGAGCACCTCTCCACATAACCCAATGTATTCACCCTACTGATTTTCCCTATCAACAAGGGGCAAATTTTGCACGGCCAGTCAACCTAACCAGCACGTTTCTCGGACTGTGGGAGGAAACCGGAGCACCCGGCGGAAACCCACGCAGACACGGGGAGAACGTGCAGATGGTGACCCAAGCTGGGAATTGAACCTGGGTCCCTGGCGCTGTGAGGCAGCAGTGCTAACCACTGTGCCACCCCATTGTGCGGCGGTTGGGTTTTTTTTCTGTGCCATGCCGACGAACCAACCACACTGCCTTTACAGCAGAACAATGCGTTACACCGGGTGACACTGAATTTGAAGGAGCTTTGAGTCACTTGTGCTCGTGAGTCACTTCCTCACTGCCCCCGACGTAAGTCACCCAGTTGCCCTATGGATCATTATATTTCCTCCAACGCTTTGCGCCTTAAAATACGCTTGCTCTTGAGAGAAATGTGAGAGCCGCCGGTGCTCTTGGTATTTAATCCCAAATGTGCAAGCCCACAGGATCTCCTTGCGTTCACTTAGAGGACACGTAGGAGCACTGGGGAGTTGTGAAGGACTTGGTTTCAGTGCAGCCAAATGCCCAGGTAATTTCCAAAAATGGCGAGAGTCATTTTTCTGTGAAAAGAAAATGTAGTCTTTTTCTTCTTCAATCTTGTTTCCTTTAAGAATATTTGGGAAGCTTGTCCTCTCGGATGAATCTAATTGAGGTTGCTGAAATATTAAATGTCAAATTTGATGTACATTTCATCCCAGATTTATCCCTAATCTAATTGTGCACTCGGAATTTTAATATCTTCTATGGAAAGTGGGACATGCTGCGATGCGGCTGGGTAATGATTACTACTTTTTTTTTATATAAAAGAAAACCCATAAATGATAAATGTTCAGAAGTCGCATCAGTGAGTAATGGATCTGGTGGTTGTTGGAGCTGGGTAGTGGGGGGGAGGGTGGGCGAGGGAGGGGGTTGGAGGGGAGATTGGCCTTTCAAGAACAGAAGTAATTTATTGCGAGCGTCCAGTCTGCATCACCCCCTGTAGTTTACACACTCGGAGCGAGAAACCTTGACGGCAGTCGTTAGCCTGCAGGGTTCCGTCAGATGATGTGTATTCATTCGAACACTCACTAAATAGCAGTTTTTCACCCAATTTTCTCTCTTTCTCGTAACTGCCCCGTCCGTACGTGCCTTTATAAAGGATTTGGATTCGGTGATTGAGTGGTACAGCTGATGTGGCGTTTTGGAAATAATGCTGAGCACGGGATAGGGCTGCAGACAAAAGTTGGCTTTGGACGGAAACTGACCCCCATTGGGTGGGGTGAAAGCAGGTTCCTTTCATTTTGTGTGTGAGTGTGTGTGTAACCAGATTAGTTTTCTTAATATGTGTAATTCTCTTGGTATTTTTATTTAATTTGGTCAACGTTGCTTTGTCAGTAGCTCTCATACCCCAGGGGCATGTATATTTTTAAAAAAGGCTTTTGTAGGTATTCCGTATGTGATACATAGAATCCTGACAGTGCAGAAGGAGGCCATTCAGCCCATCTGCACTAAACACAATCCCACCCAGCCTCGATCCTTGCAGCTCCATGTACTTACCCTAGCTAGTCCCCCTGACACTATGGGGCCATTTATCATGGCCAATCCACCTAACTCGCCCATCTTTGGACTGAGGGAGGAAACCGGAGCACCTGGAGGAAACCCACGCAGACACGAGGAGAATGTGCAAACTCCACACAGATGGTGATCCAAGCCAGGAATTGAACCCAGGTCCCTGGCGCTGTGAGGCAGCAGTGTTAACCACTGTGCCACCTATGCGTTTGGGGAAAGCAAATTGCACGTTTATAATGGGCGAAATCTTAACAAAATTGGCAGTGTTGTTTCCCGTGAGACAACCGGTGTGTTTTCAGAGAAATTCTTTGCCCAGAATAAAATCAGTGGGGGTGTGTTTCACGCCGCTATACGGGGATGCGGAGTCTCAACAAACCGGCAAAACCTGGGCTGCTCAGAGATTGGGGCACCATCTTTAAAGGGCACCCCGATCAGAGCAGCGCACAACCTCACCCAAACCCCCCCCCATGTAACTCCCGGCGTCTCCCCTCCCCACCCCAGACTGGAGCCAACATTCACTTAGACCGCCACCCCCCAATCCAAAATCATCCGCCCCCTTCTCTTCCCACCTCCATCCAAATAACCATCGCTGGCACGCTGGCACGCCTGTCTGCTCCAGGCACACAAACACATCTGCATGAACCTCCCCCCCCCCCCAACTTGAGGCTTATGTGGCTAACTTGGCAGTACTGACATTGTGCTGGGGAGGGGGTAGTGTCAGGGCTCACTGCCAGGGCACGCCTGGCCATGTCCCTCATCCTCCTGGCACTATACTTATCTTTACACCCTTGAGGGGAGCGCCCACCTCCCCCCCCCCCCCCCCCCCCACCCCACCCCACTCCGTGAGGGTGGGGGCGGGGTGGGGGTACATGTTAAGCTGCATTCAGTCAGGTTCACACCCCGTCATCATCATAGCATCCCTGCAGTGCAGGAGGAGGCCCATCGAGTCTGCATCGGCCACAATCCCAGCCAGGCCCTATCCCCATAACTTGATGTATTTACCCTAGCTAATCCCCCTGACACTCAGCGGCAATTTAGCAGGGCCAATCCACCTGATCTTTGGATTGCGGGAGGAAACCGGAGCTCCCGGAGGAAACCCACGCAGACACGGGGAGAACGCGCAGACTCCGCGCAGATAGTTACCCAAGATGGGAATTGAACCCGGGTCCCTGATTTGGAGTCCCTTTCTCACCGGCGAGATCTGCGACTTCCGGATCTTGATTCATCCCCCGCTGGTATTCACGCGGATGGCGAACACAGGCTCAAGATCGTCCCCATTTTCTTCTTGTGTCTCCTTGACCTTCATTAAATGTTAAAGGCATTTTGTTTTTGAGTGGCGTCGTGCTGAGGTGCTTGTGAAACAGAGGCGGTGTTCTTCTTCAAATGATACTTCTGCAAGTACAACAGCAGAATTGTCTCGGCTTCTCACGTGCTGTAGCTGTGGTTCTGTTCTTGCACTCCATTTCACGACCTCTCAGACAATGCAGAGAGTGGCCATTAGGCCCATTGTGTCTGTGCCAGCTATTTCAATGAGCCTCTGCTCTTTCTTCACAGCCCTGCTGTATTTTCCCCTTTCAAGTGTAAATCCTAATCCCATTTGAAAGTTCCTATTGATTTTTGTATGCATCAGTCTTTCAGGCGGTGGATTCCAGATCACAAACACGCTGAATTTAAAGGATAAATTCTTTTCATTTTGCTTTTCTCTGTTGTTTTCATTTTTTCCCCTCAGATGTATTTTTTTTTTGATTTATTCATGGGATGTGGGCATCACTGGCTGGCCAGTATTTATTGCCCATCTCTAACTGCTCTCTGTTTCAGAGGGCATTTGAGAATCAACCACATTGCTGTGGCTCTGGAGTCACATGTAGGCCAGACCAGCTCAGGACAGCTGATTTCCTTCCCTGAAGGACATTACTGAACCCAATGGGTTTTTTTTATGACAACCAACAATGGTTTCCTGGTCATCATTAGACTTTTTTAATTAGTTCAATTTTTAATTAGTTCAATATCATAGAATCCTTACAGTACAGAAGGAGGCCATTCAGCCCATCGAGTCTGCACTGACTACAGTCCCATCCATGCCCTATTCCCGTTACCCCACATATTTAGGCAGCATCTGTAAGGAGAAAAAAGAGCTGACGTCTCAAGACCAGTCAACCTCTTCACAAAGGGTCATCTGGACTCGAAACATCAGCTGTTTTCCTTGCCTTACAAATGCTACCTGGCCTGCTGAGATTTTCCAGCATTTTCCTTTTTGGTTTCAGATTTCAGCATCAACAGTAATTTCCATTTTCCCCCTCTCATATTTACCCCACTAATCCCCCTGACCGTCACCATCTGCCAAGGTGGGATTTGAACCTGGGTCCCCAGAGCACACCGCTGGGTCTGTGGATTACTAGTTTAGCGACAATATCACTGTACCACTGCCTCCCCAAGCTCTCTTTTCATTACCTCAGCCCCAGTTTTTTTTTTGCTCTGTTTTTTCTTTCCTCCTCACTTTTTTTTAGCTGCAGATCTTTGCAGGAAAATGGTTCGTTATAATCAGAGTGATAAACAGGGCCCATCGACACTTGATAACAGTTTGGAATCGCATCCCCCTGCTTTGTAATCCTCTAATTGGCCTGGTCAATAATATTTCTTCCTTTTTCGGTGCGAATCCCTCTGACAATTCTTTTTGTGCTGGTTAAGGAATGCCTCTATGTCTGTTGGGCTGGTAGTTTAATATTATTTCATAAGTCAGCAGACTCTGGCAACTCATCGATATAAACTCTGGGAGACTGTGTTTGGGTTGGAACACCCTCGTTCTCACTGGGTGTAATCTCTGCAGGGGCCTAGCATCAACAGGCCGTCTACTCATGCTATCTGTTTATCTCTCAACTTCCTCACTGCTTTCTTCACTCTCCTCTTCTGCACCTCAGCGTGATTCTATCGCCTGTGTTATGTTCTGTTCGCCTCAGATTCTCGCTCTCGTTTTTTTTTTCTCCCGTGCTGCCTTTTTTTACTTCCCCACTAGAGCCGTAGAGATACTCAGTACGGAAACAGGCCCTTCGCCCCAACTTTTCCATGCTGACCAGGTTTCCTATGCTGAACTAGTCCCATTTGCCTGCGTTTGGCCCAGATCCCTCTAAACCTTTCCCATCCATGTAGCTGTACAAATGTCTTTTAAATGTTATAATTGTACTCATCTCTGCCACCCCGTCTGGCAGCTCATTCTACATACGCACCACCCTATGTGTGAAAAATTTACCCCTCAGATCTCTTTTAAGTATTTCCCCTCTCACCTTAAACCTATGCCCTCTAATCTTGGATTCCCCTACTCTGGGGAAAAGACAAAAAAGGACAAAGAAAACTACAGCACAGGAACAGGCCTTTCCACCCTCCAAGCCTGCACTGATCATGCTCCCCGACTGAACTAAAGCCCCCCACTCTACCGGGGACCATATCCCTCTATTCCCATCCTATTCATGTATTGTCAAGACGCTCATTAAAACTCACTATCATATCCGCTGCCACTATTTCCCCTGGCAGCAAGTTCCAGGCACCCACCACCCTCTTGGTCAAAAACTTGCCTCGTACATGTCCTATAAACCTTGCCTCGCACACCTTAAACCTGTGCCTCCTAGTAGTTGACTCTTCCAACCTGGGAAAAAGCTTCTGACTATCCACTCTGTCCATGCCTCTCACAATCTTGTAGACTTCTAACGGGCCGCCCCTCACCGTCTGTCATTCCAGTGAGAAAACCTTGGCTATTCCCTTTAATCGCTGCTGGGGCAGCGCTCTGAAAGCGCGTGGCTAGTGCTACCAGATAAACCTGTTGGATTTTAACCTGGCGTCATGAGGCTTCTCACGATGGCAAAGTGTCATTGTCTAGTTCTTTTTATTCTTTGTGTCCACATTTTCTTTATAATGCTCACAGGCGTGCTTCAAGGTTTTGGTCCCCTCACTTATGCCCAAACCGCTTCCTTGTTGGTGGTTGGTTCTAAGTTTGGTCGCTTCATCATGAATGTCACACGCTGAGTTTCACCTCATCCTGATTCCATAGCAACAAAAGATTTTAACCCTTGGTGAAGAGCTGCCTTTGTCTGACGGATAATGTCTGTTAATGTTCCTTCATGTTGCTGTTCCGTAGCTTGCCGCTGATACGACTCAATCATTATTAAAATTGTTCTTGTTGTGGGATGTTTAACATAGATTTTTCCTTTGTGAGATGATGCGAATTGGAAAGCTCTTTGAAAGAGAATGATGGGCTGAATGGCATCCTTCAGTGCTTAATAATTCAATGGAATCACGGTTAGGATGGGGAGACCATGACAGATAGAATGGATGTTGGTTAACTCTGCACTAAGTACCAACAAGTGTGCAGGTCAAGCTTCACTTATTGGTTACTCAACATTGCATTGGGTCCAATGATTGGAGAAGTTAATTGAAAGACTTAAGTTTAAGTTTATTTACTAGTGTCACAAGTAGGCTTACATTAACACCACAATGAAGTTACTGTGGAAAGAAATTCATCTTAATTGATTTTGATTTGATTTATTATTGTCATATGTTTACAGTGAAAAGTATTGTTTCTTGCGTGCTATACAGACAAAGCATACCATTCATAGATAAGGAAAGGAGAGAGTGCAGAATGTAGTGTTACATTCATAGCTAGGGTGTAGAGAAAGGTCAGCTTAATGCGAGGTAGGTCCATTCAAATGTCTGAAGGCATCAGGGAAGAGGCTGTCCTTTGAACCAAACACAGATCCAGCTGAGAGGAAACAATACGGCGGTGAGATTAGAGAATTCCAGCCCAGGTTTTTTTCTCTCTGTCCATTTCCTGAACTGTTTGGTTAAGCCAGTTAGTGCCATCTAACATCCTCCAGCCATAAACTCTCCAAGGACGCCATCCTTTCCATTCCAGCCTCTCGCACGTTCCCCACTTTTTCTTCTCTGCAGTTGTGGCCGTACCCTCTGTTGTCAAAGTCCTGTGTTCTGGAATTCTCTCGCTGAACCTTTCCTCTTAACCATCCTGCTTAAATCTTTCGGGCTGCGAGATATTTTGTATAAATACAAGTGCCCTTACTGTGGTGGTGACCAACACGCTTTGGAATACAATAAGAGATTTAAATCTCCACTTTCATCATCTTTTAGTTCATTCCAATAAATGGACATCTTGTTTGCTAGAAAATGCTCAACGTTGGATATGGTATTTGGGAGAACAATTTTATAATATTTGTATCTCAAATTCTTTCATGATTCCCACTCCAAATGAAATCAAAGTTGGCAGGCTGCTATAAAGAAAATAATGATCTTTTGTTAGGGAACGAAAGGCTTTGATGCAAATGTCAGCCTTTGCAATGAAAATCCTAAATGCGGAGAATGAGGGGATATTCAGTTCTGAATTATTACAGCAAATGAGTCCGTGTTTTTCAGCTGTTAACAGTATATCCCTGTGTTTCCAATGATGGTGACTTTTCATAGATTCAATGCAATAGATGAAACCTAATAGGATGCTGGCAAAAGCGAAAGGGGCACAGCTTGTAGATCTGTCCCTCCACCCTGTCTCCCAAATCTATTCAGTTTTGCTCCATACCCTAACTCATCCCAAGTTCCAGTCAGTTTTCACATTTGTGCTCAGACTTGCCATCACCTCATTGTCCAATAAGACCTCTGCCTAGATCTTCTGTGCAGCAACAATCGCCATCAAATCGCCACTCCACCTGTACACAAATCGCCACTCCAACTGTACTTCTCTCCAAGCTGACTCAGCTCCTTGTTTCTGGCCTCTTGACTCCAGCTTCTCTTGTACAGCCCATTGGAGAACTCCATTGAAGGGATGAGCAGGCACGTCCCATCTTCATGGTGCTACCATTTTATTCATCTGTGGGACGTGGGCATTGCTGGCTGGCCTGCATTTATTACCCACCCCTCACTGCCCGAAGGCAACTGGAAGTCGACCACATTGCTGTGGCTCTGGAGTCACATGCAGGCCAGACTGGGTAAGGACGGCAGATTTCCTTCCCTAAAGGACATGAGCGAACCAGATGTGTTTTTCTGACAATTGACAATGGTTTCATGGTCATTAAGTGGATTCTTAATTCCAGGTATTTTTATTGAATTCAAATTCCACCATCTGCTGTGGCGGGATTCGAACCTTGATCCCCAGAAAATTAGTTAATTTCTGGAATAATAGTCTAACGATAATACCGCTTGGTAAGGGGGTCCCCCCCCAGCCCCCTTACCTGCTGTAAGGTAATGTCCGGTGGGGGTGTTAGTGAGTGGTTGAGTGGGTGAACAAGTGAATGGGTAAGGTGGCAGATGGGTATTGTTGTGTCTGGTTGGAGGGGTGGTACGGTCAGATTGAGTGGGTAGTCGGGTGATTGGGGATTAGTTTGGTTGAGAAGGATCAATGGTAGCCAGAAGATGGAGATGGCGGGGGGAGTGGTCAGGTCACAAAAAGCATTTGTTTGGTTGCGAGAGGGACTTTGGTAGATGAATAAGGGATTGGGAATGGGGTGGGTGTCTGTGTTAGAGATTCTGGTCAGTTGTGTAGTTATCTTGGAATAAGGCTCGGGCATGAATTCTCTGGTCTAGTGCACCCCGTCACCACTGCCAGTGAGAACGGAGAATTTGGCGCTCAGCCAAATCTCCATTCACAGCAGCGGGACTGGAGAATGCCAGCCATGGGCGAGACTGGAGAAATCCAGCCCAGGATTTTTTCTCTGTCCATTTGCTGAACTATCTCGCTAGTGACTCTCAAACTGCCAGTCAGTCAGTGACTCCTCAGAGTCAGAGGATGGAAATCATAGTGTGTGGGAAATCAATGAAGTTATTGTGAAAATCCCCTAGTCGCCACACTCTGGCACCTGTTCGGGTACACTAAAGGAGAATTTAGCATGGCCAATGCTCTGAATCAACACGCCTTTCAGACTGTGGAAGGAAACCGGAACTCCTGGAGGAAACCCACACAGACATGGGGAGAATGTGCAGACTCTGCACAGACAATGACCCAATGTTGGAATTGAACCCAGGATCTTGGAGTTGTGAGGCAACAGTGCTAACCACTGTTCCACCAGATTAATCCTGGAGTTGAGAATGAACACATTGGTTGTCGTACCCTAGTTGTAAACAGTAATAAACTCTTTATTGTTTGTAAGCTAACTGATTGCTATTATTGCATTTACTACAAACGCCTTGGGATGTTTTAAAGGTGCTAAATTTTTGCAAATTGCTCTGATCGTTCTAACGATAAAGCAGGTTCCAAACTTGCACGACCTCCTGGGTTATGATTTTAAACATGAAAAATTGGATGTGTGAAATACTGTTTAGTAATCATAGAATGCTACAGTGCAGAAGGAGGTTATTCGGCCCATCGAGTCTGCACCAACCACAATCCCACCCAGGCCCTATCCCTATAACCCCACGTAATTCTTCTGACACTAAGGAACAATCCCACCCAGACCTGTTCCTCGTAACCCCAAGTGTTTACTGATGGCCAAGCCGTGTAACCTGCACTTCTTTGGATTGTGGGAGGGAACTGGAGCACCCGGACGAAACCCGTGCAGACATGGGGAGAATGTGCACACTCCACACAGATAGCCACCGGAGGCCAGATTTGAACCCGGGCCCCTGGCACTGTGAGGAGCAGTTCTAACCACTGTGCCACCGCGCTGTCAAATTTATATTACAAACAGCTGAAAAATACTTTCAGAAAATTGTTAAAGTTGGATACATATTTCTCTGGAGTCAAATCATTTATTTTTCACTCCCTCCTGTTTCTTTATTTGACATCCCCTCACTGGCTGTGTCCTGAGAACCTGGGTCAGATTGGAGTACAATCCTTATCGGGGGGGTGATGACCGAGTGGTATTATTGCTCGACAATTAATCCAGAATCTCATTTCATACTCTGGGGACCTGGGTTCAAATCCTGTCACAGCAGATGGTGGAATTTAAATTCAATAAAAAAAATCTGGAACTGAGAGTCTACTGATGACCATGAAACCATTGTCAGAAAAGCCCATGTGGTTCACTACTGTCCTTACCTGGTCTAGCCTAGATGTGACTCCAGAGCCACAGTGATGTGGTTGACTCTCAACTGCCCTTTTGCAAGCAGGGTTGGGCAATAAATGCTAGCTTGCCAGTGACGCCCATGTCCCACAAATGAATCAAAACACACAACTCTCTGTTTCCCATGGCTTACTGAAGAAATTATTTCAATGTGGGGAGAATTATAGCCAAGTTTCAACTGGTCATCTCGACACACACCCACAACCTTCCCAAGTGCCTCCCTATGTGAATGGTGGATTAGCCCATTTCCTTCAGAAATCAGAAGTATCCCACGCCTTTTCGGGAAAAGGCAGTCCATCTCTGCCAGCATGTACATTGCCGAATTGGAGCTGCAACCCTGTCTATATTATTTTTAGTGCCTTACAATTGGCAGCAGGGAATGGGGTCACCCAGTACAAGTCCCTTTGGGATGGAACAGGGATTGGCCCTCGGACTTTCTGATTCTCTGACTCTGCATTATCCTCAACAGCCCGCTTGTCAGCAAGGAAATCCTATCGCACAGTGTCATTTCCAACATCTTCAGTTCTTATCTTAAACACTTGTGACATAAACGCAAACTTGTCCAAAGAATTTGGACGATTTGGAAGAGTTTGGAGATGGCGCTGCCTCGTACTGATGCTTGAGAATCCGAAGCTGTAGGTTTTGCTCCCATTCAAGACACTTGAACTCATACTCCAGGCTGCTCCTCAAGTGCAATGCCAAAGGAACACTGCAGCAGTGATGTTGAACCAATGACCCTGTGCTATGTTCGGTAAAAGATCCCTTAACACTACAGTGTGGGCAGCACGGTGGCACAGTGGTTAGTACTGCTGCCTCACAGTGCCAGGGACCCGGGTTCGATTCCCGGCTTGGGTCACTGCTTGCATGCAGTCTGCACGCTTTCCCTGTGTCTGCATGGGTTTCATCCAGGTGCTCCAGTTTCCTCCCACAGTCTGAAAGACGTGCTGGTTAGGTGCATTGGCCATATTAAATTCTCCCTCAGTGTATCCGAACAGGCGCCCGAATATGGCGACTAGGGGATTTTCACAGTAACTTCAATGCAGTGTTAAGGTAAGCGTACTTGTGACAAATGAATAAATAAACTTCATTTCGAAAAGTATCAGCAGAATCATAGAGTCATAGGGGTTTACAGCATGGAAACAGGCCCTTCGGCCCAACTTGTCCATGCTACCCTTTTTTTAAACCCCGAAGCTAGTCCCAATTGCCCGCATTTGGCCCATATCCCTCCATACCCATGTTACCCATGTAACTATCTAAATGCTATTTAAAATACAAAATTGTACCCGCCTGTACTACTACCTCTGACAGCTTGTTCCAGACACTCACTACCCTCTGTGTGAAAAAAATTGCCCCTCTGACACTTTTGCATCTCTTCCCTCTCACATTAAACTTATGCCATCTAGCTTTGGATTCCCCTACCTTTGGGAAAAGATATTGACTATCCAGCTGATCTCTGCCCCTCATTATTTTATAGACCTCAGTAAGATCACCTCTCAACCTCCTAAGCTCCAGAGAAAAATGTCCCGGTCTCTCCTTATAACTCAAACCATCAAGTCCAAGTAGTATTCTTGTAAATCTTTTCTGTACTCTTTCTAGTTTAATAATATCCTTTCTATAATAGGGTGATCAGAACTGAACTCAGTATTCCAAGTGTGAACTTACCAATGTCTTGTACAACTTCAACAAGACCTCCCAACTCCTGTATTCAATGGTCTGACCAATGAAACCAAGCATGCTGAATGCCTTCTTCACAACTCTGTCCACCTGTGACTCCACTTTCAAGGAGCTATGAAAATGTACCCCTCGATCTCTTTGTTTTGTAACTCTCCCCAACGCCCTACCATTAACTGAGTAAGTCCTGCCCTGGTTCAGTCTACCAAAATGCATCACCTCGCATTTATCTAAATTAAACTCCATCTGCCATTCGTCAGCCTACTGGCCCAATTGATCAAGATCCTGTTGAAATCTGAGATAACTTTCTTCACTGTCCACTGTCACCAATTCACCAATCTTGGTGTCATCTGCAAACGTACTAACCATGCCCCCTATATTCTCATCCAAATCATGAATGTAAATGACAAATAATAGTGGACGCAGCACTGATTCCTGAGGCACGATGCTGTCACAGGCCTCCAGTTTGAAACGCAATCTTCTATAACCATCCTCTGGTTTCTGTCATCAAGCCAATTTTGTATCCATTTTGCTATCTCACTCTGGATTTTGTGAGATGCAATCTTATGCAATAACCTACCACGTGGTACCTTGTCAAAGGCCTTGCTAAAGTCTATGTAGACAACATGAACTGCACTGTCCTCATCTACCTTCTTGGTTAACTCTCCAAAAAACTCAATCAAATTTGTGAGGCATGATTTTCCACTCAAAAAGCCAGTCCTTGCGTATCTAAAAGCCTGTAGATCCTGTCTCTCAAAATACCTTCCAACAACTTACCCACCACAGATGTGAGGCTCACCGGCCTGTCATTCCCAGACTTTTCCCTGCAGCCCTTTTTAAACAAAGGCACAACATTTGCCGCCCTCCAATCTTCAGGCACCTCACCTGTGACTATCAATGATTCAAGTATCTCTGCTAGGGAACCCCCAATTTCCTCCTTAGCCTTGACAATGTCCTGGGATACACTTCATCAGGTCCCGGGGATTTATCTACCTTGAGGCACTTCAAGACTTCCAGCACCACTACCTCTGTAACATGTACACTCCTCAAGACATCACTGTTTATTTCTCCAAGTTCTCTAACACCTATGCTTTTCTCAATGGTAAATACTGATGAGAAATATTCATTTAGGATGTCACCTGTCTCTTGTGGATCCGCACATAGATGACCTTTTGATTCTTATGGGGCCCTACTTTCTCCCTAGTTACTCTTTTGCCTTTTATCCTGAAATAAACTTTATTTCAGACTTCCAACATCTGTGCATTTTGCTTTTATACCAGAAGTGTTCTCCCTTGTGTCCTAGTCAATATTTTCCCCTCAACCAATATCACTTTAAAAAGAGATGGTTTGGCCATAAACTTATTACTGTTACAGGGATCATGCTGTGTTCAAATTGATTATCGAGCTTCCAAGCACTCAACCGTGACTGCATATCAAAAGTACTTCATTGGTTGTAAAGCGCTTTAGCACGTTGTGAGGTTTTGAAAGGCGCTATGCAAATTTAAGTCTTCCTTCTTTCTCGATCAGTTGTTTCTTTTCCCTCTCTCCTGTTCTCTTCCTTTCTCAGATTGACTCATTCTAATCCACCCTCTCTCTTCGCCCTTTTCTCCTTGATCACACTGGTTAAGGTGATACTCTGATTATCCTGTCTTGTTTTGCCACGGTCCCAGATGCCCTCTTTAAAGTTAAACGTTCATTTATTTCAATGTCACAAGTAGGCTTACATTAACACTGCAATGAAGTTACTGTGAAAATCCCCAAGTCACCACATTCTGGTGCCTGTTCGGGTACACTGAGGGAGAATTTAGCACGGCCATTGCGCCTAACCAACACTTCTTTCGGGCTGTGGGAGGAAACCGGAGCTCTGGAAGAAACCCATGCAGACATGGAGAGAGCATGCACACTCTGCTCCGACAGTGACCCAAGCTGGGAATCGAACCCAGGTCCCTGGCGCTGTGAGGCAGCAGTGCTCACCACTGTGCCGCCCGTCTCTTGGCATCGCCTTGCCATTTTCAGCTTATGCTTCCTGCAACTTTGGCACAATATTTTGAAACCCTAATGTGCATTAACTAGTCCAACTAACCCAGCAGCTTACCCTTCTGCAACACAGACTGGCCCTGGGCACCCTGACCTTAAAAGGGACAAGCCAGCTGACACAGAACCAATTAAAAAGAGAAACCCTTTGCTTTTATGTTGATTGAAGTCATGAAAGGAGCAATGATGTGTAACTACAATTCTTCTGTAGGAAAGGCTGCAGCAATTTTTGCACAGCAAGCTCCCACAGATATCAGTGTGATAATGACCATAATATCTGTTGTTATGATGTTGATTGAGAGAGAAATATTGGCCAAGGCACTGGAGGTAGCTCCCTTGCATTTCTGTTGTTGGATCCTTTTTGTTTGCTTGTGGGCTTTGGTTTAAGGTGCTCATCATAAAGAATGTACTTCTGACCTTGCAGCACTCCCTCAGTACTGCCGCAGAAGTGTCGGTTGCACCTAACCCTACGAAGTGTGACTTGACTTGCTTGGCCTTCTGGCTCCCTGGTGAGATAATGTGGCTGAGGCTGAACAGCACTGTGGTTAGTAAATGATCTAAAGGGTTTTTTTTCTTTTCTGGGACATGGACATTGTTGACAAGGTCAGCATTCAATGTCAATCCTTAATTGCCCTTGAAATGAGTGGCTTGAGGACATTTCAGGGGGCAGTTAAGAACCAGTCACTTTGGGGTGGATCTGGAGTCACATGTAGGCCAGACCAGGTAAGGACAGCAGATTTCCTTCCCTAAAGGAATTGAGTGAACCAGATGGGTTTTTACTATTGTGATACTTTAACCCATCTGGTTCACTCATTTCCTTTAGGTAAGGGCATCTGCCGTCCTTATCTAGTCTACCTTATATGCCACTCTAGACTCAGAGCAATGTGGTTGACTCATAAAATACCCTTTGCAATGGCATTGTAAGGCACTCAGTTGAAGGACAGTTTGGGATCATAGAATCATTACAGTGCAGAAGAAGGCCACTCGGAGCGTTAACTATCCCATCCAGGCACTATCCCTGTCACCCAAATATTTACCCTGCCAATCCCCCCTGACACTTTGGTTAATTTAGCATGGCCAACCAACCTAACCTGCACATCTTTGGACTGTGGGAAGAAACCAGAGCACCCGGAGGAAACCCACAGGGAGAAAGTGCAAACTCCACACAGACAGTGACTGGAGGCTGGAATTGAACCCGTGTCCCTGGCGCTGTGAAACAACAGTGCTAACCACTGTGCCACCATGCTGCCCATGGCCAGTAAATGCTGGTGATGCCAATGTCCCATGAATGAGTTGGGGAAAAAGAAATGTCTTTTGCTAAGACTCGCTTTCCAATTCCAGATTTTATGGATTGAATCTAAATTTCATTCAGCTGCCGTGGTGGGATTGGGACCCGTGAGCCCTGAGTGTGAACCCACCACAGTGGCATTACCACCACCTCTCCCACCAGGGTAAAACCAGGAGTCTTGCTATAGGGGCACTAATGAATGTGAAGCGGGATTGCAGGACGGAGGTGTGAGATCTCGGGACGTCCTGTCTCCCTCCGTAACCTACTCTACTTCCATTTTCCATACAGTGGGTGATTGATATTTCGGAACTTCTTCCACACTCGCTGGCGTGCGGTGAACCGCGAGCTCTTTTCATTAGCGCCGCACTCTGACGAAACAAGAAGGGTAACCTTGCTCTATTTCTTGAGTGCTGGCGAGGGGGAGATTTATGTTGCTGTCTGTTTGGGAGCACTAACTTGTCACCTCAGTAACGCAGGGAGTTGGGGGGGTGGGTGCGGGGGAAGAAAAAGCTTCAGCAGGTTTTGCCCAAGTTAATAAGTGACTGTGCTTGCCTGTTGCAAAAGGGGCCATGCTGTGATGTGTTTGTCAATCTCCCTGTGCGTCTCAAACCCCCAACCTGGCATTAAAGTGCATTGCTGTTTTGTTATCATCCATGATAAGCAGCTTCCTCTTATCAGATTCCCTGTCCGTCTGAATAATACATGTGAAAACTGCTCAGCTCCATCATAACCCCTTTTATAAACTAACATTAAATTTCAGGAACTCAAAGCGCACTTGCTTCTGTTGTCTCTGCCTCTGTTGGTAGCAGTCAAAAAGAGTGGATTGAAACCCTAGCTCCAGGACCATAGAATCATCATAGAATCTACAGCGCAAAGGGAGCCCATTCGGCCCATCGGGCCTCCGCTGACAACAATCCCACCCAGATCCTATCCCCGTAACCCCACATATTTACCCCCTTTGTCCCCCTGACACTAAGGGGCAATTTATCATGGTCAGTCAACCTAACCCACAGGCCAAGGATGTGCCTGTAGATTAGGTTGATTGCTAAATTGACCGTAGTGTGAGGGGACCAGCAGGGTGAATGTGTGGGGTTTACAGGAATTGGGCCTGAGTGGGTTTGTGGTCGATGCAGACTTGATAGGCCAAATGGCTTTCTTCTGCGCTGTAGGGATTCTATGATTGCATGATCTTTGGACAATGGGAGGATATAAGAACAAGCAGCAAGAGTAGGCCATCTGGCCCATCGAGCCTGCTCCGCCATTCAATAAGACCATGGCTGATCTTTTTTGGACTCAGTTCCACTTGCCCGCCCGCTCACTATAACCCTTAATTCCTTTACTTTCAAAAATTTATCTATCCTTGCCTTAAGAACATTCAATGATGTCGCCTTAACTGTTTCACTGGACAGAGAATTCACAGATTCATAGTCCTTTGTGTGAAGAAGTTCCTCCTCAACTCAGACCTAAATCTGCTTCCCCTTATTTTGAGGCCATACCCCCTAGTTTTAGTTTCACCTGCCAGTGGAAACAACTTCCCTGCTTCTGCCTTATTTATTGCTTTCTTAATTTTATATGTTTCTATAAGATCTCCCCTCATTCTTCTGAATTCCAGTGAATAAACTGGAGCACCCAAAGGAAACCCACGCAGACACGGGGAGAACATGCAAACTCCACACAGACAGTAACCCAAGGCCGGAATCAATTGCTGTGATGACGCTGCTGACTACTGTGCCACCATGCCAACCAGCATGTATAATCTAGGTTGGCAGTCCAGTGTGGTACTGACGGAGTGTTGTACCATCAGAAGTGCAGTCTTTCAAGTGAGATGTTAAACCGCGGTCACATCTGCTCCCTCATAGAATCCCTACAGAGCAGAAGAGGCTATTTGGCCCATTGAGGCTACACCAACTCTCTGACAGATCATCTTCCCTAGGCCTCTCCCCTTCTTATCCTTGTAATGTGGAGATGCCAATGTGGGAATGGGATGGGCACAGTAAGAAGTGTCTCAACACCACGCTAAAGTTAAAATTAAAAAATTGTTTGCTGGAGCAGACGAGTGAAGGAGCAGAGAGAGAGCTAAGATTTTACCTGTTAAAAACCTGTTTAAAATAAGTTTAAAGCACTTTGTTCTTTGTAGAACTGTTTAAAGCATTTATTTATTGTATTTACTGCTTTAAGAATTCTGAGGGAGTGGTTAGCAGGCAGTTGTGGGCCATCAGCTTTAAATATCAACTGACCACACGGTGAAGCCTTCCATTGTTTGCTGGAGCAGACGAGTGAAGGAGCAGAGAGAGAGCTAAGATTTTACCTGTTAAAAACCTGTTTAAAATAAGTTTAAAGCACTTTGTTCTTTGTAGAACTGTTTAAAGCATTTATTTATTGTATTTACTGCTTTAAGAATTCTGAGGGAGTGGTTAGCAGGCAGCTGTGGGACATCAGCTTTAAATCAGTGCCAGGTTTAAAAGGAGGCCTGGTGTAGACAGCGGGCAGCGTCTGAGTGGGCAGCAGAGTGAGCTACTAGGGCTTAATATCAAAAAGGGCTGGAAGGAAAAAAGGCCAGGTGAGTTCGTTTGAAAAACAAAAAAAATTTTTTCCAAAAGTACTACAGTGAATAATGGAGGGGCATGTGATGTGTGGTTTCTGTATGATGTGGGAACTGGTGGACCCCAAGGTTCATCCCAGTGACCATGTCTGCAGTAAGTGCAGGTTGCTGGAGGAGCTCCAGCTCAGGGTAAATGAGCTGGCCTCTGAGCTACAGACACTGAGGCTCATCAGGGGGAGAGAGGGTGCCATTGTCAATGGGGTGCAAGTGACATCCACCCCCCCCTAGACTGGCTAACTCTAAGGGTCAGGGACAAGAGGGGGCTGCTGGGAGGAGGAAGGGGGGTGAGGAGCGGAGGCCTCAGCCTCTTAATCTGCATAACAGGTTTGAGGTTCTTGCTTCCAGGCTGGACGAGAACGAGGCAGGTGAGGTTGGTGAGCAAACTGCACACGGTACAGTGCTGCAGCAGGACATAGTCAAAGAGAAGGGTAAAAGGAACGTAGTAGTGATTGGGGATAGGGGGGTGAAGGGTATTGACACTGTCCTTTGTCACAATGACAAAGTGCACAGAAGGGTGTGTTGTCTGCCTGGCGGGGCAGGCTCGAAGGGCTGGATGGCCTACTCCTGCTCCTATTTCTTATGTTCTTATGTTCTTAAAGTCCAACAGGTTTATTTGGTAACACAAGCCATGAGTTTTCAGAGCGCTGCTCCTTCATTGGGTGAGTGGGAGTTCTGTTCACAAACAGGGCATATAAAGATGCAAACTCACATTCCAACCATTATTTTGTAAATTGAGTTTGTGTCTATGTATGCCCTGTTTGTGAACCCAACTCATCACTCACCTGATGAAGGAGCAACACTCCGAAAGCTTGTGGCTTTTGCTATCAAGTAAACTTGTTGGACTTTAACCTGGTGTTGTGAAACTTCTTACTGTGTCCATCCCAGTCCAACGCTGTCCTCAGGTGGACATTTAAAAATCCCATGGTAATGTTGGAAGAGCAGGAACGTTCTTGCCGGCATACTGGCCAATGTTCTATCCTCCACAGCCAAAACTGTCAATAATGGATACATTGGTCACTTATTTTGGGGATCTCATTCTGTTTGTATTTCTTGCTGTATTTACTTGCCTCAACAGTGACTGCCTTTTGAAAAGAAGGCAATTGTCTGTAAAAGAAAACTTGAGGATACCTCGTGGGTGAGGAAAATAGTTTATCACATCCTTTCTTGGGCTTCCAACCAAGAACAAAGAAATTTACAGCACAGGAACAGGCCCTTCAGCCCTCCAAACCTGCATCAACCATGCTGCCCATCTGAACTAAAACACCCTACCCTGCCCGCGACCATATCTCCATTCCCATCCGATACATATATTTGTCAAGATGCCCCCTAAAAGTCAACATCGTATCTGGTTCCACTACCTCCCCCCGCCCCCGGCAGTGACTTTCAGGCACCCACCACCCTCTGCGTAAAAACATTTGCCTCGTACATCTCCTTTAAATCTTGCCCCTCTCACCTTGAACCTATGCCCTCTAGTAATTGACAATCTACTCTGTCCATACCCATTATAATCATGTAGCTTTCTATCAGGTTGCCCCCTCAACCTCTGTCGTTCCTGTGAGAACAAACCAAGTTTCTCCAGCTCTCCAAATGGCTAATGCCCTCCATACCAGGCAACATTTCCTGGTAAATCTTTACTGAACCCTCTCAAATGCCTCCGCATCCTTCTAGTAGCATAGCGACCAGAATTGAACATATATTCCAAGTGTGGCCTAACTAAGGTTCTATAAAACTGTAACATGACTTGCTAATTTTTAAATTCAGTGCCCTGACCAAAGAAGCAAGTATGCCGTTGTATGCCAGTGACTTGTATGGTAAAGGCAGCAAGCCTTACAGACCAGATACCAGGTTGCATTTGCAATCTGTGTTGAGTGACTTGACACTGAGATGATTAATGCTCCTTAGTCTCCCCAGGGTGCAGACGAGGTCTGTCACCCTCCAGACCCACGAATGAACAGGCAGTACGATGACTAATGGAGCTGCCAGTACAGGGTCGCCTGAAAGAAAGAGGTGGCAACTTTTGGCAGATGCCAGAACTGAACATTTTTGCATATCCCTGGAAACTGGTACCAGCAAGCGCTGACTCAGTGGCATCACACTCCTGACAGGGAATAGCGCCTACGGAGAGTTCTTCAGGGCAGATTGTGAGATGACAGCCCACCAATTACTGTCTAATCTTGGTACCCCCTCCCCCCACCTGCTACAATGCATTGCACCCTTTCAGGACCAGAGAAGAGAAACTAGAAGCAGGAGTAGGCCATTTGGCCCTTCGAGCCTGCTCTGCCATTCATTTTGATCATGGCTGATCAGCTGTCCTGATCCCCCTCCCCTTCCTCCCATTAATGGGATAGCGATGGCCTAGTAGTATTATTGCAAGACTTATTCCAAAAACTCAGCTAATGTTCTGGGGACCTGGGTCCGAATCCTTCCCATTAAGTCTGCACTAACTCTCCAAGAGAGCATCCCACCCAAGCCCTCTCTTCCATCCTATCCCCGTAACCCTGCACATTTACCATGGCCAATTCACTTCACCTGCACACCTTTGGGCGCATCCTGGTAATTATTTTATCCCACAGAATAACAACACTTAAAAATAGCTGATCTGGTCATTTGTTCTCAATGCCGTACGTGGAAACTTTCCATGGATAACTTAACATTTTCCTCCATCTCATTTCAAACACACTAGTCGGCTGCAAAGCACTTGGGGTGTCCCAGGAAGCCATGAAAATACAAGTTTCCTCTCACGCAAGCCCCAATTAATAAAATATCATTTGTGTTTCATTTCCAGACATTGCCCATGGCACAAAGCGGCAATGTTGGAACCACAGGTCCAAGCTCTTGGATCTGAAGAGATTGAAGGATATGGGAGGAAGGGGAGGGGGTTCAGGATATTGGATTTGATGATCAGCCATGATTAAAATGAATGGCGGAGCAGGCTCGAAGGGCCAAATGGCCTACTCCTGCTTCTAGTTTCTCGCACCACAGCAGATGGTGAAATTTGAATTCAATAAAAAATATCTGGAATTTAGAATCTACCAATGAACCCACTGTCGATTGTTAGAAAAACCCATCTGTTTTACTCATGTTCTTTTGCAAAAGAAATCTGCCGTCCCTTCCTGTCTGGCCTCCATGTGACTCCAGAGCCACAGCAATCTGGTTGACTCTCAACTGTCCTCTGGCTACTAGGGATGGGCAATAAATGCTGGCCAGTCAGCGACGCCTATGTCCCAGCAATGAATAAAACAAATGTGCCAAATGGCCTCTTACTGCACTGTGGAGATTCTATGGTTTTACACAGGGAGAATTTCTCTGCTGTCCGTCCAATAGTGCCACAGGTGGCTTTACATTAATCCAAGTGGATGGATGGGGCCACGGTTTATTGTCTCGACTGAAAAATGGTGCTGCCAACAGTACGGTCTTACTTTAGTGCTGTGCTGAAGTCTCAGGCCAAACTATATGCTCAAATCTCTGGAAATCGATGCCGAACTGACTCTCTGAGGCCAGCCGGTAACTACTGAGGTAAACGTGACACCTTTAGTACAAGCTCTTGATCATTTTTATCGCACCTTATCACATCTCCGCAGCAATCTTAAGACAGTGTGATCAGCAGAGAACAGCTGTGCATGGACTCACATATACAAGGGAACGCATACACTTGCGTTCAGGGCTAATCCATGTCCTGCACATCTTTGGACACTAAGGGGCAATTTAGCATGGCCAATCCACCTAACCCGCATATCTTTGGAGTGTGGAAGGAATTGGACCTGGGTTCCTGCGTAAATCCTGGCTTTTTGTTGCTGCTCATCCCTTTGACCTTCCAGAGGTACAAGGGGAACTGATGCACAGCAACGCCCACTCCCGAGTTTCATTCCAAATCACAGCTAACCTGACTGCGAAATATACCACCATTTCTGCTTTCATCGTGGGGTCAAAATCCGAGAGCTTCTCCAGCTCCCAGCACCATCGCTTCTCTTTACTGCTCAGTTTCATTACTAAAGCAACTCAGCACCACCTTCTCACAGACAGTTCGGGAAAGATAATAAATACTGACGTATCTCAGTGACACATCACTACTCAGGTGGGGTAGGTGCGAACATTCCGGAGTGGGGATTGAACCTGCAGCCTTCTGGCTGAGAGGCATGAGATGGAAATCAATTGAGCAAACTGATGATCACAGCTGTTATGTCTAGTGCTGGCTACAGATGCATCTGGAGTGTCCATCGTTTGATGAAATCAGTCGAACTGTGCACATGTGAGGTTTGATTTTTGATTTGAATTGATTTATTCAGGCATCATAGAATCTCTGCAGTACAGAAGGAGGCCATTTGGCCCATCAAGTCTGCAATGACAACAATCCCACCCTACCCCCATAACCCCACATATTGGGATACAGTGAAAAGTATTGTTTTGTGCACTACACAGACAAAGCATACCATTCATAGAGTGCACGGGGAGAAGGAGAGTATGATGTTACAGTCATAGAAAGATCAACTTAATATGAGGTAGGTCCGTACAAAAGTCTTGACGGCAGCAGGGAACAAACTGTTCTTGAGTTATGTGGCCTTAGACTTTTGTATCTTTTTCCCGATGGAAGAAGATGGTAGAGGGAATGTCTGGGGTGCGTTGGGTCCTTGATTATGCTGTTTTCCTGAGGCAACAGGAAGTGTAGACGGAGTCAGTGGATGGGAGGTTGGTTTGCCTGATGCACTGGGCTACATTTACAACCCTTTGTGGTTTCTTGCAATCTTGGTCAGAGCAGGAGCCATACCAAGCTGTGATAGATCCAGGAAGGATGCCTTCTAAGGTGCATCTGTAAAAAATTTTTGAGCCGTAGCGGAAATGCTAAATTTCCTTAGCCTCCTGAGAAATCTTATTGTATGTTATTAGTGTCACAAGTGGGCTCACGTTAACATTGAAATGAATTTTCTGTGAAAATCCCCTGATTGCCACACTCCGATGCCTGTTCGGATACATGTTGAGACGTTGGTGGACTTTCTTAACTATCAGCTGGCAGTTGTATTTGATTTAAAGGATCTTGCAGTAGATTTTCAATCTGTGTACATAGTCTGGGTTTGTGTTCCTTTGAATTGAAACGATCACTGTAAGGTGGCAGTATATACATTTTTGTTTGTCTGACACGTGTTAGTATTGCTGCTGTTCCTGGCTGTTCGCTGCACCTCCCCGCTGAACCCTTTATCTGTAATCAGTCTGTGTGCTGTGCTAAACTTCAGGGCTTGACCTGATTAATCAGCTTGTACAGATGATGATAATATTGTGTCTCTGTCTGTTTGATACATTCTGTAACTCAACACAAGTGTTGTCGCTTGTCAGAGGTCGCGGATGTTAATGGACTGTTCCTCGTGAACTTTAACAAGCGAGAATTAATTCCCAGGCTTTGTACGTCACCGCATAGGCAAAGCATGTATAAGATATTGCGAGATATGGTCCTGATTTTTATGGATAACAGCAAATGCTGGAAATGAATACTGTTAGGTTTTGTTTTAAGTAAACAAGTGTTTTACTATCAATTTTGCATGTTAGAATGGAGACATTTGCATTTCCCTGGGGGCATGATGGAGACAACAAGACTGTTCACCAACTCGTGCTATGAATTGCTTCATGTTGGTCTGGTTTTAGTTTTTAGTCAAGTATAATGGACATTTAATAGAATCCCTACAGTGCAGAAAGAGCAACACACCCAGGCTCTCCCTTCTACGCTATTCCTGGAACCCCATGCATTTACCTTGGCTAATCCAACTAAACTACACATTTTTGGAGCGTAGGAAGGAAACCACAGCACCCGGAGGAAACCCATGTAGACATGAGGAGAATGTGCAAACTCCACGCAAACAGTCACACCTGGCAGTGTGAGGCACTGACTTGTAGGACAGATAAGCCATGATCTTACTGAATGGCAGGGCAGGCTCGAAGAGCTTGATGGCCTACTCCTGCTCCTATTTCTTATGTTCTTATGACGTTGCATTCAGAATTTTGAGTTGAGTTACTGTATCTCTGAGATTGGGAAATATTTAAACATCCAGGAAATCAGTATGACAACCGGGTTTGGGGTTTGCTGCCTATTTGGAGCTGCTTGCTTTAATTATTCCTTGGCTGACCAAGGCGGGGTATCTATGGTTCTTCTGTGAGGTGTGGATGTGGAGGAGGACTGCAGTGTATCAAAGGGCTGGAAACTGTGTAGAACCTCTTGGGCTGTATACCAGGTGTGGATTTTTGATTTGATTTGGTCTGATTTATTATTGTCACACGTATTAACATACAGTGAAAAGTACTCTTTCTTGTGCGCTATACAAGAGGTTCCGGAAAATTGGAGGATTGCGGATGTAGTTCCTATTTTCAAGAAAGGGAACAGAGATAGCCCGGGAAATTACCGACCGGTGAGTCTGACCTCAGTGGTTGGTAAGCTGATGGAGAGGCTTCTGAGGGATAAGATTTACGAGCATTTGGAGAGGTTTGACATGATCAGAAATAGTCAGCATGGTTTTGTCAAGGGCAGGTCGTGCCTTATGAGCCTGGTTGAGTTCTTCGAAAATGTGACTGAACACATTGACGAAGGAAGTGCAGTGGACGTGGTGTACATGGACTTCAGCAAGGCGTTTGATAAGGTCCCCCATGCAAGACTTCTTGCGAAGGTGAGAGGGCATGGGATCCTTTGGCCTTGTGGATCCAGAACTGGCTTGCCTGCAGAAGGCAGAGAGTGGTTGTGGATGGGTCTTTTTCTGCATGGAGGTCGGTCACCAGTGGAATGCCCCAGGGATCTGTTCTAGGACCCTTGCTGTTTGTTATTTTCATAAATGACCTGGATGAGGAAGTGGGGGGATGGGTTAGTAAGTTCGCCGATGATACGAAGGTTGGTGGTGTTGTGGATGGTCTGGAAGGATGTCAAAAGTTGCAGCAGGACATAAATAGGATGCAGGACTGGGCGGAGAAGTGGCAGATGAACTTCAACACAGATAAATGTGTAGTCGTCCATTTTGGCAGAACCAACGGGATGAACGAGTACACTATCAAGGGCAGGAGTCTTAGTAGTGTTGAAGAGCAGAAGGATCTTGGGGTCCGGGTCCACAGGACTCTTAAATCGGCCTCGCAGGTGGAGGATGTGGTCAAGAAGGCGTATGGTGTACTGGCCTTCATTAATCGTGGGATTGAGTTTAGGAATCGGGAGGTAATGCTGCAACTTTATAAGACCCTTGTCAGGCCTCATTTGGAGTACTGTGCGCAGTTCTGGTCGCCTCACTATAGGAAGGACGTAGAAGCTATTGAAAGGGTATAGAGGAGATTTACAAGGATGTTGCCTGGACTGGGAGGCATGCCTTATGAAGTTAGGTTGAGGGAGCTGGGACTCTTTTTTCCCTGGAGAGACGAAGGTTGAGAAGCGACCTGATAGAAGTTTATAAAATGTTGAGTGGAATAGATAGGGTGGATTCTCAGAGGCTATTTCCCCGGGTTGAAATGGTCGCTACGAGAGGACACAGGTTGAAGGTGCGGGGAGGCAAGTACAGAAGTGATGTTAGGGGTAAGTTTTTCACTCAGAGGGTGGTGAGTGAATGGAATCGGCTGCCGTCAGTGGTGGTGGAGGCGAACTCGCTGGGGTCTTTTAAAAGACTTCTGGATGAGTATATGGGATTTAATGGGATTGGGGGTTATAGATAGGTCTGTAGATTGGTAGGTGTTGATGTGATCGGCGCAACTCGTGGGCCGAAGGGCCCGTTTGTGCTGTAGTGTTCTATGTTCTATGTTCTATACAGACAAAGCATTCTGTTCATAGAGAAGGAAACAAGAGAGTGCAGGATGTAGTATTACAGTCATAGCTAGGGTGGAGAGAAAGTTCAACGTAGTGCAAGGTAGATCCATTCAAATCTAGGGAAGAAGCTGTTCTTGAGTCAGTTGGTACGTGACGTCGACAGAAGAAGGTGGAAGAGAGAATGTCCGGGATGCGTGGGGTCCTTAATTATGCTGGCTGCTTTTCCGAGGGAGCAGGAATTGTAGACAGGGTCAATGGATGGGAGGCTGGTCTGAGTGTGCGTTTGTAAATGTAGAAGTGCTGGGATCCAATAAAGGGTTGGGAACAGCAATAGGTTATTCACTAGTCTGAGCAGCACTAGAGGTTTTAACCCTGCACGAACTCCGGGAAGAACTCCCAAATTCGCGGCACCTAACTCTGAGTAACCACATCATCACATGACTACTCAATCCACAGTAGATATCTACAGGCACCTCAAAGATGCATGCTATATAGAGGCAAGGCAAATATAAGAACATAAGAACATAAGAAATAGGAGCAGGAGTAGGCCATCTAGCCCTTCGAGCCTGCCCCGCCATTCAATAAGATCATGGCTGATCTGTTGTAGCTCAGTTCCACTTTCCCGCCCTCTCCCCATAACCCTTAATCCCCTCTCTTATCAAGAACCCATCAACCCGCTTCTTAAAAATAT
Source organism: Carcharhinus amblyrhynchos (assembly GCF_965287045.1). NCBI lineage: Eukaryota > Metazoa > Chordata > Chondrichthyes > Carcharhiniformes > Carcharhinidae > Carcharhinus > Carcharhinus amblyrhynchos. The sequence goes on along the minus strand of NC_137332.1, from coordinate 7,963,007 downwards.
TTAGCGAGGCAGCCTCCACCACTTCAACGGGCAGAGAATTCCAGAGATTCACCACCCTTTGAGTGAAGAAGTTCCTACTCAACTCCGTTCTAAACCGCCTCCCCTTTATCTTGAGGCTGTGCCCCCTAGTCCTACTGTCTTTTTTGAGCGGGAAGAGTCTCTCCACCTCTATCCTATCCATCCCATCCATCATCTTATACGTCTCAATGAGATCTCCCCTCATTCTTCTAAACTCTAACGAGTACAAGCCTAGTTTATTCAGCCTCTCCTCATAGCTCAACCCCCTCAACTCCGGTATCAGCCTAGTAAACCTCCTCTGCACTCCCTCCAGGGCCAAAATATCCTTGCGCAGGTGCGGCGCCCAAAACTGCACACAGTACTCCAGCTGCGGCCTCACCAATGCCCTATACAGCTGCAGCAAGACCTCCCTACTTTTATATTCAATCCCCCTCGCTATTTTGAATTCCTGTCATAGATACATAGAAGATAGGAGCAGGAGGAGGCCATTTGGCCCTTCAAGCCTGCTCCACCATTCATCACGACCATGGCTGATCATCCAACTCAATAGCCTAATCTCCCCGTAACCTTTGATCCCATTCACCCCAAGCGCTATTTCGAGCCGCCTCTTGAACACGATCAATATTTTGGCACTGACTACTTCCTGTGGTCGTGAATTCCACCCTGTGGGGTAATCGGTTTGAACTGTTTTGGAATGTACTGCTGCAAATTTTGTGAATGAAGCATGTTTTCGGGTGGGGGGTGGAGGGGGAAGGTATGTGTGGTCTTACATGGATCAGGGTCTCCAGGGTGGCGGGAGCCCTTTTCACTTCTCTGTTCAAATAGTCGGATGTTGTGTGTCAGTGTACAGTCGAGGGCAACGTAACAGGCCAGTTTGATTCTCTCTCACATGTCGTCGCATAACTTGTTACCCCTGCCCCTCTTGCAAGATGGTGAATAGGGGAACCTGATTTTTATTTTTCTCTGAATCAGTGAATTGTCACTGATGTGATATTTGGGTGGCGTGGTGGCACAGTGGCTAGCACGGCTGCCTCACAACACAGAGGACCCAGGTTCGATTCCCAGCTTGGGTGACTGCCTGGAGTCTGCGTGTTCTCCCCATGTCTGTGCGGGTTCCCTCTGGGTGCTCCAGTTTCCTTCAACAGTCCAAAGATGTGTGGGTTAAGTGGATTGGCCATGTGAAATGGCATTACGGGGATAGGGTGGGAGAGAGGGCCTGGGTAAGACACTCTGTCAGACAGTCGGTGTTGACGCAATGGGCTAAATGGCCTCTTCTGGATGGTAAGGATTATTTTCGTTTTTACAGGCAAACATTGAACTTTGAGGGTGAGCTGATGTTCAGAGGCTGTCACAGGGGCTTTTGAAGAGACTTTATTCCCTTGCCTGTTGCTTATTGTGTGGGTTGTATAAAATCTGTATATATTTGTAATTATAATGTGTTCAGGAAGATAATATCAGGAATGTGTCTTTGTTCCGATTTACTGAAGAATAGTGCTTGTTTTGATTTGATTTATTATTGTCACATCTGTTAGTATACGGTGAAAAGTATTGTTTCTCGCGCGCTATACAAACATCCCAAGATGGCGGTGGAATGAGGCGACTTCTTGCAAGCTGTGCCCAGTATACCTTCTAATTCTTTTACCCTCGTTGCATTTGGCACTCTCTCATTTCCTTCTCTACGAACGGTATGTTCTGCCTGCATAGCTTGCAAGACTTTTCACTGTATGTTAATAGATGTGGCAATAATAAATCAAATCAAATCAAAAACAGAGCATACTGTTCATGGAGAAGGAAAGGAGAGAGTGCAGAATGAAGTGTTACAGTCATAGCTAGGGTGTAGAGAAAGATCAACTTAATGCAAGTTAAGTCCATTCAAAAGCCTGACAGCAGCAGGGAAGAAGCTGTTCTTAAGTCAGTTGGTACGTGACCTCAGACTTTTGTATCTTTTTTCTGATGGAAGGAGATGCAAAAGAGAATGTCCGAGGTGTGCGGGGGGTCCTTGATTATGCTGGCTGCTTTTCCAAGGCAGTGGGAAGTGTGGGGTGTCACTGACATTGGTCGGAAATGCTGCCAGCACGCCCGACCCAGGCTCGTAAGATCGCGCCCGAGTCCAACAGAGAATGCCGTCCTGTGAGCTTCAGGGGTGGGCACGCTGGTGAAATCAGGGCCGTCGTCTCAAGTGTTGTCAATAATGTGTTGCATTGCTTCATTTTAGCGTGAAGGTGCTTTTGCGACCGGCTGGGTCTGTATCTTTGAAATGTCCGGATAGGGAGAGTGACAGTGCAGTGGAGGGAAGCTTCTCCTGTCCTAATCTCTGCCTGCGGCCACCCCCCCCCACCGGCTCCTCTCCCCGCCGCCCTCCCCCTTCCCCCAGCCCCACAGCCTGAATGTTGGCAGCCAGAGTCCATTTATAGATCAGCGCGGATAACCTGGTGCTCCAGCCTTGGCAGATTGCTCCAGAACGCTGCTTCACACCAAACATGAAGAACTTAAGGCTGTTTGCAGCCAGCGATTAAATTCCAGTCATTGATCCAAAGCGTCTCTCCGCTGGTGGTGAAGTGCGCGGTATAATTAGTCTAAGAACAATTTTTCACAAGTTCACACATTTATCTTTTGCATTCCCTTGAGTTGCTTTTTTTTTTAAAACAAAAATCTGCTCATGTTCTTCCTCTCCTGAAGACATTCACTCCTTTCTTAAAGAGTTTGGCAATAGGTAGGCTCCATGCCCATTCTGCTCTGTGATAGCTGGCAAGCTGTTCGACTACGATAGCAGTACCAGAATGGAGTTTAATTTTTGTCCTCCTTTTGCCCAGCGAGGGAAAAAAAAAATTCCTTGCCTTTCTAATGCACCTTTCGGAACCTCGGGATACCCCAAAGAGCTTGATAATTAGTGAAGCACTTTTAAAGTGTCGTCACCTGTTGTATTGGAGGAAATGTGGCTGCCAGTTTGTGCACAGCAAGCTCCCACAAAAAATCTATGCAACAGCAACCAGATTGGCACGCAATTTTCCCATCTGGCTAATTTTAGTTGAGCAAAGCAAAGCTCTGTGCGACAAAAATCCAGTCTAAAAATGAGCCGTGTGAGTAGGTGGTGCAGTGGCATTGTCACTGAACTCGTATTCCAGAGGCCTCATGTCAATACTCCAGGGACCCCAGGCTCAAATCCCACCACAGCAGCTGGTGAAATTTAAATTCAATTAATAAAATCTGGAATTGCAAACGAGTTTCAGGAAGCGTGACCATGAAAACTTATCATTAGTGGAACAAAAACACCGAACTGGTCCACTAATTTCCTTGAGGAATGGAGATCTCTCATTCACGGACACCACAGGGGCTGCAGCTGTTCAAGAAGGCAGCTCACCACCATCTTCTTAAGGGCCGCTAGGGATGGGCAATTAATGCTGATCTAGCCAGAGACACCTACATCCGATGAATGGATTCTTAAAAAATCCATCTCCGGTCTAGTCCAGACCCATGGCAATATTGTCCTCTTCAATAGCCTAGCATTCAGTCCATGGACAATAGGGATGGGCAATAAATGTTGGCCTTGCCAGTGATGTTCACATCCCATGAAAGAATATTTTTTAAAAAATTCATTTGTGAGATGTGGGCATTTCTGGCCGTCCAGCATTTATTGCTCATTCTTAGTTGCTCCTGAGAAGGTGGTGGTGAGCTGCCTTCTTGAATCGCTGCAGTCCATGTGCTGTGGGTTGACTCACAACGTGGAGATGCTGGCGTTGGACTGGGGTAAGCACAGTAAGAAGTCTCACAACACCAGGTTAAAGTCCAACAGGTTTATTTGATAGTAAATGCCACAAGCTTTCGGAACACGCTGTTCCTTCGTCTGGAGAGTGGAGAGTTCTGTCCCTCTCCACTCACCTGATGAAGGAACAGCATGTTTCGAAAGCTTATGTGTTTATTATCAAATAAACCTGTTGGACTTTAACCTGGTGTTGTGAGATTTGTTACTGTGTTGACTCACAATGCCATTGGGGAGAGAATTCCAAGATTTTGACCCAGCGACTGCGAAGGAACGGCGATATATTTCCAAGTCAGGTTGGTGAGTGGCTTGGAGGGGAACTTGCAGATGATGGTGTTCCCATGTAGCTGTTGCCCTTGTCCTTCTAGCTGGAAGTGGTCATGGATAGGCCAGATGTTAAGCATGTTCTTTGACTTATTCATTCACATGATCTGGATGTCACTGATATTGCCAGTGTTTATTGCACAGTTGTTCTTCGGAATGTAATTGTTGCTGTTGTAGTCCATGTGGTGTAAGTACACCTAGTGTTGTTAGGGTGGAAATTCAATGAAACTAACCAAGCAACGATGAAGGAATGGCAGTATAATAGCAAGTTAGGGTGGTGTATGACTTAATATTGGGGTATTCCCTTCAGCTGCCCCTGTCCTTCTCGGTGTTAAAGCTCATGGACTTGGGAGGTGCTGTTGAAGGGGCTTTGGTGAGTTACTGCAGTGCATCTTGTAAATGGTATACGTTGCTACCATTATGCGCCAATGATGGAAGGAATGAATGTTTAAGACAAGTGATATTCGTGCCACACAAGTCCTAGTAATGACCATTGCGAAGAAGGAAAAATCTAACCAATCACCCCTTGACATTCATACCATCACTGAACCCTCCACTATCAACATCCAGGGGATTACCATTGATCAGAAACTGAACTGGAACTGCCATGTAAATTCTGTGGCTACAAGAGCAGGTCAGAGGCTAGGAATATTGTAATTCACCTCTTGACTCTCCAAAGCCAATCCACCATCTACAAGGCACAAGTCAGGAGTGTGATGGAATATTCCCCACTTGCCTGCATGGGTGCAGCTCCAACAACACTCGAGAAACTTGACACTATCCAGGACAAATCATTCATCCCTTCAGCATTCACTCCTTCCACCACCACCATCACAGGGGCAACAATGTGTACCATCTGCAAGATGCGTATCATCAACTTGCCAAATCTCCTTCAGCAGCGAACCTGTGACCTCTACCGTCTATAAGACAAGGGCAGCAGATACATGGGAACACCACCACCTGCAAGTTCCTCTCCATACCACACACCATCTGGACTTGGAAATATATTGGCCGTTCCTTCCCTGTCTCTGGGTAAAAACCCTGGAATTCGCTCCTTCACAGCACAGTGGATGCACCTACACTTCATGGATGCAGCAGTTCAAGAAGGAAGCTCACCCCCTTCTCAAGGGCTATCGGGGATGGGTAATAAATGCTGGCCTAGCCAGTGATGTCCATGTCTCAGGAACAAAGAAGTAAAAAAAAATGATCCTGGGCAAAATATTTGAAGATTGCCAAGTCTGCTGAAATTGCTTTGTGGGATTAGTTGGGCCATTCAGCAGACGTGTGAGATATTATTGGGGAATAAGGAAGAAGGAAAATGTACGAAATGAGAGAGATTTGGAAGAAATGATACAAAAAAGGTGCTTGTCTGAACTTGGCAAGTGGAATTACTGCGGATGCTGGAATCTGAAACCAAAAAGAGAAAATGCAGGAAAATCTCAGCATGTCTGGCAGCATCCTTACATCCTTCCTCGTCACTGGCTCCGAGAAGAAATCATTTGAAGGGACAACCCTCTTCAGAATTGTCATTGGATTTTATTTACATCCATCTTGAAAGGATAGATGGGTCTTCCATCTAATGGCTGTTTCAGCCATTTTGATTTGATTTGATTTATTATTGTCACATGTATACAGTGAAAAGTGCTGTTTCTTGCATGCGATACAGACAAAGCATACCGTTCATAGAGAAGGAAAGGAGAGAGTGCAGAATGTAGTGTTACATTCATGGCCATGGGGTAGAGAAAGTTCAGCAGTGCAAGGTAGGTCCACTCAAAAGTCTGATGGCAACAGGGGAGAAGCTGTTCTTGAGTCGGATGGCACGCGGCCTCAGACTTGTGTATTTTTTTCCCGACAGAAACGCTACATTCTGCACCCTCTCATTTCTTTCTCCCCTACATATTCTATGAATGGTATGCTTTGTCCATATAGTGTGCAAAGGACAATATTTCTCACTGTAGACCGATACACGTGGCAGTGATAAATCAAATCAAAAGGTGGAAGAGAATATGTCTGGGTGCATGGGGTCCTTGATTATGCTGGCTGTTTCTCCAAGGCAGCGGGAAATGTAGGTGGAGTCACTGTTTGGGAAGCATGAGAAATGTTAGCCCAGGTCCCTGGAGTGGGACTCGAACCCACGACCTTCTGATGCGAGACAAGACTGTAACCCACTGAGGCACCGTTGGCACCTTAGAGAATTGAAGCAGTGAGAGCTTTTGAGTTCATCCATCACACAGAAAAGCAAATGCATCTTTTCTTGCATTTATCGCTCAGTAATAAACTATTTTATCAATATACACGAGTAAATGATATAGTGTTAATTGTATTAATCAGGGATAATTAGCACGGTGTTTGGCTGACACTATGGCCCTCGAGGGATCTGGAAAGCTTTGTGTGAAGAGTACACTTTGCAGCCACTCTCTCTGTTCATCCACTTCCATCATGCTTAATTTTTGTTATTACTCTGGAACCTAATTGTACTATTAGACCTGTAAAAGCTGATTATTAACATATGACATTTCGGAGCATTGCAGTAAGAATGTATTTCATTTGTCATGCCTGCACGTTCTTTTCTGTTGTCATCTCTGGAGGTAGAGGGTGTCAGATTCATCTCTCACTTGACACTTGAACAGAAAACGGAGGTTGATTGGAGGCCAGTGTATTGTTGAGGGAGTGCTAAATTGCCTGTGCTGCTGTCTTTAAGGCGAGATCGTAAGCCAAGGCTCCGTCACCCCTTTCAGCATTTATAAGAACATAAGAACATAAGAAATAGGAGCAGGAGTAGGCCATCTAGCCCTTCGAGCCTGCCCCGCCATTCAATAAGATCATGGCTGATCTGTCGCTGCTCAGTTCCACTTTCCTGCCCTCTCCCCATAACCCTTAACCCCCTCTCTTATCAAAAACCCATCAACCCGTGTCTTAAAAATATTTAGCGAGGCAGCCTCCACCACTTCAACGGGCGGAGAATTCCAGAGATTCACCAACCTTTGAGTGAAGAAGTTCCTCCTCAACTCCGTTCTAAACCGCCCCCCCTTTATCTTGAGGCTGTGCCCCCTAGTCCTACTGTCCTTTCTGAGCGGGAAGAGTCTCTCCACCTCTATCCTATCCATCCCATTCATCATCTTATACGTCTCAATGAGATCTCCCCCCATTCTTCTAAGCTCTAACGAGTACAAGCCCAGTTTATTCAGCCTCTCCTCGTAGCTCAACCCCCTCAACTCCGGTATCAGCTTAGTAAACCTCCTCTGCACTCCCTCCAAGGCCAAAATATCTTTGCGCAGGTGCGGCGCCCAAAACTGCACACAGTACTCCAGCTGCGGCCTCACCAATGCCCTATACAGCTGCAGCAAGACCTCCCTACTTTTATATTCAATCCCCCTCGCGATGAAGGCCAGCATCCCATTCGCCTTCCTGACCACCTGCTGCACCTGCAAGCTGGGTTTTTGCGACTCATGCACAAGGACCCCGAGGTCCCTCTGCACCGTCGCCTGCTGCAGTTTTTCGCCCCGTAAGTAATAGTCCTTCCTACCATTCTTCCTACCAAAGTGGACCACCTCACACTTGCCAACATTAAATTTCATTTGCCATTTCCTGGCCCATTCGCCCAGCCTATCTAGATCCTTCTGCAGACTCTCCACACCCTCCGCACAATTTGCCGTTCCCCCAATCAAGTAACGGCCGAAATCTTACCACCATTCAAAGCTGGTGGGATTTTCCTATCCCGCCGCAGTCAACGGAGATTTTGCTGGCCATCAAATTCTCCGACTTTGCTGCAGCAGGAGTGTGGCGTGAACAGCAGGTAAGATCGCGCCCACTATCACAAAACAAATATTAGCTTTTTTTAAATTCATTTGTGGAACATGGGCATCACTAACTGGCCAGCATTTATTACCTATTCCCCCCTCAACTCCAATCTCAACTCTAAGATAAGGGGGGGGGGCAGTTTAGATCAGAGTTGAGGAGGAACTTCTTCACTCAAAGGGTGGTGAATCTCTGGAATTCTCTGCCCGTTGAAGTGGTGGAGTCTACCTCGCTAAATATATTTAAGTCATGGGTAGATAGGTTTTTGATAGACAAGGGAATTAAGGGTTATGGGGAGAAAGCAGGAAAGTGGAACGGATCCACTTCAGATCAGCCATGATCTTATTGAATGGCGGGGCAGGCTCGAAGGGCTAGATGGCCTACTCCTGCTCCTATTTCTAATGTTCTTATGTCAACCACGTTGCTGTGGCCCTGGAGTCACATGTAGACCAGACCAGGTAAGGACAGTAGATTTTCTTCCCTAAAGTGAACCAGATGGGTTTTTCCAACAATGATTTCAAGGTCATCAGTAGATTCTTAATTCCAAATATTTTTTATTGAATACAAATTCCACCATTTACCATGATGAGATTCGAACCCTTCTCCCCAGAACATTAGCTGAGTTCTGGATTGATAGTCTAGCGATAATACCACGAGACCACCGCCTCCCCATGGCTGCTCATTATCCTTTACTTCCATTTTGTGGGATCTTGCTATGCGCAGATTGGCTGTCACATTCCCTGCATCGCGGCAGTGTCGACATTTTGCTTTAAAACCGACTGCATTGACCGAAAAGTGCTTTTTGGAACATTCTGTGATTGTGAAAGTAAGGAAATCAATGTTTGTTTTTGCAGAGTGTAACTGACATGTCCAAGTTCTGGGAGGTACCTTTTTGTTTAATTTTTGAGCTCCATCCTTGAAATTACAAAGCCAATGCCCAGAATGGACCGGGGAAACTCAAATCCATTCCTTGCTTCCTCCAAAAATCAAATTCAAAATCCAATTGAATCCCATTTGCAGTCTCCTCAATTGAGACAGACACGATCCAAGCTGGCAAGACGAGGAATTGCACCCCATTCTGGGCTTGATCTGACACATGATCTTAGCCAAAAAGCCCGAGAGGTCTGGGAGGTACATTTTATAATTTTAAATGGAGGCGATGACTGAGTAATATTATCGTTAGACTATTAATCCAGAAACTCAGCTGATGTTCTGGAGACCTGGGTTTGAATCCCGCCACAGCAGATGGTGGAATTTGAATTCAATAAAAAAATCTGGAGTTAAGAATATACTGATGACCGTGAAACCATTGTCGATTGTCGGGGGAAAAACCCGCCTGGTTCAATAATGTCCTTTTAGGGAAGGAAATCTGCCACCCTTACCTGGTCTGGCCTACATGTGACTCCAGAGCCACAGCAATGTGGTTGACTCTCAACTGCTGTCTAAACAAGGACAACTAGGGATGGGCAATAAATGCTGGCCATGCCCAATAAATAAATAAGAAACCATGATGCTACTTTTACACAAAAATCTCCACAATAGCTTCCAGTACTGTTTCCAGTTCTGGACCCCACACTTTAGAAAATATGTCAGGGGCATTCGGAAGGATGTAGAAAAGATTCACTAGAAAGCTCCCAGGAGTGAGGAACTTCAGCTGCTGGCTTAGATTGGAGACGTTAGGACTGTTTTGCCTTGGAAAAGAGAAGTTTGAGAGGAGATTTGAGAGACGTGTTCAAAATCATGAGAGGCTTGGGTGGAGCAGATGGGGCAAAACTGTTCCCATTGTTGGAAGGATCAAGAACAGAGGGTGCAGATTTTGGATAATTAACGAAAACTGCTACGGTGACATTAGATGAAGCTTTTTTACGTAGCGTGCGGTTAGGATCTGTTCTTTGCCAGACTCTCATTTCCTACATCACAACAGTAACAACATTTCAACAGCAGTTAAAATCCCATAGCTGATGGAGATCTGGAGTGCTGGGGAAATTCGGCAGGGCTGGCAGCCTCTGTGGAGAGAGGGCAGCACAGTGGCACAGTGGTAGTAATACTGCCTCAGAGCACCAGGGACCCGGGTTCGATTCTGGCCTTGGGCGTCTGTGTGGAGTTCTGCCCGGGTCTGCGTGGGTTTCCTCCGGGTGCTCCGGTTTCCTCCCGTAGTCCAAAGATGTGCGAGTTTGGTGGATTGGCCGTGCTAAAATTGCCCCTTTAGTGTCATAGAATTCACAGAATCCCTGCAGTGCAGAAGGAGGCCATTCGGCCCATCAAACCTGCACAATCCCACCCAGACCCTATCCCCGTACGTCCAGGTATTTACCCTACTAATCCCCCAAACCGACACATCTTGAGACACAGTTGCTGCAATGGAAAGCCCAGTAAGTAGTCTCACAACACCAGGTTAAAGTCCAACAGATTTGTTTGGTAGCACGAGCTTTCGGAGGCGCCGATCCTTCGTTAGCTGAGTACAGCATTTGTTTCACAAACAGGGCATATATTGACATAAACTCAATTACAAGATAATGGTTGGAATGCGAGTCTTAACAGGTAATCAAGTCTTTATAGGTGCAGGAAGCGTGAGAGGAAAGAGGGTTAAGCACAGGTTAAAGAGATGTGTATTGTCTCCAGCCTGGACAGTTAGTGAGATTTTGCAAGCCCAGGCAAGTTGTGGGGGTTACAGACAGTGTGACATGAACCCAAGATCCCAGTTGAGGCCATCCTCACGTGTGCGGAACTTGGCTATCAGTTTCTGCTCGGTGACTCTGCGTTGTCGTGTGTCGTGAAGGCCACCTTAGAGAACGCTTATCCGAAGATCAGAGACTAACATGGCAGCACAGTGGTTAGCACTGCTGCTTCACAGCACCGGGAACCTGCGTTCGATTCTCGGCTTGGGTCACTGTCTGTGTGGAGTTTGCACATTCTCCTTGTGTCTGCGTGGGTTTCCTCCGGGTGCTCCGGTTTCCTCCCACAGTCCAAAGATTTGAGGGTTAGGTTGATTGGCCGTGCTAAAAATTGCCCGTTAGTGTCCTGAGATGCGTAGGTTAGAGGGATTAGTGGGTAAATGTATAGTGATATGGGGGTAGGGCCTAGGTGGGGTCGTGGTCAGTGCAGACTTGATGGGCCGAATGGCCTCTTTCTGTACTGTAGGGTTTCTATGATTCTATTCTACGACTGAATGCCCTTGACTGCTGAAGTGTTCCTTCACAATGGAAAGCCAGCGTAGACACGATGGATGGGGGCTGAAGGTCTCCAGTTTGTGCTGTGACCATTCTGGGAGACACTGAGAGTTGTTGCGATCTGGCAGGAGCGGGTTGAGTAACGACATTCAGAAGAGAACTGGGTAAATATTTTTTGAGGGGTGAAATTTTACAAAGCTCTGGGGGCAGGGTGGGGGGGGTGGGGGGCAGCAGGGGAGTGGGATTAATGAGATGTGATGGGCTGGGTGGCCACCTCCTGTGCTGTATGTGGATCCAGTTGAGGGAAATCACCTTTTGAAGGAGGCAAATGTTATGAAAACATAATTGGAAAGTTGAGACGCAGGCAAAGTAGAGCGCTTCCTGTGCCAATGTGTTACTCATCTAGAATAAACATAGCTCAGTCATCTGAGCAGTCAGTGATAGCGTTTAATGCTTGGTTGAGTTATGAATTTATTTAATGAGAGATGCTTATTTTACACAGAAACTGTCACGTGCATCAACTGTTGTGTGGGACCATATGTGACCTCCTTCTTAATAAAAATCGCATTGTGGGAAAATGAAACATTTTACAAAAGCAATCCCGTTCTGAAGGTTTGAAGCTGTAAGCTCATGTTTCCTCTGTTGAAACCATCAATATGCCTTCATACGTGGCCCCTACCATTTGGGTGAGGAGGTTTTGATTGATTTTTGAGCACTGGTTAAGGAAGGACATCGAGTTGAGGGAGGTATAATGTGGCTGAATATTCCTAGACCCCCACACAATGCCAAGATTGGGGATGGGGGTTGGGAAAATAGGAGGGAGCAGCACTGGGACAGCTCCTTACTGCTAGGGACGTTCCTCAAGGGGGCTGGGGGTGGAATGGAACTGGTTGCTCCCATCATTAAACAGCACAGCCAAAGGTGGCACTGCTGTCTCACAACTCCAGGGACCTGGGTTCAATTCCGGTCTTGGGTCACTGCCTGTGTGGAGTTTGCACATTCTCACCGTGTCTGCGTGGGTTTCCTCCAAGTGCTCTCTCTGCTTTCCTCCCACAGACTCAAAGACATGCTGGTGAGGTGCATTGGCCATGCTAAATTCTCCCTTGTGTCCCAAGATGAAAAGGTTAGATGGATTATGCATGGTATATGTCTGGGGTTACAGGGACAGGGTGGGGGAGAGGGCCTGGGAGGGGGGATTAGCTGGGCAAATAAATGGGGCTACGGGGATAAGGCCTGGGTGGAATGATCTGCCGGAAAGTTGATGTAGACGTGATGGGCCAAATGATCTCTTTCTGCGCTGTAGGGATTCTATGATTCTAACTAAGAAAGTTACCTGATAGAAGTCTACAAGATTATGACAGGTATGGACAGAATGGATAGTCAGAAGCTTTTCCCCGGGGTGGAAGAGTCAATTAATAGGGGGCACAGGCTTAAGGTGCGAGGGGCAAGGTTTAAAAGAGATGTACGAGGCAGATTTTTTACATAGAGAGTGGTGGGTGCCTGGAACTCGTTGCCAGGGGGAGGTAGTGGAAGCGGATACGGTAGTGACTTTTAAGGGGCATCTTGACAAGTACATGAATGAGATGGGAATAGAGTGATATGGTTCCCAGGAGGGTAGGGGGTTTTAGTCCACTCGGGCAGCATGGTTGTGCAGGTTTGGAGGGCCGAAGGGCCTGTTCCTGTGCTGTAATTTTCTTTGTTCTTTGTTTTAATGCCTTAGGCACAAAAAAAATATAACTTGTGCAAAGTGATACCTCCTTTTCGAGGCTCCTTTTGGGAACCTGTAGTCCCTCAGCTGCAGCCATCTCTCCCAGTGGGACTGTCGAGATTCCATGGGTTGCAGGGCCTCTGATCAGCAGCGAGATTCTTGTCTGCCAGCCAGAATAGGACGGTCAGTGCAGAGGCTGCCCCTGGTATAATGCCGTGTCGGACTCGCTGTTATCAAACCCTGCTTCCGGATCCCAATTTGATCTCGACGTCAGGGTTCTTGAAACCTGTGAGAAAATCCAACCAGTGAAGTAGAGGTACAGATCAGCCATAATAAAAAGAGAAAATGCGGGAAACACTTAGCAGGTCTGGTGGCATCTGTGGAGAGAGGAACCGAGTGAACGTGTCTAGTCCGTATGACTTCTTCTTCAGCCATGATCTGATTGAATGACAGGGCAGGCTTGAGGGCCTGAATGGCCTCCTCCTCCACCTCTCTCGTGTCATGCTTAAACTTCAGAAATGCCAAAGAGCTTTCTTGCTTTCTGATTTGACTTGCTTTATTATTGTGACACATATTAACACACAGTGAAAAGTATTGTTTCTTGCGCGCTATTCAGACAAAGCATACCCTTCACAGAGAAGGAAACAAGAGAGTTACAGTCATAGCTAGGGAATAGAGAAAGATCAACTTAAAGCGAGATAGGTCTATGCTAATTTAAATACTTTTGAAGCCTTAGAGTAAAATAAATTAAAGTTGATTTATCAGTCACAAGTAAGGCTTATATTAACACTGCAATGAAGTTATGTGAAATTTCCCTAGTCGCCACGGTCCAGCACCTGTTCGGGTCTTGTAAGTTGGGAATGATGATGAATTTGGGCTCAGACAGCAATATGATAACCAGAAATAAGACGACAAGACCATAAGATCTAGGAGCAGAATTAGGCCATTCGGCCCATTGAGTCTGCTCCACCATTCAATCATGGTTCAAGATTTTCTCATTCCCATTCTCCTACCTTCTGTCCATAATCCTTGTCCCCTTATTGACCAAGAATCTATCTATCTCTGCCTTAAAGACACTCAATGACCTGGCCTCCACAGCCTTCTGTGGGGAAGTGTTCCACAGATTCGCCACCCTCTGGCTGAAGAAATTCCTCCTCATCTCAGTTCTAAAGGAGCATCCCTTCACTCTGAGGCTGCGCCCTCGAGTTCTAGCCTCTCTGGAATCCTGGGAAGCTCAACTCCATCTCTTCCTTTTGGGGAGCAGCTGTGTCTCCCTGAAGAAGGGAGAAGAAGGAGCCTCTGTTAGACATTACTGACAGCTCAACAGCTCTACTGTAGTATTACCAGAGTAGAGATCATGTGATGTAGGAGCACATGAAGACCATTTGGCCCATTGAACTTCTCCAGTGGGATTTGAACCTGCAACCTTCAAACTCTTGAGATGAGAATGCTGCCAACCAAGCTGTGGTAACAATGTTGCATCTTGGTTTTGGTTGCCAAAAAGTTTTAGGGGTGAATTTTTCCGTCCCGCCTGCTGCAGGAATCGGAACAAGCAAGGGGCGGACCACCAAAAGGTCTGTTGACGTTGGACGGGATTTTCTGGTTTTAGAGCGAGTGAGGCCAGAAAATCCCACCCTTCAAGTTAAAAGTTTATTTGTTAGTGTCACAAGTAGGCTTACATTAACACTGTAATGAAGTTACTGTGAAAATCCCCTAGTTGCCACACTCCGGCACCTGTTCGGGTACACTGAGGGAGAATTTAGCACGGTCAATGCACCAAACCAGCATATCTTTTGGGCTGTGGGAATAAACTGGTGCACCTGGGGGAAACACAAGGAGAACATGCAAGCTCTGTGTAGACAGTGATCCAAGCTGGGAATCGAACCCTGGTCCCTGGCACTGTGAGGCAGCAGTGCTAACCACTGTGCCACCATGCCACCCAGTTGTAGACATCTGACCTCTGGTGATAAGTGGAGAAAAGAGTGATGAGTCTGATGGGAGGGTCTGAGAAATGAATTTGGGCTTTTCAGGTTACACGATCTTAACTTGGCTGGTTCAGCTTTAGTCAACTTGGAATATCCCTGAGGCGGAGGGAGAATAACAGGTAATGGTGGGACTGATACTAGACTGTGTGGAACATTGGGATAAATCTTCAGCATATTTGAGGTGAAAACCCTCAGATTATTTCCGAAACAGTTGTTACTACAATGTAGGGGGAGCGAGGAGGAAATGGCAACCGGGCTAAATGACCTTCATTCATCTGTGCGTAACTTCTGCTCTTGTTGCTCCCCTAGCTGAGGGCATGTTTAGCCTAATTATTATCAACATCTCAGCTTCACCCAGCAAATGATTTCTCCAATTATCGCATATCATCTCTGGTGAATCATTTTGTCTGGGACAACTTGCTAGTTTGTTTTCAAACTGTTAAAGGGGAATTGAAAATAAATCGCAGTTGAGAAGGAAAGCAAGCTTGCGGGCCATGAGGGTAAAGGGAAGGAGTTTTGTGGCACAGTGGGTTGGAGCCCCAGCCCCTGAGTCAGAAGGCCCGGGTTCGAGTCCCACCTCGGAACTTGATGGCCGTGGAAGGTGTGTTTTTGGCCAAGCGAGCTGATGATTAAACTCTCCCAGTGGGAGGCAGAATGAACGCGAGAGATTCCTGCTTTGCCGTATGATCATTCAGGTGATGGAGCCTCCACCAGGGTTCGATTCCGGCTTGGATCACGAACTGTATCCCAGCTACAGCACAAATGGAAAAGGACACCTTTCCACACCAACATGGCGTCCTGAAGGGGGGACTTGGTTGGCTAGGTGACGGCTGTGGATCGGGTTGTTACAGTGAGAAGTCTCACAACACCAGGTTAAAGTCCAACAGGTTTATTTGGTAGCACAAGCTTTCTGAAAGCTTGGAATTTCACCTGGTGTTGTGAGAATTCTTATTGTGCTTACCCCAGTCCAACACCAGCATCCAAAGTCCAACATCACGATCAAGTTGGTGCCAGGGGCACAGGTTTTCATTTCCTTGTTGCAGCTGGACGCATTTGGGACAACCTCCTTGCTTTGATTTGATTTATTATTGTCACATGTATTGGGATACAGTGAAGAGTATTGTTTCTTGCACACTATGTAGACAAAGCATACCATTCATAGAGAAGGAAAGGAGGCTGTGCAGAATGTAGAGTTACAGTCATAGCTCGGGTGTAGAGAAAGATCAACTTAGTGCGAGGTAGGTCCATGCAAAAGTCTGACAGCAGCAGAGAAGAAACTGTTCTTGACTCGGTTTATACTTGACTTCAGACGTTTGTCATCTTTTTCTCGATGGCAGAAGGTGGAAGAGAGAATGTCCAGCGTGCGTGGGGTCTTTAATGATGCTGGCTGCCTTTCTGAGGCAGCGGGAAGTGTAGGCAGAGTCAGTGGATGGGAGGCTGGTTTACATGATGGATTGGGCTACGTTCACAACCCTTTGTAGTTCCTTGCAGTCTTGCGCAGAGGAGGAGACATTCCGAGCTGTGGTGCTGATTGTGGCACTGTCTTGGGACAAAGAACCTGATGGACTAATTGGATAGTTCTTTCAAAACACTGACACAGTATCCTTACAGTGCAAAATTCAGCCCATCAAGTCTGCACCAACACTCTGCCAGTATCTTACCCAGGCCCTCTCCTCCAGTCTTAACTCCTTGAAGCCACACAGTTATCATGGCCATTCCATCTAACCTACACATCTTGGGACATGAAGGGGCAGTGTAGCATGGCTCTATTCCATCTACCCTGCATGTCTTTGCAGTGTGGGAGGAAACCAGTGCACCTGGAGGAAAACCACGCAGAAATGGGGAGAATGTGCAAACTCCACACAGACTGTCACCCAAGGCTGGAATTGAACCCGGGTCCCTGGCGGTTTGAGGTACCAGTGTTAACCACTGGGCTACCGTACTACCTCATGTCACCATGGTGGAATTGATGGGCCAAACGGTCTCCTTTTGGCCTGTAAGATTCTGTGAACATGAATGAACCTTTGTACTTATTCTTGTACAAACTGAATATGTTGTGAAAAATGGTAAATACAGTGACAGCTGAAAATCCAAAATGAAAACGGAAGATTACGGAATCACTCAGCAAATCTGGCAGAATCTGCAGAGGAAAACAATCATTGACAATCAGTGACCATTCTCAGGAAAGATCATTTAACTGAAGCATTTACTGTGCTTCTCCTCTCTCTCTCTCTCTCTCTCTCTCTGTCCAGAGGCTGCCTAATCGGCCAAATATTGCCATTATTTTCTGTACAATAATTGAACACTTTGCAAAGTTGTGATCTGCATTGCCCCGTTTTATCTTTAAAAGCTTTAATGTCAGGTTTTTCTTAATGGGGGTTCAAAGTAACCCATATATACTGAGAAAGGATTTGATTTATTATTGTCATATGTATTGGGATACAGCGAAAAGTATTGTTTCTTGTGTGCTATAGAGACAAAGCATACTGTTCATTGAGTACATAGGGGAAGAAGGAAAGGAGAGGGTGCAGAATATAGTGTTACAGTCATAGCTAGGCTGCAGAGAAAGATCAGTTTAATATAAAATAGGTCTATTCAAAAGTCTGATGGCAGCAGGGAAGAAGCTGTTCTTGAGTTGGCTGGTTTGCGATCTCAGACTTTTGTATCATTCTCCTGATGGGCGAAGGTGGAAGAGAGAATGTCCAGGGTCTGTGGGAATAACTTTAATCAAGGGATAAAGGATATTTTTTGTTTTTAATCAGCAGTCTGGAGTCTCTTCACAAACATGATTTTATAGACTTCTGGTTGAAATCAAACTGGGCGCCTAATTGCAATGTTGTCAGATATTAATTGTTGAGGGAATGTCTTCAAATCCCACACTCAACCTGATGCGAAAACACTTGGTGAAGAATTGGCACCGGTGGTCTGATAGGTCAGTCATTAAGTATAAAAGTAAAGTACTGCGACTGCTGGAATCTGAAAGAAAAACAGAAAATGCTGGAAAACCGCAGCAGGTCTGACAGCATCCGCGGCGAGACAGAGTGGCTCGTGCTACCAAATAAACTTGTTGGACTTTAAGCTGGTGTTGTGAGGCTTCTTACTGAGAGTGAATAGAGCCAACATTTCGAGTCTGAATGACCCTTTGTCAGAGCGCGGAACTTCTCACAATACCACAGAAGCTCTGATGAAGGGTCATCTGGACTCGAAACGTTGGCTCTGGTCCTTCTCCACAGATGCTGTCACACCTGCTGACATTTTGCAGCATTTTCTCTAGCAGCCATTTAATATATTTCGTGTGACATCCTTTTAACCATGTTTTTAATGAGAGATTTTTGATGCATTTGTTTAAAGGCGAAATAGAATCATAGAATGCCTCCAGTGCAGAAGGAGGCCATTTGGCCCATTGAGTCTACACCGACCACAATCCCACCCAGACCCCCCTTCCCATAATCCCAAGCATTTACCTAGCTAGTCCCCCTAATGCTAAGGGGAAATTTAGCATGGCCAATCCACCTAACCCGCACATCTTTAGACTGTGGGAGGAAACTGGAGCACCCAGAGGAAACCCACACAGACACGGGGAGAATGTGTGGACTCCACAGAGACAGTGACAGTGACAATATTCAACAGGAATGTCATAGGTACGCATTAATGTGTTATTATCACAGAATGGTACGGCCAGCTGTCGGGAAAAGCTAGCAACACTCAGCAGATCAGGCAGCATCTGTGGAGAGAAACAATGTTCGTGTTTCAATGCAGTGGTTGCATTAGAATGTTTTCATTCTCATTACATCATTATCTTTCAAAAGAACTGAACTAACTTTGGGATGCGTTGAGAGGCGCGCTGTGAATATAATTCTGAGCTTGAATATCCCTGAAGCGCTGAACATTACTGAAGCTTCTCTGCTTGCAGCCATCAGGACAAATACAAGAATACCAAATTTTAAACAATCACAGCAAAGTGTGGCTGATTGGCTGGCCAGTCAGTCCTGATGTGGGTATGCCGGCGTTGGACTGGCGTAAACACAGTAAAAAGTCTGACAACACCAGGTTTTAGTCCAACCTATTTATTTGATAATATACTCACAAGCTTTCGAGGGACACCCTCTTCGTCAGGTGAATGGAGAGCTTGTGAGTATATTATCAAATAAATAGGTTGGACTAAAACCTGGTGTTGTCAGACTTTTTACAGTCAGTCCTGATCAGCTTTGCCGTGGGGAAAGCAACCGGGAATTATGGGCTGGAATTTTCTGGCCATTCACGCCGGCGGGGCTCTCTTGTCCCACTGGCGGCGTACCCTCTGCCATGGGTTTCCCGGCAGCTTGGGGCGGTTCCAATGGGAATTCCCACTGATCGGAGAATCCCGCTGCCAGCGGATACTACGTCTTCTCCCGCCGCTGGAAAACCGCCGAGGGGAGGATAGAGAGTCTTGCCCATAGTCTCCCTCGGTCCCGGATAATTCAACAAAGACACGAGACTAAAACATATTCCCAAAATTGACAACGTGTCTCCCTTTCCAGCAATATAAATGTAGTTCTTTTTTAAAACTGCAATCAATGCTTGATCTCTTCTGCTTTAATTTGATTGATGACCCACGGCGCTAGAACAAGCAGCATAGTGTCTACGATTCCTGTTTTCCTTGTTGTACAATGTGCACACTAACCAAGATTTTTGATGTCCTTGCCTGCTAATATCCTCCCTGCTCCTCTGTTATTTTGACAGCTTTCTCCCCTTCAAAAGTCCTGGCTCTGCAATCACCCTCTGCTGTCTCCTCTCAGTCACTGTTACTCACTTGTGGGCCTCCTCAGTGTCTTTTGGCAGCCTATTCGCCCACGCACATTCACTGCCCGTGTCTGAACTTCAGCACTTTAAGCTGATGGTAGCCGTAGCGAGTACATTCTCCAATCCCCAACGCAAGATTTATTGGAACCCCTTCAATGCAGCCTTGGCTTGAGTTTACATAAATCAGTATCAATGGGCGTTTGTGTGTGATCCCTTTGTGAAGAAGACCCGCCCACCAAAATTAGCCACTCCATTGCAAAACTAAAATTAGCACTTCATTGCAAAGCTGGAGTGCCAGCACACTCTAGACGGGAACGATTAACTCTTCGTTGTGCTGTATGGCTAACTCAGAACGTGCACTTTGAAACAGTTGCTTTTATGTAGCACCTTTCATGATCACTAAATGTTCCAAAGCACTTTTGATTCGATTTGATTTATTATTGTCACATGCATCAACGCTACACAAAGCATGCTGTCCATAGAGAACGAAACGAGAGAGTGTGGAATGTAGTGTTACAGTCATAGCTAGGGTGCAGAGAAAGAGCAATGTAATGCAAGGGAGGTCCATTCAAAAGTCTGATGGCAGCAGGGAAGAAACTGTTCTTGAGTCAGCTGCTATGTGACTTCTGTACCTTTTTCCCAATGGAAGAAGGTGGAAGAGAGAATGTCTGGAGGGCGTGGGGTCCCTAATTATGCTGGCTGTTTTGCCGAGGCAGTAGGAAGTGTAGACGGAGTCAATGGATGGGAGGCTGGTTTGCATGATGGATTGGGCTACATTCACGACCTTTTGTAGTTCCTTGCAGTCTTGGGTAGAGCAGGAGCCTATACCAAGCTGTGATACAACCAGAAAGAATGCTTTCTAAGGTGCATCTGTAAAAGTTGGCGAGAGTTGTAGCTGACATGTCAAATTTCCTTAGTACTTTTGAAGTGCCCCTTCTTCTTGGGTGATCACTCACTAATGAGTATGGTTGTCCACCTCAGAAACTCCATGTTACTGGCTGTAGGTTCGGTGGGTCTTGCGTGGCTGATAAGTCTGACGCTAATACTCCATCTTTGACCACACACTCTGCAGATGTTTTCGGGAGGTTGGTTCGGTCCTTGGACACGGGATCGGGATGGGCGTTTCCATTCTCAGGCTCCTTTTTCCAGACCTCCTGTTGCCATTGGGTGCCCTCAAAGAATTGTGTCCCTTCAATCAGGACGCTCCTCCAAGCAGGCCTCTTCTGAGCAAAGAGTCTCCAGACATTGATGTCTCTCTTGCACGTACTCACTGTTGTCATGTTGGAAACACAGCAGCCAATCTTTGCACAGGAAACTCCTGCAAATAATGAAAGTTAAAAGTTTTTAAAGTTTATTTATTATTCACAAGTAGGCTTACATTAACACTGCAATGAAGTTACTGTGAAAACCCCCCAGTCGCCACACTCCGGCACCTGTTCGGGTGCACTGAGGGAGAATTTAGCACGGCCAATGCACTTAAGCTTCGGACTGTGGGAGGAAACCCATGCAGACACAGGGAGAACGTGCAGCCTCTGCACAGACAGTGACCCAAACTGGGAATCACACCCAAATCCCCTGGCGCTATGAGGCAACGGTGCTAACCTCTGTGCCACTGTGGCACCCGATACAAACGTTCAAAGATGTGCTGGTTAAGCAGATTTGTCATGTAAAATTACCCTTAGTGCCCCAAGATGTGTTGGTTGCGGGATTAACCACTGTGCCACCCCAAGTGATAATGATCAGGGAACCTTTTTGTAATGGTGTGGATTGAGGGATAAATATTGGCCAGGACACCAGGGGCAAACACTCCTCTGCTTATCATAGAATCCCTACAGTGCAGAAGGAGGCTATTTGGTCCATCGAGCCTGCACTGACCACAATCCCACCCAGGCCCTATTCACGTAACCCCTCATATTTACCCTGCTAATCCCCCTGCCACCAGGGTTAATTTCGTATGGCCAATGAATCTAACCTCACCTTTACTCTTCTGCTGCCAGGGCACGATCCCCGTGCCTGTAGCAGCGTTCTGGCCAACCTCACGTTTTAGTTCAAAGCTAAACAGCGATTGGTACTATACTGTATCTCTGTAGGTGTCACAGCCAATCCAATCCTGCCCTCATGTTCTGGATACTGATGCTGAATAGCAATCAGGTACAGAATTTGCCCGATTTAGTTCCCTCCCTCCCACTGTCAGGGCCACTCTCGCTGCTCCCCTTACCATGATTTCTTACACAACGTGGATCAAAAATCAATTTGCAAATTCCTACACACTGGCCATGTTAATGGAATAGTTAACCATCAATTATCAGTCCCTCCATTCTGAAAATACAAGGAGCAAGATGCTTTAATTTCTCACAGCCAATTTTGATTTCTTTGAAATAAAGCCATGGGATATTTTACATCCCCTGAGAGGGCATACAGGACAATGGTTTAATGTCTCTTCTGAAAGATGGCATCTCTGACATAAGAACATAATAAGAACATAAGAAATAGGAGCAGGGGTAGGCCATCTAGCCCTTCGAGCCTGCCCCGCCATTCAATAAGATCAAGGCTGATCTGTCGTGGCTCAGTTCCACATTCCCGCCCTCTCCCCATAACAATGCAGCATTGCGCTCAAGTGCCAGCCTTCATCTTTGCATTCCAATCCAGTCGCGGAATTTGAATCCGCAACCTTGGGGCAGCGTGATGGCACTATTCCCTCACAGCGCTAGGGACCTGGGTTCGATTCCCGGCTTGGGTTACTGTCTGCATGGAATTTGCATGTTCTCCCCGTGTCTGCATGGGTTTCCTCCGGGTGCTCCGGTTTCCTCCCACAGTCCAAAGATATGCGGGTTAGGTGCATTGACAATGCTAAATTGCCTGTTAGTGTCAAGGGGACCAGCTAGGGTTATAGGTATAGGGCCTGGGTGGGATTATGCTAAAATTGGCAGTTTAGTCAATGACTAAACTTCAGAAAAATTAGTTAATTGCCTGTAAAGCACCTTGGAATGTCCTGTGGTCATAAAAGGTGCTATGTTAATGCAAACAGTGGTTAGCACTGCTGATTCACAGCACCGGAGACCTGGGCTCTTGTCCAGTCCTGGATCACTGTTTGTGTAGAGTTTGCACATTCTCCCTGTGTCTGTGTGGGTTTCCTTCGGGTGCTCTGGTTTCCTCCCACAGTCCAGAGATGTGCGGGTCAGGTTGATTAGCCATTCTAAATTGACCCTTAGTGTCAGGGGGACTAACAGAGTAAATCCGTGGGGTTATGAGGATAGGAGCTGGGTGGGATTGTGGCTGATGGGCTGAGTGGCCTCCTTCTGCACTGCAGGGGTTCTGTGGATTCTAACCTTTTGACTCAAGGGCAAGAGCGCTATAAACTGAGCCCACAAGATAGATCCAGCACCCCTCAGAACAGTTACATAAACCCTTCCTCCCCTTCAACAGCTGAAAACACCTGTTGTAAAGTTAAAATTTATTTACTAGTGTCACGAGTAGGCTTACATTAACACTGCAATGAAATTATTGTGGAAATCTCCCAGTCACCATATTCTGGTTCCTGTTTGGATGCACTGAGGGAGAATTTAGCATGGCCAATGCATCAAACCAATATCTTTTTCGGACTGTGGGAGGAAACTGGAGCACCAGGAGGAAACCCATGCAGACATGGGGAGAACGTGCAGACTCCACACATTAAGTCACCTAAGGCTGGAATTGGACCCGGGTCCCTGGTGCTGTGAGGCAACAGTGCTAACCATCGCACTGCTCCTGCACATTTAAGGGGAAACGGCATACCATCCCTTGAAGGGAACTATCATGTGACCCAGTCTTGGTTTCATTTTGGCCTACGAGCAGAACACAGCGCACACAACTCTGCTGCTGACGTCTTTAAGGTTTCTATATTTTGAAGATGATATTATATGCCTAGTCTCAATAAATGTAGATGCGCCTAGTTTGGGAGCGTTTAAGAGATCCGTGGATAGGTTTATGGATGGAAAGGGATTGGTTTAGGTTAGAGGGTCATTGCTTTTTTAATTGGTCGGCGCAGCATCGTGGGCCGAAGGGCCTGTTCTGCGCTGTAATGCTCTATGTTCTAAATGAACCACAGCCTGTTTACACAATCCCTTATGAGTGATGCCTTTCAACACCCATGTTTCCTTCCCCATGTGAGTTTAAGGGCTCTGGTTCAATCCTGTGAGTTGTTGGCAAGTGTGAGGTGGTCCACTTTGGTAGGAAGAATGGTAGGAAGGACTATTACTTACGGGGCGAAAAACTGCAGCAGGCGACGGTGCAGAGGGACCTCGGGGTCCTTGTGCATGAGTCGCAAAAACCCAGCTTGCAGGTGCAGCAGGTGGTCAGGAAGGCGAATGGGATGCTGGCCTTCATAGCGAGGGGGATTGAATATAAAAGTAGGGAGGTCTTGCTGCAGCTGTATAGGGCATTGGTGAGGCCGCAACTGGAGTACTGTGTGCAGTTCTGGGCGCTGCACCTGCGCAAGGATATTTTGGCCTTGGAGGGAGTGCAGAGGAGGTTTACTAAGCTGATACTGGAGTTGAGGGGGTTGAGCTATGAGGAGAGGCTGAATAAACTAGGCTTGTACTCGTTAGAGTTTAGAAGAATGAGGGGAGATCTCATTGAGACGTATAAGATGATGAATGGGATGGATAGGATAGAGGTGGAGAGACTCTTCCCGCTCAAAAAAGACAGTAGGACTAGGGGGCACAGCCTCAAGATAAAAGGGGGGCGGTTTAGAATGGAGTTGAGGAGGAACTTCTTCACTCAAAGGGTGGTGAATCTCTGGAATTCTCTGCCCATTGAAGTGGTGGAGGCTGCCTCGCTAAATATTTTTAAGACGCGGGTTGATGGGTTTTTGATAAGAGAGGGGATTAACGGTTATGGGGAGAGGGCGGGAAAGTGGAACTGAGCAGCGACAGATCAGCCATGATCTTATTGAATGGCGGGGCAGGCTCGAAGGGCTAGATGGCCTACTCCTGCTCCTATTTCTTATGTTCTTATGTGTCAAATGCCTTCAGTGCGACTTAACTCGAAAGGGGAGAGTGTCAACCTGCCATTTTCAGTTGCTTTTCCCTGGAATGTTCACAGTTTTGAATTTCAAGGCAAGTAGCAGGATCGGCTGAAGTAGCAAAAGCATAAGATGTTGGGAAATCTCAGTAGACATGACAGCATCTGTGGGGAGAGAATAGAGCCAACATTTCGAGTCTGGATGACCCCTTGGCTCTGATGAAGGGTCATTCAGACTTGAAATGTTGGCTGTGTTCTCTCCCCACAGATGCTGTCAGGCCAGCTGAGATTTTCCAGCGTTTTCTTGTTTCTTGTTTCAGATTCCAGCATCCGCAGTACTTTGCTTTTATCTGAGGCTGAAGTGGCCATATCCTCCTCACTGGGTTAGACACTCCAGCGCCTCAGGGGAAATAAATTGGAAAGCAGTGGGGTGCAGCTTGCAAAGCCACACCTCGAGATGACATACAGCGCCAGATGGGACTGAGCCCCATGTGTTGCGAATTCAACAAGGCAGTTGAGCGAAAAGCCCAAGGGTACAACATGGTAAAAGCATGAAATGTAATTGGGGAAGTACCTGTGAAGGAGATGCCTGTGTTATTCTCTGTGCCGTGTTTTTATATACATAGCTGTTACTTAAGCAAGAACTCTGCTGATGTGCGTGCATCAAGGGCAAAGGGAGGCTGACTGAAGACAAGACAGCCAGATCAAGCCCCTTGAGTACCTACCTAATCTTTATTTCACAATAGCATACATGACCCCATGTGTTACTGCTGTTTAATAACTTGCTGTGCGTGCGTGCTTTTAGGGTAGAAATCTTTTGGTTTTCAAAGATCTGGTTGCGTCTGAGTGTTGGTGTTTGATCACATTGTGGCCCACGTGTATTGGTAGCCTCTCCCGTCCGTCTCCAAGGTGGTCTCTAATCAAATTGAAGCATTCTTAATGAGGTGGAAAGCTCACCCAATGAACACACAGGGTTCAATGAAGCATAAGCGAATTGTTTAAACTCCGAGCTAATAAAATCCTTGGCACAATTTTGAAACCCAGACCCAGAATGTGACCAACGTAATCACTGAAAATTACAAAGATAAAGTCTATTTATTAGCTGCAAGTAAGACTTACATTAACGCTGCAGTGAAGTTACTGTGAAATTCCCCAAGTTGCCACGCTCCAGCGCCTGTTCAGACACACTGAAGGAGAATTTAGCATGGCCAATGCACCCAACCAGCATGTTTTTCAGACCGTGGGAGGAAACTGGAGCACGCGGAGGAAACCCACGCAGACACAACGAGAATGTGCAAATTCCATGCAGGGACACGCGTTTGATTCCCAGCTCAGGTCACTGTCTGTGCAGAGTATACACGTTTTCCCATGTTTGCGTGGTTTTCCTTCGGGTGCTCTGGTTTCCTCCCACAGTCTAACGATCTGCAGGGTAGATGGATTGGCTAAGTTCTCCTTCACTGTCCCTGAACAGGCGCTGGAGTGTGGCGACTAGGGGATTTTCACAGTAACTTCATTATAGTGTTAATGTAAGCCCACTTTGGCTCAAATAAATAAACTTTAAAAGCATCACCTTGTTCTACAATGGTGATTGAGTAATTGTGACTGTTGATGGCCCAATGCAAATCAAGCCAAGTTCTTTAAAGGGAGAGAACATTGTTTTTGTTTATTCATCTGTGGGACATGGACATGTCTGGCAGGTCAGCATTTATTGCCCATCCCTAGTTGCCCTTGGAGGTCAGTTGAGAGTCGTAGAGGTTTATAGCATGGAAAGAGGCCCTTCGGCCCAACTTGTCCATGCTGCCCAGTTTTTACCATTACGCTCGTCCCAATTGCCCACCTTTGGCCCATATCCCTCTACACTCATCATTCCCATGTAACTGTCTAAAAGCTTTTCAAAAGACAAAATTGCACCCATCTCTACTCCTACCTCTGGCAGCTCGTTCCAGACACTCACCACTCTCTGAGTGAAACAATTGTTGCCCCCCGGACCCTTTTGTATCTCTCCCCTCTCAACTTAACCCTATGCTCTCTGATCACCTTCCCCCTTCAGAATGTCCAGCAACCGCTCAGAGACGTCCTTGACCCTGGCAGCAGGGAGGCACCGCACCATCCTTGAGTCTCGATCGTGGCCACAGAAACGTCTGTCAACCACATTGCTGTGGCTTTGGAGTCCCATGTAGGCCAAACCAGTTAAGGATGGAAAATCTCCTTTCCATCAATGAACCAGATGGATTTTTCTGACAATCGTCAGTGGTTTTACGATCATCAATAGATTTGTAATTCCAGGTTTATTTTATTGAAGTCAAATTCCACCATCTGCTGTATTTGAACCTGGGTCCCTAGAAAATCGGGCAGCACGGTGGCACAATCGGGTGGCATGGTGTCATAATGGCTAGCACTGCTGCCTCACAGCATCAGGGACCCGGGTTCAATTCCGTCCTCGGTCTGTGCGGAGTTTCCACATTTTCCCCACGTCTGCGTGGATTTCCTCCGGGTGCTCCGGTTTCCTCCCACAGTCTAAAGATGTGTGGGGTTAGGTTGATTGGCCATGCTAAATTAATCCTTAGTTTCAGGGGGTTATAGGGTAAATACGTGGGGTTACGGGATTAGAACCTGGGTGGGATTGTGGTCATCAGTGCAGATACGATGGGCCGAATGGCCTCCTTCTGCACTGTAGGGATTGTCTGATTAGCTGAGTTTCTGGGATAATAGTCTCGCGAAAATATCACCAGGCCTTTGCCTACCCATGGTTCACCAATGTTTTTCCTGGACTCTGCTGGCATGGGGACTCCATTTGGAACCTGTTCACTTGAAAATTCACTGGTTGTGGGTTGAGCTGGCTGATGGGCATCGGGAGGCCATTTCACCATCGCACGTTGGTGCATCACAGCAGGCCCTGGTCATGCCAGTTTACCCGACACACTCCCTGTGTCCCAAGAGTTAATTTGCTCTCGAGTGTTATTCAAAGTTGCACGAAAGAAGCTCTAAGGTTGGAAAGCGGTTATTAATTTTGCTTTTAAACATGAATCTAATTTACATTTAAACAAGTTTAAATCTGCTAAAGTAGAAAATTTAATTTATGAAAATTATAATTCGGATAAATAATATAATGCATTTCCTTGAAAGGGCTTTAAAAAATATTTGAGTCTTATTTTCATACATTCACTGCGCACAAAGCTAATGTGTTCTGCTTGAGAGAAAGACAAATAAGAGTTTTGAAAAATAGACTAATGATTAGCGCTGCTGAATTATTTATTCAAAGCTGTTCATCATGGAAGGCCGCAAAATAAAGCATTCAAAGTAATTATAAGTGTATGCCTTTTGGATCTTGGGGGTCAGCCTAGATAAAATCACTCTATTCTGGGCTCCCTCAATGACTCGATTGGTAAACTCCATCTGTATCTGAACTCTGAAGGCACAGGGGATCGCAAATGAATGTCCCCGTGCTGTGTAGGGTTAATCTGACTTGGACACGGACACCTGACCCCCGGGGTGCCTGTTTTTAGGGAAGGGAGAGTTTTTGTCAAAACCCTTCTCGCTGCTGATGAAGTAGCAAAACATAACATAAGAAATAGGAGCAGGAGTAGGCCATCTAGCCCTTCGAGCCTGCCCCGCCATTCAATAAGATCATGGCTGATCTGAAGTGGATCAGTTCCACTTTCCCGCTTTCTCCCCATAACCCTTAATTCCCCTGTCTATCAGAAACCTATCTACCCGTGACTTAAATATATTCAGCGAGGCAGCCTCCACCACTTCAATGGGCAGAGAATTCCAGAGACTCACCACCCTTTGAGTGAAGAAGTTCCTCCTCAACTCCGATCTAAACTGTACCCCCCTTATCTTGAGGCTGTGCCCTCTACTTCTGCTGTCCTTTCTAAGCGGGAAGAATCTCTCTACCTCTACCCTATCCATCCCCTTCATTATCTTATACGTCTCTATAAGATCCCCCCTCATCCTTCTAAACTCCAACGAGTACAGACCCAGTCTATTTAGTCTCCATAGTCTAACCCCCTCAACTCCGGTATCAGCCTAGTGAGCCTTCTCTGCACCCCCTCCAAGGCCAATATATCCTTCCGCAAGTGCAGCGACCAAAACTGCACACAATACTCCAGCTGCGGCCTCACCAGTGCCCTGTACAGTTGCAGCAAGATCTCGCTGCTTTTATATTCTATCCCCCTTGCTATCAAGGCCAGCATCCCATTCGCCTTCTTGATCACCTGCACAGCCTGTGGAAGACCAAGCAAAGCGGGGTGGGACATTGAGGGCAGTTTAGACCCGCAAGGCCCAGAAAGGGTGGATGTGGAGAGGATGTTTCCACTAGTAGGCACAACCTCAGGGATGATCCGTTCAAACAGGAATTTCTTCAGCCGGAGAGTGGTGAATCTGTGGAACTCTTTGCCGCAGAAGGCTGTGGAGGCTGGGTCACTGAGTGTCTTTAAGACAGAGGTAGATAGGTTCTTGATTAATAAGGGGATCAGGGGTTATGGGGAAAAGGCAGGAGAATGGGGATGAGAAAAAAAATCAGCCATGATTGAATGGTGGAGCAGACTCGATGGGCCGAGTGGCCTAATTCTGCTTCTTTGTCTTATGGTCTAAATGATGCAGTCAGGATTAAGTTTAAAAGATTATTTATTAGTGTCGTAAGCAGGCTTACATTAACACTGCAGTGAAGTTACTGTGAAAATCACCTCGTCGCCACACTCTGGCACCTGTTCGGGTACACTGAGGGAAAATTTAGCATGGCCAATCCACCTAACGCCTTTTAGACTGTGGGAAGAAATTGAAGCACCCGAAGGAAACCCACGCAGACACAGGGAGAACGTGCAGACTCCGCACAGACAGTGACCCAAGCCGGGAATCGAGCCCAGGTCCCTGGCGCTGGGAGGCAGCAGTGCTAACCACTGTGCCACCCATGTTAATATGAGGAGAATAGGTTGTTAAAGATATCACACGTCAGGTGTTGAGGGTGGCACGGTAGCACAGTGGTTAGCACTGCTGCTTCACAGCTCTAGGGTCTTGGGTTCGATTCCTGGCTCGGGTCACTGTCTGTGTGGAGTTTGCACATTCTCCTCGTGTCTGCGTGGGTTTCCTCTGGTTTCCTCCCACAGTCCAAAGACGTGTGCGTTAGGTTGATTGGCCATGCTAAGAAATTGCCCCTTAGTATCCAGGGTTGTGTAGGTTAGAGGGATTAGTGGGTATAATATATGGGGATAGGGCCTGGGTGGGATTGTGTTCGGTGCAGACTCGATGGGCTGAAGGGTCTCTTTCTGCACTGTAGAATTCGATGATCTGGGGCAATTAGGGATGGGCAATAAATGTTGCCTTTGCCAGTGATGTACAAAACAAACCTGTATTTATACAGCCCATTTCATAACGCTGGGGTATCCAATCCACATCTGATTTCCTTTTTGAACTGTAGGGAAGTGCAGCACACATCTTGCGCACAGCAAGCTTCCACCACCAGAGATGCGAAAACGCCAGACAATGTGTTTTGGCAATTTTGTTTGAGGTGTTGGATATTGGCCAAGATTTCGAGAGAACACGCTTTCCTTCCTTTGAACTAGTGCCATGGGATCTATTACATCCATTTCAAAAGGAAAGACAGGGACTTGGTTTTAACATTTCGCTGAAATATGACACTTTCGACAGTGCAAAATTCCCTCAGTTCAGTGTCAGTTTAGATTCTGCCCTCGAGTCTCTCCTCAAGTCTCCTGTGTGTGAGTGTGTGTGTGTGTCTGTACGTGTGTGCGTATGTGTTTGTGTGCGTGTGTGTACATGTGTGTGTACATGTGTGTGTACATGTGTGTGCATGTGTGAGTTTGTGTGTGTGTGTACATGTGTATGTGTGTGTGTTTGTGTGTGTGTATGTGTTTGTGTGTGCATGTGTGAGTTTGTGTGTGTGTGTGTATGTGTTTGTGTGTGCATGTGTGAGTTTGTGTGTGTGTGTGTGTGTCTGTGTGTGATCAATGGCCACCTTGATTGACTTTGGACCATGGCCAGAATTCTCTGGCCGTTCACGCCCCACCGCTCCTGCCATCTAGCACTCGGCCAAATCTCTGTCGGTGCAGCGGGATGGGAGAGTCTCGCTGGTGTGAATGGTCGGAAAATTCCACCCAATGTTTATTGATTGGTGAAGTGGGTTCAAGAGGCTGTATGGCCTACTTCTGAATCTTGTTCTGTCTTTATTATGTTCTTCAAAGAATCGCTTCTTTGTTGAAAAAATTGTTGAGGTAAATTGCTCAATCAAAAACAAGAATAGATAGGTGCGAGTTGCACAAACGCAGGGGGAACAGCTTGCCCCACACATATTTACAAAATAATTCTCGACACAGATCAGAAAGACTCCCAGTTCAACTCCTCAACAATGATTTTTTTTTGTTATTTGTTCCTGGACATTTTTTTTGTGTAGACAGGCAGTTAGATTGTGCAGGAAGGCTCCCAATCTGACATTGTAAACTGTAAATTTGAGGGGAACTTGGAGTGGTTGTACATGGTGTGAGTTTGCTTGTTTTTGTCTGGGGCCAGTATTTATTGCCCATCCCTGAGGGCAGTTAAGCGTCAACATGTAGGCCAGACCAGGGGTAAGGGTGGCAGATTTCCTTCTCTCATCAGCGAACCAACTGGGTTTTTACAACAGTTGGTAGTGGTTTCGTGGTCTTCATTAGACTTTTAATTCCAAATTTTTATTGAATTCAAATTTCATCATTTGCCATGGTGGGATTCGAACTCAAGATGCCAGAGCCTTACCCTGGGTCTCTGAACCAGTGACTAGTTCACCTCTCCAGTTTACAGAATGAGCAATTCTTAGAGAAATAACCATTGATCTGAGATAATTGGATCCATTCGGTTCATCGAGTCTGCACCAACAGCAGTCCCACCCAGGTTCTATCTCCGTAACTTCACGTATTTACCCTGCTAATCCCCCTGACAGGAAGGAAGTAATTTACCAAGGCCAATCCACATAACCTGAATCGAATTGGATGTGATAATCTGCACATCTTTGGAGTGTGGGAGGAAACCGGAATACCCGGAGGATATGCACACAGACATGGGAAAAACGTGCAAACTCCACACAGACAGTGACCCAAGCTGCAAATTAAACCCGGGTCCTGACGCTGTGAGGCAGCAGTGCTAGCCACTGTGCCACCGTGCTGTCCCACAGGGTGATGTTAATGGGAATTTGCCCATCCTAAACATGTCTGCGTGGGTTTCCTCTGGGTTTCCTCCCACAGTCCAAAGGCGTGCAGGTTAGGCAGATTAGCCATGATAAATTGGCCCTTAGTCAATTTAGCCAGGAGGATTAGCAAGGTAAATGCACAGGGTTACATGGATCGGGCCTGGGTGGAATTATGGTCAGTGCAGACTCAGTGGGCTGAATGGCCTCTTCTGCACTGTAGGGATTCTATGATTCTAAAATGGTAGATCCTAAAGTCCTGATACAAAGATGCACAATGTTTATGCCTTTGTTAATGCCACAGGCAACAGAATATCTAGTCTAAAAGAGAAACTGCTGGAAAATCTCGACAGGTCTGACAGCATCTGTAAAGAGAGGAAAGAGCTGTTGATTCGAATCCAGATGACCCATTGTTAAAGCTAAAAGGCATGGAAAGTGGGAGATATTTATACTGCAGGGTGAGGGAATGAAAGATGAGTCACAGCCACGGAAACCAGGAGAAAGGCTGATAATGGCAGCCCAAAGAGAGAATAGAAGGTGTGAATGGCCAAGTGGCAGAGAAGCTGAAATCAGAGGGTAAACTGTGACAGATAAGAACGTAAGAACATAAGAAATAGGAGCAGGAGTAGGCCATCTAGCCCTTCGAGCCTGCCCCGCCATTCAATAAGATCATGGCTGATCTGTCGCTGCTCAGTTCCACTTTCCCGCTTTCTCCCCATAACCCTTAATCCCCTCTCTTATCAAAAACCCATCAACCCGTGTCTTAAAAATATTTAGCGAGGCAGCCTCCACCACCTCAATGGGCAGAGAATTCCAGAGATTCACCACCCTTTGAGTGAAGAAGTTCCTCCTCAACTCCGTTCTAAACCGCCTCCCTTTTATCTTGAGGCTGTGCCCCCTAGTCCCACTGTCTTTTTTGAGCAGGAAGAGTCTCTCCACCTCTATCCTATCCATCCCATTCATCATCTTATACGTCTCAATGAGATCTCCCCTCATTCTTCTAAACTCTAACGAGTACAAGCCCAGTTTATTCAGCCTCTCCTCATAGCTCAACCCCCTCAACTCCGGTATCAGCCTAGTAAACCTCCTCTGCACTCCCTCCAAGGCCAAAATATCTTTGCGCAGGTGTGGCGCCCAAAACTGCACACAGTACTCCAGCTGCGGCCTCACCAATGCCCTATATAGCTGCAGCAAGACCTCCCTACTTTTATATTCAATCCCCCTCGCTATGAAGGCCAGCATCCCATTCGCCTTCCTGACCACCTGCTGCACCTGCAAGCTGGGTTTTTGCGACTCATGCACAAGGACCCCGAGGTCCCTCTGCACCGTCGCCTGCTGCAGTTTTTCGCCCCGTAAGTAATAGTCCTTCCAACCATTCTTCCTACCAAAGTGGACCACCTCACACTTGCCAACATTAAATTCCATTTGCCATTTCCTGGCCCATTCACCCAGCCTATCTAGATCCTTCTGCAGACTCTCCACACCCTCCGCACAATTTGCCGTTCCCCCAATCTTGGTGTCATCAGCATAAAGATGAGCCATAGGCACAAAAACAAGGGGAAAGGCTGCTAATGGCAGCCCATAGAGAGAATAGAGGGTGTGAATGGCCAAAGGGCCGAGAAACTGAAATCAGAGGGTAAACTGTGACAGATAAAGATGTGGGCGGGAGGGGAGATGGGTGGGAGCGAGGTTAAGTTGAGGAAGAGGGGGAAAAAGGAAGCAAAGATGGAGAAAAGGTAAAAGGGGAGATAAAATAGCGGGACACCGTGCTGGGGAGAGAAGAAAAACAAAGATAAAGAAATGAAAGGTAGAGAACAATTAAAAATTAAATAAAATGAAAACAAAGGGATTGAGGTGGGGTAGCGTTGATCATCTGAAGTTGTTGAATTCGATGTTGAGATTGGAAGGCTGTAAAGTGCCGGAAGATGAGATGCCGTTCCTCCAGTTTGAGTTGAGCTTCACTGGAACATTGCAGCAGGCCAAGGACAGACGTGTGGGCATGGGAGCAGGATGGTGTGTTAAAGATGGCAAGCAACCGGAAGGTCAGGGTCCTGACTGCGCACAGACCGAAGGTGCTGAGCAAAGCTTTTATCCAGAATAGCTGGCCACTTGGCTGTTTGTGGGATCTTGCTGTTGGCTGACTGCATTTGCACGCGCAACCCCTAATGGCCTCCAGAAGTAATCGATTGGATGTGTGAGCGCAGAGTCGGACGTGGGGGGGTGGGGGGGCGGTGGGATGCGCAAGCCCGTTCTTTATGAAGGCAGTGTCCCCCTTTGACATTTTCGCTGGAAGTGGGAGGCTGACGGACGCACTGAGCACGGTTATGAAGTACTGGGTGACCTTTCTCTGAGCCAACAACCCGCAATCTCTCTCAAATCTCCTCATTTAAACCTGATCCTTGCTTCAGATGTAGCATTGTCCCAGGGCCGGATCAATTTTGAAAAAAAAACGGCTCGTGGAGAATACGAGGGAATGAATTCCGACCACGGCAGAGTTGGGATGCGACCCAGGAGAGCTTGGAGCGACCCCCACTCGCTGCCAAAAGCAAGCGGTCGTGTCTGTTTTTCTGTTCTTGAGTAGCCACATATCCTCTTTGCAATCGAAGTCCAAAAGGCTTTGAGCATTGTTTAAATAAAATAATGCAGCAAGACGGCACAGCCCAATAGTTTGGCTCTTAAAACGGAGCTGTGAAATGGTTAAAAAAAGTGAGATCCTATCTTTTTAATAAGCAGTTGTTCCACTGTCTGGGTGCATTATAGTATTAAATGTTCCATACATGCAAGCTGAAGATATGCCAACACTTCATGTCCAGGGAATACAGTTGCTGAGAGAATGAGTCTATTACTGTACATACAAATGAGTGCATTGCAGAAATAGCTTCACTGGTGACTAACTGATGCAGATCTTTGTTCATAGAGCAGAGCACTTACTTGTTTATCACAAGATAAGATT
Source organism: Carcharhinus amblyrhynchos (assembly GCF_965287045.1). Classification (NCBI taxonomy): domain Eukaryota; kingdom Metazoa; phylum Chordata; class Chondrichthyes; order Carcharhiniformes; family Carcharhinidae; genus Carcharhinus; species Carcharhinus amblyrhynchos. The sequence continues at coordinate 7,928,334 of NC_137332.1, read as the reverse complement.
TGAACAAGAGCTATTGTTGTCGTTTGAAAGGTTTACTACGCACTGTGGAATTTTCCATATTAACAGAGCCCTTTTCACAGGTTGCTTTGATTGCTACATTTACCTAGAACGTGTGAAGATTTCTTGGCAGTTGGGCTAAAGAGCCACATGCCGGCAGATAAAGTAAAGCCGCCCCGTCCTGCTGCACAGCATTGCCACGGGGCAGAAGGAGGCTGTTCGGCCCATTGTTGTCTGCACCGGCCCTCCAAATGAGCATCCTCTCTCTGCTCTTTTCCCCGTACCTCTGCACACTGTTTCTGTTCAAATAATCGTCTAATTCCCTCAGGAATGCCTCAATTTACACAACTTCTTCACCCAGCAGGCGAGTTTGCTGATTTGACTTTCTCTCGAGGTTTCCTTTTGGTTTTTATTCTCTTGCTCGATCATTTTGACCTCAGGACGCTCCAAGAAGTGCTGACTGAACTGGTGATCGTTTTTGAACGCTCGCACAAAATCCGTTCACTTTACATGAGTTAAAATAACTCCATCAACCTCTGCACCTTCCATTCAATCACTCCCTCAACCTCTCCGCTCTCCATTCAATCACTCCCTCAACCTCTCCGCTCTCCATAAAATCACTCACTCAACCTCTCCGCTCTCCATTCAATCACTCACTCAACCTCTCCGCTCTCCATTCAATCACTCACTCAACCTCTCCGCTCTCCATTCAATCACTCACTCAACCTCTCCGCCCTCCATTCAATCACTCCCTCAACCTCTGCACCTTCCATTCAATCACTCCCTCAACCTCTGCACCTTCCATTCAATCACTCCTTCAACCTCTCCGCCCTCCATTCAATCGCTCCCTCAACCTCTCTGCCCTCCATTGAACCACTCCCTCATCCTCTGCACCTTCCATTCAATCACTCCCTCAACCTCTCCGCCCTCCATTCAATCGCTCCCTCAACCTCTCCGCCCTCCATTCAATCGCTCCCTCAACCTCTCTGCCCTCCATTCAATCACACCTCAACCTCTCCACCCTCCATTCAATCACTCCCTCAACCTCTGCATCCCCCATTCAATCACTCTTTCAATCTCTCCACCTCCATTTCAAACATTCCCTCAACCTCTGCACTCTCCATTTGAATCATTTCCTCAACCTCTGCGCCCTCTATTTTAAACATTTAGCTAATGTTCTGGTGACCCGGGTTCGAATCCTGCCTAGGCAGACGGTGGAATTTGAATTCAATAAAAGAAAATGTGGAATTAAGAATGTGCTGATGACCATGAAACCATTGCCGGAAAAACTATCTGGTTCACTAATGTACTTTAGGGAAGAAAATCTGCCAGTCTTACTTGGTCTGGCCTACATGTGACTCGGCCCGGTAGCATAGTGGTTAGCACTGCTGCTTCATAGCTCCGAGGACCTGGGTTCGATTCCCGGCTTGGGTCACTGTCTGTGTGGAGTTTGCACATTCTCTTCATGTCGATATGGGTTTCCTCCGGGTGCTCCGGTTTCCTTCCACAGTCCAAAGAAGTGTGGGCTAGGTTGATTGGCCATGCTAAAAATTGCGGCTTAGTGTCCTGAGATGCATAAATTAGAGGGATTAGCGGGTAAATATGTAGGGATATGGGGGTAGGACCTGGGTGGGATTGTGGTTGGTGCAGACGTGATGGGCTGAATGGCCTCTTTCTGCACTGTAGGGATTCTATAACTCCAGAATCACAGCAATGTGGCTGACTTTCAACTGCCCTCAGGCAACTAGGGATGGGCAATAAGTGCTGGCCAACCAGTGATGATCAATGTCCCACAAATGAATCAAAAAACACTCCTTCAACCTTTCTGCCCTCCATTTTAATCACTCCGTCAACATCTCCACCCTCCATCTAAAACACTCCCTCAACCTCTCCGCCCTCCATTTAAAACACTTCCTTAACCTCTCCGCCCTCCATTTAAAACACTCCCTCAACCTCTCCGCCCTCTATTTAAGCTGCACCCATGGTTTTGACAGCCCCTCCAAACACCCTTCCCTTCAGCCGGGCACCTATTTTGTTTCTGAATCCACCCCAGTGCAGCCCCAGTGGATTCCATCCCAGCGCAGTCCCAGTGGATTCCATCCCAGCGCAGCCGCAGTGGATTCCATCCCAGTGCAGCCCCAGTGGATTCCACCCCAGTGCAGTCCCAGTGAATTCCACCCCAGTGCAGTCCCAGTGGATGCCACCCTAGTGCCGCCCCAGTGGATTCCACCCCAGTGCACTCCCAGTGGATTCCACCCCAGTGCAGTCGCAGTGGATTCCACCCCAGTGCAGTCCCAGTGGATGCCACCCTAGTGCCGCCCCTGTGGATTCCACCCCAGTGCACGCCCAGTGGATTCCACCCCAGTGCAGTCCCAGTGGATTCCATCCCAGTGCACTCCCAGTGGATTCCACCCTAGTGCAGTCCCAGTGGATTCCACCCCAGTGCAGCCCCAGTGGATTCCATCCCAGTGCAGCCCCAGTGGATTCCATCCCAGTGCAGTCCCAGTGGATTCCATCCCAGTGCACTCCCAGTGGATTCCACCCTAGTGCAGTCCCAGTGGATCCACCCCAGTGCAGCCCCAGTGGATTCCATCCCAGTGCAGCCCCAGTGGATTCCATCCCAGTGCAGCCCCAGTGGATTCCATCCCAGTGCAGTCCCAGTGGATTCCATCCCAGTGCAGCCCCAGTGGATTCCACCCCAGTGCAGTCCCAGTGGATTCCACCCCAGTGCAGCCCCAGTGGATTCCATCCCAGTGCAGCCCCAGTGGATTCCACCCCAGTGCAGTCCCAGTGGATTCCACCCCAGTGCAGTCCCAGTGGATTCCACCCCAGTGCAGTCCCAGTGGATTCCACCCCGGTGCAGTGCCAGTGGATTCCACCCCAGTGCAGCCCCAGTGGATTCCACCCCAGTGCAGCCCCAGTGGATTCCACCCTAGTGCAGCCCCAGTGGATTCCATCCCAGTGGATTCCACCCCAGTGCAGTCCCAGTGGATTCCACCCCAGTGCAGCCCCAGTGGATTCCACCCCAGTGCAGTCCCAGTGGATTCCACCCCAGTGCAGTCCCAGTGGATCCACTCCCAGTGGATTCCACCCCAGTGCAGCCTCAGTGGATTCCATTAGTGCAGCCCCAGTGGATTCCACCCTAGTTCAGCCCCAGTGGATTCCATCCCAGTGCAGCCCCAGTGGATTCCACCCCAGTGCAGCCCCAGTGGATTCCACCCTAGTGCAGCCCCAGTGGATTCCATCCCAGTGCAGCCCCAGTGGATTCCATCCCAGTGCACTCCCAGTGGATTCCACCCCAGTGCAGTCCCAGTGGATTCCACCCCAGTGCACTCCCAGTGGATTCCACCCCAGTGCAGCCCCAGTGGATTCCATCCCAGTGCAGTCCCAGTGGATTCCATCCCAGTGCAGCCACAGTGGATTCCACCCCAGTGCAGTCCCAGTGGATTCCATCCCAGTGCAGTCCCAGTGGATTCCATCCCAGTGCAGCCCCAGTGGATTCCACCCCAGTGCAGTCCCAGTGGATCCATCCCAGTGCAGCCCCAGTGGATTCCATCCCAGTGCAGCCCCAGTGGATTCCATCCCAGTGCAGCCCCAGTGGATTCCATCCCAGTGCAGCCCCAGTGGATTCCATCCCAGTGCACTCCCAGTGGATTCCACCCCAGTGCAGTCCCAGTGGATTCCACCCCAGTGCACTCCCAGTGGATTCCACCCCAGTGCAGTCCCAGTGGATTCCACCCCGGTGCAGTGCCAGTGGATTCCATCCCAGTGCAGCCCCAGTGGATTCCACCCCAGTGCAGCCCCAGTGGATTCCACCCTAGTGCAGCCCCAGTGGATTCCATCCCAGTGCAGCCCCAGTAGATTCCACCCCAGTGCAGCCCCAGTGGATTCCACCCCAGTGCAGCCCCAGTGGAGTCCACCCTAGTGCAGCCCCAGTGGATTCCATCCCAGTGCAGCCCCAGTGGATTCCACCCCAGTGCAGTCCCAGTGGATTCCACCCCAGTGCAGTCCCAGTGGATTCCACCCCAGTGCAGTCCCAGTGGATTCCACCCCAGTGCACTCCCAGTGGATTCCATCCCAGTGCAGCCCCAGTGGATTCCATCCCAGTGCAGTCCCAGTGGATTCCATCCCAGTGCAGCCCCAGTGGATTCCATCCCAGCGCAGCCCCAGTGGATTCCACCCCAGTGCAGTCCCAGTGGATTCCACCCCAGTGCAGTGCCAGTGGATTCCACCCTAGTGCACTCCCAGTGGATTCCACCCCAGTGCACTCCCAGTGGATTCCATCTCAGTGCAGCCCCAGTGGATTCCACCCCAGCGCAGCCCCAGTGGATTCCATCCTAGTGCAGTCCCAGTGGATCCCACCCCAGTGCACTTCCAGTGGATTCCAGCCCAGTGCAATCTCATTGGGTTCCACCCCAGTGGAGTCCTCCTGGCTCTTTTTGTGTTCCACATTAAAGATGCTGTATAAATATAAGCTTTTGCAACATGCTGAACCTTCCTTATTGCCAGAAACGCTTTACGCAGCAGTAGATTCCAGAGGCTAATTCTTCCATGATCAGGTTTAACAGACTGGAACTAGAACAACAATTTAATTATGTCCCTGTGTTTGAGGAATTACGTATTTTTCATTTTTGTTGCACAGTTAATGGTGAGGGTCAGCACTCTTCAGGTCAAACCATTTGTGTTTTCAAATTTCTTGGATCACCCACGAACAGCTAACTCCCAAAATGTCCAAACCTTGCTTGGTAAGCAAAGATAGCAATGTTAGTACGTGCCACACCAGTCATTTCTCACCTCTTAGAGCTGGCAAACTTCAGTCCCATTCCAGTGACTTTTGATTTGATTTATTATTGTCACATGTATTAGTATACAGTAAAAAGTATTGTTTCTTGCACGCTATACAGACAAAGCATACTGTTCCTAGAGAAGGAAAGGGGAGAGTGCAGAATGTAGTGTTACAGTCATAGCTAGGGTGTAGAGAAAGGTCAACTTAATGCAAGGTAGGTCCATTCAAAAGTCTGATCGCAGCAGGGAAGAAGCTGTTCTTGAGTCGGTTGGTGCGTGACCTCAGACTTTTGTATCTTTTTCCCAAAGGAAGAAGGTGGAAGAGAGAATGTCCGGGGTGCGTGGGGTCCTTAATTATGCTGGCTGCTTTGCCGAGGCAGCGGGAAGTATAGACGGAGTCAATGGATGGGAGGCTGGTTTGCGTGAAGGATTGGGCTACATTCATGACCTTTTGTAGTTCCTTGTGGTCTTGGGCAGAGCAGGAGCCATACCGAGCTGTGGTACAACCAGAAAGAATGCTTTCTACGGTGCATCTTTAAAAATTGGTCAGAGTCATAGCGGACATGCCAAATTTCCTTAGTCTTCTGAAAAAGTAGAGGAGTTGGTGGACTTTCTTAGCTATAGTGTAGGTTAATATGAAAACCAAGTGCTTGGGAATGCTGAGGAAGTCAGGCAGCATCTATTCTTGAACTCGGCAAGGGGTGTGGGAACCCAGGAGATCACATCAGACAGTAACACTAAAGTGCGCAGAATACAGAAAGAGATAAATGGCACTGTTAACAAAAAATAGTCAGAATAGGGTAACATGGTGAAAGAGTGGTTAGCACTGCTGCCTCACAGCGTCACGGCCCCAGGTTCCACGGTTCCATTGGCTGTGTGGAACTCCCCACACCTGCCCCCCCCCCCCCCACCCCCCCACGCTCCCCCCACCACCACCACCACCATTGCAAGCGAGGATGGAGGATGTGACACCTTGCCAAATTTCCCTTCGCCGCAGTGGGACCGCAGAGAATCCCGCTGGCATGAATCTCCTCGTGTTTGCGTGGGTTTCCCCCCCACAGTCCGAAAGACGTGCTGGTGAGATGCATTGGCCATGCTAAATTCTCCCTCAGTGCACCCGAACAGGCACTGGCATGTGGCAATTAGGGGATTTTCACAGCAACTTCATTGCAGTGTTAATGTAAACCAACTTATGACGATAATAAATAAACTTAAAAATAGCCAGTTAAGTGGTCGAGTCAGAGAAAGAAAGCAATCGGGTCTAAATCAGGACAGTGTGAGTTGCAAGTGCTGATTACTATGTGAAATGATAATGTGGCGATTTGGTTTGATTTACTATTGTCACATATATTAGTATACAGTGAAAAGTATTGCTTCTTGCGCACTATATAGACAAAGCATACCATTCATAGAGAAAGAAAAGAGAGCAAGAGACCTTGCTTAAGCAAGGGCATGGGATGTTAAATATTCACAGAATCATTGATTCACTACAGTGCAGTAGGAGGCCATTTGGCCCTTCAAACCTGTACCGACCACAATCCGACCCAGGCCCTACCCCTGAAACACCATGCATTTACCCTGCTAAACCCCCTGATACTAAGGGACAATTTACCACGGCCGGTCCACCGAGCACGCACACCTTTGTGTTCCCGGATGCTGGGGCCGGAATTTTCCGGTCATTCATGCCAGCGGGATTCTCCGGTCCCACTGGGGTGAAGGGAAATTTGGCCAGGTGTCAGATGCTCTATCCTCGGTTGCAATGGTGGTGGGAGGGAGGGGGTGCGGGCGTGGCGGGTGGGAGGGGGGTGCTGAACAGCTGGAGAATTCCGGAAAGGTGGAAGAAACGGAGGAGGGGTGGCTGTATTGATTGAGGAGAGCATTACAGTGTTGGAGTGAGAGAATGTCCCGGGGGATCAAAGACAGAATTGATTTGGCTAGACCTCAGGAACAAAAAAAAGGTGTAATTACACAGCTCGGCGTAGGCTTTAGGCCACCAACTGTGGGAAAGATGTCGAGGAGTAAGTTTGCAGCGATATTACAAAGAGGTGCAAAACTTGTCAAGTAGTTACGACGAGGGATCTTTAATTACCTGAAAATGGACGGGGATCATGAGTGGCAAGATTGTTCAGGAGAATTTTCTGTAGCAGTACATTTCCAGCCAACGAGAAGGGCAATGTTGATAGCCCTGGCTCTTGGAAATGAGTTGAGCCCATTGGATCAGTGGAAGAACATTTTCAGGCAATGTGATCATCGTATGATCCAAGTTTAGACTGACGATGGAAAATGCCAAATATCAACCCAGAGTAAAAATAATTAACTGAGGTAAGAGTGGATCTGGGTTGAATAAATTGGAATCAAATGTTGGCAAGAGAAATAGTCAGCAAATCTTCAAAAAGAGAGAGTTTGGGCACAGTCAGGAAATGTTTTTTTAAAGATATGTTGGCTTTCACAGTGAGAGGATTTAAGTATAGGGATAGGGATGTTTTTACTGCAATTGTATAGGGCGCTGGTGAGGCCACACCTGAAGTATTATGACCAGTTTCTGTGAGGAAGGGCGTAAGGGAGTGGAGCGAAGGTTTACCAGGCTGATTCCTGGGATGATAGGTCTGTCATATGAGGACAGACTACACTGGTTAGGATTATATTCACTGGAGTTTAGAAGAGTCAGAGGGAATCTAATGGAACATAGAACAGTACAGCACAGTACAGGCCCTTTGGCCCTCAATGTTGTGCCGAGCTTTGTCTGAAACCAAGATCAAGCTATCCCAATCCCTATCATTCTGGTGTGCTCCATGTGCCCCTCTCCTTGGTGAACACTGAAGAATAGTATTCATTCATCGCCTCCCCTATCTCTTCTGACTCCATGCAGAAGTTCCCACTATGATCCTTGACCGACCCTAACCTCACCCTGGTCATTCTTTTATTTCTCACATAAGAATAAAAAGCCTTGGGGTTTTCCTTTATCCGACCCACCAAGGACTTCTCATGCCCTCTCCTAACTCTCCTAAGCCCTTTTTTTAGCTCATTCCTTGCTACCTTGTAACCCTCAAGCGACCCAACTGAACCTTGTTTTCTCATCCTTACGTATGCTTCCATTGCAATAATGAAGGACACAGAATTACGGTCACTATCTCCAAAGTGCTCTCCCACAAACAAATCTAAACTTGGCCCGGTTCATTAGCCAGTACCAAGTCCAATGTGGCCCCCACCTCTTGTCGGCCTATCCACATATTGGGTCAGGAAACTCTCCTGCACACACTGTACAAAAACTGTCCCATCTGAACTATTCGGCCTATAAAGGTTCCAATCAATATTTGGAAAGTTAAAGTCACTCATGATAACTACCCTGTGGCTTCCACGCCTATACATAATCTGCTTTGCAATTTCCTCCTCCACATCTCTATTACTATTTGGGGGCCTGTAGAAAACTCCTAACAACGTGACCAATCCTTTCCTATTTCTAACTTCAGCCCATATTACCTCAGTAGACAGATTGCTCTTGAAATGCGTTTCAGCAGCCGTTAAACTATCCTTGCTTAACAATGCTACTCCTCCACCTCTTTTCCCACCTTCCCTACTCTTACTGAAACATCTATACTCCGGAACTGCCAACAAACATTCCCTGTCCCTGTTGTAACCATGTCTCTGTAGTGGCCGCAACATCGTAGACTCAAATCTCATAGAAACTCATAAAATTCTAACAGGGTTAGACAGGATAGATTCAGAAAGAATGTTCCCAATGGTGGGGGAGTCTAGAACCAGGCGTCATAGTTTGAGGATACCTTTCAGGACTGAGGTGAGGAGAAATTTCTTCACACAGAGGGTGGTGAATGTGTGGAATTCACTACCACAGGATGTAGCTGAGGCCAAAACGTTGTGTGATTTCAAGAAGAAATTAGATATCGCTCTTGGAGTTAAAGGGATCAAGGGATATGAGGGGGAAGGAGGGGGTGGTATCAGGATATTGAATTCGATGATCAGCCATGATCAAGGTGAATGGTGGAGCAGGCTCGAAGAGTCAAATAGCCTACACCTGCTTCTAGTTTCTACACTTCTGAACATAGAACATAGAACATTACAGCACAGAACAGGCCCTTCGGCCCACGATGTTGCGCCGACCAGTTTATAAAAAAAAAACACTGACCCACTAATCTAAACCAATCCCTTTTCGTCCATAAACCTATCCACAGATCTCTTAAACGCCCCCAAACTAGGCGCATTTACAACTGCAGCAGGCAGGGCATTCCAGTCCCTCACCACCCTCTGGGTAAAGAACCAACCCCTGACATCCGTCCTGTAACTACCCCCCCTTAATTTAAAGCCATGCCCCCTTGTGCTAGCTTTCCCCATCCGAGGAAAAAGGCTATCACTATCCACCCTATCTAAACCTCTAATCATCTTATACGTTTCAATAAGATCCCCTCTTAGCCTCCTTCTTTCCAGCAAAAACAACCCCAAATCCCTCAGTCTCTCCTCATAGGACCTCCCCTCCATACCAGGCAACATCCTGGTAAACCTCCTCTGCACCCTCTCCAAAGCCTCCACGTCCTTCCTGTAATGTGGGGACCAGAACTGCACACAATACTCCAAGTGCGGCCGCACCAGAGTTGTGTACAGTTGCAACATGACGCTGCGACTCCTAAATTCAATCCCCCTACCAATAAACGCCAAGACACCGTATGCCTTCTTAACAACCTTATCTACTTGATTTCCAACTTTCAGGGATCTATGTACACATACACCTAGATCCCTCTGCTCCTCCACACTATTCAAAGTCCTCCCGTTAGCCCTATACTCAACACATCTGTTACTCCTACTGAAATGAATTACCTCACACTTCTCCGCATTAAACTCCATCCGCCGCCTCTCGGCCCAGCTCTGCAACCTGTCTAAGTCACCCTGCAAACTATGACACCCTTCCTCACAATCTACCACACCTCCGACTTTGGTGTCATCAGCAAACTTACTAATCCACCCAACTATACCCTCATCCAGATCATTAATAAAAATTACAAACAGCAGTGGCCCCAAAACAGATCCCTGAGGCACACCACTCGTAACCGAACTCCATGACGAATATTTACCATCAACCACCACCCTCTGTCTCCTATCTGCTAGCCAATTCCTGATCCAAGTACCTAGATTACCCCCAATCCCATACATCTGCATTTTCTGGGAGAGATCCGCTGAAAGGTAAGATAAGGAAGAAAAAGTGTGCTTATGACAGATGTCAGGTGGAACATACAATTGAGAACGAAGCTGAATATCAAAGGCTCAGGGAGGATTTGAGAAAACAAACAAGAGGAGCAAAGAGGGAAATGAAAACAGAGAGTGCTGGAAAAACTCAGCAGGTCTGGCAGCACCCGTGGACAGAGAGAAACATAATTAACATTTTGAGTCCAGTGCGAGATATACATTGAACAGGAACTGTTCCCACAGGTGAGAGGATCGAGAATGAGGGGGTACGGATTTAATGTTGTTGGGAGAAGAAGCAAAAACAAGAGGAGAGAAACTTCCTCACACAGCGAGTGGTGGGGATGGGGAATGCATTGCCTGAGACTGGTGGAGGCAGATTTTATTGAAGCATTTAAAAGGGATTTGGCCTGCTCTCTGAAAAAAGAAAGAATTTGCAGGGGAGAAGGTGGGAGAAGGGCACCAGAGGTGCCATCTGGAATCACAGAATCCCGAGATTGCAGTATAGGCCATTCGACCCATCGAGCCTGCACTGACTCTCTGACAGAGTATACTCTCCCCCTCCCCATCCCCATAACCCCACTCATTTCCCATGGTCAATTCACCAAATCTACACATCTTTGGACATTAAGGCCTTGTTTTTACGGACACAGCCTCCCCACAGTCGGGGCGGGCGAGGCTCGCAGAGCGGCATTCCCCGTTGGCTGTGAACATGACCTTACAAACCTTGGACGGCAGTAAAATCAGGGCCGAAGGGACAGATTAGCACGGCCAATTCACCTCACTTGCACATCTTTGGATAGTGGGAGGAAACCTGGAGGGAACACCAGATATGGGGAAAACGCATAAACTCAACATTGACAATGACCCAAGCCGGGAATCGAAACCAGATCCCTGGTGCTGTGAGACGGCAGAGATAACCACTGTGCCATCGCGCCGCCCCATCTTTCACATCAGCCGTTAAGCCTCGCAGGCTTCCCTGGTGACAGAACTTCAAGGAAGACCAGGGCCTTTCTTTTCCTGGCGTTCTGGCCAACACGTATCCCCTGAAAACAGATCAGCTCTTTGCTGTGTGTGTGAATTGGCATCCGGACTTCCAGCTACAAAAATATTTCCTTGGCCAAACAATATATCCTCTCAAAAAAAAAATCGGATGATCTGGCCACGAGCATGTTACTGCCTATGGGAGCTTGCTGTGTGTACAGTTGCTCCTGTATTTCCAGTAGTCCAACAGTGACTACACTACTCCTTTGCCTGTGAAGTACATTGAGACATGCTGAAGAGATGAAAGGGGATAATAAATGCAAGTCTTTCTTTCCACGCTTGAACAATGCCATGCCAGTTGATCTTAAATATTAAAAATTAGGAGCAGACCCTTACAGCTGGTCCTCTATCTCAATGCCATATTCCAGCTGTCTCCCCGTACCACTTGATGCTGTTAAGATCTAAAGGGTTATCTATTCTTTCTCAAACACATTCTGTGTCTTGGTCTCCGTCGCTTTCTGTGGGAGAGAATTCCATAGGTTCACTACCCTTTGAATTATTTTTTATTCATTCATGGGACATGGGTGTTGCCGATTGGTCAGCATTTATTGCCCATCCCTCGTTGTCCTTGGAGGGCAGTTGTGACTCAACCACATTGCTGTGGGTCGGGAATCACACGTAGGCCAGACCACGTAAGGGTGGCGGATTTCCTTCCCTAAAGGACATCAGTGAACCAGATGGGTTTTTCCGACAAGCGACAATGGTTTCATGGTCATCAGTAGACTTTTAATTCCAGATAATTTTATTGAATTCAAATTCCACCAAATGCCATGGCGGGATTTGAACCCAGGGCCCCCAAAACATTAGTTGAGTTTCCGGGTTAATAGTCAAGTCATCTTTCCTCATCTCAGTCCTAAGGAGTCTACCCTGTATCCTGAAACTGTGTCTCCTGGTTCTAGAGTCCCCAGTAAAAAGTCTGACAACACCAGGTTTTAGTCCAACCGGTTTATTTGATAATACTCACAAGCTTTCGAGGTTCCCCTCTTCGTCAGGGAAACTAAGTTAGGATTGTTTTCACTGGAGTTCAGACGAATGAAGGGGGGATCTTGTAAGATTCTAACAGGATTGGACAGATGTAGGAAGGATGTTCCCGATGGTGGGGGCGTCCAGATCAGGGGTCACAATCTGAGGATCCAGTGCGGACCATTTACGACGGAGATGAGGAGACATTTCTCCACCCAAAGAGTGGTGAGCCTGTGGAATTCATTACAATAGGAAGTAGTTGATGCCAAACCACTGAATGCATTAAAGAGGCGGCTGGATAAGGGGTGAATGGGATCAAAGGTTATAGGGAGAAAGCAGAATTGGGCTATTGAGTTGGATGAGCAGCCATGATCGTGATGAATGATGGGGCAGCCTCGAAGGGCTGAATGGCCTTCTCCTGTTCCTATCATCTACATTTCTACAAAGGACAGTCTCACCAACCCCAGTACCAGCCTAGAGAATCTTCGCTGCACTCCCTCTGTGGCAAATATACCCTTTCTTGGGTGGGGAGACCAAAAATGCATATTGGTTAACGAGAGAGCCACCCGTAAGCCATTTGGCAGTCTGACAGTGTTTACACTTGCAGTGACCTCAACTGGGCAACCCGCGCAGTGTTGGCCATGGTGATTCAGGCGCTCTCCACTGGGTGACCCACTGATGCCTGCTAACTTGGATGGGAAGACTAACCAATGATGGCGCAAGTCACCCTTGTGGGGCTCCACATGGCATGTGGCGTGCCTTCATGCCAGGAGGGCAAAAAATTTTCACAAAGCTAAAGCGTTAAGCGCACCGATTTTAAGATAATTGGAAAGAGAACCAAAGGGTGTGATGAGGCGAATTGATGTCTGCTTTCATGAAGTAAGTAGCCCTGAACTGGAAAGCATTGTTTCAGTGGATGGTGGAAGCAGATTCAGTAGCAATGCTCCACAGAGATTGGATAAATAACTGGAATTTTGCTGGAAAAGAGCAGAGAAGAGGGGGGCGGCGGGCAATTGGATAGTTTTTCAAAGAGCCAGTATCAACTCGAAAGGCTGAATGGCCTGCTGCTTCTAAATTGTATTTTTGTACAAGTACTGTCGTTGTGACATCGATAGTCAGGGGCTTTTTCCCAGCATGGAAATGTCAGTTACAAGGGTGCAAGGGCTCAAGGTGAAAGGGGGAAGGTTTGAGGGAGAATGTGTGGGGAAAGTGTGCAGAACAAAGAAAATTACAGCACAGGAACAGGCCCTTCGGCCCTCCAAGCCTGCGCCGATGGTGCTGCCCGACTGATCTAAAACCCCCTCCCTTTCCAGGGGTCATACCCCTCTATTCCCATCCTATTCATGTATTTGTCCAGACACCCCTTAAAAGTCACTATCGTATCTGCTTCCACTATCTCCCCAGGCAGTGAGTTCCAGGCACCCACCACCCTCTGTGTAAAAAAACTTGCCGCCTACATCTCCTTTAAACTTTGCTCCCCGCACCTTAAACCCTATACCCCTCGTAACTGATTTTTCCCACCCTGAGGAAAAGCTTTTGACTACCCATTCTGTCCATGCCCCTCACTTCTATCATGTCGCCCCTCAACCTCCATCGTCCCGGTGAGAACAAACCACGTTTCTCCAAGCTGTCCTCATAGCTAATGCCAGGCAACATCCTGGTAAATCTTTACCCTCTCCAAAGCCTCCAGAAGAGAGTGGTGGGTGCCTGGAACGAGCTGCCAGAGGAGGTGATGAAAGCAGACAAACTAGCAACACATCAGAGGCATCAGGATGGGCACGTGAGTAAGGAGGCAATAGAGAGATACGGACTGAGTGAGGGCAGAATTTTTTTTTAGTTTAGTTTGGGCATCATGACTGGCACAGTCTTGGAGGCCCTGTCCATGTGCTGTACTTTTCTTCGCTGTCTTTGTTCTATTGTGTTAGACATCCCCTGCCCGTGTCTCTCCGTCCTGATACCCACCAGTCGCAGAAGCTAAAGGATCAATTTCTGAGATTTCTGGCAATTTTAACTGATTCTATTTTGGGAAAAAAAAGGGCACAAAATCAAGGCTTCACAGTGACCCGGAGAAATGGCGCATGCTTTGTGTAGGAAATTGGAGGGGGCAGTTCTCTCTTTAAAATTAAGAACTGCAGAAACAACTCTCTCTCCTCCGTCTGTCTGAGTGTTTCCTTCCAAGCTTCATGATGAGGGAATTATTGAAGAAGCATTGCCAGATGGATGATTGTTGACCTTGGCTCAATAGTGGCACTGTCGGCTTTAAGGCAGAAGGTTGTGGGTTCATAGTCCCTCTTCCAGAGAATTGAGCGCAAAATCTCGATTGGCACACGCAGAGGAATGCAGAACCGTCAGAAGTACGGCCTTTGGGAGGGGATTTGAAAGCCTGCCTTCGCGGGTGGATGTAAAAGATCCCTTGGCGCTATCTTAGGGAATGGGAGTTCTTCCTGCTGTCTTGTCTGATACTTATGCATCAGCCAGCATCACCAAAATCAATAATTTAGTAATTTGACCCAGATTTGGTCTCCCTGCATTCGAAGGAATGGCATTTGCTAAGGAGAGAGAGCAGAATGCAGTGTTACAGCCATAGGAAAGAGTTAGAATAAAATTTTAGAAGCAAAGAATGAGACTAAACGATAGAATTAGAAGGTTTTTCTGGGCACAGCTTGCAGGAAGTGGCCGGAGTGACAAAGGGTCATCTGGACCCGAAACATCAGCTCTTTTCTTTCCCTAAGATGCAGCCAGACCTGATGAGATTTTCCAGCGTTTTCTGTTTTGGAATACTTTTCACTGTTAACTAATACATATCCTAATAAAAGTTTCTATAATTATGAACGGCACCTGATAGAAGTTCATAAAATCGAGAGTTATAGATAGGGTGAACAGTTGGAAGCTTTTTCCCAGGGCGGAAATGACAATTACAAGGGAGCACAAGTTCAAGATAAAGGGCGGAAAGGTTCATTGGAGGTATGCGGGGGAAGTTTTTTTACACAGAGAGTGATGGGGGGGGGCCTGGAATGCACTGTCAAGTGAGGTGGTTGAGGCAGACATGTTAGCTGCATTTAAGACTTAGACACATGAGCAGGCAGGGATAGGGGGATATAGGGTGGTCTAGATAGGTAAATGTGATCAGCGCAGGCTTGGAGGGCCGAAGGGCCTGTTCCTGTGCTGCACTGTTCTCTGTTCTTTTGTTCCGATGTGATAATAATAAATCAAATCGAATCATCATTCGTGGTCAACAGTCCAGAGGCTGACTTGCGGGTAGAAATTTCCATTAAAAAGTCGCCCCTTTCAGAAAGGATATAAGAACATAAGAACTAGGAGCAGGAGTCGGCCATCTGGCCCCTCGAGCCTGCTCCGCCATTCAATAAGATCATTGCTGAACTTTTTGTGGACTCAGCTCCACTTACCCACCCGCTCACCATGACCCTTAATTCCCTTTTTGCTCAAAAATGTATCTATCTTTGCCTTAAAAACGTTCAATGAGATAGCCTCAACTGCTTCACTGGGCAGAGAATTCCACAGATTCACAACCCTTTGTGTGAAGAAATTCCTCCTCATCTCAATCCTAAATCTGCTTCCCCTTATCTTAAGGCCATGCCCCCTAGTTCTAGTTTCACCTGCCAGTGGAAACAGCTTTCCTGCTTCTACCTTATCTTTTCCCTTCATAACCTTATATGTTTCTATAAGATCTCCCCTCATTCTTCTGAATTCCAATGAGTATAGCCCCAGTCTACTCAGTCTCTCTTCATAGCCAACCCCTTCAACTCCGGAATCAACCTGGTGAACCTTCTCTGCACTCCTTCCAATGCCAGTGTATCTTTTTTCAAGTAAGGGAAGGTGTTACAAACTGGGTGGAACTCTAAGAATCAGATTGAGCAATCATCATGAAACTGCACAGAGTTCACAACAGAGAGTATAAATTAGATTTGGACCATTTTCAGGAAGGAAAACACTGATGGGTTTTGGGGATGAGATTAAAAAAACACAGAAAAATAAGAGAAAATAAATTAAGAGACCCACAGTTACAAGATTATTTTTTTCAGGGCCTGAGAAGTTGTTCAGCGGTAGTCATCATTTATTTTGCAATTTAAAAGCCTGCATGATAAATGTGGCAGCTTGAACTTGCACTCAGCTATTTTATTAGTGGGTAAATACATCAATTTAAATATAATGTGATTTGCAAAAAAGCTAAAGGCAATGTCTGGCAAACCTTTATGCCATGCTTAGTTCCAATTTGGAATGTATTACTTGAGTGTGTGACAGGGGAAAGATTTAATTGGATCTTTAAAAATGGAATTGGAGCAGCATCTGAAGGGTTGTGGGGTTGCTAGGAGAGGACAGAGGAGTGGGACTAGTCAAATTGCTCCCGCAGTGAACCAGCGTGAGCTCACCTGACCAAATGACTCCCCCCCCCCCTCCCCGTGCTGTAACCATTCTCTAAGTTTAGTGCCTGGTCTATCAGCAATGCCTGTGACAATGATTTAATTTGATTTGATTTTTATTTGCTTTAGTATTGTCGCATATATTAATGTACAGTGAAAAATAAGAAGTCCTACAGGCTTTATTTGGTAGGACAAGCTTTCGGAGCACTGCCCCTTCCTCAGGTGAGTCACTCCGAAAACGTGTGCCCCCAAATAAACCTGTTGGACTTTAAACTGGTGTTGTGAGACTTCTTACCGTGCCCACCCCAGTCCAACGCCACATTATGTGTGCAGTGAAGAGTATTGTTTTTTGCATGCTAAACAGACAAAGAATACAGTTTATACAGAAGGAAACGAGAGAGTGCAAAATATAGTGTTGCAATCACAGCTAGGATGTAGAGAAAGGTCAACTCATTGCAAGATAGGTCCATTCAAAAGTCTGATGGCAGCAGTCGGGAAGAAGCTGTCCTTGAGCTGGTTGGTTCGTGACTGCCGGCTTTTGTATCTTTTTTCCTGATGGAAGAAGTTGGAAGAGAGAATTTCCAGGGTGTGTGGGATCCTTAATTATGCTGGCTGCTTTGCCGAGGCAGCGGGAGGTGTAGACAGAGTCACTAGATGAGAGGCTGGTTTGCGTGATGGGTTGGGCTATATTTTCAACCTTTTGTAGTTCCTTGCGGTCTTGGGCAGAGCAGGAGCCATACCAAGCTGTGATATAACCAGAAAGAATGCTTTCTATGGTGCATCTGTAAACGATGGTGAGAGTCGTAGCTGACATGCCAAATTTCCTTAGTCTTTGAGAAAGTAGAGGCGTTGGTGGGCTTTCTTAACTATAGTTTGGCATGGGGTGACTAGGATAGTTTTTGGTGATCTGGACACTTAAAAACTTGAAGCTCTCAACCCTTTCTACTGTGCCTCTCTTGATATAGAACAGTGGCATGTTCTTCACTATGCCTCCTGAAGTTGCTGACAATCTCCTATACATCCTGTGCAAGGATCTCTGGACTGTATGGATTTTTGAGTCCGAGTGCGCATGTGTGCTGGCTGAAGTTACTGTCAATTTACCTTGCGATAATGTTGTTGCGGATAGCCTAGATTTTGCTGTAATAATAGCAGTGCGGCTATTATCTCACTGCCATGCATGAATTGGCTGCTGTGTTTCCCACATTACCGTTCGCAGTCATTGTTGTAATTTATTGGTTGTAAAGTGCTTTGGGATGTCCCGAGGTCTTTATTTCCTTAACAGTTTACATCTGAAGTGCTGTTGCTCTGCAGACATAACAATAATTGACAACATTAAGCCAACGTTGGCCAGGAGAGCTTCCCGGCTGTTCACAGAGGTCCCACAAAACTGCAACGTCCCACAGTGCGTTTTAGAGATGTCGGTCAAAGGGGAAATATTTGGTGAGGACACCGGGGAAAAGCTCCTGGCTCTTCAAAATAGCGCCATGGGATCTTTTATGGCGATCGATGAGGACAGACTGGGAGCCCATAGAATCCCTGCACTGCAGAAGGAGGCCATTCAGCCCATCGAGTCTGCACTGACTCTACGACAGGTCATCTTACCCCAGGCCCTATCCCTGCAGCCAATGTATTTACCCTGCCAATCCCCCTAACCAACACATCCTGGGACACTAAGGGGCAATTTAGCATGGCCAATCCGCCTAACTTTCAACAGTGGGAGGAAACCGGAGTTTCCCAAAGGAAACCCACGCAGACACGGGGAGAATGTGCAGTCCCTGCACAGACTGTGAGCCCAAGCCGGGAATCGAACCCAAGCCTCCTGGCACTGTGAGACAGCAGTGTTAACCACCATGTTGGCATCGTGCCTCCTCCGAAAGATGGTACCTCATACAGTGCAGAGGACCCCCTCTCAGATCTCAGTCTGAATCTTATGCTCAAGTCTCTGGAGTGAGCGTTGAAGCTACAAGTTGCTGCCCAGTAAACCACTGTCAGCGTAATGGTTAAAAGCTGACGGTTAAAATGGTCTGGCAAGTCCCAAGGATGTATCCCGGCTCTTGCGTAAATGCAGATTCTTCATCAACTCTCTTCCGCAGTTGAGCCTTGGGCATGATTGCGGAGAAAACGTTTGCAATTGCAGACAGTTTAGGATTGTAGATTTTGTGTGCTTGAAGTGAGCTAACATTAGTGGATCAAAAAAAAAATAGGAAGTGTTTGATCCCTGAGTGAAGAAGTAAGGATGCGTCTGTTGTAACGCGCTCCATGGGTTTGTATGTTTTTTATTGCGTGCGGATGGGATGCAGTTTAAAGAAAATCTTCACAAAAGGCAAGAAAGCTTTCAGCAAAGCAACATCTAATCGCTTGGCTCCCATCCAATATGCGGAGCTCAGTTCTTAAAAAAAAATCAACTGTTAAATGTTAAAAGTGTAAACTGTGATCTGAAGAAACTACCGCGAGCGCGTATCTTGGCCTAATCCGCAGCATCTGTCTTGACAAGTAAACACAGAGCTTTGGATCTACCTCTTTTGAGTCCAGGGGACGTCCAGTTAAAACCTCCTTTGGTGGCAGGGAGGAACGATTGCCAAAGGAGAAAAGCAAACCTGGGCCGACGACTCCCCGCCCTTTCTGTTTTTGTTTAAAGTCTGGGACAAGCCTGTGTGTGCCCCTGCAAAGACGCGACGTCCCAAACAAACAACAACAAACAAACAAAATTAAAAAATGGGCATCGTCTTGACAAAACAGCTGGCATCTGTTGATGCTGCCGGACAGCTGCTGTTCCTGACCAGTGTTGGCGAGGACATTCATTACGGGACTCGAAATAAAAGATGCTCTGAGCCAAAGAAAATCCAATTCACCGACAGCACACTGACTTTAATTGCACACTAATGATTTTCGAACTGTTTGTGGGTTGATTTAATGTAATTGATACTTGCAGTTCAACTTGGGTGAACCTCCTGTATGTTCATTATAGAAATTGTCTCTCTACATTTCTATGTCATAATTTACCACGCCAGCTTATTTTTCCCCCTCTCCTCATTAAATCATATCAGGAATTGAAGGCCTTTCCTTCCCTTTTGCAACTCCCTCCTTGCAGATTTTTAATAAAATGGTGCTGCTGGTGCAATGCCAGCACGTGTGCCAAGCCCTAATTGACCTTGGGGGTATGGATCTTCTGTCGTGCGTCAGGCAGACCAGGTCAGGGTGGTTGATTGCATTCGCTAAAAGGGCAGAGTGGCCAGAACCTTACCACAGTTCGCAGCCGGCAGGATTTTCCCGTCGGATAGTCAGATATTCCTAGGGTAGAAAAGTCAAGGACGTAGGTTCGAGGTGCGTGGGAAAAAGTTTAGAGGAGACGTGCGAGGTGAGTTTTTTTTACACAGAAGGTGGTGAATGTCTGGACCGTGCTACCTGGGGAGGTGGTGGGAGCAGGTACGATAGGGGCATTTAAGGGGCATCTAGACAAATACATGAATAGGATGTTAATGGAAGGATAGGGGCTCAGTAAGCGCATACGGTTTTAGTTTAGGCAGGCACTGTGGTCAGTGCGGGCTTGGAGGGCCGAAGGGCCTGTTCCTGTGCTGTAATTTTCTTTGTTCTATCCCTCCGCAGTGAACGGAGGTTTGGCTGGGCGCCAAATTCTCCGACTTCACTGCAGCAGGAGTGAGGGTTGAACAGCGGGTAAGGTGACGCCCGGTGAATCAGATGCGTTTTTTTGACAATTGTTACTACTTTCATGATTACCATTACTGAGACGAGCTTTATATTCCAGATCCAGTAATTGGACTTAAAGTTCCCTCACTGCCGTAATGGGATTTGAACCTATGTCCCCAGAGCCTGGACCTCTGGTTTGCTGATCGTCCCGCTCGTACTTAAGGACCAGTCTCACTCCAATGGGTTTAGAACTTGGGGATAGGTGTAGGCTATTCAGTTAGATCATGGCATAGTGGCACAAGTGGTTAGCACTGCTGCCTCACAGTGTCGGAGACCCAGGTTCAGTTTCTGGCTGGGTCACTGTCTGTGTGGAGTCTGCACGTTCTCCCTGCATCTGCATGGGTTTCCTTCGGGTGCTCCGGTTCCCTCCCACAGTCCGAAAGACGTGCTGGTTAGGTGCGTTGGCCCAACAGGCATCAGACTGTGGCGACTAGGGGAATTTCGCAGTAACTTCATTGCAGTGCTGATGTAAGCCTTACTTGTGACTAATAAATAATCTTTTAAATCAGATCAAATTAAAAAGGTTGACCTTTCAGTAGGATGTGACAAATCCCATGATGCTATCCAGGGAAACAGGCCTCCACCCAACCTCGAAAATGAGCTCCGACCCTGATCACAGCAGCTGGTCAATGGTAATAAATGCTGTTCAATCCTCTCAGTCTTGATTTACAAGTTTTATCTGTGCAAAATGGCTGCCTTGCTTGCCTACTTGCAGTCAGCGCACTAGTTTAGTTGGGTGCGCAGCACTTTTACGACCTTTCTAAGCAACATGACCAAACACAAGCCTTTGTTTTGAAGCTGAATGCAGAAATTCGACTCTATTATGATTTTCAGCTGAGGGATCCTATGCCACAGCTGATTGTTAGCATTACCAACATCCCAGGGTTGACAACAGGGAAAGTGCTTTTGTAAAGGGAGCAGATGCTTTGTCTGTTGTTTGTTTGGTTGGTTGATTTTTTTTTTGATTGTGGAGATAGCGCTTGCTTTGTGTGGCGTTGGCAGAATTCCATTTCCTGCCAGTGCTCCTCTTTGCCCATAAGGACAACCTGACTCCTCTCAATGACAAGTCAAGTTGTCTGACATGTGCAGCTCTCCGAGCAGGATTCCGACATTCCCGCTTGCGTTAGCACATCTCGAGCAATAGTGCCCAGAAAATGCTGGCAACAAACCTGTTGTGGCGATCTGTGGCAATTGTCCCTTTAAGGCCAACACAGCAGAAAGAGGGTCAACTGGTTCGGGGTAAGCAGTTGTGACTGAGTGGTCGTCTAAGTGGATAAGCTGGGGTCCTCTCTTGGACAGTACATATGTCGAGGCTGGGACAGCCAGATGGGCTACTGCTCTCACTATAGTTTTTCCTATTAATAAATACCCTTTGTGTTTCTAATGACATCTAATCAAATCTAAATCTAATTTAGGGCAGCACAGTGGCACAGTGGTTAGCACTGCTGCCTCATTGCATCAGAAACCCAAGTTCAATTCCTGGCTTGGGTCTGTGTGTAGTTTGCACATTCTCCTCGTATCTGCGTGGGTTTCCACCAGCTGCTCTGGTTTCTTCCCTCAGTCCAAAGATGTATGGGTTAGGTTGATTGGCCATGCTAAATTGCCCTTTAGTGTCAGATGGACTAAGCAGGGTAAATATGTGCGGCTGTGGGGGCTAGAGGCTGGATAGGATTGTGGTTGGTGCAGACTCGATGGGCCGAATGGCTTCCTTTCTGCTCTGTAGGCATTCTATGAAGTCTTGTCATTGCAGCTGTAAATAATGTATTCCTTTTTGTTAAAAACATGCATTGTGCGATGCTCATGTATGTGTTACACATGCAATTAATTCCTTAAAGATACAGTGACTCTTGAACAGCTGGCAATGCAACCATTGTGGGTGGCACAGTGGTTAGCACTGCTGCCTCACAACGCTGGGGTCCTGGGTTCTATTCCGGCCTTGGGGTGATTGTCTGTGTGGAGTTTACACATTTCCTCTGTGTCTGTGTGGGCTCTCTCTGAATGCTATGGTTTCCTCCCACACAATCCTTGGGTGGGATTGCTGTCGGTGCAGGTTCAATGGGCCGAAAGGCACTATATGATTTGATAATTGTATTACATAACTTGCAAGTTGCTCCAAATCGCAATGAAATTGGTAACTGGTTTCGTAATAATTTGGTCGCAGTGGTCAAAGGAGGAGTCGTGGCTTAGACAACGGGTGGACTTTCCTATTCTCCTTTGAGATACCTGGTTAAAGTCCAACAGGTTTATTTGCTAGCGTGGGATTTCGGAGCACTCACCTGATGAAGGAGCAGCACTCTGAAAGCTCGTGCTACCAAATAAACCTGCTGGACTTTAACCTGGTGTTGTGAGACTACTTACTGTGTGCACGCCAGTCCAACTCCGGCAACTCCACATCATTGAGATATCTGAGATGTTAGTAGATGGGTCAGCATTCAAAACTTCAACAAACGCCTTGAAATATGAGCTCAACTTGTACACAGTATAAAAGTGAACTGCCCATCTGTTGCTATCTTTGTCGTATGCCACACAGGGCGTTTGCTTCATGGGACTTTCTTGAACTCCCCCGCGTCTGCACAACACGGCTCACAGAATCATAGAATCACAGAATCCCAGTGCAGAAGGAGGTTATTCGGCCCATCGAGTCTGCACCAACCACAATCCCACCCAGGCCCTATCCCCACAACCCCACATATTTACCCTTCTAATCCCGTAACGCTAAGGGGCAAATCAGCATGGCCAATCCACCTAACTTGTAGATCTTTGCACTCCTCAATCGCCTGCTTGATCCCTAATGCCTGGCTATGAAGTCCACAAAACATCCATTTATAGAGGGTGACTCCTGATACAAGTCTAATATATTGAAACAAAACAGGGAGATCGATGTGAATGCAAAACCTCAGGGTGAAATTTTCCAGTTGTTCTCGCTGGTGGGATTTTCTGCTCCCGCTGCAGTGAATGGAGTTTTCAAGTTTATTCATTAGTGTCGCAAGTAGACTTGCATTAACACTGCAAGGAAGTTACTGTGAAAATCTGCTGGTCGCCATACTCCCAACGCCTGTTCGGGTACACTAAGGGAGAATTTAGCATGACCAATGCATCCAACCAGCATGTCTTTTGGACTGTGGGAGGAAATCAGAGTACCCGGAGGAAACCCACGCAGACATGGGGAGAACCTGCAGACTCTGCACAGACAGTGACCCAAGCTGAGAATCGAACTTGGCCCCCTGGCGCTGTGAGGCAGCAGTGCTAACTGCTGTGCCACCACTCTCCATTCTCACTTGCAATGATGGTGGGGCATTGAATGGCTGGAAAATTCCAGTCATGATTTAGGTTTGAAAAGGCAGGGTCATCTGGCAATCCCTGACTTACACTAGATCCTTGGGATCTTTAACACCCACCAGAACAGGTAGACAGTCCGAAGAAGTGCAGCAT
Source organism: Carcharhinus amblyrhynchos (assembly GCF_965287045.1). NCBI lineage: Eukaryota > Metazoa > Chordata > Chondrichthyes > Carcharhiniformes > Carcharhinidae > Carcharhinus > Carcharhinus amblyrhynchos. Next base: position 7,904,830 of record NC_137332.1, on the reverse strand, counting down.
CAGCCTTAAGGAACTCTCTCTGTTGTGGATTGGGCCAGCATCTGTGCTTGTGTGTGAGCTCTGGAGCAAGGCTTCATTCCCCAGCTCTGTAACTCCCAGGGCAAGATGTTGTTTGATGCATTGAACACAATTTGTTGACGAACTATTAATTTTGCCATTTCCTTTTCTATAACCTTTGCTTTTTTTTTGTCATTAAAATTACTGTCCTGAATTAGTAAGTCTGTCAGAGCTCTGACACTGATTGCTGTCCCTGATCTCTGTCCCAGAATAGGCAAGGTCAAACCCTGGAGACAGAAAAGACATTTGAGATGCAAGCCAGTTATTATTTGACATTGAGCAAGTGCATGTTTAGGTTGGGCAGTAAATCAATACAATGTGCCAGCTCTTGTATTCATCCAGCGATGTGAGTACTTGTTCTAAGTCAGTACGATGGAAAGTTTTAGTGGGTTTACTAACCCTTCTGTATTTCACTGGTATCTCCAAAGATTAATTTTCCAGATACAAAATCACAGAATCTTTCGCAGTGCCCAAGGAGGCCATTCAGCCCATCAGGTCTGCACTGGCTCGCTGAAAGAGCATTCTATTGAGTCCCACTCCCCTGCCTCATCCCCATAACCTTACATCTGTTTCTTTTCAGACAGCAAGCCAGTTCACTTTTGGAATCTCAATTGGACCCGCCTCTAACACCCTCTCAGGAAATTCATCCCAACCACTCATTACAGCGCAGTACAGGCCCTTCGGCCCTCGGGGTGGCACAGTGGTTAGTACTGCTGCCTCACAGCGCCAGGAACCCAGGTTCGAATCCTGGCTTTGGCCACTGTCTGTGCGGAGCCTGCACATTCTTCCCCTGCCTGTGTAGTCCCTTCTGCGTGCTCCGGTGTCCCCCCACAGTCCAAAGATGTGCGGGTAGGTGGATTGGCCATGCTAAATTGCACCTTAGTGTCAGGGGGACTAGCTCAGGTAGATACGTGGGGTTGTGGGGATAGGACCAGGATGGGATTGCAGTCGGTGCAGACTCGATGGGCCAAATGGCTTCCTTCTGCACTGTAGGATTCCATGATTCTAAGATCTGGGTGAAAAAAAATCCTCATCATTTTTGCTCATTTTGCAAATGATTCTGAATCCCTCCAGTTCTTGACACTCTCTTGAGTGGGAACAGTTTGTGATTATTAACCCTGTCTATACTCCTCAGGATCTAGAATACCTCTGTCAACTCTCTTCCCAACCTCTCTCGAGGGAAAATAATCCTAAGCCCTCCAATCTATCCTCATAGCTACAGTTGCTTATCCCTGGAATTATTCTTCTGAATCTCCTCTGTACCCTCTCCAATGTCTTCACACCCTTCCTCAAGTACAGTGCCCAGAACTGGGAAGCACTACTCCAGGTGAGGTTTAATTGGTATCTTATGCAGGTTCAATATGACCTCCTTACTCTTGTACTTGATGCCCCGATTAATAAATTCCTTACTGTTTATTAGCTGTTCTACCCTGTCATCTTCAATGACTTTTGTCCATCTCGTAAGAAGTCTCAAAACACAGGATAAAGTCCAACAGGTTTATTTGAAATCACGAACTTTCGGAGGGCTGCTCCTTAACGCACTTGAAGGGGTAGTGCTCCAAAAGCTCGTGATTCCATATAAACCTGTGGGACTTTAATCTGGTGTTGTGAGACTTCTTGCTGTGCCCACCCCAGTCCAACGCCGGCATCTCCACATTTTACTCCGAAATCCTTTTGTTCCTGCACTGCCTTTAGATTTTCTCCCTTTGTTCTATATTGCATTGGACTAATGATCCAGAGGCCCCGGATAATGCTCTGGGGACCTGGGTTCGAATCCCACCACAGCAGATGGCGAAATTTGAATTCAATGAAAAAAAAATCTGGAATTAAAAGCCTGCTACAGTGGTTAGCACTGCTGCCTCACAGAGGCAGGGACCCGGGTTCAAATCCAGCCTTGGGTGACTGTCTGTGCGGAGTTCCTCCCCGTGTCTGTGTGGGCTTCCTCCCATACTCCAAAGATGTGCGGGTTAGGTTGGTTGGGCATAGTAAATTGCCCCTTAGTGTCAGGGGCAGTAGCAGGGTGGGTATGTGGGATTATGGGGACAGGGCCTGGATGAGATTGTGGTCTGTGCAGGCTCGATGGGCCAAGTGACCTGCTTCTGCACTGCAGGAATTTGGTGATTCTATAATGACTATGAAACCATTGTCAATTGTCGCCAAAATCCATCTGGTTCACTGATGTGCTTTAGGGAAAGAAATCTGACGTCCTTACCTGGCTTGGGCTACATGTGATTCCAGATCCATGGCAATCTGGTTGACTCTTAAATGCCCGTAGGAATGGGCAATAAATGCTGGCCCTGCCCACATCCCATAAACAAATTAAAAAAAAGCTCCACACTACAACCTCAATATCAAAACACCTCAGCAACGTGGGCAGCCTGGGTGGACTATAAACACTTCCTTTCCAAATTGTGCACCGTAAGGTTGGACATGTTGGTGGTCAGTTTGAGTTTAAAGGTCATGGACAACACCTGCCAAGAATACGTCAAGCTGGAGCTGGCAAAGCAGAGAGGTGGGAGAAAGTCTAAGTGAGGCCAGGCAATTCTGTGAATTAACTTATTACTGAGAGAGAGAGAGACAGAATGAATTCAGCTGTAGCCAGTTGGCGACTGGCTGGGAAACTACGCAAAGAAAGCCGCTATTTCTTCCTGGCTCCATTTTTCTTGAACTGAAGATATGGTCAAGCGACTGTGAGCCAGCTCGCTGAGCGCACAGCAAGTGAAACGGGAAATTCTTGTTTCTGAGTGTCACGTGGTGCACTTAGTTCAAATTTCTTTTTGCGCCCCATTTGAACTCTGGAATCTCATTGTCTTTAAACAAATCAAGTCTGATTACTTGAACTTTTTTTGTGTGCTTAGGATAATTCTCAAAGTTTGGAGAGCTGAGTGCTTTTACCTTGGGAAATTTCAGGTCGAATCCAAAGCAGTTTTGATGAGAGAGAATTCTCCTTGCTTACACACCTAGTTCCACATGTGTTTGCAACATGGAACTGCCTACATTAAATCGATGGTCTTGTTTCAAGAGGTCATTAAGTCAGCGAGTGTGGTGCTGGGTTGCATGGGGACCTTCTGAGTACAAGATGCATTCTTGAGAATAGTGGAGTAGAACTTCAACTTTCTCTTAACCCTCCTTGTGTCAAAGATTGTTTGATCGATATGAGCAAACAAGAGGTAGCAATACGTTCTCAACATAAAGTAAAGTCTTAAAGTTTATTTAATAGTCACAAGTAAGGTTTACATTAACACTGCAATGACATTACTGTGAAATTCCCCGAGTCGCCACAATCCGACGCCTGTTCAGGTCAATGCACCTAACCAGCGTGTCTTTCAGATTGTAGCGGGAAACCTACGCAGACACAGAGGCGAAACGTGCAAACTCCACACAGACAGTGACCCAAGCCAAGAATCGAACTCAGGTCCTTGGAGCTGTGAGGCAGCAGTGCTAACCACTGTGCCACTGTGCTGCCCAACATGGTTTTATGGTTGGAAGTAAAGTTAAAGTTTATTTATTAGTGTCACAGGAAGGCTTGCATTACATGGGGACACGATGGTCGACTGGTATTATTGCTAGACTATTAATCCCGGAGCCCATCTAATGTTCTGGGGACCCGGGTTCGAATCCCGTCACAGCAGATGGAGGGATTTGAATTCGTTAAAAATATCTGGAATTAAGAATTGACTAATGACCGTGAAACCATTGCCAATTGTCAAAAAAATAAATCTGGTTCACTAACGGTGTTTAGGGAAGGAAATCTGCCATCCTTACCTGATCTGACTCCAGAGCCACAGCAATCTGATTGACTGTCAACTCCCCTCCAAGGGCAACTAGGGATGGGCAATAAATGCTGGCCAGCCAGTATTTATTTTTAGGTGGGATTCTGATTTAGAGGCGTTCAGTCATAATTCCACAGACAGGAGCTTTGCACCATTGGCTCCTCAGCCAAGCATTTCACCAAATGTCTGAACCTGCGGTTCCTCAAGTGCTGAGTAGGATTACAGTTGCAACAACACTTTTTACCATCTGTAGGGTAAGACTAACCTGCCTCACGACGGTCTAACACCAGCTCACGTTCCCTGTTATTGGGTGAACTTTCCAACGTGGATGCCCATGTCCCATGAATAAATTAAAACAAAGCTGCATCACTGTGCGTAAGGCTGGAGGGTAGAAGATGCAGTCTACGTGTTAAATGTTCACTTCAGATGATTCTTATTGCGATTTCCTGTGAATCTGTCAGTAAGACTCCATGTATACCTTATGAGTCAGGAATAGGGTAATTAACGCATGTAATTGTTAGGACCCAGGCCAGATTAAGGCCTGTGCAGAGTTGTATTAGAGTCGTTGTTGGTATCGAATTGTGTTCAACCAGAACCCTCCTCGTTCTGAATATCTTGTTCAGCATAGGGACAGATTGCTTGAGGTCTGTATCAAGACCCTCAACATATATGGTGTCAGTTAATCCTTAGAGACCACGGGTGGACAAGGAAGCAGATCCTAAAGCCACCATCGGCACTAACTTGATCCAAGCAGCCAACTGTCCCACCGCCCCACGACCCCACCACCTCAATGCGGCAACATGCATTTTGAAATGCATACCGTAGTCCAAGAGCTATGGATAACGATGATAGAGCCTCCAATTTTATTTCCATCACATGGCTGACCAGGAATCTCTCCCAGTCCTCTGCCCTTTTATTGACATATAGGATTTACAGATAATCAACCCATTTGGCTACATTATGAACACACCTTCCCGGGTCAGCAAGTCTTGGAGTGGGACGGAGCATCAGGTTAAACACAAGGGTGAGACCACCTCATCACAAGACCTGCTCTTCAATAACTGAGCCCTGGCTAAAGTGAAATTTAATCTTTATGTTTGAATTTCATGGGCGGGATTTTACGGCCTTGCCCCGATCCGAGACTGGAAAATCCCGCCTGAGGTTAACGGACCTTCCCATTGCCCGCCCGTTGCCCACTGTGATTCCCGAGGTGGGCAGTGCAGTAGAATTCCGGCGAATATCTCTTCTGTGAAGCAGCTATATCGTCCTGTTTGATGCAAACACTGAGGATAGCTAAGGATTTCTAAGTGTACTGAACTGCTTAGTCCATTCACCACAAGCAGGGATGATTAGAACTAATTTGTGCAGTTAGGGTGTCAGTGGAATTTAGTTGGGCCATACTTCACTAAAGGTCTGATTTTCAAAAAGACAACAAGTGTAGACAGTTCAGAATGAAGCACATTGGCCAATCACCCCTGCTGGCCCTTTGCTACTTTCTCAGGAGACGAAGGAAATTTGGCATGTCAGCTACAACTCTCACCAACTTTTACAGATGCACCATAAAAAAACATTTTTTCTGGTTGTATCACGCCTTGGGGTGGCTCCTGCTCTGTCCGAGGCTGCAGGAAAATACAAAGGGTCGTGAATGAAGCCCAATCCATCACACAAACCAGCCTCCCATCCATTGACTCTGCCTACACTTCCTGCTGCCTTGGAAAAGCAACCAGCATCATCAAGGACCCCACACACCCCAGATGTAATCTTCTCCACCTTCTTCTGGCAGGGAAAAAGATACAAAAGTCTGAGATTGTGTACCAGTCGAGTCAAAAACAGCTTCTTCTCGACTGCTGTCAGATTTTTGAATAGACCTAACCTATATTAAGTTGATCTTTCGTCACACCCTGGCTATGTAACACTACATTCTGCCCTCTCTCCTTTCCTCCTCTATATACGGTACGCTTTATCTGTATAGTGCACAAGAAACAATGCTTTTCACTGTATACCAATACATGTGACAAAAAATCAAATCAAATCAAATCAAATAGAGGCATTTAAGACTTAATTCTTGCGCCCTGCTCTTGTGTCTTTGCTCTTGCTCGCTCCTCCGCAGCCCCGTACCTCTGAGAACCAAAAGGAATCTGCTACAAAGAGGTTAAAGCTTCCTCCACTAATGTATCACTACACAATTTCAGGTATTTGCAGTCTTCGAACCCAAGAAGGTTGAATCACAGAGTCCAGTGCACACAGACAAATGCAGCCCGGTAGCTGGAATGTGTACTCTAACTGAACTGGTTTTAAATGGAGTCCCCACAGAAAACAAGTTAAATCAATAAGCGGATATTCCTAAAGCAACTCGGTGAAGCATGCAGAAAACAAACCAATTACCCTGTACTTAAAGCTGACAGAACGCACTGCAGCGTTCACCTCTCCATCAGAGTAAGGGATGCATTTAAGGTCAGTGTGGCATCGAGTTGGACCCTCGGTTTCCTGTGGAACTCTGACACAGTAGCTTGGCTGAGAGGCCGCTATCCCTGCCCAGCAGTGCCCCCATCGCCCAGCCATTGATTTGAGCAGCTGGAAAATTGGGACCGTCTTACAATTTGGCGCTCCGAGCTCTGGCTCCCAAATCACAGTGTGGACGTGCCGGCGTCGGACTGGGATAAACACAGTAAGAAGCCTCACAAACACCAGGTTAAAGTCCAACCGGGTTGTTTGATAGTAAATCCACAAGCTTTCGGGGTTTGCCTCTTCACCCGGTGAGTGGAGAGTTCTGTCCATTCACCTGACTCTCCAGGATTTACTATCAAATAAACTGGTTGGACTTTAACTTGGTGTTGTGAGACCTCTTACTGTGTTTTCCCAAATCACAGTGCATACTCTCTCTGCAAAGTACAGGAAGGAACTAATTGCTGCAGGAGAAAGTGTAGATTAAGTTTGCAAGAATGTTGCCAGAGTTAAAAAAAAGTGTAGCTATGTGGAGAGATGGATCATTTGGTATTATTTAAAGTTAGTTTATTAGTCACAAATAAGGCTTACATTAACACTGCAGTGAAGTTACTCTGAAGTTCCTCTAGTTGCCACACTTCAGTGCCTGTTTGGGTCAATGCACCTAACCAGCGCATTTTTCAGATTATGGGTGGAAACCAGAGCGCCCAGAGGAAACCCGTGCAGACGCGAGGAGAACATGCAGACTCCACACAGTCAGTGACCCATGGATTGAGGGTGTGGATGTCTGGAATTTATTGCCCAAGTTAGTGGCAGAGGCAGAGAACGTTATTTGAGAGTGTGAGGGTACAGTTTTAAAAGCAAAGAACGAGAGTAAAAGATAGAATTAGAGGGTGTACTGGGGAATCTCACAAGGAGTTGCCATACCCCGACACCATCTTCTATTGAAGCTATTTTGCTTGTTTTGCCTTCTTAAAACCTTGACATCTTTCAAAATGCCCTCCTCAACACACTTCTCAACTATTGCTGTCTGTAACATAGGACCAATTTTAACCTAATCATTCGAGAGGGCACACCGTGGGATCAGGAGGATCCCCTCTCTGTGTTACACCTCCTTGAGTTCAGTGGAGGTTGAAGGAAGCAAAGCCAGTGTTCTATTCTATTCCTCATGGATTTCTTGCCCAGGTTGTTTGAGGTTAGGGGGATGAAGGAAGGAAATAGAATTTTGAGTCAGAACCTTTATGTCAATCACAAAAATCTACAGGGATATGACCCTATGATGCGAATCTGAACACACAACCTCCATCAGATGGGCAAGGGAAGTGGACACAGGGAGATGTTACCACCCCCAAGGTCTCCTTCTAACCATCAACAATCCTGACTTGGAAATATATTGCTGGCTGTCGCTGGGTCAAAGTCCCGGAACTTCCTTCCGAGCAGAACTGTGAGTGTGCCCACACCACATAAACTTCAGTGCTTTGAGAAGACAACTCATCATCACCTTCTCCAGGGCAATTCATCGAATCATAGAATCCCTACGGCGCAGAGGGAGGCCATTTAGCCCATCAGGTCTGCACCAACCACAATGCCACCCAGGCCCTCTCCCTGAAACCCCACAGATTTGCCCTGCTAATCCCTGTAACATACACATCCCGGGTCACTAACGGGCAATTTAGCATGGCCAATCAACCTAACCTGCACATCTTTGGACTGTGGGAGGAAACCCACGCAGACATGGGGAGAATGTGCAAATTCCACAAAGACAGTGACCCAAGCCGGGAATTGAACCCGGGTCCCTGGCACTGTGAGGCAGCAGTGCTAACCACCGTGCCACCCAATTGGGGATGTGCATCCAATACCGATCTTGCCAAGATTTACCTATTCACTCAGAGTTTAGGGTAGACAGTGTCTCGGGAATCGTGCAGCATTTGCAGCAGAATAATCACATCAAACCTCCCAAAATAACATGGAGGACAGAGTTTTGAACTTAGGAAGGAGTTTTATTTCTCTTTCTCTCTGAATAAATATGCTTGTGATTTGTGAATTGTACAACTGGGTCGCTAAAGATCTCAAGTTTCACATTCGCAGAACATCTCGTACTTTTATACACCCTGCCTCACCAATCTGTTTGACACCAAGTGAAAGTGTTTTGTTGCCTGCTTTGCTGAAAGTTTACTCATTGCCCAGAGCGTCGCTACGTCAACTTTATTGTGCCAAGCAATAGTGGGTGTCTTCCCATGGTTCCCTGCCAGCTTTTAATCTCCGCTGAGATTGGTAAAACTCTTAATTCAGAAGGTTGTAGGTTCAAGTCTCACTCCAGAGCAAGAAGTGCACAGATCCATGGCTGATATTCCTCTGAAACACTGATGGAGTGCTGTGCTGTTGGAAGTACAGATGATGAATTAAACTGATCAAGTTAGTGAGACGTGACCTCCCCTTCACAAGACGTGCTGGTTAGTTGCATTGGCCATGCAAAATTCTCCCTCAGTGTACCCAGACAGGTACCGGAGTGTGGTGGCTAGGGAATTTTCACAGTAACTTCATTGCAATGTTAATGTAAGCTTACTTGTGACTAAAATAAATAAACTTAAAAACCAGAAATCGATCATTTGTCCATCTTTGGGAAAAATGGTTGCCTGGGAGGGGGAGTCCTTGAAACAAGGAAAACACAGATTATGAGAGCTTTTTTTTCATTTCTGATTTGCACCTCACAAAATGTTTAATTTGTTATTCACAATACCAAGGTGTTGGATTATGAATTTGAATTGCAGCCAGTCTCATGTCCTGTGAGGTACTTCCCCAAGGATGCTAACCCAGAGGCTTTTGAGCATTATTTTAAAAAGTGGAAGTTCAGAACAGGAAATGTCCACTTGAGATGTAGATTAGAGATAGTAGCCCAATTTGAAAGAGCTGAATGGCTTGTTCCTGTTCCTAAATCAACTTGAATCGTGTGCAGTTCCTGCAACGGAACAAGACCGTCTGATTCCTGAGGCAAAAACACATCCCCAGTTGGTTGACAATTGGGCTCAAATGGTAAAGGCACGAAGAAACATCGAAACTAAAAGCAGAAATAGGACATCTGGCTTTTCAAACCTGCTCCACCATTCATTTTGATCATGGCTGATCATCAAATTCAATATCCTGATCCCCCCAACCCCCCATATCACTTGATCCTTTTAGCCCCAAGAGCTGTATCTAATTTTTTCTTGAAATCAGACATTTTGGCCTCAACTACATTCTGTGGTAGTGAATTCCATACATTCACCACCCTCTGGGTGAAGAGATGTCTCCTCGCCTCAGTTCTAAAAGGTTAAGTCCAGCAAGGGGCATGCATGCGGCAGGTTGTAGTGGGCTGCTCTTGGACGTTGCTTCGGGAGTTGCCTATTGCTTCATGTCGTTAGTGTGCTTAAACTGGACCATCTCGAGGGCAACATGACAGCTCAGAGACTATCTCTGTTGCTGTGCGGACACATGGATTTGGGCCTGTGTCTGTGGGAGTTTGCACGTTCTCCCCGTGGTTGCGTGGGTTTCCTCCGGGTGCTCCGGTTTCCTCCCACATCCCCAAAGATGTGCTTTTAGGCTGATTGAAATTGTCCCTAAATTGGACCTCCCTGATCCTCGCACATTAGGCGTAGACTAGAATCATGAATAGGACACTGAGACAGTGGGACGGCGGTGCGGGCTCGTTGGGCCGAAGGGCCTGTTTCCCGTGCTGTGTTGTTCTTTGTTCTTTGTTCTTTGTTTGTTTACCCCTTATCCTCAAACTATGACCCCTAGTTCTGGACTCCCCCCACCATTGGGAACATTCTTTCTGAATCTACCCTCTCTAACCCTGTTAGAATTTTATAAGATTCGATGAGATTTCCTCTCACGCTTCTAAACTCCAGTGATTATAATCCTAACCGACTCAGTCTCTCATGTGACAGACCTGTCACCATTGGAACATGTTTGAGGGGCTGAATGGCCTATGCATATTCCTTTATTGATTCAGGTAGTGGTTGAGCCTGAAGTCTTCTGACCGTTGCAGTTGGCCGTATTGTTCACTGCATTGCCGAGAGGATAAAACACTGACCCAGCAGCCTGGGCCACAGAAGGCAAATGGATGTAATATTGTGCCAACCACTTCCACCAACTTCTCCCCTGCCGCAGGGAAGAATCAGCTAGGAAGGAACAAACACAAAGCATGAGCATGTAGCTTCCTATCTCAGGCACGTTGAAAGGTCCTTTTCTTATTTAAGTATATAAAACAGACAGGGATCTGGAGAAAATGTAGGCTTTTGTCATTTTTATAACATCAATTATTCATGTCACCATATTAGAATCCTTAAATGTTGGCTCTCAGACAAAATGTAGAATAATCTAGATGTTAGATTTGTCATTCCATAATGAATGGGTCATAGCTATCAAGAAAGGCTCGAAAAAGATTGGTCTTTTTTTAACTGGAATGGAGGTTAAGGAGAGGGAGATCAAATGATTATTCAAAGAAGAAAAGATTTAGAAAGGATTCCAATCAATAATTGTCTCCTATACTTGCTCAAGGGCTAACAGTTTTTTTTTGGTTTATTTATTAGCGTCACAAGCATGGACGGCACGGTAGCACAGTGGGTTAGCACTGCTGCTTCACATTTCCAGGGTCTTGGGTTCGATTCCCGGCTCAGGTCACTGTCTGTGTGGAGTTTGCACATTCTCCTCATGTCTGTGCGGGTTTCCTCTGGGTACTCTGGCTTCCTCCCGCAGTCCAAAGATGTGCGGGTTAGGTTGATTGGCCATGCTAAGAAATTGCCCCTTTGTGTCCAGGGATGCGTAGATTAGTGGGTATAATATGTAGGGACATGGGTGTAGGGCCTGGGTAGGATCGTGTTCGGCGCAGACTTGATGGGCCGAAGGGCCTCTTTCTGCACTGTAGGGTTCTATGATTCTATGTGTACATTAACACTGCAATGAAGTTACTTTGAAAATCCCCTAGTTGCCACACTCTGGTGCTTGTTTGGGTACACTGAGGGAGAATTTAACAAGGCCAGTGCACCTAACCAGCACATCTTTTGGACTGTGGGAGGAAACTGAAGCACGGAGGAAACTCACGCAGACACAGGGAGAATGTACAAACTCCACACAGACAATAACCCAAGCTGGGAATCGAACCTGGGTCCCTGGCACTGCGAGGCAGCAGTGCCACCTTGCCGCCCAGGGAAGCATAGAAGAGGGTGATGAAAGTGTTCTGAGAACATAAAAGTCATAGAATGGTTACAGCACAGAAGGAGGCCATTCAGCCTGTAGTGTCTGTGCTGGTGTTCTGAGTAAAAAGTCTGACAACACCAGGTTTTAGTCCAACCTATTTATTTGATAATATACTCGCAAGCTTTCGAGGGGTTACCCTCTTCGTCAGGTACTAAAACCTGGTGTTGTCAGACTTTTTACTGTGTTTACGCCAGTCCAACGCCGGCATACCCACATCATGACTGGTGTTCTGAAGCATGCTTCATCTCAAGTGCCTATTGGGGCAGGGACCAGCATCTCAGTGAAGGGGTTAAGGGTTTGAAAAGGAAAAATGGACAAAGGACACCAGGAAAGTCCAGGGTAGTGCAACTCCAGTCACTGGATTGAGATGAAGAGCTGGTTCCCACACAAGCATGGTGATCGGAATGACATGCTCCTGAATTTTAATTTCCATGTCGTGTAAAGCTCAGTTGCAGTGTTCAATAGAAATCCACCTTGGTTAATCTCAAGTGCATGTCCTGAGATTTTCTTTTCCCCATCAGCTTGCGATCCTCTTTGTAAAAAATTGCCTTAGAACAGATTCATCGGTGAATGTGAGCAAACCTCCTCACATGCAAAAAATAAAATGGAGACCACCATATATCTCCTCTGAAATGTGCGTTGTTTGCAGGCCGATTAAAGTCAAGTAATGGTGCCATTAATCACCAACTGCTTTCTACAATGTGTTTGATGCAGCTACTTGAAGTACCATTGTACCTTTTGCCTAAGAAACTGTAAGAATTCTGTATTTATTGTTAACTGTGCTGAGCTGCATTAGGGCTAATTGGAAAATCTTAAGAGCTGTAATTTGGTCACAAGGGATAACTCAGTGATGTTACTTCAGCCATTATGAAAAGATAGTGTAAATTAAATATTAGGAGGCAGTCAAGGCAAACTTCATTCCAGGATGTTGAGTGAAAGGTTGCGATTTGTGACATCGCAAGAGGTTAGAATCATAGAATCCTTACATTGCAGAAGAGGCCATTTGGCCCACAGAGACTGCACCAACTGTGTGAAATAGTGGCCAGATCTCTACCACCTTGCCTGGCATGGTATTGATGTGGGCGAGGGTCCGACAGTAGAAATCTCCGTTGACCTCTGGCGGGGTTTTCCGGTCTCGCCCAAGTGAGACTGTAAAATCCTGCCCAGTGTCTGCGTTGGTTTCCTCCGGGTGCTCCGGTCTCCTCCCACAGTCCAAAAAGACATGCTGGTTCGGCAGTTCTGAAAGCGGGAGATCTTTTTGAAGTACGCATGGTGACACAGTGGTTCGCGTTGTTATTCCAAAATGCCAGGGACCCAGGTTCGATTCCGGCCCTGGGCCTTTGCCTGCGTGGTGTTTGCACATTGTCCGCGTGGGTTTCCTCCGGGTGCTCCAGTTTCCCCCCGCAGTCCGAAAGACCCGCTGGTCAGGTGCATTGGCCACGCTGAATTCTCTCTCAGTGTGCCCGAACAGGCGACAGAGTGTGGTAACTAGGGGGATTTTCACAATAACTTCATTGCAGTGTTAATGTAGACACAAGAAATAAACTTAATTGGGTTGTGGAGGTGATGGATTACCTAATGTTTGTGGTGCTGGGGGCGGAAGGAGGGGTGAAATGGGCATTTCATTTCTCACCCGCACTTCCTGGTGTTTAACGTGTGGTGAAGGTGGGACTGGAGTCCACACTGGGCTGTGTGATTCTACTGGGGAACTGCCCGTACGACTCAGGCCTGGAAGATTCTCCTCCACACCAGATTTGCACCGTCTCCTTCCCTCATTAAGCCATCTGCCAAAACTCTCAGTGCAGCCTTACGCAGAGTCTTCTCCCGCGAAGGTCAAATATTTGGGCTGAAGTGGGAGGGATTAAAATGAGAATTAACCAAATATCTTCTGTTCAGCAATTGATGGGATGTGCCGTCTGGAAACTTCTTTTCCGAAGACTGGGTGCGCTGGGAATAGCTGGCGAAGCGTGGAACAATTTTAAAAGTAAAGTTAATTAATTACAAATTCTTAGAATAAGATTGCCAGAGGCAATTAGCGAGTCCTGTAACCTTTCTATCATTATTCTTCCAGCACAAGTCAGTCTAGCAAGGAGCTCATTTTAATCAACTGAATGTTGTGGCCACTTAAGTGCCAGGTTCCGAATCTGGGAATCTGAAACAAAGATAGAAAATGCTGGAAAAACGTCAGATCTGGCATGCACTTGTGGAGGGAGGGACAGAGTTAGTGTGCTGGCCTGTCCTCAGGAGCTCGACTTGAAACATTAAACTCTGTTTCTCGCTCCCCGGATGCCGCCAGATCGGCTGAATATTTCCAGCGTTTTCTGCTTCTTTTTCTTCCTTTTTGATACCGTGTTAGACCAGAAGATGTAGGAACAGGATTAGGCCATTTGGCCCATCATGTCTGCTCCGCCATTCATAAGAACATAACACAAGAACATAAGAAATAGGAGCAGGAGTAGGCCATCTAGCCCTTCGAGCCTGCCCCGCCATTCAATAAGATCATGGCTGATCTGTCGCTGCTCAGTTCCACTTTCCCGCCCTCTGCCCATAACCCTTAATCCCCTCTCTTATCAAAAACCCATCAACCCGCGTCTTAAAAATATTTAGCGAGGCAGCCTCCACCACTTCAACGGGCAGAGAATTCCAGAGATTCACCACCCTTTGAGTGAAGAAGTTCCTCCTCAACTCCGTCCTAAACCGCCCCCCCTTGATCTTGAGGCTGTGCCCCCTAGTCCTACTGTCTTTTTTGAGCGGGAAGAGTCTCTCCACCTCTATCCTATCCATCCCATTCATCATCTTATACGTCTCAATGAGATCTCCCCTCATTCTTCTAAACTCCAACGAGTACAAGCTTAGTTTATTCAGCCTCTCCTCATAGCTCAACCCCCTCAACTCTGGTATCAGCCTAGTAAACCTCCTTTGCACTCCCTCCAAGGCCAAAATATCTTTGCGCAGGTGCGGCGCCCAAAACTGCACACAGTACTCCAGCTGCGGCCTCACCAATGCCCTATACAGCTGCAGCAAGACCTCCCTACTTTTATATTCAATCCCCCTCACTATGAAGGCCAGCATCCCATTCGCCTTCCTGACCACCCGCTGCACCTGCAAGCTGGGTTTTTGCGACTCATGCACAAGGACCCTGAGGTCCCTCTGCACCGTCGCCTGCTGCAGTTTTTCGCCATGTAAGTAATAGTCCTTCCTACCATTATTCCTACCAAAGTGGACCACCTCACACTTGCCAACATTAAATTCCATTTGCCATTTCCTGGCCCATTCGCCCAGCCTATCTAGATCCTTCTGCAGACTCTCCACACCCTCCGCACAATTTGCTGTTCCCCCAATCTTGGTGTCATCAGCAAATTTCGACACCCTACACTCGGTTCCCTCCTCCAGATCATTCAGTCATGGCTGACAAGTTTCTCAACCCTGTTCTCCCACCTCTTCCCCGTAAACGAAGGAAGGATGTGCTGGCCTTGGAGGGAGCCCAGAAGGGGGTTCACAAGAATGATCCCAGGAATGAAGGGTTTGGAGGAGCGGTTGAGGAGTCTGGGCCTATACTCAATGGAGATTAGAAGGGTGAGGGGGTCAGTACAGGCTCAGTGGGTTGAATGGCCGTCTTCTGCACAGTAGGGATTCAATGATTACCACATTCAACATTGAGTCACGGGTTTGGGGCCTGAGTGGGATTGTCGTAATGTGAAACTGACAGAATACTGAGAGGCCTAAATAGAGTGGACGTGGAGAGGATGTTTCCACTAATGGGAGAGATTAGAACTCGAGGGCACAACCTCAGAGTGGAGGGACGCACCTTTAAACCTGAGATAAGAAGGAATTTCTTCAGCCAGAGGATGGTGAATCTGTGGAATTCATTGCGACAGAGGTCTGTGGAGGCCAGATCATTGAGTGTCTTTAAGACAGAGATAGACAGGTTATTGATCAATAAGGGGATCAAGAGTAATGGGAAGGAGGTGGGAGAATGGGGATGAGAATCATACCAGCCATGATTAGATGGTGGAGCAGACTCAATGGGCCAAATGGCCTAATTCTGCTCCTATATCTTATGGTCTTACTGATCTCCTTACCAATCAAGAACATCTATCTCTGTCTTAAATACACTCAATGACCTGATCTCCACAGCCTTCTGCGGCAGTGAACTCATCTGACTGAAGGAATTCCTTCTCATCTCAGTTCCAAAGGGCTGTCCCTTTACTCTGAGGCTGTGCCCTCGGATCCTAAACTCTCCCACTAATGGAACCATCCCTCCTCAAGCAGAACCCTGGAAATGAATTCATAGAATCCTTACAGTGTTGGAAGAGGCCACTCAGCCCATTGATCCTCCACAGACAACAATCCTATCCAGGCCCCTTACCCATTTTTACCCTGCTAATCATTGAGGATTATTACTTACATGGAGAAAAACTGCAGCAGGCGACGGTGCAGAGGGACCTCGGGGTCCTTGTGCATGAGTTGCAAAAACCCAGCTTGCAGGTGCAGCAGGTGGTCAGGAAGGCGAATGGGATGCTGGCCTTCATAGTGAGGGGGATTGAATATAAAAGTAGGGAGGTCTTGCTGCGGCTGTATAGGGCATTGGTGAGGCCGCAGCTGGAGTACTGTGTGCAGTTTTGGGCGCTGTACTTACGCAAGGATATTTTGGCCTTGGAGGGAGTGCAGAGGAGGTTTACTAGGCTGATGCCGGAGTTAAGGGGGTTGAGCTATGAGGAGAGGCTGAATAAACTAGGCTTGTACTCATTAGAGTTTAGAAGAATGAGGGGAGATCTCATTGAGACGTGTAAGATGATGAATGGGATGGATAGGATAGAGGTGGAGAGACTCTTCCCACTCAGAAAGGATAGTAGGACTAGGGGGCACAGCCTCAAGATAAAGGGGGGGGGGGGGCGGTTTAGAACGGAGTTGAGGAGGAACTTCTTCACTCAAAGGGTGGTGAATCTCTGGAATTCTCTGCCCCTTGAAGTGGTGGAGGCTACCTCGCTAAATATTTTTAAGACACGGGTTGATGGGTTTTTGATAAGAGAGGGGATTAAGGGTTATGGGGAGAGGGCGGGAATGTGGAGCTGAGCCACAACAGATCAGCCATGATCTTATTGAATGGCGGGGCATGCGCGAGGGGTCAGATGGCCTACTCCTGCTCCTACTTCTTATGTTCTTATGAATCCCTACAATACAGAAGGAGACCCATCGAGCCTGTACTGACCACAATCCCATCCAGACCCCATCCCTGTAACTCCACGTTTTACCCTGCTAATCTCTACAGTGCAGAAGGAGGCCATTCGGCCCATCAAAACTTGCACCGACAACAATCCCACCCAGGCTCTACCCCTGAAACCCCACGTATTTACCCTGCTTATCTCCCTGACACTAAGGGACAATTTATTATGTCCAGTCCACCTAATCCGCACATCTTTGGGCTGTGGGGGGCAAACCGGAGCATAAGAACGTAAGAAATAGGAGCAGGAGTAGGCCATCTAGCCCTTCGAACCTGCCCCGCCATTCAATAAGATCATGGCTGATCTGAAGTGGATCAGTTCCACTTTCCCGCCTTCTCCCCATAACCCTTAATTCCCTTGTCTATCAGAAATCTATAGCACCCTAATCTATAGCAGAAATCAGAGCTCCCAGAGGAAACCCACGCAGACACAAGGAGAATGTGCAAACTCCACACAGGCAGAGATCCGAGGCCGGAATCGAGCAGTGCTAACCACTGTGCCACCTTGTTGCAACTCCATGTAAAAAAAAATCTGTTCCAAATCATTTTAGATTTAAGTGATACCTGCTTGCTCTTGAGCATTGCAGACAGTCTGCATGTATCTGCTCCATCTCATCCTTTTCATCATTCTAAACAGTTTTATATTATTGCTGCGTAAGGTCTTCTTTTCAGGTTTGTATTTCATTCTAACAGATAGGATCCGAGTGAATCTGCATCCTGTCGTTTTATAAGCTCCAATATCTTTTCCCCGGCGCGGAGTTTATGTGTTACCCTAACTTGGGTGTTACTGTGGTTTTATTTAAGCTCTTCAGTGGCTTATTGGCTCAGAATGTTTCTTTTCCTTCCCTCTGTATGGTTTATCAGTGAATTGGCTTCTTCACTGTATTGGTACCACACAGGAGCTTGTATTCATTCACTCTTAACGATGGTGCTGTAATCCAAATCTGTCTAGCAGGGAGAACCGATGGATGTGGTTTATTTAAAATTCCAGAGGGCTTTCGACAAGGCCTCACGTATCAGATTTCAATGTAAAGCTAACTAAAACACATGGGATTGCCGTAATGTCTCGAGGTGGATAGAAAGCTGGTTAGCAGATAGGAAGCAAAGAGTTGGAAAAAGTTGTTCTTTTTTCCGATTGGCAAGCAGTGATAGTGGGGTACCGCAGGGATCTGTGTTCAGACCCCAACTTACATATTAATGATTTGGACAGGGGAACTAAATGCATCATCTCCAAATTTGCAGATTACGTACAAAGTTGGGTGGGGGGGTGAGCTGTGAGGGGAGATGCTTCAGCATGACATGGACAGGCTGAGTGAGTGGGCATGGCAGATGCAGGATTGTGGATAAGTGTGAGCTTACCCACTTCAGTGGCAAAAGTAGGAAGGCAGATTATTATTTAAATGGGTGTAAATTGAGAGAGATGGATACTCAGTGAAACCTTGGAGTCTTTGTGCATTAATTGCTGAAAGTAAGCTCGTAGGTACAACAGGCAGTAAAGAAGGCAAATGGTATGTTGGTCTCCATAGCGAGAGGATTTGATTATAGGAATAGAGATGTTTTGCTGTAATTGTATAGGGCGTTGGTGAGGCCATGCCTAGAGTATTGTGTGCAGTTTTGGTGTCCTTATTGGAGGAAGGATGTTCTTGCTATAGAGGGAGTACAGCGAAGCTTTACCAGGCTGATTCCTGGGGTGGCAGGACTGTCATCTGAGGAAAGACTAAGTTGATTTGGGTTACGTTCACTGGAGTTTAGAAGAGTGAAAGGGGATCTCATAAAAACTTACACAATTCAAACAGGATTAGACAGGGTAGATTCAGAAAGAATGTTCCTGATGGTGGGGGAGTCCAGAACTAGGGGTCATAGTTTGAGGATAAAGGGTAAACATTTTTGTACTGAGGTGAGGAGAAATTTCTTCATCCAAAGAGTGGTGAATATGTGGAGTTCACTGCCACAGAAAGTAGCTGAGGCCAAAATATTGTGTCATTTCAGAAAAGAATGATATACAGTTCTTGAGGCTAAAGAGCTCAAGGGAAATGGGATGAAAGGTCAGATCAGGGTATTGAATTTGATAATCAGCCATGATCAAGATGAATGGTAGACTAGGCTTGAAGGGCCAAATGGCCTACTCCTGCTTCTAGTTTCTATCTATGCTGATCCAGCAGCGACTATCCTCTTTGGGTGTCTTTGAGGTCAGTTGATGTTTCTTCCAATGGCGGGCTCAAGCCTTCCTTGGTGGCAACCTTGGCAGCCTAGCAGCAAAGTCGGGTAATCCAACCTATCCTCGGTCACTGCTGCTAATTAGCCAACCAGCATGGTTCACTGCCAACACCAAGTTGGAAGGCTGTGGGTTCAGTTCCCACCCCAGAGACTTGAGCACAGGAGTCGTAGCTGAAGTTTCAGCCAATCGCTGAGGGAGGACTGCGCTTTCGAATGAGATGTTCATTCATGGCCCAGTGTGTGCCTCCTTAGGTAGCTACTAAAAGATCGCATGACACTGTTTGGAAGAAAAGCAGGCCAACTCTTACTGGGACTCTGAGCAACATGTATCTCTCAACCAGCGACAGTGAAACAGATGATCTAACCATCCTCACATTGCTGTTTTTGGGGGATTGCTGTGCACAAGTTTCCTGCCAAGTTTCCTACATTACGACAGTGACCACACTTAATTAGATTTCTTTGGGATGCCCTCATGCTGTGAAAAGTGCTGCATAAAACTTTTTTTTTCTTCTTTTCATGGAATCTGGAGGAATAAGCCCATTGCCAAGGATGGGGTTTTAAGATAGGGTTTTGTTCCATTTGACAACCCATCATTTGGTGCATGATCACCATGCTGACAGGGAAATGATTTTACTGTCTGCACCTCCGTGCCTTCATTTTTTTATTGAAAGAACAGTCTAACATAGCCTTTGAAATGATCCAGGTTCAGTAACCTGGTAATACATTGGGGTGACAAAGGAAGACACTAAGGGGCAATTTAGCATTGCCAATCCATAAGAACATAAGAAATAGGAGCAGGAGTAGGCCATCTAGCCCTTCGAGCCTGCCCCGCCATTCAACAAGATCATGGCTGATCTGAAATGAATCAGTTCCACTTTCCCGCTTTCTCCCCATAGCCCTTTATTCCCTTGTCTATCAGAAACCTATCTACCCGTGACTTAAATATATTCAGCGAGGTAGCCTCCACCACTTCAACGGGCAGAGAATTCCAGAGACTCACCACCTTTTGAGTGAAGAAGTTCCTCCTCAACTCCGATCTAAACTGTCCCTCCCCCCCACCCCCCCCAACTTATTTTGAGGCTGTCCCCTCTAGTTCTGCTATCCTTTCTAAGCGGGAAGAATCTCTCTACCTCTACCACCTAATTTGCACATGTTGGGACAGTGAGGGGCAATTTAGCATGGCCAATCCACCTAATGTGCACATCTTGGGACACTGAGGGGCAATTTAGCATGGCTAATCCACATAATCTACACATCTTGGGACACCAAGGGACAATTTAGCATGGCTAATCCACCTAACCTGCACATCTTGGTACACAAAGGGGTAATTTACCATGGCTAGTTTACCTAACTGCCCATCTTGGGACACCAAGGAACAATTTAACATGGTTAATCCACCTAACCTGCACACCTTACGACACTAAGAGGCAATTTAGCACAGCCAATTCCCCCTAACCTGCACACCTTTAGACTGTGGGAGGAAACCGGAGCACCCGGAGGAAACCCACGCAGACACGGGGAGAACATGCAGACTCCACACAGACAGTAACCAAAGCCGGGAATCGAACCCGGGCCCCTGGCGCTGTGGGGTGGCAGTGCTAACCACCTCGCCACCATGCTGCTCATGTTACTGATTCCATTCACTGTTTACATTTCACATCATGTTGTGCAAATGCGTGGCAATGTAATTTATTAACGTTGTTTGCCTTGTGCTGTATTCAGCTGGAATTAAAGCGGTTGGCCTAATTTCCAATCAGCTTCCCTCGCCGTGGTGTTTTGATTTTGAGTTGGTTTCTTTTCCCCGAAGCTGTTGCTCCTCTCCACTTCCTGCTTCAGAACTGTGGCAAAGGCAAACAATGCAACATCCTCCAAAAAGGAGGTTTGACAGTATCACTTTTGTATTGATTTTTATATCTCCATACCCATTCTGTCTCCATGCCTTGTCAGTGATCACATCATGAATTCAACACTTACAGAAACACTGTACGGCTAATTGGACTGGAACATTCAAATTACATTTTTTTTTAATCTCCCCCGGGCAGGTAGACTTAAATCTACTGAGAAACATCAATGCTATGGCAGGCCTAACATAGAAAGCCCTGGCCTAGGGTGACAACCTTTGTCCCGCAATCTTCAAGAAATGAAAATTTAATTTCTTGACGTTGGTTCGAGTGAATAAATCGTGAGGAGTTTTTTTTAAAAGTTCCTAAATATTCTTTGAACACTTCTCTTTGTTACTTGTAAAAACATTGGAGATGGTTAGCAACACAGGGGAAGTCATTTGATCTTGATTAATAAGGGGATCAGGGATTATGGGGAAAAGGCAGGAAAATGGGGATGAGAATAACAAATCAGCCATGATTGAATGGCAGAGCAGATTTGATGGGCCGAGTGGCCTAATTCTGCTCCTATGTTTTATGATCTTATGATGGAACCTCCCGGACAATGTCCAGCCAGAGTTGGCAGGCTGGCTCTGGTGACTCCATTCGGAGATGGCAGGGGAAGGGCTGGTTGTCATACAAACATACAATCCCTGCAGTGCAGAAGGAGGCTATTTGGCCCATCGAATCTGCACCAACCACAATCCCACCCAGGCCCTATTCCTGTAACCCCACATATTTACCCTGCTAATCCCCCTGACACTAGGGTCAATTTAGCATGGCCAATGAACCTAACCCGCACATTTTTGGACTCTTTATATACTGTTGTGATGTGATGGAGAAGTACCTTTGCCAATCTTTAATTGATTTATTCCTTCATTTTTGGGACATGGGCGTCGCTGGCTGGGTCAACATTTATTGCCCATCCCTGGTGGCATTTGAGCTGAGTGGCTTGCTAGGCTGTTCCAGGGGATTGCTAAGAATCACCACATTGCTGTGGCTCTGTAGCCATGTGCAGGCCAGACCAGGAAGGGGCAGCAGATTTCCTTCCCTGAAGGATATCAATGAATCGGATGGATTTTTTTCCGACAATCATTTCATGGTGGATTCTTACTTCCTGATATTCTTACTAAATTCAATTCCGAATTTGGGGTGGGATTCGAACCCAGGTCCCCAGGACACTTGCTGAGTTTCTGGATTAATAATCTAGCAATTATCCCACTAGGCCATCACCCCCCCCCTTATCCATCATGGGATCGGATGTGATGTATAATCCCATTACTCTATAGACAGAACACAGCAGTAGTCCTACTGATCAGGTGTGTCTACACAGTGTGGTGACCATTATCTTCAAATAAACAACCCACGTTATGGTTTGACCAATCCTTATTGTATGGTGGCCAGTCTGGATTTTTTTCTTCTGCTTTGCTTTCAGACAGTGCTGACCTTTATTCTGCTATTCACATTTACTCTGGACCAATGCTTTGTTCCTTTGCTATGGCCATTTCAGCTGTCTTTGCCTTTTGACTCCTGATATTATCCCAACATAGAAAATAAGAGCAGGAGAAGGCCATTCGGCCCTTTGAGCCTGCTGCACCATTCATTATGACGATGGATGATCATCTGATTCAATAGCCTGGCCTCTGCATCTCCCTCCCCACCATATCCTTTGATCCCTTTTGGCTCTCAGAGCTATATCTAAAGATGTGTCTCAAGGAGGTGGGAATAGCAGAATTGTGAAAACCTACTGCCCATGATCAAAAATGAGAGTAAAACTGAAACCTGTACAAACAAAAAAAGACACAAAATAGGCGCAGAGATGACGGTCTGAAACTGTTGAACTCCATCTTGAACCTGGAAGATTGTCAAGTGCAGAGTCAAGAGATAAGATGCAATTTCCTGAAGCTTGTTCTGAGCGTCACCGAAACACTTCTTGAGGTCAAGAGCAGAGAGGTCGGTGTGAAGTTAAGGTGGAGAATTCAAGTGGCAGGTGACTGAAAGCTCGGGGTCGTTCACGGGTTTAACGGAGGTGTTACATGAAGCAGTCACTCGGCCCTGGAAATCCTGGGCACTTTTTCTCCCTCCTAATAAACTGTCATGTTTAGGGGAATCAATATTTCAACATTGAGATGTTAGATTTTTTTTCTATAGTTGGATAAGGGCGTTAAGGGATATAGAACAAAGCTGAGGGACTGCAGTCAGGATCCAGATCAGTCAAGATCAAATCAGATGACAGAACAGGCTATAAGTCTCTTTCACTTCCCAAATCCAAAGATGTGCGGGTTAGGTTGATTGGCTGTGCTAAGTTGTCCCTCTGTGTCAGGGGATTAGCATCACAAAGAACAAAGAAAATTACATCACAGGAACAGGCCCTTTGGCCCTCCATGCCTACACCAACCATGCTGCCCATCTGAACTAAAACCCCTTATCCTTCTGGGGGCCATATCCCTCTATTCTCAGCCTGCGTTCATGTGTTTGTCAAGAGACCTCTTAAAAGTCATTATCGTATCTTCTTCCATTACCTCCTAGTGAGTTCCAGGCACCCACCACCCTCTGTGTAAAAAACTTGCCTCGTACATCTCCTTTAAACCTTGCCCCACTCACCTTAAACCTGTGCCTCCTAGTAATTGACTCTTCCA
This sequence comes from Carcharhinus amblyrhynchos, assembly GCF_965287045.1. Taxonomy (NCBI): domain Eukaryota; kingdom Metazoa; phylum Chordata; class Chondrichthyes; order Carcharhiniformes; family Carcharhinidae; genus Carcharhinus; species Carcharhinus amblyrhynchos. Next base: position 7,881,357 of record NC_137332.1, on the reverse strand, counting down.
CCCCGGGAGAAAGCTTTTGACTGCATGTGTGATGTTACGGGAATAGAGCCTGGATGGAATGTGGTCAGTACATAATCGATGGGCAGAATGGCCACCTTCTGCACTTTAGAGACTCTATGATTCTGTGATGTGGATGAATTGGACAAGAGTCATGAATGTGGCTGCTTGACTCGAACCAGCGGCCTTATTTCGACAGCGGAATGACACAGCCACACTTTCCTGAAATCCTTGAGAATAATTTCTGTCTCACAGGGTAATGTGAGAAAGGGATAGTGCAAAAACCTGCGTGGTTTTTTATATCAAGGAGGGTGTAACTATCGGATGCCACCACTGAGGAAGTCCTGTGCTGTTGGACGATGGGTTAAATCAGGACCCTGTCTGCTTTGTTGGGTGAATGTAGAAGGTCCCGTACCCTCTCTCTCGAGGATGACTGGAATGTTCTCCCTGAGCCCTGGCCAGTTCTTCCAACATCACTGGGAGGGAGAACAAAAAACAGATGACCTGGTTGTTATCACATTGCCGTTCTTGGGAGCTTGCTGTACATCAGTTAGCTACTGCCTTTCCAACATGACTACATTTCAAAAGCACTTTGGAATCACTTTGATTTGATTTGATTTATTATTGTCACATGCATTAACATACGGTGAAAAGTATTGTTTCTTGCATGTTATACAGACAAAGCATACCGTTCATTGAAAAGGAAATGAGGGAGTGCAGAATGTAGTGTTACAGTCATAGCTAGGTTGTAGAGAAAGATCAACTTAATGCGAGGTAGGTCCATTCAAAAGTCTGACGGCAGCAGGGAAGAAGCTGTTCTTGAGTCGGTTGGTACGTGACCTCAGACTTTTGTATCTTTTTTCCCGACGGAAGAAGATGGAAGAAAGAGTGCCCAGGGTATGTGGGGTCCTTAATTATACTGGTTGCTTTGCCGAGGCTGTGGGAAGTGTAGACAAAGTCAATGGATGGGAGCCTGGTTTGTGTGATGGATTGGGCTACATTTACGACTTTTTGTAGTTCCTTGCGGTCTTAGCAGAGCAGGAGTCATACCAAGCTGTGATACAACCAGAAAGGATGCTTTCTATGGTGCGTCTGTAAAAGCTGGTAAGAATCGTAGCTGACATGCCAAATTTCCTTAGTCTTTTGAGAAAGTAGAGGCTTTGGTGGGCTTTCTTAACTTTAGTGTCGGCTTGGGGTGAACCAGGACAGGTTATTGGTGATCTGGATCTAAAGACCTTAAGCTCTCAATCATTTCCACTTCATCCCCATTGATGTAGACAGAGGCATGTTCTCCTTTATGCTTCCTGAAGTTGATGACAATCTCCTTCATTTTGTTGACATTGAGGGAGAGATTATTGTTACCGCACCAGAATACCTACAATACAGAAGAAGGCCATTTGGCCCATTGTGTCTGTACCAACCACATCCCCCTTATCCCTAAAACCCCACACATTCACCCTGCTAATCTTCCTGACACGAGGGTCAATTTAACCTGGCCAATCAACCTACACCGCCCAGCTTTGGATGCGTTTGCCTGTTTTATTGGGCGGAAGGTACATCCTTCGGCATTGAAAGAGGCTAAATCAATGCAAGCTCCATTCTTAAGAACTCTGACAGGAACGTCATTGAGATACATCAGGATCGGGCTAATATACTCGGCTTTCTGAGAATAAGCAGACATCCAGCAGAGCTGGAAACACACAAAAAAAAACTGCTGCATCAAGTGAAACAAGATGATGAATAATTAAAAGCCTGTTATTAATGAACTTCCAACCGTTATGTAAATGAAACTGATTTCAAGACTAATTTGTCAGTTTCAATTCCTTTCTGTTTTGCCTTTTGTCTAAGACAAGTGCTTGTCATAATGGACTTGATAATGAAATACTGCTGCTGTGTGTCGGGCTCAGGCTCCCAGTTCAAGATACCCGATACTATTGCTTTGGGAAATGTGTCTCTCAAGACATTCCACTGCGCTGCTATATTTAGCAAACATTCTTTGTTGCAGACTCGTGATCCAGCCTGCTTTTTCAGCAAAGCACGGTGCCAGTAATTTGCGATCGGGCTGACCTCTGTCCTGGTGCTGGAGCCAAGGCGGTCCACCTTGCGTCGAACCCTGCAGCTCAGCAGGAGGCCATTTGTCCCCTCTTGTGCCAGATCTTTGAGACAACATTCAGTTTGTCCTCGGTCATGACGTGGGTAGGCCTACCTATCTGACCTTAGACCCACGCTGGGGTCATTCTGTACCCCTCTCATAATGACCTCTGGTTGAAGGTCAGCAGGTGTGGAGAGATGAGAGTACTATTAAACTGGAAAGAGTGCAGGAAAGATTTACTAGGATGCTACCAAGATTTGATAGTTTGAGTTATAAGGAGAGGATGGATAGGCTGGGACCTTTTTTCTTTGCAGCGTAAGAAGCTTAGGGGTGATCTTATGGAGGTCTATAAAACAATGAGGGGCACAGATCAACAAGATAGTCAATATCTTTTCCCAAAGGTAGGAGAGTCTAAACTAGAGGGTACAGTTTAAGGTGAGAGTGGAAAGATACAAAAGGGTCCAGAGGAGCAGTTCTCTCACTCAGAAGGTGGTGAGTGTTTGGAACAAGCTGCCAGAGGAAGTAGTAGAGGCGGGTACAATTTTGTCTTTTAAAAAGCATTTAGACAATTACATGGGTACGATGGGTATAGAGGGATGTGAGCAAAAGCAGGCAATTGGGACTAGCTTAATGGTTAAATAAAAGGGCGGTATGGGCAAGTTGGGGGCTGAAGGGCCTGTTTCCATGCTGTAAACTTCTATGACTTTATGGCCTTAAGAGATGGAGGTGACCAATTCCCCAAGCAGCTCTCTGGTGGAGTATGGTATATGGAAGTTAGAGTGATGAGAAAATGACAAAACCACCGGCGTTGGAGACTCGAGAATAAGTGTCCAATGGAGCAAAAAGTGATTGTTCAATGTGCTGTCTGAAAAACTGCAGATTAATTTCTTGGTAACGCTTTAATTTGGGTGTTTCTAAATGAAGAACAGTCATACTCTCGCCTTTGACCCACCAGGTTCAGGGGTTAAGTCCATGTCTTGAGTGCCAAACTGAGAGTGGTGACTCTGGAGAACTCAATGTCATAGAGATCTATGGAGGCCAGGTCATTGAGTGTCTTTAAGACAGAGATAGATAGGTTCTTGACCAATAAGAGGGCCAGGGGTTACAGGGAGAAGGCAAAAGAATGGGGATGAGAATCATAGCAGCCATGATTGAATGGCGGAGCAAATGCGATGGGCCGAATGGCCTAATTCTGCTCCTGTATAGAATCATACACTGCTGCAGGAGGCCAGTTGGCCCATTGAGTCTGCACTGACCACAATTCTACCCAAGCCCATAACCCCATGCATTTACCCTAACTAGTACCCCTGACACTAAGGAGCAACTTAGAGTGGTCAATCCATCTAACCCACACATGTTTGGACTGTGGGAGGAAACCGACGCACCCGGAGGAAACTCACACAGACACGGGGAGAATGTGCAAACTCCAGACAGACAGTGACCCAAGCTGGGAATTGAACCCAGGTCCCTAGCGTTGTGAGGCAGCAGTGCTAACCACTGTGCCACTGTGCCGCCCTTATAGTCTTGATACCGTGCTGCCTGTATCTTATGGTCTTATGGTCTCATGAAGGCCTACACTGGTGTCATACAGAGGGAGAGCTGCTCTGTTGGTGCCTTTTAACTAAGGCCCCATCTGCTTACTTGGGTGCGTGTACAAGATCCCATGGCACTGTTTTGAAGAAAAGATATCCCCGGTGTCCTGGCCAATATCTTTTCCTTGTGCAACATCATGAAAAACAGATGACCTGTTGGGTATCACTTTGCTGCTTGCGGGTGCTGGCTGAGTCCAAATTGGCTGCTGTGTATTTCACATTACGACAGTGACTACACTTCACCAGCTACTTTATTGGCTGTAAAAATGCTTTCATGAGGTCTGGTGGTCCCCAAAGGTTCTCCATAAATGCAAATCTCTCTGTGTTTCTCACTTCTTTAGCAAGACTCATGGTGGCACAGTGGTTAGCACTGCTGCCCCATAGCACCAGTGGACGTAGGTTCGACTCCCGGCTTGGTCACTGTCTGTACGGAGGTTGCAGGTTCCCCCTGTGTCTGCGTGGGTTTCCTCCGGGTGTTCTGGTTTCCGCCCACAGTCTGAAAGATGTGCTGGTTAGGTGCATTGGCCATGCTAAATTCTCCCTCAGTGTATCCAAACGGGTGCTGGAGTGTGGCGACTAGGGGATTTTCATAGTAACTTCATTGCAGTGTTAATGTAAGCCTACTTGTGACACTAATAGATAAGCTTTAAACCTAATAAATAAGCTTTAATCCTGTTCTGGTCAGGGTAGAAAATGTGCACAAGAGCCCCCATCCAGTTCAAGTTCTTTTCCCTCCATCAGCTAGGTGCTCATACTGAACCTAGTGTATCCCATTGGACCCTTGTGCTAGGCTTCAGTGTCGTTCTTGATTCACAATCAAGATTTGATTTCCAGCACCAAAATGTTACCTCCACATATCACCACTTGAGACTTTAATCTAGACCCCAGCAACCTCTTCCTTCCCTTCTATCAAACTGCACCGCACTGGCTTGGTGCAACGTGCATCCTTCCCTGCCAGCTAAACTGATGGAACCATTACCAAGTGTGCCCATGAACAATGATGCCCTTGCAGTCTCTCTCCCCTTTTCAAACTTAAGAATGTAGGAACACAGGACTTCGGAGCAAGCCTGCTGCACCATTTGATAAATCATAGAAACTCGACAATGCAGAAATGGGCCATTTGGCCCATCAAGTTTGCACCGATAACAATCCCACCCAGTCCTCACCCCCGTAACCCCACATATTTACCCAATAACCCCTCTAACCTATGCATACCAGGACAATATGGGACAGCTTAGCATGGCCAATGCACCTAACCCGTGCATCTTTGGACTGTGGGAGGAAACAGAGCATCCAGAGGAAACCCACGCAGACATGGGGAAAACGCACAAACTCTGCACAGACAGTGACCCAAGCTGGGAATCAAACCCTTGTCCCTGCAGCAGTGTGAACCACTGTGCCCCTGTGCCACCCATAAGATGAAGGCTGATCTGGTTGTGGTCTCAATTCACTTTCCTGCTGGCACTACATAACCCTTGACCTCCTTGTCTATCAGCAATCTGTCGAACTTGGCCTTGTATGTATCCAAAAACCCAGTCTCCACTGCTGCCCAGGGAAGAGAATTCTATAGGCTATTATCCTCTTGAGAGAAAAATATTCCCTCTTCACTGCCTTAAAGGGTGCCCCCTGCTTCGAGTCCTCCCCACATGTGTTTCAATAAGATCACCTCCCTTTCTTCTAAACTCCAATGATAAAAAAGCCCAACCTATTCAGCCTTTCATCACAGGGAAACACCCCTCATCCCAGGAATGAGTTGCGTGGACCTCCTCTAAACTGCTTTTACATATTTTTCAAATAAGGGGTGACACATGGCATGGTGGTTAGCACTGCTGCCTCACAGTGCCAGGGGCTGGGTTTGATTCACGGCTTGGGTCGTTGTGCGGAGTCTACAAGTTCTCCCCGTGCCTGCATGGGTTTCCTCTGGGTGCTCCGGTTTCCTCCCACAGTCCGGAAGGTGTGCTGGTTTGGCGGGTTGCCATGCTCAATCCTTCCTCAGTGTACCCGAACAGGTGCCGGAGAGAGGCGATTGGGGGATTTTCACAGTAACTTCATTGCAGTGTTAATGTAAGCCTACTTGTGACACTACTAAATAAACTTTAACTTCAAACAAAACCGTACACAGTGCTCCAAATACCTTCTCACCAAGTCCCTGTACAGCTGCAGTGAAAATTCCCTAGTTTTATATTCCATTTCCCTGGCAATAAACAATGACATTCCTTCAGCCTTCCTAATCACTCACTGTACCTCCATACTAACTTTGTGTGGCTGATGCACCGGGACCCTGCAGTCCCTCTGTACCTCTGAATTCTGCATAATCTCTCCATTTTAAATAGTGCACTGTTCTTCCTGCCAAACTGGATGAGTTCACATTTTCCCTGTCCCTTGGACTTGCCCCAAACCCTTCTCCAAACCGCTGCTTGGCAACTGATCCCCCTGGGGACGTTCTCTCAATTTGAAAATTGTGATGACTGTTATGCTTGTCCATTAGCCTTTGGCTGAGGGTGTTTCCGTTGGTTGTGTGTCTTGTGGTTGTTGTGGGTTGCTGGGTGGTTTGCGGTTAACTGTGTTCCATTCTCATCAGCTGGACATGGAACGCCGTCGTCTGCTGATTTTCCGTTCTTTTTCCCCATTTCTGCACTATTTCTGGGAGAAGGGATTTCATGCATTTAGCGATCGGTCAATGGCCTTCTCGAAATCACAATCATCTGGGATATACGCGCATCCCGCAACTAAGCGTCTCATGGCTTTCGAACCTTTTATTCTCTCTGTTGATTGCAATTGTTTCCAGGAAGGTTTTTGGCGTCTTTAGCAAAAGCAAATGCTATAAGCATCTGAAATTCACGCGGAATGAAACGTGGGGTGGAATTTTCCAGCTCTTCCTACCTGCGGAATTTTCCAGCACCAACAAAATCCCCCCACCCCTCATGTCCCACCCCATTGTGGTTTCCTGGCGATGGAATGTGTGAGCCAAGCAAATTACACTTGACTTTAACATCCTACCAGTAGTCAATGACAAGCTACTTCCATCATGGAAAAACTGCTGGGGAGGGTGTGGGGGCGGTGGAGGGTGGGGGGAGGGGAAAGGGAGGGGGTGGTGGGCACTTTTTCACATAGCGAGTGATTAAAAGTCTGGATTGTGCTGCCTAAGTGCTTTTGATTTGATTTATTGACATAAGCAAATATGTTTATTGACATACAGTGAAAAGTATTAACATGTACGAACATACAGTGAAAAGTATTGTTTCTTGCGCACCATAAAGACAAAGCATACCGTTCACAGAGCGCATAGGGGAGAAGGAAGCAGAAAGTGGTGTTACAGTCATAGCTAGGACATTGAGGAAGATCAACTCAGTATAAGGTAGGTCCATTCAAAGGTCTGATAGCAGCAGGGAAAAAGCTGTTCTTGAGTCAGTTGGTTAATTATCTCAGACTCTTGTATCTTTTTCTTAACGGGAGAAGGTGGAAGAGAGTATGGGGTGCGTGGGGTCCTTGATTACGCTGGCAGCTTTTCCAAGGCAGCGGGAAGTGTAGACAGAGTCAGTGCATGGGAGGCTGGTGTGCATGATGGATTGGGCTACGGTCATGACTCTTTGTAGTTTCTTGAGGTCTTGTACAGAGGAGGACCCATACCAAGCTGTGATACATCTGGAAAGGATGCTTTCTTTGGTGTATCTGGTGGAGACAGATTCAGGTGAGGCAGAAAAAAGGTAATAGGATAGGGTTGTGAAAACAAATGTACAAGAATATGAGGTGAAAGCAGGGAAATGGCAGATTACTCATTCAGAGATGCGGTACAGCTGAGATGGGCCAAATGGCCTCCTACAAGGTAACAATTCTGTGATGAAAAATTGTGCAAATGCACATTTACCTGAATTATCCTGGGAGATGTTACAAGGTTGCAGAAGCTTATCCTCTTCTAACTTCACCCATTATCACTCAAGCTTTTAAAGTTCCCCACTGATATTAAGCCATTTGATTTTGAGACAAGGCTTCAAAGTTTGGAACAATCAGAGTATTTTGCTTTGCAGTAGGGTTAGAGTTGCCCTGGAGTCTCCAAGAATAGAAGATTAATTTCCTGGATATTGCTGTGACTATCCCAAGGAGAAATATCACGAGGGCGGTATAAACAGAGTTTCACTTTACTTGAGCACTTCGATGAATTAATTATGAAGGCAAAACGCTGGAGGTGGGAATTTGGCTCTTTTATGGGGCAGCACGTTTGAAAGGGTGATAGGCATTTGATGAAATCTCCAGGAATATGGGCCAATCTGAGTTGGTGTCTCTAAGCAACTGTTTTACAGACTCGATCAAAAAAACCCCACTACATGCAAGTGTACTTGTTGAGACCCACAGCTGGTGGTCACTTCTCTGAGATATCAGCATTCTTTGGGGGGGGTGTTATCATTGACCAGAAACTGCACTGGACTAGCCAGTAACAGCTTCGATTACAAGAGCAGGTCGGAGGCCAGAAATACCGTGGCAAGTAACTCACCTCCTGACTCCCCAAAGCCTGTTCGCCATCTACAAGGCACAAGTCAGAAAGTGGGATGGAATACTACCCACTTGCCTGAACAAGTTCAGCTCTAACAACGCTCAAGAAGCTTGACACCACCCAGGACAAAGCAGCTGGCCTGATTTCCACCCCTTCACAAAGGTTCGCTCCCTCCACCCGCTCACAGTGACAGCTGCGTGCACCATTGACAAGAGGCAGGCACTCCCCAAGACTCCTTGCGAGCTTCACTCCATTTCAGTCGCGGGTCTTGCAATTTTTAGGGGAGGGGATGGCCTCGTGGTATTATCGCTAGACTAGCAATCCAGAAACTCAGCTCATGTTCCGGGGACCTGGGGAGTCAGGAGGTGTGTTACTTGCCGCAGTATTTCCACCACAACAGCTGGTGGAATTCAAATTCAATTTGAATTCAATAAAAAAAATCTGGAATTAAGAATCTGCTGATGACCGTGAAACCATTCTCGTAAAAAAACCCGTCTGGTTCACTCATGTCCTTTGGGGAAGGAAATCTGCCATCCTTACCTGGTCTGGCCTACGTGCGACTCCAGAGTCACAGCAATGCGGTTGACTCTCAACTACCCTCTGAAATGGCTTGGCAAGCCATTCATTTCAGGGGCAACTGGGGGCCCAGCCAGCAGTGTCATTTCCCATGAATGAATAAAACATAAGGTGACAGCCCCACAGGCTCAGATGCTGAAAGGTAGCTGCAGTAAAAGGAAACGTAGCTTTTCTAAAATAAAAGGCAGGGGATGGTGAGTGTCTGGAATGAGCTGCCAGAGGTAGTAGTAGAGGTGGGTATAATTTTGTCTTTTAAAAAGTATTTAGACAGTCACATGGGTAAGATGGCTATGGAGGGATATGGGCCAAACATGGACAATTGGGACTAGCTTAGTGGGCTGACAAGTGGCAAGGAACAGTTGCCCCACACAAATAGCAGGCAATGACCATCACCAATAAGAGACATTCTAAGCCCACCCCCCTTGACATGCAAAGGTATAACCATCACTGAATCCCCCACTGTCAACATCCTTGGGGTTACCATTGACTAGAAACGCAACTGGACTCACCACATAGACACAGTGGCTACATGAGCAGGGCAGAGGCTAGAAATACTGTGGCAAGTAACTCACCTCCTGACTCACCAAAGCCTATCCACCCACCATCTATAAGGCACAAATCAGGGGTGTGATGGAATATTCCCCACTTGTCTGGATGGGTGCAGCTCCAGCCACACTTAAGAAGCTTGACATCACCCAGGACAAGGCAGCCTGCTCGATCGGCAGCACATCTGCAAACATTCGATCCCTCTATCGCCAGCGCTCAGTAGCAGCAGTCTGTACTATCTACAAGATGCAACACTGCAGCAACTCACCAACAATCCTTAGACAACATTTTCCAAACCCAAGACTGCTTCCATTTGAAGGGCAAGGGCAACAGATAAATATGAACAACGCCACCTGCAAGTGCCCTCCCAAGCCACTCACCATCCTGACTTGGAAATATATCGCCCTTCCTCCGCAGTCACTGGGTTAAAATCCTGGATTTCAATCCCCTTCCTGATGGCATTGTGGCTCACCCCACAGCACATGGACTGCAGTGATCCAGGAAGGCAGCTCACCACCGCCTTCTCAAGGGCAACCAGGGATGGGCAATAAATGCTGGCCAGCCAGCGATGCCCACGTCCCACGAATGAATAAAAAAAGGGCGGCATGGACAAGTTGGGCTGACGGGCCTGTTTCCATGCTGTAAACCTCTATGACTTTAGGTAGAGCAGGGGAAAAATTGCAGGGTATAACAAGTTTAGTAACAAAATCCCTTTCAATATAATTCGAGCACATGAGAAAAGCAGTGCTGCAGCTTTTTTTAAAAGAAAGGGCTCCGACACGGGACATCCAATGTCAAAAAGAGCCCCAGAGCAAGGGCAACGAAGTAAATCGTAAAATAGCTGTTGGCCATACAAATGCAATGAGAACTGCGAGCCAAAGAGTTTCCGTGCCGAAGAAGGAAATGATTGAGAAGCAGCTCAAAGGTTTGAAGATCGAGCTTGTTGAAAATAAAGCTGTCCTACAGGAAAAAGCCTGCACCAGAGCTGAACTGGGAGATTTGGAGCATGAGATTCAGGCTGAGTATATACCTTTGCAAATGCACAATAAATTGAAGTCAACAATGGACCTAGCTGGTCAAGATCTGAATTCGGAGATGATGGAGGGCTATGAGGAGGAAATAACGATGCTCAACCCCACCGTTAGCAAATCAACGCAGGAACTGAGCCAGGCAAAGCGGCAGGCAGAAAAACCACACAAAGAAGAGTTGGCCCTGAAAGACATCTTGAAGAATCAATATGTAGCCATGGCAAAACACGCAGAGCTAAAAAGGACAATGGAATATTTCTCCAGGAAAAAGCAGTGTTAGAACTGAGTTTGGCAAGAGGTCAACAAGTAAATAACAATAGTTGAAAGGACAAGTCCTTTTATGAGCGAATGTGTAACCACTCAGTAACGTGAAGAATTGCAAACTCTTGAGCAGCAGAAAAGAGGCACAGCCAAAGGGGCCTGAAGAGCTTTTTTTAAGACGCGGGTTGATGGGTTTTTGATAAGCGAGGGGATTAAGGGTTATTGGGAGAGGGTGGGAATGTGGAACTGAGCCACGACAGATCAGCCATGATCTTATTGAATGGCGGGGCAGGCTCGAAGGGCTAGATGGCCTACTCCTGCTCCTATTTCTTATGTTCTTATGGATCGCAGGGAAGTGAAGCTGAAACAAGTGAGTTTCGCAAAGCAAAGGAAAACCCATTGCAAGAACTTCGGACAGTATAGGAGTTCTTCTTCCATAGATGTTTACAACACAGAAGGAGGCCATTCAGCCTATTGTGTCCACGCCGGTCAGAAAGACCTGACTACATTTGCCTCGTGTTCCGGTGCTTGCTCTGTAGCCCTGGAGGTTAGGGCAGTGCAAGTGAATACCTAAATACTTCTTGAATATTACAAGAATTTCTGATTCAATCACTCTTTATCAGGCAGAATTTCAGACTCCCACCACCCTCTCGGTGATTCTCCTCAACTCCCCTCTTAGCCTTCTACCTCGTAACTTTAATTTATGCCCCCTGATTATTGGCTCCTCCACTATTGGAAGAGTGCCTTCTTATCCACGCTACCTATGCCACTCGTAATCTTATACACATCGATCAGGCCCCCTCGCAACCTTCACTGCCCCAAGGAAAACAGCCCCAGCCTATTCATGTCTGACAGCATCTATGGAGAGACAATAGAGCCAACTTTTCGAGTCTAGAGCTGTGACTGGATTTGAAGAACCATTGAAAGCACGGAAGGAGACCATTCAGCCTGTCTTGTCCATGCCAGCCCATGGACATCCAGATTCCCTTTCAAATGCCACCTTCCTGCACCCGGCCCATAGCTCTGTAGCTTACAGCAGAGATCCAGGTGCTTTTTAAAAGAGTTTAGGCTCTCTGCCTCCACCACCAACTCGGGCTGTGAATACCAGAGACCTACCACCCTCTGTGTAAGTAAGTTGTTCCTCATGTTCCCTCTACACCGACTGCCACTTATCTTGAATCTAATCTCCTGGTTCTAGAATTCTCCTCCACGGGAAGCAATTCTTTGTTCTTTCATTCGTAGACATGCAGGGTAGAATAGGTGTAGGGTGATGCGGCGGCGCGGGCTCGTTGGGCCGAAGGGCCTGTTTCCCGTGCTGGGTTGTTCTTTGTTCTTTGTTCAATTTTATCCTGTCCACTCTATCTCTTCCCCTTATAACTTTGTCATCCCTCAGTCTTCTTTGTTCCAAGGATAATAACCCCAACCTATCCAATCTCCCCTTATAGCTACACTTTTCCAGCTCTGGCAACGTTCTTGTAAACCTCCATTTGTATTGTAATACTTTGCAATGAGGTGGGATGCCTCACGTCCTTTAACAAGTACCTGGATGAGTACTTGGCATGCCGTAACATTCAAGGTTATGGGCCAAGTGCTGGCAAGTGGGATTAGGTGGGCAGGTCAGGGCCTTTCATGTGTCAGTGCAGACTCGATGGGCTGAAGAGCCTGTTCTGCACTGTAGTATTCTGTGATTCTGTGATATCAAAAGGGAAGAAAGTTTTCTTTAGAGAAGAAAGGAGGATGTTGTGATATTGTGTGCATGCTGTTCTCATGTAAAGATGCTCAACTGAGCAAGGGTTAATGTGGGTTTGGAGCGTGGCACTGCCCCTGGTATGATGTATAGAGTAACATGGTAATAAGAACCTGAGAACAGCATGGAGAGAACACTTTGGAAGCCTACCTACATGGAAGTAGCTTCATGCATGCCAGTAACATGGGATCTGGAAATAGTTAAAGACTGCGAATAAGCGGTTTACATTTCGACATAAAAGTCTTAAGATCTCATCATGGAGCCACTGAAGAACTCATATTACAATACTCCTGATGGCTGATTTGTTACGTGCAGAAAATTATTGAGCTGTTTCTGTGGTTCAGTTCCCAGTCTGTACATCCTGCTGGAATCCTGAATGAATATTTTCAGGAGTTGAGACCATTTCCAGGACCTGGGCCTACAGCATGGTCCTTGAGAAGGTGGTCCAAGTGAGGAGCAGGCTCCTGAGACTGCAGGCCTTATTGGAGGGCCTAAAGCCTTAGATGGTTGGCAGTGCCACAGAGAGAGGGGAGTGCTGCCCGGGCAGAACTGTGTGCGTGGGAGTGCCTCAAAACTGAGGCACCTTGGGCATACTTCATGAGGAGGTTGTTGACTAGTAGGGCCTTCAGAATGGAGGGGGACTGGCTTCCAGAGGACTTGTTTGGGCCTTGGGCTTTCATTCTTCAGGCACCATCATTGGGACATGGAGTCTGTCCCTCCAGTGGCCTCCTGGCCTTGCATCAGGAAGCCATCTCCATCCTCTCACCACGTTACAATTCATTACTTCTAACTTGGTTCTGAATAGGAGCTGCCAAATTGCAAATCCTGTCCGCTCGCATGGCGAGAGATCGGTGAGTGCTGATTTCGCGTTTGTGTCTTATTGTCCATGATTAAAATGTGATCCCGCCATTAAAACAGCGAGTGCGTCTTGGCAAAAGCATTACGGAGTTGAGGCGTAAAGTGGCTGTCTGCTGCTTCACTCAATCATCATGCGAAATTCAAATTAAGCCCCGGATTCATGGGAGGCAATGGATGGCACAGTGGTTAGCTCTGCTGCCTCGCAGCGCCGGGGACCCAGGTTCAGTTTTGGCCTTTGGGTCACTGTCTGCGCAGAGTCTGTACGTTCTCCCCGGTGTCTGCGTGGGTTTGCTCTGTTTTCCTCCCGCACTCCGAAAGATGTGCGGGTTAGGTTGATTGGCCATGCTACTGTCAGGGGGATTAGCAGGATAAATGTGTGGGGTTACGGGGATGGGGCCTGGGTGGGATTGTTTTTGGTGTAGGCTCGATGGGCCAAATGGTCTCTTTCTGCAGTGTAGGGATTCTGAGATTCTCTGATTCCATAAATGAACCTGTTTTTGAGTTGTCACCTTTTGCCCTTGAAAGACTTTTCGTAAGCAGCTTGGCATTACAAGTTCCAGTTAAGTCATGGCCTTGTCGAAGGAGTTAATTATCCTTGGAAGTTTGTGCAAAGGAAAAGACTTGCATTTCTATAGCTCCTTTTGGCTTTCAAGATGTCCCGAGGATCTCTACAGCCAGTGAAGTGCAGTTACTGGTGTAACAGAGAAAAATTGGCAGCCTGTTTCTGCAAAGAAAATCCTAGAAATAACCGATGTGACAGAGCTCAGATCATCTGTCCTGGTGACATTGACTGAGGTGTAAATGTTGGGAAAGGAATATCTGGCAGAATTTTCCTGCTGTTTCCCCCAGTGGTGCCACGAGGACATTTGTACGTCCAATGTATTGACCTAGATTTTTAATGCTCAGGTTTTTCGTTATTCATTCGTGGGACACTGGTATCGCTGGCTAGCCAGAATGTATTGTCCATCCCTCGTTGCCCTTGGAGGGCAGCTGAGAGTCAAAGAATAAAGAAAATTACAGCATAGGGACAGGCCCTTCGGCCCTCCAAGCCTGCACTGGCCATGCTGCACTAAAATCCCCTACCCTTCCGGGGACCATATCCTTCCATACCCATCCTATTCATGTATTTGTCAAGACGTCCTTAAAAGTATCCATTTCCACTACCTCCCCCGGTAGCGAGTTTCAGGCACCCACCACCCTCTGTGTAAAAATCTTCCCTCGTACATCTCCTTTAAACCTTGCCCCTCGCACCTTAAACCTATGCCCCCTAGTAACTGACTCTCCCACCCTGGGAAAAAGCTTCTGACTATCCATCCTGTCCACTTCTATCAGGTCATCCCTCAACCTTCGTCTTTCTAGTGAGGACAAATCAAGTTCTCCAACCTCTCTGCTTAGCTAATGCCCTCCATACCTGGCAACATCCTAGTAAATCTTTTCCAACCACATTGCTGTGGCTCACATGTAGGTCAGACCAGGTAAGGATAGCGGATTTCTTTCTCTGAAGGGCATTAGTGAACCAGATGGGTTCTTCTGACAATGGCTTCATGGTTATCAGTAGATTATTGATTCCAGATTTTATTTTTTATTGAATTCAAATTCCACCATCTGCCGTGGCAGGATTCGAACCCCTGGGTCCCCAGAACATTAGCTGAGTTTCTGGATTAACAGTCTAGCGATAATACCACTCGGCTATCACCTCCCGTCTCTAGGATGGAGTTCTTCGGACTGCGATGGCTGAAATGAAACTTCCTTTGTGCCACGCAGGCCTTGTATTAGAACGGCTGAATCCCAAAGAGGTGAGCGACGCGCAGTGAGGAGAGATCTCCTGGGTCACTAAGCGATGGGAGGCATGCCAGCGACTGCGCTGGTTTTCCACTGCCCTGCGACCGCAAGGCATCGGACACGGGAGGCATTTTGCTTCCTGCCAGGGAATGTAAGCAGGACATGAATCGATTTGTGCTGTTGTGTCTCTGCACTGCAACGCACACAACTTGGCAAGCCCCCAAGTCACGTGACCTGGTAAAATCAGTACATCGACTCTACTGAAAATAAGACCCAAGACTGTGCTGAGTAAAAGCGAACCATTGTCTCATTCTGATCCGTAACCGTGATACTTGTCCTGCCTCCAAGAGAGTCCAGAAGCTTTTTGTTTCATCCCGTTTCTTCCACGGGCAACATTACTCCCTCAAACTCTCCTAAAATCCTTTCCCAGTAGGGTGATACTGACTGAAGTGCAAGAAGACAAATGCTTTAAGGGAAGACAGTTGAAAATACTGCGTCTCACCCTCTCGAGTGCAGGTAAAAATAGTTTATTTGTCACAGGTAAGCTTACATTAACACTGCAATGAAAATTCCCGAGTTGCCACACTCCGGCACCTGTTCGGGTACACTGAGGGAGAATTTAGCATGGCCAGCGCACCTGACCAGCACGTCTTTGGACTGTGGGAGGAAACCGGAGCACCTGGAGGAAACCCACGCAGACACGGGGAGAACATGCAAACTCCACACAGACAGTGACCCAAGCCAGGAATCAAGGCCAGGTCCCTGGTGTCGTGAGGTAGCAGTGCAAGCCACTGGGCCAAAAATCCCGCAACATTATTTCAAAGAAGAGGGGCAGAGTTCTGTCTAACTGTCTACCCACCATTTATCCCTCATTTAACATAACCCCTTTGGAACACATACAAGCGATCTAATTAAACAGGGCAGGTGACGGCCGAGTGGTATTATCGTTAGACTCCAGAAACTTAGTTAATGTTCTGGGGACCCGGGTTCAAATCCCACCACGGCAGATGGTGGAATTTGAATTCAATTTTTAAAGATCTGTAGTTAAGAAACCATTGTCGATTGTCAGAAAAACCCATTTAACGTCCTTTAGGGAAGGAAATCTGCCGCGCTTACCTGGTCTGGCCTACACGTGACTCCAGAGCCACAGCAATGTGGTTGATTCTCCTCTGCCCTCCAAGGGTAACTTAGAATGGGCAAGAGCTGCTGGCCAGCCAGCGACACCTATGAATGAAAAGAAATTGTGAGAAGTGTTGCTGCTGTTTTTCATCTTGCACTCATCAGGACAAACACAAGAATGCCAAATTTTGAACAATTACAACAGTTTACACATCAGATAAAGGCAAAATACTGCGGATGCTGGAATCTGAAACAAACACTGAAAATGCTGGGGAACTCAGCATCTGTGGAGAGAGAACAGAGCCAACTGCTGGAATTGTACCACCTCGCCCGGCCCAAGGGTTGTAAGATACGCCTGAGGCCAACGGAGAATGGCATTCTACAAGCCTCACTTGCCCGGAGTCGGGGAGGGCATGCCGGTAAAATTCTGGCAAAATGTTTCTAGTCTGGATGACCCTCCCTCAGACAATAATCGCAGAGGAAAAATCAGTTTAAGTTGCAGTGATCCTTTGAAATTTGGCATTCTTAACATTTTGTCCTGATGAGTGCAAGATGAAAAAGTTTGACCACATCAACAATATTCGAGTTCTATTCCCCCCCTCCCCCCCCACCCATTGACCATCATCTCGTTATTTATCCTGTTTGCTGTCTGTGGGATTTTGCTGTGCATCAGTAATCTGCCACATTTCCTAAGTTATAAGAAGTTAATACTTTTCAAGAGTGCTTCACTGGAACATTGTGAATCCGCGAAAGGCGTAATGCAAATACTGCTCTTGTTTCGGTTCATTAGAAACAAAGTACCCGACAAATATATTCGGCTAGGAATGATGCTGCTTCCAATGAACACCAGCTAATTCACACTTGTGAAAGCCCCTGATACTGTTATAGACGATGTGATTCTCATACGCACAGATTTAAATGGCCCTGCATTAATTTGGTACAGTGTGATCTCTCTAAGCTGTCACACTTTCAGTCGAAACACTGCATTGCTTAATAAAAACACTTAATGTTAAAGGAAAATTCTCTTTATACAGTAGGGCGGTACGGTGGCACAGTGGTTAGCAGTGCTGCCTCACAGTGTCAGGTTCGATTCCCGGCTTGGGTCACTGTCTGTGTGGAGTTTTGATGTAGAGATGCTGGCGTTGGACTGGGGTAAATACAGCAAGTAGTCTCACAACACCAGGTTTAAATCCAACCAGTTCATTTGATAGTGAACCCACAAGCTTTCGAAAACGGTGTTCCTTTGTCAGGTGTGTGGAAGGTGTGGAGTCTGCACATTCTCCCCGTGTCTGCATGAGTTTCCTCCAGGTGCTCTAGTGTCCTCCCACAGTCCGAAAGACATGCTGGTTTAAGTGCATTGGCCATGCTGAATTCTCCCTCAGTGTACCCGAACAGGGTGCTGGAGTGTGGCGACTGGGATTTTCACTGAGACTTCATCACACTCTGGCGCCTGTTCGGGTACACTGAGGGAGAACTTAGCACGGCCAATCCACCTAACCCACACATCTTTGGACTGTGGGAGGAAACCGGAGCACCTGGAGGAAACGCGCGCAGACACAGGGAGAACATGCAAACTCCACAATGACAGTGACCCAAGCCAGGAATCGAACCCGGATCCCGGGCACTGTGAGGCAGCAGTGCTGACCACTGTGTCACCGTGCTGCCCAAACGAAGTAATCATATCGAAAGGATGTGGGGAAGAGGTGTACAAGAATGGTTCCAGGGATGAGAACCTTCTGTTGTGAGGATAGATTGGGGATATTGGGACTGTTCTCTTTGGAGAGAAGAAGGCTAAGAGGACAATTGTTAGAGATGTTCAAAATCATGAGAGGCTGGACAGAGTAGATCAGAAGAAACTGTTTCCATCCATAAAAGGATCCAGAATGAGAGGGCACAGGTTAATGGGCAGCATAGTGGCACAGTGGTCAGCAATGCAGCCTCACAGTGCAGGGACCCCGGTCTTGGTCTTGGATCTGTATGGAGTTTGCACATCCTCCCCATGTCTGCATGGGTCTCATTTGGGTGCTCCGGTTTCCTCCCACAGTCCAAAGATGTGGGGGTTATGTTGATTGGCCATGCTAAATTACCCTAAGTATCGGGGGAACTGATGAGCTTGCGGTAGTGGAGTCTGGATGATTTTGTTGCTGGTGCAGGCTCAATGGGCTGAATGGCCTCCTTCTATGCTGCAGGGATTCTACGATTTAAAATGAGGATGAAACTTTTTCACACAGTTATTCAGGTCTGAAACGCGCTGCCCAGAATTATGGCAGAGGCAGGTGACATTCAAGAGTGTTTTAGATGATTATTTGAACACGCAGGGGTACGGGGAAAAGGCAGGGGAATGGCACTAAGTCATGATGCTCATTTGGAGAGCCGGTGCAGACATAATGGGCCAAATGGCCTCTTTCTGCATCATAGCAATGCTGTGATTCAGTCACTTCCCCATCTTGGTGTGAAGTGTGGTCTTGTATCGTCATCTTTGAAACCCAATTGTAAATTTTAAACTATTTCTCCTCGCTTTGATATCAATAAACTCTAAAGTATGCGATGGCTGATTAAACCAGGAGGGAGAGAATATTAAAAGTATAGCTGAGGTATGTACCACATTCTGTCTCTCCATTCTGAGCGGAAAAGATTCACAGGACTATGGGGAAAAGGCAAGGGAATGGGGAGGGCTGAGTTGCTCATGTGGTGAACTGACATTGACGCAATGGGCTGAATGGCCTTATTATAGTCACTCTGTGATTCCAGGAATGTGAGGTTCCCTCAGGAGTATCAGGAGTTATGTATTGCCTTAAATTATTAGGTTTTCAGGGGAAACGTGTAATGCAAAAATGTTATTGATTCGCAATGGTTCCTCTTCATTTGCTGACCTCGGTTTCCACCCACGTTTCTTTCTTGTAATGGGAAGTGCCACAGAAGAAAAATGGGTATTTGCATAGCAGGTTGTCACATTGTGAGGGCACTTCACGCACTACTTTCGAGTTGTACTCATTTATGTGGCCGCTTCTGTAATCACCAGAGACCTCTCAAACCACTTTACAGCCAATGAAGTTCTATTACAGTCAGCCGTTGTAATTTTAGGAAAGCTTTGCGGCACGGTGATACAGTGGTTAGCACTACTGCCTCACAGCGCCAGGGATCCGGGTTCGATTCCCGGCTTGGGTCACTGCCTGTGTATAGTTTGCGCGTTCTCCCCGTGTCTGCGTGGGTTTCCTCCGGGGTCCTCCGGTTTCCTCTCACAGTCCAAAAGACATGCAGGTTAGGTGCAATGGCCGTGCTAAATTCTCCCTCAGTGTGCCGGAGTGTGGCGACTAGGGGATTTTCACACTAATTTCATTGCAGTGTTAATGTAATCTGACTTGCGACACTAATAAATAAACTTCTAAACGTTTTAAACAATTTGTGCACAGTAAGATCACACACACACTCACACACACATGCATCATGTGGTAGTGGTCAGAGAGTACGTGCTTTTTTACTTTCTGATATTGATTGTGGGATAAATATTGACCGGGACTCCAGGGATTACTGCTGCTGTTCTAAAACAGTGCAGTGGGAGCTTTCACAAACACCTGATCACAAACGCCAAATGAGGCTTCATCCGTAAATCAATGTATCCAGCGCTGCAGCACTCCCTCGGTACTGCACCTTGCTGTTTATTTTCCACCACTGGAGGGAGACTTGAACTTTGAACCTCGTGACTTTTGAGGCAATGGTGCCACCAATAAGTGACAATTGACACCTGACCTCTGGTGGAGCCGGCAGTGTCTTTATACCCCCTGTTTGTGAACAGAACTCCCATTATTCACCTGACGAAGGAGCAGCGCTCTGAAAGCTTGTGGCTTTTGCTACCAAATAAACCTGTCGGTCTTTAACCTGGTGTTGTAAGACTTCCTACTCTGTTGGCGTACCATCCCTCAGCACTGCAATGAAGTGTTGGCGTGGATTGTGTTCAAATACCAGGAGTGGGGCTTGAATGCCATGGTGTCCCTGTTTGGCAGATGAAATGCCAACCGCTGGTATCCAGGAACATAGGAATTAGGAGTGAGAATAAGCAATTCAGCCCTTCGAGCTCATTCCGCCATTCTATATGATCGTGGCTGATCTCCAACTCATCCTAACTCCACTTCCCTGTCTTTTTCCCATAGCCCTTTATCCCACGTTTGATCAAGTATTTTTCCAGCTCTTTCTTGAATCCATCAATAGATTCTGCACTCACTGCACTCTGGGGCAGTGAGTTCCATAGATTCACAATGTTCTGTGTGAAATAGTTCCTTATCTTACCAACTTCCCCCCTCTTACTCTACATCTATGACCTCTTGTCCTGCACTGTTCTAAAAGGGAGAACGTTTGGTTAACATTTACTTTACCAATCCCGATGAGTATTTTATATTCCTCAATCAAATCCCCCCTCATTCGATTTGATTTGATTTATTATTGTCACACGTATTGGTACTAAGAGAAAAGTATTGTTTCTTGCGCACTATACAGGCAAAGCATACCGTTCATAGAGATCGAAAGGAGAGGGTGCAGAATATAGTGTTACAGTCATAGCTAGCGTATAGAGAAAGATTGACTTAATGCGAGGTAGGTCCATTCAATAGTCTGATGGCAGCAGGGAAGAAGCTGTTCTTAAGTCAGTTGATATATGTCCTCAGATTTTTGTATTGTTTTCCTGATGGAAGAAGGTGGAAGAGAGTATATCCAGAGTGTGTGGGGCTTTTAATTATGCTGGCTACTTTGCCGAGGCAGCGGGAAGTGTAAACAGTGTCAGTGGGTGGGAGGTTTGTTTGCGTGATGGATTGGGCAACATTCACGACCTTTTACAGTTTTTTGTGATCTTGGGCAGAGCAGGAGCCATACCAAGCTGTGATACAATCAGAAAGGATGCTTTCTATGGTGCATCTGTAAAAGTTGGTGAGAGTGATAGCTGACATGCCATTTTGGTGAGGGTGGTAGTGGACAAAGCAGATTTCCTTAGTCTCCGGAGAAAGTACAGGTGTTAGTGAGCTTTCTTAACTATTGTGTCGGCATGGGGGAACCAGGACAGGTTGTTGGTGATCTGGACACCTAAAAACTTGAAGCTCTCGACCCTTTCCACTTTGTCCCCATTGATGTAGACGGGGCATGTTCTCCTTTACGCTTCCTGAAGTCGATGACAATCTCCTCCATTTTGCTAACATTGAGGGAGAGATTATTGTTGCTACACCAGTTCACCAGATTCTCTATCTCATTCCTGTACTCTGTCTCGTCATTGTTTGAGATCTGACCCACTATGATGGTATCATCAGCAAACTTGGAAATCGAATTGGAGGGGAATTTGGCTGCACAGTCATAGGTGTATAAGGAGTAAAGTAGGGGGTTGGGAACACAACTTTATGGGGCACCGGTGTTGAGGATGACCGTGGAGGAGGTGTTATTGCCTATCCTTACTGATTGCATCTGTGAGTTAGGAAGTTCAGGATCCAGTCGCAGAGGGAAGGGCTGAGACCCAAGCTACTCAACCGCTCCTCCTGAGGAACTTTAACCTGTGCCTTAACTGTTCTCCCTTTGACTTGGGCACATTTGGTGTTAACAGTGCAATAGGAAAGTTGCCAGTATGGACATCCATCTTCAATATCAAATGAAATAAACTGCAATTCACTGCCTAATTTGGTGGCTGGGGCTGAAACCTTGTCTTGTTGAACAGGAACCTGGATCTGAAGTGTTGAAGCATTTAAAAGAGGTCTTTTCTCTCTGGAGAGACGAAGATTGAGAGGTGACCTGATAGAGGTTTATAAGATATTGAGAGGTATAGATAGGGTGGATTCTCGGAGGCTATTTCCCAGGGCTGAAATAGTCGCTACGAGAGGACACAGGTTTAAGGTGCTGGGGAGTAGGTACAGAGGAGATGTTAGGGGTAAGTTTTTCACTCAGGGGGTGGTGAGTGAGTAGAATCGGCTGCCGTCAGTGGTGGTAGAGGCGAACTCGCTGGGGTCCTTGAAGAGACTTCTGGATGAGTACATGGGAATTAATGGGATTGAGGGTTATAGATAGGCCTGGTAGGTAGGGATATGATCGGCGCAACTTGTGGACCGAAGGGTCTGTTTGTGTTGTACTGTTCTTTGTTCCATGTTTAAAGCTATGGAAAATGGGATTAAAATGAGCGGCTAGTTTGTATTTGGCCCACACTGACACGATGGGCCGAATGACCTCTTCCTGCACCGTAACTTTTCTGTGGAAACCACAGAGCACAGGACGGGGCCGTTCAACCCATCGCACCAGCGTTGGCTCTTTGAAAGAGCTGTCCAATTGGTCCCACGCCTCTCCCTTTCTTCATGTCCTTGCAATGTTTTCCTTTGCAAGGGTTTACCCAATTACCCTCGGAAGGATTTTGTTGAACCATCATCTGGCTGTCTTTGACAAAGGGTCATCTGAACTCGAAACATCTTTTCTCTCCTTACAGGTGCTGCCAGACCTGCTGAGATTTTCCAGCATTTTCTCTTTTGGTTTCAGTTTCCAGCATCCGCAGTAATTTGCTTTTATCTGGCAGTTCCTGGCCAGAACTCACTGCGCGTTTTGTTTTTCCGCTTCTCCCCTCTCCTTCATTCTGTTGCCCGTTGTACTGAAACCCGTATTCTCTAATATACCGACCCTGCTATCAGCTTTCCCGGTTTACTTTATTCGGTCGGGGGGGTGGGGGGGGGGGGGCGGGTGCGGTGGTGGTGGGGGGAGGGGGGGGTGCGGTGGTGCTGCGTATCGCTGGCAAGATCATCATCTGTTGTCCTTCTATAACTGCCTTTCAGCAGGTGGTAGAGAGCCACCTTCTTGAACCGTGGCAGGTCACATTGTGTTGTACTCCAACTTTTCTGTAGCGATTTAATAGGATTGAGTGCGTTGCTTGACCATTTCAGAGGGCAGTTCAGAGTTAACCACATCGCTGTGGCTCTGGAGTCACCTATCAACCAGGCCAAGTAAGAAGGACAGATTCCCTTCCTTTGAATCACATTAGTGAACCAGTTTTGCTTTTGGTGACAGTCCAGTAATTTCATGGTCATCATTCCTGAGATTAGCATTTTATTTCAGTTATTAATTAATTAAATATAAATTCCTCCATTAGCTCAGGTGCCTGGATTGCCAGCTCACTATCATGCTATTGTTGTTTATGTATTCCAGCAAAAGTCTTAAATTAAATCTCAACCTTCCCTGATCTAAGGAAAGCAACCCCAGCATCTGGAATCTCTAAGACCCCTGAAGTGCCTCATTAAAAGGAAAGGTAGATTAGTGTTTCAGACCATGCAAGAGGTCTGCGCGCGCGCGCACACACACACACACACACACACACACACACACCTGCAGACTCTCACACAGACACACACACACGCAGACACGCACACAGACATGCACACTCTCACACAGACACACTCATGCAGACAGACACACAGACATGCACACACAGACATTCACACTCTTACACAGACACACACACATTCACACAGATGCACACACACAGACATGCACACTCTCACACAGACACACAGACACACTCACGCAGACAGACACACAGATACACACACACAGACATGCATACTCTTACACAGACACACACACATTCACACTGACACACACACAGACATGCACACTCTCACACAGACACACACACATTCACACAGGTGCACACACACAGACATGCACACTCTCACACAGACACACAGACACACTCATGCAGACAGACACACAGATAGACACACAGATATGCATACTCTTACACAGACACACACACATTCACACAGATGCACACACACAGACATGCACACTCTCACACAGACACACACACATTCACACAGATGCACACACACAGACATGCACACTCTCACACAGGCACACAGACACACTCATGCAGACAGACACACAGATACACACACACAGACATGCATACTCTTACACAGACACACACACATTCACACTGACACACACACAGACATGCACACTCTCACACAGACACACACACACACATTCACACAGACACACACACCCAGACACACACACACACAGACATGCACATTCTCACACAGACACACACACACAGACATGCACACTCTCACACAGACACACAGACACATTCACACAGACACACACACACAGACATGCACATTCTCACACTGACACACACACAGACATGCACACTCTCACACAGACACACACACACACATTCACACAGACACACACACCCAGACACACACACACACATACAGACATGCACATTCTCACACAGACACACACACAGACATGCACACTCTCACACAGACACACACACACACTCACGCAGACAGACACACAGATACACACACACATTCACACTGACACACACAGACATGCACACTCTCACACAGACACACAGACACATTCACACAGACACACACACACAGACATGCACATTCTCACACAGACACACACACACAGACATGCACACTCTCACACAGACACACAGACACACTCACGCAGACAGACACACAGATACACACACACAGACATGCATACTCTTACACAGACACACACACACATTCACACTGACACACACACAGACATGCACACTCTCACACAGACACACACACACACATTCACACAGACACACACCCAGACACACACACACACAGACATGCACATTCTCACACAGACACACAGACATGCACACTCACACAGACACACACACACAGACATGCACACTCACACAGACACACAGACACACTCACGCAGACAGACACACAGATACACACACACAGACATACATACTCTTACACAGACACACACACATTCACACTGACACACACACACACATTCACACAGACACACACACACACACACACACACAGACGTGCATACTCTCACACAGACACACACACACATTCACAGATACACACACAGACACAACACACACTCTCACACACATACTTTCACACAGACACATACACGCACATGCATGCACACAAAGACACACAGACACACACATCATACACACTCTCACACACATACCCACACACAAACACACACACACACACATACACGCTCACACAGTCACACACACTCATGTACAGAGGCACACACTCGTACACAGAAACACACACAGACACACACATTCTCGCACACTTACTCGCACACACTTATGTACACAGACAAAAACACACAAACACATACTCACGTAGACACACACACACAAACACAGAGACACACACACAGACTCACACAAACACACACTCATGCACACACACACACATATGCACATTCACACAGAGACACGCACATACGCATCACACACTTTCACACTCTCACACACACGTGGTTAAACCTGCCTTTTCTCTCTTTTCGCTGCTTGTTTATTTTTGAAGTTTCCATTTCCGATTTGCATCAGTTCGCAGTTGTTGCTTTTCATCGCTGTGCCACCTCGCCTTTCAAAAAAATCAAACTCAAAACCCATCAGGGTTGCGCACATTTTGACACAGCAGTCAGCATTCCAGTGAAGTGTTTGACTAAGTGAATCTGTAACGTGTGATCTTGTACAAGAAGCTGTGAAATGAGAGTTGTCTCGAAAGATGCCAAAAACCCCTCTCTTTTTTATTGGTTTAATTGCGTGTCTCATATATAAATATATATATGTATATGTAATATTAAGTGTGGATTTAAACCTCACGGTGAAGCCAAGGTGTGTGTGTGTGCGTGTGTGTGTGTGTGTGTGTCTGTGTGTGTGTGTGTGTGTGTCTGTGTGTGTGAGAGAGGGAAACACGGACATATGGTCAGAGATAAAGGTGACAATGGGGGGGATTTAAATTCACCACCTCCAGCCGTAGACGGGAACCAAATGTGCTTTGGAAGATAAGCGTGGAAAAAGCTCAAAGACGCGAAACCAAATTGGCGCCGCTTTCTTTTTATATTTTGCACACGTGAGATTCTGGCGACCGACTTGCAATTAGCACCTTCAATTGATCAAGCCTTTTGTAGGGAGGGCGGGACAGCTGGCTGTCTGAAGCTGACAGCTACTCCTTCAAGGTGGCTTTTCCCTCCTTGTTGAGGGGAGAGAGCGGGGAGGGGTTTTGAACCTTTTGCAAGATGCTTTTGTGTGTGTGTGTGTGTGTGTGTGTGTGTGCAGCTGCTCCTCTCACTTCAAGTGAAAAAAAACCCAGCCCCTATCCCTTCTCAAAGACACTGCCTGGAAAGCTGGGTGCGCTGATAGCAAGCTTTACCACGGATCCTTTGCAGCCAGCTTCTCACAAGTAACAGAGGGAAGCACCGAAAAGCTTGTCGTGTCTGATGACGCACTCCTGCCTTATCAGGAACACGATGGCATTCTGTATTTTGATTTCCATGTGCCCGACACACAATAATTTTAATGAAAAGACCATTCCAAAGCTGCTTAATGCATTTGCATTGCCTCTTTACAAGAGGATTTAAGGCCCACTTTGGTAAATATCTTTCTTTTTTAAATTACCCCTGCTAAATATTTTATGATCTTATAGACTAAAAGCCGCAAAGGTCAGCTTGTTGTGCATTATGTAGGAATCAATGCAGTGCACTGTAATCCGATTTAACCCTTAGAGCACTGCAGACCGGCTTGCTGAAGGACAGTTTCTCACCTTGTTTTGCACTCCTTGGCTCAGCTCAGCTTGCTAGGTGGCTGGGATATATGGCAAAAGCGAAATACTGCGGGAATCTGAAACAAAAACAAAAAAAATGCTGGAAAACCTCAGCAGGCCTGACAGCATCTGTGGAGAGAGAACAGAGCCAACGTTTCGGGTCTGGATGACCCACGGATGAGGGCGCTGGTGAAGGGTCATCTTTCCATAGAAACATAGAACATTACAGCACAGAAACAAGCCTTTTGGCCCTACTTGGCTCTGCTGAACCATTTTTCTGCCTAATCCCACTGACTTGCACCTGGACCATGTCCCTTCCTTGAAACATTGGCTCCACTCACTCTCCACAGATGCTCTCGGACCTGTTGAGATTTTCCAGCATTTCCTATTTCTGTTTGGCTGGGATACGGCGCAAAATAGATACTAGAAGCAGGAGTAGGCCATTTGGACCTTCGAGCCTGCTCCACCATTCATCCTGATCATCGCATTCAATATCCTGATCCCCCCTTTCCCCCATATCCCTTGATCCTTTTAAACCCAAGAGCTGTATCTAATTTCTTCTTGAAATCAGACAGCGATTTGGCCTCAACTACTTTCTGTCTTAGTGAATTCCACACATTCGCCACCCTCTGGGTGAAGAAATTTCTTCTCACCTCAGTACAAAAATGTTTACCTCTTATCCTCAAACTGTGATCCCTCGTTCTGGACTCCCCCACCATTGGGAACATTCTTTCTGAATCTATCCTGTCTAATCCTGTCTTATGAGTTTCTCTGAGATCCCCTCTCACTCTTCTAAACCCCAGTGAATATAATCCTAACCGACTTAGTCTCTCCTCATAAGACGACCTGCCATCCCAGGAATCAGCCTGGTAAACCTTCGCTGTAGTCCCTCTATAGCAAGGACATCCTTCCTCAGATAACAGCACCAAAACTGCACACGATACTCCAGGTGTGGCCTCACCAATGCCCTATACAATTGCAGTAAAGCATCAAAAGGAAGGTATATTTATGAGTCGCAAGTAAGGCTTACATTAACACTGCAATGAAGTTACTGTGAAATGCCCATAATAGCCACAATTTGGCATTAGTTCGGGTCACTGCACCTAACCAGCATGTCTTTCAGAATATGGGAAGAAACCAGAGCATCTGGAGAAAACCCACGTAGACATGGGGAGAATGTGTAGACTCCACACAGACAGTGATCCAAGCTGGGAATCGAACCCAGATTCCTGGCACTGTGAGGCAGCAGTGCTAACCACCGTGCCACCCCCTCTCTGTAGGAGTCTCTATTCCTAAACACAAATCCTCTCGCTATGAAGGCTAACATACAATTTGCCTTCTTTACTGCTTGCTTACAGCTGCAACAACACTTGAGCTCAGCACACTCCAGGAAAATGATAGGAGTAGTAAAGGTTATTCGTCAGCCCACCTACCATCTTTTCTTAGAACCTTTACAGTGCAGACAGAGGCCATTCAGCCCATTGAGTCTGCACTGACCACGAGCCCACCTATGCTTCACCCCCATAACCCCATTAATCCTAGCTAGTCTCCCTGACACTAAGGGGCAATTTAGCATGACCAATCAACGTAACTCGCACATCCTTGGACTGTGGGAGGAAACCGGAGCACCCGGAGGAAACCCACGCAGTCAAGGGGAGAACTTGCAAACTCCACACGGACAGTGACCCTAGGGATTGGACCCAGGTCCCTGGCACTGTGAGACCGCAGTGCTAATTACTGTACTACCATGCTGCTCCTTTAAATGTTCTGTCACTCTGTACGACCAGAAAGAATGCTTTCTGTGGTGCATCTGTAAAAGTTGCCTCTCAGAAGTCTTCTTATATCCATAAGTATTATTTCTTTCTGAATGCAAGGAAAATCTCTTCTGCCAGCATTGCATTGCTGTGGCATGCAGAGGAGAGTATGAGTGAGGCTACGTGTGGTCCATTCTATAGCTGATGATGTTTATCATGAAACTGTATGTGGTGATAGTCCTCTGAGGCTCGGTGCAGTCAATTTTCACGTTGTCATAGCTCCGGGCCGGAAATCTCCCAACCCGCCCGCTCCGAGAATTGTAGTGGGTGGGGGCAGACCAGCGGTTTTGAGGTGAGCGTGGTCGGAGAATCCCACCTCTCCCCCCACCCCCCGTCTCCTCCATTGCCTCCAGGCAGATCCTGCGGTAAAAATCGTGGCGGTCATTTAACACAAATAGCATCGGGAGGCAGTCTAGACTTTTACTCCACTGAGTGTAGTCTGGGTGAAAACTTTCCTTCAATTTCATTTGTCGTTAGAAGTTGGAATGAACCTTAAAAGTTAAAGTTTATTTGTTAGTCACAAGTAAGGCTTACATTAACACTGCAATGAAGTTACTGTGAAATCACCCTAGTCGCCACACACTCTGGCACCTGTTCAGGTCAATGCACTTAACCAGCCTGTCTTTCAGAATGTGGGAGAAAACCCACGCAGACACAGAGTGAACGTGCAAACTCCACATAGACAGTGACCCACACCGGGAATCAAACCTGGGTCCCTGCCGCTGTGAAGCAGCAGTGCTAACCACTGTGCCACCGTGCTGCCCGTGATAATCCTTAAGAAATAAAAGCAGAGAATGCTGGGTTTATGCTGCTGAGTAAGAGGGTGGGGGTCAATTTATGCACAAGAGAAGGTCAGGGATAGATTGGAGGGCAGGGGTGATTAAATGACGAGGGTGGCATGGGACACAAGGCAAAGGGAGTGACACTCATGGTGTTAAATACACAGAGCACTGGTCCAGAGCAGGTGACGATAGCAGACTGAAGGGTCACTGTTGTCTGAAAGCAAGAAAGCGCAATGGGTGGAATTTTACCAGTACGTCTGCCCGAGATTCGTATGATCTTGCCCAACGGAGAATGCCGTTCTTCAGGCCTGCCCCCGGAATCAGGGCAGGCGAACCGGTAATATTTCAGCCGACGTGTTGGTGTCAGTAAGGGCATTAATGACTTGTGCATCGCAAGCAATTTTAATTCTCATGTTACAATTAGGCTGCTAAGTGGACAATTCTGAAACATTCTGCGGCACTTTGGTGTAATCCCTTTCCAAGTGTTTACCCATCTACTTGTCTGTAATTCAGTTAAGTGTGTGTTTTAATCAAATTGACCAACTTGAATATTGGTATCATAATGACTTCTGTGAATTTTCACATGCAGATTTATTCTTTGAACCAATCAAGTCCAGGCACAATTATTGCTATTAAAGCTACTTCTCGCAGAGGGTGGTGAGTTTGTAGAATTCGCTGCCCCACAGCGCAGTGGAGTCTGAATCATTTTATTATTCATTCATGAGACATGGGCGTCGCTGGATGGCCAGCATTAATTGCCCATCCCTGAGTGTCCAAAGGCAATTGAGAGGCAGCTACAGAGCTGTGGCTCTGGAATCACATATAGGCCAGACTGGGTAAGGACGGCAGATTTCCTTCCCTAAAGGGCATGAGTAAACCAGACAGGTTTTTCCGATAATCAACAATGGTTTCATGGTCATTAGTAGACTTTTAACTCAAGACTTTTTTTTATTGAATTCAAATTCCACCGTCTGCCGTGGCAGGATTCGAACCCGGGTCCTCAGAACATAAGATGAGTTTTTGGATTAATAGTCCACTAAGCAATAATACCCCCTTCAATGGTTTCAAGAAAATGATAGACATATTTCTAATAAAATATGGGTTAAAGGGATATGGGGAACAGGTGGGGAGGTGGATTTGAGAACTGGGAGAGATCAGCCATGATCTGATTGAATGGCGGAGCAGGCTCGAAGGGCTGGATTTCTCTACTTCTGCTCCTAATTCCTATCTTCCGATGTCTGGGCTTTGTCATTGACAAGAGGTCCTACATTAACAAAGCAAATTAGCCCCTCCTGGCAGTTGCCAACTAGGACTCAAGGGAACAAAAGTTTATCTCCGGAACTGCGAGCGTGCGGGATCGTTGGTTGCCGGGGGTGATATTCTCTTCCATCAGCAATGTTTTCCAATAATGTGATCTATCGATGTGCCTGTCGTGTGAGAGAGAGAGAGCGAGACAGTCCTCTGAAGAAAATTACTTGCGTTCCGTGCCGGAACCTGGTGCTGCTCTGAACTCATTCTCTCTTGTCAATGTAGAGATATAGCAGTCTCTTGACTTCCATAAAACTAGTGCCAGTGTTTGCATTATATAAATCTAATGGTTATTGCCAGCCAACCTGTCTATTGTGGGTTATCCATAAACTCCCACTATGTTATTGCAGCTGTTTTTTTTTATGAACACCAGGGGCAGTGACCTGTGGCATTGCTTGTGCAAAGTTCGGATCGCGGGTTACTGCTGTATAAGGGCAAGCGCGTAACACCACGCAGTATGCAACGTATTATTCTGCTGCAAATACAAAACCTATTTTTTGTAAGACCACAAATTGTTCAACTCAATTTGACATGAGGGCCAGTTTCCTTAATTGTCTTCTTTTGGAGTGCCGTGTATTGCTGATGGGGATACCCAGGGCGGCACAGTGGTTAGCACTGCTGCCTCACAGCGCCAGGGACCTCGGGTTCGATTCCCGGCATGGGTCACTGTCTGTGTGGATTTTGCATGTTCTCCCCTGCGTGCTTGCGTGTGTGTCCCCTGGGCGCCCTGGTTTCCTCCCACATTCCGAAAGACGTGCAGGTTAGGCAGGTGCATTGGCCGTGCTAAATTCTCCCTCAGTGTGCCCGAACAGGCGCCAGACTGTGGCGACTAGGGAATTTTCACAGTAACTTCATTGCAGTGCAAATGTAAGCTTACTTGTGACAAAGTAGTTAGCAGGGTAAATATGTGGGGTTGTGGGAATAGGGCCTCTGTCGGTGCAGACTCAATGGGCCAAATGGCCTCCTTCTGCATTGTAGGGATTCTATGATTCTACCTGTCAAGTCACGACCATCCTGAATTGGAGAGATATCACCATTCCTTCATTGTCGTCAGGTCAAATTCCTGGAACTCTCTTCCTAACAGCACCTTGGGTGTACCTACACCTCGGGCTGTAGCAGTTCAAATAGACGGCTCACCATCAACGTTGCAAGGGGCAGCTAGGAATGGGCAATGACTGCTGATCTAGCCAACGACGCTCACCTCCCGCAAATGATTAAAAAGACAGATAAATGCAACTTCATTTGTTCCTTCTTTCCTTTCACATCCTTCCTCTCAATCCTTCTCTTAAGAATCCCTACAGTGCAGAAGGAGCCCATTCGGCCCATTGAGTCTGCACTGACCACAATCCCACTCAGGCCCTACTCCCATAACCCCACATATTTACCCTGGCAATTCCCCTGACAGCCGCCAATCAACCTAACCTGCACACCTTTGGACTGTGGGAGGAAACTAAAACACCCGGAGGAAACCCACGCAGACTTGAGGAGAATATGCAAACTTCTCATTGACCATAAGACACAGGAGCAGAATTAGGCCACTCGTCCCATTGAGTCTGCTCCGCCATTCAGTCATGGCTGATATTTTTCTCATCGCCATTCTCCTGTCTTTTCCCCATAACCCCTGACCCCCTTATTAATCAAGATCCTATCTATCTCTGTCTTAAAGACACTCAATGACCTAGCCACCACAGCCTTTGGGGCAAAGAGTTCCACAGACGGTGACCCGAGGCTGGAATTGACCCCTGATGCTGTGAGACAGCAGTGGCAGCCACTGTGCCGCCGTGCCATCTCACTGCCACCTTCCTGTCCAAACAAAGCGCCTTCCCGGAATCCCAGAACCCCAATCGTCAGAGCGCAGAGGGAGGCCATTTGGCCCATCATGTCTTTGCCGGCTCTCTGGGTGGAACAGCCCATTGGATGAGTGGAGCACCTATTGAGCTGGGTGCGTAGGTTTGGGGTGGCTGGGCGGAGGGGGGGGGGGGTGGTGGCGCTGGTTGAGAAAAGACTCATTTAACAATTACAGAAGAGTTATAGATGTGTCATCGCCTTCACCACAATTTTGCTCGTGTTTCTGGCAGCAAGGTAATTTCTACCATTTACAGTGTAATGGCAGCCCCTGAATTCAGGAGCCTGTTTCGTGATGACCAGTCCATTAAAACATAAAAATCAACCCAAAAATGGGAGTGGGGAGGTGGGGTGTGGGGGCAGGAGGAGAGCAAATCTTATGGCTGTATAGTTGTCAACTGTCACCTCTTCTGTTTTTGCTCTCCCTTCAAAGTGACTCTCATTTATCCTTCAGCCGCTGCCAATTTTTTTTTTAATGGAGGAATTGTACAAAAGGCAGATGGATTGTGAGGGTTATAAGTGCTAAATCTCTCAGATTGCTTTCCACGCCGCGAAATAAAGATTTAATGAAAGTTAGTCGTTACAAATGATGCCATTAGCATATTCCCAATAAGGGAGATTATATTTAAAATTCCCAGGGAAAGTGCGATGAAAGACAACCGTTGAGATCAAGGCAAAAACCCAGGCTATTCCAATCGGGGTCTACAACCCCTAACCTCCAACGCGGGGTCCACCCCCCCCCCCCCTCCCTCCCCTTCCCCCACCCAAAACAAGGCCATTTCACTGAGACTGTGGGAACATAACTTGAGCAGAATTATTCAGCCGGTGTTTCTTTCATTGCGAGCGTTGACATTTGAGGCTTTGAACTGCCAGCTCCTGAGATGGGGGGGTGAGGAGGAAGATGCTTTTAAAGCCACAGTCCCCACAGGGTTGGCCGCTATTGATTCCTGGGGGGGGAGGCGGGGAGCTGCTGAGTGGCAGGTGGTCAAGAAAGGCAAAAGAGAAAAAATAATAATAATAACTCGCTGTAATTTTCACTGCTGCAGCAAATCGCTGGCAAAGAAATGGTTCAGCGCTGCTGGGAATATGTTTTAAAACGTGTGTATATTTTTCCCTCCCCTGCTCCCCACTTCTCTGTGCGTGCAGGGATGGAGTGATCTGCCTGTCTGCAACAATTGCCATGACTTGATTTGCAAAATGCTGAGGTTCCTTCTGGCTGTCTTTATGCGGAGGGAAAATGGCAGTAATCATTAATAACGTTTCCCGTCAACACCAAAGGACCTCGTCATTGTTCTGATGTCTTGCCAGTTTAGTCGTACGCATTCACCTAGTTGCCACCTATTCTGTGGCGACTTGAATGCTTTTGTTCTGGACGGCTCTGATTTCCCACACCATACCCTGGACACATCTGAAAAGGCAGCAAATTGATTTTATTTTGAGGTGGTGGTGGGGAGGGGGGGGTGGGGAGAAATAGGAACAGAGGCAGAAATGTTATGAATATGTATAGGGACTGGTTGCTGATCTCTCTCTTTCTCTCTTCCTTGATCTGAAGGCTCCAATGTGTTGTGTGAGCCCTGCAGCAGAGCGGGGTGGGGGGTGGGGGGGTTGTTGGGAAGGGGCTGGAGGTGGTGGGGGGGAGCACTTTGCCACAGTGGGTTCATAAATTCCCCAGCACCTGATTTTTGGGTTGGGGTGGGGGGACACACCACTTTGAAGCGCATTATGTAGGGTTGAGGGTGTTTGGTGGGGAGTGTGGGGTTGCAGTTAAACCTTCATCACTATCGTTAGGAAGCGGAACGGCGACTGCATCAAGGTTGAGCGACCTGAAAGGTGGAAGTCTTTTGGAAGGTGGGGGCAGGCGAAGGTTTTGTGCTGCCTTGGGACTCCAGCGTCTTTGTGTTTTGCAGATATCTCTGCGTTGCGCTGGCTTACTGGAAAGAATCTTAATGGGTGCCTGTGCATTAAAACTTTATCATGGAGGGCTGGAGTCTGTATCACTGATGTGATAGAGGTCTCTGAATCAAAATATAAAGCATAAGCGCTAGTTAGGACAAATGGCCCGTTTCTGAAATGTATTTGTACGTAAGTTGACACATTGAATCATAGAATCCCTACAGTGCAGAAGGAGGCCATTTGGCCCATTGAGCCTGCACCGGCAACAATCCCACCCAGGTCCTATCTCCATAACACAACATACTTATGGGTGGCACAGTGGTTAGCACTGTTGCCTCACAGCGCCAAGGACCCACTGTCTACGTGGTGTTTGCATGTTCTCCTCATGTCTGTGTGGGTTTCCTCCGGATGCTCCGGTTTCCTCCCACACTTCAAAGATGTGCGGGTTAGGTTGACTGGTCGTGCTAAATTGCCCCTAGTGTTGGGGGATTAGCAGGGTAAATGTGCGGGGTTATGGGAATAGGGCCTGGGTGGCATTGATCGGTACATTCGTGATGGGCCGAATGGCCTCCTTCTGTATTGTAGAGGTCCTATGATAATTATCTATGCTAATGTTTACCCTTCTAATCCTCCTGGCACTGAGGGGCAATTTAGCATGGCCAGTCCACCTAACTGCACATCTTTGGACTGTGGGAGGAAACTGGAGCACCCGGAGGAAACTCACGCAGACACAGGGAGAATGTGCTAACTCCGCACAGACAGTGACCCAAGGCTGGGATTGAACACGGGTCCTGGGTGCTGTGAGGCAGCAGTGCTAACCACTGTGCCACCATGGCCACCTATAGTGGCACAGTAATTACTGAACAATACACAGTCACCTAACCCCTACAGATAAGGGAGTCTCCTGACTTCCTGCTAAGCGCTTGGGGGGGGAAATGAATTTTACCATCACCCATCTGTAGGTTGGCCGCAAAGTTTAAAGTTTATTCATCAGTGTCACAAGTCGGCTTATACTAACACTGCAATGAAGTTACTGTGAAAATCTACCTAGCTACCACACCCTGCTGCCTGTTCGGGTACACTGAGGGAGAATTTAGCACCTAACCAATGCACCTAACCAGCACGTCTTTCAGACTGAGGGAGGAAACCGGAGTATCCGGAGGAAACCCACGCAGACACGGCGAGAATGAGCAGACTCTGCACAGACAGTGACCCAACCTGGGAGTTGAACACCGGGTCCCTGAGGAAGCAGTGCTAACCACTGTGCTACTGCGCCGCCCCACAAAAAATAGTCGATGGAAAGCACATTAAGGAGAGTAAGCTCGACGTGGGTGCTACTTGTGTCAGGTGAAGAGTCATGAGCCAGCATTGGTGCATATTGCGAGGGAGGTTGAAGCATTTGCGAGGATGTCATCAGAAAGGTCTTGTGTATTTAATAAGGAATTCGTTATCCAGCCAGGAAAATATGGTGACAGATGTAGAGTAATACGGAGTACATTCAATATTGAACAGTACATGGTCGCGTAACCCCTACAGATAAGGGAGGCTTCTATCTTCCTGCTGAGTGCGTTCAGTCAAGTGATTCGAAATTAGCTGTTGAAGGTTTAAGTAAACCTGCAGACAAGTGACAAGATCCCCAAGTACTACATAGGATAACGGCAGTGAGATTGCAGTTTTGATTTTAATTACTTTTTAACATAATTTAAATCCTTTGATTTCCATTTTTTAATATTCTGATTTAATTCCATCATTTGTATTTAATTGACTGAACCTTTGAAATAGCCTTTAGCAAGCCAGATTTCAATGGGGCCAATTACATGAAGATATCAGTGTTGTCTAATTAGTGGCTTCGGGTTTTTTTTGCCCTCTTATCTTGTTTACTCATTAAATTAACCTGCATGCACATGTTGTTTTGTTTTCTGCCTGTTTTTCTTCCTCCTTCTCTCCCGTCCCAATTTCATTTTTCTTTTCGTATCGCAATGTCTCTTCAAAATGGTTTTTCTTCATGGAACTATGGAGAAGGTACAGCGCAGAGGAAGGCCGTTCGGCCCATTTGTTCATGGCAACCCGAGGATACCCAGGTGCCCTTTCTCATCCCACTTTCCTGCACCCGGATCATAGCCCTGAGGCTTATAGCACTTAGAAATCATGGAATCCTATGGTGCAGAAGAAGGCCAGCAGAACTGCATTGCTGACCCATATCCCCATACATTTACTGTGCTAATCCCCCTGACAGTAAGGGGCAATTTAGCATGGCCAGTCTACCTAAATCTGCACATCTTTGGGGTGTAGGAGGAAGCTGGAGCACCCGGAGGAAACCCACGCAGATACGGGGAGAATGTGCAAACTCCACACACAGTCACCCAAAGCTGGGATTGACTCTGGGTCTCTGGTGCTAACCAGGGCTAACCGCTGTGCCATTGTGCTGCCCCGTGCCTCCAGGTACTTTTTAAAAGAGTTTAGTGTCTCTGCCTCTACTAGCAACTGGGGCAGGGGATTCCAGGCACCCACTGTTCTGTGCGTAAAGAAGTTCTTCCTCATGTCCCCATTACACCTTCTGCCGCTTATCTTGAATCTAGTCCCTGGTTCTATAATTTTCCACCAAGGGAAACAATTTTATCCTTTGGTCTCTTTCTCTTCTCCTCATAATTTTGTTCACCTCCGTCAAGTCACCCTTCAGCTTTCTTAGGTGTCCTCCAGTGACCGTTTTGCACATTCTTCTATATTCATTCATGGGAAATGGGCGTTGCTGGCTGGTCAGCATTTATAACCCACCTTGAGTTGCTTGAGGGCAATTGAGAGTCACATTGCTGTGGCTCTGGAATCACATGTAGGCCAAACCGGATAAGGACAGCAGATTTCCTTCCCTAAAGGACATTAGGGTTTTTCCAACAATCAGCAATGGTTTCATGGTCACCTGTAGATTCTTAATTCCAGATTTTTAAAATTGAATTCAAATTGCATTAGTTGCCGTAGCAGGATTTGAACTCAGGACCCCAGAACATAAGCTGAGTTTCTGCATTAATAGTTGAGCAATCTAGACCACTAGGCCAGACCCCTCACAATTCTTCCTCCACTGCAGATGTGTTTGATCTTCAGATGTACTTCATTGACTGGGAAGTGCCTTGGGGACACCCTGGAAAGGTGCTGCCTAAATGCGGCCTGCCCACTCAATTGCTTCACCATTGGCAGCCGTGCCTTTGGCTGCCCAGGTGCCATGTTCGGACTTCAGTAGATGGAAATTAATCCAGCCTATCACAGCGGCAAACATGGTGACTGGGACCATTTAATCAGAGCCATGCCTCAATCTCCCAGTGGCAGGAAAGCCTCCTGCAATTAGATTGGAGGCAAGAAGGGGTCGATGCATGAGTGTCAGTTAAGATCAGTCCCAGTTAACACTAATTATTTCTGAGCCCACTGGCATTTAATCTCATTTTTTTTTCTCTTTTTGTTTCTGCCTCTATGAAGCATTGTGGAACAGCTTTTGGCATGAAAGATGTAATCAGGTAGATCAGGTGGTTAGCAAAGGCATACAGGATACTTTTGATTTGATTTGATTTGATTTATTATTGTCACATGTATCAGTATACATTGAAAAGCATTGTTTCTTGCGGGCTACACAGACAAAGCATTCCGTGCATAGGCAAGGAAAGGAGTGCAGAATGTAGTGATACTTGCTTTTATTAACTAGGTGTAGAATACAAGAGCAGAGAGGTTATGATGGCGCTGTATAAAACACTTGTTTAGCCATAGCTCGAGTACTGTGGGCAATTCTTTTTTTTTAAATTTGGTTTATTATGGTCTCGTGATTTGGGATACAGTGAAAATTATTGTTTCTTGCACACTTTATAGGCAAAGCATACCATACGTAGGGGAGAAGTAAAGGAGGGAGTGTAGATTATAGTGTTAACAGTCATAGCTAGAGAAAGATCAGCTTAACATAAGGTAGACTCGTTTAAAAGTCTGATGGCAGCAGGGAAGAAGCTGTTCTTGAGTCAGCTGGTACGTGACCTCAAAGTTTTGTGTCTTTCTTCCCAAAGGAGGAAAGTGGAAGAGTATGTCCGGGTTACGTGGTGGGAATCTGGAACTCACTGCCTGAAAGAGTGGGAGAGGCGAGAACCCTCACAATATTTAAGAAGCATTTAGGTGAGCACTCAAACCACCAGAGCATAGGCGGCTATGGACCAATTGCTGGAAAATGGGATCAGTATAGATAAGTGCTTGATGGTTGGCAGAAGCACAAAGGATCTCTTTTTATGCTGTAAAAGCAAATCTCCATTCCCTGCAGCGGGATGGGAAAATCCCGCTGGCGTGAATGGCCATAACATTCCAGCTTGTGGCTATGACTATAAGGGGGGGATTTTCCTGGCCCGCCCACTAGCGAGCAGGAGGGGCAGAGGAGGGACTGACCATGCAAAGGTCCCTTGACCTCAAGTGGAATTTTCCGGTTTTGAGGCAAGTGCGGCTGGAAAATCCCTTCCGAAATTGTTGTTGTTGGGACATTGGAAAGCCTGCCATCCTGGTTTGGTGTTACCTGAGGAATCTGGGTGGGCTGTCACGCTGAACAAAATAACGCTAGTGCCACAAGAAGGAAAATTGTTCCAAACAAGGTACTCGACCGGGAGAGTCGATGACAAGGAAATCAGTCATCCAGTGATGACTCTCACGTAAGGAAACTGGAGAACCTGGAGGAAATGCACGTAGACACAGGGAGAACGTTCAGACTCCCCATATACAGTGACCCAAGCCAGGAATTGAACCCAGGTCCATAGCGCCGTGAGGCAGCAGCGCTAACCACTATGTCACCACGCCAAGGCATGTGATAGTGGTCTCCAGCCATCCTCTGCTAATGGTCTCCGATCACCCCTCATGAATAATGGCCGCTTGGCCTAAGTATTGCTGACCATTATCGTGATGTGGAGTTGCCGGTGTTGGCACAGTAAGAAGTCTCGCAACACCAGGTTAAAGTCCAACAAGTTTATTTGGTAGCACGAGCATTCGGAGCACTGCTCCTTCACCAGGTGAGTGAAGAGTTTGGTTCACAAACAGGGCTGGCAGTGCGTTCCAGACACCTATCATTCCCTATATAAAAGCCTTGCCCCTTACATCTCCATTGAACTTTCCTCACTCACCTTAAGTGCATGCGCCCCAATACTAGACACTTTGGGCAGAATTTTACCAACATGTTGCCCGAGGTTCACCCAAGGCCGTTTTCGGAGCCTGGCCCACAACCGGAGTTGGGATGGGCGTGCCGGTAAAACTCCGGCCTTCAACTCTGTGGATTCTGAGTGCCAACCCTATTTATGCCTGTCATAATTTTATAAACATCTGTCAGGTCTTCTCTCAGCCCCCACCGTTACAGAGAAAGCAACCCCAGTCTGTCCAGCCTCTCCTTCTCGCTCGTCCCCTCTAATCCTGGTGAAACCTCTTCTGCACCCTCTCCAAAGCCTCCGCATCCTTCCCGTAATGTGGCGAGCAGAA
The DNA here is from genome assembly GCF_965287045.1 of Carcharhinus amblyrhynchos. NCBI lineage: Eukaryota > Metazoa > Chordata > Chondrichthyes > Carcharhiniformes > Carcharhinidae > Carcharhinus > Carcharhinus amblyrhynchos. Next base: position 7,841,534 of record NC_137332.1, on the reverse strand, counting down.
CTGAACGCGATCCTCTGGTTTAACCCGCCCGTTCACAAAGCGGCCAAGGACTGCGGACGGGAGCACTTTTTCTTGAAGGTTATATGTTTGTGCAGTGTATCATGCGTGTGATTAATGCAGTGAGAATGCCCATGAGGCCATGAACATGGGGAAACTCAATCCATTTGAGATTAAGCCGACCCAAATTAGTTTTGTCCCCGTTGTGATCTGTCCTGCTTAAAACAGCAAAAAGCAGGTGTTAGACAGGGAAGTTAATTTAGATCAATGGGTGATACATAGACAGACATCAGCAGCAAACATGTAGACAACTGAGAAGCATCTGTGCCTGAAGCCAGAACAAAGTGCAGTCTGTACCAAAGAGAAGGATCTTTCTTTGTCAGATGTAATTTGTTTCGAGGCCATTGGCTTGGATTTTTTTTTTAAATCAGCAAGTCTTAAATGAAGTTAAAGCCAGATAATCCCAGTGACGCGCAACAAGGTTTAAGGAAATAGGTGGGCCTGCATTTTGGGTATCCAGGATGCATACTGGCTTCTGACAAGCTGTTTGTACCTTAAATATTAGCCAGTCTCTCCACAATCCTGATCTTCCCTCATTCCCCACCCACCCCCCCACATGGCGGATGTGATGAGCCATTAGTTTCCAGTCTGACATCTTCTTCTCCCGCCCAATATTTGGGCTTTTGCTTGGCCCGCCTGCCCTGCCACTGGGGAACCCGCCGTGAATTTTAACACTTGCTTATTACTGCCACAGGTCGGCTTACATTAACACTGCAGTGAAGTTATTGTGAAATTCCCTGGTTGCCACATTCCAGAGCGTGTTCGGGTACACTGAGGGAGAATTCAGCGTGGCCAATGCACCCTAACCAGCACGTCTTCCAGACTTGTGGGAGGAAACCGGAGCATCCGGAGGAAATCCATGCAGACACGGGGACAGCGTGCAGATTCTGCACAGCCAGCATAATTAAGGACCCCACGCACCCCGGACATTCTCTCTTCCACCTTCTTCTGTTGGGAAAAGGATACAAAAGTCTGAGGTCGTGTACCAACTCACTCAAGAACAGCTTCTTTCCTGCTGCCGTCAGATTTTTGAATGGACTTAACTTGCAAGATGTTGATTTTTTTCTACACCATAGCTACGACTGTAGCATTACGTTCTGCACTCTCTCCTTTCCTTCTCTATGAATGGTATGCTTTTTCAGTATAGCGTGCAAGGAACAATACTTTTCACTGTATGTTAATACATGTGTTAATAATAAATCAAGTCGAAAAATCAAAGACATTTACCCAAGGTGGGAATTGAACCCGGGTCCCTAGCACTGTGAGGCAGCAGTGCTAACCACTGTGCTACCATGCCGCCCTGTGAGGGGTTGTGGGGCTGAACAAACCCCGCACTCTGTTCTTCCTTTCGTTTATTTACAGGGCAAAATTTCTTAACATCTTTCTGGGACCGTGTGCAATAATGGGTGAGTTTGGGCAACAGCCTCACGGCTGACTGTTCCTGTCTCACGGTTCCCAGCAGTTCGAAATATTCGTGCTGCTAGTTTTAAATTCTGGAGCTTGCTGGCGTTGTATCTGTCAGTTCACAGCATTTGCTGCACACTGATATATTGTTCTATCCGTGCACAGGCTGTAGTGCAATAGTGAGTGAAGAGACTCTGGATATTTATGAATACATACACATGAACGTGTAGCTCCTAAATTGCATTGGAATCAGGTACAATACTGGACATGTTCAGCGTGGTCAATACTCAACTTTCCTTCCACATGATGTGGAGATGCTGGTGTTGGACTGGGGTGGGCACAGTAAGAAGTCTCACAACACCAGGTTAAAGTCCAGCAGGTTTATTCGGAATCACGAGCTTTTGGAGTGTTGCTCCTTCACAATCCTGGAGCAGCACTCTGAAAGCTCGTTATTCCAAATAAACCTGTTGGACTTTAACGTGGTGTTGTGAAACTTATTACTCTTCCTTCCGCATGTTCTTGTTGCCAGTGTGAAGTTGAATGTTGGTCTACTTTTATCAAGCTTCGGGTGTTAATTTGGTAGCAGGAGACTGGATAGGGTCAGGGATGAGGTCAGGATGTCATGGAAATGCAGTGCACTGTGGCATCTTGTACCAATCTAGAACAGAAGCAGTCAATATTGGTATTGTTGGTGACATCAGTTGGCTTGTAACGTCTCGCAAAGCTTATTAGTGCAAAAATTTGGGCATATGACCAGGATTTTGTTAGGAACTATCTGCCACAGTCCCTGTGTTGAAATGGGGTGGAATGTTGCTGGCATCTGATCAACTGTCTGTCACCACTCCCCTGGAATTTCATTGCCATTAGGCTGAGAACAATGGGAAGGAACGTCAGGTATGGAATGTCTAGTAGATGATCGAAACTGCCAAACTGTGGTGACATAGGTCATTTCAGTGAAACAGAGATCATTCAACCCATTGTGTAGCTATGTGTTCTTTGAGACCCAACCCATGTTGGGTCCATTATGCACGTGAATGAGCTGGGGGTTGATTAGCTCAGTTGCTTGGACGATTGGTCAGTGATACGTGCTGATGCCAACAGTGTGGGGTGAATTCCCACACTGGCTGAGGTCATTCATGAAGGCCCCACCTTCCCTATGTCCACATGAGGTGTGTTGACCCTCAGGTTAAGCCACCACCAGTCAGCCCTCTTCTCTGAAAGGCGAGAGCAGCCCATGGTCATCTGGGACTATGGTGACTTTACTTTTCACTTCTGTGTCCTTCTGCTCTTTCCCCAAAGCAATTCTTCTTTTTCAAGAAAGAAGATATTTGAAAAAAATCACAGCACCCAAAGTGCTGCATCACTCAATGCAATCCACGTAGCGATAGAGCAACATCTACAGTAAAGTTTATTTATGAGTGTCACGAATAGGCTTTCACACAGCAATGAGGTTGCTGTGAAAATCCCCTAGTCACCACACTCCAGTGCCTGTTTGGGTACACTAAGGGAGAGTTTAGCATGGCCAATGCATCTAACCAGCATGTCTTTCGGACTGTGGGAGGAAACTGGAGCACCCGGAGGAAACCCACAGGGAGAACGTGCAAACTCCACACAGACAGTGACCCAAGCCAGGAATTGAACCCAGGTCCGTGGCGCTGTGAGGCAGCAGTGCTAACCAATGTACCACTGTGCCATGCCCCTACCTCCCAATGTGCAGCACATGGTGTGAACCACGTTCCTGTCACATGGGATGTCCCCAAGTACTCTACAGCAAGCACTTTCTCTAATTCGTCATGCAGAAAAGTCTGGATCAGTTAAACCATGTATGGGAGAGAGTGGGGGGATCTTTCTGTGGACTAGGATTTCTACAAAATACCAGATTTCACAGTTCGATTGGCAGACAGTGTTGGGACTTTCTTGTATGTCTCTTCCACCTTCTTCCATCAGGAAAAAGATACTAAAGCCCGAGATCACGTACCAACAAACTAAGGCCATCAGACCTTTGAATGGACCTACCACATACTACGTTGATCTTTCTTTACACCCTAGCTATGACTGAAACACGACATTCTGCACCCTCTCCTTTCCTTCTCTATGAATGGTATGCTAGTTTGGGCCCCATATCTAAGGAAGAATGTGCTGGCCTTGGACGGGGGCCAGAGGAGGTTCACAAGAATGATCCCAGGAATGAAGAGCTTGTCACGTGAGGGGCGGTTGAGGAGTCTGGGGCTGTACTCGATGGAGTTTAGAAGGGTGAGGGGGGGGATCTAATTGAAAATTACAGAATACTGAGAGGCCTCGATAGAGTGGACGTAGAGACGATGTTTCTGCTAATGGGAGAGACTAGAACTCAAGGGCACAACCCCAGAGTGAAGGGACGCTCCTTTAAAACTGAGATAAGGAGGAATTTTTTCAGCCAGAGGGTGGTGAATCTGTGGAACTCATTGCCACAGAGGGCTGTGGAGGCCAGGTCATTGAGTGTCTTTAAGACAAAGATAGATAGGTTCTTGATCAATAAGGGGATCAAGGGTTACGGGGAAAAGGCAGGAGAATGGGGATGACAATCATATCAGCCATGGTTGAATGGTGGAACAGATCCAATGGGCTGAATGGCCTAATTCTGCTTGTGTATCTTATGGTCTTTGCCTGTATAAGGCACGAGAAACAATACTTTTCACTATATACCAATAAATGTGGCAATAATAAATCAAATCAAATCAAATCAATGGCAAGATCTAATCCATCCTGTGCTCAGGCCTTGTTTTCCTAAGTTCTGGCTTCTGCCCTCTCTTTCTTCAGCGCGAGCCCAACAAAGAATTGGGTCAGGAGTCCTGGCAAGGATTCAGTCTGGTTTCCACCTTTCAGCAAGATTTAATAAAAGGGGAAAGAGAGCTGGTTTCATGTCTTTTGATGCTTTGTCAAGATCTTGCCATGAGGAAGATTTTATTTTCTCCGCCGTACAGTCAGACCAGATCAGTAAAGAGCTGTAACTGTTGAGAGTAATTGCTGTGCCAACACTGTTAAACTGTATTTACGAGAGGCAAATTAACACTAGTGACGTTAATAATTTCTCTAGATTATACATGTTTTGCTTCATAAACAAGGAGTAGTTTATGCCGATACTTCACACTGATCAGAAAACACCCGGGGTGCTTTCCAAATACTAATAATACACTGATTAACCTGCAAATCAGATTCAAGGCTTTCGTAGCAGATTGATTATCTCCCGACTCTATGGGTTCATCAACGAGATTGTGGATTTCTGGAACGTTCTACGCACTCTTTGAGGCTCAAAAAAAAAGTTAGACCTTTCTGGTGCAATGACAATAATCTCTCCCTCAATGTCAATAAGACGAAAGGGATAGTCATCGACTTCAGCAAGCGTAGTGGGGAACGTGTCCCTGTCTACATTAATGGGGATGAAGTGGAAACGATCGAGAGCTTCAGGTCTTTAGGTGTCCAGATCACCAACGACCTGTCCTGGTCCCCCCCCATGCCGACACTATAGTTAAGAAAGCCCCACCAATGCCCCTACTTTCTCAGAAGATGAAGGAGAGCTACGACTCTCACCAACTTTTACAGATGCACCATAGAAAGCATTCTTCCTGGTTTTGTCACAGTTTGGTATGGCTCCTGCTCTGCCCAAGACCGCAAAAAGCTACAAAAGGTCATGAATGAAGCCTAGTCCATCATGCAAACCAGCCTCCCATCCATTGACTCTGTCTACACTTGCACTGCCTCGGAAAAGCAGCCAGCATAATGAAGGACCCCACGCATCCCAGACCTACGCTCTTCCTCTGTTGGGAAAAAGATACAAAAGTCTGAGGACACATACCAACCGACTCAAGAACAGCTTCTTCCTTTCAGCCATCAAATTTTTGAATGGGCCTACCTCGCACTAAGTTGATCTTCGTCTATGCACTAGCAATGACTGTAACACTACGTTCTGCACTGTCTCCTTTCCTTTTCTATGAACAGTATGCTTTGGCTGCGTAGCGTGCAAGAAACGATATGTCTGACTGTATACTAATACATGTGATAATAGTAGATCAAATCAAATCAAAACCTTTCTGATGAAGGCAGTGTGGAACTGAAGCATACAGGCTGTCACAAGCTCACTTTAGATTCGTCTGCGGGTGCTGTGTCAACAGAATCAGTTTGCCGGGGGTGCAGAGAAATTTTGATCAGGAAATAAAACAACCCCTTTCACAACCTAAAGATGCCCCTACGTGTGTCCCAGTCAATCGAGCTTTTTGAAAGTGGAACTTACCGCTGTAACACAAATAAGACAGACAGCAAGTGGCACTCTGATAATAATCTACAGACGATCTGGATGTTTCTGGTGGTGCTTGTTGAAGGATACTGAGGAGGCCTCCCACACCCTTTCAAATGTTACCGCAGAATCTTTTATATCCATCAAAGAGGCCAGACGGATGAAGAGCAGGGGGTGTTCTGCCCAGTGTCCTGGCATCCTTTGGGCAACGTTAGAAAGCGCAAATTAGCTGTTGCATCAAAGGTCATGACGGGTAATATATTAAGACAAGTTCTGTCTTTGGCTGGCATTCTCTGCCCTTTCCCGTGGCTGAGATTCTCCAGTCCCATTGCTGTGACCACAGGTTCAGCTGAGTGATGGCAGTGGCAGCTAGGCGTACGTCATCAGAGAATTCCGGCCTTTACATAAGAACATAAGAACATAAGAAATAGGAGCAGGAGTAGGCCATCTGGCCCTTCGAGCCTGCCCCGCCATTCAATAAGATCATGGCTGATCTGTCGTGGATCAGTTCCACTTTCCCGCCCTCTCCCCATAACCCTTAATCCCCTCTCTTATCAAGAACCCATCAACCCGCGTCTTAAAAATATTTAGCGAGGCAGCCTCCACCACTTCAACGGGCAGAGAATTCCAGAGATTCACCACCCTTTGAGTGAAGAAGTTCCTCCTCAACTCCGTTCTGAACCGCCCCCCCTTTATCTTGAGGCTGTGCCCCCTAGTCCTACTGTCTTTTTTGAGCGGGAAGAGTCTTTCCACCTCTATCCTATCCATCCCATTCATCATCTTATACGTCTCAATGAGATCTCCCCTCATTCTTCTAAACTCTAACGAGTACAAGCCTAGTTTATTCAGCCTCTCCTCATAGCTCAACCCCCTCAACTCCGGTATCAGCCTAGTAAACCTCCTCTGCACTCCCTCCAAGGCCAAAATATCCTTGCGCAGGTGCGGCGCCCAAAACTGCACACAGTACTCCAGCTGCGGCCTCACCAATGCCCTATACAGCTGCAGCAAGACCTCCCTACTTTTATATTCAATCCCCCTCGCTATGAAGGCCAGCATCCCATTCGCCTTCCTGACCACCTGCTGCACCTGCAGGCTGGGTTTTTGCGACTCATGCACAAGGACCCCGAGGTCCCTCTGCACCGTCGCCTGCTGCAGTTTACTTTTCCACAAGATTGTTTTGTGATAAGCCGCTTCACATGTTATCAAATGAGACTTGAGAGAGTCACACTTGGTGATTGTCGGGCAAAGAATCAAAGGGTTCATCCAAAAGAAAGCTTGAGGAGAGACTGCCAGTGAACAAATCAGAGAACTGATGTATGAGGAGGGATTGACCAGGTTAGGTTTGTTTTCATTGGAGTTCAGATGAATGAGGGGGGATCTCATAGGGACTTGTAAAATTCTAACAGGACTAGACAGGATAGAATGCAGGGAGGATATTCCCAACGGTGAGGACGTCCAGGACCAGGGTTCACAGTCTTAGGATTCAAGGTGGACCATTCAGGACGGGGGTGAGGAGACATTTCTTCACCCAAAGAGTGGTGAGCCTGTGGCATTCATTGCCACAAGAAGGAGTTGTTGCCAAATGCATTCAAGAGGCTGGATATAGCACTTGGGGCGAATGGGAGAAGGCAGGATTAGGCTGTTGAATTGGATGATCAGCCATAATCGTAATGAATGGCAGGGCAGACTCAAAGGGCCAAATGGCCTCCTCCTGCTCATATCCTCTATGTTTCTATGAACCCAAAAGTCTTCAATAGGCATATAAGTAGGCAAAGGAAAGGTGGAGTCACTTGGGGGTATTACCCATAGAGGCAAAGGACATGGCTGAGGTACTAAACAAGTATTTCGCATTTGATTTGGTTTGATTTATTATTGTCACATGCATTAACATACAGTGAAAATTATTGTTTCCTGTGCACTGTACAGACAAAGCACACTGTTCATAGAGAAGGAAATGAGAGAGTGCAGAATGTAGTGTCACAGTCATAGCTAGGGTGTAGAGAAAGATCAACTTCATGCAAGGTAAGTCCGTTCAAACATCTGAAGCTGTTCTTGAGTTGGTTGGTACATGACCTCAGACTTTTGTATCTTTCTCCTGAAGGAAGAAGGTGGAAGAGAGAATGTCCGGGGTGTGTGGGGTCCTTAATTATGCTGGCTGCTTTGCCTAGGCAGCGGGAAGTATAGACAGAGTCAATGAGTGGGAGGCTGGTTTGTGTAATGGATTGGGCTACATTCATGACCTTTTGTAGTTTTGAGCAGAGCAGGAGCCATACCAAGCTGTGATACAACCAGAAAGAATGCTTTCTATGGTGCATCTGTAAAAGTTGGTGAGAATCGTAGCTGACATACCAAATTTTGTTAGTCTTCTGAGAAAGTAGAGGCGTTGGTGGGCTTTCTTAACTATAGTGTCGGCATGGGGGGGACCAGGACAGGTTGTTGGTGATCTGGACACCTAAAAACTTGAAGCTGCTGACCCTTTCTACTTCATCCCCATTGATGTAGACAGGGGCAAGTTCTCCTTTATGCTTTCTGAAGTTAATGACAATCTCCTTTATTTTACTGACATTGAGAAAGAGATTATTACCATCGCACCGGTTCACCAGATTCTCTATCTCATCCCTACACTCTGTTTCATCATTGTTTGAGATGCGACCCACTCCGGTGGCGTCGTCAACAAACTTGAAAATTTGTCTTGATCAAGCATGAAAATTTTGCGAAGGCCAATAGTGAAATCAGAGGTAGCTCAGCTACTAATGGAATAAAGAGGAACAGTCAAAAAAGTAGAGACTTGCTGGTGAAATGGGTAGACAAGTTGCAAATGAAATGTCAAAGTAGAGAATTGTGTAATGATATATTCTGTTTGGAAGAGCAAGGAGAGGCAATAATAAATAAATGCTATAATTATAAAAGAAGTGCGGGAGTGGAGAGACCTTTTAATGCAAAAGCAAGTGGCAGGGAAAGTTGAGAAAGCAGTTAATAAGGCATGCAGAATCCTGGGCTTTATAAATAAGGGTCTGGAGTACAAAAACAAAGAGGTTTTGGTGATCAAGGCCCTATTTAAAGAAAAACTCCACCCGGGTGTTGTGTTCAATTAAAATAGATTGTGAATAGTTGAGGCTGCAGCATTGACCCCTGTGGCACTCCAGTAAGTTACACCGTGCCACACTGAACAGTATTGGGCATCGTCTCCAAGGAGGAGGGAATGGTGGAGAGGTTGAGGGAGAGAATGGCAGAGCTTGGGTCTCAAGAAGCTGGAGGAGTAACCACCTTCCCATGAGACTTTGAAAGCTGCGTCCATTACGTGGCAAGCCACTGAAGGAAAGATTTTGCTGGCGCCTTGCATTTCCTTCATACCTGGCTCTGCTTAGCTTTGTTCCATCTTCAAATAGATCTTTAACACACATCCTCACAGCTCACCTTTGCTTTGCCCTTTTGTGAGTTTGAAGTGTGATTCATTTTGAGCTAATTTGTCGTGACTTTCATCAATACAACCATGCTCAAATGGTGCAAAGGAATGTGGAAACGCAAGTTAGGCGAGCCATCTCTTGTAGTGCTGGGAAAATTCCTCGCGACACTTTATGGAGCTACATCAAGATTAATGAACACTGTTTGGAGAGCGATTGTGAGTCAACTACTCTCAGTCCCTCACCAACTTCAGTGGCATTTAGAATTTTTCTCCTGGCAATATTTCATCAAAATGAGAAGAATGAATTCCCTGGGTTCCTCCAACAGAAAGTAAGAATTGTTTCCCAAAATTTTAAAATTATTCTGTCCTGGGCTGTGGCATCGCTGGCTTGGCCAGCATTAATTACCCAACTCTACTTGCCCTCGAAAGTGGTGATGAGCTGCCTCCTAGAACCACTGGTGCTTGTGCTATGTAGGTACATCTACTGTGCTGTTAGGGAGGGACCTTGAGAATTTTAACTCAGTGGCAGTGAAGGAACGGTGATATTTCAGTGATATATTTCCAAGTCAGGATGGTGAGCGACTTAGAGGGCAACTTCCAGGTGGTGGTGTTCCCAAGTACTTCCTGCTCTTGCCTTTGGGACTGCAACTCTTTATGATTTACATAGATGATTTGGAGTTGGGGACCAAGTGTAGTGTGTCAAAATCTGCAGATGGCAGTAAGATGAGTGACAGAGCAAAGTGTGCAGAGGACGCTGAAAGTCTGCAAAGGGATACAGATAGTCTAAGTGAGTGGGCGAGGGTGTGGCAGATGGAAGACAATGTTGGTAAATGTGAGGTCATCCATTTTGGTAAGAATAACAGCAAAATGGACTATTATTTAAATGGTAAAAAATTGCAGCATGCTGCTGTGCAGAGGGACCTGGGTGTCCTTGTGCATGAATCACAACAAGTTGGTTTGCAGGTGCAGCAGGTAATTAAGAAGGCAAATGGAATTTTGTCCTTCATTGCTAGAGGGATGGAGTTTAAAAACAGCGAGGCTATGTTGCAGCTGTATAAGGTGCTGGTGGGGCCACACCTGAAATACTGCGTATAGTTTTGGTTTTCTTACTTGAGAAAGAATATAATGGCACTGGAAGGAGTGCAGAGGAGATTCACTAGTTGATTCTGGAGTTGGGAGGGTTGACTTATGAGGAGAGACTGAGTAGACAGGAGCCATACTCATTGGAATTCAGAAGAATGAGAGGAGATCTTATAGAAACATATAAGATTATGAAGGGAATGGATAAGATAGAAGCAGGGAAGTTGTTTCCACTGGCAGGTGAAATTAGAACTAGGGGGCATGGCCTCAAAATAAGGGTGAGCAGATTTAGGATTGAGTTCAGGAGGATCTTCCTCACACAAAGGATTGTGAATCTGTGGAATTCCCTGCCCAGTGAAGCAGTTGAGGCTACCTCACTGAATGTTTTTAAGGCAAGGATAGATAAATTTTTGAACGGTAAAGGAATAAAAGGCAATGATAAATGGAGCTGAGTCCATGAAAATATCAGCCATGATCTTATTGAATGGCAGAGCAGGTTCGAGGGGCCAGATGGCCTACTCCTGCTCCTAGTTCTTATGTTCTTCTAGATGGTAGTAGTTGTTAGTTTGGAAGCTGCTGCCTAAGAATCCTTGGTAAGTATTTACAATGCACCTTCTAGCTTGTACACACAGCTGCCACTGTGCGTTGGCTGTGGAGAGAGTGAATGTTTAAGTTGGTGGATTTGATTTGATTTGATTTATTGTTGTCACATGTATTAGTATACATAAGTATTGTTTCTTGCTGTGTTATATAGACAAAGCATACCATTCATGGAGTACATAGGGGAGAAGGAAAGCAGAATATGGTGTTACAGTCATAGCTAGGGTGTAGAAAAGGTGTGTAGAAAACTTAGTGAGCGGTCAGTCCATTCAAAAGTCTGATGGCAGCTGTTCTTGAGTCGGTTGGTAGGTGACCTCAGACTTTTGTGCCATTTTCCTGATGGAAGAAGGTGGAATAGAGAATGGCCGGGGTGTGTGGGGTCCTTAATTATGTTGGCTGCTTTTCCGAGGCAGCGGGAAGTGTGAGCAGTCAATGGATGGGAGGCTGGTTTGCGTGTTGGACTGAGCTATGTTATCGACCTTTTGTACCTTCTTGGGGCCTTGGGCAGAGCAGGAGCCATTCCAAACTGCGATACAACCAGAAAGAATGCTTTCTAGGGTGATTCTGCAAAGGTTGGTGAGAGTGAGTGCTGCGGATCCTGCACTTTCCACCCTCGTAGCAATCAATTTGGTTCGCATTGAGATCGATTTTAACTCTGAGTTGGGTTGGGTTTGAGTGAGGTAAAATCATGCTCATCATTCACAGTTAATGTTCCTCAGGCATCTTAGAGAAGTGGAAAGGATTGGGGTGGGGTTGAAAGGGCACTGAATAGTAAAGGAAGAAATATCTTGTGCAGTGCCATTCAAGACTTCAGGATGACCCTAAAGAGTTTCCAGTCAATGAGGCACTTTTTGAAGAGTCATCAGCAGTGCAGTGCAGGAATTAGAGCAGAAACTTTCAACAAAGCAAGATCCCACCAGCACCAATATTGTTGATGTCCTGAGGTCATGAAAGGTGCAGCATAAAGGCAAGCCCACCTCTTTTCCTTTAGACCAGTGCCGACTCAAAACTTAATTGTCCATGCCAAAGCTCTCTTCATGTTAGAACCTCATCGTCAATGCATGCATGATCTCCGATAGCATCTCCTTGAGCTAGATCAGACCCAAGCTCACTGTTTCACCCTGTCACAGGCCCAGAATGGAGCGGTCACCCATTCTGAGCTGAAACATGGTGTGCTCTCAAAGCTCTTTTTGAAGTTGTCTCTTGCTGCCTCACGGCAAGAAGCCTCACAGAGGTGGATTGCCCATTCTAAATTGCCCCTTAAATGGGTGAGCCATGGGAAATGTGTGGGATTATGGGAATTGGGCGGGGAAAGGGGCCTGGGTGAGACGCTCTGCCAGGGAGTCAGTGCAGACCCAATGGGCTGAATGGCCTCTTCTGCACTGTCGGGATTCTACGATTCCATCCTGCAACTCAAAGAGCGGCAGTTTTCTTTTTCCTCCCCTCCCAACTTGCTGTGACTCGAATCTTCCTGGTGCCAAACAAAAGATCAAGCTTATCTGGCTGGCTGTCACACTCTGAAGATGTCTTCTTCCTGTCAAAGGTTTCTCCTTTCCACTCCCAGTGCACGTGCAAGCCCCACTGTGTCGCATCAAGAGGTCAGCTGCCTCTGATAATGCTCTTGATCTCAAATGTATGTAAGCAGATTGTTTTATGAGATTCAGTTTTTTTCTTTGTGTTATAAGGCTTGACCTCCTTTCGTGTCAGGAATTTTCAGACGAGTTGAGGGAAGGATTGTTGCCGCGGCTATGTGTGCGCACGTTCCGGTGGCAGGCAGAATTGGGGAGGGGGGGGTGGGGTGGAGAAAAGGCGTGTTATCGTGACAATATTTCACAAGGGATGAACGAGAGTACGCCTTCACGTGATGAGCTACCTGGGTCAGATACCATGCAGCATTTTGCCAGCCGGGATTCATTTGCTTTTATTAATTTGCAAACCTATCGCGTTACACTGTTCTAACGCACTCTGGGATAGTCTCCCTGTTTGTACCGCCCATAGATGGGAACTTATTTCAAAGCTTCCTGCTGGTGTTCTATCTCGCACAGAATCCCGTCACGCCCTCTCTTCACTCGTTACCTTTCGGCCCGGCGCTGCCTTGATTTTCGAAATTCCCATCCTGGGTTTCAATCGTAAAAGAATCCCTGCAGCGCAGAAGGAGGCCATTCGCCCCATCGAGCTTGCACCGGCAACAGTTCTACCCAAGCCCGATTCCCGTAACCAAACGTGTCTGACCCTGCTAAATCCCCTGACACTCGGGGTGGGGGGGTGCTATTTTGGCATGGCCAATCCACCCAATGCGCACAGGTTTGGACTGTGGGAGGAAACCGGAGCACCCGAAGGAAACCCACGCAGAATGTGTGGAATTTGCACAGACGGTCGCCCAAGGCTGGAATTGAACCGAGGCCCCTGGCACTGTGAGGCAGCAGTGCTAACCACCGTGCCAGCGTGCCACCATGCCACCTTTCACAGCTTCTCTTTCTCTTGATTCTGCCCCCCCCCCCCCAAAACATCACCACCTCTGCTGTTCCTCCAGCCCTACCACCCCTCCCTCATCTCAGCACTGCTCCAACTCCGGTTCATTGAGTAATTTATTTGCTCCACAATTGTCAGCCGTGCCTTCAGCTGCGTGTAGTCCCTAAGCTCTGGCAATCCCTTTCTAAACCTCTCTCATATCTCCTTTAAAATGCTCCGTTAAAAGCCTAGATCTTAGGCCAAGCTTTTGATCACCCTGTCCTAATATCAGCCCGTTGCTATGAAACACTTTGAGATGTTCACTGCAACAATAACTTGTGTTCGTAGAGCACCTTTTGAAGTCATGAAATGTCCCAAGTCAATAAACAGCCTCCCATCCATCGACTCCATCTACACTTCGCACTGCCTTGGCAAAGCAGCCAGCATAATCAAACACCCCACACACCCCGGACATTCTCTCTTCCACCTTCTTTCTTTGGGAAAAGGATACAAAAGTCTGAGGGCACGTACCAACCGACTCAAGAACAGCTTCTTCCCTGCTGCCATCAGACTTTTGATTGGACTTACCTTATGTTAAATTGATCTTCTACGTCTCAGCTATGACTGTAATACCACATTCTTCACCCTCTCCTTTCCTTCTCTCCTATGTACTCCATGTATAACGTGGAAGAAATAATACTTTTCACTGTATCCCAATACATGTGCCAATAAACAAATCAAATCAAATCAAATCACAGGGACATTATAAAACAAAGACCCCATGAGTGATTAGGGCAGAAAGCGCTCTGTAAATGTAAGTTATTGTTGTTGATTGTAGCCCAGAATGTGGATCCATGCCAATAATGAACTGTTAAAATAGGGTAGAAGAAGGAAGGGAGAGCATATAGAAACCTATAAGATTATGAAGGGAATAGGTTAGATAGAAGCAGGGAGGTTGTTTCACTGGTGGGTGAAACTACAGCTAGGGGGCATGACTTCAAAATCAGGTGGAGCAGATTTAGGACTGAGTTGAAGAAGAACTTTTTGACACAAAGGGTTGTGAATCTGTGAATTCCCTCCCCAGTGAAACAGTTGGGGCTACCTCGTTGAATGTTTTTAAAGCAACGATAGATTTTTGAACTGTAGAGGAATTAAGGGTTATGATGAACAAGTGTGTAAGTTTTTAAGGCTAAGTTTATTTATTTCTCACAACTAGGCTCACATTAACACTACAATGAGGTTACTGTGAAAATTGCCCAGTCGCCACACTCCAGCGCCCGTTCGGGTACACTGAGTGAGTATTTAGCATGGTCAATGCACCTAACTAGCGTGTCTTTCGGACTGTGGGAAGAAACCGGAGTACCCAGAGGAAACCCACACAGACACGGATAGAACTTGCAAACTCCACACAGACAGTGACCCGGGAATTGAACTCAGATCCCTGGCGCAGTGAAGCAGCAGTGTTAACCACTGCACTACCGTGCCACCCATTGTGGGGCTGAGTCCACAAAAAGATCAGCCATGATTTTGTTGGAGGTGGCCTATTCCTGCTCCTAGTTCTTATGTTCTGAAGCCATATGTTTGTCCCTCAGGTTACTCGGTGTGGGGGAGTGTTCTGCATTGCTTGTCGAGTAAGATTGGGAGCTCCCTGCAAGTCTCTAGTTCCTGTCTTTACCAAGGAGCCAATTTTCAATTTAAAAAATATATATATAGCAGAAATAACTGGTTTCCGTGTTTGTTCAAGCTTCTGACACTGAGGGCGATGGCCAAACATTAGGTACAACATATTGTGGCGCATAAATGCATCTCCTCTGGCTCTTCAAGGTTAAGACAGGTGTTGTTTCAAGCGGCTCATACAAAAAAGCACAAGATACTTGCGTTGTGCATCACTGGCATCCAATATCTTAAGCGGGGAGGCAATGGCCTAGTGGTATTATCGCTTGACTATTAATGCAGCAAATCAGCTAATGTTCTGGCGACCCAGGTTCGAATCCCGCCCCAGTAGGTGGTGGAATTTGAATTCAATAAAAGGAACCTGGAATTATGAATCTACTGATGACCATGAAACCATTGTCGGAAAAACCCATCTGGTTGACTAATGTCCTTTAGGGAAGGAAATCTGCCGTCCTTACTTGTTCTGGCCTATATGTGATTCCAGAGCCACAGCAATGTGGCTGACTCTCAACTGCCCTCTGCGGGCAACTAGGGATGGGCAATAAATGCTGGCCCAGCCAGCAACGTCCATGTCCCATGAATGAATAAAAAAAAAACTGTTTTATAGCTGTATTTGTGGGAAAAATCCAGTGTCCAAAGTGGATTGCCTGAGTCTATCAAAATAAAGTTTATTTATTTATTAGTCACAAGTAAGGCTTATATTAACACTGCAATGAAATTACTGTGAAATTCCCTTAGTCATCACACTCCGGTGCCTGTTCAGGTCAATGCACCCTAACCAGCACGTCTTTCGCATTGTGGGAGGAAACTGGAACATCCAGAGGAAACTCAGGTAGACACAGGGAGAATGTGCAAAGCCCACACAGACAGTGACCAAGCCAGGAATCGAACCCAGGTCCCTGGCACAGTGAGGCAGCAGGGCTGACCACTGTGTCACTGTGCAAACAGAGAGTTAAATCTGTGAAACAGGCTTTGAAACGCAGGAATTCATTTTGAAAACCGTGGTTGTTCAGCGCTAAGTCGCTAGCACTGAAACTTGGGGCGGGACTTTCTGGCTGCGCTCGCCTCAAAATTGGAAAATCCTGCCCCAGGTCAACGGACCTTGCCATGATCTGTCCCTCGCCCACTTCGATTCCTGTGGCAGGCAGAATGGGTAAATTTGCTGCTTGCCATCTGGTTGAGTTCAATGGACTCAGAATGGCTGAGGTCAATGAATCCAATATAGGACAATGATGGGGAGGGCTCAATTCTCAATAGCTTTGCCTGTTGATATCCAAAATCATTCGCTGACGCTGGCACTGGTTACATATTTTGACAAAGTTGACCTCACGGTGCCAGGGACCCGGATTCGATTCCTGGCTTTGGTCACTGTTTGTGTTGAGTTTGCACATTCTCCCCGAGTTGTGGGTTTCCTCCGGGTGCTCCGGTTTCCTCCCACAGCCCAAAAAACGTGCAGGTTAGGTTGGTTGGCCAAGATGTCTAAGTTAGTGGGATTAGCATGGCAACTTCGTGGGGTTATGGGGCTAGGGCCTGGGTAAGTGCTGTGATGGAGAGTTGGTGAAAACCCGATGGGCTGAATGGCCTCCTTCTGCACTGTAAGTATTCTCTGCTCTTCACGAAGAGGAGATTATGGGACTGACAACCTGCTCTTTAAGAACACATCCAAATTTTACTCAGTGGAGAGAATGGATTGTGCATTAAAATTACAGCACAGTTAGATGGATCATTGCACCCCGTGTCTAGTCTTCCCTTTCGCTCTGTAGATATTTCCTTTCAGCTCAAGCGAATTAGATTCTGCCCTTTACCCCCTCAATAACTTCCACTTTCTCCAGCACAGCAACATTGTTCATCATCAATAATTCCACCCCTTCCTCTTTCCCGAACATCTTGTATCCAGGAATATTTACAACCTTTGAGCCAGGCTTCCATTAACGCCACAACATTATCCCCCGACACTAATTTAGCATGGCCAATCAACGTAACCCGCACATCATTGGACCATCGGAAGAAACCGGAGCACCTGTAGGAAACCCACGCAGACACGGGGAGAACGTGCAGTATTTGAGTATCACTGAACAAAAGAGAGCTTCTTTCGAAGCTTTTGGTCTTGGACTCATCAGGACAGATTCGCAAGAAGAGCAATTGTAAAAGGAATAACAATTTGTAAGGCATAAGAGGATCATCTTTCCCCATGATCATCCCCATCTGACAAATCTCCCCACACCACACATTCACATCCATGCATTGTAACATTGTAAAGTTCTGACTATATTGTTTTCACTCTTGTGCTTAACCCTACACCATTCTATTTCTTATGCCTCTCCCAATGTTCTTCCCACATTGGTATCCTCTGGTATTACGTCCTAGCTCCTGTACGCTGCCAAGTTAGTTAATGATGGTAATAGCCCAACTAGCGCAAGGCTGTTCCTCAGAAGATGGAGCCGATATTTCAAGTCCTCCCCTATGCGTTGACTCTTAAGGCCCTGTGGAAAGGCAGCACGGTGGCACTGCTGCCTCATAGTGCCAGGGACCTGGGTTTGATTCTCGGCTTGGATCACTGTGCGGAATCTGCATGTTCTCCCCGTTTCTGCCCGGGTTTTCTCCAGGGTGCTCCGGTTTCCTCCCACACTCCAAAGGTATGCAGCTTAGATCGATTGGCCGTGTTAAATTGCCCCTTAGTGACAGGGGGATTAGCAGGGTAAATATGTGTGGTTACAGATATAGGGCCTGGGTGGGATTGTTGTTGGTGCAAACTCGGTGGGCCAAATGGCCTCCTTCTGCACTGTCGGGACTCTAAGAAAGCTGTTCAGTTGTGAAAACAAGAGTTCTGGCTAGCACCTTCTCAGGGCAGCTGAGGATGTGGGAGTGGGGGGCTCAGTTAATGGGAGACAATCTATGTGGTCTTGCAAACAGTGCCCGTGTACTAAGAAATCGAATAAAGAAAAGGAATGACAGACAGTGCCCCAGTGCTATTGAATGTGATGGGAACTCATTTGTGTATGAATCCCTCGGCAACCTGTCTAACGGGAAGGAAAATTAAGAGAAGAATGGAAAAAGGAGATTTTAGTAATCAGACTCCAGCCCCAAAATAGCATGGATAAATGATAAACTGAATCAATTGGACAAAAGCACATTGGTACGCTGTCTATGTGCTTGAAAGTGGGGGCCCTTTGGTTTTCAATGACATTTGCATGTGGGGCTCCTTGCTTTCTTCCATTCTTTATGTGACATTTTCACAGCTTTTGAGATTCTATAACAGCATCTGACAATTTTCACGAGGAGATTTTTTTTTTCTTCCTTTAGCTGCTGTTCTTGCCGGGGTCGGAGAGGGTTAGGGTCGCCACTGATCTTTTTCCAGGTCTGGACTGGCTGTGCTGTTTTGAAGAGGGTTTTCACACGCATTTTAATGTAACGCAGGCTCGGAAGTCCTTTGGTGTTCAACATGTTAATATGCCGACGTGCAGCTGCCTTCATTTTCTCTATTTGAGTTAAGGTGACAATCTACTGAAATTAAAAATAGGCTGGTTCAGAACTGCAGCGTAGTGTTTTAATGTGGAAACAGAGAAACTAGGAGCAAGATTAGGACATCTGGCCCTTTGAGCCTGCTCCGCCATTCATCACTGATCATGGCTGATCACCAAATTCAATATCCTGATCCCCCCCTTCCCCCCTTGATCCCTTTAGCCCCAAGAGCTATATCTAATTTCGTTTTGAAATCAGGCAACATTTTGGCCTCAACTACTTTCTGTGGTAGTGAATTCCACAAATTCACCACCCTCTGGGTGAAGAAATTTCTCCTCACCTCAGTTCCAAAAGGTTTATCCCTTATCCTCAAACTATGACCCCTAGTTCTCGAATCCCTCACCGTTGGGGACATTCTTTCCGAATCTACCCTGTCTAACCCTGTTAGAATTTTATACGTTTCTATGAGATCCCCTCTCACTCTTCTAAACTCCAGTGAATATAATCCTAACTGACTTAGTCTCTCCTCGTATGACAGACCTGCCATCCCAGGAATCAGCCTGGTAAACCTTCGCTGTACTCCCTCTATAGCAAGGACATCCTTCCTCAGATAATAACACCAAAACTGCACGCAATACAGATCTTTTACAACTCTGTATGTTCTTGGGAAATATATACTCATAGATGTAATTTTCAAACAGTGGGCGGTACGCCTGTTGGTTGAAAAGAAATGCCCAATTGTCATTCCAAGGAATTAATGGATTATCAATTAAAATTCCACTATGTTAATGGGATAAAAAGAAATACAATACTCTAACTGAAAATCTAACCTGTTCACTAGTGTTCTCTGTTAAAACAAAAACTTGTAAACCAAAACCTGCCCTGTTAAAGAATTAATAAAAAAACTTGATCTTGCAGAAATATTTTGACTGCTCCACATATACAATAAGTATATGAAAAATGCAATAAGTTATGGGCAATTTAAGGCGCCATAGCACAGTGGTTAGCACTGCCGTTTCACAGCACCAGGGACTTGGGTTTGATTCCCGACTTGGGTCACTGTCAGTGTGGAGTTTGCACATTCTCCCTGTGTCTGCGTGGGTTTCCTCCAGATATTCCGGTTTCCTCCCACATTCCGAAAGACATGCTGGTTGGGTGCATTGACCCAAACAGGCATCAGATTGTGGTGATTAGGAGAATTTCACGGTCCCTTTACTGCAGTGTTAATGTAAGTCTTACTTGTGACTAATAAATAAACTTTAAAAAAATTCTAAAGTAACGTTAGTGCAAATATGCAAATATATAGAATATTGATTTGATTTGTTTCAAAAATAGAAACGGACTTTTCAATTCCAGTGAGTCATTCTTGTCTTTTAATAATTTTTAAATTTAGGTTCCATATGTTGATCCCCTGTTTCACTGCGGAGATTAATCTCAGAATCATCAAGTGGTGCATTTCCGAAAGAGGCCATTCAATTCCTCATATCCATGTTAGCTCTTTTGAAAGAGCTTATCGATAAGTCCCATTCCCTTTTGCCCTTTCCCTATAGCCCTGCAGATTTGTCCCCTAGGGCGCCACAGTAGGTAGCGCTGCTACCTCACAGCGCAAGGGAACAGCGTTCGATTCCGGCTTTGGATTCTGATTGTGTAGAGTTTGCATGTTCTCCCCGTGTCTGCGTGAGTTTCTTCCGGGTGCTTCGGTTTCCTCCCGCACTCCAAAGATGTGCGGGTTTGGTTGATTGGCCATGTTAAATTGCCCCTTAGTGTCAGGAGGATCAGCAGGGTGAATACGTGCGTTGCAGAGATAGGGCCTGGGTGGGGTTGTTGTCAGTGCGGGCTCAGTGGGCTGAATGGTCTCCTTCTGCACTGTAGGGATTCTACTTCTGTTACTGTTCTGAATCTGTCCTGTTGAGTGCCAAACGAAAAGCTTCGACAGCATGTCTCTTTTTTCACCAAATGCATATCTGTTTATTGATTGCTTTTTTAGCCATGTGTCATAATGAGGAGGGATAGCTTAAGACATGGTGGCTGTAATCAAAACCATTGTTGCTAGGATGCATTGAATTAGGATGTGTCATCTACAAAGACAATCTCAATTTTGATAGTAAATAAAAGTCAGCCTTTCTCTTTTTCTGTCTCTTTCTCCCTTACTCACCCATTCACTCGTACTCACACTCCTCATTCTCACTAACTCTTAGTCTCTCTCTCACTTATTCACACGTATTAATTTCTCTGATTCACACGCACGCACACACACACAGACACACACTCTGACACACACACAAGCATGCACACACACTCGCACACAAACACACACTCAGGCATACAGTTACATAAGCACGCACACACACACACATAAGAACATAAGAACATAAGAACATAAGAACATAAGAAATAGGAGCAGGAGTAGGCCATCTAGCCCTTCGAGCCTGCCCCGCCATTCAATAAGATCATGGCTGATCTGTCGTGGCTCAGTTCCACTTTCCCGCCCTCTCCCCATAACCCTTAATCCCCTCTCTTATCAAGAACCCATCAACCCGCTTCTTAAAAATATTTAGCGAGGCAGCCTCCACCACTTCAACGGGCAGAGAATTCCAGAGATTCACCACCCTTTGAGTGAAGAAGTTCCTCCTCAACTCCGTTCTAAACCGCCTCCCCTTTATCTTGAGGCTGTGCCCCCTAGTCCTACTGTCTTTTTTGAGCGGGAAGAGTCACACACAGTCAAACACTCACACAAACATGCACACACACGCAATCACTCACACACACTCAGACACACACTCACACAAGCATGCATGCACACAAACAGACAAATACACTAACACACGCACACACATACACAGACACACACATGCACAATCACACAGGCACACACACATGCACACTTACACACACGCACGATCACACAGACACTTAAATGCAGACACACACAGACACATACGCTCAAGACATACACACACATAGATGCACACGCTCATACAGACACACGTGCACATACTCAGACATACACATTCAGACACACATACACTCACGTGCACACGTTACACACGTGCTCCCCCTCACTCTCACTTACTCTTTCTTTCACTTGTCTCTCATTTGTCCTCACTCTCTCTTGTGCTTTCCTTCACTTCCAGTCTCTTGTTCTGTCCTTCCTGGCAAAGCCTGATTGAGTTTGGCTGTTTGTATTTTGCACGATGTCCCTGCTTCTGCCCACTGGCAGTGTGGAGCACCACAGCCCCGTCCAAGAGGGGCAGAGCGGCCACAGTTTCTCATCTTAAAGCCTCCTTGTTTGAGCTTTGAGGAGCGGAGGAGTGACAGTGTCCTCTGTGCGCGCTGACAGTGGCTCAGTCTTTCATAATCCTGGCCCTTTAACGTCTGGAGATTTTTACACCTGTCTCATCGATTCATGGTGGACACAACTTTGAATGGTTATACAGTAAATGTAAATCGGTTTATAATCTCCCAGCAGCGGTGATAATTATTCTTCACTCCAGTGGCTTCGTCCAAAGCAGTGATGGAAGGGCACATTCATGTGTGACAATGTGAATACAGGATTATCTGAGCAGGATTTTGCAACACAATATACAAACTGCCTCCTGACAGTAAATGTGATGGTTTTTGGATACAAAGGGGTGGAATTTGAATTATTGGCTTTCCATCTATGCAGTTTGACCAGGACAGAACTAAAAGGCTAGACATTAATATTAGGAGAATACTCCAACCTTGATCAATGTGTCTTTAATAGATATCTTATTAGGCTGGGTAAGTTACATAATGGGGGGAACAAAACCATGAAATTGCGGAGTTTGAAATGCGACAGGGATTACTGATCCAGCTTGCTCTGTCGTAAGGTGATACTTGGCATGTTGATGGTGAGAGTGAGATTTTGTATGCAGCCGAGAGATTCCGGAGATGTGGAAAGCTACATTTCTTTATTTTTGCCATTGCGGTGATCGACACAGTTCTGTCCTTGAGTGCTTCCATTTTCCCCATCCTGGTTAAACTCGGCTTGTCCCTCTGTAGTAACTTACTATTGGCACGGTGGCACAGTGGTTAGCACTGCTGCCTCACAGTGCCAGTGAGTTTGTACATTCTCCTCGTGACTGCGTGGGTTTCCTCCGGATGCTCCGGTTTCCTCCCTCTGTCGTAGCTTAATACTGGCGTGGCGACACAGTGGTTAGCACTGCTGCCTCACCGTGCCAGGAACCCAGGTTTGACTCCCGGCTTTGAGTCACTGTCTGTGCGGAGTCTGCACATTCTCCCCGTGTCTGCGTGGGTTTACTCCAGGTGATCCGGTTTCCTCCCACAGTCCAAAAGACACACCGGCTGGGTGTGTTGGTCATTCTAAATTCTCCCTCAGTATACCCGAATAGGCGCTGGAGCATAGTGACTCAGGGATTTTCACATTAACTTCATTACAGTGTTAATGTAAGCCTACTTGTGACACTAATAAATAAACCAAACTAAAGTAAAACATTGCAGTGTTTTGAATGATTCTCAGGATCGCAAAGAGGGAAGAGAAGAGGCCATTCAGCCCATCCCATTCATCCTTCCACAGAAACCACTTGCAGCAACTGACATCCTCCTAGATTTCATCATGGAATCTTTTGCCTTTTCTGTCCCACCTATAGGGAATTCTAGGGATGGTTCTCAGGATGTTTTACATTTAGTTTTGACGTTGAATCACATTTGACTCTAAAATATTAGTTTGTAGCACTTTTTTTTCATAGAATCATTGAATTCCTACAGTGCAGAAGGAGGCCAATGGGCCCATCGAGCTTGCAGCAACAACAATCCCACCTAGGCCCTGTTCCCATAACCCTATGTATTTGGAGTTACGGGAATAGTGCTTGACACTATTGACGCCCCTTGACACAAAGGGTCAATTTAGCTTCGCCCATCCACTTGGCCTTGAGTCAGAAAATGTTGAGTTCAGGCCCCAACTCCGAGACTTTTTGATGAGTTCTGCTAGGTGGGCAGGATTTACAAAGTGTCACCGCAGTCAGTGGATGCCTGCCTGGCTCGCCACGTCACACAGCACCAGATCCCACTGCGGCAGAACCAGAAAATCCTTGCTGTTATCTTGTCCGTGCCAATATTAACACCGACGGGAGTGCTGCATTGTCAGAGGTGCCATCTTTCACGATTAAACGTTAAACTGGACCTCACCGAGGCAAAAGGGAGCAAAAAAGCTTATCTGCATTCGCAAATAGATATTTAGTGACAGCAAACCCAGGGTTTTTAAGTCTTGGATGTCATTGGAAGGCTAGATTGAATGAAGCGGAGTTCCACAGTCTATTGAATGTAGGACAAAATTCTTTTCTTTCAATAGAACAAAAAACCAACATAGAAAACTGTTGTATTGTAATAATATGATGCCTAATTGCTGGTGTGAACATAAGAACATAAGAAATAGGAGCAGGAGTAGGCCATCTAGCCCTTCGAGCCTGCCCCGCCATTCAATAAGATCATGGCTGATCTGTTGTGGCTCAGTTCCACTTTCCCGCCCTCTCCCCATAACCCTTAATCCCCTCTCTTATCAAAAACCCATCAACCCGCTTCTTAAAAATATTTAGCGAGGCAGCCTCCACCACTTCAACGGGCAGAGAATTCCAGAGATTCACCACCCTTTGAGTGAAGAAGTTCCTCCTCAACTCCGTTCTAAACCGCCTCCCCTTTATCTTGAGGCTGTGCCCCCTAGTCCTACTGTCTTTTTTGAGCGGGAAGAGTCTCTCCACCTCTATCCTATCCATCCCATTCATCATCTTATACGTCTCAATGAGATCTCCCCTCATTCTTCTAAACTCTAACGAGTACAAGCCTAGTTTATTCAGCCTCTCCTCATAGCTCAATCCCCTCAACTCCGGCATCAGCCTAGTAAACCTCCTCTGCACTCCCTCCAGGGCCAAAATATCCTTGCGCAGGTGCGGCGCCCAAAACTGCACACAGTACTCCAGCTGCGGCCTCACCAATGCCCTATACAGCTGCAGCAAGACCTCCCTACTTTTATATTCAATCCCCCTCGATTTGGTAAACACATTGTGAGTTCAGTTGTTAAGACTAGGCACGTGAGAACAGTTATACAAAGGTGTAAAACCTTGGAAGTATCAGAGCTGTGAGTGTGTGCTCTGCTCAAGGCAAAAGTAAAACTAATACTAGATCATATGACACACTTTCCTTCCAGAGATGTAATGTGGTAAGGGCACATTGCAACGAAAATCTAGAATGAAGCTCCTTTAAAAACACTGGCAAGCCCCAATACAGATGACAGTTCAAAGCAACTCATTAAATTCAAAGTGCAAAGGGAAGGAGCCTTGTATCTTAAGCTGTTAGTAAATCCAAGCGATTACATGTTTTGAGTTAATTCTGGCATGGTGTAACTTTTGCCTGCCCTCTGGGCTAACATTCCTTTGCAGGTGATTATAGAATTATAGAATCTGACAGTGCAGATCCCAGTTGAGGCCATCCTCATGAGTGCGGAACTTGGCTATCAGTCTCTGCTCACTGACTCTGCGTGGTTGCTGTGTGTTCTGAAGGCCGCTTTGGAGAACGCTGACCTGAAGATCAGAGGCTAAATGCCCATGACCGCTGAAGTGTTCTTCAACAGAA
This sequence comes from Carcharhinus amblyrhynchos, assembly GCF_965287045.1. NCBI lineage: Eukaryota > Metazoa > Chordata > Chondrichthyes > Carcharhiniformes > Carcharhinidae > Carcharhinus > Carcharhinus amblyrhynchos. The sequence goes on along the minus strand of NC_137332.1, from coordinate 7,816,518 downwards.
AGAGAACACTCTTGCCTGGTGATTATCGAGAGGTGTTCATTCATCCGTTGTCGAAGCCGATGTACCGTGCCTCGAGGCAACCTTTCCTGCAGCGTATCAGGTAGACAACGTTGGCCAAGTTGCAAGTGGATGTACTGTGTACCTGGTGGATGGTGTTCTCACGTGAAATGATGGCATCCGTGTCGATGAGCCGCCATGTCTTTTAGAGATTGCTGTGGCAGGGTTGTGTGGTGTTGTGGTCACTGTTCTCCTGAAGACTGGGTAGTTTGCTGTGGACAATGGTCTGTTTGAGGTTGTGTGGTTGTTTGAAGGCAAGGTGTTGGGGTGTGGAGATGGCCTTGGCCATCTTCATCAATGACATGGTGAAGGCTCTGGGGGAGAAGTCATAGCTTCTCTGCTCCGGGGAAGTACTGGACGACGAAGAGTACTCTGTCCACTGTGTCCCGTGTTTGTCTTCTGAGGAGGTCGGTGTGGGTTTTCACTGTGGCACGTCAGAACTGTCCATCGATGAGTCGAGCGCCATATCCTGTTGTTATGAGGGCATCTTTCAGTGTCTGGAGGTGCCTGTAGCCATCCTCCTCATCTGAGCAGATCCTGTGCATACATGAGTTAAGTAAATGGGTGAGTGAGTAGGTAGGTGAGTGAGTGAGTGGGTGAGTGTGAGTGAGTGAATGTGTGAGTGAACTCGTTCACTCAGATTCACTCACTCACTTACCTCACTCCCTCACTCACTCCACTTAATGTCTCACCCCAGGGATGTAATTTCCGACAAGTTAGCACTGCAAGTTACCAGTGGCCAGCACTGCTGCCTCGCAGCGCCCGAGATCCGGGTTCAATTCGACTCTCTGTGTGGAGTTTGCACATTCTCGTTGTCCCTATGTGCATTTCCTCTGGATGCTCTGGATAAAGATGTCCTGGTTAGGTGGATTGGCCTTGCTAAATTGCCTGTGGTGTCCCAACATGAATAGATTCGATGGAATAGCAGGATAAATGTGTGGATAACAGGATGTAGGCTGGGGTAAGATATCCTGATAGAGTCGGTGTTGACTCGATGGGCCGAATGGCCTCTATAATTCTCAGTGTTTCTCTGAATAGTGGCTCTGAATCAATGCTTCACTGAAATGACACACTCTGAAGTGGAATGGAGTTTCCAGCTCCGAGACAAGGCAGTCACCCACTGAGATTCAACTGAGATGTGAAAATATAGAGATGGTTACAAATATTGACAGCACAAGATTTATTTTCAGTGGGTGGTCCTGGATATATCCTCCCCAGATAATGTCGATGCTTGTCGCTTTATTTGGCATGTGTTCCAGTATTTAGAGATGTGCAGTAAATGTGGACATTTTTAACCCAGAAAGGAGGAGAGCATATGAAAATGAATTATTTCTCTTTCTCTCTTTAGAAGTGTTGTCTTCCAATAGTGACAGGCAATCTCCCAGAGGGGAAGGAAAAATACAAACTAACGGGAACAGCAGGTTCACGCTTCATCTTTCTGACTGGATCAGTGGGTGTTAGAGCAACAAGTTAACAATGCTCACCTCCCTCACTCACTCACTCACTCACCTCACTCACACACCTCACTCACTCACACACCTCACTCACTCACTCACCTCACTCACTCACCTCACTCACCTCTCACTCACCTCACTCACCTCTCACTCACACACCTCACTCACTCACACACCTCACTCACTCACTCACTCACATCACTCACTCACTCCCTCCCTCACTTACTCACTCACTCACCTCACTCACTCACTCAAACTCATTCGCTCACTCACTCACACACATCACTCACCTACCTCACACCTCACTCATTCACACACCTCACTTACTCACTCACCTCACTCACTCACACTCATTCACTCACTCACACACATCACTCACCTACCTCACACCTCACTCACCTCACATCCCTCACACACACACCTCACTCACTCATCTCACTCATTCACTCACTCACCTCACTCATTCACTCACCTCACTCACTCACTCACCTCACTCACTCACTCATCTCACTCATTCACTCACTCACCTCACTCATTCACTCACCTCACTCACTCACCTCACTCACTCACTGACTCACCTCACATCCCTCACTCACTCACACACCTCACTCACCCACTCACTCACTCACTTCACTCACACACACGCTCACCCACTCACTCACTCTCGCACACTTATTTACTCACTCACCTCACTCTTTAAGTTACACATTCACTCACAGCGGCTTGGTGGCACAGTGGTTAGCAATGCTGCCTCACCGTTCGATTCCCAGCTTGGGTCACTGTCTGCGTGGAATCTGCACATCCTCCCTGTGTCTGCGTGGGTTTCCCCCGGGTGTTCCGGTTTCCTCCCACAATCCAAAAGACGTGCTGGTTCAGTGCATTGGCCGTGCTAAATTCTCACACCGTGTACCCGAACAGGCACAGGAGTGTGGTGACTAGGGATTTTCACAGTAACTTCATTGCAGTATTAATGTAAGCCGACTAATAAATAAAAACTTTGAAATTCACCTTCCCTCTTCTCAGACACTGACTTTCACTCACACACACAAACACCATTTCTCTCGTGCCTACAGAATGTTTTTAATCCCAAAATTTGCTACCTTCTTCACTCGACCGACCAACTCAGCACTATTTATACAGATCCTCAGATTGCAGACTGTGGGCCCTGTTTTACTATATTGATTCTAAGTGCTGAAACTGGGAGTGTTTCAGATCCGACTTTCAGACCCGTTCTCAGGCGTCCCCATACGCACTCTGCCTGGAAAAAATATCAGCGATTCCGAAACATGGTGTGAGTGGGGCTTATCGCGCCGGAGACACTGTAGCTCCGATCGGTGTCTCCAACTGCGCGTGCGCAGTGAAAAAAAAATGGACAGAATGCAGCTCCCCTCCTGGGCTGGATAGCGCCTCCCCCTGACTCCCACAGACATTGTCCCACCCCTCCCCCTCCCAACATTACTGACCCCCTTATCCCCCCCATTCCCCCCCTCACCACCCAGATCAATTGCAAGCCCCTCTCTCTCTCTTTCCTTCCCCCCTCCTTCCCCCTCGGACACTTGGCACTTACCCCCTCACTAGCTGGAGTGCCTGAATCGGACTTTTATGGGGCATGTCTGTTTTGTGCCGATTCTGGATATGCAGACACGGTGGTAAAGCGGGAAGCGATGGTCATTTTAAGTGCACGCAGATGCATTTAAATGGCCACTGCACCCGTTTCGGGCAACATCCCGATCGCAGCCAGTTTCAGGCCTTGGTAAAGAGGGAACCAGCGCGGAGGTGGGCGCAGATTGCACTACTCGCCTTATGCCCGACTTTACCAAGTTTTTGCGCCCAAAAACGGGCGCAATGTGATGGTAAAATCGGGCCCTAAATATCAGGTCTTTTAGGGACATACTCATTGTGGGATTGCTGTTGCTGAATTTCTTAACGCAAGGCGTGTTTCACTCTCTGCAGTGCTGATGGAGCTGACCAGTCCTCCCAGATAGCTTAGTCGCTGTGTACTTCCCAGCAGTGTGTCGCTCGGAGCAATTTTAATAAAGCTGCACAATCTTCAGCATAATTGGCCACACCTCCAGCAGGGTAAATTATCATCAGGGGCCAGACTAATGCTGGCTGTGGCAATTTTCACTGGAATTTACTAAATCAGATTGCTGGCTTCCCAGGACAGCTGTCTTTACCTGCTGTGGAATGTGCGATAAGCGGCAATAAGTCACTCTTAAGTGCGGAGGGTTAATTAGGCAGTCCTTGTTGATGAAAGTACTATTAAAGGAAGCGTGACCTTCATTCAGTCGCAGGCCTCGCAAAATATAATGGTATGCCTCGCTGATACCATCCCTTACAGAGCAATTTATTGGAGACAAAGCACTTCCAAGTTACCCTTTGGAGAACATGTCATTTGTGTGCCAGTGAGGAGGCCAAATCTCCAAAAGGCATTTCTATCGTGGTCGTGTCCCTTCAACAGGTTCTCCACCTGGGCTGTTGTTATTAAGCAAGGTCACTACAACTTCAGAGCTTTAACTCTTGGGTACAATCACTGATCTGGGTTGGAGCTTTTTGCAAGCCTTGGTTTGATTTGATTTGATTTGATTTATTATTGTCGCATGTATTGGGATGCAGTAAAAAATATTGTTTCTTGCACGCTATCCAAAGCATACCATTCATAGAATACATAGGAGAGAAGGAAAGGCGAGGGTGCAGAATGTATTGTTACAATCATAGCTAGGGTGTAGACAAAGATCAGTTGAATATAGGATAAGTCCATTCAAAAGTCTGATGGTAGCACGGAAGACGCTGTCCTTGAGTCGTTTGTACGTAATCTCAGACTTTTGTATCTTCTTTCTGATGGAAGAAGGTGCAGGACCGTATGTCCGGGATGCATGGGGTCCTTAATTATGCGGGCAGCTTTTCCGAGGCAGCGGGAAGTGTAGACAGAGTCAATGGATGGGAGGTTGGTTTGCGTAATGGATTGGGCTTCATTCGTGACCCTTTGTAGTTTCTTGTGGTCTTGGACAGAGGAGGAGCCATACCAAGCTGTGATACAACCAGAAAGAGTGCTCTCTATGGTGCATCTGTAAAAGTTGGTGACAGTCGTAGCTGACATGCCGAAATTGCAGATGAGTAGGAAATGCCAGCTCTGCAACGGAGCCGAGCAGGTCAGGAGTGTGGACTGTCCCCATCGGTCACTTGTCCAGTGAACTCTCCTGTAAACTGGACAGCCCGGAATAGGTCAAGAATCCTGGAATCGGGGATTTTCAACAACTCCCTGAGTCATCCTTACTTGTCTAAAGATTCAGGCCATACTCTGTCACATCCTCATTTTGACTCACACTCCCGCACTCACATTTCTAGACAGAGAGAGGGGGGTCATGCCCACGGTGGTGAAACCCGAGCCAGCCCCCTTTAAGTCATGTCAAACATGCATTTGTATTTTTATTTGCATCTGTCTGAAATACGAGTTAGCAATCAGTTTTGCAGCGTGCCTATGTGAATGGGTAAAGCCACTCGGATTGAACGCACAGTGTAAAAATTGTACAGAGTTTATTTTTCACTTCCTGTGAAAAGCTTCCTTCAACCTTCCTTTACAACTAAAATTACCAGTTGTGGGGGTATCTAAGATAGTGAGAACCAGTCCATTATGGTTCTTCTCTACATTAAATATTTAATAGACACAGATAATGAAGTTGCATCGTTCACATCCTCAGTAAATCCCAAAGCACTTCAAAGCCAATCGATTACTTTACTAATGTAATTACTGTTGTTTTGAAGGAAAATGTGGCAGCCATTTTACTTACAATAAGATCCTCCAGACGCGGACTCTGAAGGTGAGGGAAAGAAAAGGCTGACATGCCTATGTTCCTCGGGTCCTTGAAAAAAGTGTTGAATTTCCACAAGGACTTTAGGACAGTCTGTGTGCGAATGTCCTGTATTGGGTTTTGGAACATAGAACATAGAACACTACAGCACAAACAGGCCCTTTGGCCCACAAGTTGCGCCGATCATATCCCTACCTCAATGTCAGAAAAGTATAAAAAGCCACTGTAAAGGTTTTGCACAGATTCCTTCCTGCCTCATCTTATCCTTCCTGTCTTATCGGCACGAGGAGTCACAGTTAGAAAGACTGAGTGACGAAGTTGGGGCTTGTTTTTATGTCAGCTAAGAATTGTAAGTGTTTGCAAAAGTGTCCCTTCGATGTCCCAAGATATATGGGTTAGATGGATTAGCTGTGGGAGACGTGAGGGGTTACAGGATGGGGTAGGGGAGCAGGCCTGGGTTGGATTTTTTGTTTATTCATTCTTGGGACATGGGCATCACTAACTGGCCAGCATTTATTGCCTATCGCTAGTTGCCCATGTTCAGAGGGCAGTTGAGAATCAATCAGATTGCTGTGGCCCTGGAGCTACACGTCAGTCAGACTGGCAGAGGATGGCAGATTTCATTTCCCTAAAGGACATTAGTGAACCAGTTGGGTTTTTCTGACAATCGACAACAGTTTCATGGCCATAAGTAGATTCTTAATTCCAAATGTTTTTTTTTATTGAATTCAAATTCCACCAAATACCGTGGTGGGTTTTGAACCCGGTTCCCCAGAACATGAGCCGAGCTTCTGGATTCATAATCTGATGATGACACCACAAGGCCATTGCCTCTCTTGGATGATCTGTTTACAAGATTATGAGCGTCATGGACAGAGTGGATAGTCAGAAGCTCTTTCCTAGGGTAGAAAAGTCAAGCACTAGGGGATATAGGTTTAAGGTGCGTGGGAAAGGTTTGGAGGAGATGCTCAAGGAAAGTTTTGGGCGGTGAATATTTGAGCGCACTGCCTCCCGGGGAGGTGGTGGGAGCAGGTACGATAGTGGCATTTAAGGGGCATCTAGACCAATACATAAATAGGATGAAAGGATACGGACTCCGTAAGTGCATACGGTTTTAGTTTAGGCGGGCAGCATGATCGGCGCAGGCTTGGAGGGCCGAAGGGCCTGTTCCTGTGCTATGTTCTTTGCTCTTTGTTATGTTAGAGGGTTGGTGCAGATTTGATGGACCAAATAGCTTCTTCTGCAAGGTAGGCATTCTGTGAAGAGCAGATGGCTTCTTCCTGGTGTTCTGGCCGATCCCGCAATGAACTTCACAAGGAAGAAATCACCTGTTTGTCATCGCATCTCTGTTTGTGGAACTTGTGCTTGTGGGTGGCCACACTCCCTCTGGTACAGCAGCGAGTGCACTTCGAAAAGACCTTCTTTGGCTGTAAAGCACTTTGCGAAACCCAGCGGCCATGAAATGCAGGTCTCGATATTTTTTCCATCAGTATTTTCCGGTTCCTGGGAGAACATCAATATTTCATTGCTGATCACCAGCAAACTTTGCAGCAATCACTGTTGCTATCCAGGTCTCAAGTGCAGCCGTTTCCTCCGAGCGTGGGTCAGACTCTGAGGGTCTGGGCTGGGAGTTCATGGATGGACTTCTTGTTAATTGGCCTATTGGATTCTCCCTAAAAAGAGAATTATTTGCTATTCAGGCAGCATAAAGAACCTATTGTGAGGCATTGGTCAAACTGACAACTGATCGATACTCTCCCTGAGCGGCTCGCTTAGGATCATAGAATCTTTACAGTGCAGAAGGAGGCCACTCGGCCCGTTGCACCTGCTTGTCAAGAGTGGAATTGGATTAGAGCTGGTGAAAATAAAAACCTCGAGCAAAATAACCACGCTGCCCCTAAAATTAAATCATAGAATCCTACGGGGACAGAAGGAGACCGCTCAGCCCATCGAGTCTGCATTGACAACATTCCCACCCGGGGCCTATCCCCATAACCCTATACATTTACCCTAGCTAGTCCCCCTGACACTAAAGGACAATTTAACATGGCCAGTGCACCTAACCAGCACACCTTTGGACTTGCGGGGGGGAAGGAAACTGAAGCAGTCGGAGGAAACCCACACGGAGAACGTACAAACTCCACACAGACAGTGACCCAAGCTGGGAATCGAACCCGGGTCCCTGGTGCTGTGAGGCAGCAGTGCTAACCACTGTGCCACCGTGTTGCCCAAGCACTCTCTTTAGATTCTTGTTCGCTGACAGGATTGATTTGATTTGATTTATTATTGTCACGTGTATTGGTGTAGAGTAAAGATTATTTTTTCTTGCGCACTGTGCAGACAAAACATATTATTCCTAGAGTGCATAGGGGAGAAGGAAAGCAGAAGGTGCAGAATATAATGTTACAGTCACAGCTAGGGTGTAGAGAAAGATCAGCTTAATGTCTGATAGGACTATTCAAAACTTTGATGGCAGCAGGGAAGAAGGTGTTCTTGGGTCGATTGGTACGTGACCTCAGATTATGTACCTTTCTCTGGAGGGGAGGAGGTGGAAGAGAGAACGTCCGGGGTGCATGGGGCCCTGCATTACGCTGGCTGCTTTGCTGAGGCAGTGGCATGTGTAAATGGAATCAGTGAACGGGAGGCTGGTTTGCGTGACAGACTGGGCTACATACACGGATGACTCTTTGTAGTTTCTTGCGGTCTTGGCCAGAGCAGGAGCCATACCAAGCTGTGATACACCTGGAAAGGATGCTCTCCAATGGTAAAAATTGGGGTGCGACATGCCGAATTTGCTTAGCCTCCTGAGAACGTAGATGTTCCTGGCTGCAGGCAAGGTCGGAGGATTCACCCGGTGATAAATCTGTTTTGAGCATATCGATTGAGGGGCAAATATTGTCCAAGGATACCATCGAAATAATGTCATGAGACCTTTTTCTCACACCTTGAGGACACTTGAGACCTCAGCTTAGTGTCTGTCCCAAAGGACAGCACCTCCAGTGGGGCAGCACTCCCACAGCCTGGATTCTGACCCAGGAAGGAACGGCGATATATTCCCAAGTCAGGATGATGAGCGATTTGAAGGGGAACCTCTGGGCAGTGGTGATCCCAGGTTTCTACTGCTCTGGTGTCTCACGCCGGTTAGGTGCACTGGCCATGCTAAATTCTCCCTCAGTTCACCGGAACAGGAGCCAGAAGGGCAGGGGCAGCAGAGATAGGGGAATACCACCACCTGGAAGCTCCCCTCCAAAACATTCACCACCGTGACTTGGAAACACATTGCTGTTCCTTCATTGCTGTTGGGTCGAGATCCTGGAACTCCCTCGCCGACTGCACTGTGGGTGTACCTACATCACGCGGACTGCAGCGGTTCGAGAAGGAAGCTCGCAACCACTTTCCTGAGGGCGGTTAGGATTGGTTAGAAGTGCTGGCTGAGCCAGTAGCGCCCACGCCCATTTAAAAAGCACATTAGAACTCTGAAGCAAATGAGAAAAAGTTAACACAGGGAGCGAGATGGTCTTCCCTTCAATAGGAAAACCAGACGTATCTGTGTTGAATTCAGCGGGGGAGCATTACCTACACTGAAAGGCCTTAGAATGTGCATTAATCACATTGGTTTGCAAGTATAAATTATGGAATGTCTATGGATCTATGTTTGTACATTCAATGCCCTGAAGCACTCCTCTCACTCACACTGTGTGGGTGTGGATTATACCTTTTGAAATTAGTCGCTGTAAAGCATAAAAACAAGATGTTAGGTAAATATGTTCTGCTCAACATTTGAGATGTCAGTTGAGAATTGAAGGAGTGGAATTCAGCCAGCACTGAATGGATAAGTTAGGCAGCAGTGCTCCGGGAAAACATTAGAAACATCTGTCTTGTGAGACAACCTCATTTCACAGCATATATCCTGCACGCCTTAGCCCGGCTGTTTGTTAATATGTGTCAGGTATTCCGCATGAGGATGTTGGTGGCGCGGGGTCAGTTCAGTAAGACTCACATGAGGGGGAGATCTTTCTTTAAGCTTTGGCTAAGATAGTTTCACACCGGGGCAACAGAGACTGTTTTCTGTGAGTGGGGCGAGATGGGGGGTTCGATTTGGCTGGACAACTGGTTCGCGATGCAGAGGGTCGGCAACAGCGCAGGATCAACTCTCAATCAGGCTGAGGTTATTCATGAAGGCGCCGCCTTCTCAACCTTGCCCCTCGCCTGACCCTCAGGTTAAAGCATAGAAGCCCGACAGTGCAGAAGGGGCCATTCGGCCCATCAAGGCTGCACCGATGGCAATCCCACCCAGGCCCTATTCCCGTCACCCTATGCATTTGCCCTAGCTAGTCCTCCTGAAACTAAGGGCAATTTAGCACAGTCAGTCCACCTAATCTGCCCATCTTTGGACTGTGGGAGGAAACCCACGCAGACACGGTGAGATTGTGCAAACACCACACGGACAGCGACCCAAGCTGGGAATTGAACCCGTGGTCCCCTGGAGCTGTGAGGCAGCAGTGCTAGCCACCGTGCCACCCCCAATCACCACCAGTCAACTACCTGCCAACCCCCCCACCCCCCCGCTTAAAGGGAAGAGCAGCCTATGTCATCTAGGACTGTGGCAGCTCTCTATGAGAGGCCATTTAGTAGCCATTAACTTTGAACTTAGAATCCCTACAATACAGAAAGAGGCCATTCAGCCCATCGAGTCAGCACTGACTGCAGTCCCACCCAGGCCCTACTCCCATATGCCTACATATTTACCCACTAATCCCTCTAACCTATACATCTCAGGACACTAAGGCCAATCAATCTAACCCGCACATCTTTGGACTGTGGGAGGAAACCGGAGCACCCGGAGGAAACCCACACAGCCACAATGAGAATGTGCAAACTCCACACAGACAGTGACCCAAGCCAGGAATCGAACCCAGGTCCCTGGAGCTGTGAAGCAGCAGTGCTAACCACTGAGCTATTGCGCTGCCCAATCTGAGTTGTTGATGTGGCTGGATTGGCACGAGTTAAAGAAAGCCCTTCGATACAATACACTGATCTGCAATTCAAACTGGGGTTGGTTTGTTTGAGCTGGTGTCTGTGCAGAGGTACGATGTACCAGCCCACAAAATTGCCTTTCTTATTCTTCCTGTAAGTGGACCATTTCGGCGAGCTTGGTAGACACAAAACGAGGAGCAGAGCTAACCCGAGATGGGTCCTAATCCAAAACAGATTGGCCTGGAGAGGCTGAATGAGGAATTATTTTTGCAGCGTTTCGCTTGCTTTTCTAGTTAACCACTCTCATGTGTTGTTGGTTTGCAGCCTAAGAGCTGAGACAATCTTGAGGTCACTCACCCGGAGGAGGTAAGCCTGCCTTGCGTAGTGAGCTTTGCAACAGATTGAGAACACACAGCCCCGTCATTCCAAACCATTAATCAGTTCGCAGTTAAAAGAACACACAGGAATTTTGTTTTCTGTTTCTCGCTCTCCCCCTTTTTTTTGCTGTCAGTTCTCCCCCCCCCGCTCCCCTTCCCTCGTTTGCGGCAAGTCTCACCTCCCCTTGCGTCTCCGTGGGTGGTCTTCCCACCATTCTTCCCAAATCGCCCTCTATTTGTTATCTAGAATCGAGAGTGGGGGATGGTGGGTGAGAGGAGTAGGAGGAGGTGGGGGAGAGGAGTTGGGGGGGGGCGGGGTAGAGGAGGTGAGGGGCTGGAGAGAGGAGTTGGGCTTCAGTCTTTGTTCAGTTCCAACCTCACCCAATGTTTTCCACTGGGGCTATGTGGCTTATCGGTAAGGAACTCTAATTATATAGGAATGTAGGAACATATTCAACATATTCAAGGATGAGCGGGGTTCTAATTGAAACTTACAGAATACTGAGAGGCCTGGATAGAGCGAGAGGGTGTTTCCACTAGTGGGAGAGATTAGAACTCGAGGGCACAACCTCAGAGTGAAGGGACAATCCTTTAAAACAGAGATGAGGAGGAATTCCTTCGGCCAGAGGGTGGAGTTCTGTGGAACTCATTGCCACAGAGGCCAGGTCATTGAGTGTCTTTAAGACAGAGATAGATAGGTTCTTGATCAATAAGATGATCAAGGGTTGTGGAGAGAAGGCAGGAGAATGGGGATGAGAATCATATCGGCATGATTGAATGGCGGAACAGACTCCATGAGCCAAATGGCCTAATTCTGCTCCTTTATCTTTTGGAGAATAGGAGCAGCAGTTGGCCATTCAGCCCTTCAAGCAAACTCTGTCATTCAACATAATCATGGTTGATAGTCCACCTCAAAGCCGTTCCCCAGCACTCTCCTCTTGGCAGCTTTAGATTTGAGAAATCTTTCGATTTCCTTCTTAAGCATGTTCAGTGATTTGGTCTACACAGCCCTCCGTGGTAGGGAATTCCACAGCTCCATCACACTCTGAGTGAATAATTTTCTCCTCATCTCAGTCCTAAATGGCCGACCCCATATCCTGAGAGCTTGGCCCCCTTTTTTATCAATTCTCCCAGCCAGAGGAAACATCGGTCTCCCACCCATTGACTCTGTCTATGCTTCCTGCTGCCTTGGGAAAAGCAGCCAGCATAATCAAGGGCCCCACACACCTCGGACATTCTCTCTTCCACCTTCTACCTTTGGGAAAAAGATACAAAAGTCTGAGATCGCGTACCAACTGGCTCAAGAACAATTTCTTCCCTGCTGCTGTCAGACGTTTCAATGGATCTACCTTGCATTAAGCTGCTCTTTCTCTACACCCTAGCTATGACTGTAACACTACATTCTGCACTCTCTCGTTTCCTTCTCTATGAATGGTATGCTTTATCTGTGCAGCATGCAAGAAGCAATACTTTTCACTGCAATCTGTATACATGCGACAATAATGAACCAAATCAAATCCTTCCTTAGCTAAAGAGACCAAAGCTGCCTTTCTTCCGTTATTAAGCTGAGGCATTGAGATCAGTTGTAACACTTTGCGTCTTGCCTCTGCCCAGCCAATGACTTTGATACATCTGTTGCCTGAGTGCAGATTCTTGACTGGGAACATCCATGGTCACAGCCCTGTTCCCCATCTCCAATTCTTCTTCAGAACAGGACTTTGCACAGGACCCTGGTGGAAGCCCGCGTTTGGCTTTGTTTAATGTGGTGCTCTTGGGACACTGACATTGTCCTCAGGATCTTAGAACATAGAAAAACTACAGCACAAACAGGCCCTTCGGCCCACAAGTTGCACTGATCATATCCCTACTTACTAGGCTTATCTATAACCCTCAGTCCCATGAAATCCCACGTACTCATCCAGAAGTCTCTTAGAAGATCCCAACAAGTTCACCTCCACCACCACCGATGGCAGCCGATTCCACTCACTCACCACCCTCTGAGTGAAAAACTTACCCCTGACACCTCCTCTGCGCTTACTCTTGAGGGGGCAATGCTCAGATCTGTGACAGTTCAAGCCACGATGACAGAACCACCTTGCCGTGGCAGCCCACTTCTCCCTTCACAGTTGGTGAGACGCACAGTCTTTTTCTGCTCGTGAGGACTCTTTGAACTGCGCTTTACCTGCAACCGCTCACTGCCACACCACCGCCCTCCCACCCCGCCCACCCCTTCCCCTCCACCCACCACCATGGTTTACCATGAACGACTGGACCAGGAGTAACAGACTCCCAATAGCGCCTTTCAAGGGATAGTCGAGTGCACAAACCTGTAAAGAACCCGAAAACTAGGAGCAGGATTAGGCCGTTCAGCCCATCGAGCCTGCTCCGCCATTCGGTACGATCATGGCTGCTCTTGGGCTTAAACTCCAGTTTCCTGCCCGCTCCCCATTTCCCTGAATTCCTCGAAACACCAAAAAAATCTGTCTGCCCCAGCCTTAAATATGGTCAACGATGGAACGTCCGCAAGCTGCTGAGTGAAGTAATTTCTTCTCGTCTCAGTCCCCAGTGACATTGCTGTTTGTGGGAGCTTGCTATGCACAAGTTGGCTGCCCTTTTCCTGACAGTACAACAGTGAATTCATTTAAAAAATACTTCCTGCTTTGTAAAGTGCTTTCGAGTGTCCTCAGACTGGGAGAGGCGCTACATAAAAGCAAGCCTTTCTTTTCACCTTTCTATCTCCTTCTCCATCTCTTCCCATTTTTAAAACCTCTCTTTTGATCTTTTCCTTTTTTTCTCCCTTCCCTCTTTTTCTTTATTTCCTTTCTCTTTATTTATCTTTCAGTCTCTCCTTTTTCTCCCGCTCTATCTCTCCCTCTCGTACTGCTCTTTTACTCTCTCTATCCCAGCTTTTCTCTTGTTCTTTCTCTCTTTCCCTTTCTCTTTTCCTCTCTCTCCCTCAGTTTCTCTTTCTCTTTTCTTCTCTCTCCATCCCAGTTTCTCACTCCCTCTTTTTCTCACTCTCTTTCTCTTCTCCCCTCTCTACCCCAGTTTCTCTTTCCCTCCCTTTCTTTCTTTCTCTTTTCCTCTCGCTCTAATCCCAGTTTTACTCTCTCACGCCCTTTCTACTTCTCTCTGACCCCCTCTATTTCTCTTTTCCTCTCCTTCTATCCCAGTTTTCATTTCTTTCACTCTCTTTCCCTCTTCCTTGCTTTCTCCTCTCTCTTCCTTCCTCTTTTCCTCTCTCTCTCTTATCCCAGTTTCTCTCTCTTTCTCTCTTTCTTTCTTCCTTCTCTGTTCCTCTCTCTTTCTATCCCAGTTTCTCTCTGTCTCTTTCTCTCTGTCTTTCTCCTTTTCTTTTCCACTCTCTCTATCCCTGTTTCTATCTCTCTATCTCTTTCTCTGTCTTTCTCCTCTTTTCCTCTCTCTCTATCCCAGTTTCTCTCTCTTTCTCTCCCTCTCTCTCTTTTCCCCCCTCTCTCTCTATCCCAGTTTCTCTCTCTCTTTCTCTGCTTCTCTCATTTTTCCTCTCCTTTTCTATCCCAGTTTTTTTTCTCTCTTTCTCTCCCTTTCCTTTTTCCTCTCTCTCTATCCCAGTTTCTCTCTCCTTTCTCTTTCTCTATCCCAGTTCCTCTCGCTCTCTTTCCCTCTTTCTCTCTCTCCTTCTCTCCCTCTTTCTCTTTTCCTCTCTCTTTCCCAGTTTCTCTCTCCTTTCTCCTTCTCTCTCTCTATCCCAGTTTCTCTCTCTCTCTCTCCTTCTCTCCCTCTTTCTCTTTTTCTCTCTCTCAATCCCAGTTTCTCTCTCCTTTCTCTTTCTCTCTCTCTATCCCAGTTTCTCTCTCTTTCTTTCTCTCCCTCTTTCTCTTTTTCTCTCTCTCAATCCCAGTTTCTCTCTCCTTTCTCTCTCCATATCCCAGTTTCTCTCTCTCTATATATCCCAGTTTCACTCTCTATCTTTTCCTCTCTCTCTTTTCCTCTCCCAGTTTCTCTCTCTCCTTCCAGTTGGAGCCCGTCCTGAGTTTTGCATTGGGTAAGCGACGCGCTTCTCTGAGCAGATTGGGCCACTGGAGTTGCTCTGAACAGTGAATATTTAAACAAGGTGGTTATTATTTGCTTGCTCTGTACGTCGTAAAATAACAAAAGATGACAATAAATTAAACTGCAGGGCAACCTGCTCCCCTTTTGTGTGTCTGAATAAGGTAACCAGTTCTATTCACTCGCTTCTGCTCATTCTCGGTAAATAGCAAACGGGTGCACATGTTAGATTTAATTTCGGAGCAAACAGCCGGGTGTTTGAATTCTGTGCACTCAGTAGAAGGTATAATATTGGTTACCTTAGTAATGGGGTATAACTGTTTAGAGTTCTGTTTATTCAGGAAAGGTCGGTTATTCATATTCATTTCTGGCTCATGACTAACTACACTGTGGCTCCCCAACCTTGTTAGTGCTGGTGGAATTGCTGTCTGAATGAAGGATAATTAATGACACGACATGAAACTGCTGTCTGCCAGTCGAACTGCATCCTATTACTGTGGGCATTTTGTACCAAAACTGCTTAAAAATAAAATCCAAAGGGAATATGAAAAGTGGCTCTCACGCTGCTTAAATGTTTTTTTTTCAAATCTGGGTCGTAGTTCAGGCTTCTCCATTTTGCTGATGCTTTGGTGCACGTTTCGAGCGGTTAGAAGCTTCCATCAAATCACCAGACTGGTACAGCACAGGGGCAACGTTCAGTCCATCATACCTGTACTCAGTCACTGAGAAAGAGCCGTCCGATTAATCTGGCTCCTTCTCGGTAGCTCTGCACAATTTTCTCTGTGTGTGTGTGTGTTTGTGTGTGTGTGTGTGTGTTTGTGTTTATAGTTTATTTATCAGTGTCACAAGTCAGCTTACATTAACACTGCAGTGAAGTTTATGTGAAAATCCCCTAGTCGCCACACTTCAGCACCTGTTCGGCTACACTGAGGGAGAATTTAGCGTGGCCAGCGCACCTAACCAGCACGTCTTCTGGACCGTGGGGAGAAAATCGGTGCGCCTGAAGGAAACTCACGCTGACGTGGTGTATGTGGGTGTGTGTGTGGGTGGGTGCATGTGTGTGCACGTGTGTGCCTGCATGCATGTGTGTCTGCTTGTGTTTGTGCATCTGTGTGTGTGTGTGTGAGTGTGTGTGCACGCATGTGTGTCTGCTTGTGCATGTGTGCTTGTTTCTGTGTACATCTGTATGTGTGTGTGCGTGCGTGTGTGTATTTATGCATGTGCGTGTGTGCTTTTGTGTATGCGTGTGTATGTTTGTGTGTGTGCTTACGTGTGTTCATGCATGTGCGTGCTTGTGTGTGTGTGTGTGTGAGTACATGTATATTATATCCAGATTCTTACTGATCCAAGATACGTTTAAGGTTGTCAAGATGCATGAGACTGTCAGATCCCTGCAAGTGTCATGCCAAAGGATGAGGAAAGATTCATGTTGTTTGCATCCAGCAGATCCTGACATTAAGAGGGACCCAACATGTAAAAATGGATCAGGTAGTGGCTCATAAACTCTGCAACCAGTTAAAAAGCAAGTACACATCTTTATGCAGTGCCATGCGTGACCTCGGATGTCCCGAGGTGCCTTACAGCCAATTAAATGCTGTTGAAGTGTAGTCACTATTGTTATTCAGGAAATGCGGTAGCCAGTTTGCGCATGTACGAGAGGTCCCACACACAGCAATGTGACCATGACCAGATCATCTGTTTTTACTGCTTGTTTGTAAGGACGTGGGTAAGCAATAGATAACAGGATTGTCAGTTGCTTCCAGATAAAGCTCCAAAAGCAGGTTATGTATAGAAATCAGAGCTATGTGGTAATGACCAGTTATAATTGCAGTCAACAGCAGTGATGTTTTACCCTTTCCCTGTCTCTCCCCCACACCCCCCCTGCCTGTTTCCCTCCCCCCCCACATCTCCCCCTCTGTCTCCCTGTCTCCCCCTCCATCTCCCCCTCTGTCTTCTGTCTCTCCTCTTCAGTCTTCCCCCCAATCTCTCATTCGTTCTCCACCTACCTCCCCTCCCCCCTCTGTCTCCCCTTCTGTCTCTTCCCTATTTCCCCCTTATCTCCTTCTCTGTCTCCTCCCTCTGTCTCCCCTTCTGTCTCTTTCTTATCTCCTTCCTCTGTTCTCCCACTCTGTTGCTCCCTCTGTCTCTCCCTCATTTCCCCCTCTGTCTCCCCACCTTTCATCTCTCTGTCCCCCCTCTATCTCTTCCCTCTCTCTCCCCTCTGTTTGTTTCCTCTGTTCCCCCCCCCGTTACCGTCTCTGTCTCTCCCTCTGTTTCCCCCTCTGCTCCACCTCTGTCTCCTCCTCTCTGTCTCCCCATCTTCCATATCTGCCTCCCCCCTGTTTTCCCCCTCTGACCCCTCCTCTCTGTCTTCCCCCTCTGTTTTCCCACTCTTTCTCCCTTCCCTCTGTCTACCTTCCCTCTATCTCCCTCCAATTTGTCTCCCCTCCTTTGCCTCCCCAGGTCTCCTTAGTCTGTCTTCCCCGTCTTCCCCTCTGTTCCATCACATCTCCCTGTCTCCGTCTCCCCCCTCTGTCTCCCCACCTCTGTCTCTCCTCCCCCCTCTGCCTCCTCCTACCTCCCATCCCCTCTCTGTCACTTTTGACTCTTTTAGAACCTCCTCGATTTAGTTTGATGTAGCTAACTTATTCCTTCTCTTCCATGTAAGTGCTCTATGGCCCTTCCCTGTTGCCTTCTCCCTCTTGGTGACTGTAGATCAGTTAACAATAGGTTTGTTATCTGATGGGTGGAGGTTGCCCGACTTCTGCAGTGCTGAAAGTTGCATCAGCCCTCTTGCAGAGAAAATAAAATCAAAAATGTGTACAATCTGATTTAATTCTTTTGAATTGATACTGGATTCTGCCAGCCAGGATTAGATGATGTAAGGTGGGAGGAGGCTGGTATAGAGCGTCAACACTGCAGAACCGAGTTGGGCTGAACTATCATTCTTTAGCTATAAGTTCTATGTAATCTTCAACAATTATTGTTAAGCAAGCTCCAACCATATCCACCCACAAATTAGACAATCCAAAGCAAGCAATGAAAACACAGCCAAAGTCACCTGGTCAATTCAATTAACCACACAAAATGCGTCCGAAATGTTGATATTTGTTTTCTTTTGAAACTTCCTTAGTCATGACACCACTCGACACTGTGATGTTGTGTTGCGGGCCAACAGTGAGAATCTTAGAATCCCTGCAGTACAGAAGGAGGCCAGTCAGTCCATTGAGTCTACACCGAGCATGATCCCACCCTGGCCCTATACCCGTAACCCCACACATTTACCCTCCTAGTGCTCCTGACACGAAGGGGCAATTTTGCAAGGCCAATCAGCCTAACCTGCACATCTTTGAACTGTGGGGAGCAACCGGAGGAAACCCACATAGACATGGAAAGAACATGCAAACCCCACACCCAAGGCCAGAATTGAACCTGCGTCCCTGACGCTTTGAGGCAGCAATGCTATTCACTGTGCCATCCAGTTGTCCTGGAGCATGTCAACACAGATCGTATGGTCCATCAAACTCAATGAGATAATGACTGACCTTTGAACTCCCCTTTACGTCCTTGCTCCATTCCAATAGCCCTTTTATTACCTTAGCATCCAAAAACCTATCCATCCCAATCTTGAACTCACTAGATGAACATCCACAGGCCTTGGATACGGAATTCCGAAGCTTCACAGATCCGAATGAAACATTTCTGCTCATCTCACCAACCGCCCCCCCCACCCCACCCCACCCCCCGCCCTTCCCATGCCCTCTGGCTGCATGACCACACAGCTGAGAGGGAACATTGCTGGAGAGTAAAGCCTCGATCTTCCTGCTTGAGTGTCGGAAGCGGGATTTGAACCCATGACTCTCATACTCTGGCAGGAGTGCTACCAACTGAGCCATTGCTTAGCCATCTGGATGTGGAGCTCTTTAGCTCAATTGCTGGTTGGAGGCACATCAGTTAACAAGCGAGGAGTGTTGTTTGATAAAATAATGTCCCTTTTAAGTGTCTTAACACTTAAACTGTGCACAGTTTTGGTCCCCTCATTTGGGGAAAGATGTAGTGGCATTGGAGGCAGTTCAGAGGAGGTTCACCGGATTGATTCCAGAGATGAGGAGTTTGTTGTATGAAGAGAGTTTAGGCCTACACTCTCTGGAATTTAAAAGAATGAGGGGAGATCAAATTGAGGTATACAAGATGATAAAAGATGTGGATAAATTAGATGTGGGGCATTCTAGGACGAGAGGTCATAATCTTAGGATAAGGGATAGCAAATTTAAAACAGAGTTGAGGAGAAACTACTTCTCCCAAAGAGTTGTGAGTCTGTGGAATTCGCTGTTCCGGAGTGCAGCGGATGCTGGGACAGTGAGTAAATTTAAGGAAGAGTTAGACAGATTTTTAATTGGTAACGGGTTGAAGGGTTATGGGGAGAAGGCAGGAAAATGGGGATCAAATGGCGGAGTGGACTCGATGGGCCGAATGGCCTGATTCTGCTCTTATGAACTTACGAGCTTATAAATTCAAACGTATTTTCCCACGCGACACAGGTGAGGAAGTAGCTGAAACTTTAATTCAGCGAGTCCTCGGTGGATTCCACGCCGGTTTCCCGTGTCTTTTTTTTTTATTTCATTTCTCGGACAGCTTTCCTCCCTTTCATTTTTCTTTTGTCCTGAAACTTTTGATTTACAGCCCACCTCCTCGCATGATATCTGTATCTGTGTGTGTTCAAACACAATAGGTCCTCGTGTATCTTACAGCTGGCAAGCTCGGTAAATGAAAAACTATTGATTGAGAGAAAATGTGCGACAGCAGAATGGGCCAGAGATGAAAACCGTGCACAATAAAACACTGCAGATGATGAATGTTTCAGTTCATGTAATAGATGTTGACGGTTGGAAAGGGAAACGCAGGAGTTCTCTCAGCATCAATGGCTAGGTCCCTTTTTGAACAGGTGAAAGTGTCAGATTCTGATTCCTACTTTCTTCTCAGAAATATTCACGCTTTCTTTTTTGCCTGGCCCCTTTGTTCCTCCACCTTCCTCTTTAAGAAGTGCCCGTTGTATCGATGCTTAGTTCTAGTTTATTTATTAGCATCACAAGTAGGCTTGCATTAACATTGCAGTGAAGTTACTGTGAAAACCACCCCCTAGTCGCCACGCTCTGGTATCTGTTTGGGTACACTGAGGGACAATTTCTGGAATTCTCTGCCCATTGAAGTGGTGGAGGCTACCTCGCTGAATATATTTAAGTCGCGGGTAGATTGGTTTCTGATAGACAGGGGAATTAAGGGTTATGGGGAGAAAGCGGGAAAGTGGAACTGATCCACTTCAGATCAGCCATGATCTTATTGAATGGCGGGGCAGTCTCGAAGGGCTCGATGGCCTACTCCTGCTCCTATTTCTTATGTTCTTATGTGCTAATTTAGAAGGGTCAACCAGCACATAAGAGGGCGGCACGGTGGCACAGTGGGGGTTCGTACTTCTGCTTCACAGCGCCAGGGATCCAGGTTCGATTCCCAGCTTGGGCCACTGTCTGTGTGGAGTTTGCATGTTCTCCCTGTGTCTGCGTGGCTTTCCTCTGGTGCTCCAGTTCCCTGCCACAGAACGAAAGACCTGTTGCTTAGGTGCATTGGCCATGCTAAACTTTCCCTCAGTGTACCCGAACAGGAGTGTGACGACTCGGGGATTTTCACAGTAACTTCATTGCAGTGTTAAAGTAAGTCTACTTCTAACACTATAAATAAACTGAAAATCTAAAAGCAAAATACTGCGGGTGCTGGAACCTGAAACAAAAAACAGAAAATGCTGGGAAACCTTTGCACCTCTGTTGAAGGGTCATCCGGAGTCAAAACGTTGACTCTATTCTCTCCCCACAGATGCTGTCAGACCTGCTGAGATTTTCCAACATTTTCTGTATTTGCACCGAACCAGTATGTCTTTCCGACTGCGGGAGGAAACTGGAGCACCCGAAGGAAACCCACGAAGACACGGGGAGAATGTGCAAACTCCACACAGACAATGACCCAAGCCGGGAATTGAACCTGGGTCCCTGACACTGTGAGGCAGCAGTGCCTACCACAGTGTCGCTGTGCCGCCCTTAGCGTGCCCTTGGTGCTTGTACCTGTGGAACTGCAGACCTGGCAATCTTGCGGGAGGGTGACGATTGTCAACTGCCTGGCTAAAAGAAAGTTCATCACTGGGACGCATTGTCTCACGCTGCCTCACCTACTGAATATTTACTGTTTATATATTAAATAATTACCAAACCTCCCTGGTAAATAGCAAGGCAAACATGTTGGATGTGACATTCGAAAGAGTGATCAAAAAAGATATAAAGACATTTAGCAGAGGGAGAGGAGGAGGCAGGGAAAGTCACTGAGAAACTCATCAAACTTTGCAAAGCTTCTAACCACATGTATTTAAAAAAGTTGCCGAACAGGTTGCAGTGGCCTATATATGTGTGAAAAGTAAATGGTGCCAGAGGATTGTTGGACGGCTAATGTGATTGCTATATATAAAAAGGGAGTTACAACTAGTCCAGGGAAGTCTGATTGGCTTAACATCAGCATAATGGAAGAGGATGGAAGCCTGACTCGAAGGTGTAACAGAATTGCCAACACAGATTTGGAAAGGGAAAGTTGCGCTGGCCCAACCTTGTTGAAAGGGCGGACGGGTTAAATCAGTCGACACTTACAAAGAACAAAGAAAATTACAGCACAGGAACAGGCCCTTCATCCCTCCAAGCCTGCACTGACCACACTGCCCGACTGAATGAAAACCCCCTACCCTTCCGGGGACCATCTCCCTCCATTCCCATCCTGTTCACGTATTTGTCAAAACGCCCCTTAAGAGTCACTACCGTATCTGTTTCCGCTACCTCCCCCTGGCAGCGAGCTCCAGGCACCCACCTTTACTCTTTGTGTAAAAACAAACTTGCCTCATACGTCTCCTTTAAATCTTGCCCCTCGCACCTTAAACCTGTGCCCCCTAGTAATTGACTCTTCCACCTTTCTGACTATCCAATTATCCGATTAGTATTTAAAAATAAACCTTCAGTAAGGGACTGCATATTAGAATTGAGGCTAATGCCTCAACACGGGCTGCATGGTGGCACTGCTGCCTCACAGCACCAGGGACCCCAGGTTCAATTCCGACCTCGGGCGCCTGTGCAGAATCTGCATGTCCTCCCCGTGCCTGATTTCGAGACCGAATGAGATATATCTCATAGAGAGCTCAACGGGATATGGGGGGAAGGGGAGGGATCAGGATATTGAATTGGATGATCAGCTATAATCAAAATGAATGGTGGAGCAGGCGCTTAGGGCCAAATGGCCGACTCCTGCTTTTAGTTTCGATGTCTGCGTGGATTCTCTCCGGGTACTCCGGTTTCCTCCCACAGTCAAAAGATGTGCAGGTTTGGTGGATTGGCCGGGCTAAATTGCCCCTTAGTGTCAGGGCGATTAGTGGGGT
Source organism: Carcharhinus amblyrhynchos (assembly GCF_965287045.1). Lineage (NCBI taxonomy): Eukaryota > Metazoa > Chordata > Chondrichthyes > Carcharhiniformes > Carcharhinidae > Carcharhinus > Carcharhinus amblyrhynchos. The sequence continues at coordinate 7,794,347 of NC_137332.1, read as the reverse complement.
TAGTATGTGGGGTTATAGGGATAGGTCCTGGGTGGAATTAAGAACATAAGAACATAAGAAATAGGAGCAGGAGTAGGCCATCTGGCCCTTCGAGCCTGCCCCGCCATTCAATAAGATCATGGCTGATCTGTCGTGGCTCAGTTCCACTTTCCCGCCCTCTCCCCATAACCCTTAATCCCCTCTCTTATCAAAAACCCATCAACCCGCTTCTTAAAAATATTTAGCGAGGCAGCCTCCACCACTTCAACGGGCAGAGAATTCCAGAGATTCACCACCCTTTGAGTGAAGAAGTTCCTCCTCAACTCCGTTCTGAACCGCCCCCCCTTTATCTTGAGGCTGTGCCCCCTAGTCCTACTGTCTTTTTTGAGCGGGAAGAGTCTTTCCACCTCTATCCTATCCATCCCATTCATCATCTTATACGTCTCAATGAGATCTCCCCTCATTCTTCTAAACTCTAACGAGTACAAGCCTAGTTTATTCAGCCTCTCCTCATAGCTCAACCCCCTCAACTCCGGTATCAGCCTAGTAAACCTCCTCTGCACTCCCTCCAAGGCCAAAATATCCTTGCGCAGGTGCGGCGCCCAAAACTGCACACAGTACTCCAGCTGCGGCCTCACCAATGCCCTATACAGCTGCAGCAAGACCTGTTTGATGGGCTGAATGGCCCCCTTCTATGATTAATGAGGTCATAGAAAGTGGAATTTAAAAATTGGGTTGAACCCTCTACGTGCATCTGAGCTATTCACCTGAACTATTCCACATGGCAATGTTGCCCACATTCTCACCAGTCCCTATGTCGCATTTATGGCCCCCAGTTTGGGTCTGTCCCAGCAAGTGGAAACACCTTCACGGGGGTTAAATTCGAAAGAAATAGAATTCAAAGGCATAGATGTTATGTGAAATTTGATTAGACCACCTTTGCAGTGTTGTAAACAGCTCTGGTTTCCATATTGTTAAATGGCACATGGTGATATTGGAGAATGTGTAAGAAACATGTACCAGAATGATGCCAAGAGATTAAACCTACCAGGAAAGAAATTTCTCTAGAAGAAAACTAAAGAGTGACGTACATGGAATCCCTACAATGCAGAAGGAGGCCATTTGGCCCATTGAATCTGTAGTAACCACAATCCCACCCAGGCCCCATTCCCACATATTTACCCGGCAAATCCCCTGACGCAAGGGGCAACTTATCATGGCCAATCAACCTAACCCACACATCTCTGGACTATGGGAAGAAACCCACGCAGACAAGGGGAGAACGTGCAAACTTCACACAGACAGTGACCCAAGGAATTGATCCCGGGTCCCTGGCGCTGTGAGGCAACAGTGCTAACCACTGTGCCGCCTGTTGGGGATATTTAAGATTATGAAAGGGTTTTGGAGGGGTGAAGAACTTTTCACTGGTTGGGGCCATCAAAACTAGGGACTATTAATGTGAGGTGGTCACTAATGAACCCCAGATAGAGTTCAAAGACAAATTTGACGACCCAAATTTTACCTTGAGTGAGGAATTCCTGTCACCTGGACTGGAAGATGGTCTTGCACCCAGTGTGTGTGTGTGTGTGTGTGTATATGTGTGTGTGTGTGTGTGTGTGTGTGTGGTGGCAAAACAATTTTCACAGTGGCTGCCAATTAAGAGGCTGCTGATGGGTCCACAGGCCATTTGCGAGAGGTAGCCAGTCTCTCAGATCTCCCGGCCCAATCAGAGAGCCAGCACATCGACAGCGTCAACAGCGCCATTGCTGGGACTGCGGGAAGGAGAGAGGGTTCCTCCATGTTGAAATGCCTCAGAAACATATAGAATAAATAGAATCCCTCCACTGCAGAAGGAGGCCATTTGGCCCATCGAGCCTGCACCAGCAACAATCCCACCCAGGCTCTATTCCCAGAATCCACATACTTGTGCTGCAAGCCGCCCTTACAGTACGGGGCAATTCAGCATGGCCAATCCACCCAACCCGCACATCTTTGGAACGTGGGAAGAAACTGGAGCACCCGGAGGAAACCCACGCGGACAATGGGAGAACATGCAAGCTCCAGCCAGACAGTGACCCAAGCCGGGAATCGAACCTGGGTCCCGGAAGGGTGGATTAATTCTTTTTTCAGTGTACTTTGGCCAAGTCGGCAAGAGCTGGCAGAGAGGTGAAGCCTCCAGCGATGGTTCCTGAGCCGCGGGCTCTTCCAACGTCGGCGAGAGGGTCCGTCCGTCGGTACGCCAGGGAATAGCTGGTGCCCTCAGTAATTCAGATCCAATAGCGCTCAAATCTACTGGGTTCTCAATCCCGATGACGTGACCTGAAACACTCTCGAGAACGTTTTTTTTTAAAATGTCATGTTTTTTTTTCACTTCAGTTCAACTCTGCCGTCCTGAACTGCTGTTGTATTGATGATAAAAACGGTGAGGCTGAAGGAGGCCTGAGTTTGTCCTTGCAGTCTCACCGTTGTTATGGCAACCGCCTCAGTTGGGTGACAAGATATTGCTTAGTTGGTGCCGCCTCGCCCAGGTTGTCATGTCAAAAACTCCCTCTTTATTAAACCTTCCTTTCAACCAGAAGGCTGAGCAGTTTGGAGCCATTTACTCCTAATATCGCCACTCGTGACCAGCTCTGCAGGCACTGCGCATTTAGTGATCCTTCTACTGCTCAATAGAATATCACACAGCAGGCCTAGCCGATCGATTGATAATATAGCCAGCTTGTCTCCAGAGATGCTTGAATCCTTTTCTCCCCCTGTTTGTTCTCTGGATGCAGGCAAGGATGTGGACAACTTCCATTCCTGCTTCCCAACCACCTGGGGTGAGGGGTTGTTCTAAAGGGCGCGGGCCTCTTCAGAGGACATCACAATCTTTCTTTGTTCGTTCTGTTTTTGGATTACCATCCCGAGCTTTTTTTTTTAAAGTTATACTTATTAGTCACAAGTAAAGCTGACATTAACCCTGCAATGAAGTCACTGTGAAAATCCCCTAGTCGCCACAGTCCGGCGTCTGTTCGGGTTCACTGAGGGAGAATTCAGCATGGCCAATGCACCCTAACCAGCGTGTCTTTTGGCCTTTGGGAGGAAACTGGAGCACCCGGAGAAAGCCCATGCAGACACGGGGAGAATGTGCAAACTATACACAGACAATGACCCAAACCAGGAATCGCACCCAGGTCCCTCGCGCTGTGAGGCAGCAGTGCACTGTGCCACCATTGGAGTGAATACAAGTTGAGTCTGAATTCAGCTTCTGTGAGTAGTTTCCAATCATAGAAACATAGAAAATAGGGGCAGGAGTAGTCCATTTGACCCTTTTGAGCCTTTTCCGCTGTTCATTATGATCGTGGCTGATCATCCAACTCAACAGTCTGATCCTTCCTCCCCCACCATATCCTTTGATCCCTTTTGCCCCAAGAGCCAAATCTTACTGCTGCCTTTATACATTTCTATGAGATCCCCGCCGCCTCATCCTTCTAAACGTACATGGCGTGATCTTACTGGCTGTTCACATCATGCTGCCGCTACAGTGAAGTTGGAGAATTTAACACCCAACCAAGTCTCTGTTGACTGCAGCGAGATGGGAAAATCCTAGTGGCACGAGCAGCCATAACACTTTGGCCACAATGATTTGGCCTCAACTACTTTCCACAGGCTGACTGCTCTCTGGGTAAAGAAATTCTTCCTCATTTCCCTCCGAAACGGTCTACCCTGTGTCCTCAATCTGTGACTCCCTGGTTCTGGACACCCCCACCATTGGAGACATCCTTCTTGCATGTACCCTGTCTAGTTCTGTTAGAAATTTAGAGGTTTCTATGAGATCCCCCCCTCATTCTTCTAAACTCCAAATGTTACGCCGTTGTTTAAGAAAGGTGCCAGGCAAAAGGCGGGGAATTATAGGCTGGTTAGTTTAACGTCTGTGGTGGGTAAAATGTTAGAATCTGTCATTAAGGAGGAAATTGCGAGGCATCTTGAAGGGAATTGCTTGATAGAGCAGACGCAGCACGGTTTCATTAAAGGGAAGTCGTGTCTGACAAATTTACTGGAGTTCTATGAGGATGTGTCTAGGGCGGTGGATAGAGGAGAGCCGGTGGATGTGGTCTTTCTAGATTTTCAGAAGGCGTTTGACAAAGTACCTCACAAGAGGTTATTGCAGAAGGTCGAGGGACATGGAGTTGGGGGGAGGGTGTTAGCGTGGATAGAGGATTGGTTGTCAAATAGGAGGCAGAGAGTGGGGGTCAACGGGTGCTATTCGGATTGGCGGATGGTGACTAGTGGAGTGCCCCAGGAGTCGGTGCTGGGGCCTCAGCTTTTTACCATTTATATAGATGATCTGGAGGAGGGAACCGAGTGTAGGGTGTCGAAATTTGCTGATGACACCAAGATTGGGGGAACGGCAAATTGTGCGGAGGGTGTGGAGAGTCTGCAGAAGGATCTAGATAGGCTGGGCGAATGGGCCAGGAAATGGCAAATGGAATTTAATGTTGGCAAGTGTGAGGTGGTCCACTTTGGTAGGAAGAATGGTAGGAAGGACTATTACTTACGGGGCGAAAAACTGCAGCAGGCGACGGTGCAGAGGGACCTCGGGGTCCTTGTGCATGAGTCGCAAAAACCCAGCTTGCAGGTGCAGCAGGTGGTCAGGAAGGCAAATGGGATGCTGGCCTTCATAGCGAGGGGGATTGAATATAAAAGTAGGGAGGTCTTGCTGCAGCTGTATAGGGCATTGGTGAGGCCGCAGCTGGAGTACTGTGTGCAGTTTTGGGCACCGCACCTGCGCAAAGATATTTTGGCCTTGGAGGGAGTGCAGAGGAGGTTTACTAGGCTGATACCGGAGTTGAGGGGGTTGAGCTATGAGGAGAGGCTGAATAAACTGGGCTTGTACTCGTTAGAGTTTAGAAGAATGAGGGGAGATCTCATTGAGACATATAAGATGATGAATGGGATGGATAGGATAGAGGTGGACAGACTCTTCCCGCTCAAAAAAGACAGTAGGACTAGGGGGCACAGCCTCAAGATAAAAGGGGGGCGGTTTAGAACGGAGTTGAGGAGGAACTTCTTCACTCAAAGGGTGGTGAATCTCTGGAATTCTCTGCCTGTTGAAGTGGTGGAGGCTGCCTCGCTAAATATTTTTAAGACGCGGGTTGATGGGTTTTTGATAAGAGAGGGGATTAAGGGTTATGGGGAGAAAGCGGGAAAGTGGAACTGAGCAGCAACAGATCAGCCATGATCTTATTGAATGGCGGGGCAGGCTCGAAGGGCTGGATGGCCTACTCCTGCTCCTATTTCTTATGTTCTCATGGAACTCCAGCAAATATAATCCTAACCGACTCAATCTCTGCTCACATGTCAGTCCCGTCATCCCAGGAATCATCAGTGTCCCTGCAGACAGTAGGACCTGGAGAACAGGGAAAGTTCAAGAAACATTTCTTGGCTGGGCTTACTCTGTTAGATAGATCACATCTAGTCTTGCCTAACTGACAATGAGCGGAACCAAACATTTAACAAGTTGCATTTAACTATAAATCAGTGACTGATGTTGAAATATAACTTATTGGATGTGGCCAGCTTGGTATTTCGTAAATCATTCAGGATAAGGATGGCACTGTGAAAGCAAACAGGTAGGGAAGGCAATGGTGTATTGGTATCGACACTGAACTACCCGGTTTGAATCCCACCACAGCAGATATTGAAATTTGAATTCAATAAAAATCTGCAATTAAAAGTCTAATAAGCGCCCAGTGGCATTGTGATTAGCCCTGCTGTCCACACCATCGGGGACCCAGTTTTGTTTCCCGGCTTGGATCACTGAGTGTGCGGAGTCTGCATGTTCTCCCTGTGTCTGCATGGGTTTCCTTCCAATGCTCCAGTTTCCTCTCTCAGTGCGAAAGACGTGCTGGTTAGCTGAATTAGCCATGCTGAATTTTTCCTCAGCGTACCCGAATAAGCGCCAGGGTGTGGCAACTGTGGCACTTTTACAGTAACTTAATTGCAGTGTTAATGTAAGCCTACTTGTGACGAATAAACTTTATAAACTGATGATCATGAAACCATTACTGATTGTTGTAAAGACCCAACTAGTTCAGTAATGTCCTTTAGGGAAGGAAATCTGCCGTCCTTCCCTGATTTAGCCTATGTGTGACTCCAGACCCACAGCAATGTGGTTGACTCTTAAATGTCCCCTAAAATGGCCTAGCTAAGGGCAGTGAAGACGTTTACCTCGGATTGCAATGGGATTTTGATCAATTGGGCCAGTGGACTGATGAATGGCAGATGGAGTTTAATTTAGATAAATGCGAGGTGATGCATTTTGGTAGATTGAACCAGGGCAGGACTTACTCAGTTAATGTAGGTTGTTGGGGGGAGTTACAGAACAAAGAGATCTAGGGATACATGTTCACAGCTCCTTGAAAGTGGAGTCACAGGTGGACAGAGTGGTGAAGAGGGCATTCAGCATGCTTGGTTTCATTGGTCAGAACATTGAATACAGGAGTTGGGATATCTTGTTGAAGTTGCACAAAGCATCGGTAAGGCCACACTTGAAATACTGTGTACAGTTCTGGTCACCCTATTGTAGAAAGGATATTATTAAGCTAGAAAGAGTGTAGAAAAGACTTACTAGGGAGTTACTGGGACTTGATGGTTTGAGTTATAATGAGAGGCTGGATAGACTGGGACTTTTTTCCCTGGAGTGTGGGAGGTTGAGGGGTGATCTAGAGGCCTACAAAATAATGAGGGGCACTGATCAGCTAGATAGTCAATATCTTTTCCCAAAGGTAGGGGAGTCTAAAACTAGAGGGCATAGGTTTTTGGTGAGAGGGGAGAGATACAAAAGTGTCCACGGGGGCAATTTTTTCACACAGAGGGTGGTGAGTGTCTGGAACAAGCTGCCAGAGGTAGTAGTAAGGGTGGGTACAGTATTGTATTTTAAAAAGCATTTAGACGGTTATGTGGGTAAGATGGGTATCGATGGGTAAGATTGGTTAGCTTATGAGGAGAGATTAAATAGACTGGGCACGTACTCGTTGGAGTTCAGAAGGCTGAGGGGGGATCTTATAGAGACTTACGAGATAATGAAAGGGCTAGATAGGGTAGAGGTAGAGAGATTCTTCCCGCTTAGAAAGGATAGCAGGACTAGAGGGCACAGCCTCAAAATAAGGCGGGGGGGGGGGTGGGCAGTTTAGATCAGAGTTGAGGAGGAACTTCTTCGCTCAAAGGGTGGTGAATCTCTGGAATTCTCTGCCCATTGAAGTGGTGGAGGCTACTTCGTTGAATATACTTAAGTTATGGGTAGATAGATTTCTGACAGACAAGGGAATTAAGGATTACAGGGTGCAGGCAGGAAAGTGGAACTGATCCACTTCAGATCAGCCACGATCTTATTGAATGGCAGGGCAGGCTCGAAGGGCTAGATGGCCTACTCCTGCTCCTATTTCTGATGTTCTTATGGATGTATATGGGCCAAATGCGGGCAGTTGGGATTAGCTTTGGGGTTTGAAACAAAGGGCGGCATGGACACATTGGGCGGAAGGTCCTGTTTCTATGCTGTAAGTGGCTATGACTCTATGACTCCACTATACTGTATCTCAACATGTTATTTTCTGAGTCGAATCTGACTAATATGCATTTGAACAATTCCGTACCAACAACTTCATCTCAGTCTCTCTGGGGGGGGGGTTTCCTCCACAGATTGATTACTCGCACATTGCAATAATAATGTTTTAGCAGATTAGTTTTGAACGTTGTGTCCTCGGGTCCTACTGTCTGCAGTAGTTAGTTTACATTATCTAGTCTACTGGTCGAGCTCTTGATTAAGGTTATGCGGATTTTCAGTTTGCCAAGCAGTCGGGCTGGAGATTTTCTGACCATTCTGCCCTTCACCAGTGACTCGTGGCAGCCCATTAATCAAGCTGCAGTCAGTGGAACAGACATCAATCTCCCTCAGTGATGGATGCACCGAATTATCTCTTGCCAATATCATTAGCCCCATTTACAGTTGTGCGTCTGCAACCACCACGGACCTCAGTTGAGTTCACTCGTCGTAATGAATAATGCACAGGCAAGCCTGCCCAGAGAGACCACTTGATTTTCGATCTCTCGATTAGATGGATTGTTCGGAGATGGACCTGTCCTGAGGAGACGGACGGCCTGTCTATGAAGGCAAGGTGAAGCCCCTCAGTCCCAAAAGTGGGCACTTTAGACAGCCTCTGTATGAACCTGCCTGCACTGAACAGACTCTGTGTCTGGCTGCAGACTTCAGATAAGTCCAGTAATAAGCATAAGCAGTGGAAGTGAGACGCAAGTGCAAGAGAGATGAAAGGGACGGTTTTACACTCCCGAAAGCTTATTGGAAAACGGGATCATTTGTTCATCTGTCATTCAGACACTGCTTTTTAGTTCAGTGGCCCGCACTTGGTGCTTACCCCGTTTGGAGAGAAAAACTGTCCCTGACCAGCAGTGTGACAACAATCTGATTTGAATGTATGGTTAACAAGCTGCGGTGGCATGATGGTTAGCACTGCTGCCTCGCAGCGCCAGGGACTTGGGTTCGATCCCCCACTTGGGTCACTGACTGTGTAGAATCTGTACGTTCTCCCCGTGTCTGCGTGGGTTTCCTCCAGTGCCCCAGTTTCCTCCCAAAGTCTGAAAAATGTGCCAGTTAAGTGCATTGGCTGTGCTAAATTCTCCCTCAGTATACCACAAACAGAGTGTGGCGACTAGAGGATTTTCAAGGTAACTTCATTAGTGTTAACGTAAGCCTACTTGTGCTGTTAATAAATAAACTTTAACTGTTAAACTCCTGTTCCCATTATTGCAGTAACATTGTACTTTTTCCACAGTGCCTCATTACACAAAAAACACTATTAAACAGTTAAAGGTCAAGTTTTGTATTGTTGGGTGAGTGTTTAAAGTTTATTTATTAGTGTCATAAGTAGGCTTACATTAACACTGCAATGATGTTACTCTGAAAAGCCCCTAGTCACTACACTCTGGCGCCTGTTCGGGTACACTGAGGGAGAATTTAGCATGGCCAATGCACTGAACTAGTGTGCCTTTCAGACTGTAGGAGGAAACTGGACCTCCTGGGGGAAACCCATGCAGACAGGGGGGAGAAAGTGTAGACTCCACACAGACAATGACCCAAGGCGGGAATCGAACCTGGGTCTCTGGCACTGTGAGACAGCAATGCTAACCACTGTGCCACCGTGCGGCCCCCATGAAGGCGTGATGTGGAGATGCCAGTGTTGGACCTGGTGGTGTAAGATTCCTTACTGTGCCCACTGCAATAAAGTTACATCCTCTTCTGGTAGGGTTGCCGGCTTGTCAATGTTATAGGATCGTCAACTGGACTGAATCCTGCTAAAAATGGCAAGTGGAGGCCGCCTCTCGGAAGGTTGGACCAGTGAGCTCAGGATCTCTGTCCGGGCCTGACACTGGGGTCACCAGGAAAAAGAAAACACTCGCCTTGTCTCAAGGATGAGAGGTGACCTTATTAAGTGTATAAGCTTCTGAGGGGGCTTGACATGGACAATGCTGAGAGGACGTCTCCCCTTGTGGGGATGTCTAGGATTTGGGGTCACAGTTTAAAAATAAGAACGGGGGAGGGGAGGGGTGTCCATTTAAGATGGGGATGAGGAAGAAGTTCTTTTTTCAGAAGGTCATGGTGCGGCACGGTGGTTAACACTGCTGCGTCACAGTGCCAAGAAGCTGGGCTCGATCCCCGGCTTGGGTCACTGCCTGTGTGGAGTCTGCACCTTCTGCCTGTGGGTTTTCTCCGGGTGCTCCGGTTTCCTCCCTCAATGTAAAGATGTGTGGGGTTAGGTGGCCATGCTAAGTTTCTTCTTACTGCAGGGAGATGAGCTACGGTAAGTGCATGGGGTTACGGGGATTGTGACCGGTGCAGAGTCGGTGTGCTGAATGGCCTCTTTCTGCATGTTAAGATTGAAGGTGAATTGGTCATGTTAAATTCTCCCTCAGAGTACCCGAACAGGCTCCGGAGTGTGGCGGCTAAGGGGATTTACACAGTAACTTCATTGCCGTGTTAATGCAAGCCTACTTGTGACTGATAAATAAGTTTTGCTTTTTGATTCTGTGATTAGCCTTTAGAATTATCATCCACAGGGCAGCATTGGAGGCAGGGTCATCGAATATATTTATGGCAGGTTTCCAATTTACATAAGAGACCAGGGTTATGGCGGGGAGGCAGGAAAGTGGAGTTAGATTAGCCACAGCCTTATTGAATGACGGTGCAGCCGAATAGCCTGTTCCCACTTGTAATTCTCCTGATCTTGTGGCCTCTGACTCTTTGTTTAGTGCAGTGTCACCTTAATATAGACGACTGGGGTAAACATGGCTGGATGAACCTGCAGACACTGACCCCCAGTCTGATAGCCTCTCAAAACCACTTGAAAGCTAGCTTGTCTCCCAGTTATGCTTGCTAGGTGACAGGGTTAAAATTCTTTAACTATCAGCCATATGAAGTGCTGTTATTCTTCTCTTGTCCAGCTCTAAGTGGTTGGTTTCCGCGATAATATTCAGCGAGCGTCAAGCATTCGTACCACAATCAAATTGCCTCTGCAAAAGTGTTTCATCTCATCAACCCATCTATTACACAGTTGCCACTGACTGCTATGGATCCACACTTATATTCATTTCAATATCGGCACAACAGCCAAGGTTAAGATCACTTCTTCTCATTCTTGGCAGAAGAATCTTCATAGAATCCCTGCAGTGCAGAAGGAGGCCATTCAGCCCATCGAGCCTGCACCGACGACAATCCCATCCAGGCTCTGTCCTCATATCCCGCCCCCCCATCCTCATAACCCTACTCACCCCCCGACACAAAGGGACAATTTAGCATGGCCAATCCACCTAACTCGCACATCTTTGGACTGTGGGAGAAAACCGGGAGTACCCAAAGGAAACCCAACGAGAGAATATGCAAACTCCACACAAGAGAGTGACCCGAGAGGCTGGAATTGAACCTGAGTCTGTGAGGTATCAATGCTTATCACTATGCCACTGTATCACCCCTCTGTTTCATTATCCAGCCCTCGCCCAGCCTGTAGTGGTCACTGCCTCTAGAGAGAGGGGCAGGGGGAGCATCACTCGATGGCGATCAAGTGAGTGTCACCCCCGCGCCGCCACCCCCCCCCCCCCCCCCCCCCCCGCCAGTATTTTTTCCCTTCTCCTGACGTCGGATCCTGATTGTCACTCCCACACTGCTGCCCATGGTTGGCAATCAGTACCACACTCAAAAACCTGCATTCGTGTGGGCGGCACAGTGGTTGGCACTGCTATTTCACAACGGCAGGGACCTTGGTTCGATTCCTGGCTTGGGTCACTGTCTGCGTGGAATTTACACACGTCTGCGTGGGTTTCCTCCGGGTGCTCTGGTTTTTTCCCGATATCCAAAGATGTGCGGGTTAGGTGGATTGGCCATGCTAAATTGCCCCTTAGTGTTAGTGGTTATGGGGCTAGGGCATGGATAGGATTGTAGTTGCTGCAAACTTGATGGGCTGAATGGCCTCCTTCTACACTGTAGGATTCTGTGATTCTACGTAGGACCTTTTCCCGAGGTAAACATCCCAAATCACATCTGAAGAACAGGAATTGATTCGTAGCTAACATATAGAGGTATTAAGATAAGGGACCCAAAGCTTGGTCAAAGAGGAAAGTCTCAATAAAGAAAAGGAGTGAAGAAGGAAGAGGTTTTGGTGTTTTGGGGGGGGTGGGGGGCAGGGTCGGGGGGGGGGGGGGTAGTGGGTATGGGGGGGTGGCTGGAGCTCAGAGCCCTGGCAGTCGTAGGCAAGACTGATGATGGTGGACCAAAGGGAGTGGAGGGTGTACCAGAGGCTAGAAATTGTGGAAGGCAATGTTCCTGGAGGGTGAAAACTCTGGAACATGCCGTACATAAGATTAGCATGAGGCCGTGGAGACAATGAAAGCCAGAATTAGAAAGGTAAAATTCAAAGCATTGATTTGATTTGATTTATTATTGTCGCATGTGTTAGTACACAGTGAAAAGTATTGTTTCTTGCATGCTATACAGACAATGCATACCATTCATAGAGAAGGAAAGGACAGAGTGCAGAATGTAGTGTTACAGTCATGGTTAGGGCGTAGGTCAACGGGTGCTATTCGGATTGGCGGATGGTGACGAGTGGAGTGCCCCAGGGGTCGGTGCTGGGGCCTCAGCTTTTTACCATTTATATAGATGATCTGGAGGAGGGAACCGAGTGTAGGGTGTCGAAATTTGCTGATGACACCAAGATTGGGGGAACGGCAAATTGTGCGGAGGGTGTGGAGAGTCTGCAGAAGGATCTAGATAGGCTGGGCGAATGGGCCAGGAAATGGCAAATGGAATTTAATGTTGGCAAGTGTGAGGTGGTCCACTTTGGTAGGAAGAATGGTAGGAAGGACTATTACTTACGGGGCGAAAAACTGCAGCAGGCGACGGTGCAGAGGGACCTCGGGGTCCTTATGCATGAATCGCAAAAACCCAGCTTGCAGGTGCAGCAGGTGGTCAGGAAGGCGAATAGGATGCTGGCCTTCATAGCGAGGAGGATTGAATATAAAAGTAGGGAGGTCTTGCTGCAGCTGTATAGGGCATTGGTGAAGCCGCAGCTGGAGTACTGTGTGCAGTTTTGGGCACCGCACCTGCGCAAAGATATTTTGGCCTTGGAGGGAGTGCAGAGGAGGTTTACTAGGCTGATACCGGAGTTGAGGGGGTTGAGCTATGAGGAGAGGCTGAATAAACTGGGCTTGTACTCGTTAGAGTTTAGAAGAATGAGGGGAGATCTCATTGAGACGTATAAGATGATGAATGGGATGGATAGGATAGAGGTGGAGAGACTCTTCCCGCTCAAAAAAGACAGTAGGACTAGGGGGCACAGCCTCAAGATAAAAGGGGGGCGGTTTAGAATGGAGTTGAGGAGGAACTTCTTCACTCAAAGGGTGGTGAATCTCTGGAATTCTCTGCCCGTTGAAGTGGTGGAGGCTGCCTCGCTAAATATTTTTAAGACGCGGGTTGATGGGTTTTTGATAAGAGAGGGGATTAAGGGTTTTGGGGAGAAAGCGGGAAAGTGGAACTGAGCAGCGACAGATCAGCCATGATCTTATTGAATGGCGGGGCAGGCTCGAAGGGCTGGATGGCCTACTCCTGCTCCTATTTCTTATGTTCTTATAGGTAGTGCAAGGTAGGTCCATTCAAAAGTCTGATGGCAGCAGGGAAGAAGCTGTTCTTGAGTTGGTTGGTATGTGACCTCAGACTTTAGTATCTTTTTCCCGATGGAAGAAGTTAGAAGAGAGAATGTCTGGGGTGGGTGGAGTGAAAGCAACGGGAAATGTAGACAAAGTGAATGGATGGGAGGCTGGTTTGCATGTTGGACTGGGCTTTGTTCATAAACCTTTGTAGCTACTTGCGGTCTTGGGCAGAGCAGGAGCCATAACAAGCTGTAATACAGGATGTAATAAAGGATGGACTGGGAGACAATTTAACTCAGTCTTTAATATATCCAATGATCCACTGCACTCTGAGGAAGAAAATTCTGAATATTTAATGATCTTTAGAGTGAAGAAGTTCCTCCTTATCTCAAACTTAAATAGGCAACCCCTTAATGTTTTGATTTGATTTGATTTGTTATTGTCACATATAGTAGTATGCAGTGAAAAGTATTGTTTCTTATGTGCTCTACAGATAAAGCATACCTTTCATAGAGAAGGAAAGGAGAGAGTGCAGAATGCAGTGTCACAATCATAGCTAGGGCATAGAGAAAGATCAACTTAATGCAAGATAAATCCATTCAAAAGTCTGACAGCAGCAGGAAAGAAGCTGTTCTTGAGTCAGTTGACACGTGATCTAAGACTTTTGTGTCTTTTTCCCGATGGAAGAAGGTGGAAGGGAGAATGTCCGGGGTGCGTGAGGTCCTTAATTACGCCGGCTGCTTTTCCGAGGCAGCAGGAAGTGTAGACAGAGTCAATGGATGGGAAACTGTGCCTCCCAATTTTGGACTCCCTGACGAGAGGGACTGATCCTGTCGAGCGTCCTCAGAATCTTTGATGTTTCAACAAGATTCCTCTCACTGCAATGAGCATGGGCCCCCTCTCTCCTCCCCCTGCCCTTTCCCCAGAACCACTGGGGGATGTCGTGAACAGTTTTGGGCCCCTCATCTAAGGAAGGATATGCTGGCCTTGGAAAGGATCCAGAGGAGGTTCACAAGAATAATCCCTGGAATGAAGAGCTTGTCGTATGAAGAACGGTTAAGGACTCTGGGTCTGTACTCTTTGGAGTTTAGAAGAATGAGGAGGAATCTTATTGAAAGTTACAGGATACTGCGAGGCCTGGATAGAGTGGACATGGAGAGGATGTTTCCATGAGCAGGAAAAACTAGAACCAGAGGTACAACCTCAGGCTAAAGGGACAATCCTTTGAAACAGAGATGAGGAGGAATTTCTTCAGGCAGAGAGTGGTGAGTCTGTGGAAATCTTTGCCACAGAAGGCTGTGGAGGCCAGGTCATTGAGTGTCTTTAAGACAGACAGAGATCGGTTCTTGATTAATAAGGGAATCAGGGGAAAAGGCTGGAGAAAAAAAACAGCCATGACTGAATGGCGGAACAGACTCGATGGGCTGAGTGGCCTAATTCTGCCCCTATGTCTTCTGCGAACTGGGCGGCCAAGAATGGAAAGCAGCAGCCTCCCGGGTGATGTGTGAGGTAGTGGAGAATGATTTTCAACCTCATCGCTGTGGCTGTAGCTTGAGAAATGCACGTTGCACGTAAGCTTCACTCTCCCCACCAAGGAGCGGAGTGGAAAATTCCCCTTTGGTGAATTTATGTTATGAGTTGCTGACATGCAACAAAGTAATACAAAATAGGCAACCCCTTGAGGATGTCAACTAGTCCAGTCTATGCTTATTTGAATTTGTTGTTGAATTTATTTCTGGTAAGAAGTCTATCATGGCTTTGTGCTTTTTTATCTCACCCTTTGAGAAACTATGAAGATGATAAATATTGATAATACCATCGATGCATGTTGTGCAGAGATGGAGATGTTGAGTTTTTCACTGTGAGAGGTTGTGTTTGAGATGTGTTGATAATTGGGGAGTGCGGAGGGGCAGGTATCTGTCAATTTTGTAATTCTATGATGGGCAATTTAAAGAAGTGTTGGTTTACAAGAAACTTTAGTGACGTCCTCAACCTCAGGGTGCTCCCAAAGCATTCTGCAGCAAATGAAGAGCTTTCTGAAGTGTAGTCACAGTTGTAATGGAGGAAACTTGGCAACCGATTGTGCACAGCAAGATCCCACAAACAAATTCCACATAATGGTCAGATCATCTGTTTTAATTATCTTGGTTGAAGGATAAGTTCTTGCCAGGACACTGGGGAGAGCTCTCCTGCTCATTTTTACAAAGTAGCATCAAGGGATCTGTTCTGTTCATCTGTGCTGGCAGATGGAGTCTCAGAGGAGGCGATGGCCTCGTTGTATTATCACTGGATTATCAATCTAGAAACTCAGCTAATGCTTCT
This sequence comes from Carcharhinus amblyrhynchos, assembly GCF_965287045.1. NCBI lineage: Eukaryota > Metazoa > Chordata > Chondrichthyes > Carcharhiniformes > Carcharhinidae > Carcharhinus > Carcharhinus amblyrhynchos. Next base: position 7,778,849 of record NC_137332.1, on the reverse strand, counting down.
GGGAGCCGGGTTCGAATCCCACCACGGCAGATGGTGGAATTTGAATTCAATAAATAAAATCTGGAATTAAGAATCTATTGATGACCATGAAACCTCCATTGTTGATTGTTGGAAAAACCCATCTGCCCTTTTGGGAAGGAAATTTGTCGTCTTTACCCAGTGCGACCTACATGTGACTCCAGGGCCAGAGCAATGTGGTTGACTCTCAGCTGCCCTCATGCAACTAGGGATGGGCAACAAATGCTGACCAGCCAGCGATGCCCACGTCCCACGAATGAATGTTACCCCAGCCAATAGGTGGCATCTCTGCAATTGCAGCATTCCCTCAGTGGTGCACTGGAGCGTCACCCAAGATTTTATGCTCAAGTCTGTATGGTGGAACTCAAACCCGTATCCTCCTGACTGCTGCCCACAGTGCCACGGCTGATATCAAAGCACTTGGCATGGCAACTGTAGGCTGGGCCTATTTAGTAACAGTGAAAAAATATACTTTTGCCAAGTTTGCGGATGATACAAAAATAGGAGGGAAGACAAGTGGTGAAGATGACGCAAAGAGGGGTACAGACAGGTGAACAGAGTGCGCAAAAACTTGGCAGATGAAATGTAGTGTAGGAAAATGTGATATTTTGCAATTTGGTAGGAAGAATAAAGAAGCTGAATTATATTTAAATGGAAAAAGACTGCAGCACAGAGGGATTTTGGGATCCTCGTGTATCAATCACAGAAGGCTCGCATGCACATTCAGCAGCTAATTCAAAGACAACTGAAATGTCCTTAATTTCAAAGGGAATGGAGTATAAAAATAAGGAAATCTTGCTCAAACTTTTCAAGGCACTAGTTAGACCATCCTTGCAAGAGTGTGAAAAGCTTTGATTCCCTTATCTAAGGAAAGATATACTGGCAAGATAGATTGGAGGCAGCCCAGAGAAGGTTCACTGAGTTGATTCCGGAAATGGAAGGGATTTTTTTATGAGGAGAGGTTGAGTAGATTGGGCCTGTACTCACTGGAGTTTAGAAGATTGAGACGTTACGTTATTGAGGCGCGTAGGATTCTCAGGGGGCTTGACAGGGTAGGCGCTGAGAGGATGTTTTCCCTTGTGGGAGAGCCTAGGACCAGAGGGCATAATCTCAGAGTAATAGGTCACCCATTTAGAACAGAGATTAAGAGGAATTTCTTCTCTCAGAAGGTAGCGAATCTTTAGAGTTCTTTACTGGAGAGAACCGTAGAGACTGGGTCATTAAGTATGTTCAAGGCTGAGATAGATTTTTAATCAGTAAGGGAATCAAGGGTTATGGGGATAAGGCAGGAAAGTGGAGTTCAGGATTATCATATCAGATCAGTCATGATCTCATTGAAAGGTGGAGCAGACCCGATGGGCCAAATGGCCTACTTCTGTTCCTATGTATTATGGTCCTTTGGTGTCTGTCCGAGGCCATAGCAGTTACTGCTTCAGTGAAAGATTAAACCAATTGGTGAAACGATCAGTCAGAGGGGGAACGAGCTGTGTCCCAGCGTTCATTATTGGCTAATTAGTTTTAAAAATCCACCGAGTAATGTTGAATTCTTGCGGAGAGACTCCACACCACAGACTCTCTTCAATGGCCTGCATCGCGTAGTGAGCCAAACACTGGTCTCTTCCTGTGCTAGATGACTTGGGATTCCTTCACTTTAAGGGTTTGTAATAAAATCATGCAATGTCGCAATCAATAGCAATTGACTGCTAATTAATGTATATTTATAGCAATTATTACATTCTTCATTTGGTCTGAAAGGGACCAGTGCACCAAAGGTACACCTCAGTGAATTCATTTGCATACATAAATATAATTGAGAACATAATTCTAACAGCTGCTCTACTACACCAGTCTAGGAACCTGACTCCCCAAGTTCTTGGGTACAGCAGGCAGTAAAGAAGGCATGTTGGCCTTCATAATGAGAGGATTTGAGTATAGGAATAGGGATGTTTTACTACAATTGTATAGGGCATTGGTGAGGCCATACCTCACCAATTGTGTGTCGTTTTGGTGTTCTTACCTGAGGAAGGATGTCTTTGCTATAGAGGGACTACAGCAAAGGTTTACCAGGCTGATTCCTGGGTTGGCAGGTCTGTCATATGAGGAGAGACTAAGTCGGTTAGGATTGTATTCACTGGAGTTTAGAAGAGTGAGAGGGGATCTCATAGAAATTTATAAAATTCTAACAAGGTTAGACAGGGTAGATTCAGAATGAATGTCCCCATTGGTGGGGAAGTCCAGAACTCGGGGATCATAGTTTGAGGATAAACCTTTTAAAACTGAGGTGAGGAGAAATTTCTTCACCCAGAGGGTGGTGAATGTGTGGCATTCACTCCCACAAAATGCAGTTGAGGCCAAAATGTTGACTGATTTCAAGAAGAAATTAGATATAGCTCTTGAGGCGAAAGAAATCAAGGGATATGGGAAAAGGTGGGATCAGGATATTGCATTTGATGATCAGCCATGATCAAAATGAATGGCAGAACAGGCTTAAAGGGCTGAGTGGCCTACTCCTGCTTCTAGTTTTTATGTTTCTATGTGTTAGTTCCCAGTCTCCCCTTCCCCACTACCCTTCCTCTGTTGGTGGGAAATGGTTCCAGATGGTTGGAGCACCTCAGAGAGTAACTTATGAACCAGAAGCTCTGGATTTGAGTCCAGGATTTGGTGGCTGAGGAATTTGAATTCAACAGGTTGACTATGAACCTGTGTATCTGTCCACTGTGCCTATGGCAGATATTAAGAGCGAGAGAAAATCTTGTTCAGCCATGCTTGATGTTGAGTGGTGCTCCTCAACCTATAGCCCTTTGGCTTCAGGGTAGAGTTCTGCCTCCCCTGGGGAAAACACGCTGCAGAAAAGTGACATTAACATGTCACTTGGGGCGGCACGGTAGCACAGTGGTTAGCGCTGCTGCTTCACAGCTCCAGGGTCCTGAGTTCGATTCTCGGCTCAGGTCACTGTCTGTGTGGAGTTTGCACATTCTCCTCGTGTCTGCGTGGGTTTCCTCCGGGTACTCCAGTTTCCTCCCACAGCCCAAAGATGTGCAGGATTGGCCATGCTAAGAAATTGCCCCTTAGTTTCCAGGGTAGCGGAGATTAGGGGGATTAGTGGATATAATATGTAGGGATATGGGGGTAGGTCCTGGGTGGGATTGTGTTCGGTGCAGACTTGATGGGCTGAAGGGCCTGTTTGTGCACTGTAGGGTTCTATGATCTATGAGCATATGTTCTTCCTGCCTCATGCATCTCCAGGTGCGAAAAATGTTGTCAAATGGCTTTGGGATCATTTTCCCTCTGACTGTTTCTGGATATGATGTGGATATGCCGGCGTTGGACTGGGGTAAACACAGTAAAAGGTCTGACAACACCAGGTTTAAGTCCAACCAATTTATTTGATAGTAAACTCACAAGCTTTTGGGTTTGTCCCTTCGTCAGGTGAATGGAGAGTTCCAAACCCAAAAGCTTGTGAGTTTACTATCAAATAAATCGGTTGGATTTAAACCTGGTGTTGTCAGACTTTTTACTGTGTTTCTGGATATCCAGATATGATCTGATGTGTAATTTGGAAGGCGCCACCTGAAGTGCCAATTAGCAGTAATTTTCCAAAAAGAATCGGGTGAATATGGAAAGGGAAATAATTTCCTGGGCTATGGAGAATGGCAGGACATTGGGACGAATGAGGCCATTTTCTCAAATAGCTGACACAGGCACAATGGGTCAGATACTTTGTTTTACGACTAAGTGAGTGGGCAAGGACAGGACAGAGTGAACATGGGGAAGATGTTTCTATGAGTAGGAGAGAATAGGTTCTGAGGGCATAACCCGACAGTAAAGTGGTGATTCTTTAGAATCAGAGGGTGGTGAATCTATGGAATTCATTGCCACAGAAGGCTGAGGAGGCCAGGTCATTGAATGTACTTAAGACAGAGATAGGTCAGTTTTTGATTGGTCAAGGGATCAAAGGTTATGGGGAAAAGATGGAAGAATGGGGTTGAGCGACATTTCAGCCATAATCAACTGGCAGAACAGACTCAATGGGCCGAGTGGCCTAATTATGCTCGTATATCTGATGGTCTTATGAACCTATTATGACATGGCAGATGGAATATAATGTGGAAAGATGTGAAGTTATCCACTTTGATAACAAAAACAGAAATATAGACTACTTCTTAAATGGTGACAGATTGGTGAGTGTTGATGCCCAAAAGGATCTGGAAATCCTTGTTCATAGTTACTGAGATTTAACATACAGGCACGATATTTAGTTAGGAAGCCAAATGAAATGTTAGGAATTTGGAAGTCTTGCTGCAGTTTTATAGCGTCTTGGAGACCACATCTGGAGTATTGTGTGCAGTTTTGGTCTCCTTACCTAAAGAAGGATATAGTTACCATAGAGAGAGTGCAATGTAGGTGCACCAAACTGATTCTTGGGATAGTGAGATTGAGGAGGCTGGGCCTTTATTCACTGGAGTTTAGAAGGCTGAGAGATGATTTGCCTCACAGCGCCAGGGACCCGAGTTCGATTCCCGGCTCGGGTCACTGTGAGGAGTGTGCACATTCTCCTCATATCTGCATGGGTTTCCTCCGGGTGCTCCTGTTTCAACCCATAGTCCAAAAGACGTGCTGGTTAGGTACTAAATTCGCCCTCAGCGTACCCGAACAGGCACCGGAGTGTGGGATTTTCACAGTAACTTCATTGCAGTGTTAATGTGCACCTACTTGTGACACTAATAAAATAAATAAAATAGATCTCATTGAAGTGTACAAAATTCTTACAGGAATTCTTTCCCAGGTTGGGGGGGTGGATCTCGAAGCAGGGAGACGCAGTCTCAGAATAAGGGGTAGACCATTTAGGGCCTACATGAGGAGGAGTTTCTCTAGTCAGGGGGTGCTGAATCTTTTAAATTTACTACCCCAGAGTGCTGTGAAGGTTCAGTCATGTTCAAATCAGAGGTCGATGAATTTGATAAATTTCCAGATACAATAGAATCCCTACAGTGCAGAAGGAGGCCATTCGGCCCGTCAAATCCAGAGCCTATTCCCCTAACCCCACATATTTACCCTGTTAGTCCCCTGACACCCCGGCCAATCAACCTAACCCGAGCACTGTGGGAAGAAACCAGCGCACCCGGAGGAAACCCACACAGACATGAGGAGAATGTGCAAACTCTACACAGACACTGACCCGAGATCGGAATTGAACCCGGGTCCCTGGAGCTGTGAGGCAGCAGTGCTAACCACTGTGTTACTGTGCCATATTAATGACATTAAGGGATTTGTGGATAGTGCAGGAAGGTTAAATTGAGGTCGAAGATCAGCTGTGATCCAGTTAAGTGGCAGAGCAGGCTTAAGGGGCCGAATGGCCTATTCTTGCTTCTATGTTCTGGTGATTTTGCCTGCATATCTGTGTGTGTAAGTGTGATTCAAAAAGGTATCTTTTATTAATCAATGCACTTACATTTATTGGTTTATCTGTCTATATATATATACATACTACATTCATTCAGATATGTGTGTTAATGGACAGAAATTCGTTGGATGTCCAGCTGACTCTCTGTATGCCCCTGCTCGGCTGTTTCTCTGGATGTCTTACCAGTGTAATGGTGGACAACCAGTGAAACTATCAGGGGAATTTCAGTGCCATATACAGTTTGGCATTGGCATGAGTTCCATCACTCCGCATCATGGTGCCATGGTAGTTAACACTGCTGCCTCACAGCGCCAGGGACCCGGGTTCGATTCCAGCCTCGGGTCGCTGTCTGTCGAGTTTGCACATTCTCCCCATGTCTGCGTGGGTTTCCTCCGGGTGCTCAGGTTTCCTTCCGTACTCCAAAAATGTGCGGGTTAGGTGGATTGGCCATGCTAAATTGTCACTTAGTGTCAGCGGATTGGATGGGTAAATACATGGGGTTACTTGGATAGGGCCTGGGTGGGATTGTTGTTGGTGCAAGTTCAATGGGCTAGTTGGCTAGGATGTTGCCTTGTCTGGAGATTATCAGCAATGAGTACAGGTTGGATAAACTCGGTTTGTACTCACTAGAACGACAGAGGTTGTGGATGACCTGATAGAGGTTTATGAGTGGCATTGACAGAGTGGAGCATAGAACATTACAACGCAGTACAGGCCCTTCAGCCCTCGATGTTGTGCTGACCAGTGGAACCAATCTAATGACCCTCGAACCTAAACTATTCCAATGTTATCCATATACCTATCCAATGACCATTTGAATGCCCTTAAAGTTGGCGAGTCCACTACTGCTGCAGGCAGGGCATTCCATGCCCTTACTACCCTCTGAGTAAAGAACCTACCTCTGACATCTGTCCTATATTTATCACCCCTTAATTTAAAGCTATGTCCCCTCGTGTTAGCCATCACCATCCGAGGAAAAAGACTCTCACTGTCCACCCTTCTTCACTCAAAGGGTGGTGAATCTCTGGAATTCTCTGCCCGTTGAAGTGGTGGAGGCTACCTCGCTAAATATTTTTAAGACGCGGGTTGATGGGTTTTTGATAAGAGAGGGGATTAAGGGTTTTGGGGAGAGGGCGGGAATGTGGAACTGAGCCAAGACAGATCAGCCATGATCTTATTGAATGGCGGGGCAGGCTCGAAGGGCTAGTTGGCCTACTCCTGCTCCTATTTCTTATGTTCTTATGTTCACCCTATCTTACCCTCTGATCATCTTGTCTGCCTCAATTAGGTCACCTCTTAACCTTCTTCTCTCTAACGAAAACAACCTCAAGTCCCTCAGCCTTTCCACATAAGACCTTCCCACCATACCAGGGCAACATCCTGGTAAACCTCCTCTGCACCCTTTCCAATGCTTCCACACGGATAATCAGATGCTCTCTCCCAGGACAGAAAAGTCAAGTGCTAGGGAACATAAGAACATAAGAAATAGGAGCAGGAGTAGGCCATCTAGCCCTTCGAGCCTGCCCCGCCATTCAATAAGATCATGGCTGATCTGTCGTGGCTCAGTTCCACTTTCCCGCCCTCTCCCCATAACCCTTAATCCCCTCTCTTATCAAGAACCCATCAACCCGCTTCTTAAAAATATTTAGCGAGGCAGCCTCCACCACTTCAACGGGCAGAGAATTCCAGAGATTCACCACCCTTTGAGTGAACAAGTTCCTCCTCAACTCCGTTCTAAACCGCCCCCCCTTTATCTTGAGGCTGTGCCCCCTAGTCCTACTGTCTTTTTTGAGCGGGAAGAGTCTCTCCACCTCTATCCTATCCATCCCATTCATCATCTTATACGTCTCAATGAGATCTCCCCTCATTCTTCTAAACTCTAACGAGTACAAGCCTAGTTTATTCAGCCTCTCCTCATAGCTCAATCCCCTCAACTCCGGTATCAATCAACTCCGGTAACATAGGTTTAAGATATGTGGGGAAAAGTTTAGAGGAGATATACAAGGCAAGTTTTTACACCGAGGGTGGTGAATGTTTGGAACACGTTGCCCGGGGAGGTGGTGGGAGCAGGCACGATAGAAGCACTTAAGGGGCTTCTAGATAAATACATGACTAGAAGCAGATTACTGCGGATGCTGGAATCTGACACCAAAAGAGAAAAAAATGCTGGCAAATCTCCGCAGGTCTGGCTGCATCTGTATGGAGAGAAAAGAGAAGGGTCATCTGCACTCGAAAGGTCAGCTCTTTTCTCTCCTTACAGATGCTGCCAGACCTGCTGAGCACACATGAATAGGATGGGAATGGAAGCATAAGGACTCCGTAAGGGCGTACGGTTTTAGTTGAGGCAGGCGTCATGATCAGCGTAGGCTTGGAGGGCCGAAGGGCCTGTTTCTGTGCTGTACTGCCCTTTGTTCTGCACCGTGAGGATTCCATGATTCTTGAGGCACCAGCTGTAGGCGCCCTACTACAAGAGGCAAACGAGAAAGGGAGTGAGGAGTAACGTCGGGGGCGGGAGTGGGTATTTGGGTGAGTAGGGGGGGTTGGGGTGGGGTGGGGAGAGGGTTGCTGGTTTAAGAAAAAAAGTGCCTCTGGCGCAGAGATAATAGTGCTGCTGGTATTAATTAAAAAGGAGTGTCACCCCTGGCCCGAAGACTGATCCCACACGGCGATGATTCCTGTCGGAATTAGTCATTCAGCACGGGCTAGGGTAATCAAGGTTTCATAGTTTAAAGTTGCCTTTCACCCCGCCGCGACCTTTGACAAGAACTCTGACAGGAATTAGTTGCATTAAGTTAATTAAAATTTGTATTTTTAGCAATTGAAGGCGAGAGTCTGGCTTCGGAGGTTAATTCCTGTTCCCGCTTGCTCACACGCATTTTTGTTTGGGGAGATGAGTCGAGTGGAGTGAGTTCCTCAGAGGAGAGGTGGGGGAGGGCAGCGCATAGAGAGAGAGAAAGAGAAAGAAATCAGCTCAGGCTGCCGGTGCTAAGTTACTCACTTCGCGCACGTCCAAACATTTCCTTAGCTGGTACTTGCTGAAGCCCACATCGCGTTGGCTCTTTCTCAGAGACGCGACTTCAAGCCCTTCCGCAAAAGGTGCCATTCTGAAGCACTTTTCATCGCATCCCTACAGCGCAGAAGGAGACCGTTTTGCCAATCCATCGAGTCGGCACCGAGAACAGTCCCACCCAAGTCCTATCCCCGCCACCCCCACACATTCAACCCGCTAATCCCTCTAACTGACACATCCCAGGACGCTAAGGGGCAATTCAGCATGGCCAGTGCACACGTCTTTGGAGTGTGGGAGGAAACCGGAGCAAACCCACGCAGACACGAGGAGAATGTGCAAACTCCACACAGACAGTGACCCGAGCCAGGAATCGAACCCAGGACCCTGGAGCTGTGAAGCAGCAGCGCTAACCACCGTGCTACCGTGCCGCCTGTCCGACAGTCATTAATTGTCGCTTAAGGTCCTCGGTAGACAGCAGGGAGGGTCAACCGTGAGCTTCTATGCCCACAGCTTCATTCTTGTGGAGGCAGGAGGGCACTGGGATCCTGCTGTGCCCAAATGTCCATCCTGGAGGGTTGGAGACAAGAGGCTGGGGCCAGGAAGGCCATTAGCTCAGCAGAATCCTACCTCCGTGCTCGCCAGCCCTGAGGGCAGAGGATCCTGGCCCAAACCATTTAAATTGTGCCAATGACCACACAGTCCTGGGGCAGAGAATTCTCGCTGTCAACTTCCCTCTGTGTGAGCCAAAGGGTTTCCTGATTTTGCTCCTGAACAGCCGGGCTTTGTTTTAAGGTTTTGCCCCTCTAATTCTTTGATTTCCCCTACCAGAGGAGATAGTTCCTTGCTCTCTTATCAAATCCTATTAACATCTTAAGCACCTTGATTCGTTCACCCATTAATCTTCTAATCTTGCAGGAATACAAGCTAGGTTTGGGCAAACTGCCTGCATAATTTAACTCTCTTAGCCCCAGTATCAGTCTGGTGAGTCTGCACGGCACTCTATCCAAAGACAGTGTATTCTTCCAATAGTGAATTGAGTGCTCTGGATTCGATTGCCGTGGATATCCTAAGGTATTCACTTAAGGGTGACCTTAACTATGATGCCCTCCAAAGTTCAATAACCTAACAATATATACTGTCTGGGCTTAAGCCTTGATGACTTGTTATTTGGACAAGGGCTACAGGTAAAGAAAAATTCACATTTATGTTGTGCCTTTTGTGACCTGAGGGCGACACGGTGGCACTTTGGTGAGCACCGCTACCTCACAGCACTAGAGACGTGGGTTCAATTCTGGCCTTGGGCAATTATCAGTGTGGAGTCTGCATGTTCTCCCTGTATCTGTGTGGGATTCCTCTGGATGCTCCAGTTTCCTCCCACATTCCAAAGGTATGCAAGTTAGGTTGACTGGCCATGCTAAATTGCTCCTTAGTGTCACGGGGATTAGTGGGGAGGTGATGGCTTAGTGGTTTTATCGCTAGACTGTTAATCCAGACGCTCATCTAATATCCTGGAGACCCGGGTTCAAATCCTGCCACGGCAGCTGGTGGAATTTGAATTCAGTAAAAAAAATCTGGAATTAAGAATCTACTGATGACCATGAAACCATTGTCGATTGTCGGGGAAAAACTCATCTGGTTCTTTAGGAAAGGAAATCTGCCGTCTTTACCTGGCCTGGCCTACATGTGACCCCAGAGCCACAGCAATGTGGTTGACTCTCAGGCAACTAGGTCAATAAATGCTGGCCAGCCAGCGACGCCCATGACCCACAAATGAATAAAACAAATACATGGGGTTAGGGGGTGGCCTGGGTGGGATTGTTGTCAGTGCAAACTTGAAGGTTGAGTGGATTCCATCATTCTATATCATCCCCAAATGCTGTACAGCCAATGAAGTATTTGTGAAATGTAGTCACTGTTGTGATGTCGGAAACATGGCAGTCAAATTGTGCACAGCAAGCTCCCACAAACAACAACGTGATCGTGTCCTGGCAATCTTTTATGTGATGTTGGTTGAGGGATAAATATTTGCCAGGGAACCAGAGAGAATGCTCCTCGTTGCCTTCATAAAGCATAAAGGGGAGCTTTTGCGCGTATCTGTGAGGGCTCGATGACACATCCCTAAAGCGCGATGGCGAGTTGCTGCCATGCTCTTTGTTGAAGACAGTGTAGAACACCTTGAGGCTGACGCTCCCAGTACAAGAGTTTTCTGTTCCAGCCTCTGGAGAGTTGGGGGATTTGAACCGCCCACCTTCAATCTCAGAGGCAAGAGAACTACCACCTGAGCCACAGCTGACACTCGAGAGCCGTGGTAAACACGTGCGCTCATGCAGGAGGGGCAGGGGGGTTGGTTGGGGAAACAAAGAGGGGAGAAAAAAAAGCAGAGTTTGCCAATGCCAAGGGACTGATTCCCATCGTTCAGACCCCAAAGCAAAGTGCACGCTTCCTTTCCCTGTCAACATGCAGATACAGTAGGAGCCGGGCACGAGACAGGACAGCTCGGTGCGTACACCATACCAACAAGAGTGGAACTATGATCTGATTGTTCCAAATGTGACTCATCTCAGGGACGACAGGTGCCCTCTTGTGATGCTGGATGGTTTACGGAGGACACTGTCAGCTCGACCCCCAATCTGCCCTTTGCTAATAACCTGATAACTTTAGATAGAATAGCTAACCACTGAAGGACATCATTAAATTGCAATGTTTGATTTCACTTTCCGGCAGTCCTGGTTCTTTTTTCCTCCCTATTTAATTTTTCTTGCACAAGCCCGGCAGACATCCACGTCCTGACTGACCCCTGGTCCTTTCAGCCGTTCGGAAGATTTATCTCTCAAATGAGTGCCTGATGTAAACATCCTAATCCGTTTGTCGACCCAGTTGCCAGCCGATGATAAAGCATTTGACAGTGCAGCCTGCACTGAGGGGCTTGAAAGCCAGCGAGCAAAGAGAAGAGGCTTTGAGCTCCCTTCCGGCCACCATTTGCTTGCCGAGGAGGCCTCAAGGCCTATATTTTATTCAGGCTGAAAGCCTGGGGGACGTACAGTTATCCAATGGGTTTGTTGGTGATAATTTGTAATAGCCACTCAAGAGGCCATGGGACAGGAAGTCAATGGTCAAGATCCATTGAATTTCAACTTAATTGTTTCCTTTTTACTTGAGGTTTGGTCCATGACTCTTGTTGTCAGTTCAAGTCTTCTCTCTAGATGATATCTACCCCTTGGACGATAACTCCCCCAGTACCCTATTACCCAACTGCGCTTTGTTCAAAATGGCTGCCCATGTGTCAAATTAGGCAGTAAATATAGGGACACCCTGAAGAACATCAAAGCCAGCCCTGTCTTTAGCCAATGTGGTATGAAGTCTCACAACGTCAGGTTAAAGTCCAACATGTTTATTTGGTAGCAAACACCACGAGCTTTCGGAGCGCTGCTCCTTCGTCAGGTGAGTGGGAGATCTGTTCACAAACAGGGTTTACAAACTAATTTACGGAATAATGATTGAAATGTGAGTCATTATAGCTGATCAAGTCTTAAAGGTACAGACATTTAGCCAATGTGCCCAGTCAAGGTCACAGACAGTAGTTCAGAGCTGAAATACTGGTCAGTTTTGGTTTCTGTTTTTCCCTTGTCCTGTGATGTTCATGGGAGCTGGGGCCTGTCATAGTGCCACCCTGGCAAAGTTCAGGCTGGCTCGCTACGGGTCATGGTTCCAATCAGATGGCTGCTCATTCCTTTAACTGGCATGCCTTTACCTACAAGGCCAGAGGGTAGTATCAAACAATGTCTATTTTGGTAAAGGGGAGGCGATGGCCTAGTGGTATTATCACTAGACTATTAATCCAGAAACTCAGCTGATATTCTGAGGACCTGGGTTCGAATCACACCATGACAGATGGTGGAATTTGAATTCAATAAAAGAAAACAGAATTAAGAATCTGATGACCATGAAACCATTGTCAATTGTTGTAAAGAACGATTTGGGTCTTTAGGGAAAGAAAATCCACCATGCTTGTCTAGGCTGGCCCCATATGACTCCAGAGCCACAGCAATGTGGTTGACTCTCAACTGCCCTCTAAAAAGGGCAACTAGAGATGGGCAATAAATGCTGGTTAGCCAATGACGCCCATGCCCCACAAATGAATTAATAAGATTAATTTCAAATTCTATTCCTTGATAATGACAGCACAAATTAACATATTGCAGCATTTTGAAACTCATTCTGAGGAAAAATTAAATTCCAACCTCTCTCAAAACATGCTTCAGTAAAAAGGGACCATGGTGGTTCTTTCCTATTCTCGTGCATACCCAAGTTCTTTTATATAGCAGCCATCAAGTGAAAAGGGAGAAAGAACTTGCATTTGCTTAGTGCCTTTCCAAAACACCTTACAGCCCGTGCAGCTGATGTGGAGCAACTAACACCAGCGCTGAAGCTTTTTAAAATTCATTCTTCCCCAGGACGTGGGCTCATTGGCAAGGGCGGCATTTGTTGTCCATCTGTAATTGCCCTCGAGTTCACTGGCTGGCTAGGTCATTTCAGAGGGCGGCTAAGAACCAACCACATTGCTGTGGCTCTGTAATCACACTTAGGCCAGACCAGGTAAAGACGGCAGATTTCCTTCCCTAAAGGACACAAGTGAACCAGATGGTTTTTATGACAGTTGATCATAAGAACATAAGAACATAAGAAATAGGAGCAGGAGTAGGCCATCCAGCCCTTCGACCCTGCCCCGCCATTCAATAAGATCATGGCTGATCTGTTGCTGTTCAGTTCCACTTTCCCGCCCTCTCCCCATAACCCTTAATCCCATCTCCTATCAAAAACCCATCAACCCGCGTCTTAAAAATATTTAGCGAGGCAGCCTCCACCACTTCAACGGGCAGAGAATTCCAGAGATTCACCACCCTTTGAGTGAAGAAGTTCCTCCTCAACTCCGTTCTAAACCGCCCCCCTTTTATCTTGAGGCTGTGCCCCCTAGTCCTACTATCTTTTTTGAGCGGGAAGAGTCTTTCCACCTCTATCCAATCCATCCCATTCATCATCTTATACGTCTCAATGAGATCTCCCCTCATTCTTCTAAATTCTAACGAGTACAAGCCCAGTTTATTCAGCCTCTCCTCATAGCTCAACCCCCTCAACTCCGGTATCAGCCTAGTAAACCTCCTCTGCACTCCCTCCAAGGCCAAAATATCTTTGCGCAGGTGCAGCGCCCAAAACTGCACACAGTACTCCAGCTGCGGCCTCACCAATGCCCTATACAGCTGCAGCAAGACCTCCCTACTTTTATATTCAATCCCCCTCGCTATGAAGGCCAGCATCCCATTCGCCTTCCTGACCACCTGCTGCACCTGCAAGCTGGGTTTTTGCGACTCATGCACAAGGACCCCGAGGTCCCTCTGCACCGTCGCCTGCTGCAGTTTTTCGCCCCGTAAGTAATAGTCCTTCCTACCATTCTTCCTACCAAAGTGGACCACCTCACACTTGCCAACATTAAATTCCATTTGCCATTTCCTGGCCCATTCGCCCAGCCTATCTAGATCCTTCTGCAGACTCTCCACACCCTCTGCACAATTTGCTCAATGAATTTAAATTCTACCAGCGGCTTGGTCAGATTTTAACCTGTGTGCCCAGAGTTGGCCGCTAAGTTACTAGATCAGTGACCATGGCCGGAATGTTACTGCCCTGCCTGCCAAGGGAATTGGAGCGGGTGAGGGGCGCGTCGTGGAATGGTCTGTCGACCTCAGGCGGGATTTCCCCGTTTCAGGGTGAGCGAGGCTGCGGAATCCCACCCCATAACTCTAAGCCATTGTCACCCTATCAGTTGAGCCAAATAACCAAAAGGTATCGTGACATAGTGGTTAGCACTGCTGCCTTACAGCCCCAGGGACCCAGGTTCAATTCCCGGCTTGAATCGCTATCTGTGTGGAGTCTGTACCTTGTCCCTAGTGTCCGTGCATTTATTCCCACATCCAAAGATGTGCAGGTTAGGTGCACTGGCCACACTAAATTGCCCCTTAGTGTCAGGAGTTCTAGCTAGGCTAAACAAGTGGGATTATGAGGGTTGGGCCTGGGTGTTAATGTGGTCGGTGAAGCTTGATGGGCAGAATGGCCTCCTTCTGCACTGTAGGGATTCTTTGACTTCTGTTCTCTGACTTGTTTCATGATTTGATTTGATTTATTATTGTCATAGGTATTAGTATACAGTGAAAAGCATTGCTTCTTGCGTACTACATAGAGAAAACATACTGTTCATAGAGTACGGGAGAAGGAAGGGAGAAGGTGGAGAATATAGTGTTACAGCCATAGCTAGGAAGGATCAGCTCAGTATATGATAGGTCCATTCAAAAGTCTGATGGCAGCAGGGAAGAAGCTGTCCTTGAGTCGGTTGGCATGCGATCTCAGACTTTCGTATTCTTTTCCCCGACGGAAGAAGGTGTAACATCTGTAGAAATCATTGCTCAGGAGCCTGCTACCTTCAGCTTGGCTGCTGCCCAGTCTTGGGTGAAGGAACCCCGCTGTGTTAACAATGCATCAACTCTCACGCTGGTTGGTCAGTCTATTAACTGTGACACCGCAGACTTATCAAGGACTTGATGGCTCATTTAAATACCATACGCTCTTGCTGCCTGGCCACTATCCAGTAATCAATGCCTCAATAGCCGCAAAGGTCTTTCACTGTCTCAGTGATAATGTACGCAGTCGCATTGATCTGTAATCAGACAGGGCCAGGAGAAAAACTTAATTTCCTTTGTTGTTTGGGTATTTTTAGATGTGTTTCACCCACTCTTCCTATATATATATATGTGTGATTTGATTTATTATTGTTACGTATTAGTATACAGTGGAAAGTATTGCTTCATGCATGCTACGCGTTCAGAGAGAAGGAAACGAGAAGTTGCAGAATGTCGTAATTCTTGCACTCTCTTTCACACTCGCGCTCTCTCTCATTTTCCTACAAAGTTCTGTCCTGCTGGATGATTTTACAATCGTGCGCTGAGTTATGAACGTAGGGATAGCAGGAGGCCATTCAGCCTCTTGGGTCTGCTCTGTCATTTAATAGCATACAAGAGTCTGAGATCACGTCCCAGCCAACTCAAGAACAGCTTCTTCCCTGCTGCTGTCAGACTTTTGAATGGACTTACCTTGCATTAAGTCAATCTTTCTCTACATCCTGGTTATGACTGTTACACTGCATTCTGCACTCTCTCCTTCTCTATGAACGGTATGCTTTGTCTGTGTAGTGCACAGGAAACAATACTTTTCACTGTACACTAATGTGACAATAATAAATCAAATCAAATAAGATCACGGCTGTGCTGTATCTTGACTCCATTTGCCCACCTTGGTTCCATAATGCTTACTATGGGCGGCACGGTGGCACAGTGGTTAGCACTACTACTTCACAGTGCCAGGGATCCTGATTCGATTCGGGCATCTGGTAGTTAAATGAGCCATCAAGTCCTTGATAAGTCTGTGTGGAGTTTGTACGTCTTCCCTGTGTCTGTGTAGGTTTCTTCCCACAGTCCAAAAATGTTCAGGTTAGGTGGATTGGCCATGCTAAATTGTTCCTTTGTGTCAGAGGGACCAGCAAGCTAAATATGTGGGGTTACGGGGATAGGGCCAGGGTGGGATTGTTGTCGGTGCAGGATTGATGGGCCGAATGGCCTTCTTCTGCACTGTAGGGATTCTATGATTCTGACAGTCTCAGACATTTTCAATTGCCCCTGAGTCTCGGTGAGTTTCTTTTTATGTGGTGGTGTGGGATAGAACGCAGATTTCCGCTTGACCTGTGATGATGTCTTAAAGCTGGGAGCAACGTATAGGAGATGGGAATCCCCCCTCATCATTCTGGCCGGACAGAGGGAATGAAGCAGGACATGAGGTGGGGAGACTCGGGAGTCAGTAAAGAAACAGAGGCAGGAGTCGGGGGTAGAAACTTTCTAAATTGGGAGGGAAAGTGTGGCCTTTGTGGGCTATCTTGTTGCGTGCTATTCAGTAAAGGTAAAATCCCAGACTGACTGGCAGTGATTTAACCTGAGTGTCACCACACCTCAGGCGAGGGACAAGGCTGCGAAGGTCATGAATAACCTCAGCTGGTACAGGAATTGAACCCACCCTCTTGGCATCGCTCTGCATTGTTTACCAGCCGTCCACCCAACTGAGCTGACCAACCCCCTGCATTATTCAGTAACATCTGTTGGAAGTGCACAGTGTGTGGTTTCCAATGACTATTAACTGTGATTTTTTTTTTGATTCCCCCCCCCCGTCCCACCCTGCCATGCCTGAATGGTGGCACAGCGGATCACTGCTGCCTCACAGCGCCAGGGACCCAGGTTCAATTCCTGGTTTGGGTCACTGTCTGTGTGGAGTTTGCACGTTCTCCCCGTATCTGTGGATTTCCTCTGGATGCTTCAGTTTCCTTGCACGATCAGAAAGACGTGCTGGTTAGGTGGATTGACCATGCTAAATTCTTCCTGGAACGTACAAACTCCACATAGACAGCGACCCAAGCCGGGAATCGAACCTGGGTCCCTGGCAATGTGAGCCACGGTGTTAACCACTATGCCACCCTGCCAACTTTGGAGTGAACAGACACCAGAGTGTGATGACTCAGGGATTTTCACAGTAACTTCATTGCAATGTTACTTGTGACTAATAATAAATAAACTTAACTTTAACTTTATTTTTGGTAACATTACCAAGGTCCTTATGAACAACTGTCACTTAGGTTCCATACTTTGGTCAACTGATTAGACCCATCATCTGTTCAGATGTTAAGCAGAGATGCATTTGGCTCTCTCAGAAACTTGTAGATGATTTCATGGTTCTACTCCAAAAAGGTGCAGAGGCCCTGACACTCATCCCTTGACCACACATCACTAAAACCATTTCACTGGCCATTTACCCTGTTGCTGCTTGTGAGATCTTGCTGTGCACAGATTAGTTGGTGTGTTTCCTGCATTGCAATGATTACCTTTGAAAAATAAAGAATTTAATTAGCTTTGAAGGAAACCAGAGCTCACCCAGGCAGACGTAGAGAGAACATGCACCCGATCCAGGAATCGAACCCAGGTCTCGTGGCACTGTGAGGCAGCAGTGCTAACCGCGGTGCCACCGTGCGGCCCATGGATGGTGTCAGGCTTATTGAGTATTGTTGGAGCTGCACTCATCCAGGCAAGCGGAGAGTATTCCATCACACTTTCTGACTTGTGCCTTGCAGATGTTGTAACAGGTTTGGGGGAGTCAGGATATGTCCGATACGCCTGGAGCAGCCGTAGATCATCTATGTAATTGATGCCTTTCCACCCAAACAGATGGTGTGGACCGGATCAGAAATGAAAACTAATGTACTTACTGAACGATCATATCTCCGCCAGTAACTAACCAGCATTACAGCCTTTGTAGATTTGTCATGTACTTAATGTGTGTTTTTGTGATTCCTTTCGACGCTTATCAACAGTGAAGTACTGACATGTTCCTGCTGTTATGAAAGGCAGAGAGCACGTTTTGCAAGAGAATGAATAGGATATCAAACCCTAACTGCCGCTTGCATTTGATGACTTAATATTTAAAAGACCTTTCGGGTCTCCAAGGGAGTGAGTGTCTGTCAGTGAACGCTGTGCGCTGCGGACCACCCTGGCATTGGACTGTAACAGGCGGATCGGGGCTGGGGGAGCCACCCCAGGGTGGATGGTGGCGGAGAAACGTGAAAGGTGAGTTAGAAAGAGGACCGCTGGGCATGAAGAGGGTAGCCCAGTGGTTAGCACTGCTGCTTCACGGCTCCAGAGACCTGGGTTCGATTCCCGGCTCGGGTCACTGTCTGTGTGGAGCTTGCACGTTCTCCTCATGCCTGCATGGGTTTCCTCCCACAGCCCAAAGGTGTGCAGGTTAGGTTGATTGGTTAGGTGCCTTGGCCATGCTAAATTCTCCCTCAGCGCACCCGAACAGGTGCCAGAGTGTGGTGACTCAGGGATTTTCACAGTAACTTCATTGCAGTGTTAATGTAAGCCGACTCGCGATACTAATAAATTAATAAATACACTCTAGGTGGCACAGTAGTTAGCATTACCGCCTCAGCACCAGGGACCTGGGTTCAATTCTGGCCTTGGGTCACTGCCTGTATGGAGTTTGCACGTTCTCTCCCTGTCATAGAACATAGAACATAGAACATTACAGCGCAGAACAGGCCCTTCGGCCCACGATGTTGCGCCGACCAGCTTTTTAAAAAAAAACAACACTAACCCACTAATCTAAACCAATCCCATTTTGTCCATAAACCTATCCACAAATCTCTTAAACGCCCCCAAACTAGGTGCATTTACAACTGCAGCTGGCAGGGCATTCCAGTCCCTCACCACCCTCTGGGTAAAGAACCTACCCCTGACATCAGTCCTATAACTACCCCCCCTTAATTTAAAGCCGTGCCCCCTCGTGCTAGCACTGTCTGCATGGATTTCCTCCGCGTGCTCCGGTTTCCTCCCACAGTCCAAAGACATGTGGGTTAGATTGACTGGCCTTGTTTAATTGACCCAAGTGCCAGAGGGATTAGCGAGATAAATCTATGGGGTTATGGGGATGGGGCCTGGGTGGGATTGTGTCAGCGCAGACTCGATGGGCAGAGTGGCCCCCTCCTTCACTGCGGGGATTCTACAACTTCCCGGACATGAACGACATGCTGATTAAAAAAGATTTATTGTCGCTACGTCCCTTTTTAAACCTGTGCCCTCTCGATCTTGATCTCCTTGCACGAGTGTGAACAGACTCCCGTGACTTGGTCCAGACCCCTCGTGATTTTGCGATTGTCTATAAAATCGAAAGGATTGTAGTGGAGGGGATGATCAGACACATCCTTGCCTCCTTGATGCTGATACATCAAGCTGACACCACCTGGAACATCTAAAGCCAAACAGGAGTGACGCGGCTTTGGGGATTTGCTTTGTGATGTTTGTAAAGCTGCTGATGAAAATTCATTTGCAAGCTTTAATAACTGATGGCCCCACAGGACCAGACCCTGGAGTAAATGAGGCAGAAAAAAAGCTTACTTTTTTAAAAAAAAAAGTCAAGACTTATTATTGGAGAAGATTCCCTCGGTGTATGGTGTAGCATAATTGTCGGAACATGTTTCATACAAATGAGATTCTGGTTTGCTGCGAACTTCTTCCTTCGCCATTGTTGAGTTTTCATCTCCGAACATTGTGGGTGAAAGCAGACTGGCTCATTCTATTGTGGAAACCCCCACCAAGCGAAAGGACCACAGAGATCTGAGAAAACCAAAGCTCATTTAACAAAACTTAGGGTGGAATTTTACTGTCCCGCCTGCTAAGGGAATTATAACAGGTGGGACATGGACCACTCGAAGGTATTTTTAAAGTTCGAGTAAAGTTTATTTATTAGTGTCACAAGTCGGCTAACATTCACACTGTAATGAAGTTACTGTGAGAATCCCCTAGCCCTCACACTCCGACGCCTGCTCAGGTACACTGAGGGAGAATTTAGCATGGTCAATGCACCTAACCAGCACATCTTTGGACGATGGGAGGAAACCGGAGCATCCAAAGGAAACCTACGCAGACATAGTGAGAATGTGCAGACTCCACACAGACAGTGACCCAAGCCAGGAATCAAACCCCAGGTCCCTGGCGCTGTGAGGCAGCAGTGCTAACCACTGTGCCACCGTGCCGCACTGTACCATGGTCACTGTTACCGATTCCAGATTTTAAAAATTAATTAATTTGCAGTTAGATTCTACCAGCTGCAATTGGTAGGATTTGCGCTCACGTCCCTAATGCATTAGCCTGGCTCTCTGGGTTTCTCATCCTGTGAGATTACCACTGTGTCAGCATCCACCCGCAACAAGTCCCCTGTGCGTTCTTCTGTGCGTGAAGGTGCAATGGTGAAATTTCTCCATTCGTAGTAGGAAGGACATTATTAAAGGGTGCAAAAAAAATTACAAGATGTTACCAGGACAGGAAGGTTTGAATTATAAGGAGAGGCTGGATAGGCTGGGAGTTTTTTCCCTAGAG
Source organism: Carcharhinus amblyrhynchos (assembly GCF_965287045.1). Lineage (NCBI taxonomy): Eukaryota > Metazoa > Chordata > Chondrichthyes > Carcharhiniformes > Carcharhinidae > Carcharhinus > Carcharhinus amblyrhynchos. The sequence continues at coordinate 7,758,397 of NC_137332.1, read as the reverse complement.
TGTCGGAGGATGAGGGGTAACCATGTAGAGGTTTATAAAATCATGAGGGACATAGATAAGGTGAATAGCCAAGGTCTTTCCCCCAGGGTGGGAGTGTCTAGAACGAGAGAACATTGATTTAAGGTGGGAGGGGAAAGATTTGAAAGGGACCTGAGGGGCAACTTTTTCACACAGAGAGTCGTGCGTGTATGGAATGAGCTGCCAGTGGAGGTGATAGAGGTGGGCACAATAGCAACATTTAAAAGACATTTGGACAGGTACACGGATAGAAAAAGTTCAGAGGTATATGAGCCAAATGCAGACAAATGGGACAAGTTCAGTTTAGGAAACCTCGTTGGCATCGACAAGTTGGGCTGAAGGGCCTGTTTCCAAGCTGTATATCTCTATGACCCTAGTTCCCCAGGATATTGATTTGATTGGATTTATTATTGTCACATGTACTGGGATACAGTGAAAAGTATTGTTTCTTGCGCACTATACATTCAAAGCATACTGTTCATAAAGAAGGAAAGCGCAGAATGTCGTGTTACAGTCATAGCTAGGGTGTAGAGAAAGATCAACTTAGTGCGAGATAGGTCCATTCAAAAGTCTGATGGCAGCAGGGAGGGAGCTGTTCTCGAGTCGGTTGATATGTGACCTCAGACTTTTATATCTTTTTCCCGATAGAAGAAGCTGGAAGAGAGAATGTCCGGAGTGCGTGGGGTCTTTAATTAGGCTGGCTGCTTTGCCGAGGCAGCAGGAAGCGTAGACAGAGTCAGTGGATGAGAGGCTGATTTGCCTGATGGATTGGGCTACGTTCACAACCTTTTGTAATTTGAAGATGGGTCAAAGGAGTTGAGAACCATACGAGAGAGGCTGAATGGCCGGCCACTGCTCCTCTATCCCAAACTTGGGACGTTAATGATCTCTATAGTTCGACAAATCACTGAATCAATTGGAGACCACCCAGACCTTTCAAACGATACCTTCCACTGCTGGCAGTTCCTTTACCTGTAGATTCCTTCAGGGGCATGGTTCCCCAGGCAACATGAGCTGATGAGGAGGAAGATTGCTATAATTTCTTGTTCAAAACCTCTGGTGCTAAATCTGTCCAAATTCCAAGTATCTGATGTTTCCTGAACAAACACTGCTGTGTTTCAAAATACTTTAATATATATATATATTTATATATTTGTGCAGTCATTTTGAAGGTCATTTAACAAGGTTCTGTGCCTTTAGTTCCAGTATGATGAAAGAAAGAGTTTCTTGTCCTTCTCTCTGAACTCAGTGGGAAAGAAAAAAAATCTATAAATAGTTGGAACTGAGGGCGACTTTTCATCATGCCAAAGCCTTTGTCTCTGCATTCCAGTTCTACTCACTGACTCCTGTGGAAACATTTCTCTTTCCTTTGGCGCACTCAACTCATGAATTATATTAAAATGCAATTTCATTATTTTTCACAATCTCTGTGCTATCAAAATCTCTTTCTGCCTCTCTCCTCACTCACTCTGCCAGTAAACACTGGAGCAAAAATAATGGTGCGCAAACTCACCTGACCTTCTCCCAGCGCTGGAAAAGAAAGAATAATTTGCGTTTGTGTAGCACCTTTCACAGACTCCACCGGCTGTGACCTGTTTTGGAGCCAATTTTGTGAAGGTGGAAACTCGGAAGGAATGTGGCAGCCCATCTGCAAACTGCGAGGTCTCACCAAGAGCAAAGATCAGAAAAACGTACAGCACAGGGACAGGCCTTTCAGCCCTCCAAGTCTGTGCCGTTCATGAAACCCTAACTAAACTAAAAATTAAAGCTTCTGCCCTTACTTTGTCCGCATCCATCTATTCCCCCCCTATTCATGTATTCATCCAGATGCCTCTTTAATGTGGCTAATGTGCCCGCTTCCACCACCTCGTCTGGTAGCGCGTTCCAAGCACTCACCACTCTCTGCGTGAAAAACCTCCCACTCACATCTCCCTTAAACTTTCCCGCTCTCACTTTGAACCTGTGCCCCCTTGAAATTGACACTCTAACCCAGGGAAAAAGCCTCTGACTATCCATCCTGTTAATGCCTCTCATAATTTTGTAGACCTCTATCAGGTCTCCCCTCAGCCTCCGGCCACGTCTCTTGCTCTTCTTCACAGTAGTGTGGTTGGATCTTTTACACCCAGCTCCGAGGGCTGATAGGGTCCCAGTTAAACTTTGCACCGGAGAGGCAACACCCCTTCAATACTGCGTCAGAATTCATATACGCGATGTCACTGGCTTGGCCAGCATTTATAGCCCATCCCTATTTCCCCTTCAAAAGGTGGGGGTGAGCTGCCTTCTTGAATAGCTGCAGTCCTTGAGGTGTAGGTACACCCGCAGCAATGTTAGGGAGGAGGTTCCAGGATCTTGACCCAGCGACAGTGAAGCAACAGTGATACAGGCGGCACGGTAACACAGTGGTTAGCATTGCTACCTCACAGCGCCAGGGACCTGAGTTCGATTCTTGGCCTGGGTCATTGTCTGTATGGAATTTGCATGTTCTCCCCATGTCTGTGTGGGTTTCCTCCGCTACAGTTTACTCCCACAGTCTGAAAGACGTGCTGGTTAGGTGCATTGATCCAAACAGGCACCGGAGTGTGGCGACAAAGGGAATTTCACAGTAACTTCATTGCAGTGTTAATGTAAGCCTTACATGACTACGTGACTAATAAATAAACTTTAACTTTAATATAAGTCCAAGTCAGCATGGTGTGTGACTTTGAGAGGAACTTCCAGGTGGTGGTATTCCCAGGTATCTGCTGCTCTAGTCTTTCCAGATGTTACTGATCATGGGCTTGTAAGGTACTGTCTAAGGAACTTTGGTGAGTCCCTGTAGTACATCTTGCAGATGGTACACTCTGCTGCCATTGATGGTGGAGGGAGTGAATGTTTGCGGAAGGGGCAGCAAGCAAGTGAGCTGCTTTGTCCTAGGTGATATCGAGCTTCTTGTGCGTTGTTGGAGCTGCACCCATCCAGGCAAGTGAGGACTATTCCATTGCACTCCTGACTTGTGCCTTGTCGATGGTGGATAGACTTTGGGGAGTCAGGAGGTGAGTTACTCGCTGCCGTATCCCTTGCCTCTGACCTGCTATTATAGCCGCTGTGTTTGTATGGTGAGTCCAGTTGAGCTTCTGATCAATGGTAACCTTTAGGATGTAGATAGTGGGGGATTCAATTATGGTAATGCCACTGAATGTCAAAGAGCGATGATTAGATTCTCTCTTGTTGATGTCTGGCACTTGTGTGGCAACTTGCCACCTGTCAGCCTAAGCCTGGATATTGTCCAGGTCTTGCTGCATTTGGACATGGACTGCTTTAGTATCTGAGGAGTCGCGAATGGCGCAGTGCAACGTAAAAAGCCCAGATTTTGTGCTGAAGGCTTCAGAGTGGAGGCTGAACCCACAACTGTCTGACTCAGAGGCAGGGGCAAGTGCTGCCAAGTTAGCCATACAGTTGGCATGAAGAGGACATCAGATTAGGACAGGATGCAGCTATGGTGGGACACCCCTTCTCATTATCAAAGAGCCTGATAACATTGACTGTCTACACCCCAAAAATCCAGACTCCAGGGCTCAGAATGAGGAAGTGGTGACAGGAAATACGTTTATACATATATAGGACAGAGATAAGGAGCAATTTCTTCACCCAGAGAGTGGTCAGACTGGAATTCGCTTTCACAGAAAGCAGTTGAGGCCAAAATGTTGAATGTTTTTAGTTAGGTATAGCACTTGGGGTGAAAAGTTTAAAGTTTACTTATTAGTCACAAGTTCAGGTTCGATTCCCGGCTCGGGTCACTGTCTGTGTGGAGTTTGCACATTCTCCTCGTGTCTGCGTGGGGTTCCTCCGGGAACTCCAGTTCCATCCCACAGTCCAAAGATGTGCGGGTGAGGTTGATTGGCCATGCTAAGAAATTGCCCCTTAGTGTCCAGGGATGTGTAGGTTAGAGAGATTGGTGGGTATAATATGTAGGGATAAGGGGGTAGGGCCTGGGTGAGATTGTGTTCGGTGCAGACTTGATGGGCCGAAGGGCCTCTTTCTCTCTGTAGGGTTCTATGATTCTAATAAGTAAGGGTTATATTAACCCTGCAATGAAGTTACTGTGAAATTCCCCTGGTTGCCACACTCCGGCGCCTGTTCGTGTCAATGAACCCCTAACCAGCACATCTTTCAGACTATGGGAGAAAACCAGAGCACCCGGGGAAACCCATGCAGACACGGGGAGAACGTGCAGACTCCACACAGATAGGGATCCGAGTTAGGAATCAAACCCAGGTCCCTGGCACTGTGAGGCAGCACTGTCAACCACTGTGCCACCCGCCATTCCTCCCCGGATTAAAGAGGACGAAGGGGATTAAAGGACAGCTCCAGGGACCCGGGTTCAATTCCGTCTGCGGGTGACTGTCTTTGCGGAGACTGCACGTTCTCCCCGTGTCTGCGTGGGTTTTCTCCGGGTGCTCCGGTTTCCTCCAGCAGTCTAAAGGTGTGCGGGTTGGCCATGCCAAAGTGACCCTTAGCGTCGGGGAGATTGGCAGGGTAAATACGTGGAGTTACGCGGGAAGGACCTTGCAGGGGGGTGGGCTGCAGTCGATGGGCCGGATGGCCTCTTTCTGCTCTGTAGTAATTCTATGATACTATGGGTATGGGGGGAGGCAGGATCAGGCTATTGAGTTGGATGAACAGGCATGATCACAATGAATGGCGGAGCAGGCTGGAAGGTCTGAATGGCCTCCTTCTGATCCTATTTTCTACATTTTAATGTGTACTGACATCCATCACCAGTGGCATGGAATGCGCAGTGACATTGTCACCGCATTGCTGGCCCCATTCTTCCTCTCACAATCTTTCTTCCACGTCTAAAAGTGACTGTCGCTCGTTCCAGGAAAGGGAAGTTGAGTGGCGGACAAGGCGGCAGCAGCTTTCACAGCTTGGAGCCCGGGCAGCTCAGCAGAAGTAATCTGCGCAGCCGCTGCGTTTAACCTCTTAATCAGCCAACGTTTTGAGGCAGGCAGTTTAAAACAACGACTTTGGTTTATTTACATTATTATTGGAGATAATTGCAGGTTAAGAACTCTGCAAATTGCCCGTGCTTTGGGTTGGGAGCAGAAATCTCGTCGGGAAGCAAATTGGATGATTCAATTGCCGTGCGCCTTTGCGCTGGCTTAATTTGCCGTGTGGCGGAGAGGTTTGTGTGCGTGTCACTGAGGGTGAGCGAGGAGTCCTGTCATCTTCAATACAGGGTGATGCCCTCGCGCTGGAGCGGGACTGGGGGGAGGTAGCCAGCCCGGAGAATCACAAAGAAATCAACCTTCATTAATTTGAGTGTCGGCACTCTGTATAATTACTTAGAGTGAGAGTTGGCATGTATAACTCGGAAAGGCTGATTGTTTCCATAGCTGCGCCTATTCATTACTACAATGGAATTAAGTGGTGCTGGCATTCAGACATGATTCCGAGTTGGGATTGAAACGTTTATTCCATGTGTTTCCTCCACCCCCCCCCCCCCCCCCCCCACCCCACAACGTGGAATTTCAATAAGGGCTGCACAGTGGCACAGTGGTTAGCGCTGCTGCCTCACAGCGCCGAGGGACCCGGGTTCAGTTCCGGCCTCGGCTCACTCTCTGTGTGGACTTTGCACATTCTCCCCGTGTCTGCGTGGGTTTCCCCCGGCCGCTCCGGTTTCCACCCGCACTCCAAAGGTTTGCGGGTTAGGCCGTGCTAAATTGACCCTCGTGTCAGGGGGATTGGCAGGGTAAATGTGTGGGGTGACGGGAATAGGGCCTGGGTGGGATTGTGGTCAGTACAGACTTGATGGGCCAAATGGCCTCATTCTATGCCATGGGGATTCTATGATTCCATGAAGATTCCAGACCTTCTCAGACGAGATCCAGTTAATAGTGGAGAAATGTTTTGATATTAAGAACATGAGAGCACGGGTAGGCCACTCAGCCTATCAAACCTGCTACTATTCAAACATGGCTGACCTTGATGCCACTTTCCCATACTATCCCATGATGCCACTACCATCCCGAAGCCTATCAATTCCTTCCTTGAACATGCTAAGTTCATAGAATCGTAGAATTGTACAGTGCTGAAGAGGCCCTTCGGCCCATCGAGTCTGCACTGACACGTCTGAAACCCCTGACCTCCCATCTAATCCCATTTACCAGCACTTGGCCCAGAGCCTTAAATGTTACAGCGTGCCAAATGCTCATCCAGGTACTTCTTAAAGACCGTCACCACCCTCTGAGTAAAAATGTTTTTCTTCAAATCCCCCCAAACCTCCCAGCCCTCACTTTTTACTTGTGTTCCCTCATAACTGACCCTTCAACTTAGGGGAACAGCTGTTTCCGAACCACCCTGTCCATGCCCCTCATAACCTTGAACACCTCAATCAGGTCGCCCCTCAGTCTCCTCTGCTCCAATGAAAACAAGCTTATGCAATCTAGCTTCATAACTTAAATGATCCATCCCGGGCAGCATCCTGGTGAACCTCCTCTGTACCCACTCCAGTGCATTCACATCCTTCCAATAATGTGACGACCAGAACTGCACACGGTACTCCAACTGTGGCCTCACCAAAGTTCTATCCAGCTCCATCATGACTTCCCTGCTTTTGTAGTCCTTTGCCTCCATTGATAAAGGCAAGTGTCCCAATATGCCTTTTCTGCCAATCCACTAACATGCCCTTGAGCTTCCACAGCCCCCTCAGTGAGGTATGGGTTTGGGAAGTGGATCCTACTTGAATTTTAAAAAGCGCCGCTGGGACGATATGTAAAGCCATCGGCTTTCAAACAAGGGGGCAAACTACACAGTGACTCACCAGTGTGTTGAATTACAAGCATTCTGAAGTCTACCCCTGGTTCACTTCACCGGCTATTCCGAATGAGTTGGGTGGCACGGTGGCAAAGTGGTTAGTACTGCTGCCTCACAGCGCCAGGGACCTGGGTTCGATTCTGGCTTCGGGTCACTGTTTGTGTGGAGTTTGCATGTTCTCCTCGTGTCTGCGTGGGTTTCCTCTGGGTGTTCCGGTTTCCTCTCCCAGTCCAAAGATATATGGGTTTGGTTAATTGGTCAGGATAAATTGTCCCTTAGTATCAGGGGGACTAGGAGGGTAAATATGTGAGGTTATGGGGATAGGGCCTGGGGTGGGATGGTTGTTGGTGCAGGCTTGATGGGTCAAATGGCCTCCTTCTGCCCTGTAGGGATTCAATGAGTTGGCTCTTTACGTCAACAGAGACTTGGTTCCTGCAGATGTTGGCACTGTTTTTTTTGGGGAGCTGGTGCTATTGTTTAGAAGTTGGGACAGAAAGTCTTCTGGGGCGTTATATTTGCGTGGAGAGGGTTCCAATGTGGGAAGATTTGAAAACCAGCACTCTCTCGATGTACGGATAGAAAGAACGGAACAAGAACGCCTTTCACAGCCTCGGTCTGAGGGGTAGCATCTGAAAGGGCCGTGGCAGCCAAATTCTGCACAGCAAGCCCCCACAAACAGCAACACCGTATTGGTTAAAGAACCTGTTGGCTCAGCGATGTTGTTTGAGGGATAGTCATTAGCCTTGGGGTGAGATCCACTGCTCAGTAGCGCCGGGGTGATCTCTGGCACCGAGCAGAGAGGGCAGAAAGATAAAGTGGGCAAATCTTGGTGGCCTGATGCTGCCTCAGGCTATTAGCCCGCAAGAGCAGCAGTCAAAATATGTGAAAGCTCGCTGACCTGATTTGTCAACTCCGTTTCTGTCCCCCCAGCTGTTGCCAGACCTGCTGAGTACTGATTCTGTTCTTGCTGATGCAGAGGTTGCAATATATTTCAATACAGCACGAGGGTTGGCTGAATAGCATGTTTAATACTTCTGCAAAATATTGCTGAAATGTTTTTGAAGATATGTTGGAATGTTTTGGCGGGGTGGGTGGAGGGGGTGGGTGGTGAAGGAGTAAAAATGCATTTTATAATTGGAAATATAGATTCTTTCTGTACTTAGGTTGTGCCTGGAGAGAGCACTTTGCAATGTATATCACTCGGAGGAAGAATTCATGTCATGCCCTTCAATCCTCAAGGCACCCTGAGTAATTTAAAGCTAATGAGTTATTTCCGCAGTGTAGTTACTGTTGCTGGGTAGACAGACCTTGCAGTCAATGTGCATGCAACAAGTTCCCACAAATAGCAGAGAGATAGACGACAAGGTGATTTTTCTCTTTCTTTTGATGATATTGCCTGAGTTCAGAATATTGGCCAGGACACCGGGAGAATTCCCTGTCCCGCTCTGAATAAATGACATGGAGTCTTTCACATTCCCTGGTCAAAGAAAGATTGGGAAACTTGCATTGCTAAAGCATCTTTCTCAACCTTAGGATGTCTTGGAGCCTTCTCATGTGGCACGGTAGCACAGTGGCTGGACGGCACGCTGGCACAGTGGTTAGCACTGCTGCTTCACAGCTTCAGGGTCCTGGGTTCGATCCTCGGCTCGGGTCACTGTCTGTGTGAAGTTTGCACATTCTCCTCGTGTCTGCGTGGGTTTCCTCTGGGTGCTCCAGTTTCCTCCCACAGTCCAAAGATGTGCGGGTTAGAGTGATTGGCCATGCTAAAAGTTACCCTTAGTGTCGTGAGATGCGTAGGTTAGAGGGATTAAATGTTAGAGGGGTAAATGTGTAGGGATGTGGGGATAGGGCCTGGGTGGGATTGTGATCAGTGCAGACTTGATGGACCGAATGGCCTCTTTCTGTACTGCAGGGTTCTATGATTCTATGATGTCAGTGAAAGACTTTCTGACATCAGACGTATAAGATGATGAATGGGATGGATAGGATAGAGGTGGAGAGACTCTTCCCGCTCAAAAAAGACAGTAGGACTAGGGGGCACAGCCTCCAGATAAAGGGGGGCGGTTTAGAACGGAGTTGAGGAGGAACTTCTTCACTCAAAGGGTGGTGAATCTCTGGAATTCTCTGCCCGTTGAAGTGGTGGAGGCTGCCTCGCTAAATATTTTTAAGACGCGGGTTGATGGGTTTTTGATAAGAGAGGGGATTAAGGGTTATGGGGAGAGGGCGGGAAAGTGGAACTGAGCCACGACAGATCAGCCATGATCTAATTGAATGGCGGGGCAGGCTCAAAGGGCTAGATGGCCTACTCCTGCTCCTATTTCTTATGTTCTTATAAACCCTACAGTACAGAAAGAGGCCATTTGGCCCATCAAGTCTGCACAGATCACAATCCCATCTGCACATATTTACCCTCTAACCTATGCATTTCAGGACACTAAGGGCAATTTTTAGCAGAGCCAATCAACTTAACCTGCACATTTTTGGACTGTGGGAGGAACCCGGAGCACTCGGAGGAAACCCATGCAGACATGAGGAGAATATGCAAACTCCACACAGACAGTGACCCAAGCCAGGAATCGAACCCAGGACCCTGGAGCTGTGAAGCAGCAGTGCTAACCACAGTGCTACCATGCTGCCCAGGAACGGTCTGGATAGATTGGCGATGGGGAAGATTAGTCGGAGAGACTAGGATCCGAGGGAGCAGCCTCAGAGTAAAGGGACGACCCTTTAGAACTGAGAAAGGGAGAATTTCTTCAGCCAGATGGTGGTGAATCTATGGAATTCATTGCCACAGAAAGCTGTGGAGGCCAGGCTATTGAGTGGATTTAAGACAGAGATAGATAGGTTCTTGATAGGTAAAGGGATCAAGGGTTATGGGGAAAGACGGGAGAATGGGGTTGAGAAACATATCAGCCATGTTTGAATGGCGGAGCAGACTCGATGGGCTGAATGGCCGATTTCTGCTCCTATATGTAGTGTATAGCACAGTGGCACAGTGTTTAGCACTGCTGCTTCACAGCGCCAGAGGCCCACATTTGACTCCCTGCTTGGGTTCAGTCTCTGTGTGGAGTCTGTGTGTTCTCCCCGTGTCTGTGTGGGTTTCCTCTGGGTGCTCCAAGTTCCTCCCACAGTCCAAAGATGTGCGGTTAGATGGATTGGCCAAGATAAATTACCCCTTAGAGTACCTGAATAGGCACCTGAGTGTGGTGACCAGGGTATTTTCACAGTAAATAAAAGCAAATTACTGCAGATGCTGGAACCTGAAACCAAAAGAGAAAACGCTGGAAAATCTCAGCAGGTCTAGCAGCATCTGTAAGGAGAGAAAAAAAGCTGATGTTTCAAGTTCAGATGACCCTCTGGGACTCGAAACATCAGCTCTTTCCTCTCCTTACAGATGCTGCCAGACCTGCTGAGATTTTCCAACATTTTCTCTTTTATTTTCACAGTAACTTCATTGCAGTGTTAATGTAAACCTACTTGTGACACTGATAAATAAAAAAAATATGTATTTTATGATCACGGCCAGTTGTCTGTTTTGGGTAATGTTGGCTGAGGGATGAATGCTGGCCAGGACCTTGGGTTGAAATCCCCGGCTGGTCTTTAAGATAGTGCCAGCGACTATTCTATACCCAGCTGAAAGGGCATCTGTCCATTACCTCATTCTAAAGCTGATGCCTCTGTTGACAGTGTAGCCCCCTCTCAGTACTCCGCGCTGAGGCACTGGCCTGTGCTGGAGCCCTGAGTTCAGGCCAGAATCAATTTCTTATGAAGGCCGATATGCTTCCTCTGTCCAAGCAGCAACATGAAAGTATAACCTTTCTGAATTTCCTACAGTTGCTAAGTCCAGTGTCCTGGCAATACAAGGATTAGTAGAAGTTGTACTTTGTGACAGAACAATGTATCTTCGAGTTCCGAACAGGCAGAAGGTGAGGAGGTGGTTTCGATCTAGGGGATCCTGAGCCTATGGAACAAATGTCAGTTGGAATCAATAAATTCAAGAGGGGAGAGTGTGGGGCCCAGAAGGGAAAAACAATTTGGAGTTGAGAGGGTTGGCTTATAAGGAGAGACTGAGTAGACTGGGACTATACTCATTGGAGTTCAGAAGAATGAGGGGAGATCTTAGAGAAAAATATAAGATTATGAAGGGAATAGATAAGATAGAAGCAGGGAGGTTATTTCCACTGGCAGGTGAAACCAGAACTAGGGGGCATGGCCTCAAAATAAGGGGGAGCAGATTCAGGACTGAGTTCACGAGGAACTCCTTCACCCAAAGGGTTGTGAGTCTGTGGAATTCCCTGCCCAGTGAAGCAATGATGAGCGAGTGGGTAAGTGGAGCTGAGATCAGGCGTGGTCTTATTGAATGGCAGAGCAGGCTCCAGAGGCCAGATGGCCTACTACTGCTCTTAGTTCTTATTTCCCCATTTTACTGTTTTTTTCCCTCCTGGGAGATTTGGTGAAGAAAGTCAAAGGGATGAGGGCCAGAGACACTTGGGAGAAGGCAGTTGCCTGTTCTTTGCCAATGCTGATCCCCCAGCCCTGGGCTCTCACTAGAATCCTTTACCTTTTGTTTTCAACATTTACTCCAACAAAGCAATTGTCTGCAATTTGCCTGGGACATTCCTTTAACATGAAGCAATCTCTCCTGTTCTCCCTGCCTCCCTCTAAATGGGATTGGTTTAGCTTTGGTTCAATGGGATTTTTTTTTCAACTTCAGGGACCACCCAATCTGCCTTCAAGTATCTGGCGTGCTCCTTTGTAATGCCTGTTCCGAGGCCTCAGCAGCCTTGAATCTCCTGCAAGACGCTGTCTAAGTGGACGCTGAGTGTTCCCCTCGTGTGGTATATCAGATTACACCTCCAGCCCTCTCTATCCCAGGCAATGTTGCTGTTGTGAAGTTTTGTCTCTTCCCCTTTGAAACTTCGCCATTAGCACAGCCCGTGAATTCTCTCCCTCGCACACGGAATGCTTTCCGAGGGCAGCCCCACTGACCCATAGACCACGTTGCAGTTTTCCCCTGCCTTCGAGGCAAGGACAAAATCCCGGACACAATTCCATGGCTGCCCTGTTTCGTTTTAAAAGTGATCTCCGGCTATCAAAATGCTTCATGCTGATCTTTCCCCTCCCTCCCTTTCTGTCTCGCCTGGAAACCTTTCATTATTTCAGCAAGTATGACAGTGTACAGGATGATTTTGGAGAGCAGAGAAGTGCATGGGACCACCCATTCTGTCTGGAATAGCAGTGGGCAACCTATAGCCGGTGGGGGGAGGGGCGGGGGGGGGGGCTACATGTGGCCCTTCAGGATTCTGAGTGCAGCCCCACGAGATATTGTGTTTACCGCTGTCCAGACGCAGAGCTGCCATATTTCCATCTGCGCGGTATTATTCCTGACCCGCATATAAAGCAAGGCTAAGTGAAATAAGTTGGCTGCTCAGAACATTGACTGTAAGAGCCCTCTGCATCCAATCAAAGTACATAGAACATAGAACACTACAGCACAAACAGGCCCTTCGGCCCACAAGTTGCGCCGATCACATCTGTACCTACTAAGCCATAGACCTATCTATAACCCCCAATCCCATTAGATCCCATATACTCATCCAGAAGTCTTTTAAAAGACCCCAGCGAGTTCGCCTCCACCACCACTGACGGCAGCCTCTTCCATTCACTCACCACCCTCTGAGTGAAAGACTTACCCGTAACATCCCCTCTGTACTTGCTTCCCTGCACCTTAAACCTGTGTCCTCTCGTAGCGACCATTTCAGCCCTGGGAAATAGCCTCCGAGAATCCACCCTATCTATTCCTCTCAACATTTTATAAACCCCTATCAGGTCGCCTCTCAACCTTCGTCTCTCCAGGGAGAAGGGTCCCAGCTCCCTCAACCTATCTTCATAAGGCATGCCTCCCAATCCAGACAACATCCTTGTAAATCTCCTCTGCACCCTCTCAATAGCTTCCACATCCTTCCTGTAGTGAGGCGACCAGAACTGCGCACAGTCCTCCAAGTGGGGTCTGACAAGGGTCTTATAAAGTGTAAATATTTCTTTTGTTTCCTACTGTTTGAAGTAGATGACAATTCTATGAATACACGAATGATTAAGCATTTTATTGTGAAATATTCAGTGTGTATTAAATGCATTTCATCTATTCATGGGGCCATGGTTAGTGGACAAGCCCAGTTTCAATCTTATGGACCACTGAGAAGACGGAGGTTCTCTCATAGAATCTCTACAGTGGAGAAGGAGGCCATTTAACCCATTGAGCCTGCATTGACTCCAAGACCGAAGATTGTAGCGGGCAGGACAAAGACCATGCAAAGGTCTGACCCAAGTATCTTACACAGGCCCTCTCTCTGCTCTATTCCCGTAACCCCATACATTTACTACAGCTAATCCATCTAATCTACACATCTTTGGACACTAAGGGGCAATTTAACATGGACAATCCGCCTGCACATCTTTGGACGGTGGGAAGAAACCGAAGCACCTGGAGGAAACCCACGCAGACACAGGGAGAATGTGCAAACCTGGCACAGCCAGTCACCCAAGGCTGTAATTGGAGCCCGGGTCCTTGGAGCTGTGAGGCAGCAGTGCTGACCACTGTGCCACCGCGCCGCCCACATGTGGCCTGCTCACAAGTCTGAGTTGCACATCACTGGTGTGGAAGGATTAGGTTCTACAATTGGCCAGCTGCTCTGCTGAAAGTCACTAATTTGAGGCAGTAACCCAGACTATGCAATGTCGCAATTCAAAGCAAAGGATAGGTCTGGATATGAGGTTTGTGTGTGTGTGTGTGTGTGTGTGTGTGTGTGTTTGAGTGAGCAAGTGTGGGTCTGTGTGTGAGTGTTCATGTGTTTGTGAATGTGGGCCTGTGTCTGTGCGTCTGTCTGTCAGTGTGTGTGTGTGTGTGTGTGAGGAGTGAGTGTAGGTCTGTGAATGTACATGTGAGTGAATGTGGGCCTATATGTGTGAATATGAATGTGTGCGTGGTGTGTGTTGAGTGTGAGTCTGTGAGTATGTGTGTGTGAGTGAGTGAGTGAGTGTGAGTCTGTGAGTATGTGTGTGTGAGTGTGTTTCTGTGAGGGTGTGTGTGAGTCTGTTGTGTGTGTGTGTGTGCATATGTGTATGTGAGTCTGTGTGTTTGTGTGTGTATGTGTAGGTGTGAGTGAGTATGTGAGTGTGTGTATATGTGAGCATGTGTGTTTGTGTGTGTGTAAGTGAGTTTGTATGTATGTGTACATGTATGTGTGAGTCTATGTGTATGTATGTGTGTGCGTGTGAGTGGGTGTGTGTATATGTGTCAGTCTGTGGGTGTGTGTGTACGCGTGTGCATGTACGTGAGTGTACGCGATTGTGTATGAGTGTGAACGTGTGTGTGGGTGCATGTGTGTGTGAGAGAGTGTGTGTGTGTGTGAGCGTGTGTGTGCATATGTGTGAGTTTGTGTGTGTTTGTGTGTGTGTGTGAGTGTGCATGAGTGTATGGGTGTGTGTGTGCGTGTGAGTGTGTATGTGCCTGAGTGTGTGTGTGAGCATGTGTATATGTGAGAGTGTGTGTGTGTGTTTGTGAGTGTGTGTGTGTGTGTGTGTTTGTGAGTGTGTGTGTGCGTGTATATGTGACAGTGTGTGTGTGTGTGTTTGTGAATGTGTGTGTGTTTGTGAGTGTGTGTGTGTGTGTTTCTCACTGAATTACTGGCAGTTATCAGTCAGATCAAATGTTGGCCGTGACTGCAGCCACATTCCTGTAGCATGGAGAGATGATGGGGGAACTATGTGATTAAAAAGCTTTGGCTGCTGAGCAACTCAATGTTACCATAGCAATAAGTGATGAAATGTGCAAGGAAGTGAGTTAATTAAATCTAGCCCATTTGCTCCTTTTGTGACACTTGGGTTTTCCACTCGCGATAGACAGCATGCTCAATAATATTGGACTTGGAGACAAAAAAAAACTTTCTTGGGACGAATGTGAAGTTGATTTTGCCTCTTCCCCATGTTGCTTCTGGAGCAGTTCCACGCTGCACTTTTTATCGCTGACGCGACCTGTAGCCGGCGCGAAGAAGTTCTGCTTCTTGTTCCCCTTTTGCTGGGAAAAGCTGACTGGAGAAGTGCTTGCTGTTTCGCAGTCCTGCACTGCTGGCTTGTGTTTCAGTCAGGGCTGGATGCTGCTCTGAACTGATAGAGTGTACTGCCCTCTTCAGACTCCAGAACCAAATAACACGCTGTCTGCACGCTCCGTCTGTGCCACAAGGAAGCAAGTGCTGTTTGCTGAAGTTGTGCAGTCGCAGCTGGATCTTAGCTAGGCAAAGGCAGCGTAAAGCACTGTGGAAAAAAGGCAGGTGAATCAACTGGGTGTACAGACGAACCATTGTCCAATTGAGTGGTGGGATAGGCTGGAGGGACTGAATGGTCTGTTCCTGTCCCTAATCAATGGTGCGACAGACATGAGGAATTGAATGCTCTGATCCTGCCCCTAATTAGTGGTGGGACAGACTGGAGGGCCTGAATGGTCTGATCCTTCCCCTACTCAATGGTGGGACAGACTGGAGGGCCTGAATGGTCTGATCCTGTCCCTACTCAATGGTGGGACAGACCCAAGGGGCTGAATGATCTGCTCCTGCCCCTACTCAATGGTGGGACAGACTGGAGGGGCTGAATGGTCTGATCCTTTCTTTACTCAATGGTGGGTTAGACTGGAGAGGGGGCGTTGAAAGGCGTACCCCTGCCCCAGTGAATAGTGGGACAGTCTCGAAGGGCTGAATGGGCTACTACCACTGTTCATATGTAACAGGTTGAGGTGTACTGTGAAGATATTATCGAGATAAATCATAATGCTGATGGAACAGAAAGCTCTCAGCGAAAAAAAAAAGTAACATTGTGCAGTTTATATGTGGCACTGAAGGGTTTTATAAGTTGAAGGTGACTGCCCTGGGATTAATCGTTGATACATATTTGTCTTCTCCGCTTTACAGGAGTGTTCGACATTCCGAAGGGATGCTGAGATCCACGTATTCTAACGCAGTAAGTTGCAGCTCTGCATTTTAAAACTGATCTGAATGCATAATAACTGAGATAGAAGCCAGTCTCCTGACTGTGGATGATCATGCCAGTTATATGAATGCTTCCAGATGGAAGATAGATTTTTTTTTTCTTTTGTCTTCGTTGAAAACATAACGCAATTATTCTTGACTATCGTGGATCGCTCCTGGGGAGTAGGAAGGGGTGAGTTTAGTTCTCTTGCAAGTTTTTGGCTCAGCTCGTGAGGGTAAGAGTCACTGTAATGAGCAAAACAGTGAATTTGCCTTTGCAAGACGGAGTTTGTGCGCTGCCCACTAATGATTAGTACCGGATTATCCTGATACTGGCAAGTTCCCATCCTGCTGGGCACTTTGTGGAAGGCACTCTTCAACTTGCCAGGGGCTGCAGGGCGGCAGAGTGGTTGGCACTGTTACCTCGCAGTGCGAGGGACCCCGGCGTCGATTCCCGGCTCGGGTGACTCTGTGCGGAGTCTGCATGTTTTCCCCGTGTCTGCGTGGGTTTCCTCCCGCAGCCCAAAGGTGTGCAAATGAGGTGGATTAGTGGGTAAATTGTCCCCCCCTTGGCGGGGGAGTTTACGGCCTCGGCTCGCCACGAACCCGGAAAATCCGGCCTGAGCTTAACAGACCTTCCCGTTGTCTGTCCCTCGCCCGTTCCGATTCCTGTGGCAGGCGGGAGGGTAAAATTCCGGCCTAGAGGATCCAAGGATGTGTAGGTTAGGATTAGCTATGCACGGGGCTAGGGCGGTACGGTGGAGGGGAGATGCTCCTTCGGAGAGACGGTGCAGTCGATGGGCTGAATGACCTCCTTCTGCGGTGTAGGGATTCTGTGTAAACCTCCTAGCATGATACGTAGCCTCTTGAGCACTTGATGATGAGTGGCTGTTATATTTAGTCTATCACCATCCTGCTCCTGGACTGGGTGCCAATTTCAGTGTTGTTATTGCTATTTTTGAACGCACGCACAAAGACACATCAACACATAGACACAGGAGATAACAGTCCGACGCATCTCATTCATTAAACGGAGAGAATCACTCACTTGGTTCTCCGTCATAATTGATATTTTCCAAAAATGTGCTAGCGTGTTGGAGGTCATGACCTCCTTTTATGCAATGCGATGTGAAAACTAGGCGAGTGAGTGGGCCACATTGTTGGTGGCACGGTGGTTAGCACTGCTGCCTCACAGCTCGGGGACCCGGGTTCGATTCCCGGCTTGGGTCACTGTCTGTGTGGAGACTGCACGTTCTCCCCGTGTCTGGGTGGGTTCCCTCCGGGTGCTGCGGTTTCTTGACACAGTCCAAAGGTGTGCGGGTGAGGTGGTAAATTGATCCATGGGGGTGGGATTTTCTGCCCACGCTCCCACAAAAGCTGAAGAATCCTACCCAAGGTTACAATCCCCATGATGGGCAGGATGAGAAAATTCTGGCCTTAGTATCAGAGGTATGAGCAGGGTAAACAGGTGGTGTTATGGGGATCGGGCCTGGGTAAGATTGTTGTCAGCGCAGGTGCGATGGGCTGAATGGCCTCCTTCTGCACTGTTGGGATTCTATGAAGTACTCATATATCAGTCACATCTGAGAATGCAGTGCTCCCTCGGGTTGTGAATGGGTTTATAAGCAGGTACAAATCCCCTGTGGAAGGCATATGGAATATTACTGAATGTGATCTTACAACAGCATCAAGAGAGGCTTTTAGAGGCAATTACGGCCCTCCTACTTTCACTTTGATTTGTTAGTGACGATAACATTGATTCAGGGTGAGAGCCCTTTAGGTGACAAAGAATGCCCTGTGCCCAGGCTGGAGTAGCTATCTCATTGCCAGTCAGACGGTGTGTGATTGTTTCGATGGGGTATATATTTTCAACGTGACAGCCCAGGTCGGGATGTACAGTAAACATGTCTGCTGCTTTGCTTATTAGTCCGGAGGGACTGCCAACAAGCAAGGAGACGGCAGTCTCTTTAATGGTGTTCTGGCTGACAAAGTATTGTAGTGTTTACAATAACCAGCCTGGGCTGGAGAACACTACTGAACGGCATAATGAAGGAGACAAAGCAGCTTCTGCTCACTGGTGTTCATGCTGCTCCCTCTGAGCCAGCAGTAACTCCTAACACATCCTTACAGCATCAGGACATCCCCAGAGCACCTCTCTGCTGAAGGAAGTACACTCTGAAGTGTGGCTACTGTCACAGCAAGCACCCACAAACAGCAGCAGTGACAATGACCGGATCATCTGCTTTGATGGTGGGGTGGGGGGGGGGATAAAAATCGGGCAGGACATCTGGGACGTCGGATGTCTGCGGATGCCGGAATCTGAAACACAAATAGACTATTTGTGAGAGTGGCACGCTGGCTATCACTGCTGCCTCACACCATCAGGGACCCGGGCTCAATCCCTGGTCTTGGGTCACTGTCTGCGCGGAGTCTGCACTTTCTCCCCGTGTCTGCGTGGGTTTCCTCCGGGTGCTCCGGTTACCTCCCACAGTCCAAAGATGTGCGGGTTAGGTTGATTGGCCATGCTAAACTGACCTGAGTGTCAAGGGCATTAGCAGAGTAAATATGTGGGGCTACAGGAAAAGGGCCCAGATGGGATTATGGTCTGTGCAGACTCGATGGGCCGAATGGCCTCCTTCTGTACTGTAGGGATTCTATGATTCAATGAAAATGCTGGAAAATCTCAGTCAGCCAGACAACTGCTGCGGAGAGAGAATAGAGCCAATGTTTCGATTCTGGATCTAGACCCAAACACTGGTTCTGTTCTCTCTCCAGAAATTTTTTTTTGAACTTTATTCCAATCCAATCAAGTCAAATTCAATCCAATTCAGAGTCCCAACAAGTTGGGACATTCCTGATCCA
Source organism: Carcharhinus amblyrhynchos (assembly GCF_965287045.1). Lineage (NCBI taxonomy): Eukaryota > Metazoa > Chordata > Chondrichthyes > Carcharhiniformes > Carcharhinidae > Carcharhinus > Carcharhinus amblyrhynchos. The sequence goes on along the minus strand of NC_137332.1, from coordinate 7,739,702 downwards.
AGCTGACAAGACAGGGCTCTCTCCTTCTGTCTTGGGCTTGATCTACATGATCCAAGCTGATTGGAGTAGGCAGAGCTCCTCCTCCAAGGCTTGATCTCATCTTAACCAACAGGCCAAGATGCTGCTTTTAAAAATTGCTTCAAATGAAGCTGAAATGTAACCTAATGACTTCAACCAAGTGCATCATTTCAACACTACACTTGATCTTAGCCAAAAGGCCAAGAAGTTCTCTCTCCACAGATGCTATTAGATCTGCTGAGAATTCCAGCATTTTCCGTTTGTGCATCTGGGGAACTTCGCCGCACCTCTTCTAAATCTTCAATCTCTTACGTCCACCTTAGAAGGCAAATGGGGCCTGGGTTTAATCTTTCCCATGACAGATGATGCTTCTGGCAATGCAGCACACCCTCAGTGCTGCTTGTGATGTTCCCCCTTGCAGGTTTTGCTTTCAAGTCTCTACATAGGTCTCAAAACCCACATCCGAACTAAAGACCCGAATGCTGCAAATTGTGCCACCACCTGGAATTTTATGTACCTCATCTGTAGGAAAAACCATCCCACTCAATCATGCAGAAGGGCAAAAAGGAAAAGTGAAGGCTCAGCATGGAATGGGATACATCAGTTGGGTATTAAGGAGGTGTCAGAACCCACAAACCTTTTGCAGCATCGACAGTGGGGGTCTTTTTTTAAATCCTTCAATTGGATGGGAGTCACTGGCTGGACCAGTATTTGTTGCCCATCCCTAATTGCCCCTGAACCAAATGTCTCCTTGGCCGCTTCAGAGGGCAGCTGAGAGTCAGCCACATTGCTGTGGGTCTGGAGTCACGTGTAGGCCACACCAGGTAAGGACAGCAGATTTCTGCAGCTGCATCACAGAAAGCATTCTTTCTGGTTGTGTCACAGTTTGATATGGCTCCTGCTCTGCCCAAGACTGCAAGGGACTACAAAAGGTCATTAAAGTATTTCTTATGTTCTTATGTTCTTATATGTTCTTATGTAGCCCAATCCATCACACAAACCAGCCTCCCATCCACTGACTCTGTCTACACTTCCCGCTGCCTTGGCAAAGCACCCAGCATAATTAAGGACCCCAAATACCCTGGATATTCTTTCTTCCACCTTTTTCTGTCGGGAAAAAGATATAAAATCTGAGGTCACGTACCAACTGACTCAAGAACAGCTTCTTCCCTGCTGCCATCAGACTTTTAAATAAGAACATAAGAACATAAGAAATAGGAGCAGGAGTAGGCCATCTGGCCCTTCGAGCCTGCCCCGCCATTCAATAAGATCATGGCTGATCTGTCGTGGCTCAGTTCCACTTTCCGGCCCTCTCCCCATAACCCTTAATCCCCTCTCTTATCAAGAACCCATCAACCCGTGTCTTAAAAATATTTAGCGAGGCAGCCTCCACCACTTCAACGGGCAGAGAATTCCAGAGATTCACCACCCTTTGAGTGAAGAAGTTCCTCCTCAACTCCGTTCTAAAACGCCCCCCCTTTATCTTGAGGCTGTGCCCCCTAGTCCTACTGTCTTTTTTGAGCGGGAAGAGTCTCTCCACCTCTATCCTATCCATCCCATTCATCATCTTATACGTCTCAATGAGATCTCCCCTCATTCTTCTAAACTCCAACGAGTACAAGCCTAGTTTATTCAGCCTCTCCTCATAGCTCAACCCCCTCAACTCCGGTATCAGCCTAGTAAACCTCCTCTGCACTCCCTCCAAGGCCAAAATATCTTTGCGCAGGTGCGGCGCCCAAAACTGCACACAGTACTCCAGCTGCGGCCTCACCAATGCCCTATACAGCTGCAGCAAGACCTCCCTACTTTTATATTCAATCCCCTTTGCTATGAAGGCCAGCATCCCATTTGCCTTCCTGACCACCTGCTGCACCTGCAAGCTGGGTTTTTGCGACTCATGCACAAGGACCCCGAGGTCCCTCTGCACCGTCGCCTGCTGCAGTTTTTCGCCATGTAAGTAATAGTCCTTCCTACCATTATTCCTACCAAAGTGGACCACCTCACACTTGCCAACATTAAATTCCATTTCCACCTACCTTGCATTAAGTTGATCTTTCTCTACACCCTAGCTATAACTGTAACACTGCATTCTGTACTCTCTCGTTTCCTTCTCTATGAACGGTATGTTTCATCTGTATAGCGTGCAAGAACCAATACTTTTCACTGCATGTTAATACATGTGACAATAATAAATCAAAATTTCCTTCCCTTAAAGACAATAGTGAACCAGATGGGTTTTTCCAATAATCAGCAATGGTTTCATAGTCATTATTAATTTCGGATTTTTTTTTATTGAATTCAAATTTCACCCCGAACCCGGGGCCCCAGAGTATTACCCTAACTCTCTGAATTATGAATCGAGTAGACAATACCACCACACCACTGCCTGGGTGAGACAGAGATATGAAGTCTGAGACAGGCTCAGACGGTTGACCATATCTCCACCAAATGATGCTCTTGTGATCAACGTAAAGTTTATTTATTATTGTCACAAGTTGGTTTACATTAACACTGCAGTGAAGTTACTGTGAGATTCCTCTAGTCGCCACACTCTGGTGCCTGTTTGGGTACACTGAAGGAGAATTTAGCACGGCCAATGCATCTAATCCAGCACGTCTTTCCGAGTATGGGAAGAACCTGGACGAAAGCCATGCAGACACGGGGAGAACCTGCAAAATCCAAGCTGGGAATCGAACCCTGGTCCTTGCTGCTGTGAGACAACAGTGCTAACCACTGTGCTGCCCTAGTATCAGCTAGGGTATTGTCCTTCCTCCATTCAGTATCTTGAGTTTTCGTGCGTACACTTGGGAGGGCAGACGGGAGCTCAGTCCAACTTCTGACCTGACGGATGAGAAAGTCATATCAAAGCTCAAAGTTTTATTTTGGAATTCAAATGTTACCCTTTAGGGGGCTAGTGGCTAACTGAATGGAAAATATATTCACGCTCCATTCAAATTCTGAAGAAAATCAGAGGCCAGTTCAAATCGCTTCCTCAAGAATCGGAACTCGTTGATGGGTGTATAGTCTTTGGAAGAGAATCAATCTTCATTCATGGTTCAAAATAAACAGGCACAATGTGTAATCAATAGACCAGTCAAAGCCCAGGTACATTGAAAACAGTTCACTGCTGAAAGACTAATGATGCAAGCGCTCAGAAAGCTACACTGCAGGCTGGCCAGCCCTGCACGAGGGAGAGTACCAACATCCCGACCAAACCTTTGATTCATTTCCTGTCACCTCTTTGCCTTAGGTAGATGTTCCTGCCACAGGCTACCCCTCAGCTTCTTTGTGGCGTTTGGTGACCTGACGAACGTTGAAGGTAAAATTACAGTCGCCACTGACTGACTGGCAAGGCAGGTTAGCACAGCTGTCTCACAGCGCCAGGGACCTGGGTTCAATTCCCAGGTCACTGTCTGTGTGGAGTCTGCATGTTCTTACCCATGTCTGCCTGGGTTTCCTATGGGTGCTCGGTTTTCCTCCCACAGTCCAAAAGGCGTGCTGGTTAGGTGCGTTGACCATGCCAAATTCTCCCTCAATGTATCAGAACAGGCACCAGAGACTAGTAACTTCACAGTAACTTTATTGCAGTGTTAATATAAGCCTACCCTGTGGCGATAATAAATCAACTTAAACTTATTCCTCAACCGACATTACTAAAGCAGATTATTTTGTTTGTGGGAGCTGGCTGTGTACAAATTGGTTGCGTGGGAGTTCTACAGGAGAATAGTGATGGCATTTCCAAAGTAGTTAATTGGCTGCAAGGCGCTTTGGGTGTTGCGAACGGTGCTAGACAAATGCAGAAAGAAAGATTTGTTTCGGAGCTTTGATTCTGTACGTGTGAGGCGGAGATGCTGGCCTTGGATTGGGGTGGGCACAGTAAGAAGTCTCACAAAACCCTGTTGAGGTCCAACAGGTTTATTTGGAATCATGAGCTTTCGGAGCGCTGCCCCTTCATCAGGTGAGTGGAGGTTGGTTAACCTCATGTACTTGAGAATGTAGCCACTGTTGTAATGTAGAAATCGTGGTCGCGCTTTTACACACAGGAAGATCCCACAATGCGATACTGCCCGCCAAATAATCTCTTTGGCCTGATTCTGATTGAGCGTTAACTAAATAACAGCCTGGATGGTGGGGAGAACTCCTCCTGCTCTTCAGAATCTAAAATACAAGTCTGTTTTTGCCGGGGTCTGGGTATCTGCTTTATTAATCAGCTTAGGAATGCAGGAGATGAGGACAAATTGTCGAGGTCCAACTTGCGCTGAAGAATGGTTTATGTGAGGCTGGAGTTCAATTTTTCAAAGACTGAAGTAATAAGTTTCAACATATTGTTAGTTTCAGTTGTGCTGTTGCGATCGAGGTGAAGTGGCGATGGTTTTTTACGGCTGTGGAACATTTCAGAATGTTCCGTTGTTGCAAAAGGAAATTTATAATTGCCACAAATTTCTCCCTCTTCTCTCTCCCTCTTCCACTGCTTGCTGGGGTACCATTTAACTGGTACTAGTTGGCACCCTCACACTGGCAGAGGGTAAGTGCTTCTGAGGGTGTGTCATAGCCATGCCCTGTGTGCTTTTTGGCTGGTGTCCTGTGTCCCTGCACCTTCCGATACGAGCTGCTGGTCGTAAATCAGGGCTGCGAATTTCCCTTTCACCAAGGGCGGCGGTCAGCGCTGCTGCCTCACAGCACCAGGGACCCAGGTTCGATTCCCGACTTGGGTCACTGTCTGCGTGGAGTTTGCACATTCTCCTGGTATGCCCGCGGGTTTCCTCCGGGTGCTCCAGTTTCCTCCCGCAGTCCAAAGATGTGCGGGTTAGGTGGATTGGCCATGGTAAATTGTCCCTTAGTATCAGGGGTACTAGTTAGAGGTTCTGGAGACAGGGTTTGGGTGGGACTGCGGTCAGTGCAGACTCGATGGGACAAATGGCCTCCTTCTGCACTGTAAGGATTCGATGATTGTATGACAAATCCCAGTGGCTTCGATTGGAAAATTCCATGCGTGCACGCATTGTAAATTCCTGGCTGTCACGCAGGGGCTGGAAGTGTAGAATTTCCCGACGTGCTCCCGGGAGCGAGAAAATGGAAAATCCTACCGAGCGACTGAATCTTGGCTGGTTTTAAAAAAAAAGTTCCCCTTCTCTTTCCCTTATTAATTCCGTGGGGATGTAGACATACGTCTGCTGCAGCTGCTACAGTGAAGACATCAGTTGACTCAGCATTGACCCAGTGCTGAATCTGTGATCCTTTGGCCATGTGTGACTTTGTTATGCATTGCTGTTGGCAGCTGAACAATTTAAGGAGGTTCACAGTTGCACTCCTGAACTTTTTAAGGAGAATACCATGAGTCCTTTGAGCACCACCTCCGAACCGATGTCCGACGTGGAAATGTTTTGGTGCCAGTTTTGATCTCATGATCTGGAACATCCTTGAGATTTTTTTTTAATGCACCCTTGGGATGTGCCAGGGCATTGCTGGCATTTGTTGCTCGCCCTTGGCTGCCCCGAATAGGTGGCGACAAAGAAACGCTGCAAGCTTCAGTGGAAAGGGGATGGCCTAGTGGTAAAATCGCCAGACCGTTAATCCAGAAACTCAGCTCATGTTCTGGGGACCGGGGTTCGAATCCTGCTACTGCAAAATTCATTAAAGAAAAAGCTGGAATTAAGAATCTACTGATGAAGCCATTGTCAGAAAAACCCATCTCGTTCACTAATGTCTCCCAGGGAAGGAAATCTACCGTCCTTACCTGGTTCAGCCGATGTGTGACTCCAGAGCCACAGCAATGTGGTTGACTCTGAACTGCTTTCCAAAGTGACCAAGGGATGGGCAATAAATGTTGGCCCGGACAGTGACACCCATTTCCTATGAAGGAAAAGAAGGCAGTTTGATGGTTTGTTGAATCATTTACAGGGCAGTTCAGGGTCACAATACAATGAAGAACTTTGATTTATGCAACATCATATACAAAAGTGCTTTTGAAGTGTAGCGACAGTTGTGATATACGCAATACGACAGCCAATCTGTGCATAGCAAGCTCCCACCAAGGGTGACATGTTCACCACCAGAGAATCTTCTTGATAGAGCTGATGGTTGAAGGACAAATATCGTCTTGGATGCTGGGAGAAATTGTCCCATTTTTCTTCAACATAGTGCCATTGGAATCTTTCGCATCCGCAAAAGAAGACAGACAGAGCCTCAACTTAATGTCTGACCTGAGAAACAGCACCCCCAGCAATGGAGCACTCCCTCGGTCAGCCGAGGTATTGAGTTGATAAGGTGGCACGATAAAAGTGCCACTCTATAAGCACTTACGGGTGGCAGTGTGCTTAGCAATGTTGCTTCACGGCGCAAAAGATCCAAGTTTGATTCCAGCCTTGGGTGTCTATCTGTGTGGAGTTGGCACATTCTCCCCATGTCTGCATGGGGAGTGCCCCGGGTGCTCTGGTTTCTTCCTACAGACCAAAGATATGTGGGTTAGGTGGATTGTCCGCGGTAAACGCCCAGGTGGGTAAGACACTCTTTCGGAGAGTTGGTGCAGACTTGGTGGGCTGAATGGCCTCCTTCTGCACTGTAGGGATTCTGTGTGAGAGGGATTTGAATCCAGAATCTTCCGACTCTGAGTCAAGAGGGCTATCAAGTGAAGCCATGTCTCATGAATGATTGAAAAGTGAGTCATGTCTGGCGTGCGTATTTTCTCCCTGCAATGACCTTGAGTGAACCAGTTGTCGGTAACGGCTTGAAGAACTCAAATTTCTGCAGCGGGAATTGAACTCGCATTCTCTGAGGCTATTAGTCCTGTGATAATGAGTGCACAATTACGAGTACACTGCAGTGCTGAGTTAGCTGATAAAAATATAGAAACCAGAAGCAGAGTAGGCCATTCAGCCCCCTAAACCTGCTCCACCATTCATGATGATCATGGTTGATCATCCAAATCAATACCCTGGTCCCCTCTTCCCCCATACCCCTTTAGCCCCAAGGGCTATCTCTGATTTCTTCTTAAAATCAGACAACGTTTTGGCCTCAACTAATTTCTGTGGCAGTGAATTCCGCAGACCACTTCCACCTGGAAGGACAAGAGTAGCAGATAAATAGGAACACAACCACCTGTAAGTTCCCCTCCACACCACTCACCGACATGACTTGGAAATATATCACTGTTCCTTCACCATCGCTGGGTCAAAATCCTGGAATTCCCTCCATCATGGCATTGTGGGTTAACCCACACCATGTGGACTGCAGTGACTCAAGAAGGCAGCTCACCACCACCTTCTCAAGGGCAACTAGGGATGGGCAGTAAGTGTTGGCCAGCCAGCGACATCTATGTCCCATGAATGAATCATTTAAAAAAAAATACTAAAGACGGTCTTGATGACCTTTGTGTCATTTTCTTCGACATTGGATCCCTTGTGGACTTGTCCCTTTTTGTTTGACGCGCTCGAGACCTAACAATCATGCAACCAGCCACCATCGAGATTTGCACTAGGTTTAACCTCTCCCCCCCCACCCCCAACAAGCTCGTGAGCTCAGGCCTCTCCCATCTGACTGTTGGCATCACAAGAGTTGTTGGATTCGTTGGGGAAACATTAGCCTTAGGCCGTTCCGCAAGTCTGCTTTGTGGTGTTGCTGGTGGCTGTGTGGGAAACTGGCAGTATTTGAGCAACATAATAGAAGCTAAAGAATGACCACTTGGCAGAGTCAGTGGAGGACCGTTGGCAGCTGTGGTCCAATCTCCTAGCAACAAGTCAGGAGAGAAGGTCAACGCAAGGTGGGGAAACAAAATTGCCTTTTTATCCTTTAAGCGTCGACTCAAGAATTATTCGGGGCCGTTGCGCCGAAATAAAAAGCTGCCATTGGCTGCTGCACTAACCTACAAAATAACTGGGATTACATGTTGAAAGAACTGCAGGTAGCTGTGAGGAGCTTGGGGATTTTCGAAGGATGTGTGAAGGGTCGTATGAATAGAAGATGGTATAGTAAAGACAGGGAAGAAATACAGAGACTCGTGAAAGTCGCGACTTTGCAACCTCATGACCTCAATGTAAATTACAACCACTTGAAATATTGTCGCTGTTGTGAGATATGTATGTTGGGGGTTTGGGGTGTGTATTGCTCCTTTAAGAGTGTAGGTCAAGTGATTCCTGGGGGGAGGTGGGAGGGACGGGGGGGGATAGAATCATAGAATCCTACAGGAGGCAGTTCGGCCCATCGAGTCTGCCTGACCACAATCCCACCTAGACCCTATCCCTATAACCCCAGGCATTTACTCTAGCTACTCCCCCTGACACTAAGGGGCAATTTAGCATGGCCACTCCACCTATCCCGCACATCTGTGGACTCCGGAGCACCCGGAGGAGAAACCCATGCAGAGAGGAATACAACTGAACAGTCCAGGATAATGACAGTGATAATAAAGTGTTTCCCAGTGTTTAAGTTTACGAGGCCTCCTTCGTGGTTCTTCTTTGCTAAATAGATTTATAACAATTGTTATAATGTGTGGAAGATGGAAGCCAGTTTGCGCATCGCACGTTCCCACAAGTAACAATGATCAGATAATAAAAAACCACAATGGGTCAAATAGTCTCCTTCTGTGCAGTAAATGTAAATGAATCTGGACTTCATGAGTCTAGAGTGGCACAGTGGTAAGCACTGCTGCCTCATAGCGCCAGAGACCATGTTCGATTCTGGCCTTGGATGACTGTGCGGAGTTTGCACTCCCCATGTCTGCATGGGTTTCCTCCGGGTGCTCTGGTTTCCTCCCACAGTCGAAAAATGTGCAGCTTGGGTTGATTGGCCATGCTAAATTGCCCTTATTGTCAGCGGAATAGCAGGGTAAATATGTGGGGTGACAGGGATAGGGTGGGGTTGTGGGGGTTGGTGTATGCTCGATGGGCTGAATGGCCTTCTACTGCAGTGTAGCGGTTCTGTAATCCCACCCTCTGGTTTCCTCCCACTCTCCAAAGATGTGTAGGCTAGGTGAATTGGCCATGCTAAATTACCTCTTAGGCAGATTTAGAGAGATTTGCAGGATAAATAGGTGGGGTTACGGGGATAGGGCCTGGGTGGGATTGTGGTTGGTGCAGACTCGATGGGCCGAATGGCCTCTTTCTGCATTGTAGGGATTCTATGAGTCTATGAAAACTATTTGCTCTGGCGGGGGAGCCCAGAGCAAGGGTGTATAATGTTTAAAATTAAAGCTGTTAGAAGGAACTTCATCAACCAAAGTGAATGGAAATCTGGATGCACCATCATTGATTGAAATTGCAGTAGGACAGACTCGGGACAGCTAAATATTTCCTCCCTCCACCCTTTTCCTGGTTATATGATGAGAATGCTGAGCACCAAACGGGTTAAGAAATTTGACCTGGTTTCTTTGTGCAAATGAATGAAATTGTCGCCGTCTTATCTCAATTTGTTTCCAAACTGCTGAGCAAATAGTCATTGATTTTTGAAGTTAATTTTTTTCCAGTGATTTTCACATTTATTACCCCGCACTCTCCAGACACTTCGAGCTTGGTTGCAAGGCAGCTGTTTCCTGCTGTTGGGCAAACCGTGAGGACAGCACGCAAACTGGCACAGGTGGCACTGGGGTTAGCACTGCTGCCTCACAGCGCCAGGGACCCGGGTCCAACCCCCAACTTGGGGTCACTGTCTGTCCGGAGTTTGCATGTTCAGCCCATGTCTGCGTGGGTTTCCTCTGGGTGCTCCGGTTTCCTCCCACAGTCCGAAAGACGCATGGTTGCGTCTTTACTCAGAGGGTAGTAAGGGTGTGGAATGCCCTGCCTGCAGCAGTTGTGGACTCGCCAACTTTAAGGGCGTTCAAATGGTCAGTGGACAGGCATATGGATAACATTGGAATAGTTTAGGTTAGAGGGTCATTAGATTGGTTCCACTGGTCGGCGCAACATCGAGGGCCGAAGGGCCTGTACTGCACTATAAAGTTCTATGTTCTATGTTCTATAGTTGCGTGCATTGGCCATGCTAAACTCTCCCTCGATGTACCCAGATAGATGTTGGTATGTGGCAACTAGGGAATTTTACAGTAACTTCATTGCAGTGTTAATGTAAGCCTTACTTGCAACTAATCAATACATAAACAAGCAAATTTATTAGGGTGCCCACCCTGCCCCGATGTCATGGGAACCCAGACACTGGCCTCGCTGCTGTGCACGGGCTTCAACTTCAGCACCAAAGCTGTTTTACTTTCCACATTTCTCTGCTACCAAACTGTGCCCCTCTTTGAAACCATTCGCTCCGGACAGTCGAGCTTTGTGGTACAGAAGGAGCTCTTTTGGTTCACTGCGGCTCAGCCGACTGTCTGAAAAAGTGGTGTAATTCGACCCTCTCCCTGACTGGGATTTTCCAGTCCCGCTGCATCGTCACGGGCGGGACAGGAAAATTTGGGAGAGTGACCCGAAGTCAGTTGGTGCCCACCACTGCCAAGGTCAAAGAATTCAGCTCCCTGATGCTCAGTCCCAAACACTCTCCGATTTTAGCTATGAGGAGAGATTGGATAAACTCAATTTGTTCTCACTGGAACGACAGAGGTTGAGGGGTGATCTGATAGAGGTTTACAAGATTGAGAAGGGCATGGACAGAGTGGATAATCAGATGTTCTTTCCTAGGGTAGAAAGGTCAAGTATTCGGGGACATAGGTTTAAGGTGCATGGGGAAAAGTTTAGTGGAGATGTGCGAGGCAAGTTTTTTACACTGAGGGTTGTGAATGTCTGGAATACACTGCCTGGGGAGGTGGTGGGAGCAGATACGATAGCGTCATTTAAGGAGCGTCTAGCCAAATACATGAATAGGGATGGGAATGGAAGGGTACGGACTCCGTCAGTGCATATGGTTTTAGTTTAGGCAGACATCATGATCGACGCAAGTTTGGAGAGCCAAAGGGTCTGTTCCTGTGCTGTACTGTTCTTTGTCCTTTGTTATGTCCTTTTGACTTTCTTAACCAATGGTCTGAACCATCCTTTAATTCAGCGGTGCTGCCTTCCAGATCATCATAAGCCACTGAGTAACAAAAGGCGGGATTTTCGGAGCCCACTGTCCCCTCTGCTCTGTACTTTCCAGCAGAGGACTCTTGTCCTTGGCTGCACGTTGGGGTTATCCAGTCCCGCCAGTGGTAGTTTGTGTGGCTGGCAACTCTCCACCGCGGGGAGTGGGCAGTGGGGGGAGAGCGATGGGGGGAGGTGGAAGGTGGGGAGCGGAATCGCCATTGGCAGAACCAGAAATACCCTGTTGGCAGGAAGAGCTGGAAAAATATCAGCCCATAATCTCACCTCGGTTTAATGTTTATTTATGAGTGTCACAAATAGGCTTACCTTAACACCGCAACAAAGTCACTGTGAAAATCCCCTAGTCGCCATACTTTGACAAAGGGTAATCTGGACTCGAATCGTCAGCTCTTTTCTGTCCTTACAGATGCTGCCAGACCTGCTGAGATTTTCCAGCATTTTGTCTTTTGGTTTCGGAGTCCAGCACCCGCAGGAATTTGCTTTTCTTCTGCCTACCTGAGTCCATTATCACATTGTCTCACTGTGTACCCAGCTAGAATTCTTCATCATCTGACACCACCACCCCCCCCCCACCCCCACTCCCCTCCCCACACCTCCCACCACCACTGTCAGTGAGAACAGAGAATTTGGCACTCAGCCAACACCTCATTCACTGCAGCGGGATCGGAGAATCCCAGCCATAGGTGAGGTCAGAGAATTCCAGCCCTCTGCGTGGAAACTTGCTGTGCACACGTTGGCTACAAGAGTGACTACACTTGAAAAGTCCCCCATTGGCTCTGAAGCACTTTGGGACATCCCACGACAGTGAAATTTGCTCCATAAAGGCAAAGTTAAACCAGCCTCCCATCCATTGACTCTGTCTCCACTTCCCACTGCCTTGGCAAAGCAGCCAGCATAATTAAGCAACCCACGCACCCTGGACATTCTCTCTTCCATCTTCTTCTGTTGGAAAAAAGATACAAAAGTCTGAGGTCACGTACCAAGCGACTCAAGACCAGCTTCTTCCTTGCTGCCATCAGACTTTTGAATGGACTTACCTTATATTAAGTTAATCTTTCTCTACACCCTAGCTATGACTGTAACACTACATTCTGCACTCTCTCCTTCTCTATGAACAGTATGCTTTGCCTGTGCAATGCGCAAGAAACAATACTTTTCACTGTATGCTAATACCTGTGATAATAATAAATCAAATCAAATCCAAATCTTTCTTCCTTCCAGTTTGCTGCCCAGCATTTCCCCCTCCCTGTGAACCAGCCTCAGAAGGATCGACAAGTATACTGCCAAGTGCCTTTCACAGTTGAATTGGGTGCAACGTGAATAGTTCAGGCATCCACCCACCACTGCCTTTTGCAGAATTTCTGGTGCCAGCCACTTGAATGGGTTTGAAATTGGGCTTTTCCAGTCTTTGAGATGTGGCATTGTCGTTTTTCTTTCTGGATTAGTGGAGTAATTTATTACACGGCAAACAGCAGCGCTTGCTTACCTGTCGCAACTCTGTGATCGCATTTCAGTGCGTTCAGCGAAGCAGCTCAGTAACCATTAGAATGATTAATCTGGATACCTTGCTGCAAAAGAGTTGCACCCAGTAGTGCAGGGTGGGGTGGGGTGGGGTGGGGAGGGTGGAAATGAGCTCATGGTTGATCCATCTAACTTTTAAGGTAATAATCTGTCAATTTTAAGGGTTTGTTCTCTCGGCCAGTCCAGAACGTTGCCCTCCTGCTTGAGAAAGCTCAGCCTTATTAAAGAACAAGTTGTTTTTCTCATTAGATATTTATCTCCGGGCAGTGATAGACCTGAGACATGTCGCTCTGCTGATAAGAATGAGCATGCTGCTTTGATAGGCCAGGTGTGACTTTTTTTTAAAAAAAAGTCAATATTTGAGGTGGTGTGTTTAAAGATAGGAGGCTGAAGAATGCGCAACGGAGCACGTTATCAAATTAAATGTCCCAGAAACAGGGAGGATGTCATTGCCAGATGAAGTCGGCAGTTACGCCCGGAGGAGATTAAATCTTTACAGCCTTTCATCCCACTGCTTTCCCAAATTAGGGATATATTCTTCTTCTTGTGGACCTTGTCTGGCGTGTTTGCTGGTTGCGTGGTGAAAGGTTACAGTCCTCCTCCACCAACGCTCCCGCAGTATTCTCCATTCCTCACCTGAGGATGTTGACTCGCGCTGGGGTGCGGGTTACGAGAATATTGTTTCCAATCGCTTCAGCCGTCTTCATGTATGATTCCCTACACTTAAACCCAGTTCTGACTTTCCTCTATTTTTGCAAGTAGAGGCGTGGATGCATTTATGGAACCTTTAAGAGTACAAGATGAGGCCATTTGGCCCATCTCCTAAGCCAGAATTGTGGTTTCATGTCCCATTTAGGATGTTGCTAATTTTGGGGGGGGCGGGGTTGGCACGGTGGCACAGTAGTTAGCAGTGCTGCCTCACAGCGCCTGGGATCTGGGTTCAACATCTCGGGTCACTGTCTGTGTGGAGTGTGCATGTTCTCCCCGTGTCTGCGTGGGTTTCCTCCGTGTGCTCCGGTTTCCTCCCACAGTCCAAAGATGGGCAGATTAGGTTGGCTATGATAAATTGACCCTAGTGACGGGGGACTAGTAGAGTAAATATGTGGGGTTACGGGAATAGGACCTGGGTGGGATTATGGTTGGTACAGACTCGATGGGCTGAAAGCCCTTCCTCTGCAGAGTCGGGATTCTATTCTATGATTCTAAGTTTCTGTGCTTGTTCCCTGTAAGAGCAATTAGAATTGTAGAATCCCTACAGTACAGAAGGAGGCCATGTGGCCCATCGAGCCTGAACTAACAACAATCCCACCCTACCCCACGTATTTACCCTGCTAATCCCCCTGAAACTAGGGTCAATTTAGTATGGCCAGTCAACATAACCCACACACCTTTGGATTGTGGGAGGGAGGGAACCAGAGCACCCAGAGGAAACCCATGCAGACGCGGGGAGAATGTGCAGACTCTGCACAAACAGCCGAACCCGGGTCCTTTGTGCTGTGAGGCAGCAGTGCTAACCACTGTGCCATGGTGCTTGCTCCCTCTCCTCTTTTCCCCAGAGCCCTGTGAACCGATCCTCATCAAAAAGTGCTCCAATTCTCTTTCCGAAGCTCTGACTGAACTTGCCTCTAACATGCTGTCCAGCAGTGCATTCCCGATCCTAAATCCTCACCATGTAAGAGAGATTTTCCTCAGGTCGCCACTGCTTCTTTTGCCAGTCACCTCGTCAGTGCTGTCTGGTTCTTGTTCCTTCCATTAAGGGAATGCCATGGTGACACAGAGGTTAGCACTGCTGCCTCACAGCGCCAGGAGCTTGGGTTTGATTCCCACCTTGGATCACTGTCTGTGTGGAGTTTGCATGTTGTCCCCATGTCTGCATGGGTTTCCTCCGGGCACTTCGGTTTCCTCACACAGTGCAAAGGCGTGCAAGTCAGGTTGAATAGCCATGTTAAATTAACCCTTAGTATCCCAAGATGGATACATTGGGGGATTACCAGGGTAAATAAGTGGGGTTATAGATAAGACTGGGCAAGATTCGGTGTAGATACGATGGGCTGAATGGCCTCCTTCTCTGTTGTAGGGATTCGATGTTCTTCCCCGTTTACCCAGTCCAGACTCTCACTCATATACGTGTATAGAAACACACACACAAGAAGTAAATGGTAGGCCATTCAGCCCTTTGAGTTGGTTCTGCTGTACAATACTATTATGGCTGACTCTCTAACTCAACACAACCCCCTAAGCTATCTCCAAATCCCTTTAATTCCAATTCGTGTCATTGTAAATCATTGTACACGTGTACACAAGTTCCAAACCTGGGCAACATGTTATTCTCTCAACGTTCAGTTTATCTCCCTGTGTCACTGATATCTACAGCAATGGCCGATAGACAATGAGACGGGTCACCCCCATTCAGAAATCGACACTGGGGACCTTCCCTGTGTCAAGGCACTGAGGTCAAATGTAGCACATTTAAAAAAAAACACACAGGAGTGTCAAAGCCTCCATGTGGAACCTGTTGCTGGCTCTCATGTTAATGGTTAATCGCTCTGCATTGTTCTGTCTTGTACTCTGCACTGGTAGCAAAGGGTCATTTAATAAGTGATTACGGGTGTCATCCCACTGGCATCTGATAGTCGTAGGATTCCTACGGTGCAGAATGAGGCCTTCGACCCTTCAAGTCTGCACTGACAACATTCACACACTGGCCCCATGCCCGTAACCCCATGTATTTTCCCTGCTAGTCTCCCCTGACACTAAGAGGCAGCTTGGCTTGGCCAATGCACCTAACCTGCACATCTCACCTGAACCACATTGCATTCATTGCTTTCGCACAGATGTCACTGGTTGGCGCCATGATTCAGAAAACTGCTGAAGTCTTCCTTTAAGTGTGTCCCACCACTGGCACAGAGATGGGTGGTGGCACTCCGCGTGTCACTTTCTGCTGACAGTCTTAGAACATAGAACACAGAAAAGCTACAGCGCAAACAGGTCCTTCGGCCCACAAGTTGCGCCGATCACATCCCTACCTACCAGGCCTATCTATAACCCTTAATCCCATTAAATCCCATGTACTCATCCAGAAGTCTCTTAAAAGACTCCAGCGAGTTCACCTCCACCACCACTGACAGCAGCCGATTCCACTCACTCACCACCCTCTGAGTGAAAAACTTACCCTTGACATCTCCTCTGTACCTGCTCCCCAGCACCTTAAACCTGTGTCCTCTCGTAGCGACCATTTCAGCCCTGGGAAAAAGCCTCTGAGAATCCACCCTATCTGTTCCTCTCAATATTTTATAAACCTCAATCAGGTCGCTTCTCAATCTTCATCTCTCCAGGGAGAAAAGACCGAGCTCCCTCAACCTATCCTCATAAGGCATGCCACCCAATCCAGGCAACATCCTCGTAAATCTCCTCTGCACCCTTTCAATAGCTTCCACATCTTTCTTGTATTGAGGCGACCAGAACTGCGCACACAGTACTCCAAGTGGGGTCTGACTAGGGTCTTATACAGTTCCAAAGATATGTGGGTTAGGTGGATTGACCATGCTAAATTGCCCCTTAGTGTCAGGGGATTAGCAGGGTAAATATGTGGGGCTACGGGTATTGGGTCTGGGTAGGATTGTGGTTGGTGCAGACTCAATGGGCTGAATGACCTCCTTTTGCACTGCAGGGATTTTATGGTTCTATGATTCTAAAACTAATACCCTGGGGTCAGAGCTTCGTATTCCACTGCTTCTGGAAGAATTTCAATTCAAGTCATATATAATGGTTTGATTCCCGGCCTTGGGCCTCTGTCAGTGTGGAGTTTGCATGTTCTCCCCATGTCTGCGTGGGTTTTCTCCGAGTGCTCCGGTTTCCTCCTACAGTCCAAAGATGTGTGGCTTAGGTGGGTGCAAAGAAGCAAGAAAACAGACATTATTTTGTAAATTGAGTTTGTGTCTTTATATACCCTGTTTGTGAACAGAACTCCCACTTACCTGACAAAGGTGCAGCGCTCCGAAAGCTAGTGGCTTCTGCTACCAAATAAACCTGTTGGACTTTAACCTGGTGTTGTAAGACTTCTCACTGTGTTAACCCCAGTCCAACGCCGGCATCTCCACATCGTAGGGGGATTGGCCATGGTAAATTGCCCCTTGGTGTCAGGGGGATTTGGAGGGTGAATAGGTGGGGCTAAGGGGACAAGGTTAGGATGGGATTGTCATTGGTGCGGGCTGAATGGCCTCCTTCTGCACTGTCAGGATTCTGGGACTCTGTAACTCAGTCTTAACTGTGCATCAAACCTGCAACCTCCTCCAGCTGCCTAGTTCAATGTCACACTGAGCGGTGCATTTAACCAATTAAGCCACCGTGGGAGCTGCGTTCTAACCTTTTGTGAATGCAGGATGTCAACTGCATTAGGGTTAAATTTGCAGAATAAACCCTTGTAAACCTGGGATGCTGGCCCGGAGCCAATGTAAATCCATCCCTTGCCTGGAAACAGCTGTCCGACTGGCAGTGCCGCGGTGCGAACCCTTCTGGGCCCGAAACTGGTCAATGATCTAATTGTGAATGTTGCAGCATGACACACCAACACTCGCACGTGCATTTGGTTTAGTCGGCTAAGTGTGGCCCTATTGTGGGGTAACACATCATGAATTATTCTTGGAAGGCCCTGACTTTATAAAGTGGATGAAAGTGTGCGCGTTGCGACTGGATGAGGCCCAATTAAAAGCGGTGGGGATCATTAAAAGTTAAAAAAGTGTCGGCTTGGCTCAGTTGGTGGCACTCTCGCCTCTGGGTCACAGGGTTACGGGCACATATACCAGCCCAGCACTTGAGCACATCATCCGTCTCTTTTCATTTGTTTCCTGCCTTTGTGTCTTTGACCAAGCAATTCCGCTTTGGGGGCAATTAGGAAATTTCCTCCAAAACGCGCTGGTCAGACAGTACTTCGTGTTTCTGTCAAGGTTAATTTGCATAATTGTGACTGGAAGTTCTTCCTAGGATGCAAGCGACGCCTGTCATCTGAACAAAAACAAAACACTTTTAATAAGGATGTGCTGTCCTGCATTTGTGAGTAACTTGATTTTAAAATAACGTAGAACATAGAAAAACTACAGCACAAACAGGCCCTTCGGCCTACAAGTTGCGCTGATCATATCCCTCCCTACTAGGCCTACCTACAACCCTCAATCCTATTAAGTCCCATAGCTTAAAAATAACGGCGCTGAACTACTTAAATAATTTTGCTCTTGTGAGTCAGTTCCTGGTGAATTAAACACTTTTTTAAGGTGAAAAAAGAAACCTTTCAAATCTGCTGGCGGGGGATTCTAAAGATGTGCGGGTTAGGTTGATGGGCCGTGTTAAATTGACCCTCAGGCTCTGATTTTAGTGGCAGGGCCTCTCCGAAATCGGAGGGTGGCGGGGGAGGGGGGTGGTGGGGGTGGGCGGGTGAGGCTCGCAGGACGGCATTCCCCGTTGGCCTCGGGCACGATCTGATGAGCCTCGGGCAGCCGAGCCGGTAAAAGCAGGGGCCTTAGTGTCAGAGAATTAACAGGCTAAGTACATGGGGTCACGGGGATAGGGTGGGATTGCGGTTGGCGCAGGCTATCAAAGGGCCGAATGGCCTCCTTCTGCACTATCGGGAGTTGATGATCCCATGAGTGCGCCTCAGAAAACAAGTGTGATTTGAAAATCCTTGCCAAACCTGCAGGATTGGTGGAATTTTGGCTGGCAGGGTATGACCAGTTTTGTGGGCGGATTTAACCTGGTTGAATTGGATCTTAAACCAGTGCAAAAGGCTGTGCAGAAGATGAACCCAAGTTGTCTGGGTCTAATGCTGCTTTGACGCTTACAACTCCTAATTTGATTTGATTTGATTTATTATTGTCACATGTATTAGTATACAGGGAAAAGTATTGTTTCTTGCGCACTACACAGACAAAACATACTGTTCATGGAGAAGGAAAAGGGAGGGTGCAGAATGTAGTGTTACAGTCACAGCTAGGGTGTAGAGAAAGATCAACTTAATGCGAGGTAGTTCCACTCAAAAGTCTGATGGCAGCAGGAAAGAAGCTGTCCTTGAGTAGGTTTTTTTCCCCGACAGAAGAAGGTGGAAGAGAGAATGTCCGGGTGTGTAGGGTCCTTAATTATGCTAGTTTCTTTTCCAAGGCAGTAGGAAGTGTGGACAGAGTCAATGGATGGGAGGCTGGTTTGTGTGATGGGTTGGGCTTCACTCACGACGTTTGTAGTTTCTTGCGGTCTTGGGCAGAGCAGGAGCCCATACCAAGCTGTGATACAACCAGAACGAATGCTTTCCATGGTGCATCTGTAAAAGTTTGTGAAAATCATAGCTGATCTGCCAAATTTCCTTCGTCTTCAGAGAAAGTTGAGGCATTGGTGGGCTATCTTAACTATAGTTTCAGCATGGGGGGGACCAGGATAGGTTGTTGGTGATCTGAACATAAGAACATAAGAAATAGGAGCAGGAGTAGGCCATCTACTCCTTTGAGCCTGCCTGCCACTCAATAAGATCATGGCTGATCTGAAGTGGATCAGTTCCACTTTCCCGCTTTCTCCCCATAACCCTTAATTCCCCTGTCTATCAGAAATCTATCTACCCGTGACTTAGATATATTCAATGAAGTAGCCTCCACCACTTCAATGGGCAGAGAATTCCAGAGACTCACCACCTTTCAGTGAAGAAGTTCCTCCTCAACTCCATTCTAAACTGGCCCCCCTTTTTTTGAGGCTGTGCCCTCTAGTTCTGTTTTCCTTTCTAAGTGGAAAAATTCTGTCTACCTCTACCCTACCTAGCCCCTTCATTACCTTGTAAGTCTCTATGAGATCCCTCCTCAGCCTTCTAAACTCTAACGAGTACAGGCCCAGTCTATTCAATCTCTCTTCATAGGCTAACCCCCTCATCTCCGGTGTCAGCCTGGTGAATCTTCTCTGTACTCCCTCCAAGGCCAATATATCCTTTCGCAAATAAGGGGACCAAAACTGCACACAGTACTCCAGTTGCAGCCTCACCACCTGGACACCTAAAAACCTAAAACCCCATGGCCCTTTGGCTTGGTTTGGTCACTTTTGCTGGGCCCAGAACCTTTCTTCTTTTTCTCTGAAGTGAGTGACTGCTGCTATGTCGGGAAACGCAACAGCCATTTTTGCAGACGGGACAGTCCAGCAAATGATAACGAGACGAATAGCCAGTCAGCCTTGTTTGGTTGGTTTCTCTGGAGAAACATTTTGACCAGACTACAGTATCAGTAGTAGCCACTTGAGTAAGCAGACTGGCCTTGGCTGAGCAGGTTCTGATTGGATGGTTTCCACAGCCGGTCAGACATGGGGGCTGTTACTTGAAACACACTCAGTCACAAATTATATGGTCAGCTTTGTAAATAAAGATATGATGTGATCTTTTTGTTATCTGCGTTGTCTAATTACAGAAGTGTCTCTGAGAGGAATGCCCCTCATAGTCACTGTAACACTGTCAACAAAAGTTCCCCTATTGGTTTTAAGCCTATCATATATTTGAATTGAATTGGTTAATTTGATCTGCTAATGCCGCATGTATTGTGATGCAGTGAAAAGTATGGTTTCTTGCGAGCTGTGCAGAAAAAAAACATACCGTTCATAGCTTAGTTTTATAATTTTATTTATTACTGTCACAAGTCAGCTATGAAGTTACTGTGAAAATCCCCCAGTCGCCACACTCCGGGAACACTGAGGGAGAATTTAGCACGGCCAATGCACTTAACCAGCATGTCTTTTGGACTGTGGGAGAAAACAGAAGCACCCCGAGCAAACGCAGACATGGGGAGAACATGCAGACTCCGTACGGACAGTGACCCAAGCCGGAAGATAGGGGTAGGAGGAGGCCATTTGACCCTTTGAGCCTGCTCCGCCATTCATCACGAACGTGACTGACCGTCCAACTCAATAGCCTAATCCTGCTTTCCCCCCATAACCTTTGATCCCATTCACCCCAAGTGCTATATCCAGCCGCCTCTTGAATACATTCAGTGTTTTGGCATCAACTACTTCCTGTGGTAATGAATTCCACAGGCTCACCACTCTTTGGGTGAAGAAATGTCTCCTCATCTCCATCCTAAATGGTCTACCCCAAACCATCAGACTGTGATCCCTGGTTCTGGGCACCCCCACCATTGGGAACATCCTCCCTGCATCTACCCTGTCCAGTCCTGTTGGAATTTTGTAAGTCTCTGTGAGATTCCGCACCCCACCCCCCGTCATTCGTCTGAACTCCAGTGGAAACAATCCCAACCTTGTCAATCTCTCCTTATACAAATCAAGCCCTGGCTCTGTGAGGCAGCTGTGCGAAACATTGTGCCACTGTGCCTCCCCAAAGAAAACGTCGACAAGCTAACATTGCTATTTGCCTAATGAAAGTGGGTGATTTTGTAAAACAAAAGAAAAAGAAAGAAGAGAAAGAATTACATCTACATAGCACCTTTCACGTCCACTGGATGCCTCAAAAGCACTTTACAGCCAAAGAACTACAGCTGGAGTACTGTGTGCAGTTTTGGTCGCCGCGCTTGCGCAAGGATATTTTGGCCTTGGAGGGGGTGCAGAGAAGGTTCACTAGGCTGATACCGGAGATGAGGGGGTTGGACTATGAAGAGAGACTAAATAGACTGGGTCTGTACTCGTTGGAGTTTAGAAGGATGAGGGGGGATCTTATAGAGACGTATAAGATAATGAAAGGGATGGATAGGGTAGAGGTAGAGAGATTCTTCCCGCTTAGAAAGGATAGCAGGACTAGAGGGAACAGCCTCAAGATAAGGGGGGTGGAGCAGTTTAGATCAGAGTTGAGGAGGAACTTCTTCACTCAAAGGGTGGTGAATCTCTGGAATTCTCTGCCCGTTGAAGTGGTGGAGGCTAACTTGCTAAATATATTTAAGTCACGGGTAGATAGGTTTTTGACAGACAGGGGAATTAAGGGTTATGGGGAGAAAGCGGGAAAGTGGAACTGATCCACTTCAGATCAGCCATGATCTTATTGAATGGCAGGGCAGGCTCAAAGGGCTAGATGGCCTACTCCTGCTCCTATTTCTTATGTTTTATGTGACGTGCAGTCACTGCTGTAATTTAGGAAACACGGACACCAGTTTGTTATGGTGAGTTCCCACATGCAGCGATGGCCAGACAATTTGACTTTCGTGATGCTTTTTGAGGCCAAAACACTGGTGACCAAGATAACTTCTATGCTGTTCTCTGAACTAGTGCCATCCGTCCCCGTCCTCCCCTCTCTCCTCAGGATGGCAGATTGAGCTTTGGTTTATAGGAAAGAGTTTAACGAGATGAATTTGTTTCAATTTAAAGCGCCACTACCCATTAGTAGTCCTCACTTCCATGTGACCTTCCCAGTTCTCTATGCGCTGCCCAAACTGCCTCTTGGATATTCACAGTCAGAAGTCTCACAACACCAGGTTACAGTCCAACAGTTTTATTTGGCAGCAAACGCCACTAGCTTTCGGAATGCTGTTCCTTCGCTGTTCTGAAGCCAGTGGCATTTATTACCAAATAAACCTGTTGGACTTTAACCTGGTGTTGTGAGACTTCTTACTGTGTTTACCCCAATCCAATGCTGGCATCTCCACATCATGGATATTGTCAGTTTCCTTAAGTTCTCCATTAATGGCCCTGTCTTCGGCTGCCTAGGCTCAAAGTTCTGGAATTCTTTCCTTAAACCTCCTCTGGCTTTTCACACGCTCCTTAAAATCTATCCTCTTTGACTTGGTTTTGGGCGTAGTGGTTAGCACTGCTGCCTCACGGCACCAGGGACCCAGTTTGATTCCGACCTCAGTTCACTCTCTGGTTTAAAGGCTAATTTATTAGTAGGCTTACATTAATACTGCAATGAAGTTACTGCGAAATTCTCCCAGTCGTCACACTCCGGTGCCTGTTCGGGTACACTGAGGGACAATTCAGCGTGGCCAATGCACCTAACGAACACATCTTTTGGACTGTGGGGGGAAACTGGAAGCTGGAGGAAACCCATGCAGACACGGGGAGAATGTGCAAAGTCCACAGACTCAGTGACCCAAGACGGTAATACGAGTCTGGGTCCCTGGACCCTGTGAGGCAGCAGTGTTAACCACTGTGCCCCCGTACCTCCTCTGGCTTTTCACATGCTCCTTAAAATTTATGCTCTTTAATTTGTTTTCAGTTAGTGATCCTAATATCCAAGTGGTGCAGTGGTTAGCGCTGCTGTCTCACAGTGCCAGGAGCCCGAGTTTGATCCTGGCCTCAGGTCACTGTAGGTGCGGAGTTTGCAAGTTCTCTCTGTGCCTGCGTGGGGTTCCCCTGCGGGCTTTGGTTTCCTCCCACACTCCAAAGATGTGCGGGTTAGGTGGATTGGCCCTGCTATGTTGCCCCTTAGTGTCAGGGAAATTAGTAGGGTAAATACATCGGGTTACAGGGAGAGGGCCTGGCTGGGATTGTGCAGGCTCAATGGGTTGAATGGCCTCTTCTGCATTGTAGAGATTCTGATGTCTCCTTATGTGGCTCCTTGAGAAATGTCGCTCGATGAAGCTCCTGTGAGGTGCCTGGGGGCATCTTACCTTGTTAGAGATGCCAGATAAAGGGACGTTCTTGTACTGCAGAATTACACATTGTCATTCTGCACCTTCAAGAGTTAATTAGCAGGTTCCAAGGTGCGGTAAAGATGGGAGGCTTCAGGCATGCGTCATCAGAAGGGCCAAAAATGAAGTGTACGCTGAACACTCCAGGGTACCGATGTCAATCAGGTCGGTCTGGTTGCTGAGATAATGGTGATTTAAAACTGGGTTGCCGGCAAGGGCAGTTTAGGCCAGAATCGCAGACTGTCTTAAAGACAGACTGACTCTGTAATGAGAAGGCGGCAGGGTTGGTATGTTGGAAAGCTCATCTGTAATGGGGCAGAAGGTTTTCTAAATCTGATCTTGTGTTGTGATCTTCTCTGAGGAACCCACGTCGAAACCCCCAGGATGAAAGCCCCATCAGCGGCAAATCACTCAAAACACCCACGTTCGCCGAACGTCAAAATAAGAGGATCTTTTAAAAAAGGATCAATTTGACTTGGATGTAAACATAACAAAATCTACCCCTTTTATGTCTTAATACATTTTGCCTCGGAACTATATTTAATGGGATAATTCTATTAATCCATCAATCATTGGAGTATGAGGTAAAATGCATTTGTCATAAACATTACGTTCACTTTGCCACATAATTTCTGACATTAATTCATCCCTCGAAAAAGTTTACAGTGTTTTAGAGTTTGTGAGGACTGCACATTCAATTTAATCATGGTGCAATGGCACAGCGGTTAGCATTGCTGCCTCACAGTGCCAGGGTACCGGGTTCAATTCCCGGCTTGGGTCACTGTGCAGAATCTGCTCTGTTCTCCCCGTGTCTGTGAGGGTTTCCTCCGAGTTCTCCAGTTCCTCCCACACACGTGCTGATTGGGTGAATTGGCCGTGCTAAATCCTCCCTCGGTGTACCCAAACACTCGCTGGAGTGTGGCGACTCGGGGATTTTCACAGAAACTTCCTCGCAGTGTTAATGTCAGCCTACTTCTGGCAGTAAATAAACTTAATAAAGCGCTTGCAGACCACGTATGGCTTTGTTCTTGAGTTAAGTCAGATGACGTGTGTGACTTTTTAAAGTGACTATGGGCTTGCTCGCTATGCTTCTGCTGCTGAACTGGAGAGATTTTCAATATGTCCTGCTCCTTTAACAAACATTTGAATCTCACTGATTTAAGTTCTGATGTCTGATAAAGCTTGAAATGTAAAAAATTTTCCAGCACAGACGCAATTGCTGCTGATAAGTAAATTTGCAGGTTGAATAACATATACAGGGACATTGGCTTTAGGGGCAAGGGAGGCCATTCAGCCCTCTGAGCCTGTTCTGTCACTCAATCATGGCTAATCTGGTTATGGTCTCAGCTCCATTTTGCCGTCTGCATCCCCTCCATCTCATCTTACCTTGACTCCCTTTGTCTATCTCAAATCTAATTCTACATTGAATAAATTCTTTGACCCAGCCTGCCGTGCTTTCTGGGGCTGAGAGGTTCACATGCTAACAACACGTTAAGGGAAAAAGAATCCTCCTCATCTCTGTCTAAAATGGTAGACCTCTTACTCTTAAACTGTGCTCCCTGGCTTTATTCTCTGCAACAAGGGGTCAGTTTGGCTCAGTTGGCTGGAGGGCTAGTTAGCACTGCAGAGTAATGCCAACAGCATGTGTTCAAATCCTGCACTGGCTGAGATTATTCATGAAGGCCCCACCTTATCAACGTTGACCCTCATCTGAGCTATGGTAGATCTCAGGTTAACTCACCATCAGTCAGGTCTCCCTCGCTCAAAATGGTGGGCAGCCTACAGTCACCAGGATCCATGGAGCCTTTACCCTTACGAACCCCCTCAGGATCTTATATGTTTGCATCAGGTCACTTCTCATTCTTCTACACTCCAGTGGGCACGGTATGGAACCTTTTTATTCAGAAGGTGGGGAGAGAGCAGCAAGACAAAACAAAAGGGTTGCGAGAGATTGAACGGATCGATAGAGGCTGGTCGGCCAGTGAACAAGAGGTGATGGAGACTGTGAAGTTTGTTTTGATTCAGTCTTGGGATGTGGGCGTCGCTGGCTGGGCCCACATTTATTACCCATCCCTAAGGGAATTTAAGAATCAACCACATTGCTGCAGCCCTGGAGTCATGTATTGGGCAGATCAGGTCAAGGCAACAAATTTCCATCCCTAAAAGACATTAGTGAACCAGATGGGTTTTTCCGACAATTGACAATAGCTTCATGGTCGTCATTAGACTGCTAATTCCAGATTGTTATTTGGTTCAAATTTCACCATCTGCTATGGTGGGATTCAAACCCAGGTCCCCAGAGCATTGCCCTGGGGTCTCTAGATTACTTGTCGAATGACAATACCACTGCCAACCCCTCAAGTGGAATGTTTTGGATGAAAGCACAGTGAAAGGAATTACACCCTAATGATACAGTTCCGGAACGACTTAGCACATTGCATTTTAGAAAATTGGATCGGTTTGTTTACTGGGAATTCTCCAATCTTCCCCATTTGTGCTATTCACTGTGCCCAGACAATGCCAGTGTACCAGAGCGGAAATCCAAAACTAGGGGCATAGGTTTAAGGTGCAAGGGGCAAGGTTTAAAGGAGATGAACAAGGCAAGTCTTTTTACACAGAGAGTGGTGGGTGCTTGGAACTCGCTACTGGGGAAGGTACTGGAAGCGGATACAATAGTGACTGTTAAGGGGAGTCTTGATAAATGAATGAATGAATCGGATGGGAATGGAGGGATATGGTCCTGGAAGAGTAGGGGGTTTTAGTTCAGTTGGGCAGCATGGTCGGTGCAGGCTTGGAGGGCCAGAGGGCTTTTCCTGTGCTGTAATGTTCTTTGTCCTTTGTTCATAATCTCCTTAAAGATTTCTAGCAGTGAGATCTAAAGCACGGATATCTAGATCTTTGCAAGTGGGAACACATTTTAAAGCCATCAAAAAGCAAAAGGGATTTGTAGCTTTTTAAGCACTGCTTCATTTCTGGTGATACAGCATGCATTGAGTCAATTTGAGCACTTCGAGAACCCGGGATAATTGGTCTAGGACCAATGAGGTAGCGGTTTGAGAGCTGAGGGAGAGGGAATGTGAGGAAGGATGTGCTGGTGAGGGACATGGAGCAAAAAGGAAAGGGCAAAAGGAGAGGAGAAGATCAGAGGTGAAGAGACAGAACAGTGGAGAGAGAATGTGAATGCGAGTGAGCTGTTGCTACTTCACGGAGTCTGAGCTTTTGAATTCTCTGTCTTTTGTATCTCTGCTTTTGTAATAATGGACAATGGTTGTACATTCTGTTTCAATTCACTAATTATCTGTGTGGAATTCTCTGGCATTTCAACTTATTATTTTCAACATTTTTTCAATCTTCTATTCCTTTTAAAACAAATACCTGCTCGGACTGGGCCTCGACAATTGCTACATATTTTAGAACCATAGAATCCCTACAGTGCAGATAGAGACCATTCAGCCCATCAGGTCGGTACTGGCTCTTGTCTGCCCCTCCCTGCACCTTGTTCTCGTAACCCTGCTCATTTACCATGGCTAATCCACCTAACCTACACATCTTGGGACACTAAAGGGCAATTTTAGCATGGCCGATACACCTAACCTGCACATCTTTGGACACTAAGGGTCAATTTATCACAGCCAGTCCACCTAACCAGTACATCTTTGGACTATGGGAGCAAACTGAAGCACCTGGAGAAAACCCTTGTAGATGTAGGAAGAACGTGCAAACTCCAAAGGGCGGCATGGTGGCACAGTGGTTAGCGCCGCTGCCTCACAGTGCCAGGGATCTGGGTTCAATTCCGGCCTCGGGTCACAAGCTGTGTGGAGTTTGCACGTTCTCCCCGTGTCTGCGTGGGTTTCCTTTGGGTGCTCTGGTTTCCTCCCACAGCCCAAAGGTGTGTGGGCTAAGTTGATTGGCCATGCTAAATTGCCCCTTAGTATCAAGGAGATTAGCAGGGTAAATATGCGACGTTATGGGAATAGGGTCTGGGTGGGATTGTGGTCGGTGCAGACTCGATGGGCTGAATGGCCTCCTTTGCATTGTGGGGATTCTATGAACCCCACACAGTCAGCCAAGGCCAGAATTGAATCCAGATCTCTGGTGCTATGTGGCAGCAATGCTTACCATTGTGTCGCTGTGCCAAATTGAACACAACTGCAAGAGTACTGGGGCAGGACGGGGATATATCATTGATCCCCAGATGGTGATCCATGATAATATTCTGTAACTTCAGGGCACTATCATTTTTGATATACATGGCTGATGGAAATTATCTGAAAGTGGTATGTACATTTCCATGAGACCACCCAGCCCTCTGGAAGGACATTCCAGCTATGGAAGGCATCGATGGGAGATTTTCTGGAGCAAATACTGGGCGCTGAGGTTAAAATTCAGAAGAATGAAGACCCAAATCAAAAGCTGAGACCTTTCCACTAGAATAGAGAAGATTAAAGAAAGTTTATTTGAAGGGTTTAAAGTTATGCTGGGATTTGAGGGGTAAATAGTGAAAGATTATTTCTACTGGTTGGCCAGTCATCCACATTATGGACATTGACGTATGAGGAGCATTTCGGGACTCTGGGTCTGTACTCAATGGAGTTTAGGAGAATGAGCAGGGATCTCACTGAAACTTACAGAATACTGAAAGGCCTGGGTAGATTAAATGTGAGAAGATGTTTCCATTAGTAGGAGAGACTAGGATCCAAGAACACAGCCTCGGCCTTTTGGAACCGAGATGGGGAAGAATTTCTTCAGCCAGAGGGCGGTGAATCAATGGAACTCATTGCTTCAGAAGGCTGTGGAGACCCAGTCATTGAGTGTATTTCAGACAGAGATAGGTAGCTCATGATTGGTTTGAATCATAGAGGTTTACAGCATGGAAACAGGCCCTTCGGCCCAACTTGTCCATGCTGCCCTTTTTTTTAAAACCCCCTAAGCTGGCCCATATCCTTCTATACCCATCTTACCCATGTAACTATCTAAATGCTTTTTAAAAGATAAAATTGTACCCGCCTCTACTACTGCCTCTGGCAGCTCGTTCCAGACACTCACCACCCTCTGTATGAAAAAAAATGCCCCTCTGGACCCTTTTGTATCTCTCCCCTTAAACCTATGTCCTACGGGAAAAAGGCAGAGAATGGGGTTGAGAATCATATCAGCCATGATCGAATGGTGGAGCAGACTCAATGGGCTGAATGGCCTAACTCTGCTCCTTTGTTTTATGGTCTGACTATCATTGGAATAAAGGGAGAATTTAGAAGATTTTGCTCCCCGCAATGTGCCAGTAGAAGGCTTCAGCACAGCTACTGATGCAGACTAACATAGCTTGAATAATTATTTGAAAAGGGACATCATTGAAAGGGCAGAACAATCAGAATTAAAGAGAAGAACTCCCAATGGAGAGTCTCCTGACCACACTAAAGAGCAGCAACATTTTGCTTCCCACTGCCAGGCCTGTGACCTCCGAAGACTCTTATCTAATCGAGGGATTCAGATAATGTGGAGAATGACAAAGTCGGAGCGTTGAGTAGTTTTATAACCATTATCTAGAGCCCTGGCGATTAGATTACATCCCTGTGCTCTCTCGCCAAGGTGAAGGTCCATTGGTGTGAGGGAGCAGTAAAGGTTGGGATTATGTTACAAGAAAGGGGCAGGTAAGCTAAGAGGTAAATGATTAAGTAAAGACAAGCTTGAATTTTAAAAGATTTTGAGATTTCAAGTTGGAGGGGGAAGGGAATGTAAGTTTTGCGATTTTTTTCAGGAGTGGGGAAAGAATGATGAGGGGACAATGTGGCGAGCCTATATTGTTTGCACAGATAGTTATGTAGCTGCATTTTGAATTAAAGCTAGCGGAGAAATGATAAAGCAAAGCTGAATAAAGCACTAAAATAAAGCGTAGAAGGTCATTTTTTTTAAGATAATTGACAAAAGAACCAGAGGCAACATGAGTTTTTTTTGATGCAACAAATTGTGATCTGGAAGGTGCTGCCTGAAAGCACGGCAGAAGCAGATTCAAAAGCCACTTCCAAAGACGGCTGGTAAATGCCTGAAGGGAGAAGGAATTTTAGGTGCTACGGGACGGGTGGAGAAAGAGCAAGCGGGGAGTGGAAATAATTGGACTGCTCTTTGAAAGAGCTGTCACAGGCCTGATGGGCCAAATGGCCACTTTCTGTGCTGCATCGTCCTATGACCCAAAGGTTACAATCGCAAGTATTACCTGGAATGAAAATGATATTGGAATGGAGTCAGTGAGGTAAGGGTAATCTCAACTGGGACAGCTTGACGAGAGTCTCAAGGGGTGTCTCGGAGATAGGAGAAGAGGAACCGTTTGCTATTCTGCATTGATATAGTGTCCACTACTGAAAAGTATAAAAATTGCACTCATCAGGACAATTACAAGAATACCAAATGTCAAAGGGAGCAACAATTTATACCGCATGGGAAAAGAGTGCTGATTGGTTGATAAGTTGACTCTGGTTGCTCAAGATCTTGCCAATGACAGTGGACCAGGAACTGTTGTCCTGTGGGTTTTTTAATTCGAAAAAGGGTCAATGCTTGGATTTTTTTTTTTTGCCTGGAAAGTGTGTGCATATAGATACTGAACAAGGACAGGACCTTGGCTCAGCTGTCATGTCTCCTGCAGTTGCATTGCCCACATGAGAGGTTGTTTGTGCTTGGGCCCGCTCGGGGATAACTGTTCATTTTTGCGAGGTGGTATCAGTCCCTGATGGGAATGGAATCATGGCCAAATTAGTGAGGCAGGACTTCCAGGAGAGGCAGAAATCTGATAGGGTGAGAGGAATTACAAATCAATGAAACCCTTTTGGATTTTTGATCTAGGGCACTTTTATTTCACTGTTTTACACACACATACACACACACACACACACACACACACACACAGACACGCACAAACACGCACGCACACATACACACACACACATGCACAAACATGCGCACACACACACATGCACACACTGGTGTCCTTTGCAAGACAGTTTACACACACACAGAAACACAAACATACACAGACACACACACACACGCACAAACACGCACGCACACATACACACACACACATGCACAAACACACACACACATGCACACACTGGTGTCCTTTGCAAGACAGTTTACACACACACAGAAACACACACACACACACACACTAGTGTCCTTTGCAAGACAGTTTAATGGGGAGAAAGCCACCACCCCGTACTAGATTGGTGCAAAAGAATGAGTGACAGTTCCACAGCCTCTTAAGAAAGATTTGCATTAATATCGCACCATCCACAACTTCCAGACATCCCAAAGAATTTCACCATCAAGGCAGTACTTTTCGGAGTGTAGTCATTATGTGGCGCTGTACGGAAAGGTGGCAATCCCAAGAATTAGGGGCAGGGGTAGGCCATTTGGCCCATCAAGCCAATGCTGCCAGTCAATAAGATGGCAGCACCCATTCTTGTCTCCCCTCCCTGTGAGTCTTGACCCCGCATAGATCGAAGAATCCACCTGGTTAGGTGCGTTGGCAATGCTAAATTCTCATGGAGGAGGGGGGTGAAGGTGGGTGGGGTTGAGGGGAGGGGAAAGAAAATTCCAAAGACCCTCTGAGACAGAGATAAAGCTCCTCGCCTCAGCCTATTTGTACCCAGCAGACAGTCCCCTACCCATTCTGCCAGTAATGTGGTTAACGATCAGAGAACCTACCAATGGTGCTGGCCGAGGGTTAATTATTGGCCAGGATACCAGCAGTGTGCATCAGTCACCCTGGGACCCATTCACTTCCACCTGAAAGAACGGACAGGGGCTGCGGTTTAAAGTCTCCAGCCTAAGGAGGGACTTCCTTTGTTTTGCTTTATATCTAAGCAATATTGAAGTTGCAGTCTCGCAGATTAAAATCATAGAATTTCTACAGTGCAAAAGTAGACCATTCAGTCCACACCAACAACAATCTCATCAGGCCCTGTCCCCTTAACCCCACCTATTTACCCTGCTAATCCCCTAAGGGACAATTTAGCAAGGCCAATCTACCTAATGGCACAGTGGTTAGCACTGCTGCCTCACAGCGCCAGGGACCCAGGTTCGATTCCTGTCTTGTGTCGCTATCTGTATGGAGTTTGCATGTTCTCTCCATGCCTGCGTGCGTCCCCCTCTGGGTGGCCTGGTCTCCTCCCACAGTCCAAAAGATGTGTTGGTTAGGTGCATTAGCCATGCTCAATTCTCCCTCAGTGTACCCAAACAGGCGCTGGACTGTGGCGACATAGGGGATTTTCACAGTAATTTCATTGCAGTGTTAATGTAAGCCTACTTGTGACTAATAAATAAACCTTAACTTTAATATTTGGGAGGAAACTGGAGCACCTGGAAAACAAAATCCACGCAGGCTCGGGGAGAACATACAAACTGTGCACAGTCCCCTAAGGCTGGAATTGAACCAGGGTCCCTGGTGCTGTGAGGCAGCAGTGCTAACCACTGTGCCAGATTCTTGGCTTCTCTTTTCCCCCTCCCAAAAAAAACCCACCCACTGTCCAGAGAACTTGCAGCCACCTTTCTCCTGGGCCTTGATGTTACCCACCATTTGATTCGTAAATTCGTACATGGAGGAATCAGCAAGAGGTATACTCTTTCATTCCACAGCAGTGCAGGGTGGGGGGCGGGGGGGGGGGGTTGCCTTTGCTGTTAACAACGAGCCTTTGCTATTAACTGCATACAGCTTTCTATTGTTGCACTTGGAAGAGTTGCATTGTGGCAAGGACATCATGATGGTACAGTGGTTAGCATTGCGGCCTCGCAGCGCTAGAGACCTGGGTTCAATTCCCAGCTTGGGTCACTGCCTGTGCGGAATGTGCATGGTCTCCCTGTGTCTGCTTGGGTTTCCTCCACAGTCCGAAAGACAATGCTGGTTAGGTGTGTGTCGGCCGTGCTAAAATCTCCCTCAGAGCCCCCGAACAGGGACTGGAGTGTGGCGACTAGGGGAATTATTTTAACAATAACATCAGCGCAGTGTTAATATAAGCCCAATAAATAAGCTTGACAAAATAAAAGCAAGTTACTGCGGATGCTGGAATCTGAAATCCAAAAGGGAAAATGCTGGAAAATCTCAGCAGGCCTGGCAGCATCTGTAAGGAGAGAAAAAAGCTGACATTTCGAGTCCAGATGACCCTCATAAACTTGAGATATTATTTGGGGAAGTGGCGGGGGGGGGGCGTTCTATTTGGTTGGATTTCCCACTGTGAAAGGTATGGTGTGCTTTGTGTGTGGGGGGTGGGGGAGGGTGGGTGCTCTTAGACCTTACATTGCAGCAGTTAAACAGTCGGGGGGCTGGGGGCGGGGGGGGGGGGGAGACAATTGTATAAACTGTGCTTAGACACATTTACCATAACTCCACACGCTTTCCTGGTGTCTGTGCTCTGCAGATGATCCGTTTTTATCATCTGTTTTCTCTCTCTCTCTCTCCCTCTTTTAACATCTGGGTAACTCCAGTTCAGGACAGACACAGACTCTGTGTCAGAACTTGCCTCCAGCACCGACCACCACCACCCCCCCCCCCCACCTTTCCCTCCCCCCCACTTCCTTAGACAGACAAGCCCATCAAAAAAAAGGGGGGCCTTTTGCATTCAGTCCTCCTCTCCTTGCCCTTCTCCCTTGTGTCTCCCTGCAGTGTTTACAGGCTGCTCCCTGCAAGAGTAACACCTCCCCTTCTCTCTCTCCTTTCCCCCTTCTCTCCCCCACTGTCCTGTAGCTTAAACACACAGTGGATGGAGCATCTGAACGTGTAAAAGGAGAGGGGGGGTGGGGGGGGGGGGGGCTGCTTCTGCAAGTGTCATCCCGAGAGATGCAAATGAAGTGAACATCAGCAGCCAGAGAGAGAGAGAGGGGGAAGGCTATAGCCATTCAGTTTTGAAAAGCAGTTGCTGCCTCTCTCTCTCTCTCTCTTTCTCTGAGCAAAGGCCAGATTCAGCGTAAGGGGGAAAAAAAAAGCTTCATTCTCAGCCTAGAGGAGGCATCGAGGACATTTCCAACTGCTTTTGGACTTGAGGAGAGAGAGCATACCCCCTCCCCAGCTCCCTCCCCCTCCCTCGCACCCCTTGTTTAAGTCAGATTCCTCCCCCCCAGCACCCCCCACCCCCTTCCTTTGCTGCCCTCCAAAAGAGCTTCTTCATGTGTCTCGGATAACTGGAGCATGCACGGATTCATCCTGCAACTGGCTGTCCGCTGTCTGTGTCTCCGAGCTGCCCTGGGCTGCCCTTCTCTGCCGGACTGACTGGTGCCAAACCTCAGCTTTCCCCCCCTCCTCCTCCTCCTCCTCCTCCCTCCTCTCCCCCTTCCCCCTTTAAATCCCCCATTTTCCCTCCACACACTAAAAAAAAACAGCAGGATCTGGCAACATGTTTCCTCCCTTGGATTAGAAAGGTAAGCTGGAACTCTGCTCCCAGTGTCTGGAGACTTTAGTGTGGGAGAGCTTTGGAAATAGAAAAGCTAGGATTCTTTCTGGGTGTGTGCGTTTCTCTGTGTGAGTATTTCTCTGTGTGTCTGTTTCTGTTTCTTCGCCTGTCTGTTTCTCAGTGCGTGTATTTCTCTGTGTCTGTTTCTCTGGGTGTGTGAGTATTTCTCTGGGTGTCTGTTCCTCTGGGTGTTTGTTTCTCTGTATCTATTTCTCTCTGGGTGTCTGTTTCTGTCTGTGTGCCTATTTCTCTGATTCGGTTTCTGTGTGTGTGTGTGAGAGAGAGAGAGTCTATTTCTGTGTGTGTGTCTATTTCTGTATGTCTGTTTCTCTCTGTGTGTCTGTTTCTCTCTCGTGTCTGTTTCTCTGTGTGTGTGTCTCCCTCTGTCTTTTTCTCTCTGAGTATTTCTCTGTCTATTTGTCTGTGTCTGTGTGTGTCTAATTCTGTGTGTGTCTATTTCTGTGTGTTTGTTTCTCTGTGTCTCTTTCTCTTTGGGTATCTGTTTCTCTCTGTGTGAGTATTTCTCTGTGTCTGTTTCTCTGTGTGTCTGTTTTTCTGTGTCTATTTCTGTGTGTCCGTTTCTCTCTGGGTGTCTATTTCTATGTGTGTGTCTGTGTGTGTGTGTGTGTGGGTGTGTATTTCTGTGTATGTGTGGGTGTTTGTGTGTATTTCACATCTCCCTCGCAACTTGTGAATGGGAGCAATTAGAAATAAAGGATACACTTCAAGAAATCAGCCCAGGATTATTTAATTAAAAGTCTTTTTTTTCCCTTTTTAATAATGCTCATGATGTGGGGGAGAGTTTGGGTTTCAGATTCAGCCTGTATGCACAGCTTGCATTGTGCTTGGCGCTGTGTCATTTGTAAAACGGAAAGACTTGCCAAGTCCCTTGTTCGAAATCTTCCCTTTTAGCTCCGATCTGGCTCTGAGGATTCAAAAGACGGGAAATGATAGCAGCAAAAAAACCCAATCTCACCAGGGTCCCGGCTGAAAGGTATTCTCTATTTGTGTCTGTGAGCGCTTGGTTTATTATTTTTGAGTTCAGTCGCTGTTTTAAATGGATACGATTTAAAATGTGTGTGTGTGTGTGTGTGAGAGAGAGTGTGTGTATGTGTGTGTGTGGAGGGGAAAGCGAGCACGGTGTGCTTTGAGAAAATCTGAAATCTGTATTCCGGCCAAGCGAGAAACGTCTGGGAGCATTCAATCCAACAACTGACCTGTTGTTTGCTTTCTATCTGATGTGCCTGCCATTCTCTCTCTCCCTCTCTCCAATCTCCCCGTCTCTCACTCCCTTTCGCCTCCTCCCCCTCTCTCTCTACCCCCCTCTCTCCCTTTGCCCTCTCTCTTACTCCCTCTCACCCTTGACTCTCCCACTCTCCCCTTTCCCCTTCTCCCTCTTTTTCCCTCCTCTCTCTCCCTCTGCCCCCTCTCTCACTCCCTCTGCTCCCTTTCTCACTCCCTCTCCCCTTCTGTCCATCTCCCTTTCTCCCTTCTTCCCCCATTTCCCTTTCTCCCTTCTTCTCCCCCTTTCTCCCACCTCTGCCCCCTCTCTTCCCCCTCTTCCCCTTCTCCCTTTTTCCCTCCTTCTCCTCCTTGAGCCTTTCTCTCTTCCTCCCTCCTTTCTCCTTCTACCCCCTCTCTTCCTCTCCCCTCTCTCTCTCCTCCCCCCCCACTCCTTTTCTCTCCTTTCCCTTCCCTCCCCTCTCTTTCCTTTTGTCTCTCGCTTTCTTGTCGTCTGTTCTCTCCCCAACTTTTGTTTTGGTAGTGGGGGGTAGGGGAGGAGGAATTATCCTTCGCTACCAAATTGTCGGAATTAATACTGGTGTGCCAAGCTGACCTGTTTGAAGTGGGGGTGGTGGGGGGGGGGGGATTAACATATCAAAGCTTCTCACAGCTACCGGCTCAATTGAGAGAGAGTGAAAGAGAGAGCGAGAGAAAAAGCTTCAGCTGGGGTTCTCTGGTTCACTCTGAACTTTGCAAGTCCAAAGGGCAGAGTGAAAGGGGAGGGGGAGTCAGTGTGAACAGGCAAAATGGGGAGGCGTGTGTGTGTGTTCCTCAACTTTTACTGTTTAGTAATTATGTGAGTTTTTAAGCCCCCACCATGTGTTTGCTATAAGCTGCCTCCCTTTGGCAAACTCTTTGCCTATTCTTTGCTGCTGATTAATGGTTGGATTTCAGAGGAGGGTGAAAAATACTGATGACCTTCCCCGCAAGGGGAGAGACAGAGAGAGAGAGTTTCTCTGTCTGTCTCCAGAAGTTCATTTTTCAAAGCAACTCTCCCTCTTTCTTTGTGTCATGTTCCTGAATTACACCCACACTGAAATGGCCAGCAACAGTCAGGGAGAGAGGATTCAAAAAAAAAATACATATTTGTTTTTGATGTCCTCTGTTCTGAATGTTCAGACTTATTAAGGACTGGATCCCTACTTCGCTCCTTGAAGCAATCTGCTTCATTCAGCCTCTCTGTTGGACTGAGGTGGGGTTGGGGGTGGTTTGGCGGTTGGGGCAATCTCGTTATGTACGATTTTCTCTTGTCTCGTTGTAAGGTGCTGTTGTTTGCCGCCGAAAGTTTAATTGTTTTTTTTTTGGCTGGGTTTGAGGTTGGGAGGGGTGGCGGGGGGACATGCACCCCCTCAAAAAGGTGCTTTTGAAAAGTTGGGGAATGGGGGAATCAGTCAGGGTGGAGTAAGATTTTGTTGGCTTGATTGTCTTTTTGCAAGGCCGGCGGCACAAGCCTTTTTAAACTTGGCAAACAAGCCTCATCTTGTCTTTATATTAAAAATAAAGCTGGCCTCCTTCAGTTTACTCCAGGGCTGTCTGTCTTTCTGTCTGTCTGTCCCTGTGACATGGATAAGGGATCATCATCAACTGACAGCCTGTGATCCCATTTCTCTGCTTTCTTTTATTTTGAGAAGGCAAATGTTTATTGCCTTTTTGGCACTTGGGGGAGAGGCAGGGGTGATTGTGCTGCGAGTGTGGTTTATTGTGAAGGGACCACTCTTAACTACTTGTTAATAGTGATAATCTACAGATTACCTCGCTTTCTCTCTGAGAAGAAAGGTCCAAATTCTGCTCCCAAACCGGCATGGTAGATGGGCAAAGATAGCGGGAATCATTGTCATAATGCAACTTTTGGCTTTTGGGGTGGACGGGGGAAATAATATTGCCTTCCCCCCCCCTCCGTCAACTGTCACTTTCAATCTCCGGGAGTATTTCAAAGCACCAGGGACAAGGGCTATAGAGACCAGTTTGTTGGTCAAACAAGCTGTTCGGATTTTAAATCGGTTGAGGTCGCCTGTACAAAGCAGCTGGCTTTTAAAAAAATATATACTTTTCTCTGTCTCTGGTGGGTTAAAGATTTCCTCCCCCTCCCCCCTCTTTTTATTTGTGGGGTTAAAGAGAACAAAGGGTGGGAATGGGGTCCAAATGGCAAAAAAAAGTTACTTCTATCCTTTGCTCAATGGATTGAAGAGTAAAATCCACTTTTTGCCTCTTAAACATGCCCCAATCTCACATTAATGCTTTCAATTTTAAGCTTGGTTGGTTAAACTGAATGAGTTTAATTTTGAGGGGGGTTGTGTGTGTCTGAGAATTGAAGTGGGGTTGGCGGGGGGGGGAGGGGGGAGGTGTTTGGTGAGAGAGAGAACCGTTCATTAAATATTTGCCTCTGTCCATTCCTCTTGATTTATTTGGAGCTGTGTTGCTCCCACACCCCTTTTTAACTGCCGCCCGAGTTTCCTGTGCTGTATTTCATGTTGCAGAAGTAGTGTTGTTCCAGCTCTGTGGGTAATAGTTTGCCATTAAGCTGTCGCGCAAATGTGCTAGTGACAATTAACTATACAGGCTAAAGGGGCTCTCGGTATTATTCCAAGCAATATAATTGTATTTTGACCACATCACTCATTGCTATTCTGTGCATGCTCCTTTATTGACGTGTACTCATTTTATCTTCCCGTATTAATTTTATTTTCTCGTATTAATTTTATTTTCTCCATTCCTTGGGGCGCTTCTTAAAGCTTGCCTCTTTGACCAACCTGTCCTCATACCTCCCTGCGTGCCTCACGTCAACGTGCGTCCCTCTGAAGTGCCCTGGGATGTTAAAAGTGCTATATAAATGTAAGCCAATTTTGCGGTATAATCATTCTGCTCCTCTTGCCAGCTCAGTGAGTTTAGCCATCGGGTGCGCTCATCTTAGCAGACCAAGGAAGCTCCCCCACCCTCGCCCCACACTCTCAGTTTGGGCTCAGCTCGCTCAGTGCCCAGACGCCGCGTTCGCTCGGAGCATCCCTGGGTCAGGGGCGAGGAAAATCAGCCAAGGGTGGGGTTGGTAGGGGGTGTGGCCCTCGCTCCTCCTCACCCACGGTCCTGCAAGGAAGCGGGTAGAGCTTGGCTGCAAGGTAGTGGCTGCGGGCGGCTCGAGAGCTCCGAGGTGCAGCCGCTTTGGACGGGCTGCGGGCAGTGCAGAGTGCAGTTGCTGACCGTTACCGAAGGCTGGAAAGATTGAACACCTTAGAGAAAGAGAGAGCGAGAGAGACAGAGCAAAGCCAGGAGAATCGATAAGGAGAGCACTTGCTGCCGAGGTAGGGGGGATGCACTTTTGTTACCTGTAAGTAACATACCCCAGTGTCAATCCGGGGCTTCTTTAGACGGGCATAAGCTGGCAGCGGTTTGGAAGACAATTCAGTGAAATCCGAGGTTAAAAGTGGTGGCATTTTATTTTTCTTTAATTCGAAGAAGTGAGCTGCTGGCAGCTGAATAATTTGGCATATGTTTTTTTTGGGATTTCAAGACACAATTCCAGACTGCAAAGCTTTATATTTCAGTAGTTTGGACTCTAAATTATAAATAATTTAGAATGATTTCCTGAGAGCAGTGCAATCAATTGGAACTCAAGGATGATCTTTTTGTTGTTGCTTGTCGTCACATAAGCGTCGTAAATTTAACATCCACAGTTACCATTTTATTTTCTCCTCTTTGCCTCCCCAACCCACGACCTGGCTGAATTTATCATTTTTTTCCTGTCCCGGAGTGTGCAGAATTAAAAAGCCCTCGACCTCCCGACCAATTGACCTGCGGCCAACTCTGTATTGGGGTACGTCGGCCAAAAGGTTTGCCAGAGCCCAGTTTTGCCCCTGTGTCTGCAGTGTTCGCGAGCAAGCCCCCCCCGCAATCAGTGCTGGGTACCCGGAGCCATCCTGCTAATAAAGCTGTAGGAAATTTATAACTTACTTTCCGCAGCATATTGTTCGGCAATAGTAATCTTCAATCATGACTTGAGACTCAACGCATCACCGACTATGATTAATAATTCACTCCGCGATTTGGAGGGTCTTGAGAAAGATCAAAATTGCTGCCGTGTCTTATTTTAAATCCCACGTTCCCCCCCCAACCCCCCAACCCCCTCCCTCCCCGTGCCTGAGTCGCTTCCAGGATTTTTGCCATGCGTCTTTTGCGAGCAGTCTTTTCTGCACAACCTTGTTATTTACAACGTGTGAGTTTTTAAAAGAAAAACTGAGAGGCTCGCTAATGGCACCTCAAGAATTTGAGAGCGAGCGAGCGGGGGAGAGAGAGAGAGAGAGAGAAACGAAAGAAATCCAATGGCTTTCCTGACACCCTGCAGTTAAAGCTGCAGCCTCTCGCCAAAATGTCAAATGGGTCGAGCGACAGTCGTTTTTATTCACGCAAATTTTTTTTTTTGTTTTTTGCGGGGATGGGGGGAGGGGGTAGAATGTTGGCTGATTTGTTTTAGCCGGGGTGGGAGTAGCCTCGCATCCGCCAAAACGGTCATGCTTTTGGCGTGACGGAAGAAGGACCGCAGCTGAACTTTAGCGAGCGGCTGGTCCGGCGAGGGCTTGTTTCAGTCGGGGGGAGCCGCCAACTGCCCCGACAGCAAATTCGCACGCGGGAAAAGATCTTTCCTTTTCTGTCGCCCGCTCTAACAAGTGGATCTAAAGCGGAAAGGAAAAGGGAAGGTGATGACTGTATTTTACGCAAAATATTTTTAATTACCTTGAGGAAAGGTGAAATTATAAGATGCAGCACGAAACTCTCAGTAGGTCAGGCAGCGTCTGTGGAGAGGAGGGGGGAGGATAAAAGTTAATGTTTCAATTCGACAAGTCGTTTCTCGATACCAGGAATTGGCGTTCTCCGGTAGGATTTGTGATCCGTGCATGTGCTAAAATTGATTGAGCTCAGTTTTGGATTTCAGTGGGAGGAAGGGTTATTTCGTATTGGGCTTTCACACGGAATTCTGTAAGGGCTTACGATGCATACATTACATTGAATAGCGTAGAGTCCAGAGAAATGGACAGTCAGCCTGACTGCTTTGTACAATATTTATGCTCTATATAAGCCGTCTTAATTCACGGTGGCACAACGGTTAGCGCTGCTGCCTCACTGTGCCAGGGACCTGGATTCGAAT
Organism: Carcharhinus amblyrhynchos; assembly: GCF_965287045.1. NCBI lineage: Eukaryota > Metazoa > Chordata > Chondrichthyes > Carcharhiniformes > Carcharhinidae > Carcharhinus > Carcharhinus amblyrhynchos. The sequence continues at coordinate 7,699,708 of NC_137332.1, read as the reverse complement.
CCGGCCTTGGGTGACTGTGTGTGTGTGTGTGTGTGTGTGTGTGTGTGTGTGTGTGTGTGTGTGTGTGTGTGTGTGTGTGTGTGTGTGTGGAGTTTGCACGTTCTCCCTATGTCTGCGTGACTATTCCCTCGTGTTCCGATTCTCTCCAAAGATGTGCAGGTTAGGGGCATTAGCGGGGTAAATATGTGGAGTTTCGGGAAAGGGCCTGGCAAGGTGGGGTTGCTCTGACGGGGATTTGGTGCGGACTCGATGGACTGAATGGCCTGCTGTTGCACTGTCGTGATTCTATGATCTCGCCATTTGAGCCGTGCCTTCTGTCCCTTGTTGTGTTTACCGAGCTTTCCCTCCCTGTTTCCCCAGTTTGTACTCAATGGTAGTGAGTTCCTCATTCTTAATGCTTAGAGAAATGAATATATAATGAAATATATCCTTGTGGGGATGGGCGTAAACTCAGTCAAATGGATTTTATTCTTTCTGGTGTTGGTTTTGTCTGGAGAGGGCACCTGGCCTGATCAGCATGATGTTGAAATGTTGGCTATCGTAGCTATTTGAATTAAGGAATAAAAACCAAGGCGCCTTATATTCATGAGGTTTTGTGACAGGTTCGTAGTCTATCTGCTGGTGTTAGACCATCAGCTATTAATTTTCACCATTTTCGGACTAGTTTTGGGTGAAAAAGATGCACTGAAACAATTAAAAGCGTGTTGAAATGGTGACCGCATGGCATTCCATGACATGTGTGCATGTCCAGTACATGAGCCTCATTGTGTGTGCTGTATCTTTTGGTGTATGGGGCAACACGGTGGCACGATGGTTAGCGCTGCTGTCTCACAGCGTCAGGGATCAGTATGTGTATGTGTGTGGAGTTTGCACATCCACCCCGTGTCTGCGTGGGTTTCCTCCTGTTTGCTCCCACACTCTGCTGATCAGATGGATTGGCCGTGCTAAATTTGACCGTTAGTGCCTCGAGATGTGCAGGTTTAGTGGGGTAAACAGGGATAGGGTAGTGGGTGGGTTTAGGTAAGATACTCTGTCGAAGACTAGGTGCAGACTCGCTGGGCCGAATGGCCTCCTTCTGTACTGTAGGGATTCTGTGATATTGAGTGGCTTGGTTTATTGTATGTGTGTGTGTGTGTTTTTTGCATGCATGCGTGTGTGCATGTGTGTGTGCGTGTTGGGGAGGGTGGTGGGGAAGAGCTGGGGGGCGTACCCCGGGAGGGGGATGGGAGATGTGGGAAGAGTGTGCCAGGGGGAGGGTGGGGGGGGGGGAGGGATCTGGGGGAGGGTGGGGGCCGGTATTGTGTGTGTTGGCCCTGTAGATGTGTGTGCGTGCGTTGCTACCTTCAGTCAGGGCCAGCATCTCAGTCGGATCAGAAGATGAGAAACGAGAGCCGGCGGGGCTTGCCTGGGTCACCAAGTCAACTTTGAAAGAATGTTCAAGGGAGCTGGCATGAGCGTGGAGGACAAATGTCACTCTGAACGGACATGTCTAAATCAGGCTTTGGTCCTGGGGATGAGGTTTATTCCTGTTTGAGCCCGGATGCAGTGTCCGCCTCTGTCCAGCTATGGCATTAATCTCTATCTGACAAGTGAACCTCTGCTCAACAAAATGTCGGTTGCTTACCTGAATTCCTATCTGGCTATATTATGTTAAGATTAAAATCCACACCAAGGGATTCAACCTTTCACTCTCATTTTTGCCCCTGTTTTGTGTGGCTACACTCAAACCAGTCATTTCAAGTCAGTCTTAGTGCTGGGACACTGGGGCCTCTGAAAGTGTCGCTTTCCTCTTCTTTCTGCACATGTGTCTCCAATAAAACATGAGATCTAGCCAAACGTAGGCCCTGGCCTTTATCAGCAGCGCCCATTTTATACAAAAAAGACACTTCCCAACATGAGGGATGCCTCATGTTAAAAAGGTTCATCAAAGACCCCCGTGTATCTCGCTGCCCGGCAAGTCCAAAGCAGCCGGACGTAAATGTGGTTTCTTGACCAAATTCACGACAGAGCTGTCTCGTCGGGTCAGGCAGACGTTGAACCCGAGCTCCAAAGGGGTTCAGTTGAACCCGGACTCGATGGTTCGCAAACAGCACTCAAGATGTCAGATCACATCTGCCTCTCCTCCTGGCACACTCGATTCACTGGGGCGAGATACTTCGAATTCAGCTCCCAACCGGGTGAAATCCTGGTTGGGATGTGTGAATTGGTTCATGTTGTGTCGTCTTGTTTTTATCCAAGGTGCTGACCCATTTAAAATGAATAGATCGATGGTTGAAAGCAGCAGGCAGAGAAATTACATGTATGTGACTCTGGAACTGACTGTGTGTTTGAGAGGGACTGTGTGTGCGAGTGATACCGTGAGACTGTGTGTGTGTCTGAATTTGTGAGAGACTCCCTGTGTGTGTGACTGTGTGACATTCTGTGTGTGTCTGAATATGTGAGACTGTGTAAGTCTGTGTGACACTGCGTGTGTGTGACTGTGTGACATTGTGTGTGTGTGTGAGGCTGCGTGTGTGTGATTGAATGACAATGCGTATGTGAGACTGTGCATGTGCGTGAGTCTATGACAGTGTGTGTGTGACTGCTTGACTGTGTGTGCATGTGTGTGACTGTGTGTCTATAACTGCAACTGTGTGAAAATGCATGTGTGAGATTGCGTGTGTGTGACTGTAACTGTGTCACATTGTGCTGTGTTTCTCTATTCGTTACAGTTCCATTCCAAGCCATGTGTATTCACTTTTGCTTCTGAATGTCTGCACACTGTGATTGCCCTGCCTTTGTGTTACTGGCACCATGCTGAAGGTATTTTAACTTGGGATAGTTGTCCTGCACTGTGTCATTCTGTCTAACCCGTTAAAAACTTGTTCCTACATTGAACAGTAAACAGTGGCATCTTGTGGTCTATCTTGGATCCTGATCCTTAATCACTTTGTGTTTTTGTGGTGGCTGAGTTTTCAGAAAATGAGGGGTTCCCGTTGGGCTGCAGTTTAAATCCTTTTGTAACACGCCTTGTCATCACTCTGGAGGAGCCATCGCTAATCCTTGGCACATGTTTATCTGGGGGGGGTGCCGGGGATGAGAATGAAGAAACATGAAGGGGCTAAACTGGAGCAACGTGATGTCGGTAACTCCGATAGGGGTCTTTAACATCACAAAGGGATTTGATAGGGAAGGCGTAGAGAAGATGTTTTCACTTGTGTGGGTGAACAGGGACGATAAATGTAAGATTGTTCTTAATAAATCTAAGAAGAAATTCAGGAAAACTCAAGAGTGTGGTGAGAAGGTGCAACAGTGTGAATGTGCGACAATCTTGTCTATAAAGGTATCCTAAATAGGAAGAGGGGGGTTGTGGGGGGGGGCGGTGGTGTGGTGATAGAAAGATAATGTTTACAAGGTAGGGTAGAAGGAGGGTTCTGAACTTGCACATTCTCCTGGTGTCTACGTGGGTTTCCTCCCAGTGCTCCGGCTTCCTCCCACGCTCCTAAAATATGCGGCTTAGGTTGATTGGCCACGCTAAATTGACCCTAGTGTTAGGGGACTAGCAAGGTAAATATGCGGGGTTTACGTGAATAGAGCCTAAGTGTGATTGTGGTCAGTGCAGACTTGGTGGGCCGAATGGCCTTCTGCTGCACTGGAGGGATTCTATGATCCAGAGTAGACCAGTGGGGCTGAATTACCTGTCATTGCACCAGAAGCTTCTGTTTAATTCTATGCAACTCCTATTGAGATGTGTGTACCCAATTCCTTCTGTCTGCCGTTTTGACAAGGGGTATAATTTCTGTACATTAACGGAGGAGAAAATGTTGTAAAATCTTCCATCAAAATATCTGTTGCAAATACAATTCAGCTACGTTTTGTTCTAGAATAAAGTTGGACCATTACAGGGGTAAAAGACACGACTTATATGGGAGGTTTTCATTTTAGATAATGTGCTGATGGAGTGAAGTTCCCATTTGTAGTCATCGGGACATTTTTCTACCAATTTTAGTTCAAAAAGAACATGTGTACTTTCTGAAACAAAATTCAATGCCAGGTACCCTGGAGAAGGATGGAGTTCTTTAGTAGGTGAGCATTGGTGCCAGCTTACCTTATCGGTGTTGTCCCTGTTGACAGGACACTCCCCCTACCAATTGTAAACCCCCTAATTGCCATGGACTTGGGTGGACGCAATCTAATTTTGCGAAAGATTTACGGCCCTGATTTTCGCCTGTCCCCGATTTTGGGGCGGGCAAGGCTCGCAGAACGGCATTCCCTGTTGACGTCGGGCGCGATCTTGCGAGCCTCGGGCGGGCGGGCGTGCCGATAAAATCCTGGCCTCCGAGCCTATAATTGAGTCAGCTTTCTCAGTTGGCTGGACAGCTGCTTAGCGGCGCGGAGGGGCACCGACAGCACGGGGTCAACTCCTGTACCGGTCCTGGTTATTCACGAAGGCTGCACCTTCTCAACCTTGCCTGAGGCGTGGTGACCCTGAGGTTAAAATCGCCCACCAGTCAGCACCGCCCCCCCCCCCCACCCCTTCAAAGCACAGAGTCGCCTGGGACTTTGGCGACTTTTACCTACAATCGGCTCTGGGCGATTTGCCTTCTCTCTGAAAGCCTGAGCAATGATGGGCAGCTTGGAAGATGCAAACGTCAGATTGGCAAAGCGTCAAGTGTGCTTTATTTTGGGAGCTTGGCATCTATTGGCGAGGCGCTGGGAGGAGAGAGATTCACTCTTAACTGATTGACCTTGGTAATCCGTCAACACTGACGCTGGCTGTCACTTAAAAAAAAAAGAACTGGGTGAAAAAGAAGTCTCCTGTTTCTCAATTATTAAGCGTTCCATCGCTTGGCATTCCGTGTTGGGGGGGGGGTTGTTGTTCAGAGATTCCTTTGGGATGCTGCGGTAGAATTCTTTGTCTTTTAATATTTTCCTCAGGCCCCAGACAAAGGAAATTTTACTGTGTTGTAAAAAAAAAAGGCGGGCAAAAAACTTCACCCCTGTGTTAGGGATGGGTCAACTCCAGCCTTCCACTTTCGACCTAATTTGTATGTTAATTGTTGAACAGTCCTCACTGGGGCATCAGAGGGGTTTACAGGTGGCACTGGGTGTGTGGCGTTATAAAAGGGAATAAAGTCAGTTTATAAAGAAGCTGGACTCGCATCATATTTTATTACTGGACTGCATTTGAGAGGCTCCATCCCCCTCTCGCCCCCAGTTGATTTTATTTTCTCGCACGGCACTGGTAAATGACAGACACCGTAATCTCACTTTGTAAAGACGCGTTTGCTCTTTGTATTCCAAAATTCGACTTTATTTTTTTTGTTTGTCGGAGGGTGAGGTGGTCATGGTTGAGAGGACATGGTTGAGGGGGAGGAGGGAGGATAGGGTTGTGGTGGTGGGGCAGGGGTGGGCTTGTGCCCTTCTTCAGATTGGGGTCCCGGCTGGTTGTCGGCCTGGCTTTTGCCGCCGGCTGTCGCTCCTTTATCCCTTCCCTTCCCTGCTCGCTTGCTGAGGATTAGGTTGGAGCTTGGCCGAGAGTTGAAAGGTAGCCGGGACACCGGGACGCTCGCTCCGACTTGCCCACGGCTTTAGCCGGGCCTCTCCCCCCTTGCGAAAACAGGAGGAGAAGAAAATGAGGTTTTATTGATTTGCCTGCCGGTCGTTTCAGTTGTGCTTTTTTTTTTGTGTGTGTGGCGCGGAGTCTACAGTGACAGCAGATTCAGTGTTTGACACACGAGGAATCAGAAACCAGAACTCATGAACACAAAAGAAATGCACAGAGCCAACATCGAGTAAAATTCCTCCCCTGTTCCCACTCCGTTCGTGGAAATCTGACTTGTCGTTTGCCGTGGATTTCTCCGAACGGATTCTCTCAGTTTGCTGTTTCTTGATCCCTGTTTCAGGGGCATTGCAAATTGATTTGTGGGAGAGGATGATATACTCAGAGATTCAGCTCCAGTCAGCTGAATGGTGCATTTGGTTCCCCTGGTCTTTTGCTCAGAAAGGATCTGTCTTTTGCGATGCATCCTGTACTTGTGCAACGATCTATCCAATCTGAATTTCACCCGTCAACTGGCTTTAACCCTGGGCCCAGCCCAGAGGGAAGAGCTGTCAATAAACACCATCAACATGCAAAAATAAACCTGCCCTTTGAATTTATTCTGTCGATACCTGTTTTTTTTGTACCATTTAAATAAAAAGCACTCCCTGACTCTCTTATAACTCCTTACCCTGTGTGTGTGTGTGTGTGTGTGTGTGTGTGTGTGTGTGTGTGTGTGTGTGTGTGTGTGTGTGTGTGTGTGTGTGTGTGTGTATGTTTGTGTGTGTGCGTGAATGTGTTTGTGCTCTGTGTGTTTGTATGTGTGCATGTCTTCCATGTATGTGTGAATATGTGTGTGCACGTGAATGTGCCCAGTGTGCGTGCATGTGTGTGTGTATGTGCTGTGTGTGTGTATGTATGTGCTGTGTGTGTGTGTATGTACGTGTGTATGTGCTGTGTGTGTACTTGTGTGTGTATGTGTGTGCGTGTATACATTGTGTGTGTGTGTACGTACATGTGTGTATGTGTGTGTGGAGGGGGAGTGGGTGGGGGTGTTTTGGGTTGAGAACGGTATTGTGTTGAGCCTCAGTAATGCATTCTAAGTAGGTCAGTTTGATGACGGGAATACTGTTGCATTGAAAATACTGAGCAAAGTACGGAGCGGAATCTGCAGACGATTGCTGGCCGAGCCTTGTACCAGATTGTGTCTGCGGCCTTTGCAGGTCAATTTTATAGATATATATATATAAAAATAGTGTTTATGGCCATTCAGAAGACCAAACGCAGACTGGAGTTATCCATCAAAAAGAAATGTGATTAAGCGAAGCTTGGGATGGATTTATGAGTGTGAGATTGTACCTTACACACTTATTGGAATGGTTATCCCCCTGGAGACCCCAGGCTAAGTTATTATGGGGAGGGGGTAATCTGGCAGATATTAGATACCTTGACTTTGACACACAGCGCTTTACGGAATACTGGCGCTGAAGGTGAAAGCTTGCGAACTCTTGAGAAGTGCCACCACCATTGACTGACGTCTGGCTAAGCGGTGAAGAGATCGTTTGAAGTATTGTAGTCATTATTGTTCAATTTTCTCCTCTTCGTCTCCTGACTCACTGCAGTGCGGCTCCATTTGTGCCAGTTGTCCCTCCCGTCACCTTGCTTTGGTGTGGCCGTCATTGATCTGTCACTGAGTTTAGACAGCAAGGGCTCTTTACTCTTGAAGGGTCCTTTAGCTCAAACGAGGTGTCAGCCCAGCATCGAACTGCACGCTTACTTCTCACCGGGGTGTCACTAGATGACATTTACAGGGTGAAGGGAGATGGGGGTAGGAAGTCTGTGAAGGTTTCCCTTCCCTGGCGACTGCAAAGTGCAAGCGCAGAGATACTGGGTAGCGATGGGATTATGGTGGGATGTCCTGTAAACACCTTCCTGGACAACAGCCCACTTCTAAGGGAGGTGCCTGCAGAACTGTACATGAGAGGACATTTCAGGAGAGGAGAGAGTGGACCACTGAACGTATCTGGAATGGGCATCAGTGGTCCACGGAGCCAGTAAATTGCCGAGCTATTGCCAGAGGTTTGGGGTCGATATAAGGGATCCAAGTTACATGGTGGCACAGTGGTTAGCACTGCTGCCTCACAGCATCAGGGACCTGGGTTCAAGTCCCACCTCGGGTCACTGACTGTGTGGAGTTTGCACATTCTCCTTCTGTCTGTTTGGGTTTCCTCCGGGTGCTCCGGTTTCCTCCCATGCTCCAAAAATGTGCGGGTTAGGTTGATTGGTCATTCTAAACTGCCCCTTAGTATCGGGGGGATTAGCAGGATAAATATGTGGAGTTATGGGGTTAGGACTGGGTGGAGTTTTTGGTTCCGGTAGGCTCGATGGGCTGAATGGCTTCCTTCTGTACTGTAGTGATTCTGTGATAATTTGACATCAGTTTGATAGAAAACACTGAACGCCCCATTTGGATTTTTTTTGTCACAGCCTATCAAAAAGCAAACCTGTGCACTAAGCCTTCAGTTAGTTGACAGCTTTTGTAGCTCGGAATCAGTTCCTTTCCTCTGTTGCGATGTCTGAGGTAAATGCAAATTGTATATTTTTTGCCGGCCCTGGTCACACGGAATAAAGGAGTGAGGGCACAGATCATCCATGATTAGCATATGTGGCACGGTGGCACAGTGGTTAGCACTGCTGCCTCACAGCGCCAGGGACCCAGGTTCGATTCCTGGCTTGGGTGACTGTCTGTGTGGAGGTTCCCTGTGTCCACGTGGGTTTCCTCTGGATGCTGTGGTTTCTTCACACTCTCCAAAGATGTGCAGATTAGGTTGATTAGAGCAGTAAATTGCCCTTAGACCATAAGACATAGGAGCAGAATTAGGCCTCTCGGCCCATCGAGTCTGCTCCGTCATTCAGTCACGGCTGATATTTTTCTCACCCCCATTCTCCTGCCTTTTCCCCATGACCCCTGATCCCTTATTAATCAAGAACCTATCTATCTCTGTCTTAAAGACGCTAAAATAACCTGGCCTCCACTGCCTTCTGCGGCAAAGAGTTCCACAGAAGTGTAGGTTAGAACATAGAACACTACAGCACAAACAGGCCCTTCGGCCCACAAGTTGTGCCGATCATATCCCTACCTACCAGGCCTATCTATAACCCTCAATCCCATTACAACCCATGTACTCATCCAGAAGTCTCTTAAAAGACCCCAACGAGTTTGCCTCCGCCACCACCGGTGGCAGCCGATTCCACTCACCCCCCCACCCTTTGAGTGAAAAACTTACCCCTGACATCTCCTCTGTACCTGCTCCCCAGCACCTTAAACCCGTGTCCTCTCGTAGCGACCATTTCAGCCCTGGGAAATAGCCTCTGAGAATCCACCCTATCTACTCCTCTCAACGTCTTATAAACCTCTATCAGGTCGCCTCTCATCCTTTGTCTCTCCAGGGAGAAAAGACCGAGCTCCCTCAACCTATCGGACAGTGGATTTGTTGTGGTAAATGTGTAGGGTTACGGGAAGGGGCCTGGGTGGGGCAGGCTTCGGTAAGGATGCTCTTTTTGGAGAATTGGTGCAGACTTGATGGGCTTCCTTCTGCGCTGTGGGGGTTCTGTGGTTCTGATTGAGTTGGTGGAACATGGCCTGCCCTTGTCCTGGTGTAGTTTGCAGCATCTCTGACGTGACATGGTGGGAACAGTGGGCTAAGAATCCCCTGACATGTCCCTCTGACATTCCTGGCTCCTATTTTTGGAGACGCAGCAACCCTTATGTTTTCGGCAGGTTAACACCTCCACTAAAATAGCAGAGAAAAATGTCAGGCAAACACATCAAATATCGACAGCCTGTTATCCCACCGTGTAATTTCAGGGCCTTTGACACAATGGCTCAACTAAACAGAAGTGAGACCTATAATCAGCCACGAGCTATGTGGTAGGAAACTGGAAGGACTGCATTTTTACCCTGATCGCTTCCAACAGACCACTCAGATGCCAGCGCCACCCTGCCGCTTTATTCCATTTGCATTAATGCCAGGCGAGTGAGCAATGCTGTTAAGAAAATGCACGTGGATATCAGAGCTAAAAAGCTGTGTGCTATCTAATTCAGCCTCCCTGATGAAATGCAGGAGGAAGACTTTCTCTTTGGAGGCTGCTGAATCCCCTACAGCACTGCACATTGCAAGGTCAAGCAGTCAGAGGTTCCAGCCGCCACTTTGTGAGGATGAGGGCAGGTGAGAGATTGAGGACCTCTTGGGGCTCTGCGTTTGTTGGTGACTTGATGGGCTGATGCAGGGCAGGGGTGAGCGAGACCAGCAATGCAATACGGCGTGCAGACAACTCAAAAGAGAACAAAGGTGAGGGTTAGGTGTATTTGATTTGATACAATATTGTCACATGTATTAACGTACAGTGAAATGCACGCTGTACCGACAAAGCATACCATTCATAGAGAGGGAAAGGAGAGAGTGCAGAATGTAGTGTTACAGACATAGCTAAGGTGTAGAGAAAGATTAACCTAATATAAGGTAGGTCCATTCAAAAGTCTGACTGCAGCAGGGAAGAAGCTGTTCTTGAATTGGTTGGTACGTGTCCTCAGACCTTTGTATCTTTTTCCTGACGAAAGAAGGTAGAAGACAATATGTCCGGGGTGTGTGGCTGCAAAATTACGCTGGCTGCTTTTCCGAAGCATCGGGAAGTGTAGACGGAGTCAATGGATGGGAGGCTGGTTTACACAATGGACTGGGCTACATTCACAACCTTTTATAGTTTCTTGCGGCCTTGGTCAGTATTAAGGTCAGGGGTATGGTAGAGTTGCTTATTTTAGGGATATTGTTCTCCTGTGCTGTTGGGTTTGAAACTGCCACGCCTCCCCTCTGTGATAGCAATCTAGTCATTGTGAAATGCAGCAGTTTAATAAGGGGGGCAAACCAACACAGTTGATTTTTGGGAGAGCGTTGCATGTTTTTCTCTTTTCCTGGTTCTGTAAGCGGCTTGGTTTTACTGTGATTTTTTTGCCAATGGGCAGCTGAGAAACCAGTGCGTAGATTCTGGGCATGGCCCGTAACTGACCAACATTGAGACTGTTTGGGACTGATGCTGGGCTAACAATCAAGTGATTATATCAGCGCACCATCTTTCAAGAACTTGAATTCAGTTTTAAAAAATCTGGAATCTTTGTAGATCTTGTGGCGTACGGAAGACCACAAAAAGCCAACAATCCATCATTTGGCCCATTGAGTCTGCATCGACCACAATCCCACCCAGACTCTGTCCCCGTAACTCCATACATTTACCCCAACTAATCCCCCTGACGTTACGGGGCAATTTAACATGGCTAATCAACTAACTCAGAGGAAACCCACCCAGACATGTGGAGAACGTGCAAACACCACACAGACTCGAGTTGCGAATCGAACCCGGGTCCTGGCGCTGTGAGGCAGCAATGCTACCCGCTGTGCCACTGTGCCTACCTTCCTGGATCCAGCCTGTATGTGACTCCGATCCTCTGGCATTGCCCAAAAAACAACTGGGGTGCATTAGAACCCACAAATTTCTTGGGATAAGATTGATACTTTCATAATATATGTGCTGCTGGATATTTCGTGGCACTCCTCATAATGCTTCTGATGGCATGTTGTTTTGCATTAATAGGAGTAGTTTTATATGCTCTATAAATACACAGTGTGGCATACCATTACTTGCCCTTTCACTGAATGCTTTACTGGGCCATATCAGCCGACTGTTAAGAGCCATAGAAACATGGAAAATAGAAGCAAGAGGAGGCCATTTGGCCCTTTGAGCCTGATCTGCCATTATGATCATGGCTGATCATCCAACTCAATCACCTGATCCTACCTTCTTCTCCCCATAGAAACATCATTGTATTGTCATAGAGCCATAGAGGTTTTAAGCACGGAAACAGGCCTTTCAGCCCAACTTGTCCTTGCCGTCCACTAAGCTCATCCCATTTGCCCGCGTTTGGCCTTATCCCTCTATACCCATCGTACCTATGTCACTATCTGAATGCTTTTAGAATCATAGAAATTCTACAGTGCAGATAGAGACCACTTAGCCCATGGAGTCTGCACCAACCATAATCCCACCCAGGCCCTACCTCCATATCCCGACACATTTACCCACTAATCTCTCCAACCTACGCATCTCAGGACACTAAGGGGCAATTTTAGCATGGCCAATCAACCTCACCCGCACATCTTTGGACTGCGGGAGGAAACCGGAGCACCCGGAGGAAACCCACGCAGACGCAGAGAGAATGTGCAAACTCCACCCAGACAATGACCCAAGCCGGGAATCGAACCCAGGTCCTTGGAACTGTGAAGCAGCCGTGCTAACTAACACTGTGCTACGTGCAGCCCTTTTTCCTAAGGAAAATTTTCAAAGGACAGAATTGTACCCGTCTCTACTCTGGCAGCTCGAGTCACATGAAGGCCAGACCAGTGAAGGAAGGGAAATTTCCTTCTCCTTTCCCGAATGTCCAGCACTGATTTTACAGCCATCTGTGGTAGTTTCAGGGTTGCCATTCCTGAAACTAGGGACACAATTTTACGACCAAGCTTGTCCCGAGACCGTAAAATCCCGCCCGAGATCAGCGGACCTTTCCGAGGTCCGTCCTTCGCCTGCTCCTATCTCCCTGGTGGGGGAGACGTTAAAATCCTGTCTCAGTTCCAGTTGCAGGTTTATTTTTAAAAATGGAATTTAAATTTCACCATCTGCCGTGGTAGGATTTGACCTGTTGTCCCCGGAATGTTAATCCAGCGAAAGTACCACAATGTCACTAACTCCCCTAAGTGCAGCAGGGTAGTGTTTAACGCACCAGAGTAGTGTTTGAGGTGGTCTGTCCCTTTTTAAGGCCACAGAATCCAGTTGCTGTGAATTCTTGGATCAATTAGAGGTAAACGGCTGTTGATGAGAAGGAATGTGAAGACTAGCGAGGTCACCAGAGGAGGAATAGCAGAAAGTCCTCTCTGCCTTCCTGTTCAATCCCACCCTCACCTTGGGAAGGTGGAAGAATGTCCAGGATGCGTGGGGTCCTTGATTGTGCTAGCTGCTTTTCCAAGGCAGCGGGAAGTGTAGATGGAGTCAATGGATGGGAGGCTGGTTGGTGTAATGGACTGGGCTATCTTCACAACTCGTTGTAGTTTCTTGCAGTTTTCGGCAGAGCAGGAGCCATACCAAGCTGTGACGCATCCGGAAAGGTTGCTTTCTAGGATGCATCTGTAAAAGTAGCAATGTGATCATGACCACGTAATTGGTGTTGGATGATGGAAGGATAAGCATTGATCAATGCACCACAGAGAACTCCCAGCTCTGCTTACATATAATGTTATGGAATCTTCCATGTCCAACTGACAGGACAGATGGAGCTCATGTTTCAGCAAAAGATAAAGTATTAGTTACAAACAGGCTTACATTAACACTGCAATGAAGTGATTGTGAAAATCCCCTAGTCATCGCACTCTGGTGCGTGTTCAGATACACTGAGGGAGAATTTAGCATGGCCAATGCACCTAACCAGCATGTCTTTCAGATAGTGAGAGGAAACTGGAGCACCCAGAGAAAACCCACGCAGACACGGGGAGAATGTGCAGACTCCGCACAGGAGTGACCCAAGCCAGGATTCGAACCCAGGTCCCTGGCGCTGTGAGGCAGCAGTGCTAACCACTGTGCTGCCCTGATGGTACTATTGCCCTGAAGTGCAGCAGTCCCTCAGTACTGCAGTGGGGCGTCCGCTCAGGTCTTATACCCAGATCTCCAGAGTGAAATTTAGACACACAGGCAAGCCAGAATTTTCCGGACTCCACCGCAGGAATACGGGCGAGCTGTTCAAAGCCGGCGCGAGTGGAAGATCCTGCCGGCAGAAGTTGCCGGAAAATTGCGATGACGGTCCTACTGACTCTGAGTCATGTTTGGCACAGAACCGCTCCCAGGTGGCTTAAGGCAGTCGGTCAGGCACATTCCTAACTGGGAGATAAAGCTGAGCCAGTCTGATTGTCTGGGCTGAAGCAACAACCTCCTCAAGATGACTCAGCAGGAACGGTGGGGGAGGGTGCAATAAATATATCTCAGCTTGAGCTGCCACCTCTGGGCCTATTCTTGGAGGCTTCATCACAGCGCCCCAGTCAAATAATTTCTCCTATCTCTAAATATTTACTTTAGATGTGGAGTCGCCAGCGTTGGATTGGGGTAGGCACCGTCAGTAGCCTCACGACACCAGCTAAAATCCAGCAGGTTTATTTGGTATCACGAGCTTTCGGAGCACCGCCCCTTCATCAGGTGAGTCACGCTCATGGGGCAACGCTCTGAAAGCTCACGCTACCAAATAAACCCGTTGGACTTTAGCCTGGTGTTGTGAGACCACCTACTGTGTTTTCTTTAGGAGTAAGGAACAAAGCGTTCAAAGAAAACGATAAGGAACGACTTTTATTTTCTGACCCTACTCTTCACGATTTGCTCTTCGCTGTATCTCGGAGGTGGGTCTTCAATTTTGAGAGATTCATGGGTAACCCTGGGGGGGGCCGGGAACTCATTAAACCTCAGCTTGTCCCCACTGCCTGAAGGGAAGGAAGGGGAAAGTTGGCCTGACTGTGTGTTTTGGATGAATGAAGCCAGTGGTTTGAGGTAAGTGATGGGTGGGGAACAGGTCAAATCTGTCAGCGAGGAAGCCATTAAGGTCATTAGTTTGTCCCGCCTTTTATTTTCTTTCCATCTCAAGCATTAATGTTAGTTCGTTAAAGCTATAAACAGTTATATTGACTTCTCTTCAACCTTCCACTTGCAAGATTTCAAGGGAAGCAGATAGATTCTCCCAATCCACCCTATTTCCAATGGTCGGGGAGAGCAGGGCCAGCAATCAATATTATAGCCAAACCTCTCATGAGTGAAATTAGGAAGGACTTCTTCACACAAAAGGCTGGTTGATGTTTTGGAATTCTCGTCAGCAAACTGCAATTAATGCTCAAACAAGCATTTCACAGCAAAAATAGATTTTAGTTTGTTAAAGTCTAAAAGGGGAAATGGACAAAGGTGGGGATTTGATTTGATTTATTGCTGTCACATGTATTAGTATACAGTGACAAGTATTGCTTCTTGCGCGCTATACAGGCAAAGCATACCGTTCGTAGAGAATGAAACAAGAGAGTGCAGAATGTAGTGTTACTGTCCTAGCTAGGGAGTGGAGAAAGAGGAACTTAGTGTGAGGTAGGTCCATTCAAAAGTCTGACAGCAGCAGGCAAGAAGCGCTTCTTGAGTCGGTTGGTAAGTGACCTCAGACTTTTTCCCGACGGAAGAAGGTGGAAAAGAGAATGTCCGGGATTCATGAGCTCCTTGATTACGCTGGCTGCTTTGCCAAGGCAGTGGGAAGTGTAGACAGAGTCAATGGATGGGAGGCCGGTTTGTGTGATGGATTGGGCTACATTCACTTGCGGTCTTGGGCAGAGCAGGAGCCAAACCAAGCTGTGATACAGCCAGAAAGAATGCTTTCTATGGTGCATCTGTAAAAGTTGGTGAGAGTCATGGCTGACATGCCAAATTTCTTTAGAATTCTGAGAGAGTAGAGGCGTTGGTGGGCTTTCTTAACTATAGTATGGGCATAGGGGGGAACCTGGACAGGTTGTTGGTGATCTGGATACCTAAAAAATTGAAGCTCTCAACACTTCCTACTTCATCCCCTTTGATGTAGACAGGGGCATGTTCTCCTTTGGGCTTCCTGAATTCAATGTCAATCTCCTTTGTTTTTTTGACGTTGAGGGAGAGATTATTATCGCTGTACCAGTTCGTCAAGTTCCATGTCTCATTTCTGTACTCTGTCTCATCATTGCTTGAGGTGTGTGCAGCTGGGTTGCAGATCAGATACGATCTCCTTGAATGGCTGACAGGCTTGAGGGGCTGAATGGCCTCCTCCTGTCCCAATGTTGCCAGGCCTCAGTTCTGTGCTGGCTTGGTTCAGGCCCCTGCCGTATTAGCTGACAGTTTCGAGCAGAGTTTTGTGTAGCCCGTTGATAGAAAGAGGCTTTCTCTTTTTGAGTGTCTTCCTGTAGCACCAGGAGATCGGGCCTTTAGAGCTCATTTAAGACCCTGTCTCCCCTTCCCCACCCCAACCCTTCCCCCAGGACTACAGCCCCTCTCCCGTTATTGAAACACTTCAGCACAGCGGTTAGCGCTGCTGCCTGACAGCGCCAGGGTTGGAATCTAGCCTTGGGTCACTGTCAGTGTGGAGTCTGCACGTTCTCCCCGTGTCTGTGTGGTTTCCTCCGGACGATCCGGTTTCAGGAATAGAGGGTCGCTTGTAAGGTCCAAATATTCATGTGTCAAAAGCTGGGAAGGTGCATATCGTTACCAGGAGCAGTGAAATTCCTGCTGTGATTAAGTGCCGATTTTAATCCCTCCTCTGACCATATCTCAAGGATGTTGAAAGCAAACATATGTAGTTCTGCAACCTCTTTGGGTCTCAGAAGGCGGGAGAGAACTGGAGCACCACGGCAGTCGTGGTTTTATCCGCTGGTGACATTTCCAGCATAATTAGCCAGGAAAATCGAGAGATGATATAATTGAAACTTATCAACTTCTCAAGGAATTTGGCAGGGTGGGTGCTGAGAAAATGTTTCCCCTGACTGTGGAATCTGGAACGTGTGGGGGTGGTCACAGTCTCAGAATAAGGTGATTCATCCCGACAGTGCAGAAGAAGGCCCCTCGGCCCATCGAATCTGTGCTGATCACAATCCCACCCAGGCCCTATTCCCGTAACCCCTCGTATTTACCCTGCTAATCGCCTGACACTAGGGTCAATTTAACATGATGTGGAGATACCAGCATTGGACTGGGGTAAGTACAATAAGAAGTCTCACAATACCAGGTTAAAGTCCAACAGGTTTATTTGGTACCACAAGCTTTTGGAGCATTGGCCTATTATCAGGCACTCACCTGATGAAGGAGCAGTGCTCCGAAAGCTCGTGATTCCAAATAAACCAGTTGGACTTTAACCTGGTGTTGTGAGACTTCTTATTCAATTTAGCATGGCCAATCTACCTAACCCGCACATCTTTGGACTGTGGAAGGAAAGCAGAGCACCCGGAGGAAACCCATGCAGATACTGGGAAAATGTGCAAACTCCACACAGACAGTGACCCTCGGCCGGAATTGAACCTGGGTCCCTGGCATTGTAAGGCAGCAGTACTAACCACTGTGCCACCATGCCACCCCAAAAATAATAGTGCCCAATGTGGGGGTTGAACGCATGACTTTGAGATTAAGAGTCTCATGCTCTACCGATTGAGATAGTCAACAAGCAGTGGTCCAGCTATGTTCAAGACATAGATTAATTGGTTTCTGGATACTGTGGGAAATGCAGGGATGGGGGGATGGTGAGGTTGAGGTAGAAGATGAGCCAAGATCTTGTTGAATGGCGAAATAGCCCACTTTTGCTGCTGTTACTTATGAGTGGTACAAATCTACACCTAGCACCTCCAGCTTTCAGAGGCCACCCAAGTGGGGAGGTTCTGTTTACAGTGAAGGGTCTGAAACCATGAAGAAACAACAAAGGAACATGCTTACAGTGCGAATCCAGTTGTCCCTGAGTGGACAATGGGAATTGCTGGATCCTCAATCAACCCCCTCAGTGTTTTATTGATTCGGGACATCAGTCGCAGCAAGTGTGTCAGCTGTGGCTCAGTTGGTGACACTGTCCCCTCTGGAATTGTGGGTTCAAGGCCTACCCCAACCGAGGTAACCCAGGCTGACTCGGCAGAGCAGTGTTAAGGGAGTGCTGCAGTGTCGGAGGCGCCACCCTTGAGACAAGATGTTAAACTGAGGCTCCCTCTGCCTTCTGCGGTTGACATAAAAAGACCTAATTCTGTCGACAGAAGAGGGTGTGCCCTCCAATACAATGGCCAATGTTTATCCCTCACCCAAAAAGGGATTAACTGCTCTGTAATGCAGATTGATACGGTGCATTGCTTTGAGAAGGTAGTGGAGACAGATTCAACAATGATTCTCAAAGGGAAATGAGCTGTCGACTTAGAAAGGACAACATGTGCAGGGCTACGGGGAAAAGAAACAGCAAGAACGGGACTAATTGGTTTGATCCTTCAAAGAGGCAGTCTAGCCATGATGTGCCGAATGGCCTTTGTTGGTGCTGAATAATTTGGTGATGATTTATCTTTGTGGCACATGCCCAGGTTAGGTTGTTGTCTTGGCCCTTATCTAACACCAGTGACTGCACTGCAGACATGCTCCAACATGCCTGGAGATCCTTGGAGCGGATCTGAAAGGCAGCAATCTGAAAGAAAGGTGTTTTTTTATTTCCCCCTGTTCTTTATCTTGGCCGTGGGAATAAACAGAAACAAGACACAAGATGGCAAAAACCTCCATTTAATTTTCTCTCTGGCAGGTTTGTGTAGTGACAGGAGAAGCTTCGTGTTGGCGGATGGCTTGTGTGCCTCTGTCCCTGGGGAATTGTGTCAGAGAATTAGGGAGATTGACAAGAGAAGGATTGGCCATGGCTGTTTTACTGCTCAACGTTAATGTATTTCCAATACTCAAAAGCTTAATGGGTTTAGTAAACTCTAGTCACCTACTTTCTGTGAAAACTACAGTTAGAAACATCGAAAATAGGAGCAGGAGTAGGCCATTTGGCCCTCCGAGCTTGCATGAACAATCAGTATGACCATGGCTGTCCATCCAACCCAATAGCCTGATCCCGCTCCCCCCAATATCTTTCGATTTCCCCTTTCACCCCAAGGGCTGTATCTAATTCCTTCCTGAAAACATACAGGCCGGAATTTTACCACCCCGCTCCCCATGGAGTGGGCAAAGGACAGAACGTGGAAAGATCCATTGATCTCAGGTGGGATTTTATGGTTTTGGGATGAGTGAGGCCCTAAAATCCCACCCATATGTTTTGACCTCAACTGCTTTGTGTGTTAGTGAATTCCACAAGATCACCACTCTCTGGGTGAAGAAATTTCTCCTCACCTCAGCTCTAAAAGGTTTACCCCGTATCTTTAGACTCTGACTACTTGTCCTAGACACCTCTACCATTGGAACATCCTCCCTGTAGCCAACCTATCGGGTTGTGTTAGAATCTTACAAGTCCCTATGAGATTCCCCCCTCACTCTTCTCCTGAACGCCAGCAAATATAATCCTAACCAAATCAAACTCTCTTCCTATGTCAGTCCTGCCATCCCAGGAATCAGCCTGGTAAATCTTCGCCACATTCCCTCCCTCGCAAGAACGCCCTTCCTCAGATAAGGAGACCAAGACTGTACGCAATACTCCGGATTTGGCCTCACCAAGGCCCTGAATAATTGCAGTAAGACATCCCTGGTCTTGTACTCGAGTTTTCAGTGTTTCTCTTCCTCTGCGTAATGTATTCACATCTGGGGATTGGCAATGGCCTTGTGGTATTATCACAAGATTCTTAATCCAGAAACTCAGCCAATGTCCTAGGGACCTGGGTTCAAATGGTAGGTGATGGAATTTGAATTCAATAAAAAAAAAATCTGGAATTAAGGACTTACTGATGATTATAAAATCATTGTCGATTGTCAGAATACCCACCCGGGTTCGAATCCTGCCACGGCATTTGAATTCAGCAAATAACATCTGGAATTAAGAATTACTGATGACCGTGAAACCATTGTCGGAAAATAAACCATCTGTCCTTTAGGGAAGGAAATCTGCCGTCCTTACCTGGCCTGGCTACATGTGACTCCCGGCCCACGGTAACATGGTTGCGTCTCATCTGCCCTCCAAGGGCAGCTAGCGATGGGCGATAAATGCTGGCCAGCCAGCGACGCCGGTGTCCCACAAAGGAAGAAGAGAAACGTGCTGGTATTTGGAATGTGATGGTTACTTTGGCTCTGTCACTGAACCTCAGGTCCTTTCTCCTGGCAGTGTGGCTAATCGCGTCTTGGAGTCACTCAGCAGCTGCCGCTGACTACGCTCACTGCCGGGCCAGCAAAGAATGAGCCGACGGCCACTAAGCGTCCCGAAATTGTCCTGGGCAGCCTGAAGCCAGCGGAGAGACGGTCGTTACCCTCAGTTTTGTTTTGTGTTCCTGAAGTCTTAATGGCTGCTTTGTTGTCGCCGATAAGATCTCGGTTGCTCGGAGGCAGCTTTGTGTGGAGGGCGGGCGCTGATGCTCAGCGTTGGTGGAGGCTTGGGGTCACATGGTGGGGACGACCTCTGACCTCCGGAGCAGACCCTAACAGAGGAGATACTTACGATGCTACAAATTGAGCTTGATGCATTAGTTCCTTCTCGCTGACAGTAATTGCTTTGCCTCATCGCTAAAGATTGTGCTCATGTGTAGCAGACTCGAATGCCCTGTCAGTAACGCTGATCGCTGAGGGCCGAGAGGAGAAAACGCAGACTCCCTTTTGATTGTTTTACTTGGCACGGTGAATAAATTGACTTGCGGGTCTTTCAGATCGGTTTGCTTTGAGTGATAGGCATAAACTCTGATTATCATGGAGTGGGGAGGGAGGTGGGAGAGATTGCTTTGGGTAGCCTGGCATTTTTGCTGCAGTGCCTGCATTCTGTGTGTTCTCCAAGATTGCCTGGTCATTGTGTGTTCGCAGGCATTCAGTACTGTGGGAAATGGACATCAAGTTAGTTCTTTTGATCTCTGTTGTTTCATTCAAAGAGAGTTAAAAATGGAAAACACCTGCCATTGCTCCTGAAGGCACATTGACCATTGGCCTCCCCCCCGCACCCCATTCTTCAGTAACCCTCTACGGACTGTGGGGGCAGGGTGTTGGCAGCACAGCTGGCTCCTAACTTGGGGGTTTGGATGGGGGTGTCCGGGGGGGAGTGGGTGGGAGCGGTCCTATGTTCAGTCTCCGAACATGGGTGTCAGAGTGGCAGATATTCTGGAGAAATGGGATTACATCGAGGCTTGTGCCGTGCGATCGGCGCACCTGAAAATCCTTGGCGAATGCTCAGGCAGGAAGGAGACCCTCACTTGCCAAAGCCACAACAACTTGGGGTTCAGTGGGTGGCGTCCTCACCTGTAGAGCCACAAGGCCGTGTCTTCCAATCCCACTCTTTGAGTACAAAGGTTTTGGCTGACTCCCTGGGGCAGTGATCAAGTCCCGTCTCTTGGGGAATTCATTAAATGGAATCCTATGCTGCCATTGTCAAAGATCCCGTGGTATTATTTCACAAAACTGCAAGGAAGTCCTCTCAAGCACCCAGGCGAATATTTGTCTCACAGACAGCATCAAAGAAACAGACTATCTGCTCATTATCTCATTGCTGTCAGTGGGATCTTGCTGTGAGCAAATTGCCTGCTGAGTTTCCAATATTAGACTACAAGATGTAGGGGCAGATGTAGGCCATTCGGTCCATCGAGTCAGCTCTGCCATTCAACGAGATCATGAATGATCTGATAAAGATAATCTTCAACTCTATTTTCTCACTTTATCCCCATAACCCCTTGATTCCCTTACTGAGTAAAAATCTGTTTATCTCAGCCTTGAACATATGTAATGACCCAGCCCTCTGTGAGAAAGAATTCTACACATTCGCCATCCTCTGCGAGAAGCAATTCCTCCTTATCTCTGTCTTAGATGGGTGAGATTATGTCCCTGGTCCTCGACTCTCCCATAAGAGGAAACAACTCCTCAGCATCTACCCTGTCAAGCCTCCTGAGAATATAATGATGATTACACTTCAAAAGTACTTCTTTGGCTGTAACGTTCTTTGGGATATTCAGGTGGTCTTGGATGGTGCTATATAAATGTGTCTTTGTATCGTGGTAAAACATGTGATGTTTTGAGTTATAAGGAGAGGCTAGATAGACTGGGACTTCTTTCCCCCTGGAGTGTAGGAGACTTAGAGGTGATCTTTTAGAGGTCAATAAAATAATGAGAGGTACAGGTCAGCTAGATGGTCAACATCTTTTCCCAAAGGTAGGGGAGCCTAAATCTAGAGGGCATAGGTTTAAGGTGAGAGGGGAAAGGTAGAAAAGGATCCAGAGAGGCAATTTTTTTTCACACAGAAGGTCTGGAGCAAGCTGCCAGAGGCAGTAGTAGAGGCGGATACAGTTTTGTCTTTTAAAAAGCATTTGGACAGTTACACGGGTAAGATGGGATATGGGCCCATACTTGGACTGAACCCATAATTAGAACAAGATTAGTGGTTAAAAAAGAAGGGGCAGCATAGACAAGCTGGGCTGAAGGGCCTGTTTCCATGCTGTAAACTTCAACGACTCTGTCACAAGGCCTTTTCCCCCAAATGGGAAACAAGGAGAGTTAACCAGCAGGGCAGGATGCGTGGGTGAGGGACTGGGGGTAAACTGGAGGCTGGTTTGCCAGTCTCCCAGGGCTGGTACTGGAGTGAATCACAGCAATGAAAAATGAGGGGGGGATGAGTCACCTCAGCACAGGGCACTTAATTTAGGACCTGTTGGCCTGCTTTGAGCCCTGTGGCCGTTGTATACCTGTCTGTTTTGGACAATTTTTTTTTACCCGTTTTAACACAATAATCGAGTAGCGAAGTGAAAACTGCGAGGTTTTGATTTTTATTTCCTCGTCTTTGGGGAACATAATACTGTAATTGTAAAAAAAAAGCGATTCCATCGATTTCATTAATTCAAGCTCATTAAGTGATCCGCGTCACTCTATCACACAGCTAATTTCGAGATATTTTTATATACGACGGGAAAAATGTGAAATTTAAAATTACACCAAAATTCAGTTCTCGGAGGGGAACTCATTTGCAAATCAACCTGAAGCTAAATGTTGAACCGCAACTACATTTTCATTATCTACAATTACTCATTGCCGCTTATTAATAAGTCATTTTAGTGAGCAGCGAGAAATGTTCCTCATTTGGAAGCGTGCGTTTCCCCATTGGTAATGGCAGCCTCGTAGGGGGACGGGATGATTTTCTCTGTTCTTTAGAGAAAATATACTGATCCTTTAGAGAAACTATAGTTGAGAAAGCCCACCAACGCTCCTACTTTCTCAGAAGGCTAAGGAAATTTGGCATGTCAGCTACGGTTCTCACCAACTTTTACAGATGCACCGCAGAAAGCATTCCTCCTGGTTGTGTCACAGCTTGGAATGGGCTCCTGCTCTGCCCAATTCCGCCAGGAATACAAAAGGTCATGAATATAGCCCAATCCATCACACAAACCAACCCCCCCATCCATTGACTCTGTCTACACTTGCCGCTGCCACAGCAAAGCAGCCAGCATAATCAAGGACCCCACGCATCCCGGACATTCTCTCTTCCCCCTCTTCTGTCGGGAGAAAGATACTAAAGTCTGAGATCACATGTCAACCGACTCAAGGACAACTTCTTCCCTGCTGCTATCAAACTTTTGAATGGGCCTCGCATTAAGTTGACCTTTCTCTACACCCTGTAACACTGCATTCTGCACTGTCTTGTTTCTTTCTCTATGAATGGTATGCTTTATCTATATAGCGCACGTGAAACAATACTTTTCACTGTACATTAATACATGACAATAATAAATCAAATCAAAAATAGCTTTCCCAAACCTTGTTCCAACCCTGGCAGTTAGCCCGGTGCTGGAGGTTACGTTTTATTGGATGAGAGACCATGCTAAAGTTTCTTTCTGCTGCTTCAGGTTTTTTTTCATACATTTGTGGGATCTGGGCATCACTGGCTGGACCCATCCCTCATTGCCTTTCAACTTGTTAGGCCATTTCAGCTGGCATTTTAAGAGCCAAACACATTGCTGTGGCTTTGGAGTAGGCCTTACTCAGTCTGAGCAGATCAGTGAAGGACGGCAGATTTTTTTCCCTAAATTTAGAGAACCAATGGGTTTTTCCGACAATCGACAAACAGTTTCACGGTCATCAGTAAATTCTTAATTCCAGACTTTTATTGAATTCAAATTTCACCATCTGCCGAGGTGGGATTCAAAACTGAGTCCCCAGAGCGTTACTCTGGGTCTCTGGATTGCTCGTCTAGTGACAATACCACCGTGCCACTGGCTCCCATGGATGTGAAAGATCTCCATGGGATAATTTGGAAAAGGACATTGAGGCCTCTGGGCCAATATTCCTCCTTCTCTATCAAGGCCACCAAGACTCATTGTTCAGCTCAATCTGCGCCCAGCCAAATGGTGCAGTCAACAATGTCTATGACCTTTAACTACACAGCAACAATCACTGCATTTCCAGCTGACTTGTACGCACAGGAAGTGCTTTAAAACATTGGTGAGATTCATGATGCGGGGTGGCACGGTGGCACAAAGGTTAGCACTGCTGCCTCACAGCACCAGGGACCCGGGTTCGATTCCCGGCTTGAGTCACTGCCTGCACACTCTCCCCATTTCTGTCCGGGTTTCCTCCGGGTGCTCTGGTTTCCTCCCACAGTCCAGAGATTTGCGGGTTAGATTGATTGGCCGTGCTAAATTGCCCATAGTGTCGGGGGGATTAGCACGGTAAATACATGGGGTTATGGGGATAGGCTTTGGGTGGGGTTGAATGGGCTGAATGGCCTCCTTCTGCACTGTAGGAGGGATTTGACTGGTCCTATGATGAGACACCATGTAAAACATCTACGTCTGTTTCCGCAGCCCTGAATTTGATTTCCCCACGTATTCACAAATGACTTTTCCTTTCCTGTTAATACTTACCTCAGTGTGACTCAGCCCTTTTCGCTACTTAATGTGATGGGCCCTACATTTAGTCTCACTCCACTGCTGATTTATTACCCTGTTTATGTGCCTGCCTCCAGTAAGGGTAATTCAGAGTCTGAGTAGATAAGCTGATTAGCTGAGCCCCAGGTAATGGCCAAACGTCCCGAGTCACTAGCCTGAGGGTTTGTGCTCTGTGGTTGGATGATGTCTAATCACACATCAGCAAAGGCTGATAGGATAAATACAGAGCGATGTCAGCTGAGTGTATATATCTCTGTGCAGCTGCTTCTTACATATAGGAGGTTGATTTGATTTGATTTGGCACATGTACTGGGATGCAGCGAGAAATATTGTTTCTTGCGCGCTTAGGCAGGCAAAACCTACCATTCATCGAGTACATGGGGAAGAGGAAAAGGATAGGCTGCAGATTACAGTGCTGCAGCTGCAAGTTGGATGAAGAGAAAGATCGGCTTAACACAAAGATGTGCGGGTTGGGTTGATTGGCCATGCTAAAATTGCCCCTTAGTGTCCTGAGATGTGTAGGTTAGAGGGATTAGTGGGTAAAATATGTAGGGATATCAGGGTGGGATCTGGGCCGGATTGTGGTCAGTCCAGCCTCGATGGGCCAAATGGCCTCTTTCTGCACTGTAGGGCTTCTATTCTGTTCTATAAGGTAGAACTGTTCAAAAGTCTGGTGACAGCAAGGAAAAAGCTGTTCTTCAGTTTGCAGGCACGTGTTTTCAGACTTTTGCATCTCTTTCCCAATGGAAGAAGGTAGGAGAGAGAATGTCCGGAGTGCGTGGGGTCCTTGATTACGCTAGCTGTTTTTCCAAGGCAGCGGGAAGTGTAGACAGTGCCAATAGGTGGTTCGTGTGACGGACTGGGCGTCGTTCACAATCCTTTGTAGCTCCTTGCGGACTTGGTCAGAGCAGGAACCATACCAGGCTGTGCAGCGCACTGAGAACCTGTGTTGCTGTGTCTCAGCTGGGTAGCCCTTTTGTCCAAGGCTTTGAAAATTTAAGCAGAATGCCTGGCCCCATGCGGAGTGCTGGGGGGGGGGCAGAGGGGGTGCAGATTTTCTGCCCTCGCCCTCCCCAAATATTTCACTGGAACCCCAGCTTTGCCTGTGCAGTTGGGGCTGTGGAACAAATTTTTAAGTTTACTTATTAGTGTCACAAGCAGGCTTACATTAACACTGCAGTGAAGTTACTGTGAACATCCCCGAGTCGTCACGCTCCTGTGCCGGTTAGAGTAAGTTTTTTAAATTTAGCACCACAAGTAGGTATACATTAACGCTGCCATGAAGTTACTGTGAAAATCCCCTGTTTGCCACATTCCTGCGCCTGTTCGGGTACACTGAGGGAGAATTTAGCACGGCCAATGCACCTAACCAGCACGTCTTTCGGACTGTGGGAGGAAACTGGAGCACCCGGAGGAAACCCGCGCAGACACGGGGAGAGCTCCGCACAGACAGTGACCCGAGCCTTGAATCGAACCCGAGTCCCTGTCTCTGTGAGGCAGCGGTGCTAACCACTGTGCCACCGTGCCGCCCACTGACTCGGCTTGACGTGTTGCTGAGGGCCGTGATGGTAATCTGAGAGCACCGTCTTCCTCGGCTCGGGAACCTGATTCAGCGGCTTTATGGTAATTTGGAAAGTCTTTGTTTCAGTGTTATTCTGCACAGCAGGCCGGCCAATTATCTTGCTGCTTTTCAGCAGCTTGTACAAAGGATATTTCTGTAGCGCACGCTGAGAATGTTACTCGCATCAATTATACTTCGGGGATTACATTTTGCAGATATACATAAAACTCTGCAGCATGGAACAGATTGAGTGCAATCCGTAGCCTTCTCTCAATAATAGTAACAAGACATTGTGCCCTGTGTAACCCCGCACTCTGCCTTCGTGTGAGGCAGCTGTAATTGCAAAATTGTTAAAAATTCATTTTCCATGCCGAGTGCAACTCTCCCCCATGCTTTCCGGGTCTTTAGTTGACATGTTGCATAAACAGAACTGATCCCTGTCCCCTTGCAATTGAATGTGCCTTGACTTAAATTACCAAGAGTGGGGTTACGCAGGCTGAGACGCAGAAGTGGCACAGTCCCCCGGTTTTAGCTTCTCGGGACACACCTGAGATGTTCTTCACACAACAGCATCGAGAAGAAGGCCCTTCGGCCCATCAGGTGTCTGCTGGAGTTCATCTTTATTCATCTCAGGCTAGACCAGCATTTATTGCTGGAATAACTCTACGGAGGTGAAAGTGCCTTCGCCAGGTTACTTCATTTGCACCATACATCTGTACACAGCCAGCTCTCCAGTTGCTCCCTGCTGAATGCAGGCTGACATACCTGCTTTAATTTGGGAGCATGAGGTTGTCTGATTTAACCATCAATTAGACTCATCATTTGGTTCATATTCTAGCAGGCCAACCTCAATAGCCTGGCTGAAGTCATCACAATTGCCCGTCCCTAATTGCCTCTAGAGAAGGTGGTGTTAGGGTGCTGTCTTCCACTGCAGTCCATGTAGTGTAGGTTCACCCACTGCGCTGTTAGGGAGGGAGTTCCAGGATTTTGACCCAGTGAAAGAACAGCGATATATTACCAAGTCAGGAAGGCGAGTGGCTTGCAGGGAATTTCCAGGCGGTGATGTTCTCACGTATCTGCTGCCCTCGTCCTTTTAAATTATAGTGTCGTCGTTTTCTGACCCACACAAGCCTCTTCTCACTGTTCATCACCTAACCCCTGACCTCTCTTAATTATCCAGCTTCACCTTAAACTAATCTATGCAATTCACTTAATTGCTGTGATTCTAACCACCCTCTAAGTAAAGCAGTTTCTCCTGAATTCTCAATTGCATTTACGCGTGGATTTATCTTTTAGATTCACTGAATGAAACAGAATCATAGAATCCCAGCTGTTCAGAAGGAGACATTTTGACCCATTGGGACTGCACCGAATTTCTAACAGAGCATCCTACCCAGGTGCAAACCTCCGCCCATTCCCTGAACCCCATGTATTTACCCCACTAATTCCCCTATGTATTGTGGGATGCCAAGGGGCAATTTAGCATGGCCAATCCACCTAACCTGCACATCCTTAGATACGAAGGAGCAATTTAGTGTGGCCAGTCTACCTAATGTGCTTTTCTTTGGACTGTGGGTTGGAATCCCACAGGCGGCACGGTGGCACAGTGGTTAGCACTGCTGTCTCACAGCCCCAGGGAACTGGGTTCAATTCCTGGCTTGAGTCATTGTCTGTGTGGAGTTTGCACGTTCTCCCCATGTCTGCGTGGGTTTCCTCTGGTTTCCACCCACAGTCCAAATAGTTAGGTTGATTGGACGTGCTAAATTGCCCCTTAGTGTCCTGGGATGTGTAGGTTAGTGGGGTAAATGTGTGGGGTTGTGGGGATAGGGCCTGGGGTGGGATTATTGTAGGTGCAGATGCAATAGGCCGAATGGTCTCGTTCTGAACTGTAAGGTTTCTATGATTCTATGAAATCGGAGCAGTTGGAGGAAACTCACTCACAAACAGGGCAAGTGTGCAAACTCCACACACTGACTCGGGTCTCTGGTGCCTAGTTGGCTTTGGTCTTCCCACAAGTGGAATTATTTTTTTCTACATCTCCCCACTGAACTCCTTGTTAATTTTCAAATCTTCCAATGGGCCATTCCACAACCTTCCCTCTTTGGGGGCAAGCAACACTTGTTGATTAGCTGCAAAGATCCATCAGTTCTGATATCAATGTCAAGAGGGTAAATGAATGTCATACAACCAAAGCTAAACCTCGGTGGAAATTCTGAAGTTTATTTACTGGTCACAAGTAGGCTTACAGTAACGTTGCAATGAAGCTACTGTGAAAATCCCCTTGTTGCCACATACCAGCACCCGTTTGGGTACACCAAGGGAGAACTTAGCATGGCGAATCAACCTAACTAGCACGTCTTTGGACTGTGGGAGCACCCGGAGGAAACCCACGCAAACACAGGAAGAAAGTGCAGACGCTGCACAGACAGTGACCCAAGCTGGGAATCGAACCTGGGTCCCTGGTGCTGCGAGGCACTGTGCCACCCTGCACGGGCTTCAATTCTGCATCTCCTTTTGTTCCCCAAGCAGCATGCAAACTCATCACCAATTTACATATAAGTTCTGACCGGACAATGCTTAAAAAAAAAAGTTTTTTAATGGCACCCTTTGTTCCAGTTTCAATCACGAGGCAGAACTTCCCGCTTTCCAGACCAAGGGCGGGATTTTCCAGCTCTTAAGCTGACGGGATGTTTATGGTTCCACTGAAGTCGAGTCCCGATGGCGACAACGGGCGTGCCATGCAAAAGCCCGTAGACTTTGGCGGGACTGGAAGATCTTGCCGGTTTCCAATAACTCGTTACATCCGCCATAGGAGACGGCGGGGGGGGGGCGTGGAAAATCCCAGGTTGAGTCTGGCCGTGGGCGGGATTTCCTGCAAGTGGGGTTTCCGGCACCCAATTTGGCGTTCCCATCCACCGCGATCCAGCTTAACTAAATTAGAATATGGTTTCTATATTTTTTCCGAAATGAGCCCTGCTTCAATCATCCCATAAATCCACATTCAAATTTCGCTGGATTTGTTCCTGATTTTTCAGAACATGTTACAGGGCGGCTCGGTGGCACAGTGGTTAACATCATTGCCTCACGGCGCCAGGGACCCAGGTTCAATACCGACCTCGGGTCACTGTCTGTGTGGAGTCTGCACATTCTCTCCGTGTCTGGGTAGGTTTCCTTCGGGTACTCCGGTTTCCTCCCGTAGTCCAAAGATGTGCAGGTAAGGTGGATTGGCCATGCTAAATCGCCCCTTGGTATCAGGGAGGTTAGCAGGGTTATAAGAATAGGGCCTGGCTGAGATATAGTCGGTACAGACTTCTGTACTGCACTGATTCTATGATCCTTGCACCTTAAGAGGTAGACCAGCCCAGATACATTAATTGCTTAGTGTGCCGGTCCCACAAAGGGTGTCAACAGATAGCAGCGATGAAAGCAAGATCTCTCCCTCTCTTTGTGTTGGCTTGGCTTTATCATCACCAGACATTGATCCCCTGGTTCATGGTCCACTGAACCGACTTGGAGAAATGGGCTTTCCACATGTCAGACATTAGGGTGGAGCAGGGTTTTTTTTGGTGGCTGGAAGAGGGAGAACCCGCAAAATGAACCGAAGAAAAAAAATACAGGGCCTGACCTGCTCGAAACCAAGTTGTGTTAAAAATGGAAGTGACATCTCTGTCAGGAAATAATGTTTTCCGGCTACTCATAGAATCTCTAGATGGAGGTCATTCGGCCCATCGAGTCTGCGCTGACCACAATCCCACCCAGGCCCTATTCTCGTAATGCCACATATTCACCCTGCTAATCCCCCTGACACGAGGGACCATGGCCAATCAACCTACCCCGTACATCTCTGGATTCACTCGCTGGCTTCCCAATCCTTCAGGATGCTCCTGGGGGCTTTAATAATTGATACCGCCGAGAAAGTCAGTTTTCAGAAAGGAGTGTTCCTGTGCACACATCTCATAACTCCAGTCCTCCCAGGACAGAACGTCCCATTTTAACTGTCACCCCATCCATTACCTTAAAGATTCACCCACTCCACCGCTGCAATGCAGTGCCGGCAGGGTGTAGCATCTAACGCCGTGTACTGCAGCAGCTTGCTCAAGGCTCCCTGGTTCGCCCCTTCCAGATTTGCGACCTCCACCCGCCTAATGGGACAAGAGCAGCAGTGGCATGGGAACCAGCTGAGATGCAGAGGAGAACCAGCTGGGTGCAGAGGAGATTTACAAGGATGTTGCCTGGACTGGGAGGCATGCCTTATGAAGTTAGGTTGAGGGAGCTGGGACTCTTTTCCCTGGAGAGACGAAGGTTGAGAGGCGACCTGATAGAAGTTTACAAAATGTTGAGAGGAATAGATAGGGTGGACTCTCAGAGGCTATTTCCCCGGTTTGAAATGGTCGCTACGAGAGGACACAGATTTAAGGTGCGGGGAGGGAGGTTCAGAAGTGATGTTAGGGTAAGTTTTTCACTCAGAGGGTGGTGAGTGAATGGAATCGGCTGCCGTCAGTGGTGGTGGAGGCGAACTCGCTGGGGTCTTTTAAAAGACTTCTGGATGAGTATATGGGGTTTAATGAGATTGAGGGTTATAGATAGGTCTGTAGGTTGGTAGGTGATGATGTGATCGGTGCAACTTGTGGGCCGAAGGGCCTGTTTGTGCTGTAGTCTTCTATGTTCTATGTCCCCTCTCAGGTGACACACCATCCCAGCCCGGAACTGTATCCCCATTCCTTCGCCGGCGCTGGGTTAAAATCCTGGAACACTCCCTCTCTGTCGCCCCACACATTTACCCTGCCAATTCCGCCTGACACTGAGGGTCAATTCGACACGGCCAATCAACCTAACCCGCACATCTTTGGAGTGTGGGAGGGGACCGGAGGAAACCCGTGCAGACACGGGGAGAACATGCAAACAGTTCCTTCAGCGTGAATGTTTTTTTTTGTCTCTTCCCACCGCTCCCCCACCCCGTCCTTGTCGCCCCCCCCCCCCCCGCCCCCGGCGTCTCTCTCTCGCCGTCTTGAGTCGGGATTTTCCCTCATTGCAGACTGGACGCACACACGGAGAAGGGTTTTTGCTGCCACTCGGTCACAAGCCAGTTAGTTCGTGTTAACATGGGACCCCCACCGTTTGGAACAATTGGTTGATCCTCTTTCTGCTAAGTAAGAGGGATTAATGACTCGCCTAGCAGGATAACGTAGGCTGCACTGTGGAGAACGGCGTATCGCAGCTGCCGTCAGTCCCTCATTCCACACACCACCCCCCCCCCCCCCCCCCCCCCCCCACCACCACCTCCCCCTCCACTTTTCCCCCTCTAAGTGATAACCGTGTTTGACAAGAGCAGGTGCTTCGATCCGGAGCCACCTGTGCGGATTTACTGAACTGAAGTGAATCGGTTAAAAGTATCGCAAATAAAAAAGCAGCGCAAATACCGCTGGGAAGACGGCAGCAGTGAAAGAGACTCTCATCCTGCATATAAATTGTAAAACGCTTAATAAAGCCTCGATTTCTAGTAGGAATCTAGCTAGCGAAGTGAAGTGCTGTTGTCCTGTGGAGAAACGGGGCGGCTCATTTGCGCACAGCAAGATCCCACAAACAGCAGCCTGATAAACGGCCAGTTAATCTGTTGCAGTGCTGCCGGCTGAGCTCTAAGACGTTGGTTGGGATCTTTAGAATCCCTACAGTGCAGAAGGAGGCCCCTCGAATACACACCGACCACAATCCCACCCAGACCCTATTCCTGTGACCCCTCATACTTACCCTGCTAATCCGCCGCCCTGCGCAGACATGGGGAGAACGTGCAAACTGCACACAGACCGGAGGCCGGAATTGAACCTGGGTCCCCGGCGCTGTGGGGCGGCAGTGCTAACCACTGTGCTGCCTGCACTTTTTGTCCCTTCACAAATGGTGCTGCTTTTCTTTCAAATGGGATGGGAATGTAGGAAGTAGGAGCAGAGTTCGGCCTTTCGAGCCTGCTCCACCATTCAATCCTTGGTCTCAAATTCACCTGCCCACCTCTCCCCCATATCCCCTTCTCCTTTTTTATTAGAAATATATCTATTTCCTTCTTGAAACCATTCAATGATCCAGACTCCACCGTGCTCTGGGGCAGAGAGTTCCACAAATTCACCCCCCCTCTGCGAGAAGTAGTTCCTCCACATCTCAGTTGAATCTGCTGCCTCCCAACCTGTACCCGTGACCTCTTGTTCGATTTGCCCCATCAGAGGAAACATTTGGTCCACATATACTTTATCAATCCCTTGTAAAATTTTATCAAACTTGATCAGATCTCCTCTCATCCCTCTAAACTCCTGCGAGTATGAACCCAAACTGTTTAATGTCTCCTCGGAGGTCATCCCCGGAATGAATGGGGCCAACCTCTTCGGAACTGCCTCCAGTGCCCCCTCAAAAGACGCAGACCAAAAGTGGACTCTTTTCCGTCGCTGGGACTTGGTTTAATAGCTCGAACAACCGGAGTCTCCTGACAGTGCAGCGCTCCCCTTTGAATGGCGCTGGCCCGTGTCAGCCTGGGTTGAGTGCTCGGGCAGGGCTTGAACCTGTGACTGCCCGGGTTGCAACGCGATGCGGTGCAGTGAGCCATGTCTGATCCTCTAAAAAAAAAGAAAACAATCCTTTTCAGTGGGCCTGGCACTTGCGAGCAGGAGGCGGGGGCGAGTGATGTGAGGCAGCCAGCTCCCGTATCTTTGTTTAAATTCTGTTCAGATCAAGCCGTCTGCCCCAGCGGGGTTGGGGAGGTTGGTGGGGGGGGGGGGAGGGGGGTGCGACAGTGCCCCATTGTGTGCGAGGCCTGCTTTCAAATTGGAACAATAGCCATTTCTGTGTCGAGGAACCTGGCTTGTGAATGAGAGCGTGTTCCCTTGGCAGGGTTGGTTCCTTGTTTTTCAGACAATGTCCAGCTTGATCCTGCTGCTTCCTGTTCCTCCAGCTTTGTCACTCCTGATTCTTTTGCAAATGGCTACTCGGCCAGAGGCGGTCAGTAATATTTTGTGAGCAAAGTGCCTCGGGAGGCAGCTTTGTCCTCTGACGATCCACGATGCGCTCATGTCCTGCACCTCTTACACAGGGACAGAGACAGGCTGTTCAACCTCTCAACAACCACTGGTGTCAATATCCAAAGGTACTTCCCAGATGTTCTTATCAGTATAAATGAACACACGGCAAATCTATGGGGGCTGGGAGTAAAAATGGCTGCCGCTTTGCTGACTCCACCAGAATCATAGAATTCCTACACTGCGGAAAGAGGCCATTCGGCCCATTGAGCCTGGAGCGACAACAATCCCATCCAGGTCCCATCCCCGTAACCCCATCTATTAACTCATAAGAACATAAGAACATAAGAAATAGGAGCAGGAGTAGGCCATCTGGCCCTTCGCGCCTGCCCCGCCATTCAATAAGATCATGGCTGATCTGTCGAGCTCAGTTCCACTTTCCCGCCCTCAATTTAGCTTGGCCAATTCCACCTAACCCGCATATCTTTGGACTCTGGAAGGAAACCAGAGCACCCAGAGGGAACCCACACAGACACGGGGGGAAACAGACAGACAGTGACCCAAGGCCGGAATTGAACCCGGGTCCCTGGCGCTGAGGCGGCCGTGCTAACCACTGTGGGTAGGCCAGTTTTATCCCCATAGATTGAGAGCCTGCTATGAAAATCCTCTCATTGTTAGCTCAAGATTGACTTCTATTCCAATGCTCTCCTGACCAGACTCCATTTTCCCACCCTCCATAAAATTGAGGTCATAAGACCTAGGAGCAGGAGTAGGCCATCTGATTCCCCAAACCTGCTCCGCCATTCAGTGAGATCACGGGTGACCTTTTCGTGGACTCAGCTCCACTTATCTGCCCGCTCACTATAATCCTTAATACCTTTACTGTTCAAAAGTTTATCTATCCTTGCCTTAAAAACGTTCAATGAGGTGGCCTCAAATGGGCAAGGAATTCCGCAGACTCACAACCCTTTGGGTGAAGAACTTCCTCCTCAACTCAGTCCTAAATCTGCTCCCCCATATTTTGAGGATATGCTCCCTAGTTCTAGTTTCACCCGCCAGTGGAAACAACTTCCCTGCTTCTATCTTATCTATTCCCTTCATAATTTTAAGATCCCCTTCATTATTTTAAATTCCAATGAGTATAGCCCCAGTCTACTCAATCCCTCCTCATAAGCCAACCTCTCAACTCCAGGATCAATCTAGTGAATCTCCTCTGCACCCCCTCCAGTGCCAGAGTATCCTTTCTCAAGGAAGGAGGCCAGAACTATACACAGTATTCCAGGTGTGGCCTCACCAGCACCTTGTACAGCTGCAACATAATCTCACTGTTCTTAAACTCCATCCCTCTAACAATGAAGGACAAAATTTCATTTGCCTTCTTAATTACGTGCTCCCCCTGCAAATCAACTTTTTGCGAATCCCTCTGCACAGCAGCAGCATGTTGCAGTTTTTTACTATTTAAATAATCATCCAATTTGCAGTTATTCCGAACAAATTGGATGATTTCATATTGACCAACATTGTACTCCATCTGCCAAGCTCTTGCCCACTCACTTAGACTATCCATATCCCTCTGCAGTCATTTGCTGTGCCACTCATCTTAGTGTTATCTGTGAACTTTGACATACTATGTCGCCTTCTTGTCATCAATTTTTGGCCTGTTATTTGTGTCTTTGGCTGTGAAGGCCGACACAAAATACCTGTTCAATGCCTCGGCCATTTCCATTATTAAATCCCCCTTCTCATCTTCTAAAGGACCAATGTTTACCTTGGTCACCCTTTTTCATTTTATAGATTTGTGGAAACTTTTGCTGTCTGTTTTTATATTCTGAGCTAGTTTGCTCTCATAATCCGTCTTACTTTTCTTTATAGCTTTTTCTCGTGGCTTTCTGTTGACCTTTAAAGATTTCCCAATCCTCTAGTTTCAGGAGAACCTGACAGTTCAGTCAGGTTCCCCTCAGCCTTCTCTGCTCGAAGAAGAAGAACCCCAGTCTAAACAACCGCTTTTCAAAGTTAAAAGAGCCACTTTGGATCTACTTCACCTCTAGCCGTACTATGCTGCAGGATTTCCAAACGCTTCCAATCCTGACGCCTTGCACATCCCTAATTATTGCTCCACAAGTGCCAAGGATTTAAGCCCTGGAATTCCCTCTTTGCTCCTGTACCTCTTCTTCACTTTTGTAGGGCAGCATGGTAGCACAGCGGTTAGCACTACTGCTTCACAGCACCCGGGACCTGGGTTCAATTCCAGGCTTGGGTCACTGTCTGTGTGGAGTTTGCACATTCTCCCCGTGTCTGCGTGGGTTTCCTCCCACATTGTGAAAGATGTGACTAATAAATAAACTTTAACTTCTAACTTTTGGTGGTCCTTTGGGTCGCCAAGCTTTGGGTCACCTCTTTCTAGTGTTGGTTTTGGATCCGGAGTCAAAACTGTTGATGTTTCTGTGGTGCATCTTCGACCGTTTTACTGTTTCGGGGCGTTTTAGAAATGGCAAGCTGTCATTGTTGAGATATTACTGGCGAAGTAATGCAGATATTGCAGAGTTGAACCATTTTAGCGCACAGCGCAGTTGTCCTTTGTCCTGGCTAGCGGACATGCCCAAGGACACAAATGGTTAGTTGTTCAGCATCGGTGTGGCATTCCTCTCGCATTCCATGCCCGAGCAACCTTTCACCTAACGTCAGAATGAATGACCGCAGTGTCGCTCAGGGGGGAGAAAGGTTATGGCCATGAAAACATCTCTGGTGGTACTTCAGTCTCCCTGCACCCGTGCTCACATCACTCAAGGCGTATTACCCTGGGAGGTCCTCCCCTTCCTCACTCAAACCAGAAAAAAATCTTTGGGGGGGGGGTGGTGGGATGGGGGGAAAAAATTCTAATTTGCATTCAGCCAGGCGCCTCCTGAGATGCCTGTCCAGCTTTGGCAGCGGGGAATGAAGAGCTGCTTGGGCAGCTGGGGCCTGTGACCATCTGACAGCGTCAAGAGGTCAGCTCTGGACTCGGCTCGAGCTGCATACCACAATGCTGCAGCGTTCCCTCTCTCGCTTCTCATCTGCAACTCACATTCCAAGCTGCACAGTGAGGATTCATTGTCTTGTCAAGTGAGAACACGTTTGCTAGGGATTGGAGTGATGGTGGTGGGGTTGGGGGGGGAAAGAACAGTTCGAAAATGTCACCTCTTGTCTTTGTAAGTTGCGCTGCTGCTAAATCGGGAACATTTCAGACTTGTAGCTAAAACAGTGAACAATTAACCCGCCGTGACCTACCTTCAGTGTTGGAAATCCGACAGCTCATGAATTCAAATGATTCGAATACACGCAGGATATCAGACTGACCAAGTCCTCGGTCACCCGCTCAATTATACATCTCTCTCTCTCTCTCTCTCTCCCTTTCATGGCACTTTCTAAAAATGTAATTACATTCCCGAGAATCGCTCTGGGACATCTTGCGCCGCCTTAAAGGTGCTACATGAATGCAGGATGTTGTTGACTCCCAATTTGGAGAACGTAAGAACCAGGAGCAGGAGTCGGCCATCTGTCCCCTCGAGCCTGCTCCGCCATTCAATAAGATCCAGGTTGATCTTTCCGTGGACGCAGCTCCACTTTCCCGCCCCCTCGTCACAACCCTTAATTCCTTTACTGTTCAAAAATCTGGCTTTCTTTGCATTAAGAACATTCAACGAGGTAGCCTCGACTGCTTTACCGGGCAGGGAATTCCACAGATTCACAATCCTTTGGGTGAAGAAGCTTCTGCCCAACTCAATTCGAAACCTCCTTCCTCTTGTTTTAGGCTATGCCCCCTAGTTCTAGTTTGGAGATGGTAGGTTTGGATTCTACCCGCCCTCCTCATTCTGTGCAAGGTAAAGGACTCTGCGCAGAGGCAACATACTAAAAAGAGACCATGGTCTGAATGAGCCCCCAGTGAACAATGGGATGGACTGTCCAGCTCACAATTTTTGACAGCACAAAAATGCCATGTGTTCTTTGCTACAAAATCAACCCAAGGACACCTCCTTATGCCCTTTTGCAGCTCATCGTCAGAATTTTCCTTTGGAACCCGGTTTTCTCCTGCTTCAGTCACCTTCCCATTTTCCCCTCCATCTTCTGTCGCCACCCTGGTGCATTCCGACAAATGGCGCATCAGTTTAGCTTCTTTGGAAGCTGCATTGACAGAAAGAAAGACTTGCGTTTAGACAGCACCTTTTACAACCTCAAGACATCCCAAAGTGCTTTATAACCAATCAAGTACTTTTGAAGTGTAGCCACCGTTGTAATGTCAGAGATGTGGCAGCCAAACTGCGCACAGCAAGCTCCCACAACCGGCAAGGCAATAATGACTGGATTATCTGTTTAAATCTGTGGTAAATACACCAGGAAAATTCCCCCCTGCTCACCTTTACAATGGCGAGAGGCAGCCTGGGTTAACATGGTACCTGGAGGAGAGAAGGTTTCGTAGAGGTCAGGTCATACCTGCCAACAGAAAAGCAGCTTTCAATAAATAGTCTGAAATCTATGCCCGACGTTGTGAGCCGATGGCTCAGTGGTTTTGTCGCTGGACTATTAATCCAGAAACTCAGCCAATGTCCTGGGGACCTGGATTCGAATCCCGCCATGGCAGCTGGTGGACTTTTTAATTCAATAAAAAAAGTCTGGAATTAAGAATCTACTGATGACCATGAAACCAATGTCAATTGTCGGAAAAAACTCATCTGATTCACTGGTGATCTTTAGAGAAGGATATCTGCTGTCCTTACTTGGTCTGGCCTACATGTGGCATAGTGGTTAGCACTGCTGTCTCACAGCGCCAGGGACCCGGGCTCGATTCCTGGCTTGGGTCTCTGCTTGTGTGGAGTTTGCACATTCTCCCCGTGTCTGCGTGGGTTTCTTCTGGGTGCTCCAGTTTCCTTCCACAAAGATGTGCAGGTAGGTGCATTGGCCATACTAAATTCTCCCACAGTGTATTCGAAACAGGTGCCAGAGTGTGGGGACTCGCGGATTTTCACAGTAACTTCATTGCAGTGTAAATATAAGCCTACTTGTGACGAATAAATGATAAACAAATAAGTCAATTTAGCTCCAGAGCCTCAGTAATGTGGTTGACTTTCAACTGCCCCTCTGGACAAGGGCAATTAGAGATGGGCAATAAATGCTGACAAGCTAGTAATGCCCATGTCCCATGAATGAATAAAAAAAAATTACAACCCTGGAGCTGAGGTTCCCAAAATCCTACTCTCCAACCCAACTGGTGGCTGTGTTTGGGAACCCCTTGGTCTATCCCTTCCTTGGTTTAACATTGATTGTTTGAAATTAGACAGGGAACTGTGGCTGGAATGTTGATTTTTTTTCTTGGTAGACCACACGTTCTCCTTGCCCGAGAGATATATTTTTTTAAGTTATACGTTTATTTATTGGTGTCACAGTAGCCTGATGTCAACACTGCAATGAAGTTACTGTGATAAATTGTCTAGATGCCACACCCTGGCCCTGAGGGAGAATTTAGCATGGCCAGCGCTCCCAACCAGCAGGGTCTTTCGGTCTGTGGGAGGAAACCCCGGCAGACACGGGGAGAACATGCAGACTCCTCAAAGACGGTGGCCCAAGCCGGTGTTCGAACCCGAGCCATGGAATCCTAGAATCCTACAGTGCAGAAGGAGGCCATTCAGCCCATCAAGTCTGCACTGAGTGCAATCCTGATCAGGCCCTACCCCCATAACCCCACTTACCCTAGCTCACCCAGCCCCCCGCCCCCCCCTCCCCAATCTAAGGGGCAATTTAACATGGCCAATCCACCTAGGCTGCTTTGGACCTCAGTGTCCCTGGCGCAGCGAGGCGGCGGTACTAACCACTGTGCCACCGTGCCGCCTGACGGGGTGAGCATCCAGCCCCTCCCAGGGGAGGGGTGCCTGGCTGGCTGGCCCGGCCGCTTGGGGGCTCGTTCGGAAGGAGCAGCGGAGAAGATGGAGCCAACTCATTTGCTGCCTCCCCTGGCGGGTGGAGGCCTCACTGTTTCGACTGGACGATCACCAACATCAATCAGTGGGAGACTCATCATTTTCTTTCATATGGTGAATGGCAGGTGGTAAAACAAGATCTCCCGCTGGCGCTGAGAAAGTGTCAGGCCCCCTCCCCTCCCCTCCCCCAGTAACATTGCTTTAATTGACGAGGCCCAATCCTGCAAGACCTGATTTTGTTTTTTCTCTCCTGAGCGTTACTTTGCTGCCTCATCACAGTGAGAAGTTATGTCCGTACACGTATCCATGAACAGCTGAAGAAAGATTATTAATACCTTCCCGTTCCCCAACAGTGACATCACGCTGGTTGCTAGGCATTGGCCCCAGCGCATAAACAAACGTTAAACCTGTGTGGGATGATCCGAGCTGCCGCGTCGAGTAGGGGTGGGCACGCAGGAGCAGGGTGGCGTACCAGAGACTGGCATCTCTCCTGCGATTTATCCCTGCCCGGCCCGAATGATGGCAGAGTGCTGTCCTCGGGGCGGCACGGTGGCACAGTGGTCAGCACTGGGGCTTCACAGCTCCAGGGACCCGGGTCCGATTCCCGGCTTGAGTCACTGTCTGTGTGGAGTTTGCACATTCTCCTCGTGTCTGCGTGGGTTTCCTCTGGGTACTCTGTCTTCCTCCCAGAGTCCAAAGATGTGTGGGTTAGGTTGATTGGCCATACTAGAATTGCCCTTAGTGTCCTGAGATGTGTAGGTTAGAGGGAGTAGTGGGAAGTATGAAGGGATATCGGGGTAGGGCTGGGCGGGATTGTCG
Source organism: Carcharhinus amblyrhynchos (assembly GCF_965287045.1). NCBI lineage: Eukaryota > Metazoa > Chordata > Chondrichthyes > Carcharhiniformes > Carcharhinidae > Carcharhinus > Carcharhinus amblyrhynchos. The sequence continues at coordinate 7,660,205 of NC_137332.1, read as the reverse complement.
TCGGTGCAGACCCTATGGGCCGAATGGCCTGGTTCTGTGCTGTAGGGTTTCTATGATTTTTTTTCTCTGGCCTGCTGGGCTGTGGAATGAGTTAGGGTGGTCTCAGTCCGATCTCCATCAGGTCTCCTCATGAGCTCCAGCTTCCAGGTATGACGCTGCCTCCAGAGCCTCCAACTCTCTCCCAGAATGACTCTGCATTTCCTGGAATTGGGGTGTCAGGAGCGGGTGAGGAGAAGCCTCACAGCGCCAGGAACCCCGGTTCGATTCCTGGCTTGGGTCACTGCCTGTGTGGAGTTAGCACATTCTCCCCATGTCTGTGTGGGTTTCCTCTGGGTGCTCTGGTTTCCTCCCACAGTCCAAAGATGTGCGGGCTACGCGGATTAGCTAAAATTACCCCCTAGTGTCAGGGAGACTAGCTAGGGTAAATACATGGGGTTACGGGGATAGGGCCTGGGTGGGATTGAGGCTGGTGCATGCTCGATGGGCCGAATGGCTTCCTCCTGTGCTATAGAATTCTATGTTCAATGACAGGGAGAGATGGGGACTCTTGGTCTTGAAGATGCACTGAGAACTAGGCTGAATGTCGGAGGGGGTGCATGGTCGGGGGGAGGGGGGCGCGGTGCGGCGAGTGGGAAAAAAATAAATAAGAACAACAGAGAGAGAAAGATTGAGAAGGGATTGACAGCAAGGTAAACGGGAGTGCAAAATTACAGTGGTTAGCACTGCTGCATTATAGCACCAGGGACCTGGGTTCGAATCCTGGCTCGGATCACTGTCTGTGCAGAGTCTGCACATTCTCCCTGTGTCTGCGTGGGGTTCCTTCCAAGTGCTCCGGGTTTCCTCCCACAGTCCGAAAGACATGCTGGTTAGTTGCATTGGCCATGCTAAATGGCCCATTAGTGTCCCAAGTTGTATAGGTTAGGGGAATTGGCAGGGATATGTGGGGCTACAGAGATAGGGCCTGGATGGGATGATCTGTCGGAGGATGGGTCAAGTGGCCACCTTCTGCAATGTTGGGTTTCTAAGAAGTCCCTTAAAGGTAGATAAGAAGTACAAGGTGTAGTAGGGCTGGTTCAAGACCAGAAAAGGGATGTGCGCATGGAGCCAGGTAGCCCAGGTGCTAAACAAGCGCCTTGAAATTGTCTTAACCAGAATCTTGGTGGACAAGCAAATAATTAGAATATTAGAGTTAGACTAAAAATCAATAAAGAGCAAGCTGTCAGGAGGGCTAACGGTATTCAAGGCTGATTTAAACTGAAACCAAATGAGCTGCATCGGAGGCAGGTAATGGTGGGAATTTTGGAGACATTGGCCATAATTAATCCAAAGGGGAGTGGAGAATTGCAAATGCTGCGCAGTCGCTCACAAAAACAAAATTGCGCAAAGGATAAGGCCAACAACTTATCCAGACCCAATTGTACCAACTTTAGTGGTGGGAAAGTTGAAAAAGGATAAGCTGAGACAAAATCTGTGTCACTCGAGGCATTGTAGGTTAATTAAAGAGAAGCAGCAAAAAAATTTTCCATAGGGTTGGGTTGGATTTGGTGTGGGGTGCCAATCATGTTTTAACTAGCTTTTTTGATGAGCTAAGTGATGAGGTAATGCGATGGATGCGGTATACAGAGACTTCTAAAAGACATTTAACTCAGTGCCACACGACAGACTTGTCAGCAAAGTTATAGCCCGCAGAATTAATGGGAGAGTGTTGACATGGATGTGACTGATGTTGGCTGAGAGATAGGATGTGGAGGTATATCGTGGGGTTCTTCAGGGGTGATACTCAGACCACTATCTTCCTTGGGCGCCATTTCAAAGTTCGCAAGTGACCTAGGTGTGTGAAGTCCAAGTACAGAACGGCTCTGACTGGGGTTCCCATTGGCGGAAGGGTCACAAGCCAATGGGCGCCAGCTGATGGATGGGAAAACGTTGACTTGTGCAGCGAGTAATTAGGATCTGGAATGCATTTGTCTGAGAACGTGATGGAAGCAGGTGGGGTGGCACAGTGGCACAGTGGTTAGCACTGCTGGCTCACAGCGCTAGGTACCCGGATTCGATTCCCGGCTTGGGTCACTGTGTGGAGTCTGCACCTTCTCCCTGTGATTTTTTTGCATGGGTTTCCTCCGGATGCTCTGGTTTCCTCCCACAGTCCAAAAGACGTGCTGGTTAAGTGCATTGGCCATGCTAAATTCTCCCTCTGTGTACCCAAACAGGCACTGGACTGTGGCAACTAGGGGATTTTCACAGTAACTTCATTGCAGTGTTAATGTTAGCCCACCTGTGACACTAATAAATTAACTTTAATAGTGGAAGGATTTTCAGGGTATTGGGGGAATGAATGGAGAGTAGGACTGGCTGAGTTGCTGTTGGAAAATTAGCCCTGGGTGCTCTGATATCCTCCCACAGTCCAAAGATGTGTTGGTTAGGTGGATTGACCATGCAAAATAGCCCCTTAGTATCCCAAGATGTGTAGGTTAGGGAGATTAGTGGGGTAAATGCATGGGGGTACAAGGATGGGGTGGGAGTGGGTAAGATGGTCTGTCAAAGAGTCAGTGCAGGTTCGATGGGCCAATTGGCCTCCTTCTGCACTGTAGGGATTCTATGGTCCAAGAGTGAAGATCAGTGAATTATAGGATTACTGCTGGTCCCAGATAGGATTAGACTTGATCTGTAAATAACTTTTAGTAATATTGGTGAGTTACTGTTGGCTCTGAGGAGAATCTGTGTTTTGGAACCATTACTATGAGATATCAGTGCAATTTCAGTGCATTAACATCAATTCTCAACAACAGGGAACACAACCTCAAAGACAATAGATTAATATAATTTGTGACTGCATGATTAGGTGTCACATGCTCAAACCTCCCTCCAATCAGAGTTGGTAATTTAGGCTGGGATTACCCACGCTCGCTGCAGTGGGAGCCACCATGATGGAAGACAACAGTCCAGCGACATTCAGTGGCACTGGAAGATCCCAACACTGGACGGTTGTCAGCCTTGATGGACCGGAGGATGGGTTGGTGTCTGAACATGAGGCCAGCGCAGAAGGGAGGTGCCACCCTGAAGCAGATTCTTGGACTCAAGTGCAACCTATTACACCCCTCTTTGACCCATGCAGTGCCACTCTAGGGCCCTGAGAGTCAGGTCAATATGAGTCTCCACTGCAGGGTTGCTTCTGCTGTTGGGGGTTTCCAGTAAAAAGTCTGACAACACCAGGTTTTAGTCCAACCTACTTATTTGATAATATACTCACAAGCTTTCGAGGGACACCCTCTTCGTCAGGTGAATGGAGAGTTCTGGCCTCAGACAGAGCATATAAAGCACAGACAGTTTAGAGATTACTGATTAGAATGCGAATCTTTACACCTAACCTGCTGTTCAAGACCTGAAGTGGCTGATAATGTGAGTGGAAGGAGCACTGATCACAGTTTAAAGAGATGTGTATTGTCTCCAGACAGTACAGTAAGTGAGGTTTTGCAAACCCAGGCAAGTCACGGGGGTTACAGATAGTGCGACATGAACCCAAGATCCAGAACCAGAGGCCACAGTCTGAAGACACAGGGTCACCTGTTTAAGACAAATATGTGGAGAAACTTCTTCACCCACAGAATGGGCAACATGGCAGCATAGTTGTTAGCGCTGCTGCCTCACAGTGCCAGGGACCCATGTCTGATTCCAGCTTCGGGTCTCTATCTGCATAGAGCGGCACATTTGCCCCGTGACTGTGTGGGTTTCCTGCGGGTGCTCCGGTTTCCTCCCACAGTCCAGAGATGTGCAGGGTAGATGGATTGGCCACGCTAAATTGCCCCTCAGTGTCAGGGAGACTAGCAGGGTAAATTTGTGGGGTTATAGGGATAGGGCCTGGGTGGGATTGTTGTCAGGGCAGGCTCGAGCTTCCTGTGCTCAAGTTGGCCACTGCGATTCTTAGGTTGCATTGGCAATGAAAGTTCCAGAAGGAATTAAGATAGAAACATAGAAGATAAGAGCAGGAGGAGGCCATTTGGCCCTTTAAGCCTGCTTCACCATTTATCATGATCATGGCTGACCGTCCAACTCAATAGCCTAATCCTGCTTTCTCCCCATAACCTTTGATCCCATTCGCCTCAAGTGCCATATCTAGCTGCCTCCCGAAATCCCTAAGACATAGGAGCAGAATTGCCACTCGGTCCATCGAGTCTGCTGTGCCATTCAATCATGGCGGAGCAGACTCATTCAATGTTTTGGCATCAACTACTTCCTGTGGTAATGGATTCCACAGGCTCAGCGCTCTTTGGGTGAAGAAATATCTCCTCACCTCAGAATTGTACATTATTGAATATCAAACGCCCACGCCCTGAGATTGGGCAGAGTGGCGCACAAATAAATGCAACTCCTTTCCTTCCTTACTGAACGTCGGAATGTTTTGGTACTCAGATGTGAAAGTGTTTGATTCCAGTTTCCCTCCTGGCAATAACATCCTTCGCATGCACCGGGATGAGAAAAGGTTTATCGTTACATGAAAGACTAGCCTACATTCCAGTGAGCAAACAAAAATTAATGTGTAGAACTGCCAGTCATATACCTAATGATAAAGTCCCCCAGAGCATCAGCAGCTCCCTGTAATTAGAAAATATTCACTTTCAAACTGATTTCCACAGCGCAAATGGAATTATGTTTTTCTCCACAGGAAAGGGATTGGTGCCAGGGGACCTGGGGCTGTGGATGGGGTTACAGGGATGGCCCACCCTTTTAATGATCACCCGGTTTACCCCGGTGAGGTGGACATCCCCGCCACGAGTCGGTAAAGGTGACTTACCTCTCCACACTGCAGGATGGCAAGATTAGGGGAGGGCAGGTTGCAGGGTGGGAAGTAGCCAATAGCCAAAAAATCCATAATTCCTTCTGATCTTGTAACAATGACCCCTTCAGAGATTTTGGCTCCACAACACAACACGGTGGCATAGTGGTTAGCACTGCTGCCGGACAGCCCCCAGGGACCCCGGTTCGATGAGTCTCTCTCTGTGCGGAAGCTGCACATTCCCCCATATCTGCGCGCGTTTCATCTGGGTGCTCCGGTTTCCTCCCACAGCCCGAAAGATGCGCTGGTTAGGTGGATTGGCCACGCTCAATTCTCCCTCAGTGTACCCGAACAGGCGCCGGAATGTGGCGGCTAGGGGATTTTCACAGTAACTTCACTGCAGTGTTAATGTACAGTAAGAAGTCCCACAACACCAGCTTAGAGTCAGAAGATTTATTTGGAATCACGAGCCTTCGGAGCGCTGTTCGTTCATCAGGTGAGCTCCGAAAGTTCGTGATTCCAAGTAAACCTGTTGGACTTTAACCTGACTGTGCCTGACCTGGTCCAACACAGGGATCTCCACATCAGTGTTAAACCTACTTGTGACACTAATAAATAAACTTAACTTGAAAAAGTGACCTGGGCAATGGGAAAGCCAGATTGTTTCCCAATGGCAGCACCTGCCAGGTGGAATTTAGCCGCTTTTTACCTTTGCATATTTTTTTGTATGCAGAACGCAAAACACCCCAGCTTCATAGAGATCGGGGCACCATTTTTTAAGGACGGCTGCCCTGATAACAGAACAACAATGACTTACCATTCGATGCTTTTGACAACCTGAGGATATAACGAGATCCTATCAACATGCGTGTCTTCAACACTCCAGATGTCTAACTTGCTAATGAATCAAATCTTGAATTGTACAGTGAGATACTGGCTGAATACGTGGTGCACATTTTCTGAATCCCACACAAGAGCGCTTGCCATGATATTAAATATTCCTCCTGTTTAATTAGACTGTGTACAGTATTTAATATATCTGTCCATGTTCATTTGCTCAAATTCATGCTCTGTGCAGCGATCAAAAGGTCAAACGTTAACTGATTCTGACATCTGAGCAAATTAAGACAGCTCATCTTAAAGCCAAACCGTAGCGAAATTTGATTGCATACTCATTGTTGAACCACAGGGTGGTCATTGCAGAGATTAACTTGCTTTCGGCAACGTGCTTGTGGGATTAACTCATGGAGAAAAGCGGGAAATACATTGGGCGTTATGGCATTGCTGCTTCTGAGATCTTGCTGTGCGTAAATTGACGGCTGCGTTTCCGACGTTGCAGCAGTGATTCCACTTCAAAGCTAATTCTTTGACCGTGGAAGGCTTTTTGGACCTCGTTGAGATCTTGAAAGGGACGACATAATATGTACTTTCTTAGACAATCACAGGCTCTCTACAGTGCAGAAGGAGGCCATTTGGCTCATTGAGTCTGCACTGACTCTCCTACAGAGCATCTTATCCAGGCCCTATTCCTGTAAGCCTGCCTATTTACCCCGCTAATTTTCCTAACCTACGCATCTTTGGACACTAAGGGGCAATGTACCATGGCCAATCACGGTGGCACAGTGTTTAGCATCGCTGCGTCACAGCGTCAGAATCCTAGCTTCAAATCTTGTCCCAGGTCACTGTCTGTATGAAGCTTGTACGTTCTTCCTGTGTCTGCGTGGGTTTTGTCAGGGTGCTCTGGTTTCCTCCCACAGCCCAGAGATGTGTACGTTAGGTTGATTGGCCGTGGTAAATTGCCCCTTAATATCGGGTGGATTATCAGGGTAAATCCATGGGGATACGGGAATAGGGCCTGGGTGAGTTTTTGTCGGTGCAGACTCGATGGGCTGAATGGCCTCCTTCGGCACTGCAGGATGCTATGATCTTTGGAATCTGGGAGGAGAGGAGGAAACCCACGCAGACACGGGGAGAATGTGCAAACTCCACAAATGCAGTCACACAAATCTGGAATTGAACCCGGGTCCCTGGCGCTGTGAGGCCTCAATGCTGTGTGCGGCATGGTGGCACAGTGGTTAGCACTGCTGCCTCACGGCGCCAGGGACCCAGGTTTGATTCCGACTTGGGTCACTGTCTGTGCGGAGTCTGCACATTCTCCCCGTGTCAGCGTGAATTTCCTCCGGGCACTCCGGTTTCCTCTCATAGTCTGAAAGACGTGCTGGTTAGGTGCATTGGCCGTGCTAAATTCTCCTTCAGTGTACCCGAACGGGCGCCAGAGTGTGGCAACCTGGGGATTTTCACAGTGACTTCATTTGCAACGCTGATGTAAGCCTACTTGTGACACAATTAATAAGCTTAAAACTCACCATTGCGCCACTGTATCTCACCTGCGCGAAGCAAAGGATCCCAGCTTTGACAGCAGGCGGTGGGGAGTTAGCTCAGTGTGACCAAAAGGTAACATTTGGCTGAAGAACAGCAGAGTTAGGAAGGGGTGGGGTGGGGGGGGAAGAAATCACCGCGCTGTGACTTGCAAGGTGAGGAGGACTGTCAGTGGAGGAAGGGAGCTGTGAAAATAGCTGGTTGACATTCCCTAAAGAAACTCGCACATGAAGAGTGACCTCTTGGGGTGAAATGTAACCCAACGAGTAGAAGAGGAAAGCAAAGAAAAATAAAATTGTTAAAAGGAAAAGGCTGTCTCGCATTAAACTGTAATAATACGTTGGAAAAAAAATGACGCACACAGCTGTTGGGGATTTGTAAGAGACCAAAAAAGTGCCCCCGACTCCTCCAGCAAGTAGCTTAGCATTAGTAATTCAAATGGATTGCAAAGCATTGTTCGACAGGGCTGAACTGCCTCCACATCTGCTACAGCGGGACGGACGTTTACTTTGCAAGAGTTTAGAGAAAGGGCACTACTCTGTAACCAAGGGGCAGGGCACACAAAAGTTGTGTGTTTGGCTCTGTAACCTCTTTGCCGCAGCATGTGAACGTCAGGCATCTCCCCCCCCCCAGAGCAAACAGCAACTCATTATGTGGCGTGTATGCTTGGGGTAAAGTTTCTCCTTATTGGGTGCAGTCAGGATGTTGTGCTCATAATGGCTGGTTCGGTTACAGTTCAAGTTACCACTAAAATTTATTTGCATAGATCGCAAGCATAAAATGTTCCACGATTCAGCACCGGTCAGGTAGCAGAATCAAACGTGATGGCGTCTTTTTCGTGAGGGTTCTTCGACGTACGTTTAAGAGTGGCAACCTACTGCAGTTTTATCAATGTGGCTAAAAGTGGTTCCATGGCTGAATTTTTAGTCAATGTCTCCAGTTGTCTGTCTATCTGTGAATAACTGGGCTTGAAATCCTTTAAAAAAACATAACGAACTGCAGAATAATAGCTTCATTAGTGAGCACCAGTTTCGTGGTAGCACAGTGGTTAGCACTGCTGCTTCACAGCTCCAGGGACCTGGATTCGATTCCTGGCTCGGGTCACTGTCTGTGTGGAGTTTGCACGTTCTCCTCCTGTCTGCGTGGGTTTCCTCCAGGGGCTCCGGTTTCCTCCCACAGTCCAAAGATGTGTGGGTTAGGTTGATTGGCTGTGCTAAAATTGCCCCTTAGATGCTTAGGTTAGAGAGATTAGTGGGTAAAATATCTAAGGATATGGGGTAGGGCTTGGGTGGGATTGTGGTCGGTGCAGACTCGATGGGCCGAAGGGCCTCTTTCTGCAGTGTAGGGTTCTATGATTAATCGGAGATCTGATTGAGGTATACAAAATACTAAAAGGGATTGATAAACTAAATATAGACCAAATGCTTCCCCTTGTCGCCTAATCTGAAACAAGAGGTCACACGTACAGGTTGAGAGACGTTAAATTTAAAACTTAAATGTGGAAGAACTTCTCACAGAGGATGATGAATTTGTGGAACCCACTGCCCCGTAGAGAGTTGGGCAGCACAGTGGTTAGCACTGCTGCCTCACGGCGCCAGGGACCCGGGTTCCATTCCGGCCTGGGGGGGGGTCACTGTCTGTGCCGAGTTTGCACATTCTCCCCGTGTCTGCGTGGGTTCCCTCCCACACTCCCAAAGATGTGCGGGCTCGGTTGATTGGCCACGTTAAAAAATTGTGCCGAGGGATTAGCTGGGTAAACGTGAGGGGTTATGCGAATAGGGCCTGGGTGGGATTGTGCTAGATTCAGAATTGGTGGGCCAAATGGCCTCCTTCTGCACTGTAGGATTCTATGATAGCATGGGGGGGGGGAACAGTGGGGATTGATAGTGGAGGGGTGAACTGCAGTTAAATTTCCTGATCTTTTACACAGATTTGGCTGACTCAGGTTGCATGGTATTGATAATGCTGGTTGGTAATTGAGTGGAAATGTGACCCACGCAGCAGCGCATGTTACAACAAGCCATGCTAAAGATGAAATGTCTTTGAAACAATGAGTTATGCCGAGCATGAGACCAGCATACTTGTTTCACCAACTGAGACTGACTTCCCTGAACTGTCTTCTGTCGTGAGATTGGTGTAATTATCGAAATAGAATTGAAATCAGGAGGGAACGTTCTGTTCTGTCTGGGCCCCCCCCCCCTTCTCTGCCGCTCCTTCGAATCTCACCCTTTGATCCAGCTGTTGGTCCAATATCTCCTTATGTGGCCCAGCTTCACATTTTGTGCAGTAACACTCCTGCTGTGAAGTGCCTGAGGACGTTTCACTGTGTTTTGAAGTGTTGTCCAAATAAATGCAAGGAGCTGCTCGCAGAGTCGTTACGACGCAGAAGGAGGCCATTTGGCCCATCGCGTCTGCACTGGCGCTCCTGTTGTCAGTCGCTGTGGGCAGCACAGTGGTTAGCGCTACTGCCTCACAGCTCCGGGGTCCTGGGTTCGATTCCCAGCTGAGGTCACTCCTGTCTGTGTGGAGTTTGCACGCTGGAACATGTAGAACATAGAACAGTACAGCACAGTACAGGCCCTTCAGCCCTCGATGTTATGCCGAGCTGTCCGAACCCAAGACCAAGCTATCTCACTCCCTATCATTCTGGAGTGCTCCATGTGCCTATCCAATAACGGCTTGAACGTTCCAAAAGTGTCCGACTCCACTATCACAGCAGGCAGTGAATTCCACACCCCAGTCAGATATGTTCTCCTCGTATCTGCGTGGGTTTCCTCCGGGTGCTCCGGTTTCCTCCTGCAGTCCAAAGATGTGCAGGTTAGGTTGATTGGCCATGCTAAATTGCCCCTTAGTGTACTGTGATATGAAGATTAGGGGGGTAAATATGTGGGGTTACAGGGATAAGGCCTGGGTGGGATTGTTGTTGGTGCAGATTCGATGGGCCAAATGGCCACCTTCTGCACTGTAGGGTTTCGAGGAGCTTCCGTGTTCTTAAAGCCCGACCGATTGAATTAAGTTCTCCGGGTGTGTGAGAGTGGCGAATCGACGTGGGAATTTTCCCACTTGCTTGCGGAAGAGCCCCGGAAAATCCAATCCCGATGCCCCAGTTTTCCAGGTTCCCGTTGGCTCTCGAGCCAGGACTCGCTGAAACCTGAGCCTCACTTGATGAGGGGGGGAGAGCTTTGTCTCGGCCGACTGGCTCAGTCAGCCAGGTCCCTCGGACCAAGCGTTTGAACGTTACCAACGTTTGCTCTCGCCACAGTCTCGTTGGCTCAAAGATTCCTACAAACTTTCCCCGACAACCTGGTCGGCTGCTCGTTCGTTTAGTTTTCATTTGAATAACCATCCTGCGATAGTGAATCGCACTTCGGCATAAAATTGAAGGAGAAGGGATGTGGGGGCGTGGGGGGCGGGGGTAGTGTGGAGGGAGGAATCGCTGCACACTGAGGGTTCCACCTTCAGTGATAGATTTGTCAAGCAGATTTACAATTCGTACACGTTCCCTTTTGATTGGCCTCGCTTGGCGCTAACGGGCTGGTTCGGGTGCGGAGGCTTTGCATTTCTGTAGCGACTTGTTGCGTCTCTTTGAAATGTCTCGGAGTGTTTCGCCTGCCACGTATTTATCGTTCTGAAGCACAGTGATCACACGCGGAATGAAATGTTGACAGCGCTGCCTGGGGAGAGATTTCACCACTGCGAGTGGTGATTGTGTGAGTTCTCCAGTATTCCCTTGCTGCGTCTGCCTGTTAATCTGGGAGTTAAGCTCTGTTTGGTTCTGCGAGAGGAGAGATAGGAACAGGAGTGGGCCCGTGCTGCCATTCACTCAGATAGTGGCTGACTTGTATCTAACCTCCGCCCACCCACCTTGGTTCTGCCACCCCCATCCCCTTGCCCAGCAATCTCAAGATTTTTTTTCCGAAGTTGGCACCTCCGGGTGCTCCTGTTCCCTCCCACAATCCGAAAGACGTGCCAGTTAGGTGCGTTGACCCGAACAGGCGCCGGAGGGTGGCAATTAGGGGAATTTCACAGTAACTTCATTGCAGCGTTAATGTAGGCCTTACTTGTGACTAATAAATAAACTTTAACTTTCCAATGGACCTCCCCCCCCCCCCACCTCGAATCAGTACTTTCTTGAGGAGAGAGTTCATACTTTCCATGACCTGAAGTGTGAGTAGGCACTACCTGACATCACCCTGAGTAATCAGGTTCTATTCTTCATGCCATGTTCCCTTGTTCTGACCTCTCTCTCAGTGTAAATAGGTTCTATCCTATCGGCTCATGCGGATAAGGAGAAGGATTAGGCCATTGCCGTAGAGTCGTTACAGTGGAGAAAGAAGCCATTCGGCCCATCAAGTCATCACTGACTCTCCAAGACAGCATCTTACCCAGGCCCTCCCTGTCCGCCCTATCCCCGTAACCCCGCGCGTTTACCACGGGCAGTCCACCTCACCGGCACATCTGTGGGATTCGAGTGGACGGTTTGGCATGACCAATCCCATAGAGCCGTAGAACCAATGTAGTGCAGAAGGAGGCCACTCGGCCCATTGCGTCTGCACCCACTCTCTGAAAGAGCATGGCTAACCCGCCTAAACTGCATATCTTCGGAATGTGGGAAGAACCCTGGGGGAGACATGGGGAGAACTGCAGACTCCACGCAGACAGTTACCCAAGGCTGGAATCGAGCCGGTTTCCCTGGCGCTGTGAGGCAGCAGTGCTAACCACTGTACCACCCCGTTCCTTCAATCATCTTGAGCATCCCAACTAGCTCACCCATTAAAATACTTCACTTGATGGAACGCAAGCCAAGTCTAGTGATCTTTTGTCATCATTTAAATCCTTTATTCCTGGCTTCATTCTGGTGAACCCACAGATATCTTTGCAGTACCTGGATTTAAACACTGCAGGGCTAAATCTATAACACACGATCGATTGTGTTAAATCAGTGTGAATCCAGAATAGAGTCATCGAGGTTTACAATAAAGAAACAGGCCCTTTGGCCCATCTTGTCTGTGCCGCCCAGTTTTACCACTAAGCTACTCCCAATTGCCTGCATTTGGCCCATATCCCTCAATACCCATCTTACCCATGTAACTGTCTAAATGCTTCTTAAAAGACAAAATTGTACCCACCTGTACTACTACCTCTGGCAGCTCATTCCAGTCACTCATCACCCACTGAGTGAATTAAATAAGAACATAAGAAATAGGAGCAGGAGTAGGCCATCTAGCCCTTCGAGCCTGCCCCGCCATTCAATAAGATCATGGCTGATCTGAAGTGGATCAGTTCCACTTTCCCTCCTTCTCCCCATAACCCTTAATTCCCTTGTCTGTCAAAAACCTATCTACCCGCGACTTAAATATATTCAGCGAGGTAGCCTCCACCACTTCAATGGGCAGAGAATTCCAGAGATTCACCACCCTTTGAGTGAAGAAGTTCCTCCTCAACTCCAATCTAAACTGCACCCCCCCCCCTTATCTTGAGGCTGTGCCCTCTAGTCCTGCTGTCCTTTCTAAGCGGGAAGAATCTCTCTACCTCTACCCTATCCATCCCTTTCAAGACCTTATATGTCTCTATAAGATCCCCCCTCATCCTTCTAAACTCCAACGAGTACAGACCCAGTCTATTTAGTATCTCTTCTATGCCCCCCTGGACCCATTTGTATCTCTCCCCTCTCACCTTAAACCTCTGCCCTCTAGTTTTAGACTCCCCTACTTTTGGGGGAAGATGTTGATCTTTCTATGCCCCTCATCATTATTAGCTTGTAGGCTTCACAATTTCAGCTTAGATGCTTGTGCCAAGCATTTCCAGTCACCCTCATTCCTCCTGTCATTTGATGTACATGGCCACAGAGCCAGCATAGATTCAATGGATTGAATGTCCTCCTTCCATGCTATAATGACTGTATGGCTCGATGACTCACCTCTTCTGCCCCCAGCAACATATCACATTCCAGTGCCCGTGAACATCAAGAGCAGTGAGGGTGACGAGAAGTGCTTGGCACAAAGCTCTGAGCAGGAATTGTGAAGTCTGTAATCATGAGAAGTGGGGCTGGAGTTGGGGGTGGTGGAATGGCTTGTGGTGGATTTTAAGTTCGCTCCTAAATGTCTCGTAGCGTTCCCTTCCTGTGTTACAACAGGGATGATCCTTCAATTTGATTTGATTTGATTTATTATTGTCACATGTATTAACATACAGTGAAAAGTATTGTTTCTTGAGCGTTTACACAGACAAAGCATACCATTCATAGAAAAGGAAAGGAAAGAGTGCAGAATGTCGTGTTACAGTCATGGCTGGGGTGTAGAGAAAGATCAACTTAATGTGAGGTAGGTCCATTCAAAAGTCTGACAGCAGCAGGGAAGAAGCTGTTCCTGAGTCGATTGGTACGTGATCTCAGACTTTTGTATCTTTTTCCTGAAGGTAGAAGATGGAAGAGAGCGTGTCCAGGGTGTGTGAGGTCCTTAATTACTCTGAGGCAGCGGGAAGTGTAGAAAGAGTCAATGAATGGGAGGCTAGTTTGTGTGATGGATTGGACTACATTCACGACCTTTTCTAGTTCCTTTTGGTCTTGGGCAGAGCAGGAGCCCATACCATGCTGTGATACAACCAGAAAGAATGCTTTCTATGGTGCATCTGTAAAAGTTGGTGAGGTTCGTAGCTGACATGCCAAATTTCCTTAGTCTTCTGAGAAAGTAGAAGTGTTGTTGGGTGTTTTCATTGATCGTAAAGCTCTTTGGAATATCTGAGGTGTTCGAAGATGCTTTGCGAATGCAAATCTTTCCTGTGACGTCTTTTGAAACACTTGCCACATGCAGTTTTTCAAGGCTCACTGGACGGAACTCCCGTGGGGGCGTGGGGAGTAGCGGGGAGCGGCAGTTCAATCTCCAGCTCACTGTCAATCAGAGTTGCTTCATGTTAAACTAAGATAACTTGGGTCGTTTGAAGACCAGCATGAAATTTTCAGTTGGCACTGGGGCTGTGGTATTCTTCCCTCCCTGGTTCTCCCCTCCCCATTGTCCGTCACACATGTGCGTCATCCTATTGTGAATTTGTGAGCAGGCATTGACGGGGTAAATCCACAAGATCAGATGCTGAAAATTACGCCATTGAATCAGGACAGGAAAATGTATTTCAAGTTAGCTGCAGCTGGAATTCTTTAAAAGGCTTTGGTAAACACAAATCATAGACAGGTGGAGTGCCTTCATTAGCCCAAAGCGTGGTGGAAGGTTGGGGAAACCTCACATGAAAAGCAGCAGATGCAATTTTTAATCTACATTGGGTTTTTTTTTTGCTGGACGAGGATACTAAAGGTCGTGGTGTTTAAAGTTTACGTATTAGACACCAGTAGGTTGGCATTAACACTGCAATGAAGTTACTGTGAAAATCCCCTCGTCGTCACACTCCAGCGCCTGTTCAGGTACACCGAGGGAGAATTTAGCACTGCCAATGCACCGAACCAGCACATCTTTCGGGCTATGGGAGGAAACCAGAGCACCCAGAAGAAACCCACTCAGACATGAGGAGAATGTGCAGACTCCTCACAGACAACTTCCCAAGCCGGGAATCGAACCCCTCCCTCAGATCCCTGGCGCTGTGAGACAGCAGTGCTAACCACTGTGCTGGTGTTCAGGCACGTGAATGGACTTGAGGTACAGATTAGCTCATTAGATGGGTAGAATGATCTCGGTGGGCTGGATGGCTGACACCTGTCTCGAGATTGCGGTTATTAACTCTGTCTCATAATGCTGTTCTGCTCTCGTGTCTGAAGTTCCAGGCACCCGCTTATTTTCATAGCCTGGTCAGTTCGCAGAAAGCATGGGAGTTCAAAGGGCTGCGTGGCCCACTCTTCCCTCCTGTGTGACCACGCCTCTCTGCTGAAACTGGCACCAATTGGTGATGACTGCTTCGGGGAATGTCGTTTGCCACACTGGTGTTGTTGGGTGAGGGACGTTGAGGTAGGTGCTGGTGCTAAGTAATGAGAACTCGATTCAGCCTCTGGGCTGTGCTGTCCTGGAGCTCCTGACACTGCAAATCCCAATGAAACAAAAGAAAATGTGAAGAGCTTGAAGTGTTGGCTAGAGTTGGGACAAGCCAGTGAGTTTTATTTGCCTGACTTAGGGTGGCACGGTGGCACAGCAGTTAGCACTGGTACCTCACAGCATCAGGTACCCGGGCATGATTCCTGGCTTGGCTCACTGTCTGTCCGCTCACTGTTTGTACGCTCTCCTTGTGTCTGCATGGGTTTCCTCCTGGTACTCCAGTTTCAATGGTAGTCATGATGTGGAGATGCCAGTGTTGGACTGGGGTAAACACATTAAGAAGTCTCACAACACCAGGTTAAATTCCAACAGGTTTATTTGGTTGGAAACGCCACTAGCTTTTGGAACTCTGTTCCTTCGTTGGGTGAGTGGAGAGTTCTGATCACAAACAGGGCATATAAAGGCACACACAGTTTACATGGACTTTAACCTGGTGTTGTGAGACTTCTTACTGTGCTTCCTCCCAGAGTCCAAAGATGTATCGGTTGGGTGGATTGGCAATGATAAATTTTCCCTTTAGTGTCCCAAGATGTGTAGGTTAGGGGGGAGATTAGCCATGCTAAATTGCCCCTTGGTGCCCAAATAATGTGGAGGTTTGGCAAATTAGCATGATAAATGCGTGGGGTTACAGGGATAGGCTGGGGAGGAGGGGCCAAAAGAAAGACAAGTTTTTTACACAGAGGTGGGTGCCTGGAACTCGCTGGTGGGGAGGGTAATGGAAGCAAATACGTTAGTGACATTTAAAGTCTAGATAAATACATGAATAGGTTGGGAATAGAGGGATATGGTCTCTGGAAGAGTAGGAGTCTTTAGTTCAGTTGGACAGGATGGTCAGTGCAGGCTTGGGGAGGGCCAAAGCTCCGGTTCTTAAGCTGTAATTTTCTTTGTACTGAGTTTTTTTGTACTCTCTTTGGGAAAGTCGATGCAGGATCGATGGGCCAAATGGCCTCCTTACGCAGTGTAGCGATCCACGGCTGCATGGAGATGAGTGAATTCAATATCACATTCAACGTGTCTGCTTCCTTCCACGTTTCACCCTGTTCTCACTTCGTCGGTTTCGGTAATAACCAGGTTTTTTTTTTGTTTCTGAGTTAACCTTGTCAAAAGTTGGTCAAAGTTTCCTCTTCAGCCCTGCCTTCCCCCCACACCCCCGCATGACTGATGATTTAATGTGGGCTGTAACCCCGGCTGGTTATTACTTTCATCCCGGAGCCCTTGTGGATGAGGCAATGTGAACATTTACTGATTTGGGGGAGTGTGAATAATGGACCGCAGGTTCGGAGCAAGTCAGCCCAGCCGAGAGCTGGGGAGATTACAATTTCAGCTGCTGTGGATTTCACATCGTGTTTCAGTGCCAGGGGGAAGGGTGCGGAGTTGCTGGGGTGGGGGGGGAAGCGAGAGAGGTTTCGGTTACACCGATCCCACGTCAACCCAAAAAGAAACTTCCAGCGTTCAGTTGTTGAGGGGGGGGGAAAGTCTTCCCTGTTGAAGGTGAGCTGAATGCGTTCACTGCTCTGGTTTGTTTTTGGCACTGGTGAGAGGGATAATGGTTTTGAATTGCGCACTGAGAACAAAAAAAGCATTGCAACTTAGCTCAGTGAGCTGATGCCTTGATCAGGTTACAGACGGTCTGTGGCGAAATGAAGGATGGTGTTGCACGGGGCGGGCTTTAATCTCCCCCTGGATTACGGGTGTTTACTGCTGTCGCTGATGCCACTTGGCTTGGAGAGTGGAGTTACATTATCTCGTCAGCTGCAGCCCCTGACCACCTCCCCCCCCGCCCCCCCCCCCAAAAACCACCATCCCCCTCACCTTTCATTCCCTTCTCTGCTCCATCTCCTATGTCGAGCAGAGAGGGGTCAGATAATGTCAGTGGCAAATATGCACTAAGTCAGCTGCAGGCACTTCTGTACCCTGTCCATCCCCATGGGACAGGCGCAGAGTGAGTGCCGTGGCTGCCGTGAGTTGGAGGAACTTGCTCTGCTTGCTCAGTGAGGAGAAAGGGAGGAGGTGACATGCCTGACTGGAGAGAAACGGGTCCCCTACAACCTGCCAGGGCTGTGGTGTCACCGCTGGCCTTGAGATCTGTGTCGGTAAGAGAATGTCGAGACGTGTAACAGTTGCTGCGGGACTGACAGGGATAGAGTCATTCTCAGATGCGTTGTCATTTCTCTGCTGCTTAAAGGACAAGTGACCTTTTGTGCAGACTGTCAAATAATTTATATCTAGATATAAGTGAGCTCCCTACTTTGACAGGAAAGAAGGTCAAAGAACATTCGGTGAGGAACACAGGAACGATTGAACCGAAATGTTTGTGGGACTTAGAATATGTTTCACATCTTGTGAATTTCTAGGTCACTGAATGCAGAACTGCCCACACAAGAGAAGGCTGATTACTTTGCTGGAAGGAAGTAGTGTAGGGGCCAGGGTTACAGCTCGCCAAGGAAATTGATTGGATAACCAGATGTATGGGGATGTTAGGAGAGGCAGACCATCCCCATCCCCACATGTGCTACAAGCGAAGGTGGGGAGGACTCGATACCGCCGTAGTGACTGAAACTACTCGGAGGGTTTCTGCTCCATCGAACCTCCGCCAGTGACACAATATTCTGTGTTCCTAACCTGTTCCCACTCCTCTTCCACCAAGGGGGCAGCGCGGTGGCACAGTGGTAAGCACTGTTGCCTCGCAGCGCCGGGTTCGATTCCCGGCCTCGGGTTACCGTCTCTGCGGAGTCTGCATGTTCTCCCCATGTCTGCATGGGTTTCTTCCGGCTGCTCCGGTTTGCTCCCACAGCCTGAAAGGCGCATTGGCCGTACTAAATTCTCCCTCAGTGTAGCTGAACAGGTGCCAGAGTGTGGCAACTAGGGGATTTTCACAGTAACTCCATTACAGTGTGAATGTAAGTCTTCTTCTGACTGATAAATAAACTTTAATTTTTCTTATCTGGGCAGAGGTCTCCGGTTGATATATCACATCTGTAAATTTTGATTTGATTTATTATTGTCTCATGTATTAGTATACAGTGAAAAGCATTGTTTCTTGCGCATTATAGAGACAAAGCATCCTGTTCATACAGAAGGAAAGGAGTGAGTGCAGAATGTAGTGTTAGTTATAGCTTAGAAACATAGAAAAACTACAGCACAATACAGGCCCTTCAACCCACAAAGTTTTGCCGAACATGTCCCTACATTAGCGATTACTGGCCTTACCTATAACCCTCTATCTTACTAAGTTCCACGTACTTATGTAAAAGTCTCTTAAGGTGTGGAGAAAGATCGACTTAGTGTGAGGTAGGTCCATTCAAAAGTCTGATGGCCGCAGGGAAGAAGCAATTCTTGAGTCAGTTTGTATGTGACCTCAGACTTTTGTATCCTTTTCCTGGTAGAAGCAGATGGAAGGGAGAATGTCCGGGGTGCATGGGGCCCTTGGTTATGCTGGCTGCTTTGCTGAGGCAGCGGGAAATGTAGACAGAGGATGGGAGACTGGTTTGCGTGATGGACTGGGCTTTGTTCATGATCTTTTGTAGCTTCTTGCGGTCTGGTGTCATTGAACGAATTACTATTAATGTGTATTTTGAGATACTGCTGTGCAGAACTTCAATCTTGGGTGCCGGCTAGCGATGAATTCATTCATGTTTGCACCCTGTAAGTTATCCTTGATTTTTGCGTAGCTGTATTTACTTTGCGCAATATGTTGACTATGCTGGGAAAAGGTTTCCAGAATATTTCTTGGCTGCCAATGAGCCTGGCACATGGATACATGCCTCTACTCCAGACTTCACCATGTGAAGCAACACTTCCCAGTGAGAACCCAGCTGAATATTTGGAACTTACTTTATCTTTCATTTTAAGACCCTGGTTAAAAGTAAATTCGCTACGGTCGCAAATGACCGTCGGCTGCTCTCCCCTTTTGAGTGGGAAGGGCTGACTGGCGACGATTTAACCTGAGGGTCACCACACATCAGGCAAGGGGCAAGGTTGAGAAGGTGCCACCTTGATGAGGGACAGGAATTGAACCCATGCTGTTGGCATCTCCCTGCATCACAAACCAGCCAACTGAGCTAACCCCACACACTAAACAGATATAATGCCTTGTCAATGTCTTAAAACTTAGAAGTACAACAGCTCGCGTTTATATAGCACTGTTACATCATAGAACACCCTCCAAAGCACTTCATAGGAGTGTTACCAAACAAAGTTTGACATCGTGGAATTCATCATCAAAGGCCATTTGGCCCATCGAGTCTGCACTGACAATAATCCCAGCTAGGCCTTATCCCTGTGACCACACATATTTACCCCACAAATCCCTCTAGCCCAGCATCCCCGGGCACTAAGGGGCAATTTATTATGGCCAATGCACCTAACCCGCGCATCTTTGGACAGTGGGAGGAAACCAGAGCACCCGGAGGAAACCCACGCAGACACAGGGAGAATGTGCAGACTCCGCACAGACAGTGACCCAAGCCGGGAATTGAACCCTGGTCCGTGGAGCTGGGAGGCAGCATGGCTAACCGTTGTGCCAACTTGCCTCCCATGTGTGCCACTCTGCTGCCCATGTTGTTGACATAATGAGGCAGGGAGGAATTAGAAAGGAAATTCAGAGTTTAGGGCCCCAGCAGTTGAAGGCACACCTGCCATTGGCAGAGTGAGTAAAAGTTAAAAGGTTAATGTTTGGTTATTAGTCATCAGTCAGCTCACGTTCACGCTGCAATGCAGTTAGTGTGAAAATCCCCAGGAGGCCCGAAGTGGAGGAGTGCAGAGATTTGAAGATTGTAGTGCGGAGGAATGTTGCCGAGGCAGGGGAAGGAACGATGCCATTGAGCTCAAAGATAAGAATTTTAAATTGAGGCATTTTTGAATCCGGAGCCGGTATAGGTCAGTGAACAAGACTTGGTACCAGTCAGGACATGGGTAGCAGAACTTTGGATAGGCACAGTTATGCAGAGGGTGGAAGATTCTGTGGACATGGGGTTGGTGGCACATCTCGGGTGGAGGGTAGTGGTGGGGGTGACTTAGGATGCCAGGATTGGGAATGGTCTTGTTTGGATATTGGCATGGAAGAGGCTTGGAGTTGGTAGCTCAGGGGCAGAGTTTGCAATGGGGACTGTAGGCGATGTCTTTAATCTTCCCAATACTTAATAGGAAATTTCTACCCTTCATATTGAATATGAGACAGTAGGTGTGCCAAATTCGAGCATTGGAGGTGTTAAGAGCCATGTGGTGATGCATAGCTGAATCATAGCATGAGACAATCACTCAGATCATTATTCCTGTATTGATTCTATCCAATGAATCCCTCTTGGGTCAAAGGGGTGAATTTGAGGAGCGTTCAAGATCAGAATCACAATTGCAGTGTGTAGAATTTGAGGGAAGAATTCAAAAGCCTGCACGGTGGCACAGTGGTTCGCACTGCTGCCTCACAGCACCGGGGACCTGGGTCCAATCCCAGCCTCAGGTGACTGTCCATGTGGGGAGTTTGCATGTTCCTCCCCCGTCTACGTCGGTTTCCTCCAGGTGCTCCGGTTTTCTCCCACAGTCCAAAGATATGTAGGTTAGATGGATTGGCCATGCTAAATTGTTTGGGGGATTGGACGTGGTAAATGTTCAAGGTTACAGGGATAGGGGGCCTGGACAGGATCCTATTTTGGAGAGTCAGTGCTGACTCTCTGAGCAGGATGACCTCATTCTGCATGGTAGGGATCCTGTGGTCCTAAGAGGTTAAATTCTGGCACGAAGACAATTCGTGTTTAGTAATTGAGATTGTTCAGAATCATTTTGCAATGAACATTCAAAAGCCTGCTCCTGGACATTCACTCCTAGTCCCCACGCTCCAAAAGCATCTTCTCATTTTCTGACTCACTCCCTGTAATTGTCTCCCAGAACAACCTAATTTCCTTTTCAAAGGTGTTACAACACCAGTTTCAACATTGATTTCTGGGAGATGATTCCACGGTCTTGACAACCCCTCCATCAAGAGGACATTTTTACTGACCTTCCCTTTTATGATCATCTTAAATATGTTTCTTCTCGCCACATTCTCCTCACCCACAGAATCCCTACAGTGCAAAAGAGCTCATTCGGCTCACTGAGCACACACCAACAACAATCCCATCCAGGCCCCATCCCATACTTACCCTGAAAGTCTCCCTGACACGAAGGGGCAATTTAGCCTGGCCAATCCACCTAACCTGCACGTCTTTCGGACGGTGGGAGAAAACCGGAGCACCCGGAGGAAGCCCACGCAGACATGGGGAGAATGTGTAAACTCCACATAGATAGTCACCCGAGGCCGGAATTGAACCCAGGTCCCTGGCGCAGAGAGACAGCAATGCTAACCACTCTGTGCCGTCCCAACCAATGAAACAATCTTATTGCAATTTACTCTACCATTGCTGTACGTAATGCTGAAAACCTCTTTACAGATTATCTCCTAACCTTCTCTGGCCGAGTGGAAAAATGTCTCCTGGCTTTTATGCTCCATCCGTATGTCCGTTTATATCCTCTGCTCTGCGGCATCGTGATCTGCAATGAAATCCGCTCTCTTCTCAGCCTCAAAGCATTTCAATTGCCATCTGTTATTCCTGCCTCGTCCTCGAGAAGCTCACAATGCAATGGGTGGGATTTTCTGGCAGCCCTCACCCAAACCTGGAAAATCCCACC
Organism: Carcharhinus amblyrhynchos; assembly: GCF_965287045.1. Lineage (NCBI taxonomy): Eukaryota > Metazoa > Chordata > Chondrichthyes > Carcharhiniformes > Carcharhinidae > Carcharhinus > Carcharhinus amblyrhynchos. Next base: position 7,638,353 of record NC_137332.1, on the reverse strand, counting down.
CGAGATCAACAGACCTCTGCACGGTCAACCCTCTCACCTGCTCTGATTCCCATGGTAGTTGGGAAGGGAACCGTCTTCCATTGTGTTTGTCAAGATTTATATTTCAGAAATGAGCCCAAATCTTATCAAATCCTAACAGGACTACACAGGGTAGATGGACGGAGGATGTTCCCAATGGTGGGGGAGTCCAAAACCAGGTAGACCATTTAAGATAGAGATGAGGGGACATTTCTTCACCCAAAGAGTGGTGAGCCGGTGGAATTCATTACCGTAGCAAGTAATGGATACCAAAACATTGAATATATTCAAGAGGCAGTTAGATTTAGCACTTGGGGCAAATGGGATCAAAGATTATGGGGAGAAAGCAAGATTAGGCTATTAAGTTGGACGATCAGCCGTGATTGTAATTTTTTACAAATCGGCACAGTAGCACAGGGGTTAGCATTGCTGCTTTACAGCTCCAGGGACCTCGGTTCAATTCCTGGCTCGGGTCACTGTCTGTGTGGAGTTTGCACATTCTTCTCGTGTCTGCAGAGGTTCCTCTGGGTGCTCCAGTTTCCTCCACAGTCCAAAGGTATGCGGGCTAGGTTGATTGGTCATGCTAAAATTTGCCCCTTAGAGTCCTGAGATGCATAAGTTAGAGGGGCTGGCAGGTAAATACGTAGGGATATGTTGGTAGGGCCTGGGTGGGATTGTGGTAGGTGCAGACTCGATGGGCCATATGGCCTCCTTCTGCACTGTAGGGTTTCTATGATTCTATGAATGGTGGAGCAGGCTTGAAGGGCCAAATGGCCTTCTCCGCTCCTATCTACTATGTTTCTATCTGGTACACATTGCTGCCACTGTGCGTCAGTGGTGAAGGGAGTGAAATTTCATGGAAGGGATGCCAGTCAAGTGGGTTGCTTTGTCCTGGATGGTGCTGAGCTTCTTGAGTTTTGTTGGAGCTGCACCAGATAAGAGGAGAGTATTCCACTACGCTCCTGACTTAGAAACATAGAAACTAGAAGCAGGAATAGGCCACTCGGCCCTTTAAGCCTTCCCCGCCATTCATCTTGATCATGGCTGATCATTGAGTCCAATATTCTGATTCCCCTTTCCTCCCATATCCCTTGATCCCTTCAGCCCCAAGAGCTATATCTAATTTCCTCTTGAAATCAGACATTTGGGCCTCAGCGACATCCTGTAATAGTGAATTCCACATTTTCGCCATGCTCTTTGTGAAGAAATTTCTCCTCACCTCAGTTCTAAGAGGTTTACTCTTTATCCTCAAACTATGACCCCTAGCTCTGGACTCCTCCACCACTGGGAACATCCTTTCTGAATCTACCCTGTCAAACTCGAACAGTTTTTCTGAGACCCCTCTCACTTTTCTAAATGCCTGTGAATATAATCCTTTTTTTCTCTGGAGTGCAGAAAGTTGAGGGGTAATCCTCTAAAGGTCTATAAAATAATGAGAATAGATCGGCTAGATAGTCAATATCTTTTCCCAAAGGTAGGGGAGTCTAAAACTAGAGGACACAGGTTTAAGGTGAGAGGGGAGAGATACAAAAGTGTCCCGAGGGGCAATATTTTCACACAGAGGGTGGTGAGTGTCTGGAACAAGCTGCTAGAGGCAGTAGTAGAGGCAAGTACAATTTTGTCTTTTAAAAAGCATTTAGACAGTTACATGGGTAAGATGGGTATAGAGGGATATGGGCCAAATGCGGGCAATTGAGACTAGCTTTGGGATTTTAAAAAAAGGGCGACATGGACAAGTTGGCCAAAGGGCCTGTTTCCGTGCTGTAAACCTCTGTGACTCTATGACCCCATAACCGGATTAAACTCTCCTCATATGGCAGACCTGCCATCCCAGAAATCAGCCTTGTTGCATGTAAATGGTGGACAGGCTTTAGAAAGGCGGGAGCTGAGTTATCCTCCGCCTCTTGTACCTGTTCTTGTACACAGTATTTATACAGCTAGGCCAGTTCAGTTTCTGGTAATCCCTTCCAGGATGTTGATAGTGGGAGTTTCAGTGATGGTAATATCACTGAATGTCAAGAGGCAAAGTGTTCTGGGCTGTAATGCCATTCTCCAGCCCAGCCCCCAGTGGAAACAGACCACTGGATCCGAAGTTATATAAAGAACAAATGCTTGCATTAATGAAGCAAAATTAAAAGCAGTAAAATGCCCCGAGATACTTCCTAGGCATATTATCAGGGCAAGAATTTACCCTGGGACATTAGGACAGGTAACCAAATACTTGGCAAAAGTAGTAGATTTTAAGGGACAATCTACTTAGAGGCATAGTTAGGGTTGACAGTCAGAAGGGCCTGTTCCTGTGCTGTACTGTTCTGTGTTCTATGATGGAGAGATCTGGAGAAGCAGAAACATGTCGAGAGAATATTTCAGGATTTGTCGGTTTCTCAAACTGAAAGGATCGTTTTCACGTGGATTAGCAGTTATAGACCTGAATTCTATAATTCTCATACTGTGAAAGTGCTGCGTGAAAGGATTGTTACAATAATGCTTTTATTCAGATATTAGTGCTGCTCTCGCCACTCTCCTGGGTTTCATAACCAGCTCACTCACTACGTCAGATATGGAGGGTGCACTCACGCTGCCAGCTCTCATGTTGCTTTAGCAGGGGTGGCACAGTGGTTGGCACTGCTGCCTCACAGTGCCAGGGATCCAGATTCAAATCTGGCCGTGGGTCACTGTCTGTGTGGAGTTTGCACGTTCTCTCCGTGTCTGTGTGGGTTTTCTCCGGGTGCGCCAATTTTCTCCCACAGTCCAAAAGACGTGCTGGTTAGGTGGATTGCCCTTGCTAAATTGCCCCTTGGTGTTTGGGAGATTAGCAAAGGTAATTACATGGGGTTATGGGTATAGGGCCTGGGTGGGATTGTGGTCTGTGCAGGCCTGATGGGCCGAATGGCCTCCTTCTGCACTGTAAGCTGGTAGCCGCAGAATCTGTCTCTGCACAAACCCCCATTTTGATCAGCAGTTTTGCCCCAAGACTAAACCTGTGGCGATGCTACACTATTTTTTTGCCATTGAAATAGCTCAGAATTCAAGTGGAACCCCAGTGCCAACGTTCTTCAGCTTTGTTGACTTTGGCAGTTCTATTTCACTTGCCATGGGAGCTTTCAGCTACGCGGTTTGTGTGCACAGGAGATGTCGAATTAATTATATTATGTTCAAATAGCGACAAGTGGAATCTGCAGCTCTTATCATTCAAAAGCCAAAACTTTTCTTTACCCATCAAAAAGCACTTTTATGTCCATTCACTCGCGATGCTTAAAATGGGCCACTCAGCAGAATAGAAAAGCAGAGTGCATTTGGCTTAAAACAAAGAGAGCTAACAGCAGCATCAGCTCCTTCTCACATCACAGTTTTCATCCACAGCTCTGCTGCCTGTGATCTTGTAGCACCCAACTCTCTTCACCCATTGCTGCCCCCCTGCTCTCTGAACAACATTAGCTCCCATTCTGACCCCACCTTCATTTTTAAAACTCTCGCCCTTTGTTTGCCCTGGGACCTTGCACCTTCCCTCCTTCAAGATCGCTCCACTCTCCCAAATTGGTCCCTTTACAGCCATGCCTTCAGCTACCTCATCCCTAAGTCCTGGCATTCCCTCCTTAAAATCCTCTATCCCTCCCTGCAGGGTGGCACAGTGGTTAGCACTGCTGCCCCACAGTGCCAGGGACCGGGGTTCAATTCCAGCCCCGGGTCACTGTCTGCGTGGAGTTTGCATGTTCTCCCCATGTCTGCATGAGGTTCCTCCTGGTGCACCGGTTTCCTCCTATAGTCCCCAAACATGTGCAGATGAGGTGGATTGGCCATTAATGTCCAAAGATGTGCAGGTTAGTTGAATTGGTCATGGTTGGTCATTGGTCACGGGTTACGGGGATAGGGTGAAGGAGAGGGCCTCAGTGGGATGCTCTTTCTGAGATTCAGTGCAGATCTGATGGGCTGGAAGGCCTTTTTCTGCACTGCAGGGATTCTATGATTCCCCTTCCCCCCCCCACTCCTTAAATGATGCTCCTTTGGGATCCAACTCTTTGGCTGAAGTCTTTGCTTGTTTGTCCCAGTATCCCAGGTGGATTAGAGCCATGTTTTGCCCAGATTACACTCTCGGCTGGTGCCCCCCCCCAGGATCACTTTACCAAGTGATGGTGGGCAGCACGGTAGCACAGTGGTTATCATTGCTGCTTCACAGATCCAGGGTCCGGGGTTCGATTCCCAGCTCGGGTCACTGTCTGTGTGGAGTTTGCACATTCTCCTCGTGTCTGCGTGGGTTTCCTCCGGGTACTCCGGTTTCCTCCCACAGTCCAAAGATGTGCGGGTTAGGTTGATTGGCCATGCTGAGAAATTGCCCCTTAGCATCCAGGATGTGTAGGTCAGAGGGATTAGTGGGTATAATATGTAGGGATATGAGGATAGGGCCTGGGTGGGATTGTGGTCAGTGCAGACTCGATGGGCCGAAGAGCCTCCTTCTGCACTGTAGGGTTCTATGATTCTATGATTCACCCCTCAGATTTGCCCTGGAATTTCCAGGATTTATGAACAAGTCATATGAGGAGTTCTTTACATTAACTTCGAATGTAATCTTTACATTATTATCTTCAAACAATGTTAGTTATTGAGTGAAGGAGATGGGGAGGTCGCAATAAAACAGCATTCTGAGTAGGCCAGGTGGGAGGCCATGAGATCAAACCTCCAGGAAGATATCCAATCAGAAATGGTGACCTTCCTTTGAGTTGACTTGATTTATTATTGTCACTTGTATGAACATACAATGAAAAGTATTGTTTGCTGTGAGCTGTGCAGACAAGTCCAGCAGGTTTATCTGGTAGCACAAGGTTTTGGAGCACCGCTCCTTCATCACTCGCCTGATGAAGGGGCGCTTCTCCGAACGCTCGTGCTGCTAAATAAACCTGTTGGACTTTAACCTGGCATTGTGAGACTACTTACTGTGCCCACCCCAGTCCAACGCCAGCAACTCCACATCGTGGCTATACAGGCAAAGCATACCGTTCACAGAGAAGGAAAGGAGAGAGTGCAGAATGTAGTTACAGTCATAGCTAGGGTGTAAAGAAAGATCAACTTAACGCCCGGAGGTGTTTCAAAAACAACCAGACAAGTGGCGGGCAGCAGAGTCTGGGCGGATAAGCAGACCAAACCATTGAAAAGAACTTGCGGTAGAATTTCCATGGATTTTCCTGGATTTTGTATCAAAATGGCGGAAGAGGATTGATGACAGGTTGCCACTTTAAGGGCAGCATTGACAACTGCTAACATCATTTCTCTTGGATCCTCTCTAATTTGCGTCAGGAGGACTTGTTGGAGATGTCCCATGTCGGAATAGGGAAAACATTTTACCTCAGGCGAGAGGGAGAGAGAGAGAGGGGAGAGGGGAACAGGGGAATGGGAGGGCTTAGGTATATGAAGGACGATTCACATAGTATCACCAAGGTGACTGAGAGCTCTGAGGTAATGGAGCATATTAAGAGGACAGGAGTCCTGAATTTTGAGTGAAACACATTCCGGACAGTTACCTATGGTACACTCCTGAACAGGATATAGAATTTGATGATCAGAGCAGACTCGAAGGGCCAAATGGCCTACTCCTGCTTCTTGTTTCTATGTTTCTACATTGAAGAGGAGGGCGTTCCATGATCCCGTGTTCCTTTGTGCTGAGCCTTCGAGTGGGAAAACTCAAGTCAAAGAATCATCTCCACCCTGTACAAGTTGTAGACGCAGTGTGTCTGGAGTCAACACAGGTTGCGTGTTCCTCCAGCCAATGGACGTTGTGTTGATTGGCCAGTCAACAAAGAGTGGGGTGGGGAGCGGGGATGAGCAGTTTGTGGTTCAGTCTGATGTGGTTCTTGCTGGTTATCTGCACCTGCTGTTTTCCATCAGTCCTTAACTTTTCCCTTCCCTTGCCCAGGGGCGTTGAAGCCAAGTCAAGGCACACCAGACAAGATGTGGCAACACAGCGCAAATCAGGAACAGATGCTGGGACCTCTCAGCTAAAATGGGCGTAGTACTGCGGAACATGAATGGTCGGAGCACAGCATTTGTTGGAGTCAATGTGACTCAAGTTTTAGAGTTTATTTATTCATGCCACAAGTAGGCTGACATTAACACTGCAATGAAGTTACTGTGAAAATCCCTTGGTCGCCATCCTCCGGTGCGGGCATATGGATAGAGAATTTAGCATGGCCAATGCACCTAACCAACACGTCTTTTGGACTGTGAGAGGAAACTGGAGGAAACCCATGAAGACACAGGGAGAACGTGCAGACTCCACATAGACAGTGACCCAAGCCTGGAATCAAACCCGGGTCCCTGGCGCTGTGAGGCAGCAGTGCTAACCACTGTGCCACTGTGCCGCCCTCATGTTGCAGCCTGACAGGCTAATTGTGTACAGCAAGCTCCCACAAAAAACAATGTTGTGATAGTTGGATACGTTGGATTCAGTGAGGTTGATCTGAGGGATAAATATTGACCAGGACACCAGGGAAATGTTACAATGAAAGCAAAATACTGCGGATGCTGGAATCTGAAATAAAAAGCAGAAAGTGCTGGAAAATCTCAGCAGGTCTGACAGCATCTGTGGAGAGAGAATAGACATGATGTGGAGATGCCGGCATTGGACTGGGGTAAACACAGTAAGAAGTCTGACAACACCAGGTTTAAGTCCAACCAATTTATTTGTTAGTAAACTCACAAGCTTTCGGGGTTTCCCTCTTCGTCAGGTGAATGTGTGAATGGCCCATTCACCTGACAAAGGGGCAAACCCCGAAAGCTTGTGAGTTTACTCTCAAATAAATTGGTTGGACTTAAACCTGGTGTTGTCAGACCTCTTACTGAGAGAGAATAGTGCCAAGGTCTTGAATCTGGATGACACTTCGTCAGAGCACCAGGGAAATATTGTCTGCTCCTCTTTGAAATGATATCAGGGGAATCTTGATGCTCATCTGAGAGGCCGGGTAGGACTCGGTTTCACCTTTTGTCCAAAACGGGTTCTCCAAATGCTCTGGGATCTTTAGCCGAGACTTTTGCGTTCCAGGCTCTGTAGTTGGATCACTAAAGGCTGCTTTCTCCCAGGTGGCCACTATTTTGGTGACGCTGATGACATATTTTCAACAGACCATAATATTCCAGAGGTCCTGACTCCATGAATGCTTTGAATTGCTCATAAGGCGAGTCACAAAAGGGAAGACAGACGTCCCGTAGTCGCTTCCCAATGTTTGCCCGGCCAAAGAATTTCCTTTGGCTGGGGCACATTCTGATCGCCTAGCTCCCGTCTCATTGTCCCGCAGCGTTCCGAACTATACTTTCATGTTGTCTCCGCTGTTTGTTTTGACTTACTTATTTGCTGGGGTCAGTAAAGGTTGGGGGCGCAACAATAGAAGGAGCTCGGAGAGGAGAGGAGCTGGGGAAACAAGGGAGCCAGTCTAAACACACAGACCGCGGGATCAGGTTGCAGCTAAAAACTTCCTAAGTAGTCGCACTCTGTGATATCTGATCAGTCTCCTGCCTGTAAAATGCTCCCATCAGCAAGAAAGGATTGTTGCCAGTCAGTCGAAGGTGGTCCACAGAGACCCCAGTCATGGGGGACTGAAATACCAGCACTGATCCCACCTTTTAGATTGACTTGCAGCAACGCGATATGCATTACCTGTTTGTTTATTTGTTTGCTAGACTGGCTGTCTTTGTAGCTAGTTTAGTCCGCCAATTACAAGGTCTGAAAGCCACTTCTGTCACCAGTCTCTTGCCATTTCTCAATAAGCGCAGGACGCGGGGAAGCTCCATTAGAGGTTAGTTTGTTTGCAGAATTATTTTCACAGGGACCTGCATAGTTGATCAATCAGGAGGCTGTTATTTACCCTCCCAGCGCTCTGTATTGATTGCTAAGGGAGTGCTGTCTCTCCAGTACTTGCTATGCTATTTGTGGCTGTCTTCAGCTAAGGAATTCCGTCCCTGAGCCCCTCTACCTCTGCCCCAGTTGTACTAATTTACAGCTTAAAACAAACATCTACCTACCTCTTGTCATCTGTCCTAATATCACTTTATGTGGCTCAGTGCCACAGATTGCTTAATAATGTTGTCCCCCTAAGGTGCCTTCTGACGTTTCGCTATGTTGAAGGTGCTGTACGATTGCAAACTGTTGTCAATTCGTGAGACACAGTTTGTTAGCACTGCTGCCTCTCAGTGCCAGAGACCCTGGTTCGATTCCCGCCTTGGGTCACTGCCTGTGTGGAGTTTGCACATTCTACACATGGGTTTCCTCCAGGTGTTCCGGTTTTTTTCCACAGTCCAGGATTAGGTTGATTGACCAAGGTAAATTGCTCCTTAGTGCCAGGGGGACCAGCTAGGGTAAATGTGTGGGGATGGGGCATGGGTGGGATTGTGGCTGGCGCAGACTCGATGGGCCAAATGGCCCCCATCTGCCATGTAGGATTTTATGAGACCTTTGCAGATACAGATTTACAAATGGAGATGGCATGTACACTTGTAAAAACTTATTTATTCATGGGATGTCGGCTTTACTAGTTAGACTGCATTTATTGCCCATCCCTAATTGCCTTTGAAATGAGAGAGGTGAGCTGCCTTCTTGAACCATTGCAATCCGTGTGTTACAGGAACACTGGGGAAGCTTCTGAGATTTTGGTAGCTTTTTTGTTTGTTCATTTATGTGGGGGCGTTGCTGGCAAGCATTAATCATCCATCTGTCATTGCCCCTTGGGAAGGTGGTGAGCTTTCGAACCGCTGCAGTCAATCTGGCGCAGGTTAGGGAGGGAGCTCCAGGATTTTGCCCCGGTGACAGTGAAGGAACAGCGAAAGATTTCCAAGTCAGGATGGTGTGTGGCTTGGAGGGGAACCTCCAGGTGATGGTGTTCCCATGTGTTCTAGATGATAATGGTTGTGGGTTTGGGAAGTGCTGTCACTGGAGCCTTAGTGAGTTCCTGCAGTGCACCTTACGGGTGGTACACTTGGCTGCCACTCTGTGTTGTGGTGGAGGGAGTGAATGTTTACGGATGGGGTGCCAATGATTGGACAGGAAAGGGGAATTAAGGCCTCCATTGGGTTAACCATTATCTTACCAAATGGCTCGGGGGCGGGGGGGGGGGGGGGGGGGGGGGGATGTGGAGGGGGGCGGGCAGGGAGAGGGGTGGGATGTTTGTTGCCAAACAACATCCTCTGCTCCAAATTAAACAAAAAACGGTGAAAAATCTCAACAGGTCTTGCAGCATCTGTGTAGAACGAAACAGAGTTAACATTTCCATTAGAACCATAGAATTCCCTACAGTGCAGAAAGAGACCATTCAGCTCATTGCATCTGCACCAGCTCTCTGGCTGAGCATCTTACCCAGGCCCACCCCTCCCCTGCACTATCCCCGTAACCCCGAGCATTTACCATCCCCCTAATGGGCAGCACGGTGCCACAGTTGTCAACACTGCTGCCTCACAGCACCAGGGACCTGGGTTCAAACCCAGCCTCGGGTCACAGTCTATGTGGAGTTTGCATGTTCTCCCCCTGTCTGCGTGGGTTCCTTCTGGGTGCTCCGGTTTCCTCCCACACTCCAAAAATGCGCGGGTTACCTTGGAAAGGTCATGTTAAATTAACCCGAGTGTTGGGGGATTAGCAAGGTAAATAAATGGGGTTACAGGAGTAGGGCCATTGTGGTCGGTGCAGACATGATGGGCCAAATGGCCTTCTGATGCACTGCAGGGATTCTATGGATTCTAATCTCCATATCCTAGGACACTAAGGGGCAATTTAGCATGGCCAATCCACCTGACTGGCACATCTGTTGAGTCCAGTGTGCCCATTCCTTGGAATTCTTTGGCCTCGTCCTCTCTGCTTTAACTAGCCCCTACTCCCTCTTGGCTGAAGGATCCTGAGGTCAAATCTGGGATCTTTACCAGCAGCCCCTGCATCAAGATGGTGCCATTTTGGACTGCGCAGCTTGGTTTTGGCAAATGGGAGTGTTCGTAAGAGTTTGAAAGGGTTTATTTGAATGCCTGGGCCTCCAAGATGGCTTCTTTCATCGACAGGAGCCACAAGATTGAGGTTAATTCATTGTTTCAACAATGGGTCATTTGCTAAAGATCTTTAATTGTACCAAAACGATGCTTCCTCGGTACTTTTGATTGATGCCACAGCAGTAACAGATTGTATTGTTTCTTTCTTTCAGACTTGAAGAGTAATGAAGCTACCCGTTAGCATCTGTTGCACAAAACATCAGTAACCAGATGTGTTAAACAGTGTCTGCCAAAAAAAAACAGATTAATGGTGAAGAAGATGTCATCATCTGCCTGGAAACTTTGGGTCCTGTGGTGCTTTATTGTCCTCGGTGGGTGGATACCTTTTACGAGAGGTAAGATCTGGCTCTTGCTGTACGATTTGACAATGTGCCGAAGTTGCTGTCTGCAAATATGCTTGCAAGATTCATTCCTGTGCTCAGGGTTTACTGACTGTCTGTATCCCAACCTGCCTCCACTTCCCCTTACGCGAGGGGCGAATTCAACGTACAGTAGGGTGGCACAGTGGTTAGCACTGCTGCCTCACAGTGTTGGGGACCTGGGTTCGATCCCTGGCGTGGGGTCTGTGCAAAGCCAGTACGTATCTCCGGGGGTTTCCTCCGGATGCTCCGGTTTCCTCCCACAGTCCAAAAGACGCACTGGTTAGGCGCATTGGCCATGCTAAATTCTCCCTCGGTGTACCCGAGCAGGCACCAAGGTGTGGCGACTAGGGGATTGCCACAGTAACTTCATTGCAGTGTTAATGTAAGCCTACTTGTGACACTAATAAATAAACTTAGTCAATAAACTTTTAAAAAATTACAGGATTTGGCAAGGTAGGATGCAGGAAACGTTGCAGGAAGGTGGGTGGGATGGAGAGGTGAAGGGGGAAAGGGCATCGAGAATCAGGAGACACAGGGCTGAATTTTAACGCCCCACCCACCGTAGCAGGCAGGGGACACGGACATGCAAAGACCTGGGGCAGGATTTTCTGGTCTTGGGCCAAGCGCTGCAGGAAAATCCCACCTACAGCCTCTGAATAAGGGGCAGGCCATTTAGAACTGAAATGAGGAGGAATTCCTTCACTCAACAGGATGGCGAATCTTTGGAATTTTCTACCCCTGAGACCTATATGGACTCTAGTTATTGCGTATGTTCACAACAGAGATTTATAGCTTTCTGAATATTAAAGCTATCGAGGGATGTGGGGATAGTGTGGGAAAATGACAGTGATGTAGGAGATCAGCGCTATTCTATTTGAATGGTAGAACAGGCTTGAGAGGCCGAATGGCCTACTGTTCCGATTTCCTATGTCTCCTTCATCTTTCTACCCCTATGTATTTGGGCAGTGCCTCACGTTTGAAATTCTCTTTCTTATTTTCAATCCCTCCTTGGCCTGTTGGTGGGATTTAACCATCGCTGCGCTGATGAAGGACTTCACTCAGTGACGGGCCCAGTGCAAACTTCCTGGATTCTGTGATTATGGAGGCCGAAGCCTTCTGTTTTGCCATCGGGCCTTTCCCGCTGGTCTGGCAAAGCTGACAGGGTCATCTTGGCTTTGCCGCTGGTCGTGGGGAGCCCAGAAGTCAGGTAACAGCAGGAGGAATCTCTGAGCTCAGACAGACTGGAACCAAAACCAGGACTTGTCCTTTGTGCTGGTTGGGAGTGGCACACTCAGTAGGCACCGGGGCGGTGATGGTGTGGCTTAGTTCCTTGCTGCCATCATCTTGTAGAAAAGAAAGACAGACTTGCATTTACGCAGTGGCATTCACCAGCATAGGACATTCCAAAATGCTTTACAGCCAATTAAGTACTTCTGAACTGTAGTTACTACAGTATTATAGGAAACACAGCGGCCAATTTGTGTAATTAGCAATGTCACAATGACCGTCTCGCGTAGTTTTTCCCAATGTTGATAAATATTGCTCAGGGCGGTCGGGCTAATTCCCTTTTCCTTCCTTGAATTAAAACCATAGATTCCCTACAGCACAGAAGGAGCCATTCAGCCCATCAAGTCTGCACCAATTCTCCGAAAGAGCTTTTTTACCCTGGCCTTCCCCCATGCCCTACCCTATCACCCTGCGGATTTAGAATGGACAATCTACATAACCTACACATTTTTGGATACTAAGGGGCAATTTAGCATGGCCAATCCACTTAGTCTGCACATTTTTGGACTGTCGGAGGAAACCAGAGCGCCTGAAGGAAACCCACACAGCTTTGACAAAAGGTCCTCTGGACTTGAAACGTCAGCTCTTTTCTCTCCTTACAGATGCTGCCAGACCTGCCGAGATTTTCCAGCATTTTCTCTTTCGGTTTCAGATTCCAGCATTCGCAGTGATTTGCTTTTAACCCACGCAGACTTTGACTTATTATAGTCACATGTAATAGTATACAGTGAAAAATATTGTTTCTTGCACGTTACATGGACATGACGTTCATAGAGAAGGAAAGGAGAGAGTACAGAATGTAGTGTTACAGTCATTGCTAGGGTGTAGAGAAGGATCATGGAGAGAGCATGCAAACTCCACACATGCAGTCACCCCAGGCTGGAATTGAACCTGGCTCCCCGGTGCTGTGAGGCAGCAGTGCTAACCACTGTGCCACCGTGCCACCATGAGATCTTGTACATCCACCTCACAGTGTGGCTGAGACCTCAGTTTAATAACTCATAACAGAAGTTGGTGCCCCTGATCAGTCCCTCAGTCACTGTCCTGCCTTCTCAGCTTTGAGCTTTATCCTCTAACTCAGGGATGGACCCACAGTCTTCTGAGCCGGAGGTGAGAATGCGACCCACCGAGCCTGTTGCCACAGAAGTGTTGACATTGCCCATGTTTGCCCTTCAAAGCTGCAAACTCATTACAGAAAGGAGAGATTTGACAAAGCGTATCGTTTGTGGCACATTTCATTTTTATTAATAAAAATTTAACAACTTGACTTCGCGTTTGTCGACGTGGAAACATTTCCCGCGGTTTGCATGTTCGCTTTAGCCAGTTAATATTTCTCCGGGATAATTGCATTAACGAGCTCCCCCAGAGGCAGGCAGCAGCTGAGCTGCACTCCAGGCCTCGCTGCGACAACTAGGCCTCAGCGCTCAGCACCGTCGGAGTACCAACATCACCAACCTCCTCGAGGGCAGTTGGGGAGTGGGGGGGAATGGAGGATATCTGGCCTTGCCTGCAAATCCCACACCGGTGTGCGGCAGCCAGACATTCGTCTGTCTCCAGTTCGGGAGAACATAGAACATTACAGCGCAGAACAGGCCCTTCGGCCCACGATGTTGCGCCAACCAGTTAAAAAACAATGACCCACTAATCTAAACCAATCCCTTTTCGTCCATAAACCTATCCACGGATCTCTTAAACGCCCCCAAACTAGGCGCATTTACAACTGCAACAGGCAGGGCATTCCAATCCCTCACCACCCTCTGGGTAAAGAACCTACCCCTGACATCCGTCCTATAACTACCCCCCCTTAATTTAAAGCTATGCCCCCTCGTGCTAGCTTTCCCCATCCGAGGAAAAAGGCAATCACTATCCACCCTATCTAAACCTCTAATCATCTTATATGTTTCAATAAGATCCCCTCTTAGCCGCCTTCTTTCCAGCGAAAACAACCCCAAATCCCTCAGTCTCTCCTCATAGGACTTCCCCTCCATACCAGGCAACATCCTGGTAAACCTCCTCTGGAGAGGAAAGGTATCCGGGAAATCCGTGCGGCTGATCAGAACCTCCTGGCACGCCCGCTTGTGCTGCGGCTGAGTTGGGGAGAAGAGGGCCTGACATCTGTGGTGTGATATCCTGACAAAGAGTTTTTGCTTTTCAGAACAGGCGGGCAAGGAAGCGAGCGTCTGCAACATAATGTAGAGATTGTTTTCTGTTAGTCGCGCACTACATTAGACGGCTGCTACAATGGTTTGCTGCATACTCGGAGTATACAGTGGTACTTCTGGGTCACTTGCGTGTCATGCTGACAATGCTTCTATTGGTGAGGAATGTCTCGTCACAGTGCCAGCTAATCCATGGCCACTTTCCCTCCACAGCACTTCATCTTGCTTTAAATGGATTATTATTGAGAAACGCGAGGTCTAGACCCTTAATGGGCCGATACCCTTGGGGACACCTTATTTAAATTGGACTGGATACAGCCAGAGAGTCTAACTTATTCCTCTGGAGTGTAAAATGCCAGGAAAACCACAAAACCACATTACAGGCTGTGACAGGCTTCATGTGGTGATACCTCCCCCCACCCCCCCCCCACCGCCCATCCCCATCTCCTTCTGCTTTTTGCCTTTAATCAGCCCGATTTGCGCCAGGCTGGTGGTATTTTCTGCTGTTTTGTGTTCCGCGAGGAATTACGAAAGCTTTGAGAGAGTGGGACGTCGGTGCCTGAGTGCGTTCGTCAGCGTGCTTTACTGGAGCTGGTGCGTTTCTGTGTGTGTGTGTGTGTGTGTGTGTGTGTGTGTGTGTGTGTGTGTGTGTGTGTGTGTGTGTGTGTGTGTGTGTGTGTGTGTGTGTGTGTGTGTGTGTGTGTGTGCCGCTGCTTTCTTCTGTTACTCTCACCTGTCTTTGTGCGAGAACCAAATCTTCGGAGACAGCGTGACGAGGCTAATTAGGCTTCCCACGAGTATTTAAAGGCGTTTTCCAAAATGGAAATTCTGAACATGTTGCGTTGCGGGGGGTGGGGGGGCAGAGTTCAGTGTGGGCGTCAGCGTGAGTTCTTGGCCTGTGAGCCGCATTATTCAGGGCGTACCGTACAGGATACCTGTTTCCTCTAGTTACTTATTTTCTTTTAATCCCGTATCCCAGTTCTTTCCCCCCTTCTCATGCAGGTGCTGGCACTTTCGTGACACTGTTCGTAGAATCCCTACACCGACAATAATCCCACCCGTAACCCCACATATTTACATCCCCCTTAAAACAAAGGGGCAATTTAGCATGGCTAATCCACCTAACCTGCACCTCTTTGGAGTATGAGAGGAAACCGGAGCACCCAGAGGAAACCCACGCAGAAACGGGGAGAACGTGCAAACTCCGCGCGGACGGTCATCCCAAGGCCCGAATCCAACCCAGGCCCCTGGTCCTTTGAGGCAGCTGTGCTAGTCACTGTGCCCCCATGTTGCCCTCTATAGGGACAGGCAGAACCTCACGTATCTCAGCCCATGTGGACATGCTTCTGGCCTCAAGCCAGACAATGAGTGGCACGGTGGCACAGTGGTTAGCACTGCTGGCTCACAGCGCCAGGGACCTGGGTTCGATTCCGGCCTTGAGTGACCATCTGTGTGGAGTGTGCCTCGCGTCTGGGTGGCGTTTCCTCTGGGCGTTCCCGTTTCCTCCCATGTTCTAAGGATGAGTGGGTTAGATGGATTGGCCATGCTAAGTTGCCCCTTTGTGTCCACAGATGTGCAGGTTAGGAGGATTGGCCATGATAAATTGCCTTTAAGTGCCCACAGATGTGTCGGTTAGGTGGATTGGCCATGGTAAATGTGCAGGGTTACAGGGATGGGATAGAGAGTTGGTACAGATTCAATGGACTGGATGGCCTCTTTCTGCACTGTTGGGATTCTATAGACTACAGTGAGCATTGAGTCCACAGTCATTGCCAGAATTGCCTACACCTAATGAGCAGAAATGATCGTGTCAACAATGCTCATCAATGTTGCAGTCGGCTGGTTGAAAGCTTGTCATCCATCCCTGACCAAACTCTGTGACAGTGCCCTACATCTCCTTTTATGGTTGGGCACGCTTGTTGTGCAGTGCCCCGCGACATTGTAAAATGTTAGCGACACTATATAAATGCAAGCTTTTATTGTCGCTGTCATTCTTTCCGTCTCTGCTCAGATCGAGGGAGTCCAGAGCTGAGAACAACACACTCAACACTGACCTAGAAACAAAGCGCTGATTTACACTGAATGTACAGAACAGAATCAGGCCATTCGAATGATTGACTCCATCCTGGTGTTAACGGTCCAGCCTCCTCCCTCTCCTCTACTTGTCCACCTTACGAACCTATCCTCCTATTCCTTTCTCCCTTGTGTTATCAGGCTTTTCCTTACACTCATCTTTGTCTCTTTGCCACAGCTGCTCTGACCGGTCGCTTTCAGAATTTTCAACAATCCTTTATCAGATCACTCCTCTGCCTTCTCTCTGAATTGAAAAGATCTCCAGTCTGTCCAGTCTTTCCTGATGGGCGTTTAGCCCTGGGATGGAGAAACCTCCAGACTTGTAGCTTGGCTCTGGATGTGGGTTCCTTTCTGTTGAACCTTGCTACGTTGAGTTCATTTCTGACAGTGGTAATGGATTGGGAATGCAGTCAGGTTGATCACCTGCCTCTGAGACTGAGAGCTTTGGTGGTCGAGCGAAGTGAAATAAATATACCTTAAGGTTAATGTTGATTATTTTTAAGCTAGAAAGTTGAGGGATTAAGCCCCATTCCAAATTCTTAAAACCATAATCTAGAGGCAACATTAATAGCCTTGTCTAAGAGTGGCACATTGACTTCAAAACGACCCATCACACCTACAGAAGAATCATTCCGTGTGGTTTTATTGCGTTATACAACCCCCCCCCCCCCCCACTGCTCTTTGCTTTGCTCTATCAAGCTTCTCCTTTCTGCGTCATGTACTTAGAACACCTGCAGTGCAGAAGGAGGCCATTTGGCCCATCAAGCCTTCACCAGGAACTATCACATCCAGACCCTATCCCCGTACCCCCACATATTTACCCTGCTAATCCCCCTGACACCAAAGGGCAATTTAGCATGGACAATCCATCTAATCCACTCATTTTTGGAATGTGGGAGGAAACCGGAGAACCCGGAGGAAACTCATGCACTCCTGGGGAGGACGTGCAAACTCAACACAGACAATTGAACCTTGGTCCCTAGCGCTGTGAGAAAGCCGCGCTAACCACTGTGCCATGTTATCAGATTCCTGCGGTATTTGCCACAGTACCTGGAACCACATAAGAAAGGTTGAAGCATTGCGCTGTTGGAAGACTTAGGGTAGTATGTGAAGTTGACCCATCAGCTTGGATGTCAAAGACCCCCATGGCACAATTTTGAAAAAGACCAGGTCAGTTGTTCTGTATGCTGGCCAATGGCAATCACTAAATCATTATCACTCAAATCTGATTATCTACTTCTGTCTCACGAGCACGACACAAGAATGAAGCTAGACTATTTGACTCTTTCAGCCTGCTCTGCCATTTTCCCATCTATCCCCGTGACCTTTGGCTCCCTTGTCACGTGTCCGTATGTTGTCAAGTAAAAATTTATCTAACTCATCCTTGAATATATTGAGTGAGCCAACCTTGGCTGTGTTCTGGGAAAGAAAATTCCATCGACTGACAACCCCCTGAGAGAAAAAGACTATTGTTAGCTCAGTCTTAAATGGGAGATCCATAATATGTCCCTTAGTTCCAGTCTCTCCCACATAGGGAAATATTCTCTCACCATTCATCTTGTCCAGCCCCCTCAGGATCTCCGATATTTCAATAAAACCATCTTTCATTTTTCTAAACTCCAATGCGTACAGGCCCAACCTGCTCAACCTGTTGTCATAAGATAAGCCCTTCATCCCAGGAATCAGTCGAATAAATTTTCTCTGAAGTGCTCCTAATACATTTATATCCTTCCTTAAGTAAGGAGACCAATACTGTGTACACTACTCCGGATATGGTCTCACCAATGCGCTGTATGGCTGTTCCCTACTTTTACATTCCGTTCCCCTTGCATTAGCTGCCAACATTCCAGTTACTTTCCGCATCACTTGTACCTGCATATTAACTCGCCTAATGAAGGAGCAGTGCTCCAAAAGCTCGTGATTCCAAATAAGCTTGTTGAACTTTAACATGGTGTTGTATATTTCTCACTGTGCCCGCCCCAATCTGACACCAGCATCTCCACCTCATAACTTTTTATGTTTCATGTACATAGACACCCAGATTCCTCTGTACTCCAGAGTTCTGCAATCTCTCTCCACTTGGCGAAAAACTGCAGCAGGCGACGGTGCAGAGGGACCTCGGGGTCCTTGTGCATGAGTCGCAAAAACCCAGCTTGCAGGTGCAGCAGGTGGTCAGGAAGGCGAATGGGATGCTGGCCTTCATCGCAAGGGGGATTGAATATAAAAGTAGGGAGGTCTTGCTGCGGCTGTATAGGGCATTGGTGAGGCCGCAGCTGGAGTACTGTGTGCAGTTTTGGGCGCCGTACTTACGCAAGGATATTTTGGCCTTGGAGGGAGTGCAGAGGAGGTTTACTAGGCTGATGCCGGAGTTGAAGGGGTTGAACTATGAGGAGAGGCTGAATAAACTGGGCTTGTACTCGTTAGAGTTTAGAAGAATGAGGGGAGATCTCATTGAGACATATAAGATGATGAATGGGATGGATAGGATAGAGGTGGAGAGACTCTTCCCACTCAGAAAGGACAGTAGGACCAGGGGGCACAGCCTCAAGATAAAGGGCGGGGGGGGGGGGCAGTTTAGAACGGAGTTGAGGAGGAACTTCTTCACTCAAAGGGTGGTGAATCTCTGGAATTCTCTGCCCGTTGAAGTGGTGGAGGCTGCCTCGCTAAATATTTTTAAGACGCGAGTTGATGGGTTTTTGATAAGAGAGGGGATTAAGGGTTATGGGGAGAGGGCGGGAATGTGGAACTGAGCCACGACAGATCAGCCATGATCTTATTGAATGGCGGGGCAGGCTCGAAGGGCTAGATGGCCTACTCCTGCTCCTATTTCTTATGTTCTTATGTTCTTAAATAGTATACTGTTTTTCTATTCTTCCTGCCAAAGTGGACAAGTTCACATTTTCACACATTCTACTCCATCTGCCAAATTTTTGTCGACTCACTTAACCTATCAACTTCTCTTTGTAGACTTGTTACCTCCTCCACTTGGCAACTTACTTTCCTGCCTACCTCTGCATCATAAGCACATTTAACTGTCAAACATTTGGTCCCTTCCTGGCACCATGGTTAGCACTTCTGTCTCACAGCGCCAGGGACCCAGATTCGATTCCCAGCTTTGGTCACTGTCTCTGTGGAGTCAGCATGTTCTCCCCATGTCTGTGTGGATTTCCTCCCACAGTCCGAAAGACGTGCTGGTTAGGGTGCATTGGCCATGCTAAATTCCCCCTCAGTGTACCCGAACAGGCGCCAGAGTGTGGCAACTTGGGGATTTTCACAGTAACTTCATTGCAGTCTTAATGTAAACCTACTTGTGACACTAATAAATAAATTTAAAACTTAAAACTTCCTCCAAGTAACTGACGTGAATTGGAAATAATTGAAGCCCCGGCACTGATCTCTGTGACAGTGCATTAATAAGAGCTTGCCAGAACTCCCAAAATAACCTATCTATCCTTGCCCTTCCTGTTAGCTAACCACTCTCTATCGATGCTAATATGTTACCGTCCACACCATTAGCTCTGATATTATGTAGGAACTTTTGATGTGGCAATTTATCAAATGCCTTTCGGAAATCGAAGTGCACCACCTCCACAGGTTCCCCTTTGTCCATTCCTCAAAAAACTCTATGAGTCAGGCATGGTTTCCCTTTCACAAAACCATGTTGACTCTGCCTGATTGCACTCTGAATTTCCCAGTGTCATGCCATTGCCTCCTTAATAATGGATTCTCGCATTCTTCTGAGAACAGATGTCAGGCTACCCCGTCTATGGTTTCCTGCTTTCCATCACCCTCCTTTCTTGAATAGCGGGGTTACCTGAGCAATTTTCCAATCCACTGGGACTTTTCCAGAATCCAGGGCATTTGAGAACACTGCAACCATTGCATTGTCTATCGCTGCAGCCTCTCATTTTTAAGATCACCTCATTGCACCTCCTCTTTCATCTCTTTGCTATTTGTGGGATCTTGCTGTCCCCATTCCATATTGGCTTCAGAATTTCCCTGCACGACAGCTTGCTCATAACTTCTCCCAACCCCCCCCCCATGTCAACCCACTTGTGACTCTGCATCAGGCTGGTATTGTACTCGGGCACGCTTTTCGCAGTTGAATTGGAGGCTGTATGAATTGCTTACCGTTTTTTGCTGAGTTCTTCATGACAATACTTGAAATTGGGCTCTTCCAGTCCTTGAGATGTGGCGTTGTAGTTTTTCTTTCTGGATTAGTAGAGTAATTTATTATACGGCAAACAGCAGAGCTTGCTTACCTGTCTCAACTCTGTGATCGCATTTCAGTGCAATCAGCGAAGCAGCTCAGTAACCATTAGAATGATTAATCTGGATACATTGCCACAAACAGTCGCAACCAGTAGCGCAGCGGTTGGGTGGGGTGGAAATGGGCTTATGGTTGCACTGTCCAATTTGCAACGGACTATTTGGAATGGACTATTGGTAATTTTTTTAAAATTTGATTTATTATTGTCACATGTATTAACGTACAGTGAAAAGTATTGTTTCTTGTGCGTTATATAGACGCACAAGAGAGAAGGAAAGGAGAAAGTGCAGAATGGGGTGCGGTGGAAA
This sequence comes from Carcharhinus amblyrhynchos, assembly GCF_965287045.1. NCBI lineage: Eukaryota > Metazoa > Chordata > Chondrichthyes > Carcharhiniformes > Carcharhinidae > Carcharhinus > Carcharhinus amblyrhynchos. Next base: position 7,617,862 of record NC_137332.1, on the reverse strand, counting down.
TCCTGCGCAAGATAACTGAATCGATCAAATTCTGTTTTATCACTCCACATTAATTTTACCAGTATTTAGGGGGGATGATATCTGATCCCGAATTCCCGACTGTAATTCCAACGATTTTTTAACTAGGGGCATTGGCTTGTAGCAGTGTAATAAATCAAAGTGATTTTTTGTTTGTTTTAATTGTTAGATGGGATTGTGGAATCTGTGCCAATGTTTTGGAGATTTTTTTTTGTGATTCCATCTTGTTGCTGCTCCCTCCACTCTCCACCTTCCCTGATAAAGCCGTGGGGCCGTGGTGGCACTGTGGTCATGTCGCTGGGCAAGTAGCCCAGAGGCCCAGATGTTCTGGGGACACAGGTTCAAATCCCATCCCGGCAACTGGTGGAGTTTAAATTCAAATTCAGTGAATAAAGCTGGACTCAAAAGCGAATCTCAGCAATGGTGGATCTGAGACTATCATCGATTGTTGTATTAAAAAAAATCTGCCGTCCTTACCCGGTCTGGCTCCAGAGCCACCGCAATGTGGTTGATTCTTAACTGCCCTCAGAAATGGCCGAGCAAGGTGGCACTCAGGTCAGGGGCAATTCGGAAAGGGCAGCAAATGCTGGCCTTGCCAGTGAAACCCACGTCCCAAGAAATAACAAAGACAAAACATGATTCTCATGAAACTCATTGGAGTTTAGAAGGCTGAGGGGGGATCTCATAGAGACATATAAGATAATGAAGGGGCTAGATAGGGTAGAGTTAGAGAGATTCTTCCCGCTTAGAAAGGAGAGTGGAACTAGAGGGCACAGCCTCAAGATAAGCGGGGGGGGTCAGCTTAGATCAGAGTTGAGGAGGAACTTCTTCACTCAAAGGGTGGTGAGTCTCTGGAATTCTCTGCCCGTTGAAGTGGTGGAGGCTGCCTCGCTGAATATATTTAAGTCACGGGTAGATAGGTTTCTGATAGACAAGGGAATTAAGGATTATGGGGAGAAAGCGGGAAAGTGGAACTGATCCACTTCAGATCAGCCATGATCTTATTGAATGGCGGGGCAGGCTCGAAGGGCTAGATGGCCTACTCCTGCTCCTATTTCTTATGTTCTTATGATTAGGAATTTTCAATGAAGTACAGCTTTTGATAACAAAGTGTGCTGGGCCTTTAAAGTTTATTTATTAGCGTCACAAGTAGGCTCACATTAACACTACAATGAAGTTACTGTGAAAATCCCCTAGTCACCACACTCTGGCACCTGTTTGAACATGCTGAGGGATAATTTAGCATGACCAGTGCACCTAACCAGCATGTCTTTTGGATTGTGGGGGGATATCTGAGCACCCGAAGGAAACCCGCAGAGACACGGGGAGAATGTGCAAACACTACATAGTCATTGACCCAAGCTGAGAATCGAACCCAGCTCCCTGGCGCTGTGAGACAGCAGTGCTAACCACTCTGCCACCGGGGGATTCCTGTGTAGCGTGACTCTGAAAGGGTCTGTTCAGAGTTGGATATGTGTTGCTTTTTTTGGACAAGGGTGATCAGGTGCCAGAGAACCAAGGCGAGAGACGAAAGGCGCAAGCTTCAAATCAGCCGTAGCCTAATAGTGTGGCGGGTGGACCAGGCTCGGGGGGCTGAAAGGCCTCGTTCTGCTTGTATTGGATGGAGAACCCATCAGTGGCAGAATTGGATTGTTGGAGCCTCCTGAGTGACAGACATCTGAATGCAGATGTGGAGTCTGCCTGAGAAAGCAATAAATAGTTGTATATTTGTCAGGGTTGTTGTTGAGGTGGGTGAGGGGGTGGGCTGCTTGAACGGTGAATACAGATTTGCTATCGAACTGTCTCAGTGCAGGATATCATTTATGCATGCTGCCTGAATAATTAATAGCTGCAGGTTCGCCACAGTTTTAAGCAAAAACAACTCATAAATCAAGCACGAAGGGCATTACCTCCAGCATCCTCTCCTCCGGTTCTGGGGTCACGGGACTCACTGCCCAAAGGTGACGACAGTTAACCTTTTCACAACCTCTGGACCAAAGAGCATCTTGGATGGTTTGGGCCGAACGTCCTGTTTCTGTTGCCCTATAGCCGATGTAATTGAAAAGAGAGACTTGCATTTATATAGCGTTCAGGATATTCCAGGGCATTTTACAGCCAATGCTATGAAGTATTGTCGCTTTTGTGATGTGATAAACATGGGACAGGTAACAGATAAACTCCCACAAACAGCAACACGGTCATGGTCAGATCCTGAGTTCATTTTAGTGTTTTTGTTCGAGGGTACTGTGGTGAACTATCCTCTTGTAATATTTCCATCAGATCATCAGAAGTGTGATATTTGTATTTGGACGGTTGTTAAATTGCGACTCATCAAAGAAGTGTGGGGCCACTATTAGAATTTTAAGATCTCATATAATGTGTCTGTGTGTGTGTGTGTGTGTGTGTGTGAGAGAAGAGGTGTCTGTGTGTGTGTGTGTGTGTGTGTGTGTGTGTGTGTGAGAAGAGGTGTCTGTGTGTGTGTGTGTGTGTGTGTGTGTGTGTGTGGTGTGATGCATGTCAGTGTGGTATGGAATGATGCGTCTGTGTATGTGTCTCTGTGTCTGTGTGATGTGTTTGTATGAACAAAGCACAGAGACAATTACAGTAGAGGAACAGGCCCTTCGGCCCTTCAAACCTGCACTAACCATGCTGCCCACCTGAACTAAAGCCCCCTGCCCTTTCTGGGACTATTTCTGTCTATTCTCATCCTATTCATGTATTTTCATGTGTGTATGCATGTGTGTTTGTAGTGTCTTATGTGTGTGTGTGTCTGTGTTTGTTTGTGTGTGTGGTGTGATATGTGTGTGTGTGTGTGGTGTGATATGTGTGTGTGTGGTATGATATGTGTGTGTTTGTGGTATATTTGTGGTATAGAACATAGAACACTACAGCACAAACAGGCCCTTCGGCCCACGAGTTGCGCCGATCACATGTGTGTGTGTGTGTGCGTGGTGTGATGTGTGTGCTTGTGGTATGTTTGTGGTATGTGTGTGTGTGTGTGTGGTGTGATGTGTGTGTTTGTGGCATGTTTGTGGTATATGTGTGTGTGTATGGTGTGATATGTGTGTGTGGTGTGATGTGTGTGTTTGTGGCATGTTTGTGGTATATGTGTGTGTGTGTATTTGTGGTGTGATATATATACATGTATGTTTACCTATGTTTTCGCCTGTGTGTGTTCCAGCTACATAAACTGCACATAGCGGCTACATGGCAGTTTTATGTTGCGAGTCCCTCTGACACAACTTAATAAAGTTGTAACGCTGTTTCATTAACTTAGCGGTTTGTCCACATTGCTTTAACCTCTTGCACCGACATTTTTCAATGCAGAGGAAGCTTTCTGGTTTGTCACAACTGGCAAATGTAAAGATCAATCCATGTTTTGTATTTGCTATTTTGATGGATTTGACAAAAGACAGGCTGTGTTTGTTAGCTGCTTTTGCGACTGTCCATCTCCCACTTCCACTTCGGACACCGGGATGAACGGAGAGTCTCAACTGAAAAAGACTTTTCTGGAATAACAGCTCAGTGAGTCGCTCAGTCTTTCACAACCCCAAGCTTTGATTCACAGCGTGCAGTGAGTTGTTTATCAGCCTGGGTTGGGGAGGAGTGAAATTCCTTTCCCGATCACTTCCCAGATCTTTGCTGGCAATTCCTCTGACCATCTGGATATACTCCCACTCAGGTTTGTCTGTTTTAATGTTCTCCTGCCTGGCCTCCTGTCTTCCAATCTCCTGGAAATGCAACTTCTTCAAAAGTTCCAAATAATGTTGCAAAACATCCTGAGGCCTTGGGGCAGGGCGGCGGGGGGAGGCTTGTACTAATGTCTAAAACATTCACAGACCATTTTTACACCACAGCCACCCTCCCAGTAGGGAGAGGCAGTAGCCTAGTGGTTGGATCCAGGGCAATGCTCTTGGGACCTGGGTTTGCATCCCACCACAACAGATGGTGAAATTTGAATTCAATAAAACTCTGCAATCAAAAGCCTACTGATGACCATGAAACAATTGTCAATTGTTGGAAAAAAAAACATCTGGTTCCTTTCGGGGAAGGAAATCTGCTGTCCTTACCTGGTCTGACCCACATGTGACTCCAGACCCACAGCAATGTGTGTTGACTCTTAAATACCCTGGGGGATGGGTGATAAATGTTGGCCCAGCCAGCAACGCCCACATCCCGTGAATGAATAATTTAAAAAAAAGGATACATTTGCCTATCCCGCGCTTGTTGAACGAAGCTATGTTTGGAGAGAAGGTGCGAGGTGGAGATATGGTGTGGGCATGTGCTCCAGTCACCTCCCCTTGCGTTTGGATGCACCTCAGCACTGGGGAGTGTGGGAGAGTTGAGTTTACCTTCCCCTCCTCGCTGAATGGTGAGTCTGTGCAGTTCCTGTTTTATCCCCTAGACAAAATGGAGAACGACAGAATCATTAGAAGAGTGAAAGAGCTCACAAATTGTTGCAGTTCAATCATACATGTCATAAAGAAGGATTGATCGTTGGGAGTATGTGTCAAGTGCTTGCTCGAACAACTCAATGTAAAGAAGTCATCACTCCAACACACGCTCCCTTCACATCTTGGAATTGAAGGGAGAGGGTAGTGTTTATAGTTAGTTTGTTTGTTTATTTATTTATCAGCCACAAGTAGGCTTACATTGACACTGCAATGAAGTTACTGTGAAAATTCCTGAGTCGCCGAGTGTTCGGCGACACTGAAGGAGAATTTAGCACAGTCAATTCACCTAACCAGCACGTCTTTCGGACTGTGGGAGGAAACTATGGCACCTGGAGGAAACCCACGCAGACACGGGATGAACATGCAAACTCTGCACAGATAGTGACCCAAGCCGGGAATAGAACCCGGGTCCATGACACTGTGCAAACCACTATGCGAACCTCTGTGCCATCATGCTGCCCTCCAGTATTGTGGTAATGTAAATCCAGAGGGTCATGTTTTGGGTTCAGATCCCACCACGGCAGCTAACTGTGTGCAGAATTCAATTTAAATTCAGTTAATAAATTGGGAATATGAAGTGAGTCTCCATAATAATGATCATGATAGCTATTGTTGGTTGGTGAACCAGATGGATTTTTACAACGATGCCCTTTAGGGAAGGAAATCTGCCGTCCTCACGCGGTCTGGCCTACGTTGTGACTCCAGATCCCACAGCAATGTGGTTGACTCTCGACTACGCCCTAAAGTGGCTGAGCGAGACGTACAGTTCACGGGCATTCGGGGATGGGCAACAAACGTCCACATCCCATGAAATAATTCAAGAAAATTATTGAATCAAATTCATCACTTCCTGCCTGATATGCAATTACTGTCTCTCCTTTTGATTGCCTTCCAAAAATAAATTGCATTACTCCCCTCCTCGGGTTCCTCTCCCGCACAAGATCTGAAGCTGGAAATAATAACTTGATTTATTTTCTTCAAGTCAAGTGGAAAATCTCACTGCAGATGTTTTTGGCTCCTCCTGTCAGCTCCAAGAACGACTTAACGTTCTTGGGCTTCTCAGAGTATTTAGCTTGGATCATCGGTCCGTCAGCATCCAGCCCGGGAGGAAGCATCTGGACTGAGGGTCTCGCAGTGAGAACTTCCGACGCAGCTACTCTTGGGGCTGTTATGCTCTCGCCGTGAATGAGCTGGTGATTTTTAGTTTTATTCCTTCACAGCTTTGCTGCCCACTCACCACAATAAACAATAAGCACTTAAGAGTTTCCCCTGAACTACATTTCTTTACTTTTCCCTTATTGCGATAACCTAGGTGAGAATTCCTCTGGCAAGCAAAGCCACTTTGTACATCTGCTCAGCAAGCTTTCCTCACTCGCCTTCTCCAGTCATTAGCACTTTGCAGCTCTGCGTACAAAGAAACACTTCACATCTGGTATCATTACACGTAAAGCTCTCTCCTCTCCTTTTGGATGTTGCCCAGGTCCATGTTTTGTACACCACCAGTTGAATGTCAGCCTGCTTTTCATAGAATCCCTACAGTGCAGCAGGAGGCCATTCAGCCCATCAAGTCTGCACCAACCACAACCCCACCCAGGCCTTATCGCCATAACCCCATGCATTTACCCTAGTGAGTCCCCCTGACACTAAGGGGCAATTGAGCGTGGCCAATTCACCGAACGTTCGGACCGTGGGAGGAAACTGGAGCGCCCGGAGGAAACCCACGTGGACACGAGGAGAACGTGCAGACCCAAGGCCGGGAATCGAACTCGGGTGCCTGGCGCTGTGAGGCAGCAGTGCTACCCACTGTGCCAAAGTGCTGCCCTTCTGTTCCTGTCGTTTTTTTTTTGTTTTCCAATCTCTCCATCATTCTGCCCCTCTCAATCACTGCAATCTCCTCTAACCTGAGAGAGCGTTTGTGGCCCTTTAATCACTCAGCCATTGGGGGAACCAGCTTTCAGCGAACTAGCTCCAAAAAGGCGCCATATAAATGCCGGTTGTTGTACAATCAAATTCCACCTTCCCCTTCTCGCTGTTTTGACCTTCCCGAGGGCAATTAGGGATGGGCGATGAATGTTGACCAAGCCAGCGAAGCCCACACTCCTTGAATGAATGAAAAGAACAAACGCGAGTTTCAGTACCGTACGGGTAAAAACATTACGATGGCACGGCGGTTAGCACTGCTGCCTCACAGCGCCAGGGACCCGGGTTCAGTTCCTGGCTTGTGTCACTGTCTGTGTGGAGTTTGTACATTATCACCGTTTCTGCGCGGGTTTCTTCCGGGTGCTCCGGTTTCCTCCCACAGTCCAAAGATGTGCAGGTTAGGGTGGATTGACCATGCTAAACTTGCCCCTTAGTATCCAAAGAGATGTGGAGGTTAGGTGGATTAGCTATGCTAAACTGCCCCTTAGTGTCAGGGTAAATACATGGGGTGACGGGGACACTGTGACCTTTGGAGGCCATCGCAATCTCAACGTTCAGTTTGCCTGTGCAACAAAACTTTAACAACTACATTTACGTGGCGCCTTTCACAACCTCAATGTCCCAAAGCACTTTGTGCCCAATGAAATACTTTTGAAATGGACTCAGTGACAGACTGTGGGATTGGGACAGCTAATCTATGGACATCACAGGACACTGAGTCTGTAATCAGTTTATTAATGCTTGGCTGAGGCATAAATATTAGCTGGGACACTGAGGACACCGTCCATGTCTTTCACTGAATTAGGGACACGGGACCAAGAACCCCTAGAAACCATTTGGTCCATCGAGTCTGCACTGACTCAGTGAAAGAACATCCCATCTAGACTCCCTGCTCCAGTCGATCCCATAACCCTTTGTTGGCGGCACGGTAGCACAGTGGTTAGCACTGCTGCTTCACAGCTCCAGGGTCCTGGCTTCGATTCCCGGCTCGGGTCACTGTCTGTCTGGAGTTTGCACGTTCTCCTCGTGTCTGCGTGGATTTCCTCGGGTACTCCGGTTTCCTCCCACAGTCCAAAGATGTGCGGGTTAGGTTGATTGGCCATGCTAAGAAATTGCCCCTTAGTATCCGGGGACGCATGGGTCGGAGGGATTAGTGGGTATAGTATGTAGGGGATATGGGGGTAGGGCCTGGGTGGGATTGTGTTCGGTGCAGACTTAATGGACCGAAGGGCCTCTTTCTGCACTGTAGGGTTCTATGTATTTAGCATGGCTAATCCCAATCCACCTAAGCTGCATATCTTTGGATAATATGGGACAATTTAGCATGGCCAATCCACCCAACCTGCACATCTTTGGATAATAAGGTGCAATTAAGAATGGCCAATCCACCCAACCTATATATCTTGGGACATTAAGGGGCAATTTACCATGGTTAAGCTACCCAACCTGCACACCTTTGGATACTAAGGGGCAATTTAGCATGGCCAATCCACCGAACCTGCAGATCTTTGTTTTTCATCCAGAGGGTGGTGGGTGCGTGGAATCGGCTGCCGGCGGTGGTAGTGGAGGCAGATTTGATAGGGTCTTTTAAGAGACTTCTGGATAAATACATGGGACTTAGTAAGATAGAGGGTTATAGGTAAGCCTACTAGGTAGGGGTATGTTCGGCGCAATTTGTGGGCCAAAGGGCCTGTTTGTGATGTAGTTTTTCTATGTTTGGATACTAAGGTGCAATTTAGCATGGCCAATCCACCTAGCCTGCACATCTTTGGATACTAAGGTGCAACTTAGCATGGCAAATCCACCTAGCCTGCACATCTTTGGATACTAAGGTGCAACTTAGCATGGCCAATCCACCTGGCCTGCATGTCTTTCAGACTGTGGAAGGAAACCGGAGCAGACACGGGGAGAATGTGCAAACTGCATATAGTCACTCAAAGCCGGATTCGAACGCGGGTCCCCGGCGCTGTGAGACAGCAGTGTGAACCACTGTGCACCATGCCGCCCCACCCACTGTGCCACCGTGCTGCCCCCGGTGCGGGTCCTAAATGCCACTGACGCACACATGTAACCAAATGTCTTTCCTTCCACCTGGAACCCCGGTTTAACACCTTGCCTGAAAAGGCAGCACCTCCAACAGAGCGATGTCCCCTCGTCCTACGCTGTGGCGTCAGCCAAGAGCCGGCGTGCCGGTCTCTGGAGCCGGGGCCTTGAATCCGGAATCTTTTGATCCAGTCAGGAGTGCCGCACTGGGCCACAGCTGCCACACGCCGGAATGCAGCTGATTCCCTCTCGCTCGGCAATGCTCTCATCCTGTTACATTATGAATGATTTATAGAATGGACTATAAGATGAACATTTGACAGAAATTGGGTTATATTGAATGCATCAGGCTGTTTCTATTATCTTCAGTGCAGGCAAATGTCATTGTGATACACAAGCACTACTGAATTCAACGCTGGGGAAGCAGCTTGTAATTGCAAAAAAGCTGCACCCATTGAAACTTCTTGAACAGTGGCACTGTGTGTGTATGTGTATGAGTGTGTGTGTGTGTATGTATATGTGTGTGTATGTATGTGTGTGTATGTATATGTGTGTGTATCTGTGTGTGTATGTATGTGTATGTGTATGTGTGTGTGTGTATGTATATGTGTGTATGTATGTGTGTGTATGTATATGTGTGTGTATCTGTGTGTGTATGTATGTGTATGTGTATGTATGTGTGTGTGTATGTATGTGTGTATGTATGTGTGTGTGTATGTATGTGTGTGTGTGTGCATGTATGTATGTGTGTGTATGTATGTATGTGCGTGTGTGTGCATATGTGCGTGTGTGTGCGTATGTGCGTGTGTGTGTGCATGTGTGTGTGTGTGTGTGTGTGTGTGTATCCTGCCAGGGAGAGGGGGTTGGGGGGGGGGGGGGGTTGTGGGTGAGCAGAGGTGGATATATTTGAAAGTCCTCCTTCAATCCAGTTACTCCATTTAATCTGCTGACTGCAATATCCAGGCACTCTGGAGGATAGTCAGAGAGTGTTCCTCTCGACCACGAGTGTCCTCCACTCTCTGTCTCGAATCTAGAGGTTATTAAATTGGGTTTGGCGGGAGGGAAGGAGTTTATTAAAAAATAAAAAAAATGCGTCAGATCTTTTTTTCTCCGTATTCAGATTGGTGCAGGGCAGGTCAATAATCTGGTTTGACACCGAGCAATATTTTTTCTAACAACTCAAATTCTTTGCACTGCGAATTAAACTTGCCTTTTGACTCTGTTTCTGAAATAAATATTTAAATACTGCAGAATTCAAAATTGAATCCGGATAAAAGGCTGGATGGGGATCATAGAATCCCTCCAGCGCAGAAGGAAGCCATTCAGCCTATCGAGCCAGCACCGACCACAATCCCACCCAGGCCCTATCCCCACACATTTACCCTGCTCATCCCCCTGACGCTAGGGTCAATTTAGCATGGCCAATCAACCTAACCCACTTTGGATTGTGGGAGGAAACCAGAGCATCCTGAGGAAACCCATGCAGACACAGGGATAACGTGCAAGCCCCACACAGACAGTCACCCAAGGCCGGAGTCGAACCCAGGACCCTGGCTCTGTGAGGTAGCAGTGCTAACCACTGTGCTACCGTGCCACACGGGATGTGTTTCCCCCACTTTGGTACTCTTGTACAACAAACTAGCTCATGTTTTTGACTGGATAATTTGGTACTTAGCTCCCTTGGCCATTCCCTTCCAGCCTACGTTCCTTTAAGGTCGCCCTGAATCCAGTTGTTTCCCCGGCCATCCCTCCTGAACCCATTGGCTTTATTGCTTTGATTTTGCTGCCTTTAACAATCGTCCAGTCCTGTGTCAAAGAGGTGAGCTGACCCCTGACCCAGCGATTTGTATCAAACCCTTACTCAGAAGAAAGAGACTAATCACAACCTTCTTGGGACAACTAGAAGTGTGGAATGAACACCAACCTTAATTAGGATGCCCTAAGCTGCGCACGAACACGCGCGCACGCATACACACACACACACACACACACACACACACTCATTCGGTTGCATACGTAGTTACTCACGCTTGCACACACACACAGACACGCAATCACTCACACACGTTCATTTTCTCACAGTCACACGCACACACACTTGCACACACACAATCACTCCCACTGTTACTCATTCACACACATGCACAGTCACTCACACACTCAGTCATTCATGCTCATTCTCTCAAACACACACAGTCACTCACTCACACAGTCACTCTCTCATACACATAATCACTCACTCTCACACACAGTCAGTCTTTCTCTCTCTCTCTTACACGCACTGTCACTGTCTCGCACACATAGTCACTCACTCTGTCTCTCACACACACACACACACACACACACACACACAGACAGTGACTCGCTCACACACACAATCACACACACGATCACAGTAGCACAGTGGTTAGCACTGCTGCTTCACAGCTCCAGGGGCCTGGGTTCGATTCCCGGCTTGGGTCACTGTGTGTGTGTGTGTGTGTGTGTGTGTGTGTGTGTGTGTGTGTGTGTGTGTGTGTGGAGTTTGCACATTCTCCTCGTGTCTGCGTGGGTTTCCTCCGGGTGCTCCGGTTTCCTCCCACAGTCCAAAGATGTGCAGGTTAGGTTAATTGGCCGTGCTTAACTTGCCCCTTAGTGTCCTGAGATGCATAGGTTAGAGGAATTAGTGGAGAAAATATGTAGGGATATGGGGGTAGGGCCTGGGTGGGATTGTGTTCGGTGTAGATTTGTTGGGCCAAATGGCCTCTCTCTGTACTGTAGGGTTTCTATGATTCTATGACTCTGTCACACACACAGTCACTCAACTCGCGCACACACACACACAGTGTCTCTCTCTCTCTCAGACGCGTGCGCAGTCACTCACTCACTCTCTCATACACATAGTCACTCTCTTGCACACACAGTCACTCTCACTCTCTCACATACATGTACTGCTGCAGCTCAGCAAATGAATAATAGCTCGACACGTCCCCATTGTCAAACAGTGCAGCAGCCTCGACGTGGTGAGTGCAGGGCCACAGAGCAGGAGCCAGCGCGTGTTTAAAGAGCTGTAATGTCATTTAACCTTGAGGCAATTACTGTTAAATTAACAAGAAGCCGATGAAAGCAATTGTGCCTGTGGTGTAGGTGGGGAAAAAGCTGAAGGAAAGGAACAAAGTCTCTTTACTGCCTGTCGGTGAAGGGTTTCTGCAAATGGTTATGTTTGGTAATTGCTTGACATTGTAAAGAGAGGTGATCTGTAGTCCTTAAAAGCTTTCATCAAACTATTGTATGGAGTCTCCTCGACAGTCGAACAGAAAATAACTGTGGGAACTTAGTGATGTTTTTTAAATTGTTGTATTACCTCTTTATCACAAAGGGCTTTCTCAAAGATGTATAAAGCCTTTGGGGTGTACTGACCTGTTATGTTAGAATTGATCCATTTTTTTGCATCCACGGATGGCTGAGACACAAGAGAAACAGAGGTGTAATTTTCTGACAACATCCATAATTTCTTGTCCCCTCCAAAAGAAAATAGCAAGCCCCACCGTGCCACATTCCCCCAGTACTGCACCGAGTGGCAAAAAATCCCAAACTCTCAGATACGTGAGGATTTGATTTGATTTATTATTGTCACATGTATTAGCATACAGTGAAAAATATTGTTTCTTGCGTGCTGTACAGACAAAACATACCATTCATAGAGAAGGAAAGGAGAGAGTGCAGAACGTGGTGTTACAGTCATAGCTAGGGTGTAGAGAAAGATCAACTTAGTGTGAGATAGGTCCATTCAAAAGTCGGATGGAAGCAGGGAAGAAACAGTTCTTGAGTCGGTTGGTATGTGACCTCAGACTTCTGCTGTTTCCTTTTGATTTGATTTATTATTGTCACAGGTATTGATACAAGGTGAAAAGTATTGTTTGCTGTACAGACAAAGCGTACTGATCGTAGAGAAGGAGAGGAGACAGTGCAGAATGTAGTGTTACAGCCAAAGCTAGGCTGTAGAGAAAGATCAACTTAACACAAGTAGGTCCATTCAAAAGTCTGATGGCAGCAGTGAAGAAGCTGTTCTTGAGTCGGTTGGTACATGTCCTCAAATGTTTGCATCTTTTTCCCAATGGAAGAAGGTAGAAGAGAGAATGCCCAGGGTGAGTGGGGTCCTTGATTACGCTGCTGCTTTGCTGAGGCAGCAAGAAGTGTAGACAAAGACAGTGGATGGGAGGATGATTTGTGTGGTGGACTGGGCTTCATTCACAACCCTTTGTAGTTCCGTGTGGTCTTGGGCAGAGCAGGAGCCATACCAAGCTGTGATACAACCAGAAAGAGTGTTTGCTATGGTGCATCTTTTCTGAGGCAGCAGGAAGTGTAGACAGGGGCAATAGATGGGAGGCTGGTTTGCATGATGGACAATTGAACCACTTCTCAGATGGTTCAAAGGAGAGAAAGAAATTTCTCAGAGGGCAACAGGGGAGTTCTCCCATTGACCTAACCAATATTACTCCTCGACCAGTATTGCTAAAAATAGTTTGATATCTTTCTCTCACTGCTTTGCGTAAGAGCTAGCTGCATACAATAGTGACAGCTGTATATTCTTACATTAATAGGATTTTACTTCAGAAAAGCAGCCAGCATAATCAGAGACCACAGGTACCCCGGACATTCTTTCTGCCACTTTCTTCCGTCAGGAAAAAGATACAGAAGTCTGAGGTCACTTACCAGCCGACTCAAGAATAGCTTCTTCCCTGTTGCCGTCAGACTTTTGAATGGGCCTACCTGACATTAAGTTGATCTTTCTCTATGCCTTAGCTATGACCGTAACACTGCATTCTACGCCCTCTCCTTTCCTTCCTTATGAACAGTATGCTTTGTCTGAGAAAGAAACAATTCTTCTCACTGTTTCCCAATACGTGTGACAGTAATAAATCAAATCAAAAGAAAACATCAAAAGTCTGAGGTCACGTACCAACCGACTCAAGAACAGCTTCTTCCCTGCTGCTGTCAGACTTTTGAATGGACCCACCTTATATTAAGTTGATCTTTCCCCACACCCTAACTGTAACATTACATTCTGCACCCTCTGTTTTCCTTCTCCTCTATATACTGCATGAATGATATGCTTTGTCTGTACAATGCCCAAGAAACAAAACTTCTCACTCTATCCCAGTACATGTGACAATAAATCAATTCAAATACTTCACTGGCTGCAAAGAATGCCCTGGGTTTGAGAAGAGTGTTGTATAATGCATTTCTATCTTTAACCTTGTCAGGTGCACACGTAACGGCGACTGTTGCACACAGCACATTATTAATTAAATTCCAGGACCTTTTGGTAGTTCTTATCCTTCACCATTGGATGGGCTGATTCTTCAATACAGGGACAGTGAAAAATGGTGAGGGATAAGTCAAATCTTGTGGCGTACATCCGACATGCTGTATCTCCCAGTGCTCCCTGAGGCTGCATGGATCTGTCCTGCCTGTGTACTAATGACAGGAAGCTTGTTATTGGCTCACAGCGCTGTACAAACAGACCTCGTTTCTGTGTCAATTACCATACGTTGTGGCGTTCCCAGTGTTACTCTGGGTGGATTGTGAGGCCTCCCCCACCACCCGGCTTCCCCGAGCTGTCCCTCTGCTCCGAAGGAAACGCAGTGGTCCCACCCATAGCCAACCCCCTCGCCCCGTCAGTATTGTTAACCGGCAGGCGTGGGAGCGGGGTCGAGTGGCAGAGGCAGCAATGTCTTCAGTGACAAAAAGAGTGGGGTGAGGGTGCGACAGGCTTGTTTGAGCAGGGGGCGTGGAGGGGGGAAGGTGGGAGCTTTGAATCAGTTACAGTCAAAGATCTCCCTTCTGCGCGGAGCTTGCACATTCTCCCCCGTGTCTGCCTGAGTTTCTTCCGGGTGCTCCGGTTTCTCCCCGCAATCCAAAGATGTGCAGGTTAGGGTGGATTGGCCGTGCTAAATTGCCCCTCGGCGTCCAAAGATGTGCGGGTTAGGTGGATCAGCAGGGTAAATGTGTGGGGTTATGGGGATAAGGCCTAGGTAAGATGCTCTGTCAGAGGGTCAGTGCAGACTCAATGGGCCGAATGGCCTCCTTCTGCACCGTAGGGATTGTATAATTCTGAGACCTGAATTCACCGGTGAATGCGCTGTATGTGTGGCCGCTCCACTTATAGCCTGCCTCCAGACTTGTGAAGCCAATTGAAGCAGTACAGATTTATTCTGCTCCAATATGACACCCGCTAATTGATGCAACCTGAGTGGTAGCACGTCTGCCTTCATGGATGTTTTTTCAGACACGGGAGTTGATTTCAAAGATACACATATGAGAAGCTGGATTTTCTGGATCAGTAACTGCACCTGCACAATGCTGGTCTTTATTAACAGGTATGTCAGCCAGAAATGTCTAGCAAGGAAGGGGTACACCCTGTGAATTGTGACGATATACTCCACTCTGCGCCCAGATTCTTCATCTCCCTGTGGTTCTCACTAAGTTTCTGCATTTACACATTCATTGCTTATTGAACTGGCCGCATAGTTTAGTATTTAACGGTGGCCGCAGTGGTTAGCACTGCTGCCTCAAAAGTGCCAGGGACCCAGGGTCGATTACCGGCTTGGGTCACTGTCTGTGCAGAGTTCTCCCCGTGTCTGCGTGGGTTTCCTCCGGGTGCTCCGGTTTTCTCCCACAGTCCGAAAGATGTGCTGGTTAGGTGCTTTGGCCAAGCTAAATTATCCCTCAGTGTACCCCGAACAGGCACCAGAGTGTGGCAACTAGGGGATTTTCACAGTACTTCATTGCAGTGTTAATGTAAGCCTACTTGTGGCGCTCACAAATAAACTTTAACGGCGCTCTTTTTATTGATAACGTGGCTTATGACTGTCAATCAACCCCTCTTCCTCTGAAAGTAAGTAAGGGTCATCCAGTTCGAAACATTGGCTTTGTTCTCCCTCCACAGAAGCTGTCAGATCTGCTGAGTTTTTCCAGAATTTTCTCATGTTTCAAATTCCAGCATCTGCAGTATTTTGATTTTATATTAAAAATGTGGGATCTCATTCCTTTTAACATGTGGATTTTTGCAGGTATCAAAAATGTCGATTTCTTAAAAAAAGGCCTTTTATCTCACCCTCTTGATATAATCTTTCTTTTTCTCCCTCTTCTGTTGCACCTGATTTGATATGGAACCCACCCACATTATTTCACCTTCCTTCCATCTCCCTGTTTTTAAGTTCCATTGGTTAAGTAGATCGACTGTCAGTCCCCAAGATTTCTGATGCCCTGTTGCCTTTCCTCTGCCATTTATCAATTTCTCTTCCAGCAGTTGTATTATGAAAATGTTTTAAAATCTAACTGCAAGTTGCAACACTTGTGCCACCCAAGTGCCAGGCACCTCTAACAAGAGAGAATCTTGCCAGCTGTCCATGACATTCAGTGGTGTTACCATTGCTGAATCCCCCAACTATCAACACGCATGGGGCTACCATTGACCAAGGACTGAGCTGGGCTAACCATGTGAATACTGTGGCTGTCAGAGGCTGGGAATTCTATGGTGTATATGAGTAACTCATCTCTGGGAATTCTATGGTGAGTAATTCATCTCCTGACGACCTCCCCCCCCCCCACCAAGCTTGCCCACCATCTAAAAGACACAAGTCAAGAGTTTGATGGAATACTGTCCAGTTGCCTGGGTGCGTGCTGTTTCAACAACAGTCAAGAAGCTCAACGCCATCCAGGATAAAGCAGCTTGCTTGATTGGCACCCCATTAATCGCCATATTGACTCCTTCTGCCAAGTGCTACACAGTGGTAGCAGTGTGTACCATCTACAGGATGCACGGCAGGGACTTAGCTTGGCTTCTACAATATCATTTTCCAAACCTGCAGCCTCTATGACCCAGAAAGGCAAGGGCAACTTTTATACATACACCACAGAAAGCATTCTTTCTGGTTGTATCAGAACTTGGTATGGCTCCTGCTCTGCCCAAGACTGCAAGGAACTACAAAAGGTCATGAATGTAGCCCAATCCATCACACAAACCAGTCTCCCATCCATTGACTCCATCTACAGTTCCTGTTGCCACGTCAAAGCAGTCAGCATAATTAAGGACCTCATACACCCCGGACATTCTCTCTTCCGCCTTCTTCCGTCAGGAAAAAGATGCAAATGTCTGCGGTCACGTACCAACCAACTCAAGAAGGCTTCTTCACTGCTGCTATCAGACTTTTGAATGCACCTACCTCGCACTAATTTGACCTTTTTCTACATCCTAGCTATGACTACAACACTACATTCTACACCCTCTCCTTTCCTTCTACGTGAATGATATGCCTTGTACAGTGCACAAGAAACAATACTTTTCATTGTGTACCAATACATGTGACAATAATAAATCAAATCAGACACACAGGAACACCTTCACGTTGCCCTCCAATTGGCACACTGTCCTGACCTGGAATTATATCTTACAATGCTCCGTTGCTGTCGCTGGGTAAACAACCTAAAATTCTGGGCGGAATTTTCCAGCAGGGTAATCGTAGTGGGTGGGACACGGACCACGCGAAGGTCCGTTGAGCTCGGGCAGGATTTTCTGGTCTTCCGGCGGGTGGGGTCAGCAAATCCCGACAGCTTCCCCTGTGGGTCCACCACACAATCTGCAACGGTGCACAAAGGCAGCTCACCACCTGCTACCCAAGGGCAATTGTGGATGAGCTCACCTCTCAAGAACAAACTAAGAAAAAACGGATGTCGTTGACACTTTTATTGGGCCCAGAAGTTGCTGTGCCCCCTGGTTAGTTTGAACTTTCACCCTTCCAGCTTAGGGAGGTTTTAGCCAATAGGACTGGCTGAGGGTGCAGGGGGCACCTGGGAGGGAGGGCCGTGGGACCTGCAGAGTTCTGAGCTGAGCAATCCGTTCCGGACGGGTGCTCCCGGCGAGACTGTGGAATACGAGGCTTTTCACAAATGGCAACGGTTGTGCCCCGAACATTTGGCCAGTTTACTTTTTAAACACCACTTGGCACAGGCTTGGCTCACGACGCTGCTATGCACCAAATGTGTAGGGAGTAAAATTTGATGATTATAATATTTTAAGTGCTGTATTTTATTTGTTTTTGAGAAGCGATGGGGGCTCGTTTAAGGCCATAAAGATAAACGTAATGGTGCCATAAAAGCCCATGGAAGCAAGGCTGCTCATTTCTGAGCCCGCTAATCTCCTAAAGAGCAGGAACCTTTAGTAATCCATATGCAAAGCGATTTAGTGACCAGCGGGAATCCTGTGAACAAATCCTGTAAAATGGGCCTCTGAGCCGGCTATTAATGGAAGGCGGCTTCTGGCTACGTTTTACTTTTACCCAGGCACTAATCCTGTCACTCCCTGCAGCTGAAGCAGAGTGTTCTTTTCAGGGGGCAGCACAGCGGTTAGCTGAGACTGGGACTAGGCCCTGGTGTCCCAGACAGTGGTTAGCACTGCTGCCTCACAGCACCAGTGAGCCGGGTTCGATTCCCAGCTTAGGCCACTGTCTGTGCGGAGTCTACACATGTTCTCCCCATGTCTGCGTGGGTTTCCTCCAGGTGCTCCGGTTTCCTCCCACAGCCTGAAAGGTGAGCTGATTAGGTGCATTGGCCATGCTAAATTCTCCCTCAGTGTACCCGAACAGGTACCTGAGTGTGGCAGTAACTTCATTGCAACGTTAATATAAGCCAACTTGTGAACTCATAAATTAAGTAAACTAAACTAAACAGGGCTCAGGCTACCTCCCCGCTAGTTAGAACACTGGTCATAGCTCCAATTGCATCTTGCCCTGTTGTATCGAAAACCTCAGTGAAAAGTCTCTTGCATGCTATACAGACAAAGCATACCGTTCATAGAGAAGGAAAGGGGAGAGTGCAGAGAGTAGTGTTACAGTCATAGCTCAGGTGTAGATAAAGGTCAACTTAGTGAGAGATAGGTCCATTCAAAAGTCTGACGGCAACAGGGAAGAAGCTGCTTTCGAGTCGGTTGGTACATGACCTCAGACTTTTGTATCTTTTTCTTGACAGAAGAAGTTGGAAGAGAGAATGTCCGGGGTGCTTGGGGTCCTTAATTACGCGTGCTGCTTTTTCGAAACAGTGGGAAATGGAGTCAGTGTCAGTGGATGGGAGGCTGGTTTGCATGATGGATTGGGCTACATTCAAGATCTTTTGTCAGTACCATACCAAACTGTGATACAACCAGAAAGAATGTTTTGTATGGTGCATCTGTAGAAGTTGGTGAGAGTCGTAGCTGACATGCAAAGGCTTTAGAGCAGAAGCGAGGAGAGGATTTCAAAGCTTTATGGGAAATGAGGAGTGAAGGAGCAAGGCAGAAAGAATGCCTCAGAATATTGGGGCGAATGATATTTGCCATTGGATGCGAAACAAAATTGTAAAGTTTATTTATTAGTCACAAGTAAGTAAGGCTTACATTATCACTGCAATAAAGTTACTGTGAAAACTCCCTAGTCGCCACATTCCAGCGCCTCTTCGGGTCAATGCACCTAACCAACATGTCTTTCAGACTGTGGGTGGAAACTGGAGCATCCCGAGGAAACCTACGCAGACACAGGGAGAACGTGCAAACTCTGCACAGACAGTGACTCAAGCTGGGAATCGAACCTGGATCCCTAGTGTTGTGAGGCAGCAGTGCTAATCACTGTGCCACCCACATTGTCAAGGTTAGATCACAGACACTTGGCCTGACATTGCAAATCTTGAGATGCCGTGTTGCGAAGAGACGTGGTTTGCAATGCTGCATCTTGTCTTCACAGCTGCAGGGCTGTTCCCTTCCCCTACAGTGAATCCTTGGTCAGGTAGCCCCTCGATAATCTTTTGCAGCAATGTGGAGCTTCGCAATCAGTTGTGGCTGAGAATTGATAAACGGGGCCTTTTTATTTCGTGCAGATGTTCTGTGGGAATTTTTGATGTCCCAATTGCACTGAATCAAGAGAAACATTTTGATTCCTTGAATATTTGATGGCCACCCTTATAATCTAAAAATAAATTGTATGGAGCCACCCAGCTACGAGCCAATAAGCTGATGGATATGTCAAAACATGTTTAACCGAAGAACACTTGAATGCAAAGTCTTATTTAATAGCCCAGTAGTGTCTGGTAAGAGTCTTAAAGGACAACTTATCCAATGTTTGCCAAATGTCAATCATTGGCAGATCCCCCAGTTTTGGCTTTGAAAATGTCAGCTGTTTTCTTGGCCCAGGTTTCATCTTTTCAGTCAAAAAGCAATTGGGTTCAAAGGTCACCCTAGGCCTTGTACACAGTCTAGGTTCTGGTGGGGTATGACGGAATGTGACATTGACCGAGGTGTTGTGTTCCCAACTCAAGAACACAAGGAATGGGAATGGGCCATATGGCTGTTTGAGCCAATTAATAAGATCATGTCTCATGGGTTTCGGCCCCATTTTCCCACCTGCTCCCCGTATCCATTGATTCCCTGAGGGATCATAAATCTGTCAAAACCCGCCTTAAATACTGCCAATGAGGAAGCATCCACAGCCCACAGAGTTCCAGAGATTGAGTGAAATGATTTCTCCTCATCTCAGCCCAAAATGATCAACCCCGCCCCACTGATACTGGCCCTAGTGTTTTAGACATGGTGGCACAGTGGTTAGCTCCACTACCTCACAGTGCCAGGGACCTGGGTTCGATTCCCAGCTTGGGTCACTGTCTGTGAGGAGTCTGCACATTCTCCCTGTGTCTGCATGGGACTCCTCCGGGTGCCCCGGTTTCATCCCACAGTCCAACAGATGTGCTGGTGAGGTGCATTGGCCATGCTAAATTCTCCTTCCGTGTACCTGAACAGGCGCTGGAGTTTGGCAACTAGAGGATTTTCACAGTTACTTCATTGAAGTGTTAATGTAAGCCTGTTTGTGACACTAATGAATAAACTCTAAAGGAGATTTCACAGTGTGGAGGTGCCACTGGGGTGGGCACAGTAAGAAGTCTCAAAACACCAGGTTAAAATCCAACAGGTTTATTTGGTAGCACAAACTTTCAGAGTGCTGCTCCTTCATCAGGTGAGTGGAAGTTACTTCACAAACGTGGCATTGTCTTGCAATTGTGTCTTTGCCTATATATGCCATGTTTCTGAAGTCGCCTCCATTCTCCTGATGAAGGAGCAGTGGTCCGAAAGCTCATGATTCCAAATAAACCTTGGATTTTAACCTGGTATTGTGAGACTTCTAGACTCCACAGTTAGAGGAAACAAAGTCTCAGTATCTACCCTGTCCAAGCCCCTTCAGAATCTTAAACAAAAACAGAAAATGCTGGCAAATCTCAGCAGGTCTGACAGCATCTGTGGAGAAAGAGAATAGAGCCAATGTTTCAAGTCTAAATGACCATTCATCAGAGCTGGATGAAGAGCTTTGATGAAGGGTCATCCAAACTTGAGACACTGGCGCTATTCTCTCTCCACAGATGCTGTCAGACCTGCTGAGATTTTCCAGCATTTTGTGTTTTTGTTTCAGATTCCAGGATCCGTAGTATTTTGCTTTTATCCCTGCAGAATCTGAATGTTTCAATGAGATCATCTCTCATTCTTCTGAACTCCAGGGAATATAGACCCAATTTACACAATCTCCCAGCGTAGCCTGTCATTCCCAGGAATCTTCATGAATCGCCTCCAATGCAAGTATATCTTTCCTTAAGCAAAACTGCACTGAGTGTTCCAGGCGTGAGCTCGCTAAAACCCAACACAATTGTAGCAAAACTCCTTTATTCGATTATTGCTGAGAAAGAGACACGCTGTCAGAGCTTTTCATCTTGCACTCATCAGGACAGATGCAAGAATGCCAAATTTCCAAGGAACAGCAATTTTTGCAGCCTGAGAAAAAGGATGCTGATTGGGAAGTCATTTCTTTTCGGTCGAAAGATCACGATGGTGGATGCACCAGGGAGCGATGTTCGCAAATGTTTATTTGATTTCCACAGGAAACATGTTTTGGATGGAGTGACCCTGAGCCTCCTACCTTTGCATATTTCCGATATGTAGATGATATTTTTGCTATATTTGAATCTGCAGCTGCGTGGAAGAGTTTCCTCACACAGTTTAATGGGCTCCATCCTGCACTCACCTTGAAACGGAGCAGTTGAACGAGCTCCCTTTCCTCCAAGTGCTGGATGAGCAATCTTCTCTTGGGCTGTTGTGCTACTTTGTACCGCAAGCCTACATTCACTGGCCTATCGACAATTTGGGATTCCTGCTGGCTCATGCACTGCACGATTGGCCCTCTTAGCAGCCTGAGTTACTCGCAGCCTGAGCCATTAACTCACTGTACACAAACAGGGTGCATCAAAACTACCTTGCAAGATAATGGCTACCACAATCAGATCGTAGTTTACTGTTTATCATGCAGGCATGTGAATGGGCCAAAGATTGCCCCTTTCAGCTCTCGAATCCTTTGAATTTCTTGTCAATCAATAATTTATCGGAATCAGCCTGGAATATATTGCATGATCCAACTTCTGCTGCTCCCCTGGGGAAGTGAATGCCACAGACTAACAATCCTCCGGAGAGAGAAAAAATTCTCCTTATCTCAGTGAATGAAAGCGCCTTTATTTTCAAACGGTGTCCCCTGTCTCTCATTCAAGGAGAAACATCCTCTCAGCATCCGCCCTGTCAATTTCCCTCAGGATTTGCCATGTTTCAATGAGATGACTTCTCTTTTTTTCTGGACTCCAGTGGGTACCGGCCCAACCCATTGAACCCTGGGTTCGTAAGACAACCCCTTCATGCCAGGAAGCAACGTAGTGAAACTTCTCCAAACTACGGATAAAAAGGTGATATAATTTCTTCCACCAGGAGACCACAACTATTTGTTCCCAATATATCCCAAAGCCGAACCATCGGATGGGATTTTCCGGCTGCGCTCGCCCTAAAACTGGAAAATCCCAACAGAGATGAACGGAAGTTTTGCAAGGTCCACCACCCCCTTACAGACACAATTCCCCTGGCGGGTGGGATGGGAAAATTCCCACCATAGAATCATAGAGACATACAACACAGAAACAGGCCCTTCGGCCCAATGCATCCATGCCAACCAGGTGTCTTCAGCTGAACTAGTCCCATTTACCCGCGTCTGGCTCATATCCCTCTAAACCTTTCCCATCCGTGTACCTGTCCAAATGTCTTTTCAATGTTGTAATTGTACCCGCCTTCACCACGTCCCCCGGCAGCTCATTCCATACACGTACCACCCTCTCTGTAAAAAAATTACCTCTCAGGCCCCTGTAAATCTTTCCTCTCTCATCTTATACCTATGCCCTCTAGTTTTGGACTCCCCTACCCTGGGGAAAAGAAGTTGGCTGATAGAAACATAGAAACTAGAAGCAAGAGGAGGCCATTCAGTCCTTTGAACCTGCGCTGTCGTTCATTATGATCTTGACTGATCATTGAATTCAATATCATGGCTGATCATTGAATTCAATATCATAGCTGATCATTGAATTCAATATCATGGCTGATCATTGAATTCAATATCATGGCTGATCATTGAATTCAATATCATGGCTGATCATTGAATTCAATATCCTGATTCCCACTTCCTCCCATATCCCTTGATCCCTTTAGCCCCGAGAGTTATATCTAATTTCTTCTTGAAATCGGATAACTCAACTACATTCTATGGCCGTGAATTCCACACATTCAGCACTCCCTGGGTGAAGAAATTTCTGTTCCGTTCTAAAAGGTTACCCCTTATCCTCAAACTATGAACCTTAGATCTGGGCTCCCCCAGAATTGGGAACATTCTTTCTAAATCTACTCTATCTAAACCTGTTAGAATTTGACAGGTGTTAATGAGATCCCCTCTCACTCTTCTTAACTCCAGTGAACATAACCCTAACCGATTTAGTCTCTCCTCATATGACAGACTTGTCATCCCAGGAATTGGCCTGGTAAACCTTTGATTTGATTTATTATTGTCACATGTGTTAAGGTACAATGAGAAGTATTGTTTTCTGCACACTATACAGGCAAAGCATACTGTTCGTAGAGAAGGAAACAAGGGAATGCAGAATATAGTCATAGCTAGGGTGTAAAGATGTAATCCAAGGTTAGTCCGTCCAAAAGCCTGACAGCAGCAGGGAAGAAGCTGTTCTTGAGTCGGTTGGTACTTGACCTCAGACTTTTGTATTTTTTTCCTGGTGGAAGAAGATGGAAGAGAGAGTGTCCGGAGTGCGTGGGCTCCTTAATTCTGCTGGCTGCTTTGCCGAGGCAGTGGGAAGGGTAAACAGAATCAATGGATTGGAGACTAATTTGCATGATGGACTGGGCTACATTCACAACCTTTTGTAGTTCCTTGCAGTCTTGGGCAGAGCAGGAGCCACGCCAAGCTGTAATACAACCAGAAAGAATGCTTTCTGTGGTGCATCTGTAAAAGTTGGTGAGAGTCGTAGTTGATATGCCAAATTTCCTTAGTCTTCTGAGAAAGCAGAGGCACTGGTGGGCTTTCTTAATGATAGTGTCGGTGTAGGGGGGATCCAGGACAGGTTTTTGGTGATCTGGACACCTAAAAACCTGAAGCTCTTGATCCTTTCTACTTTGTCCTCGTTGCTGTAGACAGGGGCATGTTCTCCTTTATGCTTCCTGAAGTCGATGACAATCCGGAGTTGAGGAGGACCTTCTTCACTCAAAGGGTGGTGAATCTCTGGAATTCTCTGCCCGTTGAAGTGGTGGAGGCTGCCTCGCTAAATATTTTTAAGACGCGGGTTGATGGGTTTTTGATAGGAGAGGGGATTAAGGGTTATGGGGAGAGGGCGGGAAGGTGGAACTGAGCCACGACAGATCAGCCATGATCTTATTGAATGGCGGGGCAGGCTCGAAGGGCTAGATGGCCTACTCCTGCTCCTATTTCTTATGTTCTTATGTTCTCCTTTGTTTGTACTTTCACTGTACTCCCTCTATAGCAAGGACATCCTTTCTCAGATAAGGACACCAAAATTGCACACAATACTACAGGTGTGGCCTCACCAATGTCCTACACAATTGCAGCAAAACATCCCATCCCTATACTCAAATCCTACATTCCCCTCATGATTTTATAAACCTCTGTAAGGTCACCCCCTCATCCTCCTACGCCCCAGGGAAAAAAATCCCAGCCCCGTCCAGCATCTCCTTATCATTCAAACCTTCCGTTCCTGGTAACACCTTTGTAAATCTTTCTTTTTTTGCACTCTTTCCAGTTTAATAACATCCTTGCAATAGCAGGGTCAGCTTCAGTGATGCCAGCTTCCCAGCAGGCATCATTGAATGACGACGATTGGAGTGGCTTAATTGTTTGACGCCCCCCCGCCCATTCCCCAAAGTGCTGAGGTCTCTTGCAGCGTCTGTAACTGTTGCTTTTGGCAGCTGCCTCGGCAGAGACCGGGAACCGAACCTGGGGCCTTCTGGGGCCTCGTGTGGTTCGTTCCCACACTGGCTGGTGCGTAATCTTTCCCCCCGCTGAGGGAAGCAGTCCTCGCTTGCTCGAAATTCTGTACGAAATGTTCTCAGCTCTTGTTTTTAAAAGCTGCGAGGTGAACGAGGCAGCCTGTAAATCCCCGCTGCCGAACCTGTAACCGCTGAGGTTGTGTTTGTGGAGAGGGCAGGTCCTCAGAGGGCGATCTCTGTAAACCAATCCCACTAATGACATCGTAAAAACAAAAGAATTCTATCCGAGCTCCGCTAAAGTGACTATTATTATGTCATAACTATCACAAGTAAGTGTCGTATAAGTAATATTTTCAATGTGGCGCATGCAGTCCCCCAGGTTCAGACGGCTGAAGGGTCAAACTGAAGGTTTTATATGAGTGAACGGTTTTGACAGCGAGTGTAAAAGGAGTTTTCGATCTTGAGTGTTTTGCCAGCAGTGAGGAACTGTATCTACCCTTCCACCCCCAAAGACTCTTGTGAAGTCATGCAAACCAGCCTCTTATCCATTACACAGCACAGTGGCTAGCACTGCTGCCTCACAGCACCAAGGACCCAGGTTCGATTCCTGGCTTGGGTCACTCACTGTGTGGAGTTTGCACGTTCTCCCTGTGCCTGAGTGGGTTTCCTCCCACCGTCTGCAAGACGTGCTGGTTAGCTGCACTGGCTGTACTGAATTCTCCCTCAATGTACCCCAACAGGAGTGTGGCGACTAGGGAACTTTCACAGTAACTTCATTGCAGTGTTAATGTAAAAGCCTATTGTGACTAATAAATACATTTTACTTTGACACTGTCTACACTTCCCACTGCCTCAGAAAAGCAGCCAGCATAATTAAGGACCCCACACGCTCCAGACACACTCTCTTCCACCTTCTTCCGTTGGGAAAAAGTCTGAGGAAACACATCAACCTGACTCAAGAACAGTTTCTTCCCTGTTACCATCTGACTTTTGAATGGACCTACCTCATTGTAAGCTGATCTTTCTCTGCACCCTAATTATGACTGTAACACTACATTCTGCACTCTCTCCTTTCCTTCTCTATGAACAGTATGCTTTGTTTGTATAGTGCGCAAGAAACAGTACTTTTCACCAAATATTAATACATGTGACAATAATAAATCGAATCAAAACTCCCTGCTTTCCCCTCAATGGCAGCATGGTGGTACAGTGGTTAGCACTGCTGCCTCACAGCACTAAGAACATGGGTTCGATTCCGGCATTGGGTCGCTGCCTGTATGGAATCTGCACAATCTCCTTGCGTTCTCCTCGGATTTCTTCTGGGTGCTCTGGTTTCCTCCCTCAATCCAAAGACGTGTGGGTTGGATGGATTGGCCATGCTAAATTGCTCCTTAGTGCCTCAAGATGTGAGATTAGGGAGAATTAGCGGGGTAAATACTTGGGATTACAGGGATGGAAGTTGGGTAAGATGCTCTTTCAGAAAGCCGGTGCAAAACCAATGGGCCAAATGGCCTCTGCACTGTAGGGATTCCATGAACCCTTGGAGCCAAACCAAATCTTGTTGGGAACGGAGAGGAGAGGCGGCTCTCAGTGTTGTGTCTCAACAACAAATGTTTCTATTTAAATGGAGCCTTTCATGTAACAAAACGTTCAGAGGCATTACAAAACAAAGTTTGACACCGAATTATGTAAGGCGATTTTTGGTTCGATGAGCAAAACCTTGATCAGAGGGAGGTTAATGGAGGCAGGGGAGGTGGAGAGATTGAGGGAGGGTATTCCAGAGCTTGGGGCCTTGGCAACCAGTGATGGAATGGTTATGACTGTGACTTTACAACCCCATTGTGGGATATTTGAGGAGGAAGGCAAAAGTCCATTGATGCCCCCCGCTGCAGAATCGGACAATCCTGGCGATGGGCGAAGCAGGAAAATCCCGCTTTATAGATGGTGATGCACAAGAGGCTAGAATTAGAGGAACGCAGGTATCTCATAGGATTGTGGGGCTGGGGGAAGTTACAGAGATGGAAAAGAGAACTTGAAGCTAAGGATAAGATTGACGAGAGATCATAGCCTTAGAATAAGGGGGAGCAAATTTGAAACAGAGTTGAGGAGAAACTACCTCTCCCAAAGGGTTGTGAATCTGTGGAATTTGCAACCCCAAAGTGCGGTGGATGCTGGGACAGTGAGTAAATTTAAGGAGGAGTTAGGCAGATTTTTAATCGTTACTGGGTTGAAGGTTTATGAGGAGAAAGTAGGAAAGTGGGGATGAGGAGCATATCGGCCATGATCGAATGGCAGAGCAGGTTTGATGGGCCGAGTGGCCTAATTCTGTCCGATATCTTATGAACTTATGAGCTTTAAAGTCAAGGTATTACTTGACCAGGAGCCAATGCCGGTCAGTGAGCACAGGGGCCATAAGGGAACAGGACTTGGTGCAATTTAAGTCGCGATTCTCAAAACACTTCAACATCAGTGAATGTCTTTGAAAGTGTTGAGTCACTCTTACAGCTTCAGATGCATGGCTACCAATTTGCACGTAGTTTGCAACCCTAACCAGCAAAATGACCAGATTATGTGTTTTAGTAAAGTTGGCTGAGAGAAAAATATTGGTTTGGACTAAGAACCTCCCTGCCAAACAGTGCTGTGCGGTCTTCTACAACCATGAGGGCAGATGGTGCTTTGGGGTAATATCACGTTGGGAGTATGGAACTCCTCATCTTCTTTTTCTTGGGTGGTCCCTTGCTGACGACTGTGATTGTCCACCTCGGAAATTCCATGTCACCGGCCATGGGTCCCGTGGGTGACTGCTGGGTCTGACTGAGTCTGATCCAAGAGCCACATTTCTGACCACACATTTGGCAGATGTTTCCATGGACTTGGTGTCGCGGGCATTCATAAGAACATAAGAACTAGGAGCAGGATTAGGCCATCTGGTCCCTCGGGCCTGCTTCGCCATCCAATAAGATCGTGGCTGATCTTTTCGTGGACCCAGCTCCACTGGCTCACCATAACCCTTAATTCCTTAACTGTTCAAAAAAAGGCCTTCATAGCGAGGGGGATTGAATATAAAAGTAGGGAGGTCTTGCTGCAGCTGTATAGGGCATTGGTGAGGCCGCAGCTGGAGTACTGTGTGCAGTTTTGGGCGCCGCACCTGCGCAAAGATATTTTGGCCTTGGAGGGAGTGCAGAGGAGGTTTACTAGGCTGATACCAGAGTTGAGGGGGTTGAGCTATGAGGAGAGGCTGAATAAACTGGGCTTGTACACGTTAGAGTTTAGAAGAATGAGAGGAGATCTCATTGAGACGTATAAGATGATGAATGGGATGGATAGGATAGAGGTGGAAAGACTCTTCCCGCTCAAAAAAGACAATAGGACTAGGGGGCACAGCCTCAAGATAAAAGGGGGGCGGTTTAGAACGGAGTTGAGGAGGAACTTCTTCACTCAAAGGGTGGTGAATCTCTGGAATTCTCTGCCCGTTGAAGTGGTGGAGGCTGCCTCGCTAAATATTTTTAAGACGCGGGTTGATGGGTTTTTGATAGGAGAGGGGATTAAGGGTTATGGGGAGAGGGCGGGAAAGTGGAACTGAGCAGCGACAGATCAGCCATGATCTTATTGAATGGCGGGGCAGGCTCGAAGGGCTAGATGGCCTACTCCTGCTCCTATTTCTTATGTTCTTATGTCTGCACAGCACAAGAAACAATACTTTTCGCTGTATGTTAATATGTGTATGACAACAATAAGTTAGATCAAAAACTCCATTTTGGGGCTCAGGCATGGGTCTTGCACCCACAAACCTCTGACTCGGAGGGCGCTGTCAACTGGACCCCAGCTGTCACTGATGTGAGTAAATTAGTTGGAAGCTTTGGTATATCCACGATGAATGGTAAGGAGTGACCCCAATTGAGTGTGACGCATGAAAGGGGCAATTGCGTTCTCTGTGCAGTGAGTTGACAGGCTGGCCAGGTTGACAACTCTGTAGGCCTCTGAACTGCCCGCCCTGCCAGCACAGCTCCCCACTGGAGTTGCACAGTTATCCCATAAACCTTAATTCCACAATAATTCTCAAGGCCTGTTGGATTAACATATAATTACTTCGCATATGTGATTTATTTGATTTTCCCAGCCAGGAAACGTTTAAGTTGTTCTGTTATAGCGATGCTGTTGGAATAGGCCAGGCTCCAAGCCAAATATCAGCCAGCTTTGACTCAGGGCTGATATCGAGACACTCTCATGTGAAGCAGGGGGAGAAAAGAGTTCTGCCTTGCACAGGCCAAGCATGTTCTGAATGGATGGTTGGACGTGAAGAGACGTACAAAGAAAATACAACTCGGTCTCCCATGGTTCACTTTCCTCATTTCAAACCAGCCTTTCACTTCAACAGAGAGGGGGTGGTGGGAGGGGAACCTGAGGCTCAGAGCACAACATAGATGCAAACAGGTTGCTAAATTGCAAAAGGGGTGAAAAAGATGAGTTGCGGAGTGAGGCAGTAAGGCAAATAGAGGTTTGTGGCACAGGGTCAGATGAAATAAAGGAAATTCAGCATTTGAAAATCAGAATGGAAGAGATGTGGAGGAGAGAAGAAGATGATCTTCAGCATTGCAATTGGTGGTTCAACTATCCGAATGATCCACCCAGTATAGTCAATACACATACACGTTGTCTGGCTTTTATTTGGTGCAGGGATGATGTCTTCTTGAAGCAGATAGAGACCTCAGATTGGTGTACAGAGAGGTGAAAGATGCCAGCTGATCCCGGCAGGATGTGAATGCTCCTCCAGATGCCCCATCCAGGCCAGCCGCTTTCCGTGGGTTGACTTTTGAGAAGTCAGTCCGATGGCTGCAGTGGTGACCTCAGATATGGATTTGGCTGAGGTTTCCGGGGTGGAGGGTGTGCTCTCGCTGACCTCATTCACAAAACGGGCATGGAGTGAGTTCATCAGGGAGGGGTGCTTCTACACGTCTCCCCCCTGTAGCCTGCACTGTCTTGCAGACCTTGCCATAGTTGGCGGGGATCGGTGTGGCTAGCCTGGGACTCTAGCTTGGTCCGGTATTGTCTTTTGGCATCTTTGATGGATCCCTGTAGGTCATATTTGGATTTCTTTTATAGATCGTAGTCCCCTGACTTAAACGCCTCAGGCCTGCACTTCAGCAAGCAGTGGATATCCCTGTTCATCCGTGGTTTCTGGTTGGGGAACACACGGATTTGCTTCTGTGGCACACAGTCTTCTACACACTTACTAATGAAGTCAGTTACTGTAGTGGCGTCTCGTTCAGGTTGGTCACTGGGTTGTTAAATACTGACCGGTCCACTGACTCTAAGCAGCCCCGTAGGAGATCTGACCGACATTGCACGACTCTCTTTAACAGATTCTTCCTTTTCAATTTTTGCTTGCAAAACAGGGAGCAGGAGCAGGGTGATTATGCTGGCTGCTTTTCTGAGGCAGCAGGAAGTTTAGATGGATTCAGTGGATGGAGCCTGGTTTGCGTGATGGCACTGGGCTACGTTCACGACCCTTTGTAATTGCTTGCAGTCTTGGTCGGAGTAGGAGCCGTACCAAGTTGTGATACATCCGACAGATAAGGTGGACAAGGGATAGCTGTTTCCTTTAGCTTACAGAACAAAAGGACACAGTTTAAAAGTTTCAGACAAGAGATACAAGAGAAATGCAAGGAGCAACTTTTTTATGCAGTGAGTAGTAATGACCTCAAAGTTACTGTTTACAAGAATGGTGAAAATGCAGATGATCAAATATTTTAAAATTAAGTTGGGCGGGAACTTGGCAGGAATAGAACATAGAACACTACAGCACAAACAGGCCCTTCGGCCCACAAGTTGCACTAATCATATCCCTACCTACCAAGCCTATCTATAACCCTCAATCCCATTAAGTCCTATGTACTCATCCAGAAGTCTCTTAAAAGACCCCAATGAGTTCGCTTCCACCACCACCAACGGCAGCCGATTCCACTCACTCACCACCCTCTCAGTGAAAAACTTACCCCTGACATCTCCAAATAAGCTTGCAGGCTTTGGGGAATGAGCAGGGGGAGAGGGCTGACTGAGCTGCGATATGAGAGCCCAGCATGGACGCAACGGGCTGAATAACTGCGGTTTTATTTGTTCATTTTACGGAATGTGGGCATCGCTGGCTGGGCCAGCATTTATTGCCCATCCCGAACTGTCCTCCATTTCAGAGGGCATTTGAGAGTCAACCACATTGCTGTGGCTCTGGAGTCACATGTAGGCCAGGCCAGGTAAAGACGGCAGATTTCCTTCCCCAAAGGGTGATAGTGAACCTGATGGGTTTTAGTTTTGGTAACGATAGTCGACAATAGTTTCATGGTCATCACAGAATCCCTGCAGTGCAGCAGGAGGCCATTCAGCCCATTGAGCAATAATTCCACCCTATCTCCATATATTTACCCTGTAAATCCCCCCCCCAAAACTTGTGTCATTAGACTTTTAATTCCAGATTTTTACTTAATTTAAATTTGACCATCTGCCATGATGGGATTCGAACCCGGGTCCACAGAGCATTATTACCCTGCAACCTCTGGATTGCTAATCCGCTGATAATTCCACTGTGCTACTGCCTCCCTCAGCAAGAACTCTTGACTCTGACCTGCAAATTCCACTCTCCCTGTTCAGCATTTTTATTTGATCGCAGACTCCTTCAACTGGCAGGAACGGGGCTTCAAGTTGGGAATAGATGATACTGGTAAAGTTTATTTATTCGTCACAAGTAGGCTTGCATAGAACACTACAGCACAAACAGGCCCTTCGGCCCACAAGTTGCACCGATCATATTCCTACCTACCAGGCATATCTATAACTCTCAATCCCATTAAATCCCATGTAATCATCCAGAAATCTCTTAAAAGCCCCCAGTGAGTTCGCCTCCACCACCATGGACGGCAGCCGGTTCCACTCACTCACCACCCTCTGAGTGAAAAGTTACATTAACACTGCAATGAAGTTACTTTGAAAACACCTTAGTCGCCACGCGTTGACACCTATTCGGGTACACTGAGGGACAATTTACCATGGCCAATCCATCTAACCAGCCCATATTTCAGGCTGTGGGAGGAAACCCACACAGACATGGGGAGGACGTGCAAACTCCACGCAGACAGTGACCCGAGCTGAAACTGAACCCGGGTCCCTGGCACTGTGAAGCAGCAATGCTAGCCATTGCGCCACCGTGCCGTCCACACCCCTGCAACCAAAGAAAGCTGAAGATTGGGCACTCCACTTTGTGTGAGACACCATTTTCAGTAAAAGTGCTGATGTTCTTTGAGTTATTTATTAACAATTTCCTCCACTCACTTAACTCTGAACTCTATAAACCTCTCATCAATATTTTAATTTCCAGCTTCGTAAACTCCGGGTCCGTTTCAGAATCCTGAGTGCAAATTAATTTGTCACATTCGCACTCCAAATTGGAAGTACTTACAGTGGAAAACACTTTCGGCTGCAGCCTTGGGAACGGCGAGAGGCAGACAGGAGGTGATTTACACTTCACCTTTACCGGCTCGCGGACAGCGATCTACATGTTCCCCTCCGAAACGTGCTTGCACATCAACGGTTACAAGCGTCGGCCAAAGAAAGCAAAAATTATCCTGGGTCCCTGGGAGAATAGTCGGGGGCGAAGGGAAAGGAGAGTTCAGATCCCTGTCAGCTGCGGAATATTTAATTTGGGAATGGGTGTGAGTTGCTTATGATGCCAGAATGTCAGGCTTGGATAGTCAAACAGGGAATGGATTTCCGTCAGCCTAACTGAGAGGGGACTGGGGAGTTGGTGGCAGAGTGGTAACGTGATTGATCCAGAAATTCGGAGGCCCCAGGCTAATGCTCGGGGGTGATGGGTTCAAATCCCACACACACACACACATGCACACATAACAGCTGGGTGGGATTTAATTTCAGTGAAGAAAGCTGCTTGTCTCAGTAATGGTGACCGTGGCAACTATCACGATTGCTCACTAATGTCCATGAGGCAAAGAAATCTGCCGTCCTTACCCGGTCTGGCCTACATGTGACTCCAGAGCCACAGCAATGTGGTTGACTCTCAACTGCCCTCTGGCAACTAGGGATGGGCAATAATTGCTGGCCAGCCAGCGATGCCCGTGCCCCAGCCAATATTTTGTTTTAAAAAGTCCGCTGAAAGTGTGACCAATAAGTAGATGGGTTCGATACGCTTAAACTGGACCAGATGCTGGGCAACACGACAGCTCAGTGACTATCACTGTTTGCCGTGCAGATACATGGATTTGGGCCGGTGTCTGTGGGAGTTTGCGCATTCTCCCCGTCCTTGCGTGGGTTTTCTCCGGGTGCTCCGGTTTCCTCCCACACCCCAAAGATGCGCTCTTAGGCTGATTGGTGTAACAAGTTGTCCCTAAATTAGTCTCCCCTCAATGTGGAATGCCATAAGCATAGACAAGGGTCATGGGTGGAGGGGGGACTCATAATGTTAAAATGGCGGCGCGGGCTCGTTGGGCCGAAGGGCCTGTTTTCCATGCTGTGTTGTTCTTTGTTCTTTGATATGGCAGATTCAAAGGTTTTCCTACTTGTGGGGGAGCCATCGCACAGGCACCATCACTGTAGGGCAGTCAAAAATAAATCCAACAGAGGATTCAGAGAGTGGGGAGAATGTGAAACTCACTCCCACACAGGCATTAACAAAATAGACAGCTTCATCACAGTGGGTAGCACTGCTGCCTCACAGCGCCAGGGGCACAGGTTCGATTCTAGCCTCAGCTCACTGACTGTGTGCAGTTTGCACATTCCCCCTGTGTCTGCGTGTGTTTCCTTCAGATGCTCCGGTTTCCTCCTGCACCCCAAAAATGTGCCAGTTAGGTTGACTGGCCATGCTAAATTGACCCTTGTGTCAGGGGGATTAGCAGGGTAAATGAGGGTTAATGGAATAGGGCCTGGGTGGGACTGTGGTAGGTATAGACTCGATGGACCGAATGGCCTCCTTCTGCACAGTAAGGATTCTATGATTCTATCCTGTCTAATTTGCCTGTTTCAGTGATGCTAAGGCAAGTTTTTGACCTCAGAGTTAGGTCACTTGGCCCATAGAGTCTGCATCAACTCTTTGGTTAGAGTACCCAGACCCCATCCCTGTAACCACATGTATTTACCCAGCTAATCCCCCTAACAACTTGGGACACAAAGGGGCAATTTAGCACAGCCATTCCATCAAACATACCCTGCACCACGCAGGAAACCCACGCAGACACGAGGAGAATGTGCAAACTCCACACTGAGGCCGGATTTGAACCCGGGTCTCTGGTGCTGTGAGACATCAGTGCTAATTACTGTGCCACCGTGCCACCCACTTCTTTCTGCTGGCTGAACTTGGGGCCTGAGGAAGAACAGAGTAAAATAAGGAAAAGGAATTAATATGAACAAATGTGTTAGAAGGCACTGCGCTGTGCATCTGAATAAAGCTTAGCTATTTATGTGAGAACAAACTATTATTCAAAATAATTATGGTTGCTGAGTGAGATATAATTGTTGACTGTGCCTGGAAATTATCATCCTGGTATTTAGGGTGTTATAAATGCTTTCTTTTACTTGAATATAACTGCATTGAGTTGATTATATCCACAAAGAAGGCAAAATGAGAACAATGCAGGCCAAATCATTTCAAAGCAAAAAGGGTCACATTTCCATTGCTGATCCTAAATTTTGGCTGTTATTGTTTGCAGATTTCCCTTGCCCTGTGTTTGATTGTGTGGGTCTGTTTGCCACTAATGCTCGCTGTGCCCAACTAGTTAAGCCTGGGTGTGGACTCCGAGGAAAGTAACTGAACTGGGGAAGTTACTGAAAGCAAAGAACAGTAAGCTTGGAACAGACGTTTAAAAAGAAACCTCTTGTAAACCCAGTTCCCAGGCACAGAGAAACTGGTGTTGCATGGCCCCGGGATATAACAGTGTACAACATTCTCCCCTACTTGTGCTTTATATGCTATAGAGGTAGATTTGATATTGTCTCAGCTGTTCCCACTGTAAGAGGGCCTCCTGTCCACTTCTGGGCCTAAAAAAAAGGCTTTTGGCTTTTTTTTCATTCACTCAGGATTTAAGCTCACTGGCTGGGCCAGCCTTCATTGCCCATCCCTAAATGCCCTTGAACTGAGTGCAAGGTCATTTCAGAGGGCAGTTGAGAGTCAAACACATTGCTGTGGATCTGGAGTCACATGTAGGCCAGACATGGTAAGGATGGCAGATTTCCTTCCCTGAAGGATATTAGTGAACCAGATGGGTTTTTAACGACAATCGACAATGGTTTCATGGTCATCATTAGACTTTTAATTCCAGATTTTAATTGAATTCAAATTTTACCATCTGCCGCAGTGGGATTCGAACTCAGGTTCCCAGAGAATTGCCCTGATCACTTGTCTGGTAACAACCAATCCGCCACTGCCTCCCCATAAAGATATAGGGGAAAAAAAATGGGTTGGCAGTGTAGTGGGCATGGTGTTTAAGTAAAGTGAAGTTGATTTATTAGTTACAAGTAGGCTTACATTAACACTGCAATGAAGTTACTGTGAAAATCCCCTGGTTGCCCCACACAAGTGCCTGTTCAGGTCACTGAGGGAGTATTTAGCACGGTTAATGCACCAAACCAGCACGCCTTTCGGACTGTAGGAGGAAACTGGAACAAACCCATGCAGACATGGGGAGAATGTGCAGACTCTGCACAGACAGTGACCCAAGTCAGGAATTGAACCCAAATTCCTGGTGCTGTAGCACAGCAGTGCTAACCACTGTGCCCTCCATGCCGCCCCACTTCACTTGTAATCCAGAGAGGCGTTGCTGATAACCTTGAGACTTATCACCGACTCCAGCTTCTGGTTTCTGTCCTTCCATGGTCCGTTTTTGGGAACCAAGAGAACATGGGTATAGTGTTGGGAGTGATGTGGAAGGTCAGCCAAGATCTTGCTGGATGACAGAACGGGCGTGAGGGACTTTGACCTGCCCCTTCTCTGCGTTACGGCCAGCACAGTGTAGAAGAAAACCATCTGGGAGCTTGACGATAACTTTCTCCAGTGGACCCTGTTGCTATGTTACCGAAGGTGCCTCTTTGGCCTTTCAATTCATTTTCTATTCATTGCGATGCGTGAGCCTGGGAGCTGTCAGGCTATGGTGAAGGTGAAGATGCTGTTAATCTGCTTGCCTGCCTGATGTCGAAGTATATTCCTTCATATCTTTCTGAAAATTCCTGGCAGATTATTCTAATTGTTGAGATACACCATGTTGCAGTCAGCAAAAAAAAATCAATTGGGGATCCTATCTGGCTGCTGTCACCTTGGTATTTCTTCAAAGGGCCAGTTTCTTAAAGGGTGGGTTGGCACGGTGGCACAGTATTTTAGCACTGCCGCCTCACAGCGCCAGGGACCCGAGTTCAATTCCCGGCTTAGGGCACTGCCTGTGTGAGGTTTGCACATCCTCCCCGTGTCTGCGTGGGTTTCCTCCGGGTGCTCCGGTTTCCTCCCTCGGTCAGAGATGTGTGGGTTAGGTGGATTGGCCGCGCTAAAATTGCTCCTTAGTGTCAGGGAGGCTAGCTAGGGGAAATGCATGGGGTTATGGGGATAGGGCCCTGGGTGGGGTTGTCGATGGGCCGAATGGACTCCTTCTGCATTGTAGGGATTCTCTATGATTCTATGACAATTGAGTGTGATAAGAACCGGGTGAGTGCCTGGCACATGAGGAATTAACTATCCCACCCTACCTTTAAGGTTCTATCCCTTTGAGAGGCTATTGGTGGGTGAGTGGCGTCAGCAGTGTTCTGCCACAGAGCACTGGCAAATGTGAGTGGGCCATTGTGCAACGCAGTTTCTAGCTCTCTGTGTCATTATATAAATAAAGCATTCTGTGTGCATCAGTGCCATCAAGCATCGCTACCCTGGGGGAATTAACTGGCAACTAAGAGCCAGCAGCAACAAAGGCTGGATAATGCTCTGAAGATGTACATGTATTAGTCAAGGAATACTGCTTTTCATGCAGAAGAAATCAAATAAGCTCCCGTGGCGGAAGGAGTTGCTTGTGTTTGGATTAACTGACACCATCAAGCCGTGTGGGCTGTTACGTTACTGCAAGGACCTGACCGTGGTTTACGATGGGAAGGATTCGAGGGGAGGGAGGTGGCTTTCGGTTTCCAAGTGGGATGGTATTAGAACCATAGAACACTACAGCACGGAAACAGGCCTTTTGGCCCTTCTTGTCTGTGCCGAACCATTTTTCTGTCTAGTCCCACTGACCTGCACCCAGACCATATCCCTCCACACCCCTCTCATCCATGTACCTGTCCGAGTTTTTCTTGAATGTTAAAAGTGAGCCCGCACTTACCACTTCATCTGGCAGCTCATTCCACGCTCCCACCACTCTCTGTGTAATGACCCCCTCCCCCCCCCCGCAATATTCCCTTTAAACGTTTTCCCCTTCACCCTGAACCCATGTCCTCTAGCTTTTTTCTCCCCTAGCCTCAGTGAAAAAAGCCTGCTTGCATTCGCTCTATCTATACCCATCAAAATCTTATACACCTCTATCAAATCTCCCCTCATTCTTCTACGCTCCAGGGAATAAAGTTCTAATTTTGCTGTTGCATACCCGTCCCCTACCATCAATGGCATGGTGAGATTTCAGAGAGGTGGGGAGGGTTCGCTTGACATAAATGAGAGAGTCAATAGGTCAATACTGACGTCCATTGAGAGCTGATCAGGAATTTTGCAGAATTGCTGAATGAAAGAGGCACTTCAAAGTTTTTTGTCGCACACTCATCAGGACAGTTCACCCAGCATGTGAAAGAAAAAACAATTTATGCTGCATGAGAGTGCTGATTGGTTGGCAAGTGGACCCTTGCCATGGAGAATACACTGGTTGATGGTGGCTAACCAATAACTGCCAAGCATTGCTTGAAATTTAAACCTGGCAGCATTGCCCTGAGGAATGTGTCCTGCGTGAATGGATGTAATTTATTTTGTTTGGTTGAAACAGGTGCAATGTGTATACCTGTTCTTTCTGTCCGTAAAGAACAGGGACTCTGCGTATTAATATATGTAGCTTCCAGTACATGCAAATGCACTACACTGCAAGTCTCTGACCAACAATCTTAAATTGATTGTCAGCGTCTTTAGCACCCAGGCGGCATGGTAGTACAGGGGTTAGCACTGCTGCCTCACTGCGCCGGGGACCCGGGTTCGATTCCCAGCTTAGTTCACTGTCTGTGGGGAGTTTGCACATTCTCCCTGTGTCTGCATGGGTTTGCTCTGGTTCCCTCCCACAATGTAAAGATATGCGGGTTAGGTGCATTGGCCATGCAGGACTCCAGGCTGACCAGCAATCTACATGAAGTCTAACTCATTACAGTCTGTTCTCTCCTGTCGTTACCTGCTAAGGGAACTCAAGTCTGTTATGCACAAACTTTATCTTGCTGCATTACCACTAACTTTAAAGCAATTCTGCAAACTGCTGTTTTGTTTCCTCTGATGGGGCAACCTAGAACAAGAGGTCATAGGTATAGGTTGGGAGGCGGTAGATTTAACTGAGATGAGGAGGAACTACTCGCAGAGGGTGGTGAATTTGTGGAACTCACTGCCCCATAGCGTGGTGGAGTCTGAATCATTGAATGGTTTCAAGAAGGAGATAGATACATTTCTAATATAAGAAAAGGGATAAGGGGTATGAGAAGAAGGTGGGGAGGTGGATTTGAGACCAGGGAGAGATCAGCCATGATCTGATTGAATGGAAGAGCAAGCTCCAAGGGCAGAATTTGCCTACTTCTGTATCTAATTCCTATGTTTCAATGGTAGCAACTTAACCCGTCTGAATTGTAGCTCCTTTATGAAGAAATCTTCCCTAACTTTTTGATCTCTGACATTCATGTGAACTGATATCCATAATTTGTGCTTTTTTTCTTTATGTTATTTGCAGTTGTAAAAACTTCTCTTTCATATCTTCTTATTGTGTGTTTGAGTGTGTGTGCACGCATATGTGCGTGTATGCATGCATGCATGTGTGTGCATGCATGCGCGTGCCTGTGTGCGCATATGTGTGCGTGAGTGTGTGTGTGTGCATGAGTGTGTGTGTGTGCGCGCGC
The DNA here is from genome assembly GCF_965287045.1 of Carcharhinus amblyrhynchos. Taxonomy (NCBI): domain Eukaryota; kingdom Metazoa; phylum Chordata; class Chondrichthyes; order Carcharhiniformes; family Carcharhinidae; genus Carcharhinus; species Carcharhinus amblyrhynchos. The sequence goes on along the minus strand of NC_137332.1, from coordinate 7,578,955 downwards.
ATGTGCGTGCGTGTATACGTGCGTGCGTGTGCGTACAAAGTTGCAACCATTCTTGGGTTTGAATGTGTGAATAGACTGCACTTCTGATTTAATCCTAGAGAGAGTTTGCTGTAAGTCACTTTAGAAACTGACCTCACAAGCCAGTGGTTTGGGGAAACATGCCACAACCTATTTCAAAACTTAAGACACCTCTATTACAGCGGTGAGAAAATGAAGGAGTTCCATTTTTTCACTCCCTCCCGTGTCTGTAATACTTGAGCTCGCTTGGTTGAGGAAAGCGTTTGAGCATTTTCACTAATGAGCTGACGTATGGAAGTCAGTTGTGACAAAGGCTGTGACTGAAGGTCTCCCATCTATTCACCGCCATGGTTTTTATGTCGTCTTGTGACCTCAAAGTATTGCCAGTTATCTTGTAATTCTGACTTCATTATCTGCGGAAGGCACTGACCCACCTTGTGTTCACATCCCGGTGATTAATTGGTCTATTATCTGGATGCTTTCCAATGCGTTCAAGAGCATGAACTGGTACGGATGATGTGGGAAGTATGTGATGTCACGTTGAGGCTATTCGGGATACCCCGAGGATCTAACCCACGGCGAGACTGTGGAGCACGCCTCTTTTACTCAGTGACTAATGAAGATTTGATCTGTTGTGCAAGGCGCTTTGAATCCTAGAAATACCGGGCCCAGCGGGAGCCGTGAAATGCAGAACAACAATTCATCAGCAAAGAGCGATCAAAACTTATATTTCACAGGGTTGAAAACTTCACCGATCTCTCGCAGCCATGGTTTGAGCTGGGGATAGCACACTGCATTCCAGCAGTATTAGAAACTAGAAGCAGGAGTAGGCCCTTTGAGCCTGCACCACCATTCATCTTGACCATGGCCAGATCATCGAAACCAATATCCCGATCCCCCTTTCCTCCCCATATCCCTCGATCCCTTTAGCCCCAAGAGCTACACCTAGTTTCTTCCCGAAATCAGACAATGCTTTGGCCTCAATTACTTTCTGTGGTTGTGAATTCTGTGCATTCGCCACCCTCTGGGTGAAGAAATTTCCCTTCACCTCCGTTCTGAGTATTCCAGGTGTACTTGAGTAAACCAAGCTGACATCAAGCCACTGCCCTGCTCAGTTAGCGGCATTCTCACCTCTGAGTCAGGAGGGGAGGTGATGGCTTAATGGTACTATCACTAGACTCTTAATCCAGATCTCCAGGAACCCGAGTTTGAATTCTGCCACAGCAGATGGTGGAGTTTGAACATAGAACACTACAGCACAAACAGGCCCTTCCGCCCACAAGTTGTGCCGATCATATCCATACCTACCAGGCCTATCTATAACTCTCAATCCCATTAAATCCCATGTACTCATCCAGAAGTCCCTTAAAAGACCCCAGCGAGTTCGCCTCCACCGCCACCGACAGCAGCCGATTCCACTCACTCACCACCCTCTGAGGGAAAAACTTACCCCTGACATCCCCTCTGTACCTGCTCCCCAGCACCTTAAACCTGTGTCCTCTCGTAGCGACCATTTCAGCCCTGGGAAACAGCCTCCGAGAATCCACCCTATCTATTCCTCTCAACATTTTATAAGCCTCTATCAGGTCGCCTGTCAACCTTCGTCTCACAGTAAAAAGTCTGACAACACCAGGTTTTAGTCCAACCTATTTATTTGATAATATACTCACAAGCTTTTGGGGTTAGCCCCTTCGTCAGGTGAATGGAGAGAATAGTCCTAGCTCCCTCAACCTATCTTCATAAGGCATGCCTCCCAATCGAGGCAACATCCTTGTAAATCTCCTCTGCACCCTCTCAATTGCTTCCACGTCCTTCTTGTAGTGAGGCGACCAGAACTGCACACAGTCCTCCAAGTGGGGTCTGACAAGGGTCTTATAAAGTTGCAGCATTACCTCCCAACTCCTAAACTCAGTCTCTGGATTAATGAAGGCCAGCACACCATACCATCTTGACCACATCCTCCACCTGCGATGCTGATTTAAGAGTCCTATGGACTCTTTTGAACTTAGTTAAAAATTATCTGGATCTAAGAATCTACTGATGACCATGAAGCCATTGTTGATCGCCAGAAAAACCCCATTTGGCTCACTAATGTCCTTTAGAGAAGGAAATCTGCTGTGTTTACCCGGTAGGGCCTACATGTGACTCCAGATCCACAGCAATATGGCTGACTCTCAACTGCCCTTGGGCAACTAATTATGGGCAATAAATGCTGGCTAGCCAGCGATGCCCATGTCCCACACATGAATGCTGTATAAATGCAAGTATGATGGTACCAAAACCCAGGAAGGTCATGGATAGAATGAAAATGTGTACTTTCCCTTTGACAAAGGCCAGCTCCACATTGGGAGGTTTGGAAAGAAAGCCATAACAGTCAAATCCCACAAGAGTATCTCTCACTCAGCAACACAGAAGCTTAGGGCACAGAAGGAGGTTGTTGCTTATATGTTTTATGTTTGATGTGCCTCGGAGCAGTGCAGAAAGGTATCTTAAGTTTGCACCATGTTTTGACAGGGTTTTAAAATATCTCTGCAGTCACAGAATGCATGCACCATGCTTATCCCAGCTCTAATCCTGCCAGCTTCTGTGGTGTCCATTTAGTTTGCCCAGAGCCAACACTCAGACTTAACTAATCAAGCTGTGAACATAGATATTCCTATTCTCAGATGGACACAGAAAAATTGAACCATTGAACACAGCAGAGGTCATTTGGACAATTATGCCTGTGGCAACTCTTTGCAAAAGCTATCCAATTAATCTCCTTGCTCTTTCTCCACCTTCTTTTCAAGTATTTATCTAATTTTCCTATGAAGGTCACCATTGATTCTGAGTCTGGTTCCCTTTCAGGCATTCCAGATCATCATAACTCGCTACGTAAACAAATGTTCCTTCTCGCTGACTTTGATTCTTTTGCCAATTAGTTTAAATCCATGACTTCTGACAACTGATGTCGTTGCCAGTTGGAACAGTTCCTCTCAATCATAACGCTTCATAATTTTGAACACCTCTCATTAAACCTCCCCTTAACCTTCTCTGCTTGAAGAACATCAATCAATCCACATAGAGTCACAGAGGTTTACAGCATGGAAACAGGCCCTTCGGCCCAACTTGTCCATACCGCCCCTTTTTCTTAACCAGTAAGTCCCAATTGCCCAGGTTTAGTCCATATCCTTCTATACCCATCTTACCCATGTAACTGTCTAAATGATTTTTAAAAGACAACATTGTACCCACCTCTACTACTACCTCTGGCAGCTTGTTCCAGCCACTCACCACCCTCTGTGTGAAAAAATGCCCCTCTGGACCTTCTCTCCTCTCACCTTAAACCTCTGTCCTCTAGTTTTAGACTCTCCTATCTTTGGGAAAAGATGTTGACTATCTACCTTATCTATGCCCCTCATTATTTTATAGACCTCTATAAGAGCGTCCCTAAGACTCTTACAATCCAGGGGAAAAAAAAGTCCTAGTCTATCCAGCATCTCCTTATAACTCAAACCATCAAGTCCCAGTAGCATCCTAGCAAATCTTTTCTGCACCCTTTCCGGTTTATTTTCTCCACTCTTTGTGCATAATTGAAATCTCATCCCTCATACTATTCTTGTAAATGTTCCCTTCACCCTCTCTAACCATGTGGCCCAGATTTGGGCACAATATTCTAGCTGAGGTCCGACCAATGATTTCTGAAGATTTAGCATGGCCTCCTGCTTTTTCTGAAGCCAAAGGCCTTTCAACTGCTTTAATCGCTCTGTGAACTTCTCCTGCGACTTGGCGCTGGTTTGTGTACGCGTGCCCCTTCAGGGTATCTCTATTCCTGCACTTTCCGCATCAACTTGCAGTGGTGACTGCAATGTATTCCCACGTCCCGCTCAGTTTTCTAAATGGGCATTGCTCATTTTGAATTCTGTGATGCTCCATACAAAGCAGTTCACAGCAAAGCCAAAGAGGTAAAGGTATAAATGTTCAGACCCTGTGCTCTGCCTATGGACTTACACCAGAGAGGAACGCACCTTGGGAATCTGGAGGTGAGGAGCCCCAAGGTCAACAGGCGCTTGGAAGATATTTTCCCCCTGTTTCTCTCTTCCAACCTCTGCACCTGAATTCTCTTGTGGGTGAAGGTGCAAGTTCGTAACGTCTGCCCTGTAACTCTTATCGCCCAAGCTCAACATTTTGAGAGCATTGCCAGTGCCTGCTGAAGTGAAGAAAATGAGCGGCGTGCAACAATGAGCTGTATTTAAACAGCACCTTGTCATCGTGAAACATCCCAAGGCACGTTACCGGGGCAGTTATTAACCATAATTGGGAACTGAGCCAAATGGGATCTAATGGAGATACAGTGTGCTGCCTCACAGCGCCAGGGACCCAGCCTTGATTCCCAGCTCAGGTCACTGTCTGTGCGGAATCTGCACCTTCTCCCCGCATCTGTGTAGGTTTCCTCCGGTTTCCTCCCCTAGTCCAAAGACATGCTGGTTAGGTGCATTAGCCATGATAAATTCTCCCTTAGTACATCCGAATAGATGCTGGAGTGTGGCGACTGGTGGATTTTCACAGTAACTTCATTGCAGTGTTAATGTAACCGACTTGTAACACAAATAAACTTAAATTTTTAAAAACTTTCTCTACACCTTAGCTATGACTGTTATGCTACATTCTGCACTCTCTCCTTTCCTTCTCCCAATGTATTCTATGAACAGTATGCTTTGTATAGCGTACAAGAAACAATACTTTTCACTGTATCCCAATACATGTGACAATAATAAATCCAATCAAATCAAAAAGATTAGGACGGGTGACCAAAAGCCTTGTCAGAGAGATACAATCATTGAATCCCTACAGTGCAGAAGAGACCATTGGCCCATTGAGTCTGAACCAATTCTCTGACAGAGTATCTCACACAGGTCTCTCCCAGCCCTATCCCCGAACTCTCCCACACATTTCCCATGGCTTTTTTTGAAGCCAAAGGCCTTTCAACCGCTTTAATAGCCTTGGATGGTGATGGCTAACACGAGGAATGCCCTGCCTGCAGCAGTTGTGGACTCGCCAACTTTAAGGGCATTCAAATGGTCAGTGGATAGACACATGGATAACATTGGAATAGTTTAGGTTAGAGGGTCATTAGATTGGTTCCACTGGTCAGCGCAACATCGAGGGCCAAAGGGCCTGTACTGCGCTGTAATGTTCTATGTTCTATGTTCTAATCCCCCTAACCCACATATCTTTGGACACCAAGAAGCAATTTAGCATGGCCAATCCGCCTAACCCACACATGCTTGAACTGTGATTTAATTATGTATTGTGGGAAGAAACCAGAGCACCCGGAGGAAACCCACGCAGACCTGGGGAGAATGTGCAGACTCCACACAGACAGTGACCCAAGGCCAGGATTGAACCCGGGTTCCTGGCACTGTGCCAACCACTGTGCTGCTTGCAGGAAGGAGTAGAGAGGGAATTCCATGCAGAGAATCTCCCACGGCTGGGTTTTAAGGAGTACTTTAAAGCAGGGGAAGAGGAAAGCGGGGAGGTTTAGGGAGGGAATTCCAGAGTGTAGGACATCTGCAACTGAAGGCACCCTCACCTTCACCCCCTCCACCCCTGCTCCCTAATACCCCCAACATCACCATTGAGATGCCAGTGAGCGTGGAGCCATGGAAACGCTGGGCAGAAATTAGTGAAATAATTCGGGAGGAAATGATTTAATGTGTTTCAAATCAAGAAACACATACACCTGAAGAAAGCACTGAGGATTTGCAGCAGGGAGCAATTTGGATAAAATTGTTGAGAATGTTTTTAGGTCGCTTGATTTGGAATATAGGCATCTAAATGAACTCCATTCAAATCAATTGGTGTGCATAATGCTCTCATATAATTCCTGTTGTAAGCCCCATTGAAAATGCCAGCATTTTTATGTTGCAGTGCTCAGTGCTTGCTGCGCATCAAGATGTCCTTGACAGCCTAACCCAAGGAGTGTTTGTTCATGCTTTTATCAGATACACGTGTCTGATTGACAACAGTCATTGGCTTTTGTTGTCTCCCTGCTCTTTAGACCTGCTCTTGAAAGCTCTCCGAACAATGGGGAACATCTATCCTCCGCTACAGTGAAAGATTTTTAATTAAAAACAGGCCCGCAAAACTTTGCGTTTCTAGCCCTCTGCAAGCAACCCGGGCGCATCCGTGTTCAATGCTTGGCACGTACGCTCACGTAACGGGAGCCTCTTCTGACCTTCCCACTGTATTGAAGATTGTATTGATGGGGTCTGGCGCTATCTCCTTGGACACACAGTGAGATAAATGTAAATGAGGCTGAAGGCTCAGCTGAGTTTGGAATACAAATGCGCGCAGCCTTGTTCTGGGTTGCCAGTGGTTGCGAGAAACGCAGCACAAGTGCAAATGAGTAATGGCTGCCACTTGGAATAATTTTTGCCCGGTGACGCATCGCCAGGGTTTGAATTCAGATCACTCAGCAGGCCTGAGCTGAGAATCGCGATGTGACTGTATCCTCCAGGGCAGGCCGTTGGAATGGGAACTGTTTAAAGCAGCCCGGTAGCTCAGGAGAAAAGTGCGAGGGAGGAAGGAGAGAGAGAAGTAATATTTTCACGGTGGCACAGTGGTTAGCACTGCTGCCTCACAGCGCCAGGGACCCCGGTTCGATTCCCTTGGGCTTGGGTCACCGTCTGTGCAGAGTCTGCACGTTCGCCCCGTGTCTGCGTGGGTTTCCTCCGGGTGCTCCGGTTTCCTCCCACAGTGCAAAAGACGTGTTGGTTAGGTGCATTGGCCGTGCTAAATTCTCCCTCAGTTGTACCCAAACAGGCGCTGGAATGTGGCGACTTGGGAATTTTCACAGTAACTTCATTGCAGTGTTAATGAAAGCCAACTTCTGACACTAATAACTAAACTTTAAACTTTAAAACTTTGTATTTGCATCCACCAGATTGATTCCGGGGATGAAAGTGTTGACATTTGAGGAGAGGTTAAACAGTGTGGGTTTCTACTCACTGGAGTCTACAAGGTTGAGAGGGCGTCTGATCGAGGTGTACAAAATACTAAAAGGAGTTGATAAAGTAAATGTAGACCAAACGTTTCCTCTGGTGGGACAATCTCGAACAAGAGGTCCCAGGTATAAATTGAGAGGCTTAGGTTTAAAACTGAAATGAGGAGGAACTAGTTCTCACAGAGGGTGGTGAATTTGTGGAACTCGCTGCCCCATAGTGCGGTGGAGTCTGGATCATTGAATGGTTTTAAGAAGGAGATAGATATATTTCTGATAATGGAACAGAGATAAAGGGATATGGTTAACAGGTGGGGAGGTAGATTTGAGACCAGGGAGAGAACACCCATGATCTGATTGAATGGCGGAGCAGGCTCTGCTCCGAATTCCGATTCTCCTAACAAAGCATCATCTCTGACGTAAGGATATCCCAAAGTGCTTTATAGCCAATGAAATACAATGTCTTTAAACTATCATGATATGGAGATGCCGGCGTTGGACTGGGGTGGACGCAGTCAGAAGTCTCACAACACCAGGTTAAAGACCAACAGGTTTATTTGGAATCACGAGCTTTCGGAGCGCCGCTCCTTCAACAGTTGAGACTCCGAAAGCTTGTGATTCCAAATAAACCTGTTGGACTTGAACCTGCTGTTGTCAGACTTCTTACTTTTAAAATGTTGCAAGTTAGGAAATGTGGCCATGAATTTACACGCATCCCGAACAGCAGCGCTAGTCATGATGATCAGATTTACAAATGATGTTGGTTGAAGTAGATGTATTGGCTGGAGCACTGAAGAAAGCCATCTGCTATTTCCTGTGATTTCATCAGAGGTAAACGATGAAATGAAGTGTTTGTACATTTTGTCAATGGGGTTGGGAAGGTCAGAACAGGGTATGTTTCCACACAGAGCCCACCCTGTTTTAAACATGTGTTTATGTTTGCAGTCACAGATTGTCGGGTTACTGACATGTCATTGTCTCTGCGATCATGCCACGTGCATATTTGTTTCCATGATTCCTACGTTACAATGGCAATGACTATTGAAAAGTGTCTCATTGATGGAGCACTTTTAGGCATCTCCTGAATTTGTCAGTGGCGCTACGTAAATGCAATTCGTCCCATTTCTGATGAGTGCACTAGAGGCAGGAAACCTGGGAATCATTGAAGTTTATTTATTAGTGTTGCAAATAGGCTTACATTAACACTGCAATGAAGTTACTGTGAAAGTCCCCTAGTTGCCACACTCCGAGGCCTGTTCGGGTACGCTGAGGGAGAATTTAGCACCTAACCAGCACGTCTTTCAGACTGTGGGAGGAAACAGGAGCGACCAGAGGAAACCCACGCAGACACGGGGAGAATGTGCAGACTCCACACAGACAGTGACCCTAGCCGGGAATTAAACCCAGGTCCCTGGCAGTGTGAGGCAGCAGTGCTAACCACTGTGCCACCGTGCCGCTATAGGGATGGATTGGACACCGCAAAGTGGTGGAGTTTGACAAGATGCACATCTCACATTGCACCATGCACCAACAATCTCACAGCACCATTCAAAACGTTTTCTGGTGACCTTGGCCCGTGGCTTTGCGCGAAGTGACTGTAAAGGAATCTGTTATTGACGCAAGTCTCTATCAAGGCTTCCTTGCAGAAAGCTACTTCTTCACATGGAAACTCACACGAGATTGGAGAACCAGAAATGAATGGGTTAGAGTATCATAGAATCTAAACAGTGGAGGAGCAGGCCATTCAGCCTGCTCTGACCCTCTGACAGAGTACCTTACCCAGGCCTTATCCCTGCAACTCCTCCATATTTACCCAGCTAATCCCCTTGACCTACGCTTCTTGAGACACTTTAGCAATTTAGCAGAAGAGATGCTGTGGAAAGCCCAAATTTCAATGTGGTGTGGAGAGGAGAAATGCGTGTCGGACGGCTTGAGAGAGCTGGAAGCTGGATTCAGGGGAGCATTCAATGAATGTAGTGGGATCGATTGGGAGGAAGAGACAGAGAGAGGGGGTGAAGTTGGAGGCCAGAGGTGGGAGTCGGGTATCCTGCCAGACAAGATAATTTCTTGTCAGCTGCCGATCGCTCTTCCTGGTTCGACCAGACACATTTAGAAGATAAATTAGACAAAGAAAAAAGTGTGGCCACACAAAGTAGAAAGAACAGAACAGCACAGGAACAGGCCCTTCGGCCCTCCGGGCCTGCGCTAGTCACATTGGTGATGGTGGTGGAACAGTAATAACACCAGACTAATAAACCCGAGGCCCAGGCTGCTATTCTGAGGACACCAGTTCAAACCTTATCACAGCTGAAGGGAATTAAACTCCATTCATAAAATTTGAGCTTGAAAGCCAGTCTCAGCCATGGTGACCATGCCAACTAGCATCGAATGTTGCCGTGTCATTGTGATAAAGAGTGTTCAGTCACGTCCTTTAGGGAAGGAATTCTGCCATCCTTGCCCTGCCTGGCCTACATGTGACTCCAGACTTTAAGCCCCGCGTTAATCGCCCCCTGAAATGGTCCCACCAGCCGCTCAGTTCAAGGACTGGTTAGGGATGGACAACAAATGCTGGTCCAGCCAGCAACGCAACATATCGAATGAGTGACAGAATCAAACTGTATGGTCTACTCTTGTTGGATGTGTTAAGCAGCCTTTTTTTAACCTCATGTCTATGAGTTGAAGAACACCGGGTAAGTGTTCACAGCAAGTGTGAGAACCCAACTTTGGAATCATCATGGATTATCCTCACTGACAAACAGTGCCCAGAACTTTAAAAAAAAAAATTCTTTCCTGAGGTGTTAAAGAGTCATTTAAAGTTAATCCTATTTACCCTTGTCACAAGAAAGCTTACATTAACATTGCAATGAAGTTACTGTGAAAATTCCCTCGTCACCACTCTCTCCCCGCCTGTTCGGGTACACTGCGGGAGAATTTAGCATGACCAATGCACCTAACCAGCACATCTTTCAGATTGTGGGAGGAAACCCACGTAGACACGGGGAGAACATGCAGGCTCTGCACAGACCCACATCAGGAATCGAACTCGAGTCCCTGGCACTATGAGGCAGTGGTGCTAACCACTGCGCCACCATGCTGCCCCACAACCACATTGCTGTGGGTCTGGAGTCACATGTAGGCCAAACCAGGCTAGGAACTGGATGGGTAATCAATCGTCGCTTCGTAGTGACCATTCCTGAGGCTAACTTTATATTCTCGGTTTTATTAATTGGATTTCAATTCCGCCAGCTGTTGTGATGGGATTTGAACCCATGGCCTCAGGAGAGCGGCCTGGGCCTCAGGATTGCTAGTCCACTGATATTACCACTGCGCCACCATCCTGAGTTTAACCTACAATCGCTGGAAGCTCCAAGTCAATCCTGGAGTGACAGCAACCTGAGACCTTGCGCAATACTGAGGCAGAGCCGCACTGTCAGAGATGCTGTCCTTTGCACTTTGTCCTAGTTCACTTGGCACCGTTTGAAACACATTGAGAGATTTATGAAGAGGTGCCAACAAGTTAGAAGTTTTTATTTACAAATTGAATGTTCAACAGGTGACACTCACATTTTGAGGATACAAAATGATTTGTAATGACTCAGCTTTTTATAAAACTCTTGCCTCTTGTTAACTCCTTCGACTCATTTTCAGCTGACCATCGGCAGGTGTGCCTACAGCTTCCCAAGGCAGCAAGGTTTGCAATTTCTCCCTAAAACTCTCCCTTTAGCTGCTGCCTAAAGCCAATCACTCTATCCAAGATTTTAGTCTCAAGGCTCAGGTTCATAGAATCCGTCTATAGTGCAGAAGGAGACCATTCGGCCCATCAAATCTATGCGGACTCTCCAAAAGAGTACCTACAGTGGCATGGTGGTTAACACTGCTGCCTCACAGCGCCAGGGACCAGGGTTCAATTCTGGCCTCGGGTCACTGCCTGCGTGGAGTCTGCACCTTCTCCTCGTGTCTGTGTGGGTTTTCCTCCAAGTGCTTTGGTTAACTCCCACAGTCCACAGATGTGCTGGGTAGGTTGATTGGCAATGCTAAATTGGCCCGAATGTCAGGGGGATTAGCAGGGCAAATGCATGGGGTTGGGGGGATATGGCCTGAGTGGGGCTGTGGTCAGTGCAGACTCAATGGGCTGAATGGCCTCCTTCTGCACTGCAGGGACTCTATGATTATCCCACGTATTTACCTTACTAATCCCCCTAACCTATACATCCTGTGACATGAAGGAGTAATTTGGCAAGGCCAGTCCATCTTGTTTGGTGATGCAGCTCGAGATGTTGTAATGTGAGGGCGCTGATGCAAGTTGTTCTTTAAGTGTTAGCTCAAGAAAGTTTTCGTTCAACTGCCTCAGGAGCTGCCATCATCCAAGCTGATTAGCTGTCTCAGAAACTTGCAGGATTGGGAGAAGCTGCTTTGTTTTATTTTTGTATTTTTAAAACTGATTGTCTGTGCTTCGTTGTGGGAACGCTGTGCTTGGGACTCAACAAACGTGAATGCAAACAAAGTTGTTTGGCAGTTCAAACTCTTAATCCTATAGACTGGGCTTCTTGTCTCTGCCAAATTCCCCACAGCTAGTGACCTTGTCAGACAATAAGTGTGGAATAATAGGAGACTGTCGAGGGACTGGGAAGCTCATTTAACGAGCAGCTGTTTGGCAGTGACAGAACAAAAGGCAAGTCAGAACAGCACTAACAGATGATGACAGCCATCCTGAATGACTATGTAGCCGATCCCTTGACGTTATTCTAGTCCCCGATGTTTGGCATTAATGCATCTTTTATTTGAACGGGTGGTGGGGGGAGGAGGGGGGGGCGGTGGGTGTCTGGGCCTCCCCCTCCTTGACCCAGCCTGCCCGCTGAATCATGAGCGAGTGTGACCATGCAAACGTTACCCATTTTGTGTTTGAGGCCTCCAGATCAGATGATTCCACAGCGCTCTCAGGCCAATCTGTTGGGCTGAAGTTGGACTTCTTTCGACGCTTTTGCGCAATTAACCGGATTAAGTGAAGCTTACTTTTTGCGAGCGGCTTTGCGAGGGGTTTCCAGTACAGGAGCGGGGATGTGTTGTTGCGATTATACAGGGCCTTGGCGCGTCCACACCCAGAATATTGTGTGCAGCTTTGGTCTCCTTTTCTGAGGTCTTGCTCTCGAGGGAGTGCAGCGGAGGTTTACCAGGCTGATCCCGGGGATGGCGGGACCGATGTATGTGGAAAGATTGACGAGGTTGGGATTGTTTTTACTGGAGTTCAGATGAATGAGGAGGGGTCTCATAGAGATGAATAAAATTCCAACAGGACTAGACAGGGTAGATGCAGGCAGGATGTTCCTGATGGTGGGGGAGCCCAGAAGCAGGGATCGCAGCCAGAGGATGGAGATGAGGAGACATTTCTTCACCCAAAGAGTGGTGAGCCTGTGGAGTTCATTACCACAGGAAATAGTTGATGCCAAAACATTGAATGCATTCAAGAGGTGGCTGGATATAACATTTGGGGTAATTGGGATCAAAGATTCTGGGGAGGAAGCAGGATTAAGCTATTGAGTTGGATGATCAGCTAGGATTGTAATGAATGGCGGAGCAGGCTCAAAGGGCCGAATGGCCTCCTCCTGCTCCTATCTTCATTGTTTCTATGCATTGTCTGTTTCACACTGACCTCGAGTCAGCAGTGCGAAAGACTGTGCCACCATGACATACATGTTGTCACTATTGTAATCCAGGGAACCAATATGTCCAAAGCAAAGTTCCACAAACAGCAGTCTGTTAATCAGTAGCTAATCTATTGTATGTTAATTAATGAATAAATATTGCCCAGGCTGCTGAGAATTGCCTCATCCTACTGTCTCCCCATAACCTTTGATCCCGTTCACCCCAAGTGCTACATCCGCCCGCCTCTTGAATACATTCAATGTTTTGGCATCAACTACTTCCTGTGGGGTAATATAGTGCCATGAAAACCTTTCTGGACGTCTCTGCAAAGTATGCAGCAGGACAAAGTCCTCCCAGACCCAGCCACCATCAGCTGCTTCCCTCCACCAAAATGAAAGGAGTCACAGGGTCATAGGCCGGAATTTTACCGCTCTGCCCACTATGGGGATCAGAGCAAGCGAGGGGTAGAGCGTGGGAAGGTCTGTTAACCTTGGGTGGGTTTCGGGACGAGCAAGGCCATAAAATCCAACCCACAGAATCATACAGCACAGACAAAACCCTTCAGCCCATCGAGGGTAAGATGGGTACAGAGGGATATGGGCCAAAGCAGGCAATTGGGACTTGCTTCGTGGTTAAAAAAAAGGGCCACATGGACAAGTTGGGCCAAAGGACTTGTTTCCATGTCACGAAGCACTATAACCTCTATGAGTCTGCACCGACAGTAACTACTACTAAAGCTGTGCTAGTCCCATTATTAAAGTTTAAGAAATTGTGCCACAAGTACATTAATACTGCAATGAAGTTACTGTGAAAACCTCCTAGTCGCCGCACTCCGGTGCCTGTTCGGGCACACTGAGGGAGAATTTAGCGTGGCCAATGCACCCTAACCAGCTCGTCTTTGGAGTGTGGGAAGAAACTGGAACACCGGGAGGAAACCCATCCAGACACGGGGTGAATGTGTAGAATCCACACAGCCGCTCAAGCCGGGAATCAAAGCCGAGTCCCTGGCACTGTGAGGCAGCAGTGCTAATCACGGTATTACCATCGCCGCCACAACATGTGACTCCAGATCCACAGCAATGTGGTTGACTTTGAGCTGAAATGGCCTGGCAAGTCACTCAGTTCAATTAAGGATGGGTAACAAATGCTGGCCCAGCCAGCGACACTTACCTCCCACGAAAGATAAAAAAAAACTCAATAATAACCCACAGCCAACTGGACTGCCTCAGCTGTTAATGCCACTGCCAAGACCAATATTGTCCTCACTTGAGTTATATCCCACACCAGTCAAGGTTTGGAAGCTGATTTTAATTTGATTTGATTTGATTTATTATTGTCATATGTATTACCACACAGTGAAAAGTATTGCTTCCTGCAGACAAGACAAAGCATCCATTCATTGAGAAGGAAACAAGAGAGTGCAGAATGTAATGTTACAGTCATAGCCAGGATGTAGAGAAAGGTCAATTCAGCGCAAGGTAGGTTCATTCAAAAGTCTGAGGGCAGCAGGGAAGAAGCTGTTCTTGAGTCAGTTGGTCCGTGACCTCAGACTTTTGTATCTTTTTCCTGACGGAAGAAGATGGAAGAGAGAATGTCCGGGGTGATCGGCGCAACTCGTGGGCCGAAGGGCCTGTTTGTGCTGTAGTGTTCTATGTTCTATGTTCTATGAATGGGGTCCTTGATTATGCTGGCTGCTTTTCCCGAGGCAGCGGGAAGTGTAGACAGAGTCAATGGATGTGAGGCTGGTTTGCATGATGAACTGGGCTACATTCATATCCTTTTGTAGTTTCTTGTGGTCTTGGGTGGAGCAGGAGCCATACCAAGCTGTGTTACAACCAGAAAGAATGTTTTCTATGGTGCATCTGTAAAAGTTGGTGAGAGTCATTGGGCATGAATTGGGAGCTGAACCTGGGGCCACCCTTGTCCACAAGGCCTGCTGTTGCTGGGACAAGTGTGGGATCCATATGGTAAGATGACACAACTCCTTGAAGACAAATCCTTCACTTGTGAGATATGGCCTATAAATTAATACCCAGATCACCACTGTCCTAGCATGAATTTTGGACTTCAAAACTGTTGGCAGCAACAGAAAATGTCAGTGATATTTTACTGTATGGATTCGTCACATCTTTTATAATTGTGCATATGCTCCAGAGAATAAACCTAACCTTTATCACCAGCCGTTATTTTAACAGCCGTTAGCGTTGGGTTCTTTTTCAGTTTGTTCAAAGGGTACTACCTTCCCTTTGGGGTGGCACGGTGACATAATGGTTAACACTGCTGCCTCATGGTGCCAGGGACCCGTGTTCAATTCTGACCTCCGGTGACTGCCTGTGTGGAGTCTGCACATTCTCCCCGTGTCTGCATGGGTTTCCCCCAGGCGTTGCGGTTTCCAAAGATTAGGGGAATTGGCCATGCTAAATTAGTATTTAGTGTCCCAAGACATGTAGGTTAGGAGAATTAGCGGGGTAAAAACTTGGGGAGCAAGTCTGGATAGGATTGCCCCTTAGTATTAGGGAGATTACATGGGGTTACAAGGGCAGGGCTTGGGTGGGATTGTTGTCAGTGCAGTCTCGATGGACTAAATGCCCTCCTTCCACACTGTCGGGATTCTATGATAATCACAGAGCACTGGACAAATAGTATTTCTGGGGGGGAAAAAGAACAAGGTGAACTTTCAATCATACAATTCCCTGCATCCAAATGTGATCCATGCAGAGCCCCTGTGCCACAGACAGACAGGGCCTGAAGTATTGTACCTGGCTTGGTGGGTAGCACTCTTGCAGGAGGGGAGTTCTCTGGCCACCCCAGGTGGTCAGAGGTGATGTGCTGTGTGCTGTCATGGGGATTTCCCATTGATGTCACCCCACACCACTGGGAAACCCCTGGCACTGCCAGCAATAAGATGTGTCACAACACCAGGTTAAAGTCCAATAGACGTCACTAGCTTTCGGAGCTCCGTCGTCAGGTGAGTGGGGAGTTCTGATCACAAACAGTGCATACAAAAGCCGCACACTCAGTTTACAGAATACTGATTGGAATGCGAGTCTTTACAGCTCATCAAGTCTTAAAGGTGCAGACGATGTGAGTGGGGATAGCATTAAGCATAGGTTAAAGAGATGTGTATTGTCTCCAGACAGGACAGTAAGTGAGATGTTGCAAGCCCAGGCAAGTCATGGGGGTTACAAATAGAGTGACATGAATCCAAGATCCCGGTTGAGGCCGTCCTCATGTGTGCGGAACTTGGCTATCAGTCTGTGCTCAGCGACTCTGCGCTGTTGTGTGTCATGAAGGCCAAATTGGAGAAAGCCTACCCGAAGATCAGAGGTCGAATGCCTGTGACCGCTGAAGTGTTCTCCAACAGGAAGAGAACAGTCTTGCCTGGTGATTGTCAAGCGGTGTTCATTCATCCGTTGCTGTAGCCCCTCTCCCCAGTGTACCATGCCTCGGGACATCCTTCCCTTCAGACAATGGATGATTGAACACTGCTCGGAAACTACCAGGCAAGACTGTCCTCTTCCTGTTGGCGAGCACCTCAGTGGTCACGGGCATTCGGCCTCTGATCTTCGGGTAAACGTTCTCCAATTTGGCCTTCACGACACACGACAGCGCAGAGTCGCTGAGCAGAGACTGATAGCCAAGTTCTGCACACATGAGGACAGCCTCAACCGGGATCTTGAGTTCATGTCAGACAATTTGTAACCCCCATGACTTGCCTGGGCTTGCAACATCTCACTTACTGTCCTGTCTGGAGACAATACACACCTTTTTAACTTGTGCTTAATGCTATCCCCACTCACATTGTCTGCACCTTTAGAGCTTGGATAACTGTAAAGACTTGCATTCTAATCAGTATTCTGTAAACTGAGTGTGTGCCTTGATATGCCCTGTTT
This sequence comes from Carcharhinus amblyrhynchos, assembly GCF_965287045.1. Taxonomy (NCBI): domain Eukaryota; kingdom Metazoa; phylum Chordata; class Chondrichthyes; order Carcharhiniformes; family Carcharhinidae; genus Carcharhinus; species Carcharhinus amblyrhynchos. The sequence goes on along the minus strand of NC_137332.1, from coordinate 7,562,419 downwards.
GTGATCAGAACTCCCCACTCACCTGATGAAGGAGCAGTGCTCCAAAAGCTAGTGGCATTTGTTACAAATAAACCTGTTGGACTTTAACCTGGTGTTGTGCGACTTCTTACTGTGTTTACCCCAGTCCAACGCTGGCATCTCCACATCATGACTGCCAGCAATGCCAGGGAATCTGGCCAGTGTGAACAGCCAAAGAAATTCTCCTCTCTCCCATGTATTTAAGTCCCTTTTCATTAACTTGGAGCGTAAAAGCCAAGATAGACACGTACTGTGCTGTCGGAGCTGCCATCCATTGGGGAGTTATTAACCAAGACCCTGTTTCCCCACTGGATGGATCTTGTGGTACTAGTTTGAAGTAAGTTGGTGGTTAGGCACATTGACCATGTTAAATTAAGAGGAATTATCTCCAGTGCCCTGGTCAATAATTATCGCTCGGTTAACATCATTAATAAAAACAGATTATTGGGTTGCTGTTTGTGGGAGGTTGCTGTGCACAAATTGGCTGCCCCGTTTCCTTAGCTACAGCTGTAGAAGTTCTTGATTGGCTGCAAAGCACCTCTAAGGTTGAGAGAGACACTATCGAAATGCAAATTCTCTCCTTCTGTCACAGCTCAAACTGCATTGCCCTTTATGATTCTCAGAGCCTTGTAGCTTTGTGAACAGGGCATTATTATCTGAGCTGCCATCGTCTAGAATTTTCTGCGAGCAGATTTTGTACTAATTTTGCACAGTGTGGTTTGCCCTTTCCCCCCTTCACTACCTTCGTTCCTCCGCAAGTTGTCCTATTTTAACTGCGCTCAGCTTTGGCAGAGTGGTAGGTGTGGGCCCACACGAAACAGGGTGAGTGCTCAATCGACAACTCGCTGTTGTTAAATTCATTTCCTGCATCTCCGAAGGTTTCTTTTTTCTCTTTCCCCCCTGCGCTGCCGATGAATCATCGAGCTTCCACAAAGATTTTTTCTTGTGCCAATTAGCAGAAGACTATTTGTTTGCTCTGTAATTAGTCCCACTGTTGCGGGAACAAGGGGTCCATTTTGATCAGTGCTGGACCTGTATCCAACGCACGTACTGGGTTGGTGCAGAGAGCAATCTGATCATCATAAAGGGAAGTGTTTTCATCCGTTGATCTAAATTGCCAGGTCAGTTTCACAAACCACGTGCTCTTCAGAATCATTACGATGCTATGCAATGTTACTTGTTCAGGAACAACGGTATCTATGGACGTCAGGAGTAAACAAAACATCCCAGCTTACAAAGTATGGACTCCAACATCATCTAATCTTATTAATATGCAGTCCTTCTAAGACCCCATATCTATATTTTTTTTTCTGTACTCTTTCTTGGGATGTGGGTCAGCATTTGTCCAATCCCCAATTGCCTTTGAACTGAGTGGCTTGCTAGGCCATTTGAGAGGGCAGTGGAGAGTTAACCGCCTAAAGTTGCTGAGGACCTGGAGTCCCATGTAGGCCAGGCCAGGTAAGGATGGCAGATTTACTTCCCTGAGGGAAACTAGAGTCATAAAGGCTTCTGACACGGAAACAGGCCCTTTGGCCCAACTTGTCCATGCCTCCCTTTTTTGTAACCACTGAGCCACTCCCAATTGCCCGCGTTTGGCCCATATCCCTCTATACCCATCTTACCCATGTAACTGTCTCAGTGGACAGCACGTTGGGTAGCACAGTAGCATAGTGGTTAGCACCGCTGCCTCACAGTGCCAGGGACCTGGGTTCAATTCCCGGCTTGGGTCACTGTCTGTGTGGAGTTTACACGTTCTCCATGTGCCTGCGTGGGTTTTCTCAGGGTGCTCCAGTTTCTTCCCACTGTCTGAAAGACATGCTGGTTAGGGGGCATTAACCAAACAGGCGGCAAAGTGTGGCGACTAGGGGACTTCCGCAGTAACTTCATTGCACTGTTAATGTAAGCCTTACTTGTGACTAATAAATAAACTTGAAAATTTTTTAAAAAATGACTTTTTAAAAGACAAAATTGTACCCGCCTCTACTACAGCCTCTCGCAGTTTGTTCCACTGGAGAACCAAATGGGTTTTTAATAACAATCCACAATTGTTTCCTGGTGACCATTACTGAGACTAGACTTCAGTTCCAGATTTTATTGATTGGATTTAAATTCCACCAGCTGCCGCGGTAGAATTTAGCCTGGGCATTAGCCTGGGCCTCTGGAAGGCTTGGTCACCGTGATGCCTCCACGACTTTATACATGAGGACACAACACGCCCACAGCAACCAAGGCTGATTGGCCTGTTGGCTGGGACGGTCTTGTGTGAAATGAGCTTCCATGTGACTGACAGCACAAGAGCGAATGGCACATCTACCAGGTTTCATTGTCAGATAGATCTCAAACATAGAACGGGAGAAAATAGGAGCAGGAGGAGGACATTCATTCCTTCCAGCCTCCTCCACCATTCATTATGATCCTGGTTGATCATCCAACTCAATAGCCTGATTCCGCCTTCCCCCAGATCCTTTGATCCCCTCCACTTCAGCTATAATCTTGTTGAAAGCTTTCAGGATAGAATTTTTCCCACCCCGCCTGCTACAGGAATTGTAGTGGATGGGACATGGACCATGCAAAGGTCCATTGACCTTGGTCTAGATTTTCCAGTCTTGGGGCAAGCGTGGCCGGAAAATCCCACCCTCTGTGTTTTGTCCTCAACTGCTTTTGTGGTAATGAATTCCACAGGCTGAGCACTCCCTGGGTGAAGGTATTTCTCCTTATCTCTATCCTAAACCACCTGCCCTGTATCCTGAGACTGTGACCCCTGGTTCTGGACAGCCCCATCAGGAACATCCTTCTTGCATCTACTCTGTCTGGTCCTATTAGGATTTCATAGGTTTCTATGAGATCCCACCTCATTCTTCCAAACTCCAGCGAATATAATCCTAACCGACTAAGTCTCTCCTCATGTGTCAGCCTTGCTGTCCCAGGAATCAGCCTGGCAAACCTTCTCTGCACTCTCTCGAGAGCAAGAGCATTCTCCCTCAGATAGGGAGACCAAAACCGCAGACAATATTTCAGGTGTGGCCTCACCATCTTATCAACTGGTCTTTCTGACAAGCTGGCCCCTGGTGAGCCCCAGGAGTTTACTGTTAGAGTATCAACTAGATTCTGCCTGGCTGCAATGTTGAGTAATTAATAAGCGCTAACCCTGTCAATCCGCAAAATAAACAGGGTTTGATTCAGCTCCCGGTGGGCTTGAGACAGTAGAGTTGGAATTTTCCTCTGCACCTAAACCAGTCAGAATTATAGAACGTAGAACATAGAACACTACAGCACAAACAGGCCCTTCGGCCCACAAGTTGCACCGATCATATCCATACCTACCAGGCCTATCTATAACTCTCAATCCCATTAAATCCCACGTACTCATCCAGAAGTCTCTTAAAAGACCCCAACGAGTTCGCCTCCACCACCACCGACGGCAGCCGATTCCACTCACTCACCACCCTCTGAATGAAAAACTTACCCCTAACATCTCCTCTGTTACCCCTGACAGCTCCTATCACATCAGATCGGTCAGAATCTCAGTGAGTGGTGGAGTTAACTCAAAGGGCTGAATGGCCTACAGTTGCTCCTAGATCTTATGGATGGCCTGTAAGATCCCGGTTGTTGTGGTTTGAGCACATTACCTGGATAGACGTGTTAGTGTAGGTGTGGAAGGAACTTTGTCCACCTTCTGTGCATCACTTTTGTGTGAGCCTCCATTGCAACCTTCAGACTGAGGCAACCTCTTCAGGGCTGAAGGGGCAGTCACCACTGTTGAGGAAAGGGAGGATTGACAAGTCGTCAGATGTGGGTCCGCTCAAGTTGTAAGCTGGAGCCTTGGCCTGAATGGAAGAGCTTGGTAAAATGTTTATTTATTTGTGTCACAAGTAGGCTTACCTTAAGACTGCAATGAAGTTACTGTCAAAATCCCCTAGTCGCCGCATCCTGGCGCCTGTTCTGGTACCCTGAATTTAGCTTGGCCAGTGCACCTAAGCAGCACGCCTTTCAGAGTTTGCACATTCTTCCCGTGTCTGCGTGGGTTTCCTCCAGGTGCTGCGGTTTCCTCTCACAGCCCAAAGATCTGCCCGGTAGGTAGGCTGGCCATGGTAAATTGCTGCTTAACGTCATGAGGTTTAACAGGGTAGATCCATGGGGTTACAAGGATAGGGCATGGGTGGGATTGTTAAAGATGCTGGCTTAATGGGCTGAATGGCCTCCCGTAGGAATTCTGTGAAACCGGAGGAAACCCATGCAGATACGGGGAGAATGTGCAAACTCCACACAGGCAGTGACCCAAGGGGGAATGGAACCCGGGTCTCTGGCACTGTGAGGTAGCAGTGCTAATCACTGCGCCATCGTGCGAGTGGATTCTTTTCTGAGCGAGACCAAAATTTTGAACTATACGTACCGTCAGTGCGAATGGCTGTCACATCCTGTCTTAAAGAGCGTTCTGCCTTGCTGCAAGACTTGGTGAAACAGATGATACGCGTCTTCCTGAGAGACTCGATCCTTCACGTGAAAATAGGGTGATGGCAGATGCCAACGAGTAATCAAAAGGCCCCAGTACGCTCCAAGCTAGATTGATAGCTTTTGGAAACTAATTGGAACTGAATGGTTCAGAAGGGAGGGAATTCCCAGGACGCAGAGGGCCTTGCGAGAGGCTAGAATGGAAAGGAATCCGACAGCGTGCCAACTAAAGCGGAACAGCCAAACATGTCAGTAAACACAGCTGGTGGGGGCTTCAGAAGCGTCTTGTGTCGTTCTGCTCCATCTCAAACCGACAGATAGATAGATAGGTACACATAGACTCTATTATTTACTCAGGCCTTATTAAGAGGGCAGAGAGAGCGTTGAACCTCGCTGGATGTGCGCTGCTCCCGTTTTCCTCAGTGGAACATTGGGCTGCGCAGTCGATCCAGAGGAATGGAATTGCTGCTGTCTCAGGGACTGACTAGACGGCACAGACTGAAGATGGCAACAAGAGCAGGCTCAGGGTCACAGCAATTAGGGCAGCGGCCTACCAGTTGCCATGGCAATGCGGTTGCAGTGTTTTTTTTTGATTTATTATTAAATGTTTCAAACTCCCTTATTCTGCGATTTAATGAGCACCATGCCCTTCTTCGGAGCTGGTTGGGTCTTTATTTGCGTGCTTGGATAACTGGTGTGATGTCAGTTGCCCGGTCACATTAATGTGAAGCTTCAACATTTTCTCTATTCTTTCATGGGATGTGAGCATCGCTGGCAAGGTCAGCACTTGTGTCGGTGCCCCTGGTTGTAGTTGCCTGGCCCAGGTGTAGCTTGCACTGTGGTGCAGGAGCTGCTCACCTTTCTCTCCCCACCCCCGCCCCCCACATCATTGTCCTTCCCACCCTGTCAATAACTCAGTCTCAGTCTGAAGGTTTTGGTTACAAGAGCCACTCAGTAGGAGCACAAACTCTAAGCTGATACGTCAGTATTGAGAGAACAGTGAACTATTCGGGGGGCCACTTTTTGGATGAGAAATTATGCAAAGGCCCTGGCTTATCCCACCTCCCTCCTAGAAGGGCAGAATTTGTTTTTTGTTATCCGTTCTTGGGAGGTGAACATCGCTTGCAAGGCCAAAATTTAATGCACGTCCCTAACTGCCCTTGAGAAGATGGTGATGATTTGCCAGATCTTCTTGAACTGCTGTGATCCGTGTGGTGATAGTAAGAGGCAGCGTAATCAAGGACCCCACTCACCCCAGACATTCTCTCTTCCACCTTCTTCCATCGGGAAAAAGACATAGAAGTCTGAGGTCACGTACCAACCGACTCAAGAACAGCTTCTTCCCTGCTTCTGTCAGACTTTTAAATGGACCTACCTCGCATTAAGTTGATCTTTCTGTACACCCGAGCTATGACTGTAACTCTATGGTTTGCAGTCTCTTCCCTGTGAACGATATGCTTTGTCTGTGTAGCGCGCAAGAAACAATACTGTTCGCTGTGTGTTAGTACGTATGACAATAATGAATCAAATCAAAACCAAATTAAAGTGCATAGGGTGGGAGTTCTGGACTTGAACCCAGCAAGGAACATAAGAAGATACAGGATAGGAGCAGGAGATCTAGATGCGACCCATTGAGCCTGCACTGCCCACAGTAGAATATGATCCTAGCTGATCTGAAGCTTCAACTCACTTTCTTACCAGCGACACATAATCCCTTCATTCCCCAAGAAGTCAAAAATTCTGTCAGTCTCAGGCTTTGTTATGTTCAAGGTTGGAACATCCACAACACTTTAGGATCGAGACTTCCAAAGATTGAGCAAAGAAATTTCTCCTAACCTCAGTTCTAGATCATTAGCTCCTTATCCTGAGACCGTACCCCCACATTCGAGATTCCCCAGCCACCTTTCCCTGGTGCTCACAACTGTGCCACCCAACCGTGCTCTGATTCTTCGCAAAATTGGGGTGGCACAGTGGCATACTGGTTAGCACTGCTGCCTCACAGCACCATGGACTTGGGTTCAATCCCCAGCTTGGGTCACTGTCTGTGTGGAGTCTGCATGTTCTCCCTGTGTCTGCATGGGTTTCGTCCCGGTGCTCCTGTTTCCTCCCACAGTCCAAAAGACGTGCTGGTTAGGTGCATTGGCCATGCTAAATTCTCCCTCAGTGTATCCGAACAGGCGATGGCGACTAGGGGATTTTCACAGTAACTTCATTGCGGTGTTAACGTAAGCCTACTTGTGACTGTAATAAATAAACTTTAAACAAACCTTAATCTTTAAAACCTCTTCTTTTAATCAAATAGTATCCTTGACTTACTTAGTAAGTCTTAGATTGATCTTTCTCACTGGGTGTTTTTTTTCCAATGGAATGTAATGTTGTTGGACATTTAGAATTTTTTTTTAAATGTTTCCCTCTGTTTACCATCAGAGCTTTTGTCTATTTACCCAATTAACTAGAGCTTGCTCTTCCCTCGTGGTGTGGCTTCGCTTTAAATCGAAGATTTTTTTGTGATTGAACGCTGTTCTGGTTTCAAGTCAGGATGATGTGTGGAGGCAAACTTGCAGCTGATGGTGTTTCACTGAATCTGCTGCCCTTGTCCGACGAGATGCGAAAGCCTATAGCTTTGGACAGTGAAGAAACCTTGGTGAGTTGCTGCGGTGCACCTTGCTGATGGGGCACGCAGCCTCCGTTGGTGGAAGGAGTGAATGCTGAGGGTAGTGGATGCATCGTGTTCCAAGGGGGCTGCCTTTTCCTGGATGGTGTTGAGCTTCTTGAGTGTCTTTGGAGCGGCACCCATCCAGGCAAGTGGCGAGTGTTCCATCACACTCCTGAATTGTGCCTTGTCGATAGTGGGCAGGCTGTTGGGAGTCAGGAGGTGAGTTACTCGTTGCGGGATTCCCAGGCACAGGGTGGGGATTTTCCGGCGGCACTGGCCCCAGGTCGGAAAATCCCGCCGGAAAATTCAACAGAATTTTGCATGGTCCTCCTCACTATGATTCCGGTGGTGGGTGGGATGGTAAAATTCCACCCACAGTATCCCTATGGCTAGTCCAGTCCTGTTCCTGATCAGTGGTAACCCTCCCCTCCTTGGGTGTCTTGTTATTGAGGGATTCAGGGATGTCTTTGAATATCAATGTCTTTGAATATCAATTCACTTATCGGCAGAAGCCTGGGTCTTGTCCAGGCTTTTGCTACATATGGGATTGGACTGTGTCAGAATTGGAGGGGTCGTAAATGGTACTGAATACTGTGTAATCAGCAACAAACCCTACTTCTGGTGGTGGGAATCCGGAATGCACTGCCTGGGAAGGTAGTGGAAGCTGGGAAACTTTACAGCCCTTGAAATGTATTTAGATGAGCACTTGAAATATCACAACTTTCAAGGATATGGGACAAGTGCTGGAAAGTGGGGTTAGTGCAACTTTGGTGGTGGTTATTGTCAGAGCAGACGCGATGGGCTGAAGGGCCTTTTCTGCACTGTACAATTCTATGGCTCCTGCTGTTCTGGTGGAGGGAAGCAGATGAAGGTGGTTGGGCCTAGGTTGACTTTGCCTCATCAAGTACTTGCAGAGATGCACAGAAAGGGTTTCACGGCACTATGTTTCAAAGAGGAATGGGGAGTTCCTCCAAGCATCCTGGTCAATATTTATCTGTTAACTGACCATCACTACAATAGATTAACTGGCTGCTGCTTGTGGAGTTTTGCTGTTCACATATTGGTTCCCTAGTTACAGTGACTACACTTCCGGCAAGGTGGCGCAGTGGTTAGCAGTGCTGTCTCACAGCGCCAGAGGCCCAGGTTCAATTCTGGCCTCGGGTCACTGTCTGTGTGAAGTCTGCACGCTCTCCCCGTGCCTGTATGGGTTTCCTCCGGGTGCTCCGGTTTCCTCCCGCAGTCCAAAGATGTGCAGGTTAGGTTGATTGGCCATGCCAAATTGATGCTTAGTGTGGGATTTTCTGGCCTTGGTCTTGGGCAGGATTTTCCGAGGTCAACGGAAAATCCATGGTCCATCACGCGCCCATCCAATTCCGGTAGTGGGCAGGACGGTACAATTCCGGCCTGGGTATTAGTAAGGTAACTACAGGAATAGGGCCTGGCTGGGATTCAGTGGGCCAAATGGCCTCTAATTGGCACTATAGGAGTTCTATGGTTCATTAGCTGGATATTCTGAGATTGTGAAAGGTGCTATATAAATTCAAACCCTTTCCTTCCCCCTGAGTCAGTCTGGAATGCAATAATCATGCCTGCAGCCTGATCCCAGTGCCTGTTGTTAGAGGTGTTGAGCTGTTTCTTTGCTGAATAGGATTAAGAAGCAGAAATCACTGAGATGCTCATAACACAACAGATATCCTTGTTGGCATGTGTGTAATGACTGAATGTTCCACACTGATGACTGCTGCTTCTGCTAAAACCATCAAAGGCACCGGTTTCACTGTGTGAGCCACATCCCTGCTTCAATATTAAGGCTATGTGACCCACAATGATTATCGACTGAGTCTTCTACATTGCCCTGACAGCGAAATTGGTAAAAAAAAATATACTTTTTTTTAAAAATGCCTCATTGAACAAGATAAATTTGGTTTTGTTTTCAGCTCGCTTGATGTCTTGTTCATGACTGTGATGTGCTCAATGATGCAGTTGGATAGTGATAGTCACAAGCAGAGAGCCCCCTATCTGAGCAATACAATGTGAAGCTACCCAGCCCCCTGTCTGAGCAGTGCAGTGTTAAACTATCCCCTACAGCACCCTTAATCATAGTGAGTTGCCTCTTGGGGAAGTCCAGTGACCTCAGCGAGGCTCACAAGGTGGGGTCATTGGAGTATGAGCTCCCCGATTGACATAATGGTTGTCTGACTTGAGTGAGTGTCTGCTGTGTACATAAAGTGGAGTCTTTTTAAGAGGTCTATTGGCACTCCGGATTCTGACTTGAAGCACTGTTAGGAGTGGAGATAACCTTGTGGTCTTGATCAACTGGGCCAGGTGGGCCGAGGAATGACCGATAGAGATAATTCAGATAAATGTGAGGCGCTGCGTTTTGGTAAGACAAATCAGGGCAGGGCTTAACACAGTAAATAGAAGAGCCCTGGGGAGTTGAACAGAGAAATGTAGAGGTGCAGGTACATAGTTCCTTGAAAGTGGCATCACAGGGGAAACAGGATGGTGAAGAAGACGTTTGGTACACTTGCCTTCATTGGTCGGAGCATTGAGTACAAGAGTTGGGACATTATGTTACAACTGTGCAAGACATTGCTCAGGCCACATTTGGAGTAGTGTGTACAATTCTGGTCACCGCACTGTAGGAAGGATGTTATTAAACTGAAAAGAGTGCAAAACAGATCGACAGGGATGTTACTGGGGCTGGAAGGTTTGAATAATAAAGAGAGGCTGGATGGGCTGGGATTTTTTTTTCCCAGGAGGTTGATGGATGACCTTATAGAGGGTTATAAAATCACGAGGGTATAAAGCATTTGAGTATAGCGATAGGGATATTTTGCTGCAATTGTATAGGGCATTGGTGAGGCCATGCCCAGAGCTGTGTGCAGTTTTGGTGTCCTTATCTGAGGAAGGGTATCTTTGCTATAGAGGGCATGCAGTGAAGGTTTACCAGGCTGATTCCTGGGATTCCAGGTCTGTCATATCAGGAGAGATTAAGTCAGTTCGGAATATATTCACTGGAGTTTAGAAGAGTGAGAGTGGGTCTCATTGAAACTTATAAAATAATAACAGGCTTAGACACAGTAGGTTCAGAAAGAGTGTCTCTAATGGTGAGGAAGTCTGTAGAATTCTCTTCTCTGGAGTGCAGTGGAGGCTAGGTCATTGAGTTTATTGAAGGCCAAGCTTTTAATAGGTGTGGGGGAACAGGAAAGTGGAGCTGCAGCCACAGCCAGATCAAGTATGACCTTAATGCATGAGGAGCAGGCTCAAAGGGCTGAACGGCCTACTCCTGCTCCTGCATCGAATGTTCCACTGGAAGCAAACTCAATAGTAGCCTTCAAAGAGGAATTGGATAAATGTTTGAAATGGGAGAAATTGGATGTTCAAGGCGATTTCTTAGCCTCCTCAGAAGATCTGGTATGTCAGCTACAACTGTCACCAACTTTTACAGATGCACCATAGAAAGTATCCTTTCTGGTTGTATCACAGCTTGGTATGGGCTCCTGCTCTGCCCAAGACCGCAAGGAACTACAAAAGGTTGTGAATGGAGCCCAATCCATTGTGAAAACCTGTCTCCCATCCATTGGCTCTGCCTACACTTCCTGTTGCCTCAGCAAAGTAGCGAGCATAATTAAGGGCCCCATGCACCCCGGACATTCTCTCTTCCACCTCCTTCCATCAGGAAAAGAATACTAAAATCTGAGGCCACGTACCAACGGATGCAAGAACAGCCTCGTCCCTCTGCCATCAGATTTTTGAATGGACCAATCTTGCATTAAGTTGATCTTTCTCTACACCCTAGCTATGACTGTGATATTACTTTTTGCATCTCTCCTTTCCTTCTCTGTGATCGGTATGCTTTGTCTGTATTGCATGTAAAAAAAACAATACTTTTCACTGTATGTTAATGCATGTGACAATAATAAATCAAATCAAATCAAATTAACCTAACTCCTTCATAAGAAGTGTCAGTTGGTCCCTTACCTGGCACAGAAGAGTCACTGATCAGGTAGGGGATGAGACTAGTTCATTGCACTGGCGCCTGTGATGGTGGTTTATCTAAACCAGGGTAGCGTAAAGGATCAGGATAGCCACTGAGTTTAAACCAAGGCTTTACCTGATGCACTTTCTCAAAGCCATCTTTGCCTTTAGGCTCAGATGAAGCATTATAACAAGTCCAGGATGGGGCGTAATGCCTCTCCTGTCAGCTTGGATCTTGTTAGATGGAGCTCAAGATGGGATGCAATGTTTTGTCTTGTTAGCTTGGATATGGTTTGTCCCTCATGTGGGGGCCAGGATTGGACTTAATCTGAATTGGCTCTTTTGATTAGAATTAAAGTACCATAAGGTACCAAAAAAAAACATCGACTTGTCTCAACATTTTGGGCGGCACAGTGGCACGGTAGTTGGCACTGCTGCCTCTCAGCACCAGGGACCTGGGTTCGATCCCCAGCTTGGGTCATTGTGCAGGGTCTGCATGTTCTCTCTGTGTCTGCGTGGGTTTCCCCCAGATGCTCCAGTTTCCTCTATGACGTGCAGGTTAGGTGCATTTGCCATGCGAAATTCTCCATCAGTGTACCCGAACAGGTACCAGACTGTGGTGACTCGGGGATTTTCACAGCAAATTCATTGCAATGTTAATATAAGCCTACTTGTGCCACTAATAAATAAACTTTAAAAACACCAAAGGTTGGGCTGCAGTTACTCAGTCGGACCACAGGCAGAGACTGTGGAAAAACAGATCTCTGACGGTGTATTCTACCAGAAGCCCCTGTGAGTACCTCCAGTCAATGTTAATGGTATGTTAATTTCATATCATGATACACAGATGAAGGACATTGTTTAATTAAGTACTTAGCGCACTTATAAAGAGAGACTCTTTAATTTAATTTATAATTTTTCGGAAAAAAATGTATCTGTTTTAATAGTGTCCCTTTAAAGAGCTGTCAGTTTGTTTCCTTGGTTTATTTGCTAATTAGCCCATTTTGTTTGACTGAGATAGCCACAGGAGAGACTGCTGGGACAGTTGGGTTGGTGGGCAGAAAGCAGGCTTTTATAACGCTGCATTCTGCAAATAAACCTATTACCAAGCAAAGTGTCAGTGCCTGGTTTCATACTTCAACTGCTTGGGATCAATATAACATTTGAGGTGGTATTTAAAAAGCAAAACAATATGACGGAAGAAAAATAGACCCAAAGAAATGGAATAGTGCATCGCTTCCAACTGTTTACCAATACGACCCCAGTTTAACATTTGAAAATTAACACAACCAGACAAAGCAAAATGGCAGCATTCAGTTTATAATTGAAGTTCACATTGTATAGATCAACATACAAAATTGATGCCTTAAAGGGTGTTATTATTTCCTATACCTATGAATGCTTGATTCAAGCTCTCCATAGTCCCTCGTGACAGAAGGCTCGACAAGACTCCCACTGCTTCCTGACTCAGTGCATGACCCCTGTTGCACATTCCCCCCTATAAGGATGGTAGTCACGCAACTTCCCTGCTGCATATTGCCCCCTATATAGATGACAACCTTTAACTCGGGCAATTCCACCCATTTGGGGACCTGGGTTCAAATCCCGCCACAGCAGATGGTGGAATTTAGAATCCCTACAGTGCAGAAGGAGGCCATTTGGCTCACTGTGTCTGCTCCAACCACAATCCCACTCAAGCCCTATCCCCATAACCTCATGCATTTACCCTAGCTTGTCCCCCTGGTACGAAGGGACAATTTGCATGGCCAGTCCACCGAACCCACACATCTTTAGACTATGGGAGGAAACAGGAGCACCCGGAGGAGACCCATGCAGACACAGGGAGAATGTGAAAAATTCACATACCTGTAACCCAAGCCAGGAATTGATCCTGGGTCCCTGGTGCTGAGAGTTAGCAGTGCTAACCATCATGCCTCTGTGCCACCCTTAATTGAGCTCAGTAAAAAATTCTGGAATTCAGAATCTACTGATGACCATGAAACCATTGTTGATTGTCAGAAAAAAACCATCTGGGTTTGCTAATATCCTTTAGGGAAGGAAATCCGCTGTCCTTACCTGGTCTGGCCTACCTGTGACACCAGAGCCACAGCAATGTGGTTGACTTTCAACTGCCCTCTGAAATGGCCTAGCAAGACACTCAGGTCAAGGGCGACTAGGGATGGGCAATAAATGTTGGTCCAGCCACCGATGCCTGTGTTCCATGAATGAATGAAATAAAATTAGAGGAGCACAGATTAATGTTCGTGTCTTGGAGGGAAGTTAGGCACGGAGAGATTGGAATAAGCAGATGGGTGGAGGGGTGAACGGTGATCAGGATTAGTGCAAAGAAGGACATCGACAGCAGAATTTAGGAATACTTCAGGTTTATAGAGGGTGGACGCTGAGGTTGGCCAGGAGTGCATTGGAATAGTTGAGCCTGGAAGTAATGAAATCTACATAGATGTAGATTTCAGTGTCAAAAGCAGAGAAACAGTGTGGCAGTGCTAGCAAGGTGGATGTAGATGGTCTTACTGATTGCAGACATCATTTGAGAAAGGGATAAAAGGAGGGACAATGCGGAGAATTATAGGAATGAAAGAGTCCCCCCAGGGTGAGTAAGTACCTAGGTGGCAACATGAAAAACCAGCAGCGTCTGAAGACCTGGGAGCTAATTGGAACAGGTCAATGTCAAGGCTGAAATGGGCTCCCTACCCCGTTACAAACATGCTCCCCACCCCCATCCCCAGGCACAGCTCCTTGCCCCCTCCACGCTAAGCGCGAGGAGAAACGGGAGTTTTAATCAGTCTTTTGAAATTGTTACAAGTCCACTCTGAAGGCTACAAAGTGCCGAGTCGGAGGATGAGGTGCTGTTCTGTTGAGCTTGCGGCGGGGGGGGGTGTTCATTGGAACAGTGCAGCAGACCAAGGACAAGTGAGGTCAGAGTGGGAGCAAGGCTGAGAATTGAAATGACAAGTGGCAGGGAACTCAGGGTTACACCGGTGAGCAGAGGAGTTCTACAAAGCAGTCATCTAATCTGCCTTTGACCTTTCTGCTGCACCTTGGGCATTGAGTATTGTCAACTTTGTTGGTGGAAGTACGTGTAAATTACACGCGCCTGTGCACTAATGCTGTATGTGCCTTTCTTTCGAGGCTTTTATCTCAGGGGAAAAGAGCTGGAAATGCTGTATTTCTTTTCAGATTTCCAACAGTATTTTTTTTCTGTTGCTCCTTTGTCACTGAGCCTGGACCACTTCCTCTACCATGTCAGGAGAAGCTTTTTCTTATCTCCACTTCTCCCTTATTTCCTGAATGCAAATCCCACAAAGTATCCCATTTTGTTGAATTTACAGCTTGCTCCCGATGGACTTGGAGCTCATGATCTCATAACATGTGTGCTTCTACCTTCAAGCTCGCAATTCCAGTGCATAAATCTCTTGTCATCTCACTTACCTCAATCTTACCTTTTTAAAGCTTTATTTATTAGTGTCATAAGTAGGCTTGCATTAACACTTCAATGAAGCTACTGTGAAAATCCCTTAGTCGCCACACTCCGGCACCTGTTCAGGTACACTGAGGGAGAATTTAACCTGGCCAATGCAGCTAACCAGCGCATCTTTCAGATTGTGGGAGGAAACCAGAGCACGCAGGGAAACCCACGCAGACTCCACACAGACAGTCATCCAAGCTGGAATTGAACCTGGGTCCCTGAGTGTTATGAGGCAGCAGTGCTAACCACTGTGCCACCGTGCTGCCCAACTGAACATTTTGAGTTTTTAAAGGCTTGAGTCAAATCACATCTCAGCCTCCCATTCTCCAGACAAAGTAACGTTTATACAGTGAGCACCTTAATCTACTAATACCCTTCCCTTCCTGAAATAACACATCAAATTCGATGTATGTGTATAAATGTTATTCAGTAAGAGACGCCACATGCTACAATTAGAAGTAATTTGCCATTTTACCCTTTTATTTTATTTGTCTTGGGGATGCACTTGGAGTACAATTCTGGTCACCCTGCTATAGGAAAGATGTTATTAAACTGGAAAAGGTGCAAAAACGATTTACCAGAATGTTTCCAGGACTGGAAGGTTTGAATTGTAAGGAGAGGCTGGACAGGCTGGGACTTTTTCCCCTGGAGCGTAGGAGGATGAGGGGTGACCTTATAGAGGTCTATAAGACCATGAGGGGTTTAGGTAAGGTGAATAGCCTTAGGTAAGGTCTTTTCCACAGGTAAGGGAGTCCAAAATGAGAGGGCAGAAGTTTAAATTGAGGGGGGAAAGATTTAAAAGGGACCTGAGGGGCAACTTTTTCACAGAGAGGGCGCTGTGTGTATGGAATGAGTTTCCAGAGGAGGTAGAGGCGGGTACAGGTGCAACATTTAAAAGATGTTTGGACGGGTGCGTGGATAGGAAAGGTTTAGAGAGATATGGGCCAAATGCAGGCAAATGGAATTCTGTTAAGGAAACCTGGTGGACATGGACGAGTTGGGCCGAAGGGCCTGTTTTGATGCACTATGACTCTATGTGGATGTCATTGGAAAGGCTGCCACCAATATTCAATCTTAAATGATGTGTGAAGGTGGTGGTGAGCTGCCTCCTGTGTGATACAATCAAAAGGCTGGCTTGGTCATTTCAGGGAGAGGTTCAGAACCCAACCATATTGGTATGAGACTGGAGTCGTGCTGGTCAGACTGGGCACTGGCGGCAGATTTCCTTCCCTCAAGGTCAGTAGGGAACCAGTTGTGTTTTTTAAAAAAAAATCTGTATTTACAACCTCCCGACATTCCCCCCAGTGCTCCTGTTTTATTGTAACCCACTTTTTATTACCAGTTATTTGAACTGAATTAAATTCCCCAAATTGCAGTGTGTTATTCGCTTGCAGTCGGCAAAGTGCAACCAACAGGCGTATTTATAATGACCCATTAATCCTGCTTTTGCTTCAAGGAGAAGCGTTAATCACGAGAATTGCCCTGTTCTTTGGATTGTGCCAGGGGTTCTTCTACATACACCTAAACAACTCGGCATCTGAGACGGCAGCACCTCCGTCAGCACTCTGTTGAACTGTCAGCTGAGATTACGCGCTTGGTTCCACCGAAGCCACATCTTCCTGGTTCCAAGTGAAAATACTATCAGCTGAGTGAGAAACTGCATTATCCTTTGATGCCCCTTTTAGCTGTATTTTTGTTTTGGAGACTGTTTTGTCCTGGGGATGCACTTGGAGTACTGCGTACAATTCTGCTGGCCCTGCTACAGGAAGGATGCTATTAAACTGGAAAGGGTGCAAAAACGATATCACCAGGACTGGAAGGTTTGAATTATAAGGAGAGGCTGAATAGGCTGGGAGTTTTTTTTTCCCTGGAGCGTAGGAGGATGAAGGATGACCTGATAGAGGTCTATAAGACCATGAGGGGCTTAGATAAGGTGAATAAGCAAGGTCTTTTCCACAGGGTAGGGGAGTCCAAAACTAGTAGGTGTAGGTTTAAATTGAGAGGGGAAAGGTTTAAAAGGGACCTGAGGGGCAACTTTTTCACACAGAGGGTGGTGTGTGTGTGTGGAATGAGCTGCCAGAGGAGGTGGTAGAGGCAGGTACAGATGCAACACTTAAAAGACATTTGGATGGATACATGGATGGGAAAGGTTTCGGGGGATATGGGCCAAATGCGGGCAAATGGGATTCAGTTGAGGCAACCTGGTGGACGTGGATGAGTTGTTTTGCGACTTTTCCTGTTTCTGAATTGGTTCCTTTGTGTAGACTTCAGGTTTAGTTAACAAAGGATGATCGTGTGCATTAAAAGTAAATGCCACATGTGTGCCCTCCAATGTCGCAAATGCTTTTCACGTATCGAGAGAACGTACCAATGCAGTGCCACCAGCGCCAAAGCAAAACATTGCTGAAGTCTGAAAACCGAAAATGCTGGAAGAACTCAGGGAACTCGAGAAGGGTAAAGGCAGCACCACCACCTTCAAGCCCCCCTCTGAGCCACACCCCATCCTGATTTCAGACAATGGCCGTAATTCACACCCTACTGCCACTGCTAGCAAGAGTGGAGAATTTAGCATTCAGCCCAATCTCTGTTTACTGCAGTTGGATTGGGGAATCCCAGTGAGTGAGATCGGAGAACCTGATCCTATATATCTCCGTTCCTTCACTGTGACTGGGTCAAAATCTTGGTATAAACTCCCTAATAAGAGCCCTGTGGGTGTACCTACACTGCACAGACTGCTGTGATTCACACTGTTGACTATGAAACTGACTCATAGCTAGGTTTTATAATTATACTACCATCTTCTTGAGAATGGGCACTGATTGCTGACCTTTCCAGTGATGCCTACATCTTATCAATGAATAAAATTACCAGGGAGGGAACGTGGGATGAGAGGAGGGGTGGGACTATAAAATGCAGCGAGCCGTCCTGGAGTCTGTTGACCTTGGCAGGACGGTGAAGCCTCATTGGTGTAAAATCCCATCCCGTGAAGCACTGCTCAGCCAAAAGGTGGTGACTGCCATAATAGATCTGCAGCTTCCTGCTGGATTCTGTGCTCTAGCCTCTGGAGTGAGACTTGAACCCACAGCCCCTGGTTGGCAAGAGTGCTGGCCCACTGAGGCCCAGCTGAAACCTGAAAAGACAGGGGGCCCGTCCATCCAGTAACGTAGACCAATTTGCCAAGTTTTTTTTCATTCATTCGTGGGACATGGACATTGCTGGTTGGGCCAGCACTTATTGCTCATCCCTAGTTGCCCTTGGAGGGCAGTTGAGAGTCAACCACATTGCTGTGGCGCTGGAGTCACGTGTAGGCCAGACTGGGTAAGGATGGCAGATTTCCTTCCCTCGGGGACATGAGTGAATCAGATGGGTTTTTTCCATCAATCGATTCATGGGTCATCGGTAGATTCTTAATTCTTTTTTACTGAATTCATATTCCACCATCTGGGGTGGTGGGATTCGAACTCGGGTCCCCCACAACATTAGCTGGGTTTCTGGATTAATACTCTAGCGGTAATACCACTCAGCCATCGCCTGCCCATGTATTAACGGCTGGCATGCAGACCACCTCACCCGCGCACTGTGGAGCCAGTGAGACGATAAGCAATGTTTATGAAGATTGCTTTCATTTTCAGGGTTGCCAGTAGCAACTGTTTTGTGAACAGAAGCAACTGTGTGAAGTAAATGGGTATCTTAGCAGTTGCTGCTGTTGATGAAAGCCCCCACCCTAGCCCCCCCCCATAGCTCCTGAGTACGACGCTGTGAAAAGCTTTCTAAAAAAAGGTAGTGGGACATGCATCACATTTTAATCACTAAAATATTGAACCTATTTACAGGCTGCTGATATAGTCCTCCTAACCTTCTATTCTTCATTACCACCTTGATAGGAATTCTGAGTTAGACTCGGGTAATTTGCAAGGGAAATTGAGATCTTGTGTTTTTTATAAAAAAGCACAATAAACACATGTAAATATTTATGTTTATGTAATATCTGCATTGGCAGCACTTCTGTCTTCATGGAGGCAATTATGATAATTTTTATTGTTTTTGGTATCTACCTGGGGTTTAACCAACCTGCCAGGTTGAGTTGTCGAAATATCCGAGTTCCCGTCAGTTGATGTGTAAGTCATAGGGCAGGATTTTACTTCCACGCCTGTCTCAAAACCTTCAACTCCCATCCGAGGTCACCGGACCTTCCCATTGTCCGGCCCTCCCCCGCCCGCTCCAACTCTCGTGGTGGGCAAGGCAATAAAATTCCGGCCACCGTGGAATCCCTACAGTGCAGAAGGGGAGATTCGGCCCATCAGATTTGCACCAATCTCTGGCAGAGCACCTTTACGCACGCCCTCTTTTCCTCTCCCAACCTCCCCTAACCCCACACATTTCCCATGGTTAATCCATCTAACTGAGTCATCTTTGGACATTAAGGGGCAATTTAACATGGCCAATTCCCCCTAAACTACACATTTTTGGACACTAAGGGGTAACTTAATATGGCCAATTCATTTAAACTACACATCTTTGGACACTAAGGGGGTAACTTAATATGGCCAATCCACCTAAACTACACATCTTTGGACACTAGGGGGTAACTTGGCACGACCAATCCACCTAACTTGCCCACCTTTGGACTCTGGAAGGAAACCCATGCAGGCACGGGGAGAACGTGCAGACTCTGCACGTACAATGACCCAAGCTGGGAATTGAACCTGGTCCCTGGCGCTGCGAAGTAGCGGTGCTAACTGTAATGCCGCTACACCG
The DNA here is from genome assembly GCF_965287045.1 of Carcharhinus amblyrhynchos. NCBI lineage: Eukaryota > Metazoa > Chordata > Chondrichthyes > Carcharhiniformes > Carcharhinidae > Carcharhinus > Carcharhinus amblyrhynchos. Next base: position 7,543,067 of record NC_137332.1, on the reverse strand, counting down.
ATGGGATGGGAAAATCCTGCGGCATGAACGGTGGTAGGATTCCGGCTTAAGTTTGATAAAACGCAGTTTTAAAAAAAACAAGAATCTCATGGCAGCTTATCTGTGTGATGATGTGAAAGGATGATCACCGCAGGGAGTTTGAATGAGCTATGTCTTGTGCCTTGATTTAAACAGCAAACGTCAGATAGTGTCTCAGTGATGCAAGATTTGTGGTATTGAACCATCAAAGAACGTGTTGTGATTGTAGGTTACTTTACATTGTTCAGATCCTTTGCAAGCATGTAAACACTGATTGCTGCAACATGCCCAACTATGATTTAGATTTGTCAATAACAAGGATTTGATAATCTGCCAAAGGCCTTGCACTGTCTGAGACAGCACTTTTTCTCTTCCTGGCCAGAGTGTTCTGTGCTTTTCAGTAGGTTGTTGTTTAAATAAAGCGTTCGGAGCACTATTGGTGAACAGGCACATTTCAATTTTGCAGCAATCTTCAGGGCCAGCACTTCTGTCTACGCAGTGTCAGCCCCGAGCACTCCCAGCTCAGGGGAAAGAATAGGTTAAGTCCAGTTTACAGTTTTTAGCGTTGTCACGTCAAGTACTCCCAGGTCAGTTTCATGGTTTGGCTGCAGAGTAAAGGTCCCTTTGCCCTCTCACATCAAGCATTCCCAAGTCGACGTAGACTTTGTAATGGGAACTTTACTCTCGATCCAACCCATGTTGTTCCCTGACCTCAGAGCCCTGGATGTGACAGTTCACAGCAGAAAACTTTGTGCCGGTTAGCCTAACATCTGTCACAGGGAAAATGTTCGAAGCCATCATTCAAAATGTTATAGCAGGGCACTTAGCAAAATTCCAGGTAATCAGGCAGAGTCAACATGGTTTTGAGAAAGGGGAAATCATGTTTAATCAATTTATTGGAGTTCTTCGATGCTGTAGTGATAAAGATGGATGGACGGTACTTAGATTTCTAGGAGGCATTTAGTAAGGCGCAGCATCAAAGCCTATTGCGTTAACCAACAGGGCATGATGTAAGGCATAATGTATTGGCATGGATTGAAGATTAATTAGCTTTCAGGAAACAGAATAGGCATAAATAGGTACTTCTTCTGGTTGGCAGGGTGTGCAGAGTGACGTGCCACAGGGATCTGGGCGCCAACTTTGCAATTTATATCAATGACTTTGATGAAGTGACTGAAAGAATGGTTGCTAAATTTGCTGACGACACAAGGATAGGTAGGAATCTAAATTGCGAAGAGGGTGTAAGGAGGTTACGCGGGGCTATAGATTGGTTAAGCGAGTGGGCAAAAGTCTGGCAAATGGATTATAATGTGGGAAAATGGTCCATTCTGGCATTAAAAAAAAGCTTATTATATAAATGGTGAGAAATTGCAAACTCTGAGGCACAGAGGGAACTATGCTCAGACATCATTAAGGGAGAGGTGCCCAGTAAATTTTCTTTCTACTGTAGATTGGAAACTCCCTCTACGCCACTCCAAAGCACTGAATTGGCTCTAAAATAGAGATTACACTTCTCATTTTGTTTTTCAAACAAGATCTGTATCTGTTGCCGCGCTGTTGATGACTTTCGGGTCGTTTTGTGGCTTTTTGGCCAACTTTTAAAGAGGAAATTGGAACCATGAAGCGACCCAAAGATCGTAAGCAACGCAGCAACATAAGAACATAAGAAATAGGAGCAGGAGTAGGCCATCTAGCCCCTCGAGCCTGCCCCACCATTCAATAAGATCATGGCTGATCTGAAGTGGCTCAGTTCCACTTTCCCGCTTTCTCCCCATAACACAGCAACTCAGTGAAGGTGACACAAGAGACCAGCTTTAAACAAAATTGGAGCTCTCAGCCTGAGAGATCTGCAGCTCGAACACTGGCTGGGGCGATGAGGTGGTGGAGAGCGGGACGGCAACGCTGTTTAGAGCCGCGATCTGGGTTCTAGTGTTCGGCTCCTTCTGCACCCCTGCCTCCCAGGCCCTGGTACTTGGCACCTCCTGTACCCCTATCCACTTACCAGCAACCCAGTCCACACCGTCCCCCCACCGCCACCTCCCACACACACCCCCACCCCCTGCCACCTACCCCCATCCCCCCCCACCTCTCAAGCCCTGGTGGGACAGCAGATGGAGGATGTGGTCAGGAAGGCGTATGGTGTGCTGGCATTCATTAATCGAGGGATTGAGTTTAGGAGTTGGGAGATAATGCTGCAGCTTTATAAGACCCTGGTCAGACCCCACTTGGAGTACTGTGCGCAGTTCTGGTCGCCTCACTACAAGAAGGATGTGGAAGCTATTGAGAGGGTGCAGAGGAGATTTACAAGGATGTTGCCTGGATTGGGAGGCATGCCTTATGAGGATAGGTTGAGGGAGCTAGGTCTCTACTCCCTGGAGAGACGAAGGATGAGAGGCGACCTGATAGAGGTTTATAAGATGTTGAGAGGTATAGATAGGGTGGATTCTCGGAGGCTATTTCCCAGCGCTGAAATGGTCACTACGAGAGGACACAGGTTTAAGGTGCTGGGGAGCAGGTACAGAGGAGATGTCAGGTGTAAGTTTTTCACTCAGAGGGTGGTGAGTGAGTGGAATCGGCTGCCTTTGGTGGTGGTGGAGGCGAACTCACTGGGGTCTTTTAAAAGACTTCTGGATGAGTATATGGGATCTAATGGGATTGGAAGCTACAGATAGTTCTATGGCTTGGTAGGTATAGATGTGATCAGCGCAACTTGTGGGCTGAAGGGCCTGCTTGTGCTGTAGTGTTCTATGTTCTATCCATTCACCTGACGAAGAGGCTGTCCCCTCGAAAGCTAGTGAGAATATTATCAAATAAATAGGTTGGACTAAAACCTGGTGTTGTCAGACTTTTTACTATGTAGAGGACACAGGTTTAAGGTGCTGGGGAGCAGGTACAGAGGAGATGTCAGGGTAAGTTTTTCACTCAGAGGGTGGTGAGTGAGTGGAATCGGCTGCCGTCGGTGGTGGTAGAGGCGAACTCGCTGGGGTCTTTTAAGAGACTTCTGGATGAGTACGTGGGATTTAACGGGATTGAGAGTTATAGATAGGCCTGGTAGGTATGGATATGATCGGCGCAACTTGTGGGCCGAAGGGCCTGTTACTGCTGTAGTGCTCTATGTTCTACGTTCTAAATTTAAAAGAAATTTTGAAAGGGAATTAGGTAACGGACAAATCTGCACGGTAACGGGAAAGATGCAAGAGGGGAGGAGCTAACCTGTGAGCTATTTCAAAGACCTGATATCAGGCCTCCGATGGGCTGAAAGGCCTCTCGTGCTGTTTAATTCTCAATGGAAAGCCGAAAAGCACCCTTTCCGCGTCGAGGCCCCCACCCCCCCCCCACCGCGATCTGAGTGAGTGTTTGTCAGCGGAGCAGAGAGAAGCATGTCACAGCCCAGGGCGGAAACACAGTTCCAATTCCAGCACGCGCGCCACTATCAACCGAAAGATTTTTGCCCAAGGTTTCTGGTAAAGAGCAAGGACAATGCATCAAAATCGTAACATCAATATCAGAAGGTTAAACCCTCTCCAACGGCAGGCAATATGTTTTAGATTGTGCAGATACGGGGACCTGCAGTTTGTAATAACCGTGCAGATCATGTCGGGTGTACAGAATGCAGCGTAAACCACACTTGCCTGTCCTTTGGCAGGGAGCAAAGAGGTTTGAATAAAAGGGGGAGGGCTGATTCCTCCTGAAGAAATGTTACAGCAGTCGCTGATCGTTTTACTGGCTTTGACAGTGTGCTGAGGCAGTGCAGGCCCAAGGAAGATAATCAGTTTTGCTGTGGGCGTGATGGGACTGATTGACTGCAGGCTGCCTCTCTCTGCCTTCTCCCCTGGTGGCAGCGGGGAAACTGTCCAGCAGACGCATTCCCTTTCCTTCCGCCTGCTCTTCCAGCGTGAAGACACGACTGACGCGCTTCCGAAACGTCAGAACAAACAGTGCTCCACTGGCCTCTGATGAGTTTCGGTGTGTCCCAGAAACAGGAAAGGTGTTATATAAATACCCGGGGCGGCATGCTGGCACAGTGGTTAGCACTGCTGCCTCACAGTGCCAGGGACTGTTCAAATCCGGCCTCAATCGCCGTCTTGTGTGGTGTGTACGCATTCTCCCCGTGTCTGTGTGGGTTTCCTCCGGGTGCTCCGGTTTCCTCCCACACTCCGGAGATGTGCGGGTTAGGTTGATTGGCCGTGCTAAATTGACCAGCAGGGTAAATGTGTGAGGTTATGGGTGGGATTGTGGTCGGTGCAGATTCGATGGGCTGAATGGCCTCCTTCTGCACTGAAGGAATTCTATGATTCTAAAACAGCAAGTCCACGTCCGGAGGAGTAACTCCAAGATTTGGCCAGTGCAAATTACCCAAGTTTGAAGTGAGAGAGTTTTGAATGAAGAAAGAAACTGAAGGTAGTGTTGCAAGGCAGGGCTCTCCCTCGCAACTGGGCATGGTTAAAGAGATGTCCTCTTGACCCTGGGAACCACTTTAGCGAGAGCGTTAGAAACTGCTGCTGGAACATAGAAGACAGGAGTAGGAGGAGGCCCTCCAAGCCTGCTCCACCATTCATCACGTTCATGGCTGATCGTCCAACTCAGGAGCTTAATCCTTCTTTCTCCCCATAACCTTTGATCCCATTCCCCCCAAGTGCTATATCCAGCCGCTTCTTGAATACATTCAGTGTTTTTGGCATCAACTACTTCCTGTGGTCATTTTGGGTGAAGAAATGTCTCCTCACCTCCGTCCTCAGTGGCCTACCCCGAATCCTCAGTCTGTGACCTCTGGTCACAATGGTCTACCCTGAATCATGATGTGAAAATACTAGCATTGGGCTGGGGTAAGCACAGTAAGGAGTCTCACAACACCAGGTTAAAGTCCAACAGGTTTATTTGGCAGCACTATCCTTCAGAGTCTCAGGCTCCTTCATCAGGTGAGTCTGAGACTCTGAAGGTTAGTGCTGCCAAATAAACCTGTTGGACCTTAACCTGATGTTGTGAGACTACCCTGAATCCTCAGGCTACGACCCCTGGTTCTGGATTCCCCAGTACTGGGAACATTCTCCCTACGTCTACCCTGTCTAGTCCTGTTAGACTTTTATAAGTCTCTGTGAGATCGTCCCTCATTCATCTGAACTCCAGTGAAAACAATCCTAACCTAGTCAATCTTTCCTCATACATCAATCCCGCCGTGCTCAGAATCAGTCTGGTAAACCTTCACTGCACTCCCTCAAGAGCAAGAACATCCTTCCTCCGAAAAGCAGACCAAAACTACACACTATATTCCAAATATAGCCTGTATAATTGCAACAACACATCCCTGCTCTTGTACTCGAAACCTCTCGCAATGAAGGCCAATGGGCCATTTGCCTTCTTTACCGCCCGCTGCACCTGCATGCTTACCTTCAGTGACTGGTGCACAAGGACACCCAGGTCCCTCTGCACACTCCCCTCTCCCAATTTACGGCCATTCAGTTAGTAATCTGCCTTCTTGTTTTTGCTTCCAAAGTGAACAAAATGCAGGTTCAAGGAGCTGAATGGCCGACTGCTCCTATTACTTATTACTCAGTGTCACAAGTAGGCTTACATTAACACTGCAATGAAGTTACTGTGAAAATCCCCTAGTCACCACACTCTGGCACCTGTTTGGGTACACTGAGGGAGAATTTAGCACGGCCAGTGCACCAAAACCAGCACGCTTTTTGGACTGTGGGAGGGAACCTGAGCACCCGGAGGAAACCCAGGCAGACACGGGGAGAAGATGCAGACTTTGCCCACATCTTGATATCTTGAGCCCTTGAATTTCTTCTTGAAATCACACCACGTTTAGGCCTCAACTTCCTTCTGGGATTGAGAATTCCACAGAGTAGCATCACAGGAGTATCAGCAAGTAAAGAAAAGCTCGGAATTTATAGTAGGACAAGTGACCAAAAGCTTGGCCAAATATTTAGGTTTGAAGGAGTGCCTTAAACAAAAAAATGGATTGGGAGCAGTGAAGAGGTTTAGAACGCTTTTAGGGTCTCCATCCTATGAGTCATATGATCAAGCAACCCCAAAGCCCCGGGGCAGGAAGGTAAAGCCCCTTCATGTCGCTGCACTCACATACAAAATAATTTAAAGGGGCGACACACTTGAATAAATGCCCCACGCATGCCAAAACAAAATTAGAGAGAATATCGGTCAACAGCCGAAGGTGAAAGCATGGCTGCTGATGGAGGAATGTGTAGTCTGACAGATGTAGAGCGTGGCACAGGAGGCTGGATTTGGGACATAACTTTCCCAGCTACTGTCTGCTTTAACTGAGTGAGCGAAGGAAACCATTTTGCAGGGTACTGCCCCTTGCTGTGACAAACTGACGTGCGAGAGACAGGCTATTTGGAAAGTGTCCTGTTGAAGTGACGCTCGGGGAGAATGTCATCCTGCGAGTGGTGATGAGGACAACACAACAGAGTGCAAGATGTCACTCCTTCAGAGAGCCTGCCTTTTGCCTTTCATGTTCAGGCTTATCTCATTATCAGCTGCATCTTCTGACAAAGAGCCAGCGTGTGAGTCAGAGCCCTCATCTGGGGCAGAGCCCCAGCCATCTCGAGTCTGAATCTGACATGGATTAATTCAGCCTCATGGAACCATCACCGGTCCGCCCATCATCTGCACCAGTTCTCGGAAGCAAAACTAAAGAGTAACAAAAAACACAGAAAACAAGCAACTATCATGTTGAACTCATTTTACCTCCTAGACGCCGCATGTAATTGGCAGGAAAAGCAGACTGGGAGCATACCAGCATATCAGACAGCAAGCCAGCATGCAAATCAAGACTTTCCCCATCTGAGACAGAGCTGGGGACTGATTTGAAGCAGAGTAACGTACCACTGAACGCTGGCAGCGTGTCACTGGTGAGGGACCTGCACCGTGATGCCATTGCCTCCAGCGCGCCAAGCACAAGAGATGGACAGATGTGCACTCTTGGCCTGCCTCACCAGTGAACCTGCAAACAACGGAAGGGCTGGCGCACAAGGCGATGGGCGGGCGCTGACAAGAGAGCCTTGTCAGAAGAGAGCCTCGCTGAGGTGTCCGAAATTGCCTCGTCCCCAAGGACATTCTGTCGAGACAGCCTTAAACTTACGCACCTCCACCTCTTCTTACCTTTACCACAGACGATGGCTGGTGTTGATGAACTGCTCCGTGCCCACATTATCCAATTTGGCTGGTACCTGTTTGTGAACCTTAAATAAATGAACATATGAGCAAGAATAGGGTCTCCTCAAGCCTGCTCCGCCATTCAGTAAGATTATGGCTGACCTGATTGTACCCTCAGCCCCACTTTCCTGTCTAAAATTCTTGATCTCCTTGTCAGTCAGGAATCGATCTAAGCCAGCCTTCTAAAATATTCAATAACCCTCTGGGGGAAGAGAACTCCAGACTGCTCATCCTCTGAGAAAATGTTGTTCCCCTCATTTCAATCTTACTGGGAGTTGGTGGGAGGTCAGGTGTTTCTCGCGCGTCGGTGAGCAGTAGATGGGCTGAAGGGTCTCTTCTGCACTGTATGATTCTATGACCCCTAATTTCGAAACTGGTTTTCCCCTGGTTTTCACCTTTCCCACAAGGGGGAAAGATCGTCTCAGCATCCACCTCGGCAAGTCTCCTCAGGATTTTAGTAAGATCGACTCTCAGTCCTTTAAGCTCCAGTGGACACAAGCTCAGCCTGTTCAATGTCCCCTCATCAGGGGAGGAACAGATTGAGTGAATCTTCCTTGGACTGCTTTGGATGCGATTATATTCTTTCTGAAGTAAAGAGACCAAAACTGTACACCGTATTCCAGGTGTGGACTTAGCAAAATCCTGTGTGACTGCAACAGGAATGTTCTATTCCATTCCCCTTGCAATAAAGGATGACATTCCATTTACACTCCTTGCTGTATCTGCATACTAACTTTTAGTGATTCATATCAGGCCACCCAGATTCCTCTGTACAGCTGAGCCCTGCGATCTCTGTCCATTTATAGAGGTATACTTGCTTCACTGTTTTTCCTGCCAAAGTGGAAACGTTCACACCTCCACACGCTGTACTTCCATCCGCCTAAGTTTTACCCACGTACGTAACCTGCCTCTACCCCTTTGCAGATCCTCGACCTCCTCTTATCTATCTCTGTGTCGTCAGCCTTGGGCAGGGCGCTCGACTCGGAGTCAGAAGGTTGTGGATTCAGATCCCATTTCAGAAACACAGGCACAGTTATCTACTTACATGTTCAGTCTGCCAGGGCTGAAGGCCGCGCTGCGCTGTCAGGTGTAGTCTTTCAGGTAAGAGGTTAAACAGGGGCAACGTCGCCGGAATTCTACTCCTCCACCCGTCACGGAATCGGAGCGGGTGAGGGGCGGGCATCCATTGACGTCGGGCAGGAATTTCTGGTCTCATTCGAGTGAGGCCATGGGAGTGTTAATTCAGAGAAGAGCAAGGTTTTTCCCAGTGTCCTTCAACCAGCGTCAGTAATAAACAGATAAATCACATTGTTCTTTGAGTGAGGTCACTGTGAACAAAATGGCTGCTTCACGCCCACATTAAACACAGACTGCGGGACTTCCTTGTGTGCAGAGCACATTAGCATGTTCTGGGGTCAATAACTGCAAGCCTTTATTTCTCTTCTTTCTAAACTGAGAGGGAACCGGCACGGTGGCACAGTGGTTAGCACTGCTGCCTCGCAGCACCAGGGACCTGGGTTCTATTCCTGTCTATTCCACTGTCTGTGTGGAGTTTGCATGTTCTCCCCGTGTCTGCGTGGGTTTCCTTCGGCTGCTCCGGTTTCCTCCCAGAGTCCAAATGACATGCAGATTGGGTACATTGGCCACGCGACATTGTCCCTTAATGTTCGGGGGCTTGGTGAGGTAGATATGTGAGGCTATGGGAATAGAGCCTGGATGGGATTGTGGTTGGTGCACCCTCAATGGGCCAAATGGCCTCCTTCTGCACTGTAGGAGTTTGATGATTCTACGTACTGGGTCGGTGCATTGGCCCTGTTAAATTCTTCCTCAGTGTACCCGAGCAGGTGCCGTAGTGTGGCAACTACGGGATTTTCACAGTAACTTCACTGCAGTGATAATGTAAGCCTACTTGTGACACTAATAAATACACTTTAACTTCAGACTTTAGTACTGGCAGATATTTGAATCCTTAACGATGGCCCCCTATCCCCCCATGCCCACCTCCACCCTGACAGACTCTGAGCTCTTCCAATGGAAGGTCGGTGGAGGGGACCAGGATCCTTCACGGCCATCAACTGGGAAGATCAGGCAGGGTACCCCACGCTCAGCCTGGGCACTCGCCCGAGCTCCAGACCAGCGTCCCATCCCTGGTAACGCCGTCCAGGGATCGGAAGCACAGAATTCCCATTCGGCCGAGCTCAGCTGCTTGCCGGCTTTGAAGTAAAGTTTATTTCTTCGTCACAAGTAGGCTTACGTTAACACTGCAATGAAGTTACTGTGAAAATCCCTTAGTCCCAACACTCCGGCGCCTGTTCGGGTACACTGAGGGAGAATTTAGCACGGCCAGTGCACCCTAACCAGCACACCTTTGGATTGTGGGAGGAAACCGGAGCACCCGGAGGAAACCCACGGAGACATGGGGAGAACGCGCAGACTCCGCGCTGATAGTAACCCAAGCCGGGAATTGAACCCGGGTCCCTGGAGCCGTGAGGCAGCAGTGCTGACCACCAGGCCGCCCCAACAGGTTTTTGCCAGCCCTGCTCAGTGAGCTGGCGGGCACTGATGTGCACAGTTCCGCACTCCAGATACGCCGCTGGAAGTATGTGAAGTGATTAAATTCTAAAATATTCATTGAAATTGAGACGCAATTGACAGTAATTTAAACCTCTGAAGTTTGTCAAGCATCTGCCACGATGGAGAAGAGGAGCGAATTCTGCTGATGTTGAACATAATCTTTGAGAATGGTCTCTGTTGCTGCATCGCAATCTGATTAAAAAGTCCCAGCTGTTCCATTGTTTTGCATTTCTTCTCAATTTTCCCTCTTCAAGGAGCTGAGAAAATCTGGTGACCTCCTCTGGCTTTTGAAAATGAAATTTTCACGTCTCGCCCAGTAGCACTGCGGGAGTGGTACCGGGACTTTGGTCACTGTGCCTGCGAGTGAGTGTTGTACTGATTATTGACACGCCTCAGTGCAGTACTGCGAGAGTGCTGCAATGTCATGGGTGCTGTCTTTTTTGATGTGACATCAATTGGAGGCCCTACCTACCCACTCGGGTGCTTCCAATAGACTCCATGGCACTATGCTGTTTGAAGCTGCGCAGTGGCACAGTGGTTGGCATTGTTGGCCTCACAGCACCAGGGAGCCGGGTTCAATTCCGTGTGTGTGTGTGTGTGTGTGTGTGTGTGTGTGTGTGTGTGTGTGTGTGAAGTTTGCACGTTCTCCCCATGTCTGCGTGGGTTTCCCTGAGGCCCGGGTTCCTGGCACTGTGGGGCAGCGATGCTGACCACCGTGCCACATTTACAAGCGCCTTTCCCGCCTCTGGGAAGTGCCGACACTCATCACAGGGGCAGCGGGACGCTTTTTGTTTTGAGGTTTAGGAACCACGTCAGTGTCTTCGCCCTGGCAGAGCAGATAGAAGGACCCGGGGTGCGTCTGCTGGTTGGTTTCCCCGCTGTCACCAAGGGACAAGGCAGCTCAAAAAACTCCCTTCTCATCTGGACTGCCAGATACGCTGATGTGTGCTGATTAAACTCTGCGCTCCCATGAAAGTGAGATGGTTTGGACGTGCCCCAAAACCCTGAACGCTGAAGGAAAACAACAAAAAAAAATCAGATTTCCAGCTGTCGGTCTGTCTTTCCAGCTGGCAATACCAAACTCCACCCAACCAGACGGGGGGTTGGCTGATGGGAGCTGCAAGATGTTTTTGAAATTATTAAGCCACCGTTGTGACTTCCACCCATCGAGTAAATCCCATTGCCCTGTTTAAGGTCAACTTATTCTGAAAGTTGCCAATGGGGCCTGCACTTCCCTGGTATCTCCAGGTGTTCAGCTCAAAGGTCAACTTGTCCTTCACCAAAGCATGCTGTCATGTGACTGTATTGGAAATGGGATGAGAATAGTTCATACGGTGCGGAAGGAGGCCATTTGGCCCATCGAGTCTGTACCACCCACAATCCCACCCAGGTGCTATCCCCATAACTCCATGCATTTACCCAAGCTAGTCCCCCGTCACGAAGAAGCAATTTAGCTTGGCCAATCCACCTAACCTGCTTAGTTTTGGAGTGCTGGAGGAAGCTGGAGCACTCGAAGGAAACCCACACAGACAAGGGGAGAATGTGCAGACTCTGCACAGATAGTGACCCAAGCTGGGAATTGAACCCGTGTCCCTGACGCTGTGAGGCAGCAGTGCTAACCACTGTGCCCCTGTGCCGTTCGGTGATTTGGCTTTGTCCAGCGCAGACTCGATGGGCTGAAGGACCATTTCCTGTGGCGTGGACCTATGTGTGTGAGTGTGTGATCGAGAAAATGAATTTTTTCCTTGCGGTGTTGCTGTGTCTTGGTTCACTTGATTCCTGAGTTGCTGTGATAACGTGCACTTTTACATGAATGTTGTAATTTGGAGCTATGGATAGTGACTGTAGAGGCCCTAACGTTCTTTCCATCACCTAGCTGATGGGGAATCGATCTCTTGGTGTGCATTGGAAGTATTTTTCAGGTCGATAATTAATTGGCCCCTGTTATGAACACATATTCCTTGGCCAACAATTCCTACGCTGAGACTCAAAGCCAGATCTTCTGGCTCAGAAGCATGGATGCTACCCAATGCACCGCACAACCTCCAGTCCTTCCTATAGAGTGTCTGTGTTCCTGACCACCGAATCGACCGTCTCTTGTTGACCATACAACAGTCTGCTAGCAGTTAATCTGCTTTCTCAAATCCTGGTCAGGATTCTCCGATCTCGCTCACCCTGTCGCCGCTGCCAGCTAGAACGGAAAATTTGGCACTCAGCCAAAACTCCACTCACTGCAGCGGGACTGGAGAATCCCAGCCGCGGGATTCCAGACTTGTCTATTGACGAGGTCCCGCACATTATTGAGGACTGGTCATCACTATATGACCAATATCAGTCGGTGAGATTAGCGAGGTAGGATTCGGACTCTCCAGTTTTCCTGCGCACCAACATGGACTGTCTCTCAGCCTGCCCCCAATCTGCTATTAACATACGGGACTAAAAGAACTACATTACGAGGACAGATTGCATAGACTCAGCTTGTATCCTCTGAAGTTTCAAAGATTGTGGTGAGATCTAACTGAGATGCAGAGGTGATCCAAGGGGTTGATGGGCTCGGTCGAATGGAATCCGCAACAAGAGGGCGTAACCATAAAATTAAAACAGGGTTATTCAGGGTGACGTGGGGAAGCAGCTCTTCACACAAGTAATGTGACATCTGGAAAACATTCTTCAAAATGTTATTGAGGCTTGGGGCCATTTGGAAATTTCAAAACTGATTTTGAAATGCTTTCATTAGGCAAATGTATTAAAGATTGGGGTATTAAGGGGGATTGAAATCCGAAACAGCCATTAGTCGGATGGCGGAACAGGCTCGAGGGGCTCAGTGGGTTTCTCCTGTTCTAGTATTTGCTCCATCTTTCGATCTCCATCTGTGCTGCACAGTCCAAAGATGTGCAAATTAGGTGGATTGGCCATGCTACATTGCCCCTTAGTGTCGACAGATGTGCAGGGTGGATGGATTGGCCATGCTAAATTGCCCCTTAGTATCCCACCATGCGCAGGTTGGATGGATTGGCCATGCTAAATTGCCCCTTAGTATCCCAACATGCGCAGGTTAGATGGATTGGCCATGCTAAATTGTCCCTTAGTATCCCACCATGTGCAGGTTAGGTGGATTGGCCATGCTAAATTGCCCCTTAGTGTCTAAAGATGCGCAGGTTGGATGGATTGGCCATGCTAAATTGCCCCTTAGTGTCCCACCACGCGCAGAATAGGTGGATTGGCCATGCTAAATGCGTGGGTTTTGGGGATAAGGCAAAGGGGTGAGCCGAGGTGCGATGCTCTTTCGGAGAGTCAGTGCAGACTCGATGGGCCAAATGGCCTCCTTATGCACTCTGGGGATTCTATGGTTCCAAGATCAGCTTAACCCAGACATACCCCTCTGCCATATTGAGATATGACCGTACCCTGTCTATTCGAACATCACTGTCACTCGACGCATTACTCTCCGTGTTCAGTCATTGCATATTTGAGAGTCATCTGGTGATATTTTATTAGAAAGAGTGCAACCAACGACTGCAGCAACCTCCCAAGCTGTGCTGGATTCCTCACAAAATTTCCTTTTTATGCCTGGGACTGAAAATTCAAAATGGGATTGTGAATTTGATTACTGCTGTGAATAATTACTCTAGCTAAATGAATTATTTTCCTGTCTGTGTCTCAGTGGATGGAAAACTGTGCGGGGAACATAAGTCTCTATTTATGTCTCCCCTTTATAGATTCCTTGCCTCGATTAAAAATGTTGCTTCCTGGGCCCCACAGGGTGATGTGCTCCGAATACTTGGAGTGAATCTGTCGCTTCCCCACCGCTAGAACGTGTCTGCTTCCTCAGAAGAACAAGGCTCCTTTGTAACGAGAAGCAAGCACATTTTTGAGATGAGACATTTCTGTGTCATTGTACGCGATGGGGTTTGGAGCTCTCCATGTGTAGCTGATCAAGCTCCTCGGAATGATTTCCCTCAGCCAGCACTCTTACCAGCTCCCCAACAGCTCGATGAGCTCACTGAGCTCCTCAGAATGTTTCCAGGTCCCTGGTCTGTGCCAGATTTGTTGGTCAATTGCTGTGAAGGTGGTGGAATCACAGTGCAGAAGGGGGCCTTTCAACCCACTGAGTTTAGACCGACCACAATCCCACACAGGCCCTATTTCTGTAACCTCACATATTTACCCTGCTAATCCCTAAGGGGCAACTTAGCATGGCCAATTAACTTAACCCACACACCTTTGGACTGTGGGAGGAAACCCACGCAGACACGAGGAGAATGTGCAAACTCCGCACAGACAGTGACCTGAGGCCGGAATTGAACCTGGGTCTCGGGCGTTGTGAGGCTAACCACTGCTCTGCTGTTTGTAAGTGATCCAGGCTGGTTTCTTCTCCCTCCCCTCAGAGGAAGAGGGAGAAGTCAGTCAGGATTTTTTGTTCACAGAAGCTAGCTGATAGACCTAATTATGAGTTGTAGAATCCCATCAGTGCAGAAAGACTAGCCCAATCTGTCTGCACCCACTCTCCAAAAAGGCATATCACCCAGCTCATCCCTCTGCCCTATCCCCATAGCATTTACATGGCTAACCCCCTCCAACCTGCACATCTTTAGACACTAAGTGGCAATTTAGCATGGCCCGTCCACCTAACCTGCACATCTTTGGAGTGCCATCTTGCTGCCATTGGATGGGGAGAGGAAGAATTCTTGCTTCTGTAAGCATGTTTGGGGCAGCACGGTGGCATAGCGGTTAGCACTCCTGCCTCACAGCGCCAGGAACCCAGGTTCAATTCCAGCATGGGTCTCTGTCTGTGTGAAGTTTATACATTCGCCCCATGTCTGCGTGGGTTTCCTCCGGGTGCTCCTGTTTCTTCCCACAGTCCAAAGATGTGCAGGATTGGCCATGTTAAATTGCCCCTTAGTGTCCCAAGATGTGTAAGTTAGATGGATCAGCCATACTAAATAAACAGGGTAACAGGGATATGGCAGGGTAGAGGACCTGGGTAAGATATTCTGTTAGAATGTCCCCTCAGTGTCCTAAGGTATGTGGGTTAGGTGGATTGCCATGTTTATTAAATTGCCCCTTAGTGTCAGGAGGATTAGTGGAGTAAGAACGTGGGGTTACGAGGATAGGGCCTGGGTGGGATTGTTGTCAGTGTGGGCTCAATGGGCCAAGAGGTGTCTTTTTGCACCATGGGCATTCTATGATTTAGCGAGCTGGCCCAGATTCAATGGGCTGAATGGCCTCTTTTGCACTGTAGGAGTTCTATTATTCTGTGACACGCTGATGGAGGGCTGAAGAATGAGGCCGAAAAGAGTTGTTGCTGGGGAATAATGTGCATTTTTTTTAAATTACGGTTCGTGCCATAAACAATATGCATTGTGCCAGCGCTCAGAGTACAAACACTGCAGCAGGGGACCAGTACCACCCCCCCCCCTCCTATGAATGGCCTTCTTCTCTTGCTGAGGGTCACCAAGAACAAGGAATCGATGCAAAGTTTCATTTCTTTAAAGAAACAAGAGGCAGGGAGGAGACAGAGAGTGGCCATTTAAGAAAAGCAGAAAGGTGAATTATTGATAGAATTACATAGCTGGACAGATTTCTTCACTTTTCTTCCATTGATTCCCAATGTGCTGAAAATGGGAATAGCGCAGCGGTGGATGAAGGACGTTAAGTTCTCACCCTCTGCTGCTTTTTTTTGTGTACGAGAGGCAGCCTGCGGAACAAAAGCTTCGCACAATGTGAGTTGACAGCGGCTCAGGAAAATGGGCGTGTAAGATGTTGCAGCCACTATTGGTGATGGTGCCAGATGAGGAATTAATTGTGCTCGCCTGACATCCGCCTTTAACATGCATCACCCGTAGGATACCGGAACCGAGAGCTTACCTCTCTCAGGAAAGGTATTACGGGTCGGGGCCTCTCTTCTCCGGGGAAGAAGAGATTGACGGATGGACGGAGTAGATCTCCTTCAGATTGCGTAGGGCTTTGGTTGCTGGGTTGTGGAGGGGAGCCACTTTGATTGGCGTGGAGACCAGAATTTGAGGCCTAGACATGTGGGAGAATCACTTTTAAATTCAACAAGGGAACTCAGGTGCCATTCCTTACCCAGAGAATGTGGAACTTGCTACTGCACTGAATGACCAAGGTGCGCAGGGCAGATGTCCATCAACGAGAGATTTTTGTTTGACGAGGGTGTTAAGGTTCTGGGCAACAGGCCAGAAAGTGGAGTTAAGACCATAGTCAGATCAGCCATGATCTTACTGAGTGACAGAGCAGGTTCCAGAGTTCGAATGGCCTACCCCTGCTCTCATTTCTTATGTTTGTATCTATGTAAGGGGGTGTTGGTTACATACATAGCAGGAGGTGATGGCCTTGTGGTATTGACACGAGATTATTAATCCAGAAACTCAGCTAATGTTCTGGGGACCCAGGTTCAAAACCCGCTGCAGCAGATAGTGGAATTTGAACTCAGTAAGTTCTGAAATTAAGAATCCAGTGATGACCATAAAACCATTGTCGATTGTCAGCAAAACCCATCTGATTCACTGATGTCCTTCAGGGAAGGAAATCTGCCGTCCTTAACCTGGTCTGGTCTCCATGTGACTCCAGCAACGAGGTTGGCTCTGAACTGTCATCCAAGGGCAACTAAGGATGGGCAATAACTGCTGGCCAGCCAGCAGCACCCATGTCCCACGAATGAATAAAAATGAAATATTCAAAAGGCTCACATGAACCATTTGTGCTGAATGGCTTATTTCAGTGAAGTCTGTTCTACGCAAATATTCATGTCTTGTCATTGGAATGTCCATCAAACTTACTGAGTGCCACCAACATTATTGGGTGTTTGCGTTTCTGTAATTTGATGGATTGAGGACAAATTGGGCTGATTTTAGCAGCTGGAAGCCGGTGAATGGACAGTGAATGTGCCTTCCCAATGAACGTCCCGACCAAATCAGTTAGAAGTCTTGGCAACACCCAGTAGCGAGCTCAAGTACCAGCCAGGAACAACGCTACAGCTTGCATCTTCTACACAGGCAACAATGGGAGGTATCACAGACTAGGCTGGCCCATCGTTGGAAAGAGAGTAAAACTCAGATTTACAGCACAATGTTCATAACCTAGGGATGTGCTTTCTGTAGTGCTGTCACTATTGTCATGTGGGAGACACAGCAGCTAATAGGCACATAGTAAAGCTCCATATGCAGTTATATAAGGGGCAGAAAATCTGTAGGGTGTCATGGTGGCATAGTGGGTAGCACTGCTGCTTCACAGCGCCAGGGACCAGTGTTCAATTCCAGCCTTGGGTGACTTGTCTGTGTGGAGTTTGTACGTTCTCCCTCTGTCTGCGTGGCTGTCCTCTGGGTGCCCCGGTTTCCTCCCACACTCCAAAGATGGGCGGGTTAGGTGGATTGGCCATGATAAATTGCCCCTTGGTGTCTCAAGGTTTGTAGGTTAGGGGGGGTTAGTGGGGTAAGTATGTGAGGTTCCATGGATAGGGCCTGGATGGCATGCTCTGTCCAGAGTCAGTGCAGACATGATGGGCTGAATGGTCACCTTCTGCACTGTAGGTATTCTATGATTCTAGTGTGTTGAGTGATAAATATTGACCGGGATACCAGAGAGAATATCCGGTTATCTGACCGACGTTCGAGTAGTGCCACAGGATCTGTTTATGTCCACCAGAGAGGAAGGGCCTCGGTTGCGAGCTCGTTCAATGCCTGTGGAAGATGGGATGAGAGGTGTTGAAGAAAATCCTTGGCATGAATGAGAAGGGGGTGAACTTTTTCAATTTGCCAACAGCTATTCCACTTGGCACCTGCCAATAAAGTAAATCACCCAGGCCATGTGGAGAGAGGCCTCCATCAAATAAAATTAATCATGTGGCCTCTCAGGACCCCACTGGGTTGGCCACATACTGCCGGGTACAAATGTTCACCCTTTGCCAATACAAAATTGCAGTTGGGTTCTCTGTACCACAAGGAACCACAATCTGCACGGCTTAATCAAAGTGACCACCCCATTCAAGAGGGCCCCTACCTCATGACATTCTTCGAAAGGCTCTGGCAATATGGCGGAGGGATGGATTGGAGTGGGGCGGGGTAGGCTGTGAGGGAGGGAGGGAGGGAGGGAGGGCAAACAATGGAATTACCATCAACTCTTAAAAGCTTCATGGACGGCATCTGCCGGCCTACAAAAACTCATCAAACAACTACTCTCCAATGAAGCCCCCCCGCCAGATGAATCATGGGTTACCAGGAGAAAAGATTTATTGACCCATACATTTCTTCGACTTGGTTGCAAAGTGGCTTCCTCAGATCATTACCAGTTTTCAATCGCTGTAAATTAATCTATCATGATCTGTCTATAAATCTGTCATGATAAATTCACCAGCGGCAGTGGCATACCAGTTACTGGACTAGTAATCCAGAGGTCTGACCTATTGAACATGAGTTCGAATCCCACGGTGGCAGCAGAGAAATTTAAATTAAAATAACTTAAAAACCTGTAGAATAAAAAGCCAATATTGCTAATGGTGAGCATACAACTGAATGGATTTTCGTTAAAAGCCCACCTCTTTGACTAATGTCCTTCAGGGAAAGGAGTCTGCTGTCCGTATCTGGTCTCAGTGAGACGTGACACAACAGTGTGGCGAACTGCCTTCTGAACACCACCAGTAAAGCACTCTGTTTTCGAGACAGAGTTAGAATCATAGCCATAGAGACGTAGAGGTTTACAGCATAGAAACAGGCCCTTTGGCCCAACTTGTCCATGCCACCTTTTTTTTTAAACCCCTAAGCTAATCCCAATTGCCTGCATTTGGCCCATATCCCTCTATACCCATCTTACCCATGTAACTGTCTAAATGCTTTTTAAAAGACAAAATTGTACCCGCCTCTACTACTACCTCTGGCAGCTTGTTCCAGACACTCACCATCCTCTGTGTGAAAAAATTGCCCCCTCTGGACGCTTTCGTATCTCTCCCCTCTCACCTTAAACCTCTGCCCTCTGGTTTTAGACTCCCCTAGCTCTGGGAAAAGACATTGGCTATCAAGCTGATCTGTACCCTTCATTATTTTAAAGACCTCTGTAAGATCACCCCTCAGCCTCCTACGCTCCAGTGTTGAAGAGAATTTTTTTTCTCCCTCAGAGGGTTGTGCGATGTTGGAACACTCTGCCTCAGAAGACGGAGGGAGCGAGTCCACTGAATGTTGTTAAGGTGGGGGAGGGGGGTAGATAGATTCTTATTAAGCAAGGAGATCAATGAGAATGTAGGACTTGAAACACAAACAGGTCAGCCGTGATCTGATTAAACAGCAGAGCAGGCTCCAGGGGCTGAATGGCCTACTTCTCCTGTTTTCCATGCCCACCTTCTCTGGGGCAATGAGGGACAGGCAATAAGTGCTGGATCCTGTGACCCACATCCCCTATACAATGAAAATGCACTGAATAATTTTCTCCCATGTTCCCTGTAAACACTAAGCTGGGGGGGTAAATCGGACTTTTTGTGACACGTGGCACAGTGTTGAGAATCAGTCTGTAGTTGATACAGCATGTCTACATACGCAAGAGGCAGAAGCAGGAGTAGGCCACCAGGCCCTTCAAGCCTGTCCCACCATCCAACGTGATCATGGCTGATCTATGCCGACCTCAACTCCCTTCCATTCTATTTCAGGATATTCTTGGAGCCAATAAAATGTCCCAAATCACTGTCATTTTTCTTCAGTTCAACCTATGGAATGTAACAGTTCCTCTGGTCTATGGACTAGTAAAGCATGAGCTTTTGCCAAGTATCTTCAGGAGTGACATTCTTAAACTCAGTCCCTAGTTTGACTGAGGCGAAACGCTTGTCTTTGTCGCGATGACTTATTGTGCTGCCATTAGAACATTTGAATGGACCTACCTCGCACTAAGTTGATCTTTCTCTGCACCCTAGCTATGACTGTAACACTACATTCTGCACTCTCTCCTTTTATCCTCTATGAACGGTATGCTTTGTCTGTATAGCACGCAAGAAACAATACTTTTCACTGTATGTTAATACATGTGACAGTAATAAATCAAATCAAATCAAAAATCAAATTGAATCTTAAGTAAAGAGCAATGATGGACAGAATGTTGCCACCCATAGTCAGCCATTAAAGTCGCTACTTAACAATCGACATTGCCCCGCTCAGCCATTAGATGAAAGGTTTATTAGTGTCACAGATAGGCTTACATTGACACTGTGGTGAGGTTACTGTGAAAATCCCCCGGTCGTCACACTATGTACCTGTTTAGGTACACTGAGGGAGAATTTAGCTTGGCCGATGCACCTAGCCAGCACGTCTTTGGGACTGTGGGAGGAAAACGGAGCACCCGGAGGATACCCACGCAGACACGGGGAGAACATGCCGACTCCACCCAGAGAGTGGCCCAAGCCAGGAAGCAAACCTGGATCCCTGGCGCTGTGAGGCAGCAGTGCTAACCACTGTGCCACCATTACCACAGATTTATTAGTTATTTATAGTCTTCAGAATGGCTGCCATATTTGACTTGTACGTTGCCGACCGTGGGCTTTAGAGGTAATCTTGAAGGTTTAACGTCACCACTCCACTTCCCACCACCTGGCCCATTCAGATATTATTTTTCAACATCAAGAAGAAAAAGGCATTTTTGTTTTCTTAATTCCTGAAACTCCAGGGCAATCGAAGGAAAATGAACAGCACCGCCAACCTAACTGACCCAATCAATGCAAGAGGTATTATTTTGTTTTTCCAAGGCACCAGACTGTGAAGAGAGATTCATTAAGTGCACACAGGGGCTGTAAACATAAATGACTGGAACTCCACCTGAGAGTTAAAAAGAAAACTGGTGCTGACAACAATCATTATCGGCCACGTACTTTGAGCAGGAAGGTCCAAGAACAATGGCAAAAAAACCCGGAGGCGAGTTTCTGCTCGGTTAGTCTCTCTCTTGGCACTTTCCTCTCTTGGCATTGTGTGGACCTTGGTGCGCACATTAAGCAAAGCGCCACACAATACATATCGCCTTTTAGATCAGGGTTTGTGATGGAATCGGGAGGCCTTTAGCACAGTCACATGACCCGCCGTCCTCCTGACAATCTTTCCAGAAATCTTGCTTCAGAGGAAGGAAGCAGAGTGAAAGAGTTAACTCTTGTCTCTTCAATGCCAGTGTTTGGCCGTATTTGTATTCAAAGAGCTGTCTACCCTATTGATTTTTTTTCTCTCTCTCTTCTTCCCTTGTTGTTGTTTTGCTGTCTTGGCCTCCCACTGGCTCCTCTGACCACAATTGTCAGAGTTCCATCGATGGAATGAGCTTGAGTCACAGGCAAAGCTATTTTTTTTTGTTGTTTCCCCCCCCCCACTTCTTAAACTGAAGGATTTCAGGAACGTGTCAAAAAGCTATTAACGCAAGATTGCCCATTGACACACTGGAATTTCATTCATCTTACTGCGTGTGGGCCTTTTAGCTGTGCTGTGGTTATGAAGCATATTCTATCGATCAGACGAGAGAGAGAGAGAGACACACACACACACACACACACAAACACACAATATTCTTGAGCTTCTAACAGCTATTGATGCAGCTCTTTTCACTTGGAGCCCATTCCGAACTCTCCCTCCCACTGGGATTGATCCTAAGACCATAAGACATAGGAGCAGAGTGAGGCCACTCGGCCCATCGGGTCTGCTCTGCCATTCAATCATGCCTGATATTTTTCTCATCCCCATTCTCCTGCCTTTTCCCCATAACCCCTGGTCCCCTTATTAATCAAGAACCTATCTACCTTAAAGACAGTCGATGACCCGGCCTCCACAGCCTTCTGCGGCAAAGAGTTCCGCAGACTCACCACTCGCTTCCTGAGGAAGTTCCTCCTCATCTCTGTTTTAAAGGATTGCCCTTTTAGTTATGCCCTCCGGTTCTAGTTTTTCCTACTAGTGAAATCAACCTTCCCACATCCACTCTATGACGCAGTGTCCCAGGCTAACAGGTTTTGAGGACATGTGTTCACCATGGTAAAAGTTCAGCTCATTACAAAAAAAAATCTGGTTTGTCAGTCACTGGTAATGACATAACTCCCATTGATTGTTGCAAGGAAACCCATCTGATTCACTAATGTCCTTTAGGGAAAGAAATCTGCTGTCCTTACCTGGCCTGGCCTATATGTGTCTCCAGAACCTCAGCAGTGTGGTTGACTGTTTTAAACAAAACTGCCCTCTGGAGCAGTCTAGTTCAAGAGTAATTAAGGTTGGGTTAACCAACCGGTGACACTCTCATAGCATCATCCCTACAGTGCAGTAGAAAGCCATTCAACTCTCCGACAGAATGCCTTAGCCAGGTCCACTTCCTTCTCCATATTCTTAACTCACGTACTTACCCCGCTAATCTCTATAATCTACAAACATTTGGACAATTTACATGGTCGATCAAAGAACAAAGTTGCAATAGTGAGCATCAGAAAAGCTGTTTATTTATATGTACGTCACAGTCTGGTCAGATCCCACCTACATCCAGCTTTGACTTCACGTCGCTTGCAATGGGATTGCTGGATAATAACTCAGCAAAGACAGGGGACCGGACATTGTTTGTGATTCAGTTACGATCTGAGCTTCCAGGAGGTGGGATGTCCAAAACCAGGGGTCACAGTCTGACGATACAGGGTAAACACAGTAAAAAGTCTGACAACACCAGGTTTTAGTCCAACCTATTTATTTGATAATATACTCACTAGCTTTCGGGGTTACCCCCTTCGTCAGGTGAATGGAGAGTTCTGGCCTCAGACAGAGCATATGCTCTGTCTGAGGCCAGAACTCTCCATTCACCTGACGAAGGGGGTAACCCCGAAAGCTAGTGAGTATATTATCAAATAAATAGGTTGGACTAAAACCTGGTGTTGTCAGACTTTTTACTGTGTTTACGCCAGTCCAACGCCGGCATACCCACATCATGGATACAGGGTAAGCCACTTAGGAGAATCTTTCTCACCCAGAGAGTGGTCAACCTGTGGAATTTACCACGGAAAGCAGTTGAGGCCAAAACATCGAATGTTTTCAGGAAGTACTTGCAAGTTTATTTATTATTGTCCCTTGGCTGACATTAACACTGCAATGAAGTTATAGTGAAAATCCCCCAGTTGCCACACTCTGGTGCCTGTTCGGGTACACAGAAAGCAAATTTAGCACGACCAATACACCCTAACCAGCACGTCTTTTAGACTGTGGGAGGAAACCGGAGCACCCGGAGGAAACCCACGCAGACACGGGGAGAATGTGCAAACTCCGCACAGGCAGCAGCGGCCCAAGTCAGGAATCGAACCCGGGTCCCCTAGCACTGTGAGGGACCAGTGCTAACCATAGTGCCGTTGAGGTAAAGTGAGTCAAAGTGGGAAGGTGGGATCAGACTATTGAGTTGGATGATCAGCCAGGATCATAGTGAATAGCAGAGTAGGCTCGAAGGGCCAAATGACCTCCTCCGGCTCCTATTTTCTATGTTTCTATGAGACTTCTTCAAAGCAGAATGGGTTAACCAAGAAATTGCCATGCATGAGGCTCATTCAGCACAGTTCCGCCATGTAACCCTGCACAATGCTGTTGGCGATCTGAGCTAACAAGTTGTAGCATTTACATGGAAGTTTAATGTATCCTAAAATTCAATTCGACATTCAATTAACAAAATAATTGTTTGGTGGAGCCCCGAAGCCTTGTTTACGTTGTAGCTGTAAATTATAAAGCAAATTTGTGAGTGTTTTTTTTCCGAAAGAGAAGTTGGCAAATTACTCCCAGGCCTTCACAAAAGCCTGTCTGTGATTCTGCGAAGGAGTTTGAATGCTGGCAGCAAGGCGATCAAAAGAAGACTCTTTGAGCTATGATTACTGCTTCCCCCCCCCCACCCCCTTGTCACCTGGGGCCAGAGGAGCGTGAAGAGGAAGGAGGCTAATCGCAGCCTCTGGAAATGCAAGCGGTTGAACTTAGAACCAGGAGGAGGTCACTTGGGCCTTTGGGCCTGTACTGGACCATTCAGAGAGATTGTGGCAGACCTACGACCCCACTCCACATTGGCCTCTTCGCCCCAGCCTTTGGCTGCCAAAATATTTGAAATGAAAGGTTGGGTTCCAGCGTTAATTGCAGTTTGAGTTCCAAGCTTCTGCCTGTACAAGTTTTCCCTCATTTCGTTCCTGAAAGGTCTGGCTCCAATATTTTGCCAGTGCCCTCTAGCCCGCCCTAAACCTCCTCAATGAGTGGAAATAGCTTTTCCTAATCTCCTCTATCTGTTTCCCGTAATATTTTGCAAACTCCAATCAGATCACCCCTCAGCCATCTAAATTCCAGGGAATACAACTACAGTTTGTTTAATCTTTCACTCCAGTTTCAATCTTGGAGCCCGTTTATCATTCTGCTAAATCTATACTGTGCTCCCTCCAGGACAAGTATATCCTTTACCAGGTGTGGAGCCCAAAACTGCTCCAAATGTTGTGTATAAACAGGGCTTTGTATATCTGAAGCAGGATTTCTAGCTCCTTGTATTCTATTCCTATTGAGTTTGGGCCTTTCACATTCTTTTCTCTATATGCCTGTAACAGTTTATCAATCTTTGGTCACGGACTCCTACGTTTGAACCTCTACTGTTTCTAGTTACTTACCATTTAGAAAGTTCCTGGTTCAATTTTCAGGCCCAGTGCAGGGATTGAAGTTCACAGATCGAAATCCCTACAGTGCAGAGGAGGCCATTTGGCCCATCGAGTCTGCACCAACTCTCTTTTCAGCCCCTCTCTTCTTGAGGGGCTGAAAATAGATAAGTCCCCTGGTCCGGATGGGATCTACCCTAGGATTCTCTGGGAGGCTAGAGAGGTGATTGCAGAGCCTCTGGCTCAGATCTTCAGGTCGTCATTGGTCTCTGGTGTAGTCCCGGAGGATTGGAGGATAGCGAATGTTGTCCCATTGTTTAAGAAGGGGAACAGAGACTTTGCCGGGAATTATAGACCGGTGAGTCTTACTTCTGTTGTGGGCAAGGTTTTAGAAAAAATTATTAGGGATAGGATTTATAGTTATTTGGAGTGTAATGAATTGATTAGAAATAGTCAGCATGGTTTTGTAGCAGGTAGGTCGTGCCTTACTAACCTTATTGAGTTTTTTGAGAAGGTGACCAAAGAGGTGGATGGGGGTAAGGCAGTTGACGTGGTATACATGGATTTTAGTAAGGCGTTCGATAAGGTTCACCATGGTAGGCTTCTGCAGAAAATGCAGATGTATGGGATTGTGGGTAATCTAGGAAGTTGGATCAGGAATTGGCTATCAGATAGGAGACAGAGGGTGGTGGTGGATGGTAAATATTCATCATGGAGTGCAGTTACGAGTGGTGTGCCTCAGGGATCTGTTTTGGGGCCACTGTTGTTTGTAATTTTTATTAATGATCTGGATGAGGGTATAGTTGGGTGGATTAGTAAATTTGCTGATGACACCAAAGTTGGAGGTGTGGTAGATTGTGAGGAAGGGTGTCATAGTCTGCAGGGAGACTTAGATAGGTTGCAGAGCTGGGCCGAGAGGTGGCGGATGGAATTTAATGCGGAGAAGTGTGAGGTAATTCACTTTGGTAGGAGCAACAGATGTGTCGAGTATAGGGCTAACGGGAGGACTTTGAATAGTGTGGATGAACAGAGGGATCTAGGTGTGTGTGTACATAGATCCCTGAAAGTTGGGAATCAAGTAGATAAGGTTGTCAAGAAGGCGTACGGTGTCTTGGCGTTTATTGGTAGGGGGATTGAATTTAGGAGTCGCAGTGTAATGTTGCAACTGTACACTACTCTAGTGCGGCCGCACTTGGAGTACTGTGTGCAGTTCTGGTCCCCGCATTACAAGAAGGATGTGGAGGCGTTGGAGAGGGTGCAGAGGAGGTTTACTAGGATGTTGCCTGGTATGGTGGGGAGGTCCTATGAGGAGAGACTGAGGGATCTAGGGTTGTTTTCGTTGGGAAGAAGGCGGCTAAGAGGGGATCTTATTGAAACATATAAGATGATTAGGGGTTTAGATAGGGTGGATAGTGATAGCCTTTTTCCTCGGATGGAGAAAGCTAGCACGAGGGGGCATGACTTTAAATTAAGGGGGGGTAGCTACAGGACGGATGTCAGGGGTAGGTTCTTTACCCAGCGGGTGGTGAGGGATTGGAATGCCCTGCCTGCTGCAGTTGTAGATGCGTCTAGTTTGGGGGCGTTTAAGAGATCTCTGGATAGGTTTATGGACGAAAAGGGATTGGTATAGGCTAGTGGGTCATTGTTTTTGTAACTGGTCGGCGCAACATCGTGGGCCGAAGGGCCTGTTCTGCGCTGTAATGTTCTATGTTCTATGTTCTATGTTCTTTGGTTGTTGTAAAAACCCACCTGCTTCAGTAATGTCCTCTGCACCTCCTTTAAAACCTCACTTTGTTGACCCAATCCTTGCTCACGCTCTCATTTGGTCACATAGTGCAGAAAAGGCCCTTCGGCCCATCGAGTCTGCACGGACAATAACTCCAGCTAAAATCGCACGAATCCCATTTTCCATTGTCCTATACCCTTGAAGTTATCTTATAAATGTTTCAAGTGATCATCCAAACACTTTTTCTTTCATTCATTCATGTGACATGGATGTCGCTAGCTGGGCCATCATTTATTGCCCATCCCTAGTTGCCCCTGGAGGGCGGTTGAGAGTCACTCACATTGCTGTGGCTCTGGAGTCACATGTCACGCCAGACCAGCTCAGTACACAGCAGATTTCCTTCCCTAAAGGGACATGAGTGAACCAGATGGTTTTTTTCCAATAATAGTTTTATGGTCATCAGTAGATTCTTAATTCCTGATACTTGTTAATGAATTCAAATTCCACCATCTGCCATGGCAAGATTCGAACTTGGGTCCCTAGAATATTAACTGAGTTTCTGGATTATTAATGATAATACCACGAGGCCATTGCCTCTCTTTTTAAAGATTGTACGGTTTACATCCTCCACAACCTTCCCAGGAAGTGCCTTCCAGCTTCCCATCCATTTTTGGGTGAAAAATAAATTACCAAACCCTCTGTGAATCTGTTGCCCCTTACCCTAAAATTAAACTTCCTTGTGATTGAGCCTTGAACAAAGGGGAATAGCTGCTTCCTGTTCACCCTGTCCATACCCCTCATAATCTTATAAAACTCAATCAATTTTCTCCACTGGCTTATAATTGCTTTTTTTCCTGAATGTCTTGTGAAGCTGTGGTGAGGGTGGTGAAGAAGGCATTCAGCATGCTTGGTTTCATTTATCAGAATATTGAATACAGGAATTGGTACGTCTTGTTGAAGTTGTACAAGACATTGGTAAGACCACACTTGGAATACTGTGCACAGGATACTATTGAACTAAAAAGAGTGCAGATTTTCTAGGATGCTACTGGGACTTGATGGTTTGAGTTATAAGGAGAGGCTGGATAGACTGGGACTTTTTCTCTGGAACATAGGAGGCTGAGAGGTGATCTTATAGAGGTCTATAAAATAATGAGGGGCAGAAATCAGCTAGATAGTCAATATCTTTTTCCCAAAGGTAGGGGAGCCTAAAACTAGAGGGCATTGGTTTAAGATGAGAGGGGAGAAATGCAAACAGGTCCAGAGGGGCAATTTTTTCACACAGAGGGTGGTGAGCGTCTGAAACAAGCTGCCAGAGGTAGTAGTAGAGGCGGGTACAATTTTGTCTTCTAAAAAGTAGTTAGACAGTTACATGGGTAAGATGGGTATAGAGGGATATGGGCCAAATTGGACAATTGGGACTAGATCAGGGATTTTTAAAAGAAGGGTGGCGTGGACAAGTTGGGCCAAAGGTCCTGTTTCTGTGCTGTAAACCTCGATGACTGTATGGGCTCGAACAGGCGCGAAAACATGATAAAGTCGGGTGTGAGGCTACTAACACGATCCGCGCCCGCATCCGGCGTAGCTGGCCAGTTTACTGAGACCCGGGAATGGCCGCGTTTCGCGCCCGGAACGAGCGCAATAGCGATTTAAATGTATTTGCATGCATTTAAATTGAATTAATGAACTACCCCGCCCAACTGTATCCGCATTCCCCCCTTTACCTCCGCGTTCACCAATCCGGAACCGCGCCGTAATGGACCTGCTGAATAAAAGTCTGAATCGGGCGCTCCAGCTGCTGAAGAGGCGAGTTCAGAACTTCCAACGGCTCCCTGACTCAGATCAGTGGTTGGGGGGGGGGGGCTGCAGAGGGAGGCGGGATAGATCGTTCTCTGGCTTTGGGGGAGGGGGAGGTGGGGGTGAGGCCAGATTGTTGTTGGGTGGGTGGGGGGGGCAATCGTTATCTGGTGGGGGGTAGGGCCCACTGTTGTCTGGTGGTGGGGGAGGGCTCATCGTTGCCTGGCAGTGGGGAGGGGGTGGAGGGCCCAGCGTTATATGGTTGGGGGGGTGGGGTAGGGCCGATCGTTGCCTGGTTGAGGGAGGGGGTGGAGAGAGGCGGGTCAGGTCATTCTCTGGTGAGGGAGTGGAGAGGGAGGAGGAGGCAGGTCAGATGTTCCTCTCGGTTGTGGGGGGGGTTGGTAGTTGGGAGGGGTGTTGGTGAGTGAGGCCAGATCATTCTTGCGGGGGGGGGGGGGGGGGGGCAGGGGGGGGGTGTCGGTGGAGTGAGGCCAGATCATTCCCTGGGAAGACTGGGGGGAGTGAGCCCAACTCATTCTCTGGGGAGGGGGTGGGCAGGGGTGGCGTGGATGAGGGATGCCGGACTGACGTATCTCTGTTTGGGGTGGGGGGAGGCCTTATCGCTCCCTGATGGGGGCAGATGGATCTCCAGTTGGGGGGGGGGGGGGGGGGGAGTGGTTCTGCTGCCACTCTGCAGGCGATCAGTGGGGAGGGTGGTGGGGCGGGGGGTGCGGTTTCGTTTGGGTCTGGATAGCAGGGGGGCCAGGTGGGTGGATAAGGGTGAGAGTGATGTCTGTGGGGGCCATCGCTCTGGGGCCACTTCCTCCTCTTTCTGTGGCGCGGGAGCGATCTGATAGCGGTGCGCTTTTTCATATTTGTTTCTAACCGCGCGTGTGCAGTTCAGAGCTCTGATCAGACCGTCAGTGTTTCGGGCGCACTAACCCTCGTCCACAGCGCGAATGGGACCTGCGATTTTTTTTCAGGCTTAGTGCATCAGGGAGCACCTGAAAGCAGATTTCCAAGTTAGATCTGAATTGCACCCAGATTCAGCACTAAAATGAAAATGGTAAAATCAGGTTCTATGACTGTATGTGCATCCGGAATGTTTCTCTGGGCAGAGACTCACTGAGGTTAGACTCTTAGCCCTGAGAGGGGGCTTGAGTTCCACTTTAACCACTTTAGCATAGAATTCAGGCTGATGCTCCAGTGTACTACAGAAGGAGTGTCAAACTATCCAAGGTGCCCCCTTTTGGATGAAGTATTAAACCTTCTCAGGTGATCAGGATAAATTCCACAAAACTATATCGGTGAAGAAGCTCTTGGCATGTTTGGTTTCATTGGTCAGAACATTGAATGCAGGAGTTGGGACATGTTGTTGAAGTTGTACAAGATATTGGTAAAGCCACACTCGGAATACTGTGTGCAGTTCTGGTCATCCTATTATAGAAAGGATATTATTAAACTAGAAAGAGTGTAGAAAAAGATTTACTAGGATGCTGCCAGGACTTAATGGTTTGAGTTATAAGGAGAGGCTGGATAGACTGGGACTTTTTTCTCTGGAGCATAGGAGACTTGGGGTTAATCTTATAGAGGTCTACAAAATAATGAGAAGCATAGATAATAGTCAACATCTTGTCCTAAATGTAAGGGAGCCTAAAACTAGAGGTCAGAGGTTTAAGGTGAGAGGAGAGAACTACAAAAGGGTCCAGGGGGACAATTATTTTACTCAGAGGATGATGAGTGTCTGGAACAAGCTGCCGGGGCAGCAGTAGAGGCAGGTACAATTTTGTCTTTTAAAAAACATTTAGATAGTTACGCGGATAAGATGGGTATCGTGGGATATGGGCCAAACACGAGCAATTGCGACTAGCTTAGTAGTAAAAGCTGGGCAGCATGGACAAGTTGGACCAAAGGGCCTGTTGCCATGCTGTAAACCTCTGCTGTAAACCTCTGTGACTCTTAAGAGCGAGAGAACGCTCTGCTCATCCACTGGACAATCCTGATTCCACCATAAGCATTATGGACAGCTACAAAAACAGAAAGAGAAAGAGTTGGAAAAAGCCCAGCAGGTCTGCTGGCGGAGAGAAAATAGGGTTAACATTTCGAGTCCATTTGACTCTTTCTCTTCCTGTTTTTGTTTCAGATTGGAGCATCCGCATTATTTTGCTTTTATCAAACAGCTAATTCGCGCATGGCCATCTTGGTGTCCGTGAGAGCTTGCTGCATGCGATTTGGCTGCTGTAATTCCTTACATTACTGGTAATTTCCTACATTACCAGAGACTACACTTCAAATAATACTTCACTGGCTGTAAAGCGCTTTGGGATATCCTGAAAAGCTTTTTCTCTCTCTCTCTCTTTCTTTAAAAGCTGGATGATGTTGTTAAATGTGCAAGTCTGTTCCGAAAGCTTCACAAAGGCATAAGGGAAACAGATGCTGAATTAACAAGATGTCTGGAAGTTTGAGGCAAAGCTTTGTCCACGAGGCTGCCATAGCTCAGCTCGGACTGAAAGTTTCCACTGTCGGAACTTGTGGTCGTGTGAAGTCTCTGTTGGATGTCTTGCAGTGCGCAGTGTGTCAGAGCGACTGAGTGACCAGACTGCCTGCCTGAAACCTGCTTTCAATTTCCAACCAGTGGTGACCGATGTAAAGTGAAGGAACTGCTGAAATTAAATCTGGATGTTAATCCAAGCTGCTGGGAAGGAGTGTGGAGTAGAACACAACCAAACACAACTCAAACTGGGAGGGCATTTTTAGAAACTGCTCCTCTATGCAAGATATCCAGACCCGTTGAGATTACAGGGGGCAGCATGGTGGCACAGATACTACTATGCCACTGTCGCCCACATCAATACTTCCACTCTACCCCGATCAGGTTACGAGTCAGCTCGCAAGAGGGGTTTGGGTAAAAAAGGCCCTTCAGCCCACCTGATCACACCCTCCTCTCAGACAAACTCAACTCTCATACCATTAATTGAGAATGGCACTGCATTTTGAGGCAGGGATATGTTTTTTTTTCAAGTTTAAGTTTATTTATAAGTCTCACAAGTAAGCTTACATCTACTCTGCAGTGTAGTTACTGTGAAAATCCCCCAGTCGCCAAACTCCGGCTCCTGTTTGGGTACACTGGAGGGAGAATTTAGCATGGCCAATGTACCCAACCAACACGTCTTTTGGATTGTAGGAGGAAACCCACACAGACACGAGGAGAACGTGCAAACTCCGTACAGACAGTCACCCAAGCCGGAATCTTGAACGTGGGTCCCTGGCACCCTAAGGCAGCAGTGCTAACCACTGTGCCACCGTGCTGCCCTTGTGCCACTGTGTCACCCTAAATCCTGGCCAGCCAGTGACACCCATGCCCCCTGAACAAATAAAACAAAATGTGGAGACACTTTATAGCCAAGGTGGCCAAGGGGCTATTTAATAGACATGTTCAGAATTACAAAGGGCTTTGATGGAATTAAGGAAGAGGAACTTATTATTTGGAGATAGATTGTAACCAGAGGATTAAGGTTTTTGATATTGATTTGGTATTGATGGGAGAGAATGTTTTATGCAGTAAGATCTGGTGGTGATCTGGAATACACTACCTGAAAGGGTGGTGGAAGCAGACACCCCCCCCTCACATACAGTAGGACATACAGCGCTAGGGACCTGGGTTCGATTCCCAGCTTGGCAGTCTGAAAGGTGTGCTGGCTAGCTGCATTGGCCATGCTAAATTCTCCCTCATTGTACCCGAACAGGTGCCAGAGTGTGCCAGCGAGGGGATTTTCACAGTCACTTCATTGCAGTGTCAATGTACTCATACTTGTGACACTAATAAATAAACTTAAAAAAATACTTTGCCCTTTCCCCAGGCATTTACCATGGCTAATACACCTAGCCTACACATCTTTGGACAGTCAGGGGCAAATTAGCATGGCCAATCCATCTTTGGACTGTGGGAGGAATCCGGAGCAGCAGAAGGAAACCCATGCAGACACGGGGAGAATGTGCAAACTCCATACACAATCACCCGAGGCCAGAAGTGAACCCGGGACCCTGGCGCTGTGGGGCAGCAGTGCTAACCACTGCGCCGCCGTGTCGCCCAGTGATATAAATTGTAACGACTGTTTGAAATTTGACATTCTTGCATTTGTCCTGTGAAGAGCAAGATGAGAAGCCATGACACCGTGGCTGGAATTTTACCGGCATGTCAGCCCCGATTCCGGGGGCAGGCTCGGAGAACGGCTTTCTCCCGCTGGCCTCGGGTGGGATCGTGCGAAACTTGGGCAGACGTGCCGGTAAAATACTGCCCCATGTCTCTCCCTGCGGCAATGTACTTTCAATTAAATGAAGAGCTGGGTGTGGTGTATAAGAAGCAGCTGATCTGATTATCACCCCTTTTGGTGCTGTGGCCAGGAGTTAAACTTATCTCTTTGATTGCACACATGTGGTACATCGGCAAGAGAAGGTTTCTGGGAACGGGGAGACGTGGTGAATATTTTAACTCTTTTTTCCCATGGATGTGGGCGCCGCTGGCGAGACCTGCATGTGTTGCCCATCTCTCGCTGCTCTTGGGAAGGGAGCGGTGAGCCACCTCCTTGACCTATTGCGGTCTACGCACTGACTCTCCATCCCCACCACCTCACCACGTCACTGCAGACCAAGAAATCTCAGTCACTCCACCCTGAGCTTTCTAACCTCAAGCCATACCTCTGTAATTGTGGCCACGTTCCACTTTTGCCATCAGTCTCCCTTTTCAAAGGCTTTTCTTTTTCTGAAAATTCATGCAAAGCACCATTCCCTCTGTGTGTTTGAAAGAATCCTGTGCAGCGGCTCAAGCCTAAAGCTGCTTGGTGTTGGGTTTACTTTCTGCCCAATTGCGACATGAATATTTCAGTCCCCCTCCTGGCTCCATACCCCTGAAGGCTTTGCGTCACAAACTCAGTAGGCCAACGCCTCCCAGTATCAGAATCAAGTGATACTTCCTCACGTCTGAGTCCATACAATCATAGGATCCCTACAGTGCAGAAGGAGACCATTCAGCCCATCGAGTTTGCACCGACCCTCCATCTTACCCAGGCTCGATAGTCGTAAACTGCATATTTACCTCACTAATTTTCCCCAACCGAAACATCTTGGGAAGCCAAGGGCCAATTTAGCACGGTCAATCCACCTAACCTGCACATCTTTGGAGTGTGGGAGGAAACCCGAGCGCACGGAGGAAATCCACACAGATACAGTTGGGGGGGGGGAGCGTGCAAATTCCACGCAGTTACCCAAGGCCAGAATTGAACCGGGATCCCTGGCACTGTGAGGGAGCAGTGCCAACCACTGTGCCACAATGTCATCCTTGGTTGTTCTCAGACTACTAGGGCGGGATGTTACGGCCTCGCTCGAAGTCGGTGAGGATTACTGGTCCGCGCCAACTCCAAGGCAGGCGAGGTGATAAGAGTTCTGGCCCAGGTGTGCGTATATATTCCAGAAAGGCTGAATAGCTTTGAGGGGCTCAGTGGTCAACTCTTCACGATTTCTATGACATCGAGCAGGAGCACTGGCTATATAATTTTTTTCTCTTTGTTCGTCCACCCCGACCCAGGGACTTTGAGATCAGTCGTACCCGTCCCCCAGCCGTGCCGTCGGGCCCTCGCTCCCATGAGCTAGGATCGTTAGTGAGAATTGTCGTTTCTATTTTTGACATTGTCGTTGCAAAAATCTCGCCGGAAACAAACATTCCCGCTTGTGTTTTTCAGGCTTCAGCCGAGCTGCCTTGCCCTTTGGGCTGGTGAGGAGGGAGCTGTCCTGTGAGGGCTACCCCATCGACCTCCGCTGCCCCGGAAGTGATGTCATCGTGATCGAGAGTGCCAACTATGGTCGGACGGATGACAGGATCTGTGACGCCGACCTGTTCCAGATGGAAAATGTGCAATGCTACCTCCCAGATGCCTTCAAAATCATGACACAGAGGTACAATGCCATCACTGAACCCTAGCATTTGTACGTTGCCAGTGAACTGTCTGAGGCACCGTCCTTATGACTTGGTTAGTTGTCATGATGTGGAGATGCTGTCGTTGGACTGGGGTAGGCACAGTAAGAAGTCTCACAATGCCAGGAATAAACCTGTTGGACTCTAACGTGATGTTGTGAGACTTCTTACTGTGCTTACTGCAGTCCAACGCCAACATCTCCACATCAGGTTAAAGTCCAGCAGGTTTACTTGGAATCACAAGCTTTAGGAGCATTTTTCCTTCATCGTGTAAGTGAAGGAAACTCACCTGATGAAGGAGCAGCGCTCTGAAAACCCGTGATTCCAAATGCACCTGTTGGACTTTAACCTGGTGTTGGGAGATTTCTTATTGGTTGGTTGTGTTTTTACCCCTGAAATTCAAAGGTCATGGATTCAAGGCAAAATCCGAGGTGATATTCCCAGTGCAGTGCTGAGGGAGCACTGCACTGTTGGAGGAGTTGTCTTTGAGATGAGATATTAAATCAAGACCTGGTCCGTCTTATCGACTGAATGTAATAATTCCCATGGCATTGTCTCGACATAGGAACAGAGTAAGGCCATTCAGTTTCTCAAGGCCATTCTGTCATTCAATAAAATCATGGCTAACCTGTAGCCTAACTCCACGGACCTGCCCTAGGCCCATACCCCTTGATGTCCATGCTCAATAAAAATGATTTAAACCTCACAATTGAACCAGCGTCCACTGTCGTTTGAGGAAGAGAGTTCCAAGCCTATACCACTCTCTGTGCCGAAGTGTTTTCTAACGTCTCTCCTGAACAGTTTGGCCTGAATGTTTAGATTGTGGCTCCTGGCTTTAGAGCCTTCAGCTACTGGAAACAGTTTATCCTTATCCACCCTGTCCTTCCCTGTAAACATTTTTGAAGGAAGTGTAGAAGCATTTCCCCGGTTGCCTTGACAGCTATTTGTCTTGGCAGAATACAAAAGCAGGGATACACTGCTGTGGCTTTATCAGTGTCTGGTGAGACCACATTTAGAATACTGCGAGCAACTTTGGGCCCCGTACCTCAGGAAGAATGTGCCGGCCTTGGAGAGGGTCCGGAGGGGGTTGAGGAGAATAATTCTGGGAATGAAAAACGTGATGTATGAGGAACGTCTGAGGACTCTGGGTCTGTACTCGATGGGGTTTAAAAGGATGAGGGGGGGAATCTCATTGAAACTTACAGAATACTGTAAGGCCTGGATAGAGTGAACGTGGGGAAGATGTTTCGATTAGTCGGAGAGACTAGGACCTGAGGGCACAGCCTCAGAGTAAAGGAGCCTTTAGAAACGAGATGAGGAGGGTTTTCTTCAGCCAGAGGAGGGTAGTGAATCTGGGAAATTCGTTCATTCAGGAGGCTGTGGAGAGCAAGTCACTGAGTATATTTCAGACAGATATAGATAGATTCATGATTAGTAAGGGGATCAAAGGTTACGGGGAAAAGGCGGGGAATGGGGTTGAGAATCACATCAATCATGATCGAATGGCGGAGCAGACTCAATGGGCTGAATGGCCTAACTCTGCTCCTTTATCTCACTGGAATAAAGGGACAGTTTAGAAGATTTAGCTCCCCACAATGTGCCAGTCGAAGGCTTCACCACAGCTACTGACGCAGACTAACATGGCTTGAATAATTATTTGGAAAAGGACATCATTGAAAGGGAAGGACTCCCGATGGAGAGTTAACGCAAAGGAGGGAGTGGTCTTCACCATAATTGGCCTTAATTGAATGGCGGAGCAGACTCGATGGGCTAAATGGCTTAATTCTGCTCCTATATCTTATTTATCCCTCAACCTACATGACTGAAGCGACTATCTGATCAGCATTTCATTGCTGTTTGTGGGAGAATGCTGTGCAATAAAGTGCATGCTGAGTTCTTTTCTTCTTTGCATCAGCGACTATACTTGGAAAAGTGCTTAATTGACTATAAGATGCTTGGAGGTCATGGAAGGTGCTAGATACATTCAATTGCATGTTGTTGTATTCAACTCCAACAAGATTGTGAGTTGGATGAAGGAGATGAGCTATTGATTTTTGCTAAATGAAGTCAGGCAGTCTCTTTCGAAGGATAGAAAGGGATTGTTTGGCACGTTGGAGCTTATAATTATTTACAGTTATTCTGTCTTAGTATGCTTTCAAAGTTAATAATTCTCACAACGGTTTCCCAATACGTCAAATGTGAAGAGCTCGGTCGGGGATGGGCTATCTCGCTCTTTATTTCTCGATGTCTCCGCAGGAACATAGAACATAGAACATAGAACATTACAGCGCGGAACAGGCCCTTCGGCCCACAATGTTGCGCCGACCAGTCTTATTTTTAAAAAAACATTGACCCACTAATCTAAACCACTCCTTTTTCGTCCATAAACCTATCCACCAATCTCTTAAACGCCCCCAAACTAGGCGCATTTACAACTGAGGGTTGTGGCCACATGTTGTGACATTGGGCAAAGGAAGCAGTTCTCAATTTTCTCCCCTCAGGCCCTCAGAGAAATGAATATTTCTCATCGGTATTTACTGTTGAGAAAAGCATGGATGTTAGGGAACTTGGGGAAATAAATAGTGATGTCTTGAGGAGTGGACGTATTACAGAGAAGGAGGTGCTGGAAGTCTTAAAGAGCATCAAGGTAGATAAATCTGCGGGACCTGATGAGGTATACTCCAGGACATTGTGGGAGAAGAGGGAGGAAACTGCGCGTCCCCTAGCTGAGATATTTGAATCATTGATCGTCACAGGTGCCTCAAAATTGGCTAGTGGCAAATGTTGTGCTTTTGTTTAAAAAGGGCTACAGGGAAAAGCCTGGGAAATACAGGCTGGTGAGCTTCACGTCTGTGGTGGGTAAGTTGTTGGAAGGTATTTTGAGAAACAGGATCTACAGGCATTTAGAGACACAAGGACTGATTAGGGACAGTCAGCATGGCTTTGTGAGTGGAAAATCATGTCTCACAAATTTAATTGAGTTTTTTGAAGGGGTAACCAAGAAGGTAGATGAGAGCAGCGCAGTTGATGTTGTCTACGTGGACTTTAGTAAGGCCTTTGACAAGGTACGGCATGGTAGATTGTTGCATAAAGTTAAATCTCACGGGATCCAGGGTGAGGTATCTAAATGGATACAAAATTGGCTTCTTGACAGAAGCCGGAGGGTGGTTGTAGAGAGTTGTTTTTCAAACTGGAGGCCTGTGACCAGCGGTGTGCCTCAGGGATCAGTGCTGGGTCCACTGTTATTTGTCATTTATATTAATAGTTTGGATGAGAATATTGGGGGCATGGTTAGTAAGTTTGCAGATGACACTAAGATTGGTGGCATAGTGGACAGTGAAGACAGCTTTTTCCAATTCCAGCGGGATCTTGATCAATTGGGCCAGTGGGCTGATGGAGTTTAATTTAGACAAATGCGAGGTGATGCATTTTGGTAGATTGAACCAAGGCAGGACTTACTCAGTTAATGGTAGGCGTTGGGGAGAGTTATAGAACAAAGAGATCTCGGGGTACATGTTCATAGCTCCTCGAAAGGACAGAATGGCGAAGAAGGCATTCAGCATGCTTGGTTTCATTGGTCAGAACATTGAATACAGGAGTTGGAATGTCTTGTTAAAGTTGTACAGGACATTGGCAAGGCCACACTTACCAATACTGAGTGCAATTCTGGTCACCCTATTATAGAAAGAATATTATTAAACTAGAAAGAGTGCAGAGAAGATTTACTAGGATGCTGCTGGGACTTGATGGATTGAGTTATAAGGAGGGGCTGAATAGACTGGGACTTTTTTCTCTGGAGCGTAGGAGGCTGAGGGGTGACCTTATAGGCAATGGTATGGGCAACTAGGGATGGCCAATAAATGCTGGCCCAGTCAGTGACATCCATGTACTGCAAATCAATGAAGAAAAACACCAGCATCTTTCTAGGGAGTTGCTCAGCTTTTTCCATGTGGGAAGAATTCAGCTCTGACCATTCTGAATCCCAGCAGCACAAATTTGTCTTCTTTTTAATATCCTTTCTTCCAAAAGAAAAAAAAGTTATGCTCATTAACGGGGTAATTATGCAGCATTGAGATGGGGGGGGGGAAATGTTCCATGTTAATGGACACACGCAGACAATGAACAGAAAGTGGACTAATTCAATAAGACATATATTAACGTTAAATGCTTTTTGGTCACTTGTGTAATGGAAACGCAACGTTGCTCAGCCCCTGGGATATGTAGATCTGATTTGAAAATTGTGACAGTTCTGAGCGATTCTTCACTTCAGGCCTCTTAATTTGGATGGAAAGATTATTTAAAAAGGACTACCAAACTCTTGAGCGATCCAGATTTATACCCCATTACCCGGTGCCAGCACAGTGCTGCGTTTATAGAGTCCGACAGAGTTCTGCCAGCTCTCCCCTGCAGTACATCAATGTCTGTCAAACAATGCGATCTGTTTCATCTTTTTCAGTTTTGGCACAAAGCACTTTTTAGTGCAGTTAAACATTAAGGAATTAATTTAGAATACGTGTCTGAATGCAGCTTGCATTCTCAGAGAATCCCATGGCCGCCACATCCAA
The DNA here is from genome assembly GCF_965287045.1 of Carcharhinus amblyrhynchos. Lineage (NCBI taxonomy): Eukaryota > Metazoa > Chordata > Chondrichthyes > Carcharhiniformes > Carcharhinidae > Carcharhinus > Carcharhinus amblyrhynchos. The sequence continues at coordinate 7,504,626 of NC_137332.1, read as the reverse complement.
TCCCATTTTGAAGCAGAAAACCACACGTGGTGGGACTTGACGCTCGTTTAACTCTTTCCTCACCTCACGTGTACCCCCCAACCCAACTACTTCCCCTCCCGCCTCTTCTCCTTGCTTGTGGCTGGGGGGGGCTGGTGGGTATTAGCAGGGGTGGGGTGTTGCTACTGCCTCACCCCAGATGGCCATGCCTGACTGGACTCATGGTCCCCATGGGGTGGTCCCAGCACTTCCTCTGTGCCCCAGGCAACCAGGCCCTGGGGGCACATCCTCCACAGGGGAGGGGACGGCACGGTGGCACAGCGGTTAGCACTGCCGCCTCACAGCACCAGGGACCCAGTTCGATTCCCAGCTTGGGTCACTGTCTGTGTGGAGATTGCACATTCTCCCTGTGTCTATGTGGGTTTCCTCCCACAGTCCCGAACAGGTGCCGGAGGGTGGAATTTCACAGTACCTTCATTGAAGTGTTAATGTAAGCCTTGTTGTGACTAATAATAAATAAATTAAGCTTTAAACAAGGCCCCCAGTTTTTAATTTTAACTTGAGCGTAAGGCGTCGCAATGTGGCTGGAATATTTAAACGTTGTAGGGATCCAATGATTCGATATGAAAGCAAATTGCTATAGATGCAGAAACGCAACCAAAAGAGAAAATGCTGGAAAATCTCAGCAGATCTGGCAGCATCTGGAAGGAGAGAAGAAAAGAGCTGATGTCTCGAGTCCAGATGACCCTTTGTCAACGCTGAAAGGCAGAGAAAGTGGGAGATATTAACACCGCAGGGTGAGGGAACAAAAGAAGAGTCATAGCAACAGAAACCAGGGGAAAGGACCACAGAGAAAATAAAGAGTGGGAATGGCCAAATGGCAAAGAAGCTAAAATGAAGATGTTGTGGGGGGGGGGATTGGAATGGATGGGACTGAGGTAAGATTTAGAAAAGGGAAAGCAAAGGGGGAGAAAAGGTAAGGGAAGGGGGATAAAGTAGAGGGAAAGAGTTGGGGGGAGGGGCGAAGAAAAATGAAGAAAGACATTAAAGAAATAAAAGGTAGAGAACAGTAAAAAAAAATTAAACAAAATAAAATGAAACAAAGGGGTCGAGGTCCTTTCCCCTGGTCTCTGTGGCTAAGACTCATCTTTTATTCCCTCACCCTGCTATATAAATATCTCCCACTTTCTCTGCCTTTTAGCTTTGACAAAGGGTCATCTGGACTCGAGACGCCAGCTCTTTTCTCTCCTTACAGATGCTGTCGGACCTGCTGAGATTTTCCAGAATTTTCTCTTTAGGCTCTTATGATCCTATGATCTAAGCCAGTTTGACAGGGGAGAGAATAGAGCCAACGTTTTGAGTCAGGGTGACCCCTGAGGGTGACCCCAGCTGGGATTTTCCAGCATTTTCTGATTTTGTTTCAGATCCCAGCATCTACAGTGTTTTGCTTTTACCGTCAGTGTATTTGCACAGATCTGCCATGTTGATAGCAACCATGTTAGCAGAGAGAATTTAATGTATTTTCAGGACATGTGTTTATGATTAGCTTGTTAGCGTTTTGAGGCCAGCACTAAGCTAAAACATACTCGGAGATTAAGATGAAAGTAACTTTTTTTTTTGAATTGGCTCTGAGAAAATGACAGCGGTTTTCAGCTCCTACTTTGTGGGGAACACCCTGCGCTTGCACACTTCAGGAGACTCCTGCAACTACTGCCACATTCATGAGGGCCCCTTTACAAGTATCGACACAAATTTGCATCTCCCCTGCAAGTATTGTAGAGAGCAGGGTGTAGGCTCCATTCCCATTCCTGAGATCGGAGCACACAATCGAGACCAGCAAACTCCCACGCATTCTCTCTTCCACTTTCTTCCCTCGGGAAAAAGATGCGAAAGTCTGAGGTCATCTCCTAACTGACTCAAGAACAACTTCTTCCCTGCTGCCGTCAGACTTTTGAATGGACCTACCTTGCATTAAGTTGACCTTTCTCTACACCCTAGCTATGACTGTAACACTACATTCTGCATTCTTTCCTTCCCTTCTATGAACGGTAAGCTTTGCTTGTACAGCATGTAAGAAACAATACTTTTCATTGTATGTTAATACATGTGACAATAATAAATCATATCAAATCAAATTAAATCCAGTACAGTACTGGTGAAGGGAAGCATGGTGGGATCTGATGTGCTCTGGACGAAATATTGAACCTCCCTCTGAGGCAGATCCCAAAGCCACAAAGGAAGTTCTTCCTGAACCTACTCCCCCGCCATCATTGTTTAAAACATATTGGCCGGAACTCTACCATCTTGCTTGCCACGGACTCATAGCAGGCGAGGGTCCGACAACAGAAATCTTCGTTAGCGTCGGGCGGGAATTTACAACCTCTCCCAAGTGAGATCATAAAATCCCGTCTATTATCTCATCATATGTTTGTGGGAGCTTGCTGTGTACAAATTGGCTGCTTCATTGCCTACATTACAACTGTGCTTTAAAAGTTACTCTGTTGACTGTCAGGTACCGTGGGGCATTGTTAAAAAGACACAATATCAATGCAAAATTCAGCACAGCCATTCGGGGTGAAGCAGAGAGCTCACGTGCGTACCCTACCTGCCCTCCACCACCAAGCAAGCGGAAGAGTCTGGCGCAGGAGTTGTGCTGGGGAAGGAGGGAGTCCTTGGAACACACAAGGTGAGGGGAGAGTCAAACAAGTGTCAACTCCGACTCTGTGGCTCTTCTCCCCTGCAAATTTTAAGACAGGCCTGAGGTGTTCAAGATTATGAGGGTCATGGACAGGGTGGCTAGGGAACAGCTGTTCCCCTTAGTTGAAGGGTCAGTCACGAGGGGACACGCGTTAAAAGTGAGGGGCTGGGAGGTTTAGGAGGGATGTGAGGAAAATCCTTTTTACCCAGAGGGTGGTGAAGCTCTGGAATGTGCTGCCTGGGAGGGTGGTGGAGACGGGATACCTCACATTCTTTAAAAAGTCCCTGGATGAGAACTTGGCACGCCACCATATTCAAGGCTACGGGCCAAGTGCTGGCAGGCGGGATTTGGTGGGCAAGTCAGGACCTTTCATGTGTCGGTGCAGACTCGATGGGCTGAAGGGCCTCTTCTGCGCAATCATATTCTGTGATTCTGTGACCTCCCCAGCAAGCATTGACCCATTTCTTGGGATAACTGGTGATGGTTAGATATGTTGAGTCACTTCTAGCGAGCGCATGCGGGCCATTTGCAGGTAAGAGTCTCAGGATAACGAAGGGCCCTGTGAAACTTTGCTAGGCTTCTTACACCATCATCAATACCACTTTTTGATTTGACTTATTATTGTCACATGTATTATCCTACAGTGAAAAGTATTGTCTCTTGTGCGCTGTACAGACAAAACATACTATTCATAGAGAAGGAAAGGAGAGGTTGCAAAATGTAGTGTTACAGTCGTAGCTAGGGTGTAGAGAAAGATCAACTTAATGTAAGATAGGCACATTCAAAAGTCTGACAGCAGCAGGGAAGAAGCTGTTCTTGAGTCAGTTAGTACGTGACCTCAGACTTTTGTATCTTTTTCCCGACAGAAGGAGGTGGAAGAGAGAGTGTCCGGGGCATGAGGGGTCCTTAATTATGCTGACTGTTTTCCAAGGCAGCAGGAAGTGTAGACAGAGTCAGTGGGTGGGAGGCTGGTTTGTGTGATGGATTGGGCTAACCTTTTGTAGTTCCTTGCAGCCTTGGGCAGAGCAGGAGCCATACCAAGCTGTGATGCAATCAGAAAGAATGTTTTCTATGGTGCATCTATAAAAGTTGGTGAGGTTCATAGCTGACATGCCAAATTTCCTTTGTCTTCTGAGAAAGTGGAGGTGTTGGTGGGCTTTCTAACTATAGTATTGGCACAGGGGGTGACCAGGAGAGGTTGTTGGTGATCTGGACACCTAAAAAATTGAAGCTGTCGACCCTTTCTACTTCATCCCTGTTGATATAAACTTGACCTCTCCAGGAGACCAAAGGTCAGACAGTTGGGTCTTTTTTGACCTGACGGTCGTCACCCACTAAAACGCTGAAATGTACCCACTTATTCCAACTAATCTTCCCAGACCCTGACTGATAAAGTCCGTTCAGTGCTCTACAGTGCCAGCCTGTAGAAAACTTTGGCATACTCGTCATTCTCTATCCTTTCCAAAAAATGCTCAACTATGAACAAGGATCATAAGTAAAACTTCTTCGACCCAAATCGGCCATGATTCACAGGTCATGGAATGAGAGAGATTGCGACGGTTTCTTTCCTAACAGAGGTCCCTTCAATTATTGAGATAAGTCGGTGTGAGTGAACTGCCTTTCCACTCCATCGTTTGGCCAATTCATCGAATTGCGCACATGAGTTATACTTTATCATCAGATGGCAGTGCAGAAATGCTATAAAACAATTGAGAGCAGGAGAAATGGAAGTTCCATCAGCTTGTGAAACAGAGACACCCCATTTAGGTAGCATTCTTCAACATCTGAAGTATCTTATCATCAATTTTCTGAATTGTGGTTACTCTTGTAGCGGTAGGAAATATAGCAGCCAATTTGTGCACAGCAAACTCCCGCAACCAGAAGTATGATGATGATAAGACAACTTGTTTTCGTGACATTGTTTGAGGGACGGCACAGTGGCACGGGTGGCACCAGTCCCTCATGGTGCCAGGTATCCAGGTTCGACTCAGGTCTCAGGTGATTGTCTGTGTGGAGTCTGCACATGACAGTGACCCATATCAGTTAGAGCATTCTAGCAGAGTGGAATTACGGTATTAAGTAACTCTAGAGTTCGGATGTTTACTGTGTTGAAAGTTTACTCTGTAATTATGCTCAAAGGAGGGTGACAGCAAGGAAGGAGCAACATGTTTGAGCCAGCTCGATCTCAGATTGTCCTTTCACTTGGCATTCACAGATTGGTGAAAACTTCATCTGTAAACTCGTCAGCCATGCCGATCTTATCTCTGACTCAAAAGGAAGTGGGTTCAATGACTGAATCCCTACAGGCCATTCAGACCACTGAGTCTGTATCGAATCTCACACCACCGAACTCCCTCACCTCCCCCCACCCCGCCCTCCAAGTAACCCTCCACATTTAAAAGTTTAACGCTGTAGTGTCACAAGTACGGTCACATTAACACTCCGATGACGTTACTGTGAAAATCGCCTAGCCACCACACTCCTGTGTCTACATGGGTTTCCTTTGGGTGCTCCGGTTTCCTCCCACTGTTCAAAGATGTGCACGTTAGGTGGATTGGCCATGACAAATTGTATCTTGGTGTCCAAAGTACATAGGTTAGAAGAATTAACCATGGCCTTTGTAGTCATTGAGTGGCACAGTGGTTAGCACTGCGGCCTCACAGTGTTAGGGACCTGGATTCGATTCCTGGCTTGGGTTACTATTTGCATGTTCTCCCTGTGTCTGCGTGGGTTTCCTTCGGGTGCTCTGTTTTTTTTTCCCACAGTCTGAAAGACGTGCTGGTTAGATCAATTGGCTACGCTAAATTCTCGCTCACTGTACCCAAACAGGCACAGGAGTGTGGTGACTAGGCGATTTTCACAGTAATGTCATTGTAGTGCTAATGTGACATTTTAGCGTTAAACTTTTAAATGTGGAGGGTTACTTGGAGATGGGGTGGCGGAGGGGGAGGTGAGGGAGTTCGGTGGTGTGAGATTCGATACAGACTCAGTGGTCTGAATGGCCTGTAGGGATTCAATGATTGAACCCACTCCCTTTTGAGTCAGAGATAAGATCGGAATGGCTGACGAGTTTACAGGTGAAGTTTTCACCAATCTGTGAATGCCAAGTGAAAGGACAATCTGAGATCGAGCTGGCTCAAACACGTTGCTCCTTCCTTGCTGTCACCCTCCTTTGAGCATAATTACAGAGTAAACGTTCAACACAGTAAACATCCGAACTCTAGAGTTACTTAATACCGTAATTCCACTCTGCCAGAATGCTCCAATTGGTACGGATCGCTGTCGCGCTTTTGGGATGGGGGGGTGCGGATGGAGGGTGTGGGGTGGAGGCGAGGGGTGAGATTAGTGGTGGTCACCCGTCGATGCTGCAAGTTGGCCACGGAAATGGGAAGCTGATGACAAACTTCAGCGCCCAGCTGGTTATCATGATTGAGGCTGCTGGCTGTGTATCGTAAACCAGCTGTGAGACACATGTGGAAAAGGATGGGCTGTTTGCTAATTTGGTAAATTATACAAATATGAATGAACTCTGTAGGGATACCGACATAAAAATTATAGCAAAAGTAACGTTGTGAGCTCCATGTGATCTTTTCCAGACCGTAGACTTACCGTAAGGCAGGCACGCCTCAGAGGATAGACAACCGACACTTTAATCTGTGCTCACTTACTAGTTTTGGGTGCATTATTATTGCCAGGCTTTATCCTTGCAGCCAGTTCCAAGAGCTTTATTACTTAATGAGCGAGCAGTGAGTGAAATTAGTTGGTGCACAGTCCCCTTGTTGAGAGACAGAACATCAAACCCAAAAACAAAATCCTCTGCGACAGTTTAACCAATCAATGTTCGTGGGAAGAAGTCACTCAGGCTAACTGTGTTGATACTGGAACGCAAGTCATCCTTAACTGTAAGGTAATGGGTTGCACAGGTCGACTGGATCAAACACAAAGCTCCCCCGCCCCACCCCTCACCGGGCATGGCCAGACACTGCTACATTTGATGCATTGGCATCCAGTTTGCTGGCTATTGAGCTTATCAATGTTTTAAACCTTTTGTGGGAAATTCCATTTTTCCTGACTTGTTGACTGATTTACTTTGAACAGACTAAGAATAAAACACAAGACCAAGCTAAGTTTTCGCCCGCTGGCATTCCAAAAGTGCAGTTCTCGAGTCATAATCTCCTTGAACCTCGAGGCCAGACAGTTCATCCTGTCCCAAAGTCTGTTCCTCCTTCCTCCAGCTCACAGACTTTGAAAGCTTAAAGTCACTAATCACTTCTCCCTGTTTAGCTCAACTCTTGCTCACTGTTTTATGATTGATGTTGTATCGTTTCCTACATTACAACAGTGACACACTTCAAAAGTACTTAATTGGCTGTAAAGTGCCTTAGGGACCTCCTGAGGTTGTGAAAGATGCTAGGAACACAAGCTCGTTCTTTCTAACCCGTCCTTTCTGGCCCTCTTTCTTTGTTTCTTTTTCTCACTTGCTTTCTCTTTCGCGTCTCTCTCTCCTGTTTAGTTTTTCCCTCTCTTGCTCTCTAATCTTCCTTGCCTTTTCTCCCCTCCATCTCCAGTTTCTCCTTTCACTTTCTCTCTCCCTTATTTAGTCTCTCTTTTCCGTTTGTGGTTTTGGCCGCCTTGATGGTCTCTGTTGTGCGCTTTCCCTTGGGCCTTCACCTGGGTGCACGCATTAGAGTGCAGCATGTCACCGATGCCCTCTGCGACATCACTAACCTGAAGGTGTGCCCACTACCCCTAATGTACACTCATCGTATGTTGCTGGGCTAATGCTTACTGGTGTCCCAGGCAATGCTGGCATTAGTTGGAAGATTAAACAGTAATAGATCCTTCTCCCAAGTACTGTCCATGTAGGTTCCAGTCAGCAGTTGGGCAGTAATGGGTGTGCCAACTACACAACCTGCCCACGGGACAGGCTGGCTGGGGGCCACACCCATATGAAAACAGCTTTGCGACTGATTGAGTCTTATTGCTGTGAAGTTCCACTATAAAGGCAAGAGTCTCCTCATCCGGAGATGAGGGGGTTGGACTATGAAGAGAGACTAAATAGACTGGGTCTGTACTCGTTGGAGTTTAGAAGGATGAGGGGGGATCTTATAGAGACGTATAAGATAATGAAGGGGATGGATAGGGTAGAGGTAGAGAGATTCTTCCCGCTTAGAAAGGACAGCAGGACTAGAGGGCACAGCCTCAAGATAAGGGGGGAGGCAGATTAGATCAGAGTTCAGGAGCAACTTTTTCACTCAAAAGGTGGTGAATCTCTGGAATTCTCTGCCCATTGAAGTGGTGGAGGCTACCTCGCTAAATATATTTAAGTCACGGGTAGACAGGTTTCTGATAGACAGGGGAATTAAGGGTTATGGGGAGAAAGCGGGAAAGTGGAACTGATCCACTTCAGATCAGCCATGATCTTATTGAATGGCGGGGCAGGCTTGAAGGGCTAGATGGCCTACTCCTGCTCCTATTGCTTATGTTCTTATGCCTTGCTAGAGCCTGAGATTGTGTATCAACTCTCACCAAGTTTTACAGATGCACCGCAGAAAGCATTCTTTCTGGTTGTATCACAGCTTGGTATGGTTCCTGCTCTGCCCAAGACCGCAAGAAACTACAAAGAGTTGTGTACATAGTCCAGTCCATCACACAAACCAGTTCCCCATCTATTGACTCCATCTATATTTCCTGGAAAACCAACCAGCATAATCCAGGACCCCAGGCACCCCGGACATACTCCCTTCCACTTTCCACAGAAGTCTGAGGTCACGTAACAAACGACTCAAGAACAGCTTCTTCCCTGCTGCTGTCAGACTTTTGAATGGACCTACCTCGCATTAAGTTGATCTTTCTCTACACCCTAGCTATGACTGTGACACGACATTCTGCACTCGCTCCATTCCTTCTCTACGAACAGTATGCTTTATCTGCACAGTGCGCAAGGAACAATATTTTCACTGTGTACTAATACCTGTGACAATAAAAAAATCGAATCAAACATTTGGAGTGTAGGAGGAAACCGGAGCACCCGGAGGAAACCCGCGCAGATACGGGGAGAACGTGCAAACTCCACACAGCCAGTCGCCTGAGGCCTGAATTGAACCTGGGTCCTTGGCACTGTGAGGCAGCAGAGCTAACCACTGTGCCATCGTGCCGCCCTATTAAAATATTAAAATGGAAACAGAAAGTGCTGGAAATACTCAGCGGGACGTGCCAGCGTCTGTGGAGCGAGAAACAGAGTTGATACGGTTTGTGGCCTTTCATCAGAAGCGGTTTTGATGAAAGGTCACTGAACTGAAACGTGAACTGTACTTCTCTCTGCATAGACGTTGCCATAACCTGCTGAGCATTTCCTGCATTTTCTGTTTTTATTTCAGATTTCCACCATCTGCACGCAGCACGTTAATCCAAACCACGCTGCTTGGTGCAGTTAAAGCTAAGACAAGGCTGCTTTCTTTGCTGGAGAGACTTTGTTTACAGTCAACAGTACTCCAACCACCACCCTCCCCACCACCCACTGTCCCCACACAGTGCCCCAGGAATCCCCATTCACAGGCATACAAGTATCCAGAACTCCTTTGCCCATGTAATTTCTATTAAGCCATAACACTGTAGTTAATAAGACATTGGCACAGTATTCTGCTTTCCAACAGAGGTGAAGGTTGATTGGAGAATATTGCAGCCATGGAAAGGCCATTCGGTCCTCTGTACCTGTGCTAGCTGTCTGAAGGAGTTCTCCAATCTGTCCCACACCTCTGCTTTCTTTCTTTTTTAACCCCGTAGCCCAGCAAGTGTACTCATTAAGTATTTATCCAATTTCCCCTGTGCAACTCATGAGCAAATCTGCTTCCACCGCCCTTTCAGGATATGATTCCAGCTCATAACGAAGAACAAACAAAAAACAGGACAACACAGGAACAAACCCTTTGGCCCTTCAAGTCTGGGCCGACACAGATGTCTCTCTAACATTTTCTTGCCTCACGTGCTCCAGCTCCCTCTATTCCCTGCCTAATCATGTATCTATGCAGATGCCTCTTGAACGTTGTTCTAGAACCTGCTTCCACCACCTCCTCTGGCAGCGCGTTCCAGGCATTCACCAGCCTCTGTATGAAAAACTACCCCTTACACCTCCTAAACTTTCCCCTCTCACTTTCAACCAATGCCCACGAGTAATTGACCCTTCGATCCTGGGAAAAAGACCCTGACTATCCACTCTCAGCAAGCCTGTCATAATCTTGTAAACCTCGGCCAGATCCCCCCTCCCTCATCCTCCAACGCTTCAGTGAAAACAGTCCAAGTTTGTTCAACCTTTCTTCGTAGTCCATACCCTCCAAACCAGGGAACATCCTGGTAAAAGCCCTTTCCAATTCATCAACATCTTTCCAATAGCAGCCAGAATTGTACACAATCCTCCAAATGTGGCCTAACCAAAGTCTTATACAGCTGCAACATGATTTTCCAATTCCAATACTCAAATCCCCAACCGATGAGAGTCAGCATGCCATATGCCTTCTTGACCACCTTGTCTAGTTGAGTTGCCTCCTTCAGGGAACTGTGGATCTGCATGCCGAGATCCCTCTCTATATGCTAATATTTCTAAGGCCGCTACTATTTACTGTATACTTTCCTTCTGCAGTAGACCTTCCAAATCGCGTCAAGTTGCTAAAAAATATTTCACCTTAACTGACTCCGGCTTTTACTATAAATCTGTGTCCTTTGGTTATCTCCTGCCAGAGAAAATAATTTCTTCATATCCATCGAATTCTCTCTGTTGACTGGCGCGTACCTAAATTTTCGGATGAGCCTTTATTTTTGTTTCACTTTCTGCTGAAGCCACTGGTCCTCTTGTTCGGCCAATGAATGGCCAGTTGCTGCCTTGCTCATAAATGCCATCCCACCGGATAGGTCAGTGTTTGCTATCCAGTCCATTCACAAACATCCCACCCAGTGTCTACAAACAAACACTCTGTCTTCATTGCTCCAGTAAAATACACAGTTAAAAAGTTCCCCTAAAATTCCTAAATAAGGCCCTGGCTGAGCTTGAGTCACACATTAACGATTGCAGTTTTTTTCATAGTTGGGGGATCAGTATAAAGTCCAATATTCCCAAATGTACATTGGAAACCAGAATAGACGCTAGGCTCAGAACCCTGATCCTATATTGTTTGTCCAAAGATGTGCAGATTAGTGGATTGGCCATGCTAAATTGCCCCTTATTGTCCAAAGGTGTGCAGGTTAGTGGATTGGCCATGCTAAGTTGCCCCTTAATGACCAAAGATGTGTATGTTAGGTGGATTGGCCATGCTAAATTGCTCCTTAGTATTCAAACATGTGCAGGTTGGGTGCATTGCCCATGCTAAATTGCCCCATTGTGTTCAAAGCCATGCTCGTTAGGTGGATTGGTTGTGCTAAATTACCGCTCAGTGTTCAAACGTGTGCAGGTTAGGTGGATTGGCCATGCTAAACATGCGCAGGTTGGGTGCACTGTCCATGCTAAATTGCCCCATAGTGTCCAAAGCTGTGCACGTTCGTGGATTGGTTATGCTAAATTGCCCCTTAGTGTTCAAATATGTCCAGGTTAGGTGGATTGGCCAAGCCAAATTCCCCTCGGTTTCCAAAGATTTGTTGGTTGAGGGGATTATTGGGGTAAATGAGTTTGGTTACAGGGATGGGGTGGGGGTGAGCCTGGGTTGGATGCTCTGTCAGAGAAGTCAGTGCAGATTCGATGGGCCAAATGGCCTTTTCCTGCACTCTAGGAATTCTCTGGTTCTCTGATTTGAGGAGTACGTTCGGCCCACCTACACGTGGTCTGATACTTCACACCCTCTCCCCCTCAGCTTGCGTTGACTCTCAGTCCGGCAATGCCTTGTTTTTAAAGTTCTGGTCCAGTTTTTCAAATTCCTCCTCGCCCCTGCCCCTTCCCTCGCTCTCCTCCAACCCTCCATACCGCAAATTGTGCGGAGGGTGTGGAGAGTCTGCAGAAGGATCTAGATAGGCTGGGCGAATGGGCCAGGAAATGGCAAATGGAATTTAATGTTGGCAAGTGTGAGGTGGTCCACTTTGGTAGGAAGAATGGTAGGAAGGATTATTACTTACGGGGCGAAAAACTGCAGCAGGCGACGGTGCAGAGGGACCTCGGGGTCCTTGTGCATGAGTCGCAAAAACCCAGCTTGCAGGTGCAGCAGGTGGTCAGGAAGGCGAATGGGATGCTGGCCTTCATAGCGAAGGGGATTGAATATAAAAGTAGGGAGGTCTTGCTGCAGCTGTATAGGGCATTGGTGAGGCCGCAGCTGGAGTACTGTGTGCAGTTTTGGGCGCCGCACCTGCGCAAAGATATTTTGGCCTTGGAGGGAGTGCAGAGGAGGTTTACTAGGCTGATACCGGAGTTGAGGGGGTTGAGCTATGAGGAGAGGCTGAATAAACTAGGCTTGTACTTGTTGGAGTTTAGAAGAATGAGGGGAGATCTCATTGAGACATATAAGATGATGAATGGGATGGATAGGATAGAGGTGGAGAGACTCTTCCCGCTCAAAAAAGACAGTAGGACTAGGGGGCACAGCCTCAAGATAAAGGGGGGGCGTTTTAGAACGGAGTTGAGGAGGAACTTCTTCACTCAAAGGGTGGTGAATCTCTGGAATTCTCTACCCGTTGAAGTGGTGGAGGCTGCCTCGCTAAATATTTTCAAGAAGCGGGTTGATGGGTTTTTGATAAGAGAGGGGATTAAGGGTTATGGGGAGAGGGCGGGAAAGTGGAACTGAGCCACGACAGATCAGCCATGATCTTATTGAATGGCAGGGCAGGCTCGAAGGGCCAGATGGCCTACTCCTGCTCCTATTTCTTATGTTCTTATACCGATACTCCTCAAATCCTCTTGTGCATTACCTGAACTTGATTGGGCCGCCACTGGTGGGTGTATCTTCAGTTACTTTGACTGTTCAGCTGCACTGCAGGGATTCTATGTGTACTCCACAAGGTTAGTTATGAAGAGGTTGGGACCATATGCACGGGAGACCGAGGCCCAAGTTGACAAAATATTGTAGGCCGCGGATACTTGATTCAGGCTGCCTTTTGTTCCAAAGCTTCACTGACGCAAGCAAAACAGCTTCTCAACAAACCCACAGCTGTAGTATAAACATTCCTTCAGAGACATTTCTTTCACACTCAGCTACTTACAACCTTCCAATTAGCAACCAGGTTGCGAAAACAACAACCTGTATTTATAGAGCAACGATGACGTTGTCATTATTCCCAAGCTACTTCACAGGATTGGCAGCCAAGCAAATCTTTGGCACTGAGGCATGCAAGGGCTGGGATTTTTGGCCCCCGCCATGGCGGGCTCCCTCCGCACTGGATGCAGTGACCCATCTGAATACCCCTTGACCTTGGCAGGTCCACATGACCCCACTGGCAGGACAGGACAGGATGTTCTGGCCAAGGAGGCACTGGGACAGATGACCAAAGGCTCGGTCAAAGGTATGGGGTTTAAGAGGAGTCTTAGAATCCTACAGTGCAGAAAGAGGCCATTCAGCCCATCAAGCCTGAGCTGACAACAATCCCACTCAGCCCCTATCCCTGCAACCCCATACATATTAACCCTGCTATTCCCCCCAGGGCAATTTAGCACGGCCAGTCAACCAAACCCACACATCTTTGGAGTGTGGGAGGAAACCGGAGCACCCGGGAGAAACCCACGCAGACACGGGGAGAACCTGCAAACACCGCACAGACAGTGACCCAAGACGGGAATCGAACCCTGGTGCTCTGAGGCAGCGGTGCTAACCACTGTGCTGCCGTGCTGCCCTTACTGTGGTTTGTCTTCACCGCCGACAGACATTGATTCTGATAGCACGGAGCTCCCTCCACGCTGAGCGAGGGGTGTCAGCCTCGGCAGAGTGAGATCAACCATCGACGCTTGCTGAAGGATGGACATCGCACTGGACACCACCACAAGAAATCCACCTGGCCAGAAGGCCCAGTGAACACTGGAGAAAAGTCCTGAGCAAACAAGGTGATGACAAGACCACAGTGTTTCCGAAAATGTCTGAAACTGCGTACACGTCCCAGCCACAGTGCTCCGGTGAGATGGGTCAGGGATCATTGGGGAAGTCAAAGGCTTTCAGGTTTGATTTTAATGGGAAATAGTTTGTATGCTAATGAAACTCAGCGCCTGTTCACGTACCAACGCACAAGGTAATGGTGGGCTATTTGCAAACTAAGCAGACAAATCCACGCTGTTTTCATATTGTTAAATGAGGTGAATGCTTTCTATGTTCTGCTGATAAGGTAGCTCAGGGGGAAAGATGTTTGGATTAAAAGGTGGAATTATTAGCATGTGTTTTACATTTGTTTTCTGCTCTGATGAGGTTTCGGCTAATTCTCAGTCAGGAGTTTGGTTGGTTGCAAATTTTAAATTGACTTTTCATGCCTGTTTCCGACTCTGTTCCATGTAGCTGCAGGCCGTTGTGGAACAGGCTGAATGAGAAATGAGGCTTAACCCATTGGGAGCCCAGTTTGTGGTGTGGCTTTGACTTGTGTAGATGGCTTTCCACGTTCATGTCTTCTATCTCCCAGTGTCATCATCATTTCAAAGCTTTACAGAACAGTACAACACAAAAGGAACGGTAGCACAGCGGAGGTGGTACAGTAAACACAGTAAAAAGTCTGACAACACCAGGCTTAAGTCCAACCGATTTATTTGATAGTAAACGCACAAGCTTTCGAGGTTTCCCTCTTCTTCAGATGAATCTTCAGGTGAATCACCTGAAGAAGAGGGAAACCTTGAAAGCTTGTGCGTTTACTATCAAATAAATCGGTCGGACTTAAGCCTGGTGTTGTCAGACTTTTTACTGTGTTTACCCCAGTCCAAAGCTGGCATATCCACATCATGACTACTAGTGGTACGGTAGCACAGTGATTAGCACTGTTGCTTCATAGCTCTAGGGACCTGGGTTCAATTCCCAGCTTGGGTCACTGTCTGTCCGAGTTTGCACATTCTCCTCATGTCTGCATGGGTTTCCTATGGGTGCTCCATTTTCATCCCTATGGTCACCTGGGACTGCGGTGACTTTACTTTTAATCTGGAGGCAAGGCTTGGAGGAGTTGAGTGCTTTTGGAGGATTGTAGCCCTGGAGAAGATGATGGAGAGGGGTGAGGCTGCGGAAGGGTTTGAAAACCTGGATATGCACCAAAGTCTCAGGAGAGAAATGAATAGAGGTCTTACCGTGAAAAATCTGGCCAATCTCAGTGTGCTGCAGACACCTCCAAAAAGAACATAAGAACATAAGAAATAGGAGCAGGATAGGCCATCAAGCCCTTTGAGCCTGCCCCGCCATTCAATAAGATCATGGCTGATCTGTCGTGGCTCAGTTCCACTTTCCCGCCCTCTCCCCATAACCCTTAATCCCCTCTCTTATCAAAAACCCATCAACCCGCGTCTTAAAAATATTTAGCGAGGCAGCCTCCACCACTTCAACGGGCAGAGAATTCCAGAGATTCACCACCCTTTGAGTGAAGAAGTTCCTCCTCAACTCTGTTCTAAACCGCACCCCCCTTTATCTTGAGGCTGTGCCCCCTAGTCCTACTGTCTTTTTTGAGCGGGAAGAGTCTCTCCACCTCTATCCTATCCATCCCATTCATCATCTTATACGTCTCAATGAGATCTCCCCTCATTCTTCTAAACTCTAACGAGTACAAGCCCAGTTTATTCAGCCTCTCCTCATAGCTCAACCCCCTCAACTCCGGTATCAGCCTAGTAAACCTCCTCTGCACTCCGTCCAAGGCCAAAATACCTTTGCGCAGGTGCGGCGCCCAAAACTGCACACAGTCCTCCAGCTGCGGCCTCACCAATGCCCTATACAGCTGCAGCAAGACCTCCCTACTTTTATATTCAATCCCCCTCGCGATGAAGGCCAGCATCCCATTCGCCTTCCTGACCACCTGCTGCACCTGCAGGCTGGGTTTTTGCGACTCATGCACAAGGACCCCGAGGTCCCTCTGCACCGTCGCCTGCTGCAGTTTTTCGCCACGTAAGTAATAGTCCTTCCTACCATTCTTCCTACCAAAGTGGACCACCTCACACTTGCCAACATTAAATTCCATTTGCCATTTCCTGGCCCATTCGCCCAGCCTATCTAGATCCTTCAAAGACTCTTCCCGCTCAAAAAAGACAGTAGGACTAGGGGGCACAGCCTCAAGATAAAGGGGGGGCGGTTCAGAACGGAGTTGAGGAGGAACTTCTTCACTCAAAGGGTGGTGAATCTCTGGAATTCTCTGCCCGTTGAAGTGGTGGAGGCTGCCTCGCTAAATATTTTTAAGAAGCGGGTTGATGGGTTTTTGATAAGAGAGGGGATTAAGGGTTATGGGGAGAGGGCGGGAAAGTGGAACTGAGCCACGACAGATCAGCCACGACAGATCAGCCATGATCTTATTGAATGGCGGGGCAGGCTCGAAGGGCCAGATGGCCTACTCCTGCTCCTATTTCTTATGTTCTTATGTTCTTATGTTCTTCTGCAGACTCTCCACACCCTCCGCACAATTTGCCGTTCCCCCAATCTTGGTGTCATCAGCAAAAAGCAATTGTCACCAAATCGTCAGACCACCTTGCCAGCATTGTCCCATTCAATGTACACCCAAGTACACTGCATTGTCCTGGTTAATAAGTCTGTTATATCATTTATGGGGAGGCATTGGCCTCGTGGCATTATCATTACACCGTGAATCCAGAAACGCAGCTAATGTTCTGGGGACCTGGGTTCAAATCCTGCCACGGCAGATGGTGGAATTTGAATTCACTAAAAAGTAATCTGGAATTAAGAATCTTCTGATGACCATGAAACCATTGGCAAGCGATGGCACCGGGAGTGGCATGGTGGCACAGTGGTTAGCACTGCTGCCTCACAGGGACCCCGGGTTCAATTCCCGGCTTGGGTCACTGTGTGTGTGTGTGTGTGGAGTCTGCATGTTCTCCCCATGTCTGCGTGGGTTTCCTCTGGGTGCTCCCGTTTCCTTGTGCTGGTTAGGTGCATTGACCTGAACAGGCACTGGAGTATTATGACTAGGGGAATTTCACAGTAACTTCATTGCAGCGTTAATGTAAGCCTTACTTGTGACTAATAAATAAACTTGACTTTTACTTGAACCATTGCTGATTGTTGGAAAAAACCTATCTGGGTCACTAATGTCCCTTTAGGGAAGGGAATCTGCTGTCCTTACCTGGTGTGGCCTACATGTGACTCCAGAGCCACAGCAATGTGGTTGACTCTCACCTGCCCTCCAAGGGATGGGCAATAAATGCTGACCATGTTCAATGAATGAATAAAGGAAACACGTTTTTGCTGGAGCTGAGTGAAGGCGGCTGTGCAGTGTATCGCTCCCATCCCATTTTTATATTCTTCGAGAGGTGCGTGAGCATTTCTCTGGATATTAGCGTGACAAGCAGAAATTATTGATTGATTCCCCTAAACTGGGGAACCAATTCTCGCTGAACGGAAACCCTCAGAGGGAGAGCAGTACAGAGTCCTCCTCACAAATACTTCACTGTCTGGATGGTGCAGCTGTTTCTGTGGAGTTTATGAAGGGATCCTGAAGGGAACCAGATGCATCTTTATCACCAGTGAAGAGCTGCCACAGTGCCGTTTGCGATAATGAGGTCCTGCCATGTTGCAAACTCAAAAGTACGAAGCCCCTTCATTCCTCAGGCTTGTGACAGTTGCCTGCAGGATTGCAAGTGAGAAATGAGCCAGCAGGCTCTTCCGGAATATTCCTCTTCATCCGGCACTCTTTCCCTGTGGTGCCATTCGGTGTTCTTTCTTTTAACCTGACTACAGGTCTATTTTGATCTGTTAAGCTATTCTGACACTTGCTGACCACTGTTAATAACCATAATAAGAAGGCAGGTTACTACCGAAATGGAGAGGGGAGTGTGCAGAGGGACCTGGGTGTCCTTGTGCACCAGTCACTGAAGGTAAGTGTGCAGGTGCAGCAGGCGGTAAAGAAGGCAAACGGCACGTTCAAGTTGAAGTTTATTTATTAGTCACAAGTAAGGCTTATATTAACGCTGCAATGAAGTTACTGTGGAAATCCCCTAGCCGCCACAGTCCAGCATCCGTTCAATGCATCTAACCAGCACATCTTCTGGACTGTGGGAGGAAACCGGAGCATCCGGAGGAAACCCACAGGGAGAACGTGCAGATTTCACACAGACAGCGACCCAAGCCGGGAACCGAACCCGGGCCCCTGCGGGGCAGCAGCGGTCACCACTGTGTCGTCCCCACCAGAGTGGCTGAGGGATTTAACTGAATCGGGATCAAGAGCTAACACCAGTCACGGTGACCACGTAACTGCTGGATTGTCGTAAAAACACAAGGAAGGAAGTGTGCCGTCCTCGTCAGGTTGTTGATGCGTTAACCCAGACCCAAAGCATTTGTGGTTGACTCAGTAACACTCCCTGAAATACCCCCTGATATACCAACCAAGTCCAATCCACTGTATGAGGTTAGCTCACCTTTTCAGGGGCATTAATGGTGGGCAGACTTTGCCAGCTCTGTTCACGGGTGGAGGAAGATGCTTGCCTGATTTGACTTGGTGCAGATAGTGGCAGAGGAAAACTGCGCGAGGCACTCACTGATATAAGTGACCATAAGAAAGAGGTTGGGGCCCAGGGATACTGATAGTCTCAGCTACCAATATGGTCAAGAGATTGTTGTGGCACAGTAAGGCCCGCGACTCCAGAGATCAGGAGGTCAGATCCCATCAAGGCGCCCTGTGCCACCCTGCCCGATGAAGTGTGGGTGCAGCCGCAAAATAAAACGCGCTTTAGAGTTATTGTTGAAACGCAGCTGGTTCACTGAGCTTCCGCAGTGAAGGGACCTTCCTGCCCTTTGCCTATCCAATCCACATGTGGCTCTGGAGTTAAACAAGCCAGTGATGTGGCCAGCGCATCCCCTTCACAGTCGCCTGCCCACCGTATTCCCAAGGCCTGAAGGTACGGCAGGAAAGTGGGACAGTCCCTGTCATCTCCCACACCCTGACAACAAATTAAAAACAAAATTACATTTTGAAAGGGAAATCAGCCTTATTATCTGCTGTTAAATACGCTTTGCGTGTGGATCAAATGAAGTACCACTGTTTCCCCTCACAGCTCGAGGCTTACATCATACTTGGGATTATTATGAGTTTAATCAAATATAAAACTGTTCATTTATAATCGCACTCAGTACAAATCTCTATCCCTCTTCAGGTCACGCATTCATTGTATCTTATCTAAATTGCTTTTTGTAACTCCCCCAGTGCTGCAATACAGGCAGGTGTGCGTGTGTGTGTGTATGTGTGTGTGTTTGCATGTGTGTGCATGTGTACGTGTGTGTGCATGTATGCATGTGTCTGCATATGTGTGTGCGTGTCTGCATGTGTGTGTGCCTGCATGTGTGTGCATGTGTGTCTGTATCTGTGTGTGTGTGTGTGTGTGTGTGTGTGTGTGTGTGTGTGTGTTTATTGTTTGGTGGGAGATTGGGAGGGATAATATACTGGCTGCTCACTTGTTTGTTTGTGAATTTGACACTTGAGTAATTTTCAAATGCTCGATTGGATTTTAATCAGACTTTGACATTATCCTTTCATCACACGGGGGCAGGTTCAGAACTATTCAAGTGTCGCATTAGCCAAAATCACATGTCCGCCACAGTGGTATATCGACAGCACTACAGCACACAAACACACACACACACACACACGCACACACTCTGAAATGCCCCCCACTTCCCCCATTGCTGCTTCTGTCCCTACCTCCCTCAATATCTCCCCCCTCCACCTCATCCCAGCTCCTCTTCTAGCCTTGATGCCTAATCCTCCCTCATTTAATTCAATGCTTTGAAGCGTTATGCTGCCTGGAGGGTACAACGGGGATGCATTTTGTTACTGGGTTCAAAATATTTCTTCACGACCATTGTATCTCTGTTTAAATCCCAGGGCGGTGTAGGGACCCGTGGGTCGGTGCACACACAGTTCAGTAACTTTCAGAATTCCTCTTTTTCTCAGTAGGCGCCAGCCCGCCACCCATTGCTGCCTTCCCCACTCCAGAGAGAGATGCGTCGTAGCTCACTCAAACCTTCAGGCATTGCACTCTGTCTGAAAAGTTCATTTTCCATCTTTTTATTAGAAGAAAAACAAGCTTCTAGAATAGTGATCAGATCATCTGTTTTATTCATTCATGGGGAGTGATCCCTAACGGTTGAACAGTGGTCAGCACTGCTGCCTCACAGCCAGGGGTTCGATTCCTGGCTTGGGTCACTGTCTATGCAGAGTCTGCACATTCTCCCCGTGTCTGCGTGGTTTTAACCAGGTGCTCCGATTTCCTCCCACAGTCTGAAAATTGTGCTGGTTAAGTGCATAGGCTGTGCTAAATTCTCCCTCAGTGTACCCAAACAGGTGGCGACTGGAGGATTTTCTCAGTAACTTCATTGCCATGTTAATGTAAGCCTACTTGTGATTCATAAATAAACTTTCCAACTGTAAGTTTAATTGCCTTTGAACAGAATGGCTTGCTTGGCCATTTCAGTGGGCATTTTAAGAGTCAAACGCATTGCGGTGGATCTAGAGACAGTCACATGTAGGCCAGATCAGACTAGGGCAGCAGATTTCCTTCCCTTTAGTTGTTTTTTTTAAACAACAATGGTTTTTATTGAATTCAGACTTCACCATCTGCCACGGTGGGATTTGAACCCAGGTCTCCAGAGCATTTCCCTGCGACAATACCAGCACGCCATCATGTCCCCTGACAGAGCAGTACCTCTGCTTCGAATTTAGTACCATAGTATTTTACGTTTACCTGCAGGGGCTGGTGGGGCCTCGAGTTATATTCCATCCAAAGTACAGAACGCCTGGCAGCACGGCATTCCCTCAGCCCGGCACTGGAACTTTGGCCCATGTTCTGTGCCCGATAAAGTGGACAGATTAAATTTTTTCTCTTAGTGGAGAATTCTAGAATCAGGGTCATAGATTCAAGATCAGTGGCAGCAGGTGTAGAGGGGTCATGAGGAAGAACTTTTAAACTCAGAGGGTGTTGGGTGTCTGGAATTCACTGCCCGAGTCAGTGGTGGAGGCAGAGACCCAAAACTCTTTTAAAAAATACCTGGATCTAAAGTTATTTATGAATCACATTGATTTATTTATTAAATTTTACGCGTGTATTTATTAGTCACTATTAATAGTCTATTCGTAGGCTTACATTAACACTGCAAAGAAGCTACCGTGAAAGTCCCCTATTTGCCACTTTCCGGTGCCTGTTCGGGTACACTGAGGGAGAACTTAGCATGGCCAATACACCTAACCAGCACATCTTTGGACTGTGGGAGGAAGCCAGAGCACCCGGAGGAAACCCACACAGACATGGGGAGAATGTGCAGACTGCACACAGACAGTGACCCCATCTAGGAATCGAACCCAGATCTCTGCTCACCATAGTGCCACCATTCTGCTCCATCTTAAGTGCTGTAAGCTACAGGGTTATGGGTTGGGTGCAGGAAGGTGGGATATAGAGAGGGCACTTGGACTGGCATGGATGAGGTGGGCTGCATGGTCTCCTTCTGTGCTGTAACTTCTCAGTGATTCTAATGTGAAAGCATTGTGGCATCTTAATTAAAGCAATCTTGAAGGTTGTATGTAATGTTGTCAATGCTGTCCTTTTGGCCTACCATGGACGACAGTAACATGGATAATTACAATACTGCAGCTGTAGCTGAGACGTAAACCGATGAATCAGTCCTGTTCTCCAGCAGATGCTGTTTCTGGATTTGTGAAGATTAACTAAAGAGGAGTTGAGTGGGGTGTGAGAAAAGGCAGAACGTTATCAGAGGGAAATGAGATTACTCATCTGCCTTTGACATTTTATTTCCACTCTAAAAATGGATTGACTAACATGATTTGATTTGATTTGATTTATTATTGTCACGTATTAACATACAGTGAAAAGTATTGTTTCTTGAGTGCTATACAGACAAAGCGTAGCATTCGTAGAGAAGGAAACAAGAGAGTGCAGAATGTGGTGTTACTGCCATAGCTAGAGTGTAGATAAAAATCAATTTAATACAAAGTAGGTCTATTCAAAAGTCTGACAGCAGCAGGGAAGAAGCTGTTCTTGAGTTGGTTGGTACATAACCTCAGACTTTTGTATCTTTTTCCCGAAGGAAGAAGGTGGAAGAGAGAATGTCCAGGGTGTGTGGGGTCCTTAATTATGCTGGCTGCTTTGCCGAGGCAGCAGGAAGTGTAGACAGAGTCAATGGATGGGGGGCTGGTTTGTATGATGTATTGGGCTACATTCACGACCCATTGCCCAAAGTGTGGGGGGATGGGTGGGGGGGGGGGGACTAATTTTCTGCTTGTTAATTCATACAGCAACATGCCGCAAAAAACACCAATAACAGTGCATATTCATTAACGCTGTGGAATATATATGTATATTAAAAATGCAAGCATTGGGCACATCGCCCTCCTAAAACTGAAGAGTCAGTTTGCGAATTCTTCAAATATATATTATGTATAATACAAATACCGGCTTCAGGGAGCTTTTAATGTTCTAGAAGAAAAAAAGTCTTCTGTTGTCTAAGCGGAAAAGGCGCAATTTAAAATGGATGCACACATTAAAGAACAAAATCAGTGGAGAGCCAGGGAGACTTTAGTTTTTAAACTGGACATTCATTTTTCATGTACTGTCTCCTCGTACCTTTTTCTGAGGGGCTGTTTGTCATTTTTTGAATGTACTCAAGAAGCGACTGGATATAGCACTTGGGGATCAAAGGTTATGGGAGGAAAGCAGGATGAGGCTATTGAGTTAGAGAATCAGCCATGATCATGATGAATGGTGGAGCAAGCTCAAAGGGCCAAATGGCCTCCTCTTTCTATATTTCTATAAACATCCCTGTTGGTTATCTTCCCTCTCTTTCTCTTTTTTCCCAAGCATTCAGACCCATTGTTCCTATTTCCTTCATGTTATTTCTTCTCCCTTGACAAGTTGTGGTTGATTTGACTTGACTTGATTTGATTTATTATCGTCACGTGTATTAGAGAATACAATGAGAAGTTTTGTTTCTTGCACGCTATACAGACAAAGCATGCCGTTCATAGAGAAGGAAAGAAGGGAGTGCAGAATGTAGTGTTACAGTCGTAGCTAGTAGAGAAAGGTCAATTTAATGCAAGGTATGTCCATTCAAAAGTCTGACTGCAGCAGGGAAGAAGCTGTTCTTGAATCGGTTGGTATGTGAGCTCAGACCTTTGTATCTTTTTCCCAACAGAAGTAGATGGAAGAGAGAATGTCCAGGGTGCATGGGATCCTTAATTATGCTGGCTACTTTTCCGAAGCAGTGGGAAGTGCAGGCAGAGTCAATGGATGGGAGACTGGTTTGCATGATGGTCTGGGCTACATTCACAACCCTTTGTAGCTTCTTGCAGCCTTGGGCGGAGCAGGAGCCAGACAAGCTGTGATACAACCAGAAAGAATGCTTTCTATGGTTATCTTAAATGGGAGACAGAACCGTGGTTCCACTACTTTCGCAGCCCGCTCCCTTACGTTGGCGTATCTGGGAGTGTTTGATATTTTAAGTGCTTTCAATCATGCTTCCTGGACCAGGGAGCACCTTGCTAGATGCAAACGATAAGAGCGCATTGCCCCCCCGCAACCATGCAAAAAGTGACTAATGGAATGATTAGTGTAGATTCATAGAGAAAAAAAACAAGTATAGGTGGAGCACAGTTTCTCTGCCATTGAAAAGCTGCTAGGGAGAAAGGAAGCCATGGTTTAATTAGTTGAAGGATTTAAACAAATTTCTTGTGATGTCTTATTTTGTCATCTCCTTCTATTAGGAGTGTCACAGAAATATTTGCAGCCAATTAAGGTTGCTAAGTACAGAATCCTTCAAGTTCCAGGATATATAAGAGGCACGCATGTTATACGGCACTTCTCCTTTGACATGTTTCCAAGCATTTCAGATCATGATTTCAGAGCCTCTGAATGAATGGAGCAACCCTTTTGTTGCGCCAAGATCTCACAGATTACAAACAGAAGAATCAACTCCTTGGAAGTTTATTTTGGCATCAGTTGAAGATGGATGTTGACCAACACAGGGGTGGCTTCCCAGAGCACAATTTAACACCCTCCCCGTTGGTGAGTCTGGGAAGTCATAGAATCCCCACATGCAGAAAGAGGCCATTCAGCCCATCGAGTCTGCACCAATAACAATCCCACCCGAATCCTATCCCCGTAAACCCATCTTGCTAATCCACCTGATACTAAAAGGCAAATTATCCTGGCCAATCAACCTAACCCGTACGTCTTTGGACTGTGGGAGGAAACCAGAGCCCTGCGGGGAAACCCATGTAGACATGCAAGCTCCACATAAACAGAGGTCAGAATTGAACCTGGGCCCCTGGCGCTGCGAGGCAGCAATGCTAACCATGGTGCCCCCGTGCTATCAGGACGGTGGGGTGGGGGGAGCGCTGAGAGTTTGCTGCTAACTCCCCCCCCCCTCCGTGACCTTCCTCTTCCCACACTCCCCCGCGCCTGGCTCCCTCCACAATCCCGATCCTAGGGCCGGTGTCGTAACGGCAGCCGCACCGACTCCCCAGTGTCATTGCTGAACAATGACAAGCCTCTGATTGGCCAGTAGTCCTGGGTAGCGGGTGGATTTTTCCGACCCTGGGGCTTCCCTGTTCCTGGTGGAAGATCCACAGTTACCCAGGCAAGTACCCGATCGACACTTTCTACAATTGGCTGCCCTGAAGAGAGGCGAGTGGAGCTTTCTCTCGCTCACTGTCCCGCTGACATGCAAGACCCAGATTACCCTCAATAAATTCCTTCCCCATCGCTCTGTAAATGATGCTGCCAGATCTATTCTGTCCTTCTTCACAATTCGATTGATTTAAGGTCCTGTACTCTTTCCCTGGACTAGTTAATGCACTCAAGCTATGGTGACGATGCATTTCTAACTCTCAAGGCAAGCCTATTACCAGTTAAGCCAATCTGACGCTTCACCTTGCCCATGATGGGCAGGATGATACAGTGTAGGAGGCAGCCATTCAGCCCACTGAGCCCGTGCTGAATCTTTGACAGTGCTGTCCAACTGCCCGCTGCCCTTTCCACATAACCCTTCAGATTTATCTATCCCCTTTGGGTGTCACGGTGGCACAATGGTTAGCACTGATGCCTCACAGCGCCAGGGATCCGGGTTCGATTCCCAGCTTGGTCACTGTCTGTGCGGAGTCTGCATGTTCTCCCTGTGCCTGCATGGGTTTTTTGCTCCTGTTTCCTCCCACAGTTTGAAAGATGTGCTGGTTAGGGTGCATTATTGGCCATGCTAAATTCTCCCTCAGTTTACCCGAACAGGTGCCGGAGTGTGGTAACTAGGGGATTTTCACAGTCACTTCGTTGCGGTGTTAATGTAAGCCAACTTGTGACACTAACAAATAAACTTAAATTTCACATTTCCCCCTTTGAAAGGCTGTGATCACTGATACAAATCCATGGATACACTGAAGGAGCTGTGCAGATATTAGCCAAAGGTTTGTTTTCACATTTTGCCTCGCAATTCCTAATGATTTACTGAAAATAAAAGATTTCAAAGAAGACAGAGGGATCAGAAAGATCACCTGCTCTGAAAATGCGTGCGGGAACGCTCCTCGTCAAAGCAGGACTGTGAGTGAATAAGTCAGCTGCATCTTTTATTCCCTGGGATGCCAGAATTTCAATCACACTTTGAAAATAGTGTTCTATGCTCCCGTCAAACTCTATTTGGGGATAAATGTGACAAGGTCTCGCACCAGACAATGTTAACCAGATGCTCATTGGTAAAAGGGAGCAAGGAAGACCCTTCATTGACTCATCGGCTTGAGTGAGTCAGCTGATGTGATCAAACTCTGGGGCCTTGCGACTGCGTTGTCTCATAGTCCAAACTTTGCAAAGCCTGAACGTGGCGCCACCTCTCACAGAATTACAGAGTCCTACAGTGTAAAAGCAGGCCATTCAGCCCATCGAGTCCGCACTGACCACAATCCCACCCAGACCCTATCCCCATGTATTTACCCTAGCTGGTTCCTCCCACACTAAAGGCCAATTTAGCATGGCCAATCCTAAGCACTGTGGGAGGAAACCGGGGCACCAGAGGAAACTCACACCGACACGGGGAGCAGGTGCAGACTCCACACAGACAATGACCCAAGTCGGGAATTGAACCCGGAACCCTGGTGCTGTGAGGCAGCAATGCCACTGTGCCTCCATCTTCTGCTGCACATCGATGCCAGGAGACTATTGCCTTTAGTTTTCAGAAACAAGTCTCAATTTCAAACATGCATAGGATGTGTGTTTGTGCATCACTGCACATCCTTTTCAATGTAGCTTTTTCAGAAGAGAGAATTTCAATTTAAATGATGTTTTCCACAACCAAAGTGTAAAGGCGCCAATGACGTGGCTTTGAAGTGTCAAGCACCATCATTTAAAAAATTATTCCAATCATTATCACATTTGTTGTTTGAGTGATCTTACTGTGTGTGAATTAACGGCTGTCATCCTTACTTTGCATCAGTGGCTGTGTTCCAGTGTATTTCATTCACTCTGTAGTCATGCTAGGCTTTAGCACTGCAGCCTCACAGCACCAGGGACCCCAGTTCGATTCCTGGCTTGGGTCACTGTCTGTGCGGAGTCTGCATGTCCTGTCAGTATCTGTGGAGAGAAAGTAGAGCCAACCTTTCGAGTCTAGATGACCCTTCATCAGAGCTCTGACGAAGGGTCTTCTAGACTGGAGATGTTGGATCTCCTCACTCCCCACAGGTGCTGTCAGACCTGCTGAGATTTTCCAGCATGTTTCTGTTTTTGTTTCAGATTCCGGCATCTGCAGTATTTTGACTTTATCTGATAGAGTCATAGCGTTTACAGCATGGAAACAGGCCATTTGGCCCAACTTGTCCATGCTGCCCTTTTTTTAAAGCCCCTACTCTAATCCCAATTGCCCGCATTTGGCCCATATCCATCTATACCCATCGTGCTCATGTAACTATGACTGCACATTCTCCCCATGTCTGCGTGGGTTCCCTCCGGGTGCTCCGGTTTCTTTCCACAGTCCCGCAGACGTGCTGGTTAACGACATTGGCCGTGCTAAATTCTTGCTCTGTTTCCTGAACAGGCGCCGGAGTGCGGCAACAAGGGGATTTTCACAGTAACTTCACTGCAGTGTTAACGTAAGCCTGCTTGTGACACAAATCAATAGACTTCGGGATATGTGATGGATATGTTTTCAATGGCTGAATTAGGAGTAGTTTTTCGGGAAGACCTCTCACGGCTCGGGGTAATCCTGTGAGCAATATGGCCGCAGTTAATGAGATTCACTCACACAGAAAAAAACCTGGCATGGGGCAGGGGTAAACTAGTGGTTCAGGAGACTGGGCAAAATTGATATGAAAGGCTTGCGGTCAAACAAGAGCCTGCGTGACCAGTGTGTAAGGGCAGCAGGGGGCCAAGGCAGTTCAATGAGACCACATGATCGGAGAGAGGGAGGCATTCCCCAGTGCAGGAAGAGTGCAGAATCCCCCTGGCCACACAGTGGTAGGACAATATCCCCTGTTCCCTCAGCGAAAAGCCCCCTGCTTCCTTGTGTCAACAAGTGTCCTTCATCAGAAAGGACTGGCCAAGAATCTGAATGTAATGTTCAGCTGGAACAGTGTGAGCCTTTGCTGCAAACTGTTTCTTAAGCAGGATTATACACGGAATCATTTGGTCTGAATTAAAAGATTAGGGGAGTAAAGAAAGCTCTTGTATCCTTCATCTTGTTTTTGCCCACTTGACTTTTCACTGGAACAGTTGCGAATGTTTCAGATTCACAGCGGTCTGTCTTTATTTTAATGAGTCTCAAGCTAGTTTTCCTGTTTCATGCTTAACAATTGTTTGGACCCAATTATAACAATGAATGAAACAAGATTGCTTTGTTTGGTTTAAAGACTGATCTGTTTGTCTTCTCCCACTCGCACCCTTCACTCAACACACACACGCACGCACACACGCTCTTACACACACACACTCTTACACACACACAGACACACTGCCCCATACGCACGCACACACACTCTTACACGCACGCACACACACAGACACACTCGCACACACACACATGAACAAGCGCGCAGACTCACTCAAACACACACACACGCGCACACACTCACTCACACCCACACATTCACACACCACATGCACACACACACTCTCAGACATATGCACACACACACATACACACACACACTCTCACGCACACCCACACACAGTCATGCACACACACACACCCCCTCACATTCACATACTACATACACACATATGCACACACACACACACACACACACACGCTCATGCACAGGCTCACATACATTCAAAGGTTCACACACACACGTTCGCACACATTCTCACACACACTCGCACACGCACACACGCTCACGTATGCTCACACACACCCTTCAGCAAATGGATAATCATAGAATCTCTACACCACAGAAGGAGGCCATTCAGCCCATCGAGTCCGCACCAATCACAATCCCACCCAGGCCCTATTCCCTCAACCCCCCACATTGACCCCATGAATCCCCTGACACAAGGGTTAACTTAGAATGGCCAATCAACCTAACCCGTACATCTTTGGATTGTGGGAGGAGACTGGTGGAAAAGCAGGGGGAATGTGCAAGCTCCACGTGGACAGTGACCCAAGCCAGGAATTGAACACACACGCAAGCACACACACACTGACGTCACCCCTTGTGGGAATTACTAAATAGCAATCAAATATAGAAACCTAGGATCACGTGTTCTTCTTTCTTTTCACCCCAAATACTAGTTGTACATCTGTCCTCCAATCCTTCACTGTCACTGGGTCAAAATACTGGAACTCCCTCCCTAACAGCACGGTGGGTGTACCTACTGCGGCCTTTCACCTGCAGCTCATCACCGCCTTCTCAAGAGCATCTCTGGTGAGCAATGAGTGCTGGTTTAGCCAGCACCACCCACACCCCGTAAATCAATGAAATAACACTTCTTATTGAACAAAGCTGAATGCTCCCAAGAGCTGCATTAACTCACTCAATTCTGATCAAGTTTGAGATCCTCTGATTAGCGGAACGTGACCATATCCGCTGTAGATTCCGCTTGGGTTGCCGGGAGAGCTTGAAGGCTTGATCTGATTTGTTTTATTATTGTCACATGTATTAGTATGCAGTGAAAAGTATTGTTTCTTGCATGCTGTACAGGCAAAGCATACTGTTCATAGAGAAGGGAACGAGAGAGTGCAGAATGTAGTGTTACAGTCATAGCTGGGATGCAGAGAAAGATCAACTTAATGTAAGGTTGGTCAGTTCAAAAGTTTGATGGCAGCAGGGAAGAAGGCCAAGACCGTAAGAAACTACAAAAAGTCGTGAATGTAGCCCAATCCATCACGTAAACCAGCCTCCCATCCATTGACTCTGTCTACACTTCCAGCTGCCTCGGCAAAGCAGTCAGCATAATTAAGGACCCCATGCACCCCGGACATTCTCTCTTCCACCTTCTTCCTTCGGGAAAAAGATACAAAAGTCTGAGATCATGTACCAACAACACAAAAAAAGCTCCTTCCCTGCTGCCATCAGACTTTTGAATGGGCTTAACTTGCATTAAGTTGACCTTTCTCTACACCCCAGCTATGACTGTAACTCTGCATTCTGCACCCTCTCCTTCCCTTCTCTGTGAGCTGTATGCTTTGTCTGTATAGTGTGCAAGAAACAATACTTTTCACTGTATACTAATACATGTGACAATAGTAAATCAAATCAAATCAAATTGAAGAAGCTGTTCCTGAGTCGGTTGGTACACATCCTCAGACTTTTGCATCCTATTCCTGACGGAAGAACGTGGAAAAGAGAATGTCCAGGGTGCATGGAGCCCTCAGTTATGCTGGTTGCTTTGCCGAGGCAGCGGGAGGTAGACAGAGTTAATGGACGGGACGCTGGTTTGCATGATGGGCTTTGTCCATGACCCTTTGTAGTTTCTTGGGGTCTTGGGCAGAGAAGGAGCTATACCAAGCTACGATACAACGAGAAAGAATGCTTTCTATGGTGCGTCCCACGAAGAGACCTCACAGTGCGAAACGCAGAGCTGGACGAGACAGAAATATTAGCACGGAGAACCCCTTGTGCTTAGATTATACACCCAGTGAGCGTTCTCGTGCTTTTAAAAGCTGATTCATTCAGTGAATAATTATGGTGCGGCCGCAGAGGAATGGAACGCACTTTACAAAGCTCTGCTTTGACGTGTAACGTTTTTAGTGAAAGTTAGCAATCAGTCATGATGCTTTCGATGTAAGTTTTGATGCAATGCTTGCCCAGACAGCAAATGATTGGGTTCGGAGGGGGTGGGGGTGGGTGGGAGTTGGTGCACAGCCTGGGAGTATCGAGTTAATTTACAAATCTCTAAATTAGTTTCTTCTGATTGCAAGCTCTCCAGGGGCCCTCGAACCTGATATTGGAGACGCAGTCACGAGCCAAGTCCACGACCCTTTTGGAATGATCCGAGGCTTATTATGAGCTCGGCTTCATCCACGGAAGCACTGACCTAATACGAGAACTCCTGCGTGTGTAGCTCTGAGCGCCAGCTTCCCCTGCGCGAGATGCTTCCCGCTTCCTTCCCATTGCTCCGAAGCCCTAATCCTCCAAGTGAACAGGGCCATGGCAAGCAGATGCAGATCCACCCCCCCCCAACCGTCTCCACAAACAGGCCAAGCAATAAAATATTAAACTTGCCACTCGATTCAGTGCAAATACCTCGGAAGAACGATTCGAGAAAACCTCGGCAAATAATTGGGGTGGAGAAGTGAGCAAGAGAGCAAACAATACAAAGCGGGGGAGGGAAATCGCTCCAGCCGTGCCTGGTCGAACATGAGTGCCCCGCATCACTCAAAATGAGGAAAGGTATATCCCAACTCGTACCAAGTTCCATTCAGCTAATGTCTCCCCCCCGCCACCACTCTTCTTGGGGCAGCACAGTGGTTAGCACTGATGCCTCGCAGTGCTAGGGACCTGGGTTCGGTTACCGGCTTGGGTCACTGTCTGTATGGAGTCTGCATGGGTTTCCTCCGGGTGTTCCAGTTTTCTCCCACTGTCCCAAAGACTGAGTACATTGTCCATGCTAAATTCTCCCTCAGCGTACCCCAACAGGCGCCGGAGTGTGGCAACTCGGGGATTTTCACAGTAACTTCATTGCAGTGTTAGTGTAAACCTGCTCGTGACACTAATAAATAAAGGTAAACTTAAATGAGGAAAGGTATATCTTAACTGGCATCAACTTCCATTCAGCTAATGGTCCCCCGCCCCCACCCCACCTATGTAAGGTATCACTCCAGCAGCATCTGAACTTAAAAGTTCCTAGATGAGGGCTGGAATTTTCCAGCTGGTCATGCCCGTGGGGTTCTCCAGTCCTGCTGCCGCGAGTGAAGCTTTGGCTGAGCACCAAATTCTCCATCCTTGCTGGCAGCACTGGCAGGGCGTGAACGGCCAGAGAATTCTGGCCCAGATCCCTCCAGAGTCTTGCTCCTGCCTATCTCCGTAACCAGTTCAGTCCTACAACCCTCTGGGATGAGCGAGCGGGAGAGTGGAGTTGAGGATTATTGTATCAGATCAGTCGTGATCCCATTGAATGGCAGAGCAGGCTCAATGGGCCGAATGGCCGATTTCTGTTCCCACGTCTAATGGTCTTATGATCTCCGCACTCCTCAAAGTCCTGAGTGCATTCCTTGCTCTCCACCATTAGCTGCTCTCTGTTCTGGAATTCCCTGCCTAACCCTCACCTCCTAATCCCCTCTACCCCTTCATTTCAAGACATGCGCATTACCCTACCCCTTCAATCAAGCTTTGGCGCACTTGCCCTTATGTCTCCTCATGTGGCTAGATGCTTTATTTTAAGAACATAAGAACTAGGAGCAGGAGTAGGCCATCTGGCCCCTCGAGCCTGCTCCGCCGTTCAATAAGATCATGGCTGATCTTTCCATGGGCTCAGCTCCACTTACCCGCCCGCTCACCATAACCCTTAATTCCTTTACTGCTCAAAAATGTATCCATCCCTGCCTTAAAAACATTCAATGAGGTTGCGTCAACTGCTTCACTGGGCAGGGAATTCTACAGATTCACAACCCTTTGAGCGAAGAAGTTCTCCCTCAACTCAGTCCTAAATCTGCTCCCCCTTATTTTGAGGCCATGCCCCCTAGTTCTAGTTCCCGTGGAAACAACCTCCCTGCATCCATCTTATCTATTCCCTTCATAATCTTAGATATTTCTATAAGATCTCCCCTCATTCTTCTGAATTCCAGTGAGCACAGCCCCAGTCTACTCAGTCATCCTCGTAAGCCAACCCTCTCAACTCCATTTGTCCATTAACATGATGCAGAGTGCCTTGGGACCTAATTATCTGTGTTTTAGGTGCTTTATAAATGCAAGTTGCTATTGCTCGAGATGCGAGAGAGTGGAACCTGATCAAGTGTAAAGTGACTGCGTGATCATGAAAGAATTTGGGTAATATGTGATATAATTAATCATTTGCTTTGCCTTCCGTGACTGCCTCTCTGCATAGTGCAGATGTTCAAGGAACATTTCTGATCAATTCCTACTTGAATTTTACAACTCCCAATTAATTACTATTGATTCCAGCTCCTCCATGATATAATCAGCTTCCATTTAAAGGGCATGAGTGCTATAGGGAAAACCTTGTCAATGAACTCCTTATCAAATAACGCATCTTGAGCATTTTAGTTTGAACTCCTGTTCTTTTCATTGTTGAAGGACACTCTGTACTGTGGCACAGGCTGGCAGGCGAATAAGTTTGGATGTGTGGATTAGCCTTGCGGAGCATCACAAGTGGCCTGCTCCTGTGTCCGGTGTCCCATCAGGAGGGGCGATAGGTGCAAACAAGGAGGTTTGATTTGATTTGTTATTGTCACGTTTACAGGGGTAGTCATGAGGTCAAGATGCTGGGCGCTGGAAGCACAGCAAGAAGCCTCTCAACAGCAGGTTAAAGTCCGACAGGTTTATTTGGAATCACGAGCTTTCACAGCACTGGTCCATGGCTCACTTGATGAAGGAGCAGCGCTCCAGAAGCTTATGATTCCAAATAAACCTGTTGGACTTTAACCTGGTGTTGTGAGACTTCTCAGAGTTGAGGGGGTTGAGCTATGAGGAGAGGCTGAATAAACTAGGCTTGTACTCGTTAGAGTTTAGAAGAATGAGGGGAGATCTCATTGAGACGTATAAGATGATGAATGGGATGGATAGGATAGAGGTGGAGAGACTCTTCCCGCTCAGAAAGGACAGTAGGACTAGAGGGCACAGCCTCAAGATAAAGGGGGGGGCAGTTTAGAACGGAGTTGAAGAATTTCTTCACTCAAAGGGTGGTGAATCTCTGGAATTCTCTGCCCGTTGAAGTGGTGGAGACTGCCTCGCTAAATATTTTTAAGACACGGGTTGATGGGTTTTTGATAAGAGAGGGGATTAAGGGTTATGGGCAGAGGGCGGGAATGTGGAACTGAGCCACGACAGATCAGCCATGATCTTATTGAATGGCGGGGCAGGCTCGAAGGGCTAGATGGCCTACTCCTGCTCCTATTTCTTATGTTCTTAAGAACAAAAACAAAATTACAGCACAGGAACAGGCCCTTCAGCCCTCCAAGTCTGCATCGACCATGCTGTCCACTTACCCTTCTGGGGAACATATCCCCTCTATTCCCATCCCATTCATGTATTTGTCAAAATGCCCCTTAAAAGTCACTACCATATCCGCTTCCACTACCTCCCCCAGCAGCAAGTTCCAGACACCCGCCACCCTCTGAGTAAAAATCTGCCTTGTACATCTCCTTTAAACCTTGCCCCTCGCACCTTAAACCTGTGCCCCCTAGTAATTGACTCTTCCACCCTGGGAAAAAGCTTCTGACTATCCACTCTATCCATTCCTCTCATAATCTTGTAGACTTCCATCAGGTCTCCCCTCAACTTCCGTCATTCCGGTGAGAACAAACCAAGTTTCTCCAACCTCTCCTCGTTGCCGATGCCCTCCATATGCACTGGGATATAGTGAAAAGTATTATTTCTTGTGCACTATATAGATAAGGCATCCATAGAGTACATACAGAAGAAGGAAAGAATGCAGGATATAGTGTTACGGTCACAGGTAGGTTGAACAGGAGGATCAGTAAGTGAATTCAAATGAACAATGTTGGACAGTTCAAAAGACTTAGAATTCAGTTTTAGAAGTGCAGAACTGTCATAGAAGATGAATTAGAGGATATGCCGGGCAAAGCTCACAAGAAACCGCCTCGCCCAATTCCTTTTTGTTTATGATTTATTCATAGCATCGTAGAATAGATTTCAGATTAGATTTATTTCTTGTTTGTTGGAAGCTTAAAGTTTGTGAAAACAATCAGTTGGAATTTGAAAATTTGGAGAAAAACAGAACAAGAGGTGAACGTTTGTTCATTGTTTCTTCACTGTGGCTGGGTTAATGTCCTGGAACTCTCTAATTGCCAGGTGGTATTATCGCTAGACTATTAATCCAGAAACTCATGTTCCGGAGACCTGGGTTCGAATCCCGCCACAGCAGACAAGAGTATCTGGAATTAAGAATCTTCTGATGACCATAAAACCATAGTCGGTGTCGGAAAAACCCATCTAATTCATTAATGTCCTTTAAGGAAGGAAGCCTACTGCCCTTACCCGGTGACTCCAGAGCCACAGCAATGTAGTTGACTTTCATCTGCTCTTGGGCAATAAATGCTGGTCAGTCAGCGATGCCCAAGTCCCACGGTTTAAAAACAGCTCCCTTCCTCACAGTACTGTGGGTGTACCTACCAAGGACTGCGTGGATCAAGAAGACGGCTCACCACCACCTTCTTAAGAGCAGTCAGGATGGACAATAAATGCTAGTCTAGCCAGTGACGCCCATACCCCACAAATGAATAGAGAAAAGGTGCATTGACTGCTAGTTTCATCTTTCCAGTTAGCTCAATGGGGTGAGCACAGTTCATTCGAAACAAATGGAAAACATCTGTGGAACAGACAGGCCTTCGAACTAAAATCAATTTGTGCTTTAGTTTCTTTTAATAGTGCAGCTTTTAATTTCTCCACAACGTCCATCAGTCTTGTCCTCTTCCTCTAAAGTCGTGAGGACCCCATCAATCTTGCTTTTATCTCTGATTTTGACCCTCCTTTGATCAAGATCTTCTGCGGCAGAGGCTCTTTTTTCAAAAGGATGACTGGAACATATTCTGATGTGTTGCATTCATTGCTCCCGACATAAGATGCAATCGCAATGGCGGAGAAGGACCTGAGTTGGGGGGGGGGGGGGGGGTGGGTTGGGGGTGGTGGGGCACGGGGGTAGCTGTGAGTTGCAATGGCCTCTCTTTGTAACAGTCCAATGAGGTGAGGCCTAATCAGCTTCCAAACACAGAAACCCAAAGACAGACCATCAAGTGGAAAGAAAATGAGGCAAGATTACTCAATGAATGCAGAAAACCTTGTAGCTACATGTCAGGCCATACCATTGAGGATTCATGAGCAATTTAATGGGATTGAGGGTTATAGATAGGCCTGGTAAGTAGGGATATGATTGGCGCAACTTGTGGGCCGAAGGGCCTGTTTGTGCTGTAGTGTTCTATGTT
The DNA here is from genome assembly GCF_965287045.1 of Carcharhinus amblyrhynchos. NCBI lineage: Eukaryota > Metazoa > Chordata > Chondrichthyes > Carcharhiniformes > Carcharhinidae > Carcharhinus > Carcharhinus amblyrhynchos. The sequence continues at coordinate 7,469,259 of NC_137332.1, read as the reverse complement.
CTATGTTCTAATTTGTTTGCTCACTTATTGCATGTGACCATTTGTACAGGCAGCTGGGTGGGGAGGAGTGGGTGCCATTTTGTTTCAGAGGGCAGTCCCATGGTTGTGTCTGTTCCTGGCTACCCAATCACAACAAAAAGGGAATGAGAGAATTTGCATTTATATAGCACCTTTCACCACCTCAGGACACCCCAAAACACTTGATATTCAATCAAGCACGTGTCAAATGTCAGTTTTGTCGGAAATGAGATGCCTTAATTCGCACAGAGCACACTCCCACAAATGGCAGTGTGTTGATAGCTAAATGGATTAGATGTGAGGAAGAATTAAGTGACTTACCAATCCTTTCCTCAAGAGTGAATTTATTTACAGCGGTGTTACAAACACGGTAGCATACTGGTTAGCACTGCTACCTCACAGCGCCAGTCTCGGGCGACTGTTTGAGTGGAATTTGCCATTCTCCCCATGTCTGCGTGGACTCCCTCCGGATGCTCTGGTTTCCTCCCACAGTCCAACAGTGTACGGTTTAGGGGACAGGGTGGTGGGGGGGGTTGATCCTGGGCAAGACTCTCTGTCGGAGGGTCAGTGCAGGCTCGATGGGCTGAATGGCCTTCTTCTGCACCGTGATATGTCGGCCTGTACCACCCCACGTGTCCCCGTAGCCTCAACTTAAATGTTCATAAGCGTAAAAAAAAAACACAATTAACAAAGTGATGACTCTCTCAAAGAGCCACAGGAGCAAAAAGCAACACTTTAATGGAAAATTATGGAGTTAAATTGTAATGATGGTCCCAGGGCTGATGATGCACTCCAGACCCTTCGCCATCCATCAGTTGTAAAGGCCGCAAGCCACTGAGAGACACCCCCATCTACAGGGACACCCAAGCAACAGAAAAGGTGCAGACAATTGGTCAGATGACACCTCCCCCCACCCCCGACGATCGCCTTGGCGAGCATGCAGAAGTTAAGGTGGTCCTATCGTTGCCCACGCTGTATTCATACCGTAATTAGCATAAATCATAGAACCATAGAATCCCTGCTTGTGCAGAGGAGGCCATTCAGCCCATTGAGTCAGCACCAACCACAATTCCACCCACGTTCTATCCCTGTAACCCCATGTATTTACCCTGCTAATCCCCCTGACACGAAGGGACAATTTAGCATGGCCAATCCATCCAACCAGCACATCTTCACAAGATTCTGCACTCTCTCATTTCCTTCTCTATGAATGGTACGCTTTGTTTGTATAGCGCGCAAAAAACAATGCTTTTCACTGTACACTCAAACATGTGATGATAATAAATCAAATCAAATCTTTGGACCGTGGGAGGAAACCAGAGGAAACCCACGCAGACACAGGGAGACTGTGCAGACTCCACACAGAAAGTGACCCAAGCCAGGAATCGAACCCAGGTCCCAGGCGCTGTGAGGCAGCAGTGCTAACCACTGTGCCAGCGTGCTGCCCCCAATAAACCTAACAAGAGGTGGAGGGTGACAGCCAGTGGGGCAGTCTAACAAACACAATCAAAACTTCAAACAGCCTGCATTTATTTTCTGTTAAAATAAAACAGAAAGATCAATAAGTTAAATAAAAATTGAGTGTGGTTGACAGCACCTCGCGGGGCACTGTGACTAAAACAACATCAAAAAGAAACTTCATCAATGAAATCAAAATGTAATTCCCGGGATCACCTACTTATACTCTTCTCATAAAACCAATAATCAGTAAATTAAACAAATGAGGGGAGCGGGGATTAGACCCAAACCCTGGTGAGGCACTGAGGCAAAAAAAATCAAAACTTCAAATAGTCTATATTTATATATGGCCCTTCACTCGTGTATCTAACCAATGTAATTAATGTTAAATTTTGTTTTTAACTTTAGATTTACTTATTAGCGTCACAAGTAGGCTTACATTAACACTGCAATGAAATTACTATGAAAATCCCCTAGTCGCCGCACTCCGGCGCCTGTTCAGGTACACTGAGGGAAAATTTAGCATGGACAATTAACCGAACCAGCACATTTTTTCGGGCTGTGGGAGGAAACTAGAGCACCCGGAGGAAACCCACGCAGACACGGGAGAATAGGCTCCGCACAGACGGGGACCCAAGCCAGGAATCGAATCCGGGTCCCTGGAGCTGTGAGGCAGCAGTGATAACCACTGTGCCACCGTGCCGCCATTATCTGGTATACCGTTAACATTGATAACCAGGATGTGGAGATGCCAGCATTGGACTGGGGCGGGCACAGTAAGAAGTCTCACAACACCAGGTTAAAGTCCAGTGGGTTTATTTGAAATCACGAGCTTTCGGAGCGCTTCATCAGGTGATTCACCACATAAACATTTAGGAAGTACTTAGAGGTGCATTTGCGATGACGGAGCATACAAGGCTCTGAGCCAAGTGCTGGCAAATAGGATTATAACAGTTGGGTGACTTATGTTTGAATGGCACAGATATGATGGGCTGAAGAGTCTTTTTCTATGCTGTATATCTCTAAGGTTCTATAAATATCATCCAATACACCAGAGAGATTGCCTCCTCTCTCTGATGTGGGATCTTTCACCTCCATCCTTCTGCTTCAGAGTGTAGTAGAGTCTCTGCCCCTTTTTGATGAGCGCTCTGCAGTGTTCGGACATGTTTTGGGACTTAGTCTCTCAGACCTCTTTAGGCTATTCCAGTGGAAGACACAGATCCTCCATTGCTCCTTCCTCTGGGAGGCACCTTGCATTCCTCTCCATTAACTTCCATCCCCCATTGCTCCGTCTGCCATCACACCCACCCCGCAATTCCTTGAGCTGCCGTTTCCACTGGCCGGCCTTGTTTGCTATCCTCTGCAAACGTATCCACTCTGCATTGAGTTTCTGAAACTAGGTCAATGATGCAAATGAGATGCAGCTCCCCGAGGTACGCCTCTCAGTCATTTTCCCTGTAGTTTCATTTTGACATAACTCCTCTGGCAATGACTTTGTTTCTATCCTTCAGGCAGCTGTGTTTTTCTTATCTAGTCTCAGGGTTTAATGTGGCTTCCCTCGGATTTGAGTTTAGTTGACAGGCTTTTAGGTGGCGCTTTATCAGAGGCCTGTTTGAATACAAGGTGACCTTGGGTTGTCACCTCCTCAGCTGGGTTGGCCAGGCCTGATAACTGTGCAGCTGGTCCTCGACATTTCTTCTTGGGTCTGCGATTGCCTTGGTCAATTTTGTTTCTTTTTCCATCTGGATCCGCATACCCCAAGGACACTGATACTGACAAAATAGTAGACAGAGTGACCAAAGGCAGAGAGATGGATCTATAGGATGGTCTTCAATCGAGGTGAGTTGCTGTGCAAGATAAACACACTCCCAAAGTCAATAAACTCAAAATAAATAGTTGGCTAGCGCTGCTGCCCTCACTGCGCCAGGGGCCCAGGTCCGATTCCCGGCTTGGACCACTGTGTGTGCAGCGACTGCACATTCTCCCCGTGTCTGCGTGGGTTCATAAGAACATAAGAAATAGGAGCAGGAGTAGGCCATCTAGCCCTTCGAGCCTGTCCCGCCATTCAATAAGATCATGGCTGATCTGTCGTGGCTCAGTTCCACTTTCCCGCCCCCTCCCCATAACCCTTAATCCCCTCTCTTATCAAAAACCCATCAACCCGCTTCTTAAAAATATTTAGCGAGGCAGCCTCCACCACTTCAACGGGCAGAGAATTCCAGAGATTCACCACCCTTTGAGTGAAGAAGTTCCTCCTCAACTCTGTTCTAAACCGCCCCCCTTTTATCTTGAGGCTGTGCCCCCTAGTCCTACTGTCTTTTTTGAGCGGGAAGAGTCTCTCCACCTCTATCCTATCCATCCCATTCATCATCTTATACGTCTCAATGAGATCTCCCCTCATTCTTCTAAACTCTAACGAGTATAAGCCCAGTTTATTCAGCCTCTCCTCATAGCTCAACCCCCTCAACTCCGGTATCAGCCTAGTAAACCTCCTCTGCACTCCCTCCAAGGCCAAAATATCTTTGCGCAGGTGCGGCGCCCAAAACTGCACACAGTACTCCAGCTGCGGCCTCACCAATGCCCTATACAGCTGCAGCAAGACCTCCCTACTTTTATATTCAATCCCCCTCGCTATGAAGGCCAGCATCCCATTCGCCTTCCTGACCACCTGCTGCACCTGCAAGCTGGGTTTTTGCGACTCATGCACAAGGACCCCGAGGTCCCTCTGCACCGTCGCCTCCGGTTCCTTCCGGGCGCTTCAGTTTCCTCCCACAGTCTCCTCCCACAGTCCCAAAGACATTTCGATTAGGTGCGTTGACCGTGCTAAATTCGCCTTCAGCGTACCCGAACAGGGGGCAGCGGAGTGTGGCGACTGGGAGTAACTTCATTGCGGTGTTAACGTAAGCCTACTTGTGACACTAATCAATAGACTTTAAAATGTCACGCGGGCAGCCTCATCTCAGCCGCGATCCGTTAATGTCCCTGCGACTTGCCTTTGCGACGTTTGCAGTCCGTAAAATAAATGAGTAGTTTGCGAACGCAAGTTGTTGTTGCAAAGGGCCCGCCCTCCGGGCTGGTTCCTCACCTGGGGGGGGTGGGGGGGTGGGGGTGAAGGCTGGGGGGGTAGGCACTAGTGTAATTTTTCACACTCTTGTTCGCGTTGAGCATGCCTCCGCCAGTCAGCCATCTATCAGGCACACCTAGCTTCACGCTAGTTCCATGTGGAGCTGCTGACAGTACGTCTGAGCTTATGAAGCCATCAGCTGTTCTGCGGCCCAGATTTGTGTGCACCGAGCGTTCGATCTGTCACTTTGTAATAGAAAGGAATCTGCTGTAAAATTCATGCTTTTTTTTCCTCTCTCTCTCTCTTCTGAATTAAAACCATGAAAATTGCATAGAGACAAGAAAGGAAGCAGTGCCCGCGCTTGGTCAACAGTAATTGGATTTGCCCCGGGCAATGTCAATTCACACCACTGAACTGGTGTGTTCAATATTCCGATTCATTCCTGCTTTACATCATCCCGCAGATCCTTTCAGAAAGAAAACCCACACAGAGGCTTCTGCTGTTTCCAGCTGACAATTTTCCCTGAGTCAGTCGCACCAAAGGCGCAGAGTAAAATGGCCGGTCATCTCGGTGCAGTCACGCAGCATGCAAAATGGCCGCCACTCTTTTGCCACAATGGGCGGGATTTGTTGGCCGCACTCGTCCCCAAGATAGGGAAATGGCGCCAGACGTCAACGGAACCCTTGTGAGGTCCATTTCCCACCCCCTGACCCCGCCCGCTATGATTCCCGCAGAGGGCAGCATGGGAAAATTTTGCCTTCTGTTACTGTAGAGGAATCCAGAGGCATTTTTTGGGAACCGAATGAGGGAACTTCCTTAAGGTTTTGGAAGTTTATTTATTAGTGTCACAAGTAGATTCACATTAACACAGCACTGACGTTACTGTGAAAATCCCCTAGCCACAGGGAGAATTTAGCATGGCCAATGCACCTAACCTGCACGTCTTTTGGACTGTGGAGGAAACTGGAGCACCCAGAGGAAACCCACGCTTATGCCCCAAGCATATGCCATTGATTGACCTTCCCCTTTGCTTCTTGGTGAATCTCTTAACCCTGACTCGTGGGCTCCCTGACTGGAAGGAAGTGGCTGAGCTAGAGAGGTCTCCATAAATGGGTAAAGAGTCAGTACTGGCAGTGAATTAATTTTTAAGGTCCAGTTGGCACTGCTGCCTCACAGTGCCAGGGAACCGGGTTCAGTTCCAGGCTGTGTGGAGTTTGCACGCTCTCCCCATATTTACGTGGGTTTCCTCCAGATGCTCCGATTTCTTTTCACCGTCTGAAAGTCATGCTGGTTAGAAGGATTGGCCAGGCTAAAATTACCCTTTAGCGTCCAAAGATGTGTCGGATATGATGAATTATTGGGGTAAATGTGTGGGGTTACAGAGCAGGTCTGGCATGGGCTTGTGTAAGATGCTCTTAGGGAGAGTCTGTGCAGAGTCAATGGGCCAAATGGCCTCCTTCTGTACTGTTTAAAAACAAAACTCCCAACTGTTCTGCAAAAGAGAAAGAGAAAATGAATGTTAATTGAATCCCAAGCCATTTGGTAAATTATGAAACAAGACACTAACATTTGCCTTGTTAATAGGTTTATTCGTAGAATGCACCTTTATGCCTCTCTGTTCCCTCTACCTACGAGTAGGTGTCCCAGCAGATGGACTTCAACGCGGATAAATGCATAGTCGTCCATTTTGGCAGAACCAACAGGATGAACGAGTACACTATCAAGGGCAGGAGTCTTGGTAGTGTTGAGGAGCAGAAGGATCTTGGGGTCCGGGTCCACAGGACTCTTAAATCGGCCTCGCAGGTGGAGGATGTGGTCAAGAAGGCGTATGGTGTACTGGCCTTCATAAATCGAGGGATTGAGTTTAGGAGTCGGGAGGTAATGCTGCAACTTTATAAGACCCTTGTCAGGCCTCATTTGGAGTACTGTGCGCAGTTCTGGTCGCCTCACTATAGGAAAGACGTAGAAGCTATTGAAAGGGTACAGAGGAGATTTACAAGGATGTTGCCTGGACTGGGAGGCATGCCTTATGAAGTTAGGTTGAGGGAACTGGGTCTCTTTTCCCTGGAGAGACGTAGGTTGAGAGGCGACCTGATAGAGGTTTATAAAATGTTGAGAGGAATAGATAGGGTGGATTCTCAGAGGCTATTTCCCTGGGTTGAAATGGTCGCTACGAGAGGACACAGGTTTAAGGTGCGGGGAGGGAGGTTCAGAAGTGATGTTAGGGGTAAGTTTTTCACTCAGAGGGTGGTGAGTGAATGGAATCGGCTGCCGTCAGTGGTGGTGGAGGCGAACTCACTGGGGTCTTTTAAAAGACTTCTGGATGAGTATATGGGGTTTTATGGGATTGGGGGTTATAGATAGCTGTTGATGTGATCGGTGCAACTCGTGGGCCGAAGGGCCTGTTTGTGCTGTGGTGTTCTATGTTCTATGTTCTATCTCTTTGTAAGTACTCTAAGTACTTAATTAACCAATGTCCTTCACCATTGCATCTTTGCAGTAACATTAACATCCCATTAACAATAGTTTGCCTAAGTTTTACACTCCCAAAAAAACAGGAGAAATTAAACCCAGATTCTAGCACTCCGGTGTCCAAATAACTTCAGCTGAATGCTGCTCATGTCAAGTGCCAGGAAGTCAGGTCTGACCCTGTGTGAAAATTGAGTTTGACAACGCAGCTCTGGGGCCACAGAGAAGTCAGTGCAACGTCAGAGTTCACACATGGACAGTACCCACTTGAGTAAGGCTCTTGTCCGGGGCTTGACAACTATTTCCGATAGAACCACTGCACAGGAAGAGTGCCAGCGCGTCCCTGAGGAAAGGGGAGAACATTCACAGGCGGAGAAAAAATAAATCCAATTTGGAAATATCAGTAGCTATGCAGAGAACTTGAATATTGCTGAACTGAGAGATAACTCGCACTCATCTTCTTTCAGATGGCTTTCGGAGCAGAAGTTGGTTTAAAGTTTAATTATTAGTGTAAGAAGTAGGTTTACATTAACACTGCGATGAAGTTACTACAAAAATCCCCCTAGTCACCACACTCCAGCGCCAGTTCGGAGGGAGAATTTAGCGCGGCCAATGAATCTAACCAGCACGCCTTTCGGACTGTGGAGGGAAACCGGTGCTCAGAGGAAACCCATGCAGACACGGGGAGAATGTGCAGACTCCGCACAGACAGTGACCCAAGCTGGGAATCGAATCTGGGTCCCTGGCATCATGAGGCAGCAGTACCACCCCATTCCCTAGCCAGTCCAATGCCCTGCTGGAGAGTTAGTGTAGCTCCCAGGATTCGTCTTCAGATCTGAGTTAGGGGAAAGATTACGTGCTTTTATTGTTTAGCCAGGGTTTCCGTAGTCGTAACCGGATGAGGCTTTGAGATGCCACATGTACATCAGATGACCATGTTGGCCTTGTCCTGCCTGTAAGTACTGAGGGTTATCCACATGCTCCAGGGGAGATGATGAGTTTGGGCACAGCCTCTGTCAAAATCTTGAGCCTTTATGGAAAGGTCAGGTTTCAGCGTTACTTCCACATCCTGGAAACATTTTGCTTGGGCTGTGGGGGCAATGTTGGCATAAGTACATTTTGTGATGATGTGTCGCTTGGCTTTATCTAAAAAAGTGTTGCTTCAGAGTGCTGCCCAGTTGAATACAGTTGATTTGATTTGATTTATTATTGTCACATATATTGGGATACAGTGAAAAGAATTGTTTCTTGCGCAGTACATAGACAAAAGCATACCGTTCATCGAGTACGTAGGGGAGAAGGAAAGGAGAGTGCAGAATATAGTGTTAGAGTCATAGCTAGGATGTAGAGAAAGATCAGCTTTTAATAAGATAGGTCCATTCAGATGTCTGATGGCAGCAGGGAAGAAGATATTTCTGAGTCGGTTGCTACATGATCTGAGACTTTTGTCTCTTTTTCCTGACGGAAGAAGGTGGAAGAGAGAATGTCTGGAGTGCGTGGGGTCCTTGATTATGCTGGCTGATTTCCTGAGGCAGCAGGAAGTGTAGACAGAGTCAATGGATGGGAGGCTGGTTTGAGTGATGGATTGGGCTTTGTTCATGACTTTTTGTAGTTTCTTGCAATCGAAGGGCAGGAGCCATACCAAGCTGTGATACGTCTGGAAAAGCTGCTTTCTATGGTGCATCTATAAAAACTAATGCAAGTTGTAGCAAACGTGCCGAATTTCTTTCGCCTCCTGAGGAAGTGGTGGTGTTACTGGACTTCCTTAACTATGGCATCGACATGGAAGGTGCCCAGTTAATACAGTTGATTTGATTTGATTTATTATTGTCACGTATATTGGGATACAGTGAAAAGTATTGTTTCTTGCGCACTACATAGACAAAAGCATACCATTCGTCGAGTACATAGGGGAGAGTGAAAGGAGAGTGCAGAATATAGTGTTATAGTCATAGCTAGGATGTAGAGAAAGATCAGCTTTTAACAAGACAGGTCCATTCAGAAGTTTGATGGCAGCAGGGAAGAAGTTGTTTTTGAGTCAGTTGCTCCATGATCTCAGACTTTTGTCTCTTCCTCCTGACGGAAGAAGGTGGAAGAGTTGTTGGTTGAATGTTCTTGGGAGTTCCTCGTAGGCAGACCTTCGTGATGTGCTCAAAAATGGCCCCGGCAAGTTTGGCACAAGGCAGTAACAGGGGGCAGTTTGAGCACCAGTCCATGTTTCCGCTCAGTATCGCAGGCTGAGGAACGATCAGTGAAAGTGTCTGCGGAGGTGAGCCTGCCATGAAAACCAGCCTCGCTGTTTGTGCCGCTGATAGCAAGAACGTGCTCACAGCAACTGTATTGAGACCAAAAATCAAACTACTCTGAGAGGAGGAGGGATGAGTCGGTAAAACGAATTCAGAAATGAATACGAGTGGCAGGGACCAGAATGGATGGTCAGACACTCTTTCCTCGGATAGAAAAGTCTAGTACGAGGGGACATAGGTTTAAGGTGCATGGGGAAAAGTTTAGAGGAGATGTACGAGGCAGGTTTGTTACACAGAGGGTGGTGAATGTCTGGAATGCGCTGCCCGGAAAGGTGGTGGGAGCAGATACATAAGAACATAAGAAATAGGAGCAGGAGTAGGCCATCTGGCCCTTTGAGCCTGCCCCGCCATTCAATAAGATCATGGCTGATCTGTCGTGGCTCAGTTCCACTTTCCCGCCCTCTCCCCATAACCCTTAATCCCCTCTCTTATCAAAAACCCATCAACCTGCTTCTTAAAAATATTTAGCGAGGCAGCCTCCACCACTTCAACGGGCAGAGAATTCCAGATATTCACCACCCTTTGAGTGAAGAAGTTCCTCCTCAACTCCGTTCTAAACCGCCCCCCCTTTATCTTGAGGCTGTGCCCCCTAGTCCTACTGTCTTTTTTGAGCGGGAAGAGTCATTTAAGGGACATCTAGACAAATACATGAATAGGATGGGAATGGAAGGATATGGACTCTGTAAGGGCATATGGTTAGGCAGGCATCATGATCGGCACAGGCTTGAAGGGCCTAAGGGCCTGTTCCTGCATTGTACTGTTCCTTTTTCTTTGAACTTAAAAAAAAGCAGTCTTGTACTCATGAGGACAAAAGTGGGAATGCCGAATTTCAAACTAATCAGAGCAACTCACCCCGAGTATAAGTTGTGTTTGTTTGAAATTTGGTATTCTTGTGTTTGTCCTGATGCGCGGAAGATGATAAAACTTTGATCACATCCCTCTGTTTCTGGCAATAATTATGTGGCTTCTTCATGGCTGACCCAAGCAGTTTGAATTTTAATCTCCTTGCACTTGTGTTGTTAGACCCCACTTTGAGTATTTCAAGACACGCTTTTGTTGAGTTTGATGTTTAATTAGCCCCCGATTATGTAACTTTGACCGGCTAAACTGTCTTTCTCTCATTTTGTGTCACGATTGCAGTTGCTTGTTTCAAACATTGGATAAGTCCCCAAATCGCTTTAATTAAGCATTAGAATATTATATTCTTAATCCAGATGGCACAAAAGTTCTAACGCGGATACGAAACCCCTCTCCCTGCTCGACGGGCTGTCTCGGGGCAATCTCGGTCTTTTTTTCCCTGGCGTGTGTCATGATGCACTGAGCTTTTCGTTTTAATTCCAGGATATTTGTTCAAGTCGGGAGGTTTTTTTTTCTCTCTTTCCCCTGCATTTTTAATCTTCCACAGAACACTGCTAACTAACGCCCCTCGGCAGGAGATAATGATGTTTCCTTAATTTATTATTTTCACGCTGTAGCCTCCGCAGGCCACGGTCTCACATCAGCTGAAGAGGTGCCGACGCCACGAGTGTGTCGGCGAAGGGGGCATTGTGTCGGTGGGCTGCTGGCGAGCACTGGGCCCCTGCGACAACGCGCAGGTTGATAGGGTAGCGAGGAAATCGTTTTGTGGAAGGAAATCAGAGCGCACCAAAGTCTAATGATCCCTCCTGAATCTCCAATAGCTTCCATGCTCGGCAGAAGATACAAACGTTATCTTGGCAAAACAGAAACTCGCTGCTAAATCAGCAGAACAAGGCTATCGATGTTTTTTTTTTGAGGCTTTGCACTATAAATTACACCGGGAAGCCCTTGTTCCACGCTTTGCAAATTGCATTGATGAGCGTAGACATCTCACACACCAAAGATTTGAGACTTCTGTGAGGCGAACACTTTCTGAGTGTAGCAGCTGGGGGGGAAGAGAACCATCAGGAAGGCAGATCAATGGTGCATGTTTCAGATTAACACTTCCATGTTTCAGCAATCCAGATTGCTTTTGTTAACCTCAACCTTCTGAACTAAATTTATGAAAAGATTCTTTCAGACACATCAAGGGGCACCATCCACCCCCACACTCTATCCCCACCCTCCACCCCCTGTACTCCACCCCCCCTCCCCCCTCTCCACCCCTAAACTCCATCCCTATATCCACCCCCACACTCTATATCCACACTCTACTCCCCGGCACTCCACCCCTGCACTCAACCCCTGCACTCCACCCCCCTATACTCCACCCCTAAACTCCATCCCTATATCCACCCCCACACTCTATCTCCACACTCCACCCCCTGTACTCCACCCCCCCTCCCCCCTCTCCACCCCTAAACTCCATCCCTATATCCACCCCCACACTCTATATCCACACTCTACTCCCCGGCACTCCACCCCTGCACTCAACCCCCGCACTCCACCCCCCTATACTCCACCCCTCACATTCCACTCCTACACTTCACCCTCACACTGCATCCCTGCATTCCACCCCCACACTCCACCCCCGACCCCTCATTCCCACACTCCACCCTCACATCCACCGCCACACTCCACCCCAACCCTTACCTCCACACTCCACCCCTACACGCCACCTCTACCCTCCACCCCACAGTCCACCCCTGCCCTTCATCCCTACACTCCACCCGCACACCCCACCCCTACACTCCACCTCTACCCTCCACCCCTGCCCTCCAACCCTACACTCCACCCCAACCCTCCACCCCTACACCCCACCTCTACCCTCCACCCCACAGTCCACCCCTGCCCTCCATCCCTACACTCCACCCCCACACTCCACCTCTACCCTCCACCTTATCCTCCAACCTATCCTCCATCCTTACCCTCCATCACTACCTTCCAACCCTACCCTCCATTCTTACCCTCCACGCTACCCTTCCCTTCTCTCCACCCCTACACTCCACCCCTACCCTCCACCCTTACACCCCATCCCTGTCCTCCACCCCTACTCTCCACCCGTACACTCCACCTCTACCCTCCACTCCTACACTCCAATCCTACCCTCTCCCTACTCTTCACCGTGATATCCAGAATGAACATTTTTAAAGTTTATTTATTAGTGTCACAAGTAGGCTTGCATTAACATGGCAATGAAGTTACTGTGAAAATCCCCTAATCGCCACACTCCGGCACCTGTTGGGGTACACTGAGGGAGAATTTAGCACGGCCAATGCACCTAACCCGCGCGTCTTTCAGACCGTAGAGGAAACCGGAGCATCCGGAGGAAACCCACGCAGATATGGGGAGAATGTGCAGACTCCACACAGACAGTGACCCAGTAATCTTACCCAGGCCTTCTCCCCTGACCTGTCCCCATTAACTTTGCCCATTTATTATGACTGATCCACTAAACTGACACATCTTGGGACACTAAGGCACAATTTAGCAAGGCAAATCCATCTTTGGACTGTGGGAGGAAACCGGGGCAACCAAAGGAAATTAATGCAGACACAGGAAGGACGTGCAAACTCTACACAAACGGTGACGTGAGGCTGGAATTGAGCCTGGGGTCCTTGGAGCTGTGATGCAGTGGTGCTAACCACTGTGCCACCGTGCCCCCCAAGGACCGAGGTCTAATTTTCAGCCATCTTGGACCACGGTCACTGAGCGGGTGAGATTGTAGCTGTACCTGGAAGCCAGTATCTGGGCCTGTGCAACAGGGTAGGGCCTTAGCAAAAATAATAAAAGGCACATTTTCGAAAGCAAGACACTTGAGAGCTCCAGGTCGTCATGAGAGATCACCTATAAAAGGCCACGGCCAGTTAGATTTTCACGGATCCTGATGAAGGACAGGTGAATCAGGAGAAATCAGAGAGAGACATAGCACAAGAGGTGAGGAGCAAATCTTAAGATCTGTTAATGTGGCGTGAGGAGGTGAGCTGAACAAAGAACAATACAGCACAGGAAACAGGCCCTTCGGCCCTCCAAGCCTGTGCCACTCATGCTTCCAACTAGACCATTCGTTTGTATCCCTCTATTCCCAGTCTGTTCATGAGGCTATCTAGATGAGTCTTAAACAATCCCAGTGTGTCTGCCTCAACCACCCTGCTTGGCAGTGCATTCCAGGCCCCCACCACCCTCTGTGTAAAAATACGTCCCCCTGACATCTGTGTTGAACCTTGCCCCCCTCACCTTGAACCTGTGACCCCTCGTGTTCGTCACCTCCGACCTGGAAAAAAGCTTCCCACTCTTCACCCTATCTATGCCCTTCATAATTTTATACGCCTCTATTAGAGTTTAGAAGAATGAGGGGAGATCTCATTGAGACATATAAAATGATGAATGGGATGGATAGGATAGAGGTGGAGAGACTCTTCCCGCTCAGAAAGGACAGTAGGACTAGGGGGCACAGCCTCAAGATAAAGGGGGGGTGGTTTAGAACGGAGTTGAGGAGGCACTTCTTCACTCAAAGGGTGGTGAATCTCTGGAATTCTCTGCCCGTTGAAGTGGTGGAGGCTACCTCGCTAAATATTTTTAAGATGCAGGTTGATGGGTTTTTGATAAGTGAGGGGATTAAGGGTTATGGGGAGAGGGCGGGAAAGTGGAACTGAGCCATGACAGATCAGCCATGATCTTATTGAATGGCGGGGCAGGCTCGAGGGGCGAGATGGCCTACTCCTGCTCCTATTTCTTATGATCTTAGGTCGCCCCTCACCCTCCGCCTTTCCAGGGAGAACAACCCCAGTTTACCCGATCTCTCCTCATAGCTAAGACCCTCCACACCAGGCAACATCCTGGTCAACCTTCTCTGCGCCCTCTCCAAAGCCTCCACGTCCTTGACGTGAGTGAAGGAAAGGGCGAGACGGTGCAAATGGTGAAGGGAGAAGGAGGAGGGTGAGAGTGGCACTCAGCAGCTGTGCACTTTAACCCGTCACCCGCCAACAATCTTTTCATCCTGTCAAACTCCAGCCGATCCCCGGTGATCAATCACTGCTGCTGAATGGTGTCAGAGTGTGGAAAACATTCCTCCGGGTGGTATGCGTGACTAACGTGCACTTGTTGAATGGACTTGCAATCGTCGCCGCACACGTAGGCAAGCAGCATTCTTCACCCCATAACTCGTGATCAATGAATCAAATTGCGAGTAGTTCCTTTCTCTCCAGATGTGCCAAAGCCCGTCTCCCTCGATTTGTTCTTAGCTGAAAAGTTAACCAAGAGTTCGGAGCAGGCATTAGCCGACGGATTTTGGCTGTTCAACCCCACTTATCCCTGATGCTATTCGCCTCACAAAAACTTAGCCATCTTAAATCTTGAAAGCGCCAATGATCCTCCAATATTCCCGTGGCACAGCGGTTAGCATTGCTGCCTCACGGCGCCAAGGACCGGGGTTCGATTCCCAGCTTGGGTCACTCTTTGTGTGGAGTCTGCACATCCTCCCCGTGTCTGCGCGGGTTTCCTCCAGGTACTCCAGTTTCCCCCCCCCACCACAGTCCAAAAGGCGTGCTGGTTAGGTGCATTGTCCGTGGAAAATTCTCCCTCAGTGTACCCGAACAGGCGCCACAGTGTGGCGACTAGGGGATTTAGATTGTTACAGAGTCGGTGCAGGTTGGTTGGGCGGAAAGGCCCCCCTCTGCACTGTAGGGATTCCATGAAGTCAAAGTAGGTCTGACCAGGGTGCCAATTGGGCATTGACATTGAGTGCAGTGCTAGACGTTTTGCCAAATCTGGCTGACTCATAGTCTGAGCTGCGATTCCTCTGGGCAGCAGAGGAGGGATAAGCCAGTGACACACAGCAAGAACACTTCTGTCTCTCCAATTATCTTATCCATTGAGGATAATTTTAAACTGCACATCACTGGGGCACATCTCGACTTTCTTCCCGATAACAAGGCATATAGTTTGTGGTCCTGGAGGGATTGGCAAAACAGTTCCGTCCTTGGACGCTGAGCTAAAGAAGAGTGTCTTTTTAATCAGTCGTGGAACATGGGCCTGGCTGGCTGGCCAGCTCTCAATTAAAGTTTAAGGTTGTTATTTATTAGTGTCACAAGTGGACTTACATTAACGCTGCAATGCAGTTCCTGTGAAAATTCCCTAGTCGCCACACTCCGGCACCTGTTTGGGTACGCCAAGGGAGAATTCAGCTTGGCCAATATTTCACTGGCTGGCCAGCATTTAATGTCCATCCCTCGTTGCCCGAGAGCAGTTAAGAGTCAACCGCATTGCTGTGGCTCTGGAGTCACATGTAGGCCAGACCGGGTAAGGACGGCAGATTTCCTTCCCTAAAGGACATTAGTGAACCAGATGGGATTTTTCAACAATCAACAATGCTTTCATGGTCATTTGATTTGATTTATTATTGTCACATATATTAACATACAGCGAAAAGTATTGTTTCTTGCGCGCTGAACAGACAAAGCACACCATTCTTAGAGAAGGAACCAACAGAGTGCAGAATGTCATGTTACAGTCATAGCTAGGGTGTAGAGAAAGATCACCTTAATGCAAGGTAAGTCCATTCAAAAGTCTGACGGCAGCAGGGAAGAAGCTGTTCTTGAGTCGGTTGGTACGTGACCTCAGACTTTTGTATCTTTTTCCCGATGGAAGAAGGTGGAAGAGAGAATGTCCGGGGTAGGTAGTTATGCTAGCTGCTTTTCCGAGGCAGCAGGAAGTGTAGGCAGAGTCAATGGATGGGAAGGTATGCTGGGCACAGCTCGCAAGAAGTCGCCTCTCTCTGGCGCCAGCGAGTCAACCTTGATCCCCAGAGACTGCCTAAGAAAGAGGGTTGTCAAGTGGGACTCCATAACTCAGATGTTTGCCAACATTAATTATGCTGGCTGCTTTGCCGAGGCAGCAAGAACTGCAGACAGTCAACGGATGCCTCAATTCCAGATTTTTTTTTAATTGAATTCAAATTCCACCATCTGGTGGAATTATGTGGGATTCGAACCTGGGTCCCCAGAACATTAGCTAAGTTTCTGGATTAATAGTCCAGCGATAATGCCACACTAAGTCCATCGCCTGGAAGGAAACAAACTGAACGGGGAGGCAGAGAGCGCGGCAAGGGTTCCTGCGGGAATCCGTGAGCCCACCAGCGGCGCTGGTTGGAAAGGGCGTTTGCCGCAGTCTCCGTGTTAGCGAGGAGGCTGGAAAAGCTCAGCTGCAATTCCTAAGGTCATCAAGCATCAGAAAATGCTCCGGTGATGAGCTGCTGTCAAACACACAAGAGTAACAAGCATGTTGTGCCACATGAATACTGATTTACTGCAACAAATAAATGCAAATAAGGCCGCACAAAGCCAGGATCCATCTGCTTAAATATGCTTCTTAATTAAACGGAGTCTCGTAAAGTAATAATTGCAACGCGCTCATAAAAGTTCAACAGTAAATCAGCCCCATCTTTCTGAATGGACAGTTCCACTGTTGCAGGCTTCTGTAAATGACACGGTTGAGCTGATACTCTGGTATTTAATTATTGAAGACGGTGATTTTTAGTTAATGGAAGGCTGCTTGGGCATGTTTTATGGACAGTTCTATCTTTCCGATGGATTCCTCACGATTTTCAGAACGTAAAGGCATTTCGGTTCGTGAAGCCGTGGTCGCTAAGGCATTTGTTTAGCCAATCAAGCGGAGGTCGGACAATCCTGCAAAGCTCTTCATTGCGTCCCCAGTGCTGCCCAGAAAGTTGCAGGTTCGAGTCCCACGACCGTCTCGAGCCCACAAACGTGCAGTGGCGGTCCAGTGCAGCACCGAGGGAATGCCGCCCTGTGGAAAGCGCAGAATAAGGCTCTAATTTTCCGTTAAAGCTCTAATTTATGAGTGTCACAAGTAGGCTTCCATTAACACCGCAACGAGGTTACTGTGAAAATCATCTAGTCGCCACACTCTGGTGCCTGTTCGGGCACACCGAGGGAGAATTTAGCAAGGCCAATATGTCTAACCAACACGTCTTTCGGACTGTGGGAGGAAATCGGAGCACCCAGAGGAAACCCACGCAGACACCTGGAGAACGTTCAGACTCTGCACTGACAGTGACCCGAACCAGGAGTTGAACCCTGGTCCATGGCACCATGAGCCAGCAGTGCTAACCACTGTGCCACATAAAACATTCAGCGCTATTATTTCAAGTGAGAGCAAGGGCATTCTCACCCCGCCTTCTCCCCCCTCCCCCCACTCCTGCTCAGTACATATCCCTCAGTTAAACAGCAAAGATTTGATTTGATTTGATTTATTATTGTCACATGTATTAACGTACAGTGAAAAGTATTGTTTCTTGAGCGCTATACAGACAAAACATACCGTTCATAGAGAAGGAAAGGAGAGAGTGCAGAATGTAGCGTAACAGTCATAGCTGGGGTGTAGAGAAAGATCAACTTAACGCGAGAGAGGTCCATTCAAAAGTCTGATGGCAGCAGGGAAGAAGCTGTTCTTGAGTCGGTCGGTACGTGACCTCAGACTTTTGTGTCTTTTTTCCCGATGGGAGGTGGTGGAAGAGAGAATGTCCTGGGCGCACGGGGGTCTCAGGTTGCTTTGCCAAGGCGGCGGAAGGCGTAGACAGAATCGGTGGATGGGAGGCTGGTTTACGTGACGGGCTGGGCTGGCTGATCCTTGCCGTGTTTGTGGGATCTTGCTGTGCTGAGTTTCCCACCTTTGCAACAGTGACCGCATTCCAAAAGTATTTCGCCGGCTGCAAAGTGCGACACGACGTTCTACTGCTACCAACAAGCGTTGCGAAGACAGCGCAAGTTTGCTCTCCTCCCCAACCTTAAAGCAATCTGTCTGGAGAATAATGCTGGCTTGGAAAGCGTAGGCTGAAGTGTCTATGATTCAGTGGATTTTGGCGAATGATTATCGTGATAAAGCTTTATCATGCTATTACAACTGTAAACATTAACTAAAATCGCCCCAGCCAGCCAGTGCACTCTTTCCCTTGGCCAAGTGGCAGCCTTGGCAGTTAACAGACCGGAGCAAAGGTTCACCAGCTGGTGCGTTTGAGTGTTGCGGCCACTGAAGGAAAGTACTTTAAAATATTAAAAAGCTGGTTGCCAAAGCCTTAAAAGCCCGGCTGAATAAGTGAGCAGGGATGTGACGCTGATGGCAGAATCTGAGACAATGACCTCTATCTGATACTCTATGCAAAGGGAAGCAAATGGAATGGACGCGATGGCTGGTCTCATCGTTCAGTAACTTGACATCCATCCCGAAACTGCTGCTCGCAGGTAGACGTCTCTTGATTTTTGTCCACTCAGAGTGGAGGAGGCAATGCCTGTTGAAGCCCACATTCCGAACACTGTGCGTTTTGAAGGGTTTTGGCAGTGGAATGCCGGTTTTTAAGGAAACACGCAGGTTCTTTAATCACTCGGTGCTGCTGCTGACCTCTGCCCTTCACCCCTGGGTTGTGGCTGTTGATTGGCAGGAAGCTAAGGGCAAAGTGGGCTGACCTCTGCTCCTTGCCTCCCGGGGTTCTGGCTCTGTAATTGGTAGAAACCCAGGGGTGAGCTGCAGAGGTCTGCGGCTTGAGCACACAAACTTCACCTTCATAAAACTGACTGAGCCTGGCCAGTCTAAATGCCTTATTAATAGGCACTGGCTGTGCACACGGTGGAAGGCATATAGCTGCAGGAAGAAAGAGAAAAATTACTCTCCATCTCCTCCCTTCTCATCCTGAAGGCGAAGATCCTGTACCCAGTTCCTGCCTCACGGATGCCAGATACTCCGATGGGATGGCCCAGCGGTTAGCACTGCTGCCTCGCAGCGCCAGGGACCCAGGTTCGATTCCAGTCTCGGGTGACCGCCTGTACGGAGTTTGCGTGTTCTCCCCGTGTCTGCTTGGGTTTCCTCCGGGTATTCCGGTTTCCTCCCACAGTCCAAAGACGCGCAGGTTAGGTGGAATGGCCATGCTAAATCGCCCCTTCGCGTCCCAAGGTGTGCACGTTAGATGGATTAGCCATGGCAAAATGTGCAGCGGTACAAAGATGGGGGGGGAGGGTGGGGTCATTCGGCCCATCAAGTGTGCACCGACCACAGTCCCACCCAGGCCCTAACTCCATAACCCCATGCATTCACCTTAGCTAGCCCCCCCTGACACTAAGGATCAATTTAGCATGGCCAACCAAGCTAGCCCACCCATCTTTGGAGCGTGGGAGGAAACCCACGCAGACATGGGGTGAATGTGCAAACTCCACACAAGCAGCGACCCAAGCTGGGAATCGAACCTGGGTTCCTGGTGCTGTGAGGCAGCGATGCTAACCACTGTGTCGTGCCATGCAGTCCTGCAAGTGTCCAAGATAATTATACTGCACCAATTAGGGAGGCGATGGCCTAGTGGTATTGTCACAAGACTATTAATACAAAAATTCAGCGAATGTTTTGGGGACCCAGGTTCGAGTCCCACCACGGCAGATGGTGGAATTTGAATTTGATAAAAAAGAGCAGGAATTAAGAATCTACTGATGACCATGAAACCATTGTCGATTGCCAGAAAAACCCATCTGGTTCACTAATGTCCTTTAGGGAAGGAAATCTGCCATCCTTGCTTGGTCTGGCCTACATGTGTCTCCAGAGCCACATCAATGTAGTTGACTTGCAACTACCCTCAGGCAATTAGGGATGGACAATAAATGTTCACTGCCCATGTCCCACGAATGAATAAAAACAGATTCCACTCTCTCAGAATTCGCAATTCCCAATTTTCCCAAAAGGTCCATACCTTCAGCTCTCTAGAGCTTAAGATCTGGAATTCTCTCTGTCAACCCTTTTGTTTCTTCCTTCAGATCCCTCAATAAACCCTCGACATTGGCCAGTTGTCCTAATATCCTTGAAACGTGGCTCAGTTGTTTGATAACACTCTTTTCTATTATTCATTCATGGGACATAGGTGTCACTGGTTGGCCAGCGTTTATTGCCCATCCCTAGTTGCCCGAGGGCAGTTGAGAGTCAACCACATTACTGTGGTTCTGGAATCACATGTAGACCAGACCAGGTAAGGACAGCAGATTTCCTTCCCTAAAGGATATTAGTGAACCAGATGGGTTTTTCCGACAGTGGTCATCATAGATTCTTAATTCCAGTTATTTTTTACTGAATTCAAATTCCATTGTGGCAGGATTCGAACCCGGGTCACCAGAATATTGGTCGGCTTTCTGAATTAACAGTCTAGCGATAATACCACTCGACCGTCACCTCCTTCCATGCCTCTTGTGTAGTGACTTTTAAACATGCATTGTTATTGTATAAGCTTGCCAAACTGTATAGATAAATAATGTTCGACAGGCCTGAACAAAGCAGGGGACACAAAATTTGAATTATTCAACATGTCTGGATCTTTCCTGGATTGTGTTTTTTATACCAATCAATAGGTTTCCATAATCACCTCATCTATCAATGCATCTTGTATCTGCAGTTATCAAAATGGTTGGTGTTAATCCCCTATGGTGGGCAGGTCGATAGCTATCTTTGTGCAGGCATTGTTGGAGTGTGGAATGTATTATCATGCAGGGCAGTTGAGGTCTTTGTACATTTTTCGGGGAAAAGTCAGTAAATGCTGGAGGTGGAGCTGGCACGAGGCAAAATGGCTCCCTTCCAATGTCACCTGGCCCCTCTCCCTCCAAGTTCTGCCCACGGATTTGCAGATAAATGGGCACGGAAGGGGATTTCAGAAAGGGGTGGGGCGTGTGTAGGATTCCTGGTCAGAGAAGGTTGCAACATCCTTTGTGCTCAGACTCAGAAAGCCACAGCAGCACAATGGTTAGCACTGCTGCCTCACAACGCCAGGGGCCTGGGTTCAATTCCCGGTTTGGATCACTGTCTGCTTGTTCTCCCTGTGTCTGTGCGGGTTTCCTGCGGGGTGCTCTGGTTTCCTAGTCCAAAGATGTGTGGGTTAGGTGGATTGCTAAATTGGCCTTTAGTGTCGGGGGACTAGCGACGATAAATATGTGAGGCTCCGAGGATAGGGGCTCGTGGTCTATGCAGACTCGATGGGCTGAAAGACCTCCTTCTGCACAGTAGGGTTTTCATGATTTCTTTGATTCAGTTGTGGTCTGTATTACCATTGAATCTCATGGGTTCAGAAGGAGGCCATTCAGCCCACCAAGTCTGCAGCAATTCTCCAAAACAGAATCAGAAGGAGGCCATTTGGTCCATCGAGTCTGCACCAACTCTCCAATAGCGTGCTTTACAGGCTTCAGCCCCTTACCCACCCCGCAACCCCCCACCCCTCCATCAGACATTGCCACCCACTTTGATTATCCTTTGAAGGCAAGATCCTTAATGACCTCAGGAGGTCTGAAGCCCTCTGTAGACAATTACATGTTTTTGAAATGTCAATGTGGTAACGGAGCCAATTTGTGCACAGCAAGCTCCCACAAACAAAAGTGATCATGGTCGGATTGGCTTTCATGATGTTGGTTGGCACATCAATAGTGGAAGGGAAGAACTTCCCCGTTCTTCTTCAAAATGGGGCTGTGGGATCTTCCACAGCCCCCCTCAGTTCACCCCCACACCCTCCCCATCAAGAGGCAAACCGTTTGCCCTAACACTTAGGCAGGATGCCTCAGATCCAGGATGAGTACTTGGCACGCCATACCATTCAAGGCAATGGGCCAAGTGCTGGCAAGTGAGATGAGTTGGGCATTTCCAGTATCGGGGTAGACTCGATGGGCCAAAGGGCCTCTTCTGCACTGGAGCGCTCTGTGATTCTGCGTTGTGATCTCCTATCTGATTCGAGAGATGTACGGCACGCGCCCCCGACACTGCAGCATCCCCTCAGAAGTGCATTCAGAGAGTCAGCCCAGGTCACTTGCTCGAGTTGCTGGAGCGAGACTTGAACCCACAAACTTTTGTGAACTGAGAGAGACAGGAATGCTGTCCACTGAGCCATGGCTGATGCCTGCATTGGTGCTGCAGTAAACTTGTCTACAGCACAGATGAAACGTTTGTTGTATTGCTTGACTAGTATCTCGGAATGCTGCCATGGTGAGCTGGTGATGCTATCACCACAGAAGCAAGTTCTAACCCATGAAGCCCAGTGCTTCCAAATTGAGGCAAGAACTCCCATTTCACACACCTCACTCCGGGCCGGTAATAATTCTTAATTCTTCGTGGTTGTTCCAGAGTTAATTGTTTGCAGGCTGCAGGGGAGCACCAGCTGCCTCGGACAACGGTTGACCCACACCCGACAGGCCGGAGGGTGCGGATGGGGCAGGGGTGGGGAAGATGGCGCAGGGGGAACGGGCAAGTGCTTCACAGCGAGTGAGTGACCAAAAGATCAAACGCTGGAAAATCTCAGCAAGTCTGGAGGCATCTGTAAAGAGAGCGGAAAGAGCTGACGTTCCGAGTCCAGATCAACTCTTTTCTCTCCCCTTACAGATGCCGCCAGACCTGCTGAGATTTTCCAGCATTTTCTCTTTTGGTTTCAGATTCCAGCATCCACAATAATTTGCTTTTATCCGGCGACTCACTGGAGTCTTTTCATTCATTCAAGGAACTTGGGGCATTGCTGGCTGGCCAGCATTTATTGCCCATTCTGAGTTGCCCTTGACTTTGTGACAGTTGACACAACTAAGTGGCTTTCTCGGCCACTTCAGAGGGCAGTTGAGAATCAACCGCGTTGCTGCGGCTCTGAAGTTACATGTAGGTCAGATCAGGTAAGGACGGCAGATTTCCTTCCCTAAAGGACCTTATTGATGGGTTTTTATGACAATGATTTCACGGCCATCAGTAGGTTGTTAATCCCAGAGACTTCTTGATTGATTCCACCATCTGTCGTGGCGGGACTTGAGCTCAGGCCCTGGGAACATTCGCTGAGTATCTGGATTACTAGGTAGTGATAATAGCACGAGGCCATTGCCTCGTCACTCTTCAGCAAAGGCAGTGCCTCCCCAAGGAAGACTAAGTGATATATGGTCAACTTGACTATTTTCAGTGCCTTTTGTTGAGAATTGAATTAAACTCACTGGACTCCCTGGTTTACGACCGAACAAAGTGGGAAATGTTCATCTGGGGAGACACCGCAAACATTGAGAGACTTTGCTGAGAGCAGCCACTTATACACAAACTTCCCATCATCCATCTACCCAATCGTCCAAGCACCATCAGCCCTGCATACGGCAAAATCTGCCGATGATACTCTGTTATCAGGCATCCCAGAGCCCACTGCACTGCAATGGAAGCGATTTTTGATTTGATTTATTATTGTCACATGTATTAACATGCAGTGAAAAGTATAGTATCTTGGGCGCTATATGGACAAAACATACCGTACGTAGAAAAGAAAAGGAGAGGGTGCAGAATGTAGTGTTACAGTCATAGCTAGGGTGTAGAGAAAGATCAACTTAATGCAAGGTAGGTCCATTCAAAAGTCTGACAGCAGCAGGGAAGAAGCTATTCTTAAGTCAGTTGGTACGTGACCACAGACTTTTGTATCTTTTATCGATGGAAGAAGGTGGAAGCGAGAATGTCTGGGGTACGTGGAGGTCCTTAATTATGTTGGCTGCTCTTCCGAGACAGCGGGAAGTGTGGACAGAGTCAATGGATGGGAAGGTATGTTGGGCACAGTTGCAAGAAGTTGTCTCAATCCAGCGCCATTGGGTCAACCTTGATCCCCAGAGACTGCCTAAGAAAGAGGGTTGTCAAGTGGGACTCCATAACTCAGATGTTAACCAATAAAGTGCTCATGTGTTGAGAAAGAAGGCGGCAGCCATTTTGCACACGAGACTCCACAAATAGCAAGGAGGTTTACAGGATTATTCGTATTTATTGGTGTCCAAGGGGTAGAATGTTGGCCGGCAGAATGTCCACCTGTTTTTCTGATGATGCCTGAACAAACCGTTGGAATGCCAGCTTAGTATCTCAACACATGGATACCAGTGCCACAAGGCAGCACTAATGTTCATAGAATCATAGGATCCCTATAGTGTAGGAGACCATTTGGCCCATCGAGTCTACACTGACTACAATCCCACCTACGCCCTATTTCCGTAACCCCACATATTTACCCTGCTGGTCCCCCTGACACTGGGGTCAATTTGGCGTGACGAGTCCACCTAACCCACACGTCTTTCGGACTGTGGGAGGAAACTGGGCGGCACGGTAGCACAGTGGTTAGCACTGCTGTCTCACAGCTCCAGGGTCCTGGGTTCGATTCCCGGCTCGGATCACTGTGCGTGTTGAGTTTGCACATTCTTCTCGTGTCCGCGTGGGTTTCCTCCGGGTACTCCGATTTCCTCCCACAGTCCAAAGATGTGCGGGTTAGGTTGGTTGGCCGTGCTAAGAAATTGCCCCTTAGTGTCCAGGGATGCGTAGGTTAGAGGGATTAGTGGGTACAAAATGTAGGGTTCTGTGATTCACCCGGAGGAAGCCCACGCAGACACGGGGAGAATGTGCAGACCCCACACAGACAGTGACCCAATGCCAGAATGTTGGCCTATATTTCGCATTCTGGGCCTGAGATTGGAGTCTGAGCCCACGGTCCCCTCACTCAGCGGCAAGGGTGGTTAGTAAAGTTCCAGTTGCCATGGGAACCCAAATAGAAGGCATGTGTCCTAAAGATACGCCGGTGGGGAAATGTTTTGCTTCAAACTCATTTCTGAAATCTGGTGAAAAAGAAGTAGTGATAATGGAAATCAATAGCAACTCGTTCCCAGAACATTAGCCATGGCAAGCGAGGCAAACATCTGCCCTTGGCTTGTTCGTATAGCCATTGTTTTTATGTTTTTTTAACGTCAGCATTGTAAATAATGTTGTCACGAGCTGATAAGATTTTGCTTTTGAAAATCGAACCAGGGTTGAAAAAGGACCTCTTAAACTCACTGGAAAATCCTTTCAGAAAGATTTCCCTGGCTCAGAAGGAGCAAGAAAATCAAGTCCTATTTTTAATGACATTGTATCAAGCAGGAAAAACAAAAATTTCATGGGGGCAAAGGTTTCTAATGTTGAGAGATTGCGGAGTGACCTTTCACAAGGATATTCAGGAGCTATCATGGTGGATTCAGCCTTGTAATGGACATTGGCATCGGAGTATGGCACAGTGGTTGACACGGCTGTCTCACAGCATCAGGTACCTGGGTTTGGCCTTAGGTCACTGCCTGTGTGGAGTCTGCATGTTCTCCCCGTGTCTGCTTGGGTTTCCTCCGGGGTGCTCTGGTTTCCTCCCACAGTCCAAAGATGTGCAGGTTGGGTGGGTTGGCCATACTAAAATGCCCCTTAGTGTCCAAAGAGGTGCAGGTTAAGGGGCTTAGCGGGGTAAATATGTGTTTTGATTTGATTTATTATTGTCATGCATTAGAATACAGTGAAAAGTATTGTCTCTTTCGCGCCATGCAGACAAAGCATACTGTTCATAGGGAAAGAAAGGAGAGGGTGCAACATGTAGCGTTACACTCATAGTTTGGATGTGGAGAAAGAGATGGCTCTGTTAGAGGGTCGTGCAGACTCGATGGGCCAAATCGCCTCCTTCAGCACTGTTGGGATTTGCTGCTTCGGCATGTGTAGTTTTGGTGCTGTTTGGCCTCTTGAAACACGACTGCGGGTTCCAGTCCAAACCGGCTCTTTCTGGACGTTACTGTCAGCCTGTTTGTGATAGCAAAGAGTCGGCAACTGTTTCCAGTTTGCATGCCCCTTTAATTCTGCAAGATGTGGGGGGGAGCGGGGGTCAGGGGCTGGGGAACTGGGGCGAGAGAGGTGGGAAGGTGTTGATTCGCAGCTGAAGGCGGGTGGCTGGAAAAGAGCCAGGAAGAGCGCAGGCACGCGGTCAAACTGAACGACATCAGAGGAATGTCTGGCCTGAAACTTTTCTTTAAGCAAAGTGAGCTGGGGAGAGATGCAGCCAAGGCAAATCCAAATAGGGGCCTGGATGAGAATGGAGTTAGCAACAAATGCCGTCGCGCTTGCCCAAGCAGGAATGAAGAGAATGAGAAGGAGACAAAGGGGTACGCCCTCATCGCTGTACCCTGTACTGTGCCAGGGCCAGGGGTGACAGAGGGAAAACCTTGCGTTCTCTCCAAATCCCATCCTAAACAAGCGCTTTGTTATGATGCCTTGTGACAAGATGGATGATGTTGTCTTTACGTTTAAAGGATTCTTTTCTTATGATGGAAAGGCTCCATTTAAAAACAAAACCATGAAACATGATCTCCCCGCCTGCCTCCTCAGATGAATTATTTCAAAGATGAGTGAGGGAGTTTTCTCTCCTTTATCTCTCAGTATCGTCACTAAAATGAGTTATAGAATCACTGTTTGTGGGACCTTGCTTTTTGTACAAGTTGGCTTTCCTACTTTGCAATGTCAGCCACACTTCCAGAGAAATTCTTTAAGGTGCTTCGAGACATCCTGAGGATGAGAACGGCGCCATGTAAATGTAATTTTCATCTCACTCTCTTCTCTCCTGGTGCTGGATAGCACCCTGGATTTTGGTTCCAATAAGTAAGGATCACGCCATCCATTTTTCATCAAGTGTGAGCCTCAGCAAGACGTCCCACTTGGCAACGCACCCCTTCGCAGTTCTGTTCCACAAACTCGGTGACCTAAGAGGATTGTGACCAAGCTGAAGAACCCGAGACCAAGCCCCAAGGGTGCTGAGGCCAACAGCAGTGCAGCTCCCATCAGTTCCATAGGAGCAGTATGGTGGCACAGTGGTTAGCATTGCTGCCTCACATCACCAGGGACCCAGATTTAATATCCAGCTTGGGTTATTATCTGAGTGGAATCTGCACATTCACCCTGTGTCTGCGTGGGTTTCCTCCAGGTGCTCCGATTTCCTCCCACATTCTGAAAGATGTGCTGGTTAGGGTGCTAAATTCTCCCTCAGTGTACCCGAACAGGCACCAGAGTGTGGCGACTCGGGGATTTTCACAGTAACTTCATTGCAGTGTTAATGTAAGCCTACTTGTGACACGGACAAAAACAAAAACTGGATAACCCAGCAGAGACCATGAGTGGAACTTTCTCGACCCTCCCCCCCCCCACCACCACCCCAGCCCCACGGGAGTTGTAGCGGGCAGTGCAGCACCATGCAAAGGTCCAATGGTCTGGCCTCCATGTGACTCCAGACCCACAACAGTGTGGGTCTGAACTGGCGTGGCAAGCCTCCCAGTTCAAGGGCAATTAAGAATGAGCTACGTACACTGATCTTGCCAGTGATGCCCACATCCCTTGAAAGACTAAACAAAAAAAAATGTTCTTTAGAGACTGAAATCCTTTCCTGTTCCAGCCTACATATCACTCAGCATCCGCAGCATAATGCCCTCTAAAATGGCCAAGGAGGCCACTGAGCTTAAGGGCAACTGGGGAAGGGCAGTAACGAGATCATAGAATCCCTTCAGTGCAGAAGGAGGCCATTCAGCCCATCGAGTCTGCACCGACCACAATCCCATCCAGGCCCTAACCATAACCCCACGTATTTAGCCTAACTAGTCCCCCTGACACAAAGGCGCAATTTAGTATTGCCAATCCACCTAACCCACACATCTTTGACTCTGGGAGGAAACCAGAGCACCTGGAGGGAACCCATGCAGACATGGGGAGAACATGCAGCCTCCGCACTAACAAGCCAGGAATCGAACCTGGGTCCCTGGTGCTACAAGGCAGCAGTGCTCACCACTGTGCCCACCGTGTCGCCCACTGTTGGACCTGCCAGTGTAATGGCGACATCCCGTGAAAGAATGCATTTTTGTGAAAGGAGTGCCCGTGGTTTAGTGTCCCCTGGGCTCAGCCTGAGCTGAGCAGTGCCCAGAAGCTCTGCTGGCTTTGGGATGTGTGCAGCGATACTTCCTCTGATATGTCTGTAGGAGGAATGACCAGGAAAAGCAGAATCCACTTCAACTGATGTAAGAAAGAAGAGAAGTTACACAGAGATAAATCTCAGAGATAATCGGTGACGAAAAGAATAGGGCAAGAAATCGAAGTGGACATCAAAGGAAGAAAATGAAAGCCTCTTCAGGTATGTTCAAAGTAGGAAAAACATTAAAGAACAAAGTCTGCTAACTATAACAAAGGTGAAAATAATCGATTCTCAGAACTGCTTGAGAGCACCCTTCATCTATTGGATTCTTTTTGAAGTGCAGTAGCTCTTGTAATGTTAACCAATGCGGCAGCCATTTTCCACACAGCAAGATCCCATCACACAGATTAAATTACTTTTTCTGTGCTACTCTGTTTCAATGTGGAACTGCGCTCTTCAAACAATGGTGAACTCCTCCGTTCCAGCGCTAGAGTTGAGACCCAGAGCTTCAATCGCTGGGAGGTATGACTTCAGCCGTTAAACTGGACAGTGTTTACCTAAGGAGCCAAGCGTGCACACAGACTGTAAAGCACCTTCTCGCCAATAATTACAACCGGATGGCCAACTAAGCCATCAGGAATCACGCACAGGCCAAACCAACTGGTTCAATTCCCTGAAGGACATGCACAAATTCAATGACAATGGGGTTCTGGGCATAAGACCTGGGTGGGATTGTGGTAGATGCACACTGAATGGGCTGAAAGGCCTCTTTCTGCTCTGTAGGGATTCTGTGTCTATCTCTGAAGAACATTAGTGAATTTAAAACTGCTGCCTCACAGCGCCGGGGATCCGGGTTCCATTTCCGGCTTGGGTCTGTGTGGAGTTTGCATGTTCTCCCCGTGTCTGCATGAGTTTCCTCCTGATAACCTCCCACACTCCGAAAGACGTGCTGGTTAGGTGGATTGGCCATGCTAAATTCTCCCTCAGTGCACCCGAACAGGCGCCGGAGGTGGCCAGGGGATTTTCACAGTAACTTCACTGCAGTGTTAATGTAAGGCTACCCAAAACAGAAAATGCTGGAAAGCCTCAGAGTCTGTGTGGAGGGAATGGAGTCAACATTTCGAGTCCAGTTGACCCTCCGTCAGAATCTATTCTCTCTCCACAGATGCTGTCAACCCTGCTGAGATTTCCCAGCATTTTCTGTTTCAGATTCCAGTATGCACAGTATTTTGTTTTTATCTGAACGAAAGGCTAGCTGTGACAGTAATAGCTAACCTTTAATAAATATCTGGAATTAAGAATCTACTGATGACCCGTGAAACCATTGTCGCTTGTTGGAAAAACCCATCTGGTTCACTAATGCCCTTTAGGGAAGGAAATCTGCTGTCCTTACCCGGTCTGGCCTACATGTGACTCCAGAGCCACAGCAACATGGTTGACTCTCAACTGCCCTCCAAGGGCAACAAGGGATGGGCAATAAATGCTGGCCCAGCCACGATGCCCACGTCCCGCGAATTAATAAAATAAAATCAATTTGTGAGTTTACTCCGGTGTTGGTGTTTGCTACATTTTCCTACATTACATCAGTGAATGCCCTTCAAAAATATTTCAGGTGGCCATGAGAAACATCATGTAAATGGAAGTCCCCCGCCACCCCCCAAGCGAATAAAAACATAACATAAGAAATAGGAGCAGGAGTAGGCCATTTAGCCCCTCGAGCCTGCCCCACCATTCAATAAGATCGTGGCTGATCTGAAGTGGATCAGTTCCACTTTCTCCCCATAACCCTTAATCCCCTTGTCTATCAGAAACCTATCTAATAAGCAGATTGTTTGCTGTTCATTTGGCGATGAGTGAGGTTGAACTCACGATCCCTGGGTTAGGTGCATCTAGTCACGTAATCACTCAGCTACTATACCCTGATGGCATAAAAGTAAAGTGCAGCAGATGCTGGAATCTGAAACCAAAAGAGAAAATGCTGGAAAATCTCAGCAGGTCTGGCAGCATCTGTGAGGAGAGATAAGAGCTGACGCTTTGGGTCCAGATGAAACTTTGTCAAAGCTTTGACAAAGGATAGCCTGGACAAAGCTTTGACAAAGGGTCATCTGGACTCGAAACGTCACTGTTTTTTCTCCTTATAGATGCTGCCAGACCTGCTGAGGTTTTCCAGCGTTTTCTCTCTTGGATACCCTGATGGCATGTTCCCTTCCTGATAGCAATTTTCATGGAATCATAGGCCAGACTCTTACCACCATTCATGCCGGCAGGATTTTCCCATCCCATCTCAGTGAACGGAGATTTGGCTGGCAGCCAAATTCTTGGACCTCGCTGTGGCGGGAGCATGGTCTGAACGGCAGGTAAGATTGTGCCCCTGGAATCCCTGCGGTGCGGAAGGAGCCCATCGTTGAGTGGGCACCGTTGATCTATAGAAGCCTCTTCTTAAGAGTTGCTTCCCAATCCTGTGATCAGCTGAGATCATCTCCAGCTTAGCAGTCAAGTATCGAAAGCAATCACAAAGGAAATTGAGCTATTGCGGATTCAGAGAGCAACAGATGTGGATGGAATACATCCAAGAGTGTTTTGGAAGGAAAAAAAGCAGCAGAAATTTGGGAGAAGCTAAGTCGCTGGTGGTGTGGAGGGAAAATCTGCTGAGCTCGTTAAATGCAGGGTGGCACCCGAAGAGCAAGAAGCAGCTAATGTAATTCCCATCTTTAAAAAAAAAGGTCGGAAGCATGAGCTTGGGAATTATAACCCAGTTAGCTTGACATCTGCAGTGGGAAATTGCTGGAATCTATTATAAAGGAAGCAATTCAAGAGCATTTAGAATGAATAAAGGGCAATGAATCAAAGTCAACATGGGTTCATGAAGGGCGGGTCAAGCTATACAAATTTATGAGAATGTTTAAGGTACGTAACAGAGTTAGTGGTTAAGGGCAATGTTGTAGATATTTTATATCTCGACTTTTAAAAGGCATTTGATAAGGTCTCTCGTAAAATGCCTACGACTGAAGTCGAACTCATGGGATCAAGGAGGATGTTGCAAATTGGATAATTAATAGGAAACAGAGGGGCCATTATTGGTTTATACTGGTCTGCAATGACCAGATGAGCCCATTAGGGATTAATTCTGAGACTGTTGCTGTTTCTAATGTTTTATTAATTAGCTGGATGAGAACATTGCAAGCAGAACATCAAATTTTGATGATGTGACCAATTTGAGAAGGTAGGCAAGATGGTTTGCAGAGAGAGAGAGAGGAGAGAGAAAGAGATAGTATTCAAGACTTTTCACACAGTCCAATGAACGAGAGACTGCAAATTAGGACTTCACGGTGGCACAGTGTCTATTTATTTACTTATTAATCACAAGTAGGTTTATGTTCACATTGCAATGAAGTTACTGTGAAAATCTCCAAGTTGCCACACTCCGGCACCCGTTCGGGTACAGGAGGGAGAAATTAACACGGCCAATGCACCTAACTTGCATGTCTTTGGGCTGTGGGAGGAAATCGCAACACTCGGAGGAGACCCATGCAGACACGAGGAGGACATGCAAACTGCACACAGACAGTGACCCAAGTCGGAGATCGAACCCGGGTCCCTGGTGCTGTGAGGCAGCAGTGCTAACCACTGTGCCATCGTGCCACCCAGAGGAAATCCGCGGAGACACAGGGAGAACGTGCAAACCCTGCACAGTGACCCAAGCCGGGAAGGGGTTGGAACTGCTGTCTCACAGCGCCAAAGACCTGGGTTCAATTCCGGGCTTGGGGCACTGTCTGTGTGGAATCTGCATGTTCTCCCCATGTCTGCATGGGTTTTCTCTGGTTGCTCCAGGTTCCTCCCACAGTCTGCAAGATGTGCATGTTAGATGCATCATGCTAAATTCTCCCTCACTGTACCCGAACAGGCACCAGAATGTGGCGACTAGGGGATTTTCACAGTAGCTTCATCGCAGTGTTAATGTAAAGCTACTAATAAATAAATAATAATACCAAGGAGGGTTCTGTGAGGGAGGGCAGGTTGATACCAATTCGCCTCTCAAAGCACTTTTGTTTCTTAAAAGCAAAATACTGCGGATGCTGGAATCTGAAACAAAAGCAGAAAATGCTGGAAAATCTCAGCAGGTCTGACAACATCTGTGGGGAGAGAATAGAGCCAATGTTTTGAGCCTGGATGATCCTTCGTGAGAGGCTCCAATGAAGGGTCATCCAGACTTGAAACGTTGGCTCTGGTTCTCTCTCCACAGATGCTGTCAGACCTGCTGAGATTTTCCAGCATTTTCTGTTTTTGTTTGCGTTTTGTGCTTTGCCTCAGTTGAAATTTTGTTGACTGGGAAAAGGCTGCTGGATTTTCTTCCTTAAGTGCTTTGTCTTTTAGCTGGCAAGTCATTGGCCAGAGTCCTCTGATGTCGCCGCTGCCAGTGTGGAAATTAAATTGTAATTCCAGCAATGGCCAAAAATTTAATTCAATTTCTTCTGCAAGATTAAGGATGTTCACTTCAAATAAAGCACCGTGGGGTTGCCAGGACTTGTGAAACTGCAGTTCACTGGAATAGAAATTAAGTTATGACAGCAACAAGGCAACTTTGTCAGCAAGAATGGAAATAAAAACCTGATCAAACAAGGCCTCGATTGAGGTCAACGCTTGTGCATTCAGGAAAGACACTAATCTAACTTTGTTTCAGTTTCATAAACACCGCATTCCCAGCCTTGGGCACAGGATGAAACAAAGACAAGTTACCATGACAAAATACCAAAAAACAAGATAAAGTTGACATATTATGCTAATGAAGGAGATGTTTTTTTTACTGGATAAGAAAGGGCAAGAAGCTATTCTATGATTGGTGGACTATGTATGCAAATAAAGGATTCAAATGCTGCTGGTTTCTCATTTGCTGTAATGAACTATAATTGCTAATTATCTGTACGAATCGACAGAACATCGTAGTGAAGTTCACTGCATCTGCCTTCCTTGTCTGCAAGTAATAAAAGCTGAGGAGATTTGAGTACTCACCGTGCATTGCCTGGTTAACCCTCAACACCAGCAGGAATGGAGAATTCGGCACTTGGCCAAATCTCCATTTACTGCAGCGGGACTGGAGAATCCCAGCCACGGGGAGAGGTTGAGAATCCCAGCCATTAAATCGCCACACCCTGATCTGTTGATGGTATCAACTTGAAATGTATGCAATTTGCAGGGAATGTTGAAAAGGGGAGCGTGATGACTTCAGCCAGGCTAATGAGGTTGGCTTGCTAGAGTATCAACTGCCTGATGAGTCCTAATTGATGGTTAGATCAGGGAACCTCATGCTCCCGATTTAAAGCAGGTGTGTCAGACTCTCTGCCTGCATTCAGCAGAGAGCAACTGGAGAGCTGGCTGTGTACGGATGTATGGTGTAAATAAAATAACTTGGTGATGGGGCTGTCACCTCCGTGCAGTTATTACAGGAGGAAGAGGAAGATGCGTTCGGTGGTGTTATCACAGTGGATGTGGCTGGGCGGGGGTGGAGCCGGGATGGGGGTATTGAGTGGTGGGTGGGGTACGGGTGATCTCTTGAATGTGAAAGCGCTGGGAGGCTCTGGGAGGGAGAGGAAGGGGTGAGAACATTAGTGAGGCAAACGGAATGGACAGGGCCATTCAAACACATTGGAGAGGAATCCTTTTGTGAGAGGAATGGAAGCATTGGAGAGCACTGGCATGGAAGGTGGAATAGGTATAACAGAGACAGCGAAGCTGGGAGAATGGGCTAGGTCATTACATGGGGTAGCTTGTGAGGTGCAGTCAGTATAGTTGTTGGAGTTGATGGACAGATCGCCTAATGTCAGAAATTGAGACCGAGAACTTGAGGAAGGGAAGAATTGGAAATGTGATAAATGAGGGAAAGGTGAAAAATGGAAACAGTATTGATTGTTAAGAAAAAGATTGTGGTGAAAACAGGAAGGGTGGGATTTTCCAGCCGCCCACGCCCCAAGACGGAAAATCCCGCCTGAGGTCAATGGGCCTTTGCTTTGAATCATAGAATCCTACGGTGCAGAAGGAGGCCATTCGGCCCATTGAGTCTGCACTGACCACAATCCCACCCAGGCCCTATCCCCACAACCCCATGCATTTACCCTAGCTAGTCTCCCTGACACGAAGGGGCAATTTAACACGGCCAATCCACCCAACAAGCATATGGTTCACAGTGTGGGAGGAAACCGGTTCACCCGGAGGAAACCCGCGCAGACACGAGGGGAATGTGCAACCTCCGCACAGACAGTGACCCAAGCCGGGAATTGAACCCGGGTCCCTGGCGCTGTGAGGTAGCAGTGCTAGCCCACTGTGCCACAGTGCCACTTGGTAGCGTCCCACCCGCTGCGATTCACATGGCGGGCGGGATGGGAAAATTCAGCCTGAACTGCGCCAACAACAGAGGTGCGAGAGCGAGAGGGGGGGCCCCCAAGTAGCACTGGAACAAGGCTTGTCTGTCCCATATATCCTACCAAAAGACAGGCAGACAGGACCCGTATGCGTGACCACCTGACACAGGCCCTGCTCAGCACAAACAAGCTTCACATTAAGTAAAGAAAACAACAATTATAATCAGTCTTTTTTGTGGAAGATGTGTTGGCTGCATTATGCTAGGTCCGTAACACAACAGAAGAATCTCAGAAGCAAAAATATTTGAGGGCCCACATTTCAGAAGAACAAGGAAACTGAATGGAATGGTAGCAAAAATGTTAGTGAAGGAATGTTTCAGAAAGAAAAAGTGCCATGGGATGGAAGACTGTTTGTAACAGTCGGGGAGCCAATACAGCAAGACTTCAGGAAGATTCAATATCGTGCCATTTGACAGCCAAGAATGTCCCAAGGAATAAAGTTATCGAATTAGTGTTGAAACACAGGCATTGTTGTTTGCCGCAGCCAATTAGCATTCAGAAAATTCCTGCAAACAGCAAATCCGTTGAATAGGCACACTGCCTGTTTTTGTGGTGTTAACATTGACCAAAGCAGAAATATTGGTCAAAATATTCGTTGCTCTTCGAATAATGGAGTACGATCTTATAGAATCAGAAACCCTACAGTGCAGAAGGAAGGCAATGGGCCCATCGAGTCTGCATCAACCACAATACCACCCAGGCCCGACTCCCATTACCCCACCTATTTACCCTAGCTGGTCCCCCTGACACTAAGGGTCAATTTAGCATGGCCAATCAACCTAACCCACACATTTTTAGATTGTGGGAGGAAACAGGGGGTGAATGTTTCACACAGACAGTGACCCGAGGCTGAAAATGAACCCGGATCCCCGGCACTGTGAGGCAGCAGTGCTCACCACTGTGCCACCGTGTCACCAAAACAATTTGGTAGAATGTCTACCAGTACAGACAGAGAAAAAGCCTTCATTCAGGAGCTGCTTTTGAAAGATGCATTTGACTGGTTGCTTGAATGGTGGAGATAAGGATGCCGTTACCTTCTGAACAAAGATTGAACAGCTTGATCCCATGGGAGTTGAGAAGAATGGGAGCTATTCTTATTGGAATTTATCAGATCCTGAAGGGACTTAACAAGGTGGATGGTGAGACGAAGTTGCTCCTGTTGAGAGGAACACATTCTAAAAATAAGGGCTCTCCCATTTATGATGGAGGTCGGAAGAATGTTTTTCTCCGAGGCTGTGGAACTTCCTTCCCCAGAGAGCGGTGGAGGCAGGATCGTGGAATATTGCTCAAGGCCGAGGTGGGTAGATTCTTGACTAACAAGGGAGGTGAGGTTTATTGGGCGAATGTGGAGTTGAGGCCACATTCAGACCAGCCACAGTCTTATTTGATTTGATTTGATGCAGAGATGCTAGCATTGTACTGAGGCAGGTACAGTAAGAAGTCTCACAACACCAGGTTAAAGTCCAACAGCTTTATTTGTAGCATGAGCTTTCAGAGCACTGCCCCTTCATCACTTGATTAAGGAGCAGTGCTCCGAAATCATGTGTTGCCAAATGAACCTGTTGGGCTTGAACCTGCTGTTGTGAAACTTGATTTGATTTATTGTTGTCACATGCATTAGTACACAGTGAAAAATATTGTTTCTTGAGCACTATACAGACAAAGCACGCCGTACATAAGGAAAGGAGAGAGTGCAGAATGTAGTGTTACAGTCACAGCTAGGGTGTAGAGAAAGATCAATTTAATGCGAGGTAGGTCCATTCAAAGTCTGATGGCAACAGGGAAGAAGCTGTTTTTGAGTTGGTTGGTACGTGACCTCAGACTTTTGTATCTTTTTCCCAACACACGAAGGTGGAAGAGAGAATGTCCGGGGTGCGTGGGGTCCTCAGTTATGCTGGCTGTTTTTCCAAGGCAGCAGGAAGTATAGACAGAGTCAATGGATGGGAATCTGGTTTGTGTGTTGGACTGGGCTTCGTTTGTAGTTTTTTGGGGTCTTGGGCAGAGCAGGAGCCATACCAAGCCATTGAATGGTGAATTGTTTGGCAAAGCAGGTCCGAGGGGCCTAATGGCCTACCCCTGCTCCTAATTCATGGGTTCACCTGTCACCACTAATGCTCTCACAGTGCTGTAATGGGGCATTGACCTGGATTGTGCATTGAAATTATGATGTAGCTGTGCACTGTGCGGTCGCAGGAATCATCTCTCTCTCTGCCTTCTCCACTCTGCAGAACCACAATTAGTGAACGGCATGCTTCCTGCTCTCTGCACAGTGGGATTCTAACAGCCCCTGATGCTAAACCTGCCCACTGCATCATATCAACAGCTCACGTTCTTCTGTACTTTCCTCACCATCTATCACCATCGCTGCTTCCAAACAGGAGCAAGTTCTTCCAAGGTTCCTGACTAATGTGCTCAGTGCATATCATTTATCCCAATCCTAATCAACCTGGTTACCTCTCTCAAGGTGCCACTCATCCATCACCCTCCTTTCCCCAATTCGTTTTCAGCAAGTGCCCGCGCTCAAACTCTTCCAGTTCTCCTCGTACATCAGTGTGATGCCAATGGCAATGCCATTTAGCGCGCAATATGTGAGAGCAGCATGGAGCTGAGCCAGTAATCAGCTCCCAGCTGACTGGTTCACTTTATTCAGTCTGAAATATTTTAGCAGTTCTTAGGAACACGAGCATTTGAAGAGTATTGAAGAATGCAAGGCAGCACATCGGTCAGCACTGCCGCCTCACAGCGCCAGGGACCCGGGTTCGATTCCCGGCTTGGGTCATAGAATCCCTACGATGCTAAAGGAGGCCATTCGATCCATTGAGTCTGCACCGACCATAATCCCACCTGGATCCTATTCCAGTGACCCCACGTATTACCCTGCTAATCCTCCTAACACTAGGGTCAATTTAGCACGGCCAATCAATCTAACCCGCACATCTTTGGAGCGTGGGAGGAAACCGGAGGAAACCCACGCAGACACGGAGAGAATGTGCAGACTCCCCACACAGACAGTGACCCGAGGCCAGAATTGAACCTGGGTTCCCGGAGCTCTGAGGCAGCAATGCTAACCACTGTGCCGCTGTGCCTATGCAGAGTTTGTATGTTCTCTGGTGTGGTATGGGACCAGATTTCAGGCTAACCAGAGAATAAGGAGATTGACAAAGAAACTAGAAGTGAGATAAGGAGATGTTGTTTTTATGCAGCTTGTCTTCAAGATTTGAAAGACATTGCCACAAATAAATATCTCAGGAAGGATATACTCGCCTGGGATCACTAATAAGATTCTCAGGATGAGATGGTTGTTCTTCGATGGGAGGTTGGGTATATATTTCAGAGTTTAGAAGAATAAGATGTCATCAAATTATGACATAGAGGATTCTGGCAGGAGAGACACTGAGAGACTATAGAACCATAGAACACTACAGCACAGAAACAGGCCATTTGGCCCTTCTTGGCTGTGCCGAACCATTTTTCCGCCTAGTCCCACTGACCTGCACCTGGACCATATCCCTCCACACCCCTCTCATCCATGCACCTGTCCAAGTTATTCTTAAATGATAACAGTGAGCCTGCATTTACCACTTCATCTGGCAGCTCATTCCACACTCCCACCACTCTCTGTGCGAAGAACCGCTCCCCCCCCCAACCAATATCCCCTTTAAACTTTTCCCCCTTCACCCTTAACCCATGTCCTCTAGTTTTTTTCTCCCCTAGCCTCAGTGAAGAAAGCCAGCTTGCATTCACTCTATCTATACCCATCATAATTTTATACACCTCTATCAAATCTCCCCTCATTCTTCTACACTCTAGAGAGTAAAGTCCTAACCTATTCAACCTTTCTCTGTAACTCAGCTTCTCAAGTCCTGGCAACGTCCTTCTAAACCTTCTCTGCACTCTTTTAACCTTATTAATATCCTTCCTGTAATTTGGTGACCTAAACTGCGCACTTTATTCTAAATCCAGCCTCACCAATGTGTTATACAACCTCACCATAACATTCCAACTCTTGAACTCAATACTTTGACTTATAAAGGCCAATGTATCAAAAGCACTTTTTACGACCCTATCTACCTGTGACGCCACTTTTAGGGAATTATGTATCTGTATTCCCAGATCCCTCTGTTCTACTGCACTCTTCAGTGTCCTACCATTTACCTTGTATGTTCTACCTTGGTATGTCCTTCCAAAGTGCAATACCTCACACTTTTCTCAGCCCATTTTTCTAGCTAGTCCAAATCCCTCTGCAAGCTTTGAAAACCTTCCTCACTGTCCACTACACCTCCAATCTTTGTGTCATCAGCAAATTTGCTGATCCAATTTACCACATTATCATCCAGATCATTGATATGGTTGAAAAACAACAATGGACCCAGCACTGATCCCTGTGGCACACCACTGGTCACAGGCCTCCACTCAGAGAAGCAATCCTCCACAACCACTCTCTGGCTTCTTCCATTGAGCCAATGTCTAATCCAATTTTCTACCTCTCCATATATACCTAGCGACTGAACCTTCCTAACTAACCTCCCATGCGGGACCTTGCATTGTGAATTATGAACATGGGGGCACTGTCTCAGGATAAGGGGCCAATCATTAAGTTTAAGTTTGTTTATTAGTGTCACAAGAAGGCTTACATTAACACTGCAATGAAGTTACTGTGAAAATCCCCAAGTCGCCACACTCCACCTGTTTGGGTACACTGAGGAAGAATTCAGTATGGCCATTCCACCTAAGCAGCACATCTTTCAGACTGTGGGAGGAAACCGGAGCACCCAGAGAAACCCACGCAGACACGGGGAGAATGTTCAGGCTCCGCACAGACAGTGACCCAAGCTGGGAATCGAAGCTGGGTCTCTGGCGTTGTGAGGCAGCAGTGTGAACCACTGTGCCACCATGCCACCCATACTGTAGTTATACCAAGAGGGTCTAATGCCCAGTTTTACCTTTGAATCTGTGCCATTCATAGATCATGTTCAGATTGAGTGGAATAAGGCGGATGGTATAGCTGCCAGAGAAAAATTCCTTCACAAAGTGTAGAAATGTACATGTTGATGTTCTTTGTGGTTTTTATTCTCGTGCTGTGGGATGTTATTAATGCACAAAATGCCATCATGGTGACACAGTGGTTAACACCGCTGCCTCACAGTGACCCCGGTTCGATTCCCGCTTGGGTCACTGTCTGTGTGGGTTTCCTCCGGGTGCTCTGGCTTCCTCCCACAGTCCAAAGATGTGCGGGTTAGGTTGATTGGCCATGCTAAAATTGCCCCTTAGTGTCCTGAGATGCTTAGGTTAGAGGGAATGGTGGGTAAAATATGTAGGCATATGGGTGTAGGACCTGGGTGGGATTGTGGTTGGTGCAGACTCGATGGGTCAAAGGGCCTCTTTCCGCACTGTAGGGTTCTGTGATTCTAGTTCACTGAGCTCAGGAATTGATGAGGGCATGGGGCTTACTCTGTGCGAGCATTCAGGATAAAGTGACACTGCTAAACCATTGAGCAAACTTTCGATCAGGGCATCTTAAAGTGGCACAATTTTCACACTTGGCATAGAATGTGAAGTGGGTACCTATCAGATACGTAACGGTTAAAAGCCCAGGCTGATTCTTTCAGTACCCTTTATGGGCAGAATGTAAATGGCAGATGTTTTTGGCGGATCATCCACATCCTTTCTCACAGATTTAAGACTGTGAACACATTCCAGTGCCCCTCTTTCAGCTGAGGAATCTGTAACATGTGTAAAGGTCAGTGAGACATGTGTTCCGAAGACAATGTGAGGCATTAAGTGCCTATCGGGCACCTGCAGCAGACGAGAAACGTGCTAAAGCCCTGAAGGAGTTGAGTTCTTTAGCAGGTGAGGAGGATCTGCTATATTTTTAGGAGCTGAATGAACAAGAGGAGTTGGCCCAGACAACTGGAGGTTTTGGTATGCGATTCCCCCCCCATTCAAAAATAGGTGCAATGTAAACTTGGAAGTGACACAGCAGCCAGGGGAGGCGAGGGGTGGCGGAGGGGCGACTGCTGCTGAGAACTTTGCACAATGTTCTTGCTGTGTTTAAGAGAACTGACACCTCAAGGAATCGTCAACCTGCTTGAGAAGCAGATTCCAAAATGAGAGCTGTTCAAAGAGGAACAGAGTATGCTTTCATTCAGCATGGCTGAGGAGATAGGGAAAGAGATCAACATTTGACAGAGGGTTACTAATGGTCAGGCGTAAAGGATATACAAGAGGTCAGAGCTACAACAAAGGTTCCGAAGTTTGTAGGACTCGAGAAGGTTACACAGGAAAGAGGGAATGGAAACCATTGTACAGTCATGGTTGGGTGGTGGTGCTGACAAAGAAGAACAAGAGCAGAGTGTACGCATTCAAAGAACAAAAAACAGTCCAGCACAGGAACAGGCCCTTCGGCCCTCCAAGCCTGCACCGATCATGATGCCCTGTCTAAACTGAAATTGTATGCACTTATCGAGTCCGTATCTTTTCGTTCCAGATGCCCCTTAAATATCACTATCATACCTACTCCTACCACCTCACCGGGCAGAACATTCCAGATATTCATCACTCTGTGTAAAAAAACTTGCCTCGCACACCTTCCCTAAACTTTTCCCCATGCAGCTTAAATCTGTGCCCCCTAGTACCTCACTTTTCTACCCTAGGAAAGATCATCTGATTATCCAATCTGTCCATGCCACTCATAATCTTGTAAATCTCTAGCAGATCGCCCCTCTGTTGTTCCAATGAGGACAAACCAAGTTTATTCAACCTCTTTTCATAGCTAATGCCCTCCATAGCAGGCAACGTTCTGGTAAACCTCTTCTGTATCCTCTCCAACGCCTCCACATCCAGAATCGTGCACAATATTGCAAACAAGGCTGAACTAAGGTTCTGTACAGCTGCAGCATGACATTATTTTGCTCTATCTTCGCTCTTCATCTTCCTCCAGTCTCGGCCTGCATCCTCAAAGATTCTGACTCCGGCCTCTTGCGCGCATTTACTCCCTTGAAGCTACGGATGAGGCAAGTCCTTTGTCCGGTTGACATCACCAGCGTTGGACGTCCAAGTTGAGTCATCGCAAGGGCAGATTTCGGCCTTGCGCTATCGTGTAACGTGGACAGCAATGAGTCAGTGGCCCATTGTTGCAGCCCTCTCAATCTTAACTTGCACTGAAGTCAATTTGTGACCACTCATTCGATGCAGGCAAAAAATGATGAGGGACACAAAAGCAAGCCATTGACTCCTGGTCACTGATTTCACACCATCTCACAATGTCAAGATTTTTTCCTATTGACATCTACCGCGAATCTTCAATTCAGAAAGGAGTGAAGGGACAGGGACATGGGGAGCAAAACAGATGGGAGCTAAAAATAGCCTGATGACAGGCTCCCTGCTGATC
This sequence comes from Carcharhinus amblyrhynchos, assembly GCF_965287045.1. NCBI lineage: Eukaryota > Metazoa > Chordata > Chondrichthyes > Carcharhiniformes > Carcharhinidae > Carcharhinus > Carcharhinus amblyrhynchos. The sequence goes on along the minus strand of NC_137332.1, from coordinate 7,427,483 downwards.
GCTAAGCTGACTGACCTTTATGCTTGTGTGCTTGTAAATGATTTGCAGATATCTTTTGAGTCATGGATCCTCTGAATTCCAAAGTTGGCTTTTGTTGCTGGAAGCTTTTTTTTTCCCTTCAGGACATTTGGCTGAGTTAAAAGCCACCATAATGAATAGAGAGACGCATCAAGGTAACAGCAACCCCAATTCCAATAGAAAGGTGCATTCTCAGCGCTGAGGCGTCTGAATCTGAACAAAAGTCAGTCAGACATGTATGAAAATCGTTGCGTAACAAGACAACAAAGCTTGCTACAAACAGGGCACAAAGCGAGATAGCTTGAATATAGCCTTATGGTTGTAAGTCTATATTAGAGGTTAGGTTGGACATAAAATCTTTTGCAATTTGACCTGCAAAATGCATATGTGGGTCGATTTTGTGCATTTTGGATCAGTGGTAATGGAAACTGGACCCTGCTCGTGGGTGGGTTCTGAGCCGCACATCGAACTTGTGCAGGTCAGTTTAATCTTGACATTGAAGCTCCTCTGTTATTTCCGACCAAATTTACAGTTCTGCTTGCTGCAACCACGTTCCCAACAATGTGCAGCAGCCACACTGAGGACCTGGTTCCAGGAAGAAAGTGTGAAGTCCTCATTGTCCCAGATGACCACTGGCTGCCCTCCCCTTTGAGGGGGGAGAGTTGACTGGAGGCGATTTAACCTGCGGGTCACCGCACCTCAGGCGAGGGGCGAGGTTGAGAAGTTGGGGCCTCCATGAGAAACCTCAGCCGGTACGGGAATTGAACCCGTGCTGTTGGCATCATTCTGCAGCGCTAACCAGCCGTCCGGCCAGTTGATGCCACCAAGCCTCAGTCATTAGTGAGCCTGAGTCGACAAGCTAGAAACACATCAGTTTATGCAGTAGGTTGTGAAATGGATGCCACGACTGGATAACTTATTTTAATTGATTCGCAGGATGCGAGTGTCACTGGTGAGGCCAGCATTTATTGAATGTGCCCAGTTGCCCTTCAGAAGGTCACTATAATTCCTAGACCATAGAAACCCTACAGTGCAGAAGGAGGCCATTTGGCCCATTGAGTCTGCACCGGTCACAATCCCTTCCCAGGCCCTATCCCCCATAACCCCACATATGCACCCTGCTAATCCCGCTAACCTTCACATTGCGGGACACTGAGGAGCAATTTAGCACGGCCAATACACCCTAAACCCGCACATCTTTGGATTGTGGGAGAAAACCAGAGGACCCGGAGGAAACCCACACAGACATGGGAGAACATTCAGACTCCACACAGGCCCAAGCTGGGAATTGAACCCAGGTCCCTGGCACCGTGAGGCAGCACAATGTGCCACCCTGAAACATGATTGCTGATGCTAATTTTTAATTCCGAATTTATTTGATTAGCTGAATTTATATTTCCCAATTGTTGAGGTGGTATTTGAACCCATGGGCAAGAGTTTTGTGTTGTGATCCGGAACCTGATGTTGGGATCATTTTCAGGCCTTGCCCTCGCAGGGCACGGGTGGACGTGCCCAATGTGATTTTTGTTGCACTGACCGGCTAATGGCCAGAGCGTCCGCTGACCAATCCAGTTAAGGATGGCGGCTGGGCTCTCAATGGGTGGCCAATTGGGTGGCGTGATGGCACAGTGGTTAGCACTGCTGCCTCACAGCGCCAGGGACCCGGGTTCAGTTCCGACTATGGGTCACTGTCTGTGCGGAGTCTGCACACTCTCCCCGTGTCTGCGTGGGCTTCCTCCAGGTGCTCCGGTTTCCTCCCACAGTCCAAAGATGTGCGGGTTAGGTGCGGTGACCCGAACAGGCGCCAGAGTGTGACGACTAGGGGAATTTCACAGGAACTTCATTGCAGTGTTAATGCAAGCCTTACTTGTGACTAGTAAATTAACTTTAACAATAGCAGACCCTGGAACAATGAGAAATCCGGCGCTTCGAGATGCAGGCAAGACGCTGAGTATAGCGGCACCTCCTCGTCACAAAGCTTTGAAAATAAGCCAGGCTGCGAATTATTGGCGTGGGAAGACACAGTTGACAGTGGGGCCCCGTCAAACCTCAGTCGCTGAGAAGGTGGCCCCATTCATTTTGGTTTGAAAGCGTGGCGTTATTTCGGGGCATTTCTGCTTCCAACATAAACACGGCTCAGTGCTTTTTAAAGGTTTCTGCGATCTGCCTTGCTCCCTTTCAATAAACCATTCTGACATTCAGCTGACGCTGATGGCTCTGACCAGCAAAGAACTGACCTTGTGACACCGCAATGAATGAACGAGCGTTAGCGCAGGCTGCAGCATTTAAAGGAAACTGCTGAAAAATGACCAGGGAGCGTGTGGGGGATGGGAGTAGATAGAGAAGGAGTCGGCGGGGGGGCTTGTGGGGCTGGAGGAGGGCGCGAGAGAATCAACGACCATAATTACTTAAGCCCCTGAACACTGTTGCCGACCCCCGTATCGGTTCAGTATCTGTCGAGGGATGAGCTGGGATCCAGGTGACTTTGGAGCCATGAACGCGAACCTCAATCCATTGGCTGTACTTACTTTGTCCTGATCAGTCAGGGGGATTAAAACTTTCACCCACCAATTGAGGGATTAGCTCCAATTTCACCGGAATGCCACTGGGCAGGGAGACGCTGCCAATCAAGGAATTTGTTGAACATAAATGTTATTTTAAAAGAGTTAAAGTTAAGTAGTTTGGAATATTATTTTACATCGTAGGCACGGTGTGAATGCGAGTTGTGCTGGGCCTCTGGTTTTTTTTTTGAACCATGCGTTTGTATCGCAAAGGGAGCAGAAGTGAACCTGTGTACTGACGTGATGTGGAGATGCCAGTGTGGTGGTCACAGTAAGAAGCCTCACAGCATGGTGGTACATGGTTAGCACTGCTGCCTCACAGCACAATAAGAAGTCTCACAACACCAGGTTAAAGTCCAACAGGTTTATTTGATAGCTCAAGCCATATCAAATAAACCTGTTGGACTTTAACCTGGTGTTGTGAGACTTCTTATTGTGTTTATCCCAGTCCAACACCGGCACATCTCCACATCATGGCCTCACAGCGCCAGGGACCTGGGTTCAGTTCCCCGATTGGGCCACTGTCTATGTGGAGTTTGAACTTTCTCCCGTGTCTGCGTGGGTTTCCTCCGGGTGCTCCGGTTTCCTTCCACAGTCCAAAAGATGTTCAGCTTAGGCGAATTGACCGTGCTAATTTCTCCCTCAGTGTACCCGAACAGGCATCCGAATGTGACGACTTGGGGATTTTCACAGTAACTTCATTGCAGTGTTAACGTAAGCCTACTTGTGACTAATAAACAAACTTTAACCTTAACCAGGTTAAAGACCAACAGATTTATTTGGAATCACGAGCTTTCGGAGTGCTGCTCCTCCACCACGTGAGTGAGTCACTTGATGAAGGAGGCAGCGCTCCGAAAGCTTGTGATTAACCTGGTGTTGTGAGCTTACTGTTTACCGAAACACAACCTTGGGAGTGTAAGGCCCTTTTCCCCACCTTATATACAATTAAATAACTCACTACACTGATATGTCACCTCAGCCCTTTTTCCCATCCTACACACAATGAAACAACTCGCTGGAGAAGGAGGCTAGACAAATATCCCCATCCTCAGTGATGGAGGAGCCCAGCACGTCAGTGCAAAAGAGAAGGTTGAAACATTCACAGCGATCTTCAGCCAGAAGTTCCGAGTCGATGATCCATCTCAGCCTCTTCCAGTGGTCCCCAGCACCTCAGATGCCAGTCTCCAGCCAATTCAATTCACTCCACGTGACATCAAGAAAGAGTTGGAAACACTGGATACTGCAAAGGCATTGGGCCCTGATAACATTCCTTGAAAAGTCCTGAAAACTTGTGCTCCAGAACTTGCCACTCTCCTATCCAAGCTCTTCCAGTACAGTTACAACATTGGCATCTACCAAACATTGTGGAAAATTGCCCAGGTACGTCCTGTACACAAAAAGCAGGACAACCCCAACCTGGCCAGTTACGGCCCAATCAATCTACTCTCGATCATTAGTAAAGGCTTGGAACAGGTTATCAACAGTGCTATCAAACAGCATCTGCTCAGTGATAACCTGCTCAGTGATGCCCAGTTTGGGTTTATCAGGGTCACTCAGCTCCTGACCTCATTACAGCCTTGGTTCAAACATGGACAAAAGAACTGAATTCCAAAGGTGAGGTAAGAGTGACAACGCTTGACATCAAGGCCACATTCGACCAAGTGTGGCATCAAGGAGCTCTAGCAATACTGAAATCAATGGGTATCGGGGGCAAACTCTCCACTGGTTGGAGTCATACCTGGTACGTAGGAAGTTGGTTGTGGTTGTTGAAGGTCAGTCATCTCAGCTGCAGAACATCTCTGCAGGAGTCCCTCTGGGCAGGTCCTAGGGATACAATCTTCAGCTGCTTCATCAATGACCTTCCCTCCATCATAAGGTCAGAAGTGGGGATGTTCGCCAACGATTGCACAATGTTCAGCACCATTTGTGACTCCTCAGATACTGAAGCAGTCCATGTTCAAATGCAACAAGATCTAGACAATATCCAGGCTTGAGATGACAAGTGGCAAGTAACATTCACACCACACAAGTGCCAAGCAATGACCATCACCAGTAAGAGACCCTCTACCCACTGCCCCTTGACATTCAGTGGTGTCACCATGACTGAATCTCCCATCATCCTTAGGGTTACCATTGACCATAATTCCAACTGGACTCACCACATTAACACAGTGGCTACAAGAGCAGGTCAGAGGCTGGGAATACTGAGGTGAGTAATTCAACTCCTGACTACCTAGATCCACAAGGTACCAGATGGGAGTGTAATGAAATACTCTCCATTTTCCTGGGTGGGTGCAGCTCCAACAACACTCAAGACGCTTGACAGTGTCCAGGACAAATCAGCCCACTTGATTGGCACCACATCTACAAACGTTCACTCCCTCCACCACCGACGCTCAGTAGCAGCAGTGTGTACCATCTAGAAGATGCACTGCAGCAATTCACCAAAGATCCTTAGACAGCACCTTCCAAACCCATGACCACTTCCACCTAGAAGGACAAGGGCAGCAGATACATGGGAACACCATCACCTGTGAGTTCCCCTCCAAGCCACTCATGGTCCTGACTTGGAAACATATCCTTCACAGCCGCTGGGTCAAAATCCTGGAATTCTCTCCCCAAAGGCATTGTGGGTCAACTCACAGCACATAGACCGCAGCCATTCAAAAAGCCGCTCACCATCACCTTCTCAAGGACAACGAGGGATGGCGAGCTGACCGAGCCAGCGACACCCATGTCCCATAAATTAATTTTTAAAAATTACCACGGTGAATCCATCTATGCTTTATACCTTGGGACACTAAAGAGCAATTTACCACGGCCAGTCCACCTAACCTGCAGAGCCTTGGCAAAGAATTATCCAGACTTGAACTATTAGCTCTGTTCGCACTCCGCAGATGCTGTCAGTCCTGCTGAGATTTTACGGCATTTGCTGTTTTTGTTTATGTTTACCGAGAGGACTGCTGGTACCATTGAGCCCTCACGCCTGAGTCTCAGCTGCCTGTCTGCAACTGGGCAGGTTCACAAAGACCAAGGGAGGACCTCAGAAACTGTCTGAATGAGAGGCGACTTTATTGAGACAGATAGGATACTCAGGCGAGTAACAGGGTCGATGCTGAAAGATTGTTTTCCCCTTGTGGGAGAGTCCAGGACAATAGGGCATAACCTCAGAGTAAGAATTGGGTAATCTCAAAGTAAAGGGTTACCCATTTAAGACAGAGTTAAGGAGGAATTTCTTCTCTCAGAGGGTAGTGTATATGTGGAATTCTTTACCGCAGAGGGCTGTAGAGACTGGGTCATTAAGTGTGTTCGAGGCTGAGATAGACAGATTTTTAATCAGTAAGGGAATCAAGAGTTATAAGAATAAGGCAGGAAAGTGGAGTTGAGGATGATCATTTCAGGTCAGTTGAATAAAGGAGCAAATTCAATGGGCCAAATGGTCTACTTCAACTCCTGCATCTGATGGTTGGTGAATCCAGGGTAAGACAGATGCCCTCTCTGGCCAGCCTTCCAGAAATGCAACGCACATTTACGCACTTTACTGAGTGAAATCCAACCCTGAGTCCAGCAAAGATTTCAAATCAACGGCTCATTGGCACAGCCATTTCACTTAACCAGTCCAGTGTTGCAACTGAAGACCGCAATTGGTCAGAGATTACCAAGGGTGGGATTCTCTGGCCATTCACACCAGCGGGATTCTCCTGCCCTGCTGCAGTGAACGGAGATTTGGCCCAGCGCAACTTCTCCCTTCTCTCTGACAGCAGCGGCAGGGCGTGACGGCTGGAGAATTCTGGCCCTGGATGCCAACATTTCCAGTCTCCTGCAATTGACTATCAGACAGCAGCAAAATCACGTGTACCCACTACATCACACTGGCAATATAGCTGAAGGCCCCGTGAGTAGCGAGGTGCCCTGGAAATGTAATGGCATGGAAAGATTCGAAAAGCAGCCTGGCAAAAACAACAGGATGAGATTCAAGGGGGTACCAGCGTGTGTGTGGTTGAGGGAACAAAATTAAAGCCAATAGAAATTTTCAAATGGAAAGCCAGGCTGAACATCAGATTCTCTGAAGGATTTATTCTGTTGACCTCCATGACAACAGTTGGATGGATGAGGAAGAGATGAAGTTATGGATCAATAATATGTAGAATAGGTGTCCCCGAGGCCTACACAAAGCACGCAGTTTATTAGCGTGTGATCCCAGATGACTGATGAGATCAAAATGTGCCTGTGAATAATTTTTATTTATTTATTTAAAGTTTATTTATTAATGTCACATGTAGGCTTCTGTACCCCGGGTTACATACCACATACCCCGGACATTCTCTCTTCCATTGGGAAAAAGATACAAAAGTCTGAGGTCCCATACCAACTGCTGTCAGACTTTTGAATGGACTTACCTTGCATTAAGTTGATCTTTCTCTACACCCTAGCTATGTCTGTAATTCTGCACTCTCTTGTTTCCCTCGCTATGAGTGGTATGCTTTGTCTGTATAGCTCGCAAGGAACAATACTTTTCACTGGATGTTAATACATGTGACAATAATAAATCAAATCAAATCAAAGTTAACACTGCAATGAAGTTACCGTGCAATTTCCCTAGGTGCCACACTCTGACACCTGTTCGGGTACACTGACGGAGGATTTAGCATGGCCAATCCACCTAACCTCTTTGGACTGTGGGAGGAAACTAGAGCACCCAGAGGGAAACCCACGCAGACACGGTGAGAGTGTGCAGACTCCACACAGGCAGTGATGCAAGCTGGGAATCGAACCCGGCTCCCTGGTGCTGTGAGGCAGCAGTGCTAACCGCTGTGCCACCGTGCTGCCCCACACTGCAGTTATCCCAGAAGGGTCTAACATCCAGATCAAACTCATGCCATTCAAAGATCATGTTCACATTAAATGGAATAGCGGGTATGGTTGGCAGTGAAAAAAAGAAATCCTTCTCAAAGCATGGAAATGTACGTGCTGATATCTTGTGTGGTTTTTATTCTCATGTCATGGGATGTTATTAACACACAAAATGTCATCAGATCATTAAAAAGATTGGCCCATCCAGTTCCGTGGATGGAGAGGAAGATGGTTTTTGAGGAAGGTATTATTCTAAAAGCAAATGTACCAAATCCGATCGCGAGGGGAGGTCTTTATCTTGGTGCCATCGTCAAAATGACTGGGAACGAATTCGAGGGAGGCTTTGCCTCAGGTGCCAAGGACAAGTGAGTTTGAAGCTTTGACTGGGGCAAAAGGTATCATGGTGCAACTCGTTCATTCAATAACCGCTACCACATTAACACGGATGGCCAGTGCTGTGTTTTATTTTCCTATTCCAAAGTAGTGGGCCACCTGCTGATAGGTTTATACTCCATGTAAAAGTGCGACTCCCACTTTTGGAAGGATTTACAGAAAGCTTCAGTGGTTGACTTATTTGCCCTGTCTGTGGTACACTTAAATATTTATTATTTGAGTGGGATAATTTCCACTAAAGGTGTAGTTCATTTGTTCATGTCTGCTACATCCATTGTTCATTTCCGCTGAAGTTTGTTTTTTTCCTGAGGCTCTAATAACAGGGTAATGTGCTGCTGAGTATATAGTTTATTAATGTACATCCTTGTTTACTTTCTTAATGCCAATCTGTAAACCAGTGCCGAGGTTCGCCTGTACTCCAAGCTCTTCAAGTAGTGCCAAGCCGTAGCCAAATTAATTAGCTGTCTGCTGGAATGTGCTTATTTTCAAAATAATTGTCTGTTCCTGATCAGCTAAAGATTCTGGCCTGGAAGGAACCCGTTCCTTCCTCCGTAGCTGATACTCCTACCTGCCATTGGGGGCACGGCCTCTAAATAAGGGGGAGCAGATTTAAGATTGAGTTGAGGAGGAACTTCTTCACCCAAAGGGTTGTGAATCTGTGGAATTCTCTGCCCAGTGAAGCAGTTGAGACTACCTCATTGAATGTTTTTAAGGCGAGGATAGATAAATTTTTGAACAGTAAAGGAATTAAGCGTTATGGTGAGTGGGCAGTAAGTGGAGCTGAGTCCACAAAAAGATCAGCCATGATCTTATTGAATGGCGGCGCAGGCTCGAGGGGGCCAGATGGCCGACTCCTGCTCCTAGTTCTTATGTTCCTTTCCTTTTAAAATACTTACCAGGTGCCCTTTGGAAAGTTTGCACCGAATCTGCCATCACTAGCCTTTTGTCCAGCACAATTCCAGATTCTCACTGCTCACGGGCTGGGATTCACAGCCCTTGCCATGGTGAGTCTTCCAGTGACAGAGACTACCTTCCATTGGCAGTAGCAGGATTATCCTGTCCTGCTGCAGAGAATGGCATTTTCCATGCTCACCAGCCATGTTGCTGGGGAAAACGTTGATGGATAATACAGTAGAGTGGAGAGAGAAGTGGAGAGGGATGGGGATTGGTTTCCGGCTATTGTGTTTTTATTAAAAAGAAAGTCACACTCACTCCTCAGTCTAGACCTTTGGCCATTTAGATCCAATCTACTTTGGGTGGATTGGCCATGATAAATGTGTGGGGTTACAGGAGGGAATGGGCTTCTGTATGACCCTCTTTCAGAGAACCGGTGCAAACTTGATGGGCTGAAAGGCCTCCTTCTTCACTGTAGGCATTCTATGATTCTATGTCTTCTGGTTGCCAACTTTCACAGCATGGTAGCAGAGAGGTTAGCATTGCTGCTTCACAGCGCCAGGACCTGGGTTTGATCCCTGGCTTGGGTCACTGTCTGTGCGGAGGCTGCACATTCTCCCCGTGTCTGCTTGGGTTTCCTCCGGGCGCTGCAGTTTCCTCCCATGTTCTGAAAGACGTGCTGGTTAGATGCATTGACCCAAAGAGGCGCCGGAATGTGGCGACCGAGGGAATTTCACAGTAACTTCATTGCAGCGTAAATGTAAGCCTTGCTTGTGACCAATACATAACTTCTGCCAATGGAAACAGTTTCTTAAAAACTCTCTTGTCACTTTGAGTTCTTCTGGTAAATCACCCCATGACTTTCTTGAGATACGTAGACACTGCTCAGATGCAGATCCAGCCACCCGAGGATAGTCATCCAGGGGAGTTTGAGCGTGGTGATCATCAGACAAGGGGTGAAGTGACTACTGGTGTACGTCCATTCTGGAATCTCCCCCAGTCACTCATTGCTACTGCAGAAGCTGCATTCTCTTCACCTTCTCCTGTCAGTCAGCACATGTAAAAATTCAATTTCAAACTCAGATGTAGGCAAAGGTTGACATCGGGCGAGGAAGGTGGCATTGAAGGCACCGGTAGCAAGGGCGGCTTTCTCTACCCTATCGTTCGGGACTTGAGCTCAATAACCTCAAGGGGCAGGTCCCACGACGTGATGCAGACGGGGCGGGCTCTAACACGCTGTGTTGGGGGGCGGGGGGTGGGGGGGAGGGGTGCGTGGACCATCGCGCCTCGCGTTTTCATCAGAGCGAAACGCGATTTTGGATCTCTCGTGCGATCTTCCGCTCCCGCCGCAGAACCTGCCTGGCGAAAACGGGAGGGGACAATCGCGCCCCCTGCAGTATGGGTCACTGCAGCTGACCTCTGACCCCGGAGCATTGCTACAGCCTCAACACAATGTGCTCAGCCGCTTCCCTGTGAAGCTTGAGGTCATGATGTGGATGTGCCGGCGTTGGACTGGGGTAAACACAGTAAAAAGTCTGACAACACCAGGTTTTAGTCCAACCGATTTATTTGATAGTAAACTCACAGGCTTTCGAGGGGACTCCCTCTTCGTCAGGTGAATGGAGAGTTCTGGCCTCGGACAGAGCATATAAAGCACAGACAGTTTAGAGATTACTGATTAGAATGCGAATCTTTACACCTAATTCTAATCAGTAATCTCTAAACTGTCTGGGCTTTATATGCTCTGTCCGAGGCCAGAACTCTCCATTCACCTGACGAAGAGGGAGTCCCCTCGAAAGCTTGTGAGTTTACTATCAAATAAATCGGTTGGACTAAAACCTGGTGTTGTCAGACTTTTTACCAAACTTGAGGTCACCACATTCTGATAGTCGGCCGGTTCTGGTTGTTTATTGGATACGTGCCTGTCCTGGTGGTGCCGTTGTGTTCGCAATGGACAAAGGAGGGGTTGTCTGTCTAACCAGAATGGTGAATCGTGGGGGAGGGTACAGCTTTGCTTATGTGAGGGCGTACATTGGGAATTGAGGTTTGATTAAGCCCATGTTGTGGGAGTGTCGACAAGAGAGATACTTTCTGTTGACCATAATCTTGACTCGATTGGTACCTGTGCGCCAACACTTACCTTAACAGCTTCTGCTATCAGTAAATTACAATCGGACTTCAGCACATAATCTCTCAGTAACATTGGCACAATATGCTATTGATCTCGACAGAGCAATAATTGTGAACAATTTCTGCTCAATGAATGGATGTCCATTTCGCTGGCAAAAATACAGCAGGAACAGATGGTCGTGTGAAGATATGTAACTTGTTTCACCAATTGTTAACACCCAGCCAGTCTTTTTGGCCAAACCAATTAAACTAAATCAAATTAAGTGAGGGAAAATTAAAAGGGGCAGCTCCCAAAAGGAGGGGAACTGCCCGAAACAAGAATGAAAGGAAACTTAAAACATCAAACGGAAATGCGATGAAAGGGGTCGATAATGCATCCCAGCCCCTGCGGTGCCCAAGGAGCACGGAAGGCATGGACAGTGCCCTCGCTGGGACATGGTTCCCATTCATTGAGATTGAATCCAATCGATGAGGCACTGCTGCCTGTATTTCAGGAGCTTTTCGCTTATCTATATAACTTTATTTGCTCGTGCTGGCTAGGGTAACACTAACGAAGTATCTCCGGCTACTGATCCAGCTCTCCTCTTTTGTGGATGAGCCGGTTGTGTGTGAAATAATTTGCTGTGACTGGTGAATTGGGAGATCCAGCAAGCCTAACCGAATCCTCTTGTGCTTTTCTCGTTACAGGTGCAACAACCGAACGCAATGTGTTGTGATAACGGGGTCAGATGTGTTCCCTGACCCTTGCCCAGGGACCTACAAGTACCTTGAGGTCCAATATGAATGTGTCCCCTACAGTAAGTAGAAGTCTCGTATTCTGATTAGTCTGTGTACCTGGGCACATGAATGGTGGGGAGGGTTGGGGTTTGCTTAGGGGTGGGGAGAAGAAAATTGTTTGGGATAAATGTTAAACTGGTTATTTTTAAACAGAATGGTGGAGATTTGTAGGGCATCCAGCTCAGTCCTGTTATCATTCCCATTACGAGCAGGACAGCAATTTCCCCCTCTTGACTCTTTTCAGTTCTTTTCCTCGCCTCAAACATTCCTAAGGCGTGTCAGAGGTGCGTTTGTTAAGACAATGCCTTTTGCAGAAGGTGGTGCAAAAAAATTTTCCGTGTGAAAATTCACGCACTTACACGGTACCGAACACTCAGGCACGTCTCGACTAAGATTCAGAACAGTTCTGTGAAAGTGTGGGCAGGAGGCACTCCCAGATTACAGGTCAACCGTCCGTCCCACTTGTCAGCCTTTTGGCCCTTAAGGTGGTCAGAGTTAAAGAAGGCTGACCTGTGCTCGGCACTCACGCAACAAGACTGCAGACTCTTTCTCCCCCCTCTCCACCCCCAGCGCTGACTTGCCGTAAGAATGAATACAGTCGACTTTTGAAGGGTAGTAGTTACGCCTTGTCGAAACGCAGAGCTGCTGGTAGGAATATCTAAGAGCGTATCTGGGGGGAGAAATCCATTAAAAGATCATACACCTTCTCTTTATTCCTGCTGTGTGTTTCTCTGTAAGATGGATGCCTCTTTTGTGTTCAGATGTACCATCTGCAGGATTGTAGCCCACTGTGCATCCTATTTCTCAATGTTTCACCTCCTGTGTCTGATGTTGGTGACTGATCCAATCGTTCGTCTTAACCTTTTAGCCTGTCAGAGGTACAATGCGGTAACGCAGGGAGCAATTGCTTCGGTTAACAATGAAACTTGCTTTATTTTTGTCCTCTCCCCTAAACGTCTGTCAAATAATTTCTTTGCTGTGAATAATTCTCCCTTGCTTTCATTTGGAAACTCTGAAATGTAAATTGGTCGTCACTGAACATGGTCCCACGCTGACTTCAGAGTTAAAAACCCCGCGTTCCGGTAATTGAGGTTGGCGTTTACCTTGTGAGTTTCCAAATCAAACAAGTTCTTCTGTTCCAGGAGTGCGGCTCTCCGGCCGTCCCTTAGCCAGACTCCACACGCGCTCTCGATGTCTCACATTGTCACTGCTCACCTCCATGTGAGGTGTGCAGAGCAGACAGCCCACGTTCGCTGCAGTGTACGTCACGTAAATTGTCCCTTAGACAATTTCCAAAAGAGCCAGAACGGACAAGATAGGCCGGGTGGCCACCTTGTCCGCTGCATGATGCTTCAGCTGAGAGCCCAGAGCTAGTGGAAGAAGCCAATACTTCCAATGGGTGGCACAGTGGTTAGCGCTGCTGCCTCACAGCGCCAGGGATCCGAGTTCAGTTCCAGCCTCAGTCACTGTCTGTGCGGAGTCTGCACGTTCTCCCCCCGGTGTCCGCATAGGTTTCCTCCGGGCGCTCCAGTATCCTTCCACAGTCCAAAGATGTGTGGATTATGTTGATTGGCCAGAGGGATTAGCAGAGTAAATACACGGGGTTATGTGGATAGGGCCTGGGTGGCATTGTTGTCAGTGCAGACCCGATGGGCCAAATGGCCTCTTTCTACATTCTATGAATGTAAGTCTATGCTGCCTTAATTAGGAAAGAGAGGATCGTGTGCAGTTTCACTCTCCTTCAGAAGGGATATGCTTGTATTGGAAGCAGTTCAGAGAAAATTCACAAGGCGAAAATCTGAGGTGAAGCTGTTGTCTCATGAGGAACAGGTGACTAGGTTGGGCCTATGTCCATTGAAGTTTAGAAGGATGAGAGGTGATCTTATTGAAATCTAGACACGGTGGCCCAGTAGCTGCCTCACAGCACCAGACACCCAGGTTCGATTCCAACCTTGGGTCACCGTGTGGAGTTTGCATGTTCTCCCCGTGTCTACGTGGGTTTCCTCCGGATGCCCCAGTTCCCTCCCACAGTCCAAAGATGTGCAGGTTAGGTGTATTCGCCATGCTAAATTACCCAGTGTCCTCTCCTTGCAGACCCACACTGGCTTCTGATTAAAGTCACACCCCGACTTTAAAGTTCTCATTCTAGCTTTCAAATCTCTCCATGACATAAGAACATGAGAACATAAGAACATAAGAAATAGGAGCAGGAGTAGGCCATCTAGCCCTTCGAGCCTGCCCCGCCATTCAATAAGATCATGGCTGATCTGTTGTGGCTCAGTTCCACATTCCCGCCCTCTCCCCATAACCCTTAATCCCCTCTCTTATCAAGAACCCATCAACCCGCGTCTTAAAAATATTTAGCGAGGCAGCCTCCACCACTTCAACGGGCAGAGAATTCCAGAGATTCACCACCCTTTGAGTGAAGAAGTTCCTCCTCAACTCCGTTCTAAACCGCCCCCCCTTTATCTTGAGGCTGTGCCCCCTAGTCCTACCCACTACACCCCTCCCACCCCCTGCAGCATCTCCCCCCATCTCTCTAATGCCCTCCCCCACCCCACAATCCTCCAGGATATCTTTGTAGCTCTAATTCTGGCCTTTTAAACACCCCTAATTTTAACTGGCTCACAGTTGGCAGCCGTGTCTTCAACTCCTGGGGTCCCAAGCTCTGGAATTCCCTCCCTACAACTCCATCGAATCATAGCACCCCTACAATACAGAAAGAGGTCATTTGGCCCATCGAGACTGTACCGACAACAATCCCACCAAGCCACTACCCCTGTTACCCACATATTTACCCTACTAATTTCCCTGACACGACAGGACAATTGAGCATGGCCAATCCACCTAACCTGTTCATCAAGGACATTTATGCCTCACTATTTTCCTCTGATACCTTAAAATTCTTCTTAAAATCTATCCCCGTGACCATCACGTAGCCTTAATTTTAAAGTTTTATTTAAAGTTTTTTTTATTTGTTAGTCACAAGCAGGCTTCCATTAACACTGCAATGAAGCCACTGAAGAAAGTCCCCACAGTCCGGCACCTGTTCGGGTACAATGAGGAAGAATTTGGCACGGCCATTGCACCTAACAAGTACATCTTTCAGACGGTGGGAGGAAACCGGAGTACCCGGAGGAAACCCACACAGAAAAGGGGAGAATGTGCAAACTCCACACCGACAGTGACCCAAGCTGGGAATCGAACCCAGGTCCCTGGCGCTGTGAAGCGGCAGTGCCCCTCGCCCACACCGCAACCCACAATGTCAATCTCAATATCAAAGTTGTGTCTGGTAATGTTCCTGTGAGGCACCTTAGGACGTTTTGCCGCATTAGGTTTCTGATAGACAAAGGAATTAAGGGTTATGGGGAGCAGGCGGGAAAGTGGAACTGATCCACTTCAGATCTGCCATGATCTCATTGAATGGCGGGGCAGGCTTGAAATGGCTAGATGGCCTACTCCTGCTCCTATTTCTTACGTTCTTATTAAAGGTTCTACATAAATCCAGGTTGTTGTTGTGGGAAAGTGGTCTGGCTGATCACACTTCTCCGTAAGCACACTTCTCCACTGGAGCTGCAGGTTGCTGATGGACTAATGGAAGGGCTGGGAGTTTAAGATTTAGTAAAAAGTAGGCCGGGCCTTAAAATCTTCCTGATTATGGGATGAGAGGGAATCGAGGTCAAAAATCCCCATTCGATTGCTGATCCCTTAACTTGAGCCCATGTTGCATTGTCTAGCTGTGGGCCTACCACACCTGTGGTTTAGAATTCTTTCCCTCTCTCTTTCTCTCTCTCTCTCTCTCCGTGCACTGATTGTGATGAATAGGCTGCGTGTAGTTCACCTGGTTTATTTGTTTTTTTTTCCCTTGTCTTTTATTGTTCAGATGTCACAAATGGGCACAAAGGAAAGTAATTGTAGTCTGTGCGCTCAAGTTGGTGAATTGATTTGCATAATCTGTCTCAAATCTCTGGAGTATATGAAAGTGTCATTTGGTTCAGTGAGGCAGTTAATCATTTAAATGCCACTGGATATAGGATTTCACTCCAAAGTATTCATGTAAACAATCCAAACCTGTGACAATTTTAAGCAGCCTGGTAAATTGTGTTGTTGTACATGGATTACACTTGATTTTTGTTACCTGTTAGATGACTTGCATCCAGCCATCAACATTCAGCATCATACTGGCATATTATAAATACAAAAACCTGTATTTATGTGGCAATTCTAAGACAGTCAAACCATCGCCTGGCATTTCCCCCAGAACCAGGGGAGCATAGTTCCAAAATAAGGTGTCTCCTGTCTGGCATATCCCCCAGAACCAGGGGGGCATAGTTCCAAAGTAAGGTGTCTCCTGTCGAAGATGGAGATGAAGAGGAATTATTTTTCTCAGCAGGTGGGGGTCGTCGTTATTCTTTGGATTTCTCGTCCACAAGAGTGCAATGGAGGCTGGGTCCTTGAATACAGGTGTACAGGGGACATAGAGAGAGTGCAGCGAAGGTTTACCAGGCTGATTCCTGCGATGGTAGGCCTGTCATATGAGGAGAGGCTAAGCTGGTTAAGATTATATTCACTGGAGTTTAGAAAAGTGAAAGGGGATCTCATAGAAACTGACAAAATTCTAACAGGATTAGAGAGGGTAGATTCAGAAAGAATGTTCCCAATAGTGGGGGATATAATTTGAGAATAAAGAGTAAACCTTTTGGAACTGAGGTGAGGAGAAATTTCTTCACCCAGTGGGTGCTGAATGTGTGGAATTCACTACCACAAAATGTAGTTGAGGCCAAAACATTGTGTGATTTCAAGAAGAAATTAGATATAGCTCTTGGGGCCAAGGGATCAAGAGATCTGGGAGGAAAGTGGGAACAGGATATTGAATTTGATGATCAGTCATAACCAAAATGAATGGCGGAGCAGGCTCGAAGGGCTTAATGGCCTCCTCCTGCTTCTCATTTCTGTGTATGCTTCTATGAGGAAGAACTTTTTTACGCAGAGGGTGGTAGGTCTCTGGAATTCACTGCCTGAGTTGGTGGTGGAGGCAGAGACCCTAAACTCTCTTAAAAAGTAAATGCTGTAAGCTACAGGGCTGTGGGCTGGGTGCAGGAAGGTGGAATTAGAAATGCCACCTGGGTGCCCTCATTACATTAACACTGCATGAAGTTACTGTGAAAATCCCCTCGTCGCCACACTCCGACACTGGTTCTGGTACACCGAGGGAGAATTTAGCATGGCTTTCAGACTGTGGAAGGAAACCGGATCACCCGGAGGAAACCCATGCAGACATGGGGAGAACGTGCAAACTCCGCACAGACAGTGACCTAAGGAAATTGAACCCAGATCTTCGACACTGTGAGAAGGATGTTAAAATTGGCTTCAGTGCTCCAGGGTGGGAAATGAATGTCCTTGGCATTTTCACCCACAAGCTTGGGAATTCTGTTCCTGAATTTGTTCAGCCCCCATAAACCCTCACTTATTCCTTAAAACTAAGCTCAGGACCACCACCTTGGCTTGGTACCCAATCCTCCCCTCCATGTCCGGCCTAATCATACCTCTGGGAAATGCTTTGCAGTCTCCCCTGAGCCACCGAACTGTGGTACCCTGAACTGTGTGGAGTTTGCACATTCTCCCCGTGCCTGCTTGGGTTTCCTCTCATGCTCCAAAGATGTGCAGGTTAGGTTGATTGGCCATGCTAAATTGTCCCTTACTGTTCAAAGGTGTTTAGGTTAGGTGAATTGGCCATGTTAAAATTGCCATTATTGTCAGGAAGATTAGTAGGATAAAAATGTGGGATTGCAGGTAAAACAATCTCTGGGTGGGATTGTTGTTGATGCAGGCTTGATGGGCTGAATGGCCTCCTTCTGTACTGTAGCAATTCTATGATGAGGTTCAGTTTGACTCCAACAAAGAATTGCCTCTTGTGTACATGTGTGGTTTTGACAGAGGGTGCCCCATAAAACTGTACGTCTCTAGAACTCGGCAGCATTACAGCAAGAGTAACTTTTAGAAAAAAGCTTTCATTCTGAAAGGTCCTGTCGTCTTTTTCAGTCTTTGGCAAGAGACATGAGTGCCAATGAACCAAAAGTCTTCAACTTTTTCCTCTGATCTCGCCAGCTGAGTCTTTCTTTTGAAAACGCCTGTCATTTCCATCAAATGAAGGCAATAGATTTGCCTGGTGCAAGCTACTGACCCCACTGACACCAGCTTTCTTTTCATATTAAAAAAAAAGCGAAGGAAGAGAATGACTTTGATCATGGCTCCTGTCATTTGAATTGCAAATACCCCCCCCTTCTCAGTGGTCAAATCATTAAACCTGTTGTATAGATCTACCGTAAGAAAAGCACACGTTATCAATACTGTGACCTTGCATAAACTTGACTCTCCTCTCTTCTCCGGTCTCCATTTTGATTCCCCTGATCGCAGAAGCGCTTCACACTGCCCCAGTTGAAGCTATTGGCCACCAGCCTTTCCAAATGACAAATGACTCCCCGACAATTTAATCTAAAGCTACAGTAACAGACGGGGAGGCTTCAGATTGGTTAGATTTTGAACTGCATTTGAGGCACTGCCTGTGAAACAGCGCTGAAGAACTTGTTAATAAAGGAAGGTTAGATGTACAAGAGTGAGAATGTGTATCAATGTGCCCACGCGCGGTGACGTGGTCACCATTGGCATCAGTGTGAACGTGGGTGGCTCTGACGGGGTTTTAGCAGCAGATAGGAAGAATAAATGGGTCTTTTCCCGATTAACACAGTAAGAAGTCTCACAACATCAGGTTAAAGTCCAACAAGTTTATTTGATAGCAAACCCACAAGCTTTCGGGGTTTGCCCCTTCGTCAGGTGAGTGGAGAGTTCTGGTCTCAAACAGAGCATATAAAGACACACACACAGTTTACAGAACACTGATTAGAATGCGAGTCTTTACAGCTAATCAATTCTTAAAGGTGCAGACAATGTGAGTGGAGAGGATCATATAAACCTGGTGTTGTTAGACTTCTTACTGTGTTTACCCCAGTCCAACGCCAGCAACTCTACATCTTTTTCCGATTGGCAAGCTGTGACGAGTGGAGTCACTGCTGGGACCAATGGTAAATTTATGGAGGAGTGAGACAGGTTTTTAATTGGTAATGGGCTGAAGGGTTATGGGGAGCAGGCAGGAAAATGAGGATGGGGAACACAACAGCCATGATCGAAAGACGGAGCAAAGTCAATGGGCTGAATGGCCTATTTCTGCTCTTATATCTTATGAACTTATGAACTTATATGAATCTGTGCTAGGAACCCAACTGTTCACATTATACATTAATTATTTGAAAGCGGAAACTGAATGTATTATCTTCAGCTTAGCAGATGATATAAAGTTGGGTGGGAGGGTAAGTCGTGAGAAGGATGCAGAGATGCTTCAGTGTGATTTGGACAGGTTGAGTGTGTGGGCATATGCATGGCAGATGCAGTATAATGTGAATAAATGTGAGGTTATCCACTTCAGTAGCAAAACTAAGAGGGCAGATTATCATTTGAATGGATGTACATTGAGAGAGGTGGATACTCAGCGAGACCTTGGTGTCTCCGTGCATTAGTTGCTGAAGTAAGCGCGCAGGTACAGCAGGCAGTAAAGAAGGCAAATGGTATGCTGGCCTTTACAGAGAGAGGATTTGAGTACAGGAAGAGAGATGTGTTACTGTAATTATATAGGGCATTGGTGAGGCCACACCTGGAGTATTGTGTGCAGCTTTGATGCTCTTATCTGAGGAAGGATGTCTTTGCCATAGAGGGAGTACAGCGAAGATTTACCAGGCTGATTCCTGGGATAGCAGGTCTGTCAAATGAGGAGAGACTAAGTCAGTTAGGATTATACTCACTGGAGTTTAGAACAGTAAGAGAGGATCTCATAGAAACTTATAACATTCTAACAGGATTAGACAGGGTGGATTCAGAAAGAATGTTCCTGATGAGGGGAGAGTCCAGACCTCGGGAGTCATAGTTTGGGGATTAAGGATAAACCTCTTAGGACTGAGGTGAGGAGAAATTTCTTCACCCAGAGAGTGGTGAATGTGTGGAATTCAGTATGTAGTCATGATGTGGAGATGCTGGCATTGGACTGGGGTAAACACAGTAAGAAGTCTCACAACACCAGGTTAAAGTCCAACCAGTTTATTTGATAGTAAACCCACAAGCTTTCGGAGTTTGCCCCTTCGTCAGGCGAGCCCCGAAAGCTTGTGGGGTTTGCTGTCAAATAAACTGGTTGGACTTTAACCTGGTGTTGTGAGACTTCTTACTGGAATTCACCACCGCAGTTGAGGTCAAAACATTGTGTGATTTCAAGAAGAAATTAGATGTAACTCTTGGGGCTAAAGAGATCAAGGGACATGGGAGGAAGAGGGGGGCGGGATCAGGATATTGAATTCGATGACCAGTCATGATCAAGATGAATGGCTCGAAGGGCCAAATGGCCTACTCCTGCTTCTAGTTTCTATGTATAGAAGTGACGTGGCAGCAATGAATTACTCTAAACCGTTTGGGGAGGTGGGGGGGGCTTCTTGTACTGTACCATTAATGCAATTATCTAACCCACAGCCATCTGCATAAGTTCAAATGGTGATAAATTCCTGTTGGGCCTGCGCTTGGAATGCAGGTTCCTTGTGACTGGTTCCTCAGGATAAAGGTGCTGTAGTAATTTAACCCCTCCTATCTCGACGCTTGTGTTGCAGTGTGGCGGACCTGACAGTGATGGATAAATCATGTTAATCTCTCTTCTTTTTCTCTTGCACTCTTTTTTTTTTCATTCTCTCTCCCAATGCTTAAAATAGAAGTGGAACAAAAAGGTAAATAACACGACAAAGTCCCGAAATCCAGACCTTTGTTTTTGTGACATATTGGTTGTTGACCTCTCTTTGACCCCCCCCACCTTCTCCTGCTCCCCTGTCACCCCTCCTCCTCCCGCCAAACGCTGGTGGTTCCTTCACGGGAAGCTGTAATCGGAACGGATGTTGAATGCGGAGGTGGCTTGTAGCTTACTTTGTGTCCGATCCAATGGCCCGGTGACACAGTTTGGAAGGTGGTGGGTGTGCAGTGACCGGTGTCGCAGCGGAGATCCCTTTCACGCCCGTAGGCACTTCCCCTGTGTCGGTCGGCATCGTCAGCCTGGCTTCCAGAACCTTCTCCATAGCATGCCACGGTTTAGCGGGTCCTCCTCGGTTCACCTCACGCACCGCTTCTGTCTTTGCTTGGCTCTCCACTCGCTTTCCCCCTGTCGGAAAACCTGACGAAACCTCTTCGCTCTCCTCTCTCTCTCTGTCTCTCTCTCTCTCTCCCTGTCCCGCCCCAACACCCCCTCCTCACAACTCCCCTCCTTTCTCCCACTCCCTCTGCTTTCCCCTCACTCACTCACTCTTCCCTTTACTCCGGTTCCACTTCCCAACGAGACACCGGTTTCCAGCATTCTTGGTTGTTAATTGGATGTGTAAAATGGTGAATTTTTCAGCTGCGCTGTTTAAAAACGAGAAGCTGGCTGTCTAATCCTGCAGCGGTCTAAAACGTCAACTGATATTCTCTTCTCTTTCCTTTCTCGTTGCCCGTCTCTCTCTAGTTTTTGTTTGCCCCGGGACTTTGAAAGGGGTTGTGGAATCGGCCTATATCACTGAGGCAGAGCAGCAGTCCGGTGCCTGGTGCAAAGACCCACTGCAGGCCGGGGACAAGATCTATTACATGCCATGGACACCATACCGCACGGACACCTTGATGGAATACGCATCGTTAAGTGACTTCATCTCCGGACGCCACACCACCACCTACAAGCTGCCCCACCGTGTTGACGGCACCGGGTTCGTGGTCTACGACGGCGCCGTCTTTTTCAACAAGGAGAGAACCAGGAACATTGTCAAGTACGACCTGAGGACTCGAATCAAAAGCGGAGAGGCCATCATCGCCAGCGCCAACTACCACGACACCTCCCCCTACCGGTGGGGCGGCAAGTCAGACATCGACCTGGCGGTGGATGAGAACGGCCTGTGGGTCATCTACGCCACCGAGCAGAACAACGGCATGATAGTGGTCAGCCAGTTGAACCCTTACACGCTGCGCTTCGAGGGCACGTGGGACACCTCCTACGACAAGAGGTCGGCCTCCAACGCCTTCATGATCTGCGGCGTCCTGTACGTCGTGCGCTCGGTCTACGAGGAGAATGAGAGCGAGACGGGCAAGAACTCGATCGACTACACGTACAACACCAACCTGAACAGAGGGGAGTACGTGGACATCCTGTTCCCCAACCCTTACCAGCACGTGGCAGCAGTGGATTACAACCCGCGTGACAACATGTTGTACGTGTGGAATAACTACTTCATCCTGAGGTACGCATTGGAATTTGGACCCCCTGACCCAGCCCAAGGTAAGAGTCTATAGCTTCCAGTACTCTACCTTTCAGAGTCACTTACTGGGAAATGCCTCCTTGGACAAATTATTTTTAAAAAAAACGCATTTAACTTGAAAAGTAAGACCTTGTCGCTTAGATTATTGTCTCGAGGCAGAGAAAAGCTTTGTATAGTGATCTGTTCCTTCTATTTGGTTGGTTCAGTGAATAGGCAGCATATTTTTATACCCTGAGTTGTTCTGCTCTGGAATGTGCTGTCTGAAAAGGTGGTAGAAGTGGATTCATCCGTGACTTTACAAAAGAGAATTCAATAGAAACGTAGGGGAGCAAGTCTTTACAGGGCCTCGGGGAACCGGTCGGGGAGTGGGAATAACTGGAGAGCTGTTTCAAAGAGCTGGCACTGCCAATATGGGCCAAATGGTTCCACACACACACACACACACACACACATATACACCACACACAATCTCTCACACACACACACCACACACACTCTCTCACACACACATATACACCACACACAATCTCTCACACACACACACCACACACACTCTCTCACACACACATATACACCACACACAATCTCTCACACACACACACACACAATCTCTCTCTCACACACACATATACCACATACACACACACACACACATACACCACCCACACACACACACACTCCCCAGCTCTGTGTCTCAGCATTCTCTGAATTCATGGCGCAGTCACATTTCACTCCCATGTGAAGAGGTTTCGGCCTCACATCAGCATTTAAATCTCTGGGTGTGTGAATCGAGTGTTCAGGCTCTGTATCAGTGAAGCACTCTGTCTCCTGTTCCTTCTCTGCAGTATCTGACTCCTGGATGTGGACTGTGAGCAGAAAGCACTGCAGTTGCAGAGAGTGAGTGTGGCCTCGGGCACCAGAGGGTTGTGTGGAGTTAGTAAGGAGCGTAATTTAAACAAAAATGAACGACCTTTGGTTTTTTCGAATCCTTTCTAAGTTTTTTATTTAAGTTTTTTATTTCTTAGTGTCACAAGTCGGCTGACATTAACAATGCAATGAAGGGCGGCACAGTAGTTACCACAGCTGCCTCACAGCGCCAGGGATCCGGGTTCAATTCCAGCCTTGAGTGACTATCTGTGTGGAGTTTGTACCTTCTTCCCATGTCTGCGTGGGTTTCCTCCGGGTGCTCCGGTTTCCCCCCACAGTCCAAAGATGTGCGGGTTAGGTTGATTGGCCATGAAAAATTGCCTCTTAGTGTCAAAGGGATTAAGAGGGTTAAATTGTGGGTTATGGGGTGGGATTGTTGTCAGTGCAGGCTCGATGGACTGAATGGCCTCCCTCTGCACTGTAGATTCAATGATATTCTATGATAAAATCCCCTTGCCGTCACTCTCTGTCGTCTGTTCGGGTACAATGAGGGAGAATTTAGCATGGCAATGCATCTAACCAGCACGTCTTTCAGACTGTGGGAGGAGACTGGAGCACCCGGAAGAAACCCCCTCAGACATGGGGAGACGGTGCACAGACAGTGACCCAAGCCAGAAATCAAACCTGAGTCCCCGACAATGTGAGGCAGCAGTGCTAACCACTGTCACTGTGCCACCCCCGGGTTCCGCTTTGAAGGCGCCTCGTGTAGTGAGGTCCTCGTCAAACGTCTTCAGGATTTCAGATGCCCTGTAGCTGGTCAATCTGCCCTGCTCCACCTGATTTGATTTGTTTTGATTTATTATTGTCACATGTATTAGTATACAGAGAAAAGTATTGTTTCTTGTGTGATACAGACAGAGCATACCGTTCATAGAGAAGAAAAGGGGAGAGTGCAGAATGTAAAATTACAGTCCTAGCTAGGGTGTAGAGAAAGATCAACTTAATGCAAGGTAGGTCCATTCAAAAGTCATAGAGTCATAGAAGTTTACAGCATGGAGACAGGCCCTTTGACCCAACTTGTCCATACCGCCCTTTTTTTAAAACCCCTAAGCTAATCCCAATTGCCTGCATTTGGCCCACATTCCTGTATACCCATTGTACACATGTAACTATCTAAATGCTTTTTAAAAGACAAAATTATACCTCTTCTCCTACAACTCTGGCAGCTTGTTCCAGACGTTCACCACCGTCTGTGTGAAAACATTGCCCCTCTGACCGCTTTTGTATCTCTCCCCTTTCACCTTAAACCAATACCCTCTAGTTTTAGACATCCCTACCTTTGGGAAAAGATATTGACTATCTAGCTGATCTATGCCCCTCATTATTTCATAGACCTCTATAAGATCCCCCCTCAGCTTCTTATGCTCTAGAGAAAAAAGTCCCACTCTATTCAGCCTCCCCTTATAATTCAATCCATCAAGTCCCTGTAGCACCCGAGTAAATCTTGTTTGCACTCTTTCTAGTTTAATAATATCCTTTCTATAATAGAGTGACTAGAACTGCGCACAATATTCCAAGTGTGACCTTACCAATGTCTTGTACAACTTCAACAAGACATTCCAACTCCTGCATTCAATGTTCTGACCAATGAAACCAAGTATGCCGGATGCCTTCTTCACCGCTCTGTCCACCAGTGACTCCACTTTCAAAGAGTTATAAACATGTATCCCTAGATCTCTTTGTTCTGTAACTCTCCCCAACACCTTAGCATTAACTGAGTAAGTCCTGCCCTGGTTCAATCTACCAAAATTCATCAACTCGCATTTGACTAAATTCAACTCCATCTGCCATTTGTCAGCCCACTGACCCAATTGATCAAGATCCCGTTGCAATTGGAGATAACTTTCTTCACTGTCCATTATGCCACCAATCTTGGTGTCATCTGCAAGTTTACTAACCATGCCTCCTGTATTCTCATCCAAATCATTAATAATCATTAACATAAATGACCAATAACAGTGGACCCAGCACTGGATGGCAGTCTGATGGCAGCAGGGAAGAAGCTGTATTTGAATCGGTTGGTACGTGACCTCAGACGATGGAAAAAGGTGGGAGAGAGAATGTTTGGGTTACAAGGGGTCCTTGATTACGCTGGCTGCTTTTCCAAGACATTGGGAAGTGTAGACAGAGTCAGTGGATGGGAGGCTGGTTTGTGTTTTGAAGATAGGCAGAGTAGAAGAAACTGGAAAGTGGGTTTCAATGGGAATTGTCCCGCACATGCTCCGTGATCTAGACAAGTTTTATGTCTCTTTAGATAGGCTTTCCACAACTCTAAACCACCTGTGCCCACCTCCCCCACTGCTCACTACATAGAAGGAAGTGTAGGGAGGGAGACAAGGTGGGTGCAGGGAAGTACTGTGGGTGGGGTTGCTTTAACTGGTGGAACTCTTCCCCCAGCCGCCCATTCAACCCGTTAAAAAGGCCTCATCAGTGGTCTTGTCACTCCGCGTTGGCATCTCCTGACACGGGTGAAATACTTTGGTTGGCCAGAGAGGAAGTGGACCATCGAATACCACCCCAGCCACTGATCACATACCAGGGGAGACAGATTGGTGACAGATGTAGTCCAAAGACGAATAGATTAGGTTGATTGGCCATGCTAAGAAATTGCCCCTTGGTGTCCAGGGATGCGGAGGTTAGAGGGATTAGTGGGTATAATATGTAGGGATATGGGGGAAGGGCCTGGGGTGGGATTGTGTTTGGTGCAGACTCGATGGGCCGAAGGGCCTCTTTCTGCACTGTAGGGTTCTATGATTCTATATAGCACATTCAGCACCATCTGCTCCGGGGGATTTGGTCAATTCCCATCCTCTAAATGTAGATTCTGAGATCCTTTGTTCACTCTAACTGTACTTTCCCATTCTATCTCTCCCTGGCATTCCTCCTCTCTCCATGTCTCGGTTTGTCTTGCTGTCATATTGCTCCTTTTTGAATTCCTTGCTCCATTGCTAATGCCATTCTCTGTCATTCTCCCTCCTTGCCCAGCAGCACAGTGGTTCGCACTGCCACCTCACCGCACCAGGGGTCCGGGTTCGATTCCCAGCTTGGGTCACTGTGTGGAGTTTGCATGTTCTCCCCATGTCTGCATGGATTTCCTCTGGGTGCCCCGGTTTTCTTCCTGCTGGTTAGGTGCATCGGCCATGCTAAATTCTCCCTCAGTGTACCAAACAGGCACTGGAGTGTGGCAACTGGGGGAATTTCACAGTAACTGCATTGCAGTGCTAATGTAAGCCTTACTTGTGACTAATAAGTCGCTTGGAATGTAGTGTTCAATTGCCACACTACCAGAAAGATGTGGAGGCTTTGGAGAGGGTACAGAAAAGATTTACCAGGATGTTGCCTGTTATGGAGGGCATTAGCTATGAGGAGAGGCTGGAGAAACTTGGTTTGTTCTCATCGGAACGACAGAGGCTGAGGGGCGACCTGATGGAAGTCTACAAGATTATGAGGGGCATGGACAGAGTGGATAGTCAGAAACTTTTTCCCAGGGTGGAAGAGCCAATAACTAGGGGGCACAGGTTTAAGGTGCGAGGGGCAAGCTTTAAAGGAGATGTTTGAGACAAGTTTTTTAGAGAGTGGTGGGTGCCTGGAACTCGCTGTCGGGGGAGGTAGTGGAAGCAGATACGACAGTGAGTTTTAAGGGGCATCTTGACAAACACATGAATAGGATGGGAATAGAGGGATACGGTCCCTGGCAGGGTAGGGGGCTTTAGTTCAGTCGGGCAGCATGGTTGATGCTGGCTTGGAGGGCCAAAGGATCTGTTCTTGTGCTGTAATTTTCTTTGTTCTTTGTTATTTGTTCTGAACTTAACTTCCCCTTCACCTCATTTGCTCACACTCCCTGCTTTCCTTTTCCACCACCCCAGCTCCAATTTGTAGGGACAATCCTTCACCGCCCTTCCTTGGTGAGCAAAGGGTTATTATTCTTTCTCTTGCTGCCGGCTGGCTGACCCCTTGCGGGTCTTTCCCAACTGCTGCTGGGTGCATTGAACAGAATCAGGACTGCCAAACCATGCCTGAAGCTGTTTTTCCTTCCCCCGTTGTCCAGAGTTTGAGGAATTCCCCTCACCTTCTCCTGCCAATTTGGGAGCCACGTGGGAAGCTGGAGGGGCTTTGCTGTCCTGCAGTCTGTTTGCCGTGAAAGCTGCAAAGCGAGAGTTAACGTGAGTGTTTTGTTAAGTGATCTATACATTCCAGCGTAGACACTGACTCCAACAGCCCTCCCTGTTACCCCTGAATGTGAGCACAGGCTGGTGTGCTGGATCAGGCTTAGGCTAGTGCAGAAATATGAAGAGAATGACAGGAATGGAGAACTAAGTAAGAGAACCAGGAAAACTTGGCACGGTATTAGTCGTCTTACTGTGTTTACCCCAGTCCAACACTGGCATCTCCACATTAAGGTGCTAGTTAGCATAGCAGAGAAAGTTGAGACAAGAACAAGTAACACTCTGAAATACCTTGGTGAGGGTAAATCATGAAATGTTGATTCCGCTGCTTGGGATGTCGAGGGAGCACCATCCCAACTTCAGGACTTTTTTAGAAGTTTATTCCTTAGTGTCACATGTAGAACATAGAAGATTACAGCACAATACAGGCCCTTCGGCCCTCGATGTTGCGCCGACCAGTGGAACCAATCTAATGACCCTCTAACCGCAACTAATCCACTGTTATCCATGTAGGCTTACATTAACACCGCAGTGAAGTTAGTGTGAAAATCCCCTAGTCGCCACACACTGGCACCTGTTCGGGTACACTGAGGGTGAATTTAGCATGGTCAATGCACCTAACCAGCACGTCTTTCGGACTGTGGAAGGAAACAGGAGCACCCGGGAGAAACCCAGGCAGACACGGGGAGAAGGTGCAGACTCCTCACAGGCGGTGACCCAAGGTCGGAATTGAATGCGGGTCCCTGGCGCTGTGAGGCGGCAGTGCTAACCACTGTGCCACCGCGTCATCAACTTAGATAAAAGCAAAAGACTGCGGATGCTGGAATCTGAAACAAAAACAGAAAATGCTGGGAAAATCTTCACAGGTCTGGCAGCGTCTGTGGAAAGAGAATAGAAACCAACATTTCGAGTCCAGATGACCCTTCATCAGAACGCTCGCCAGAGTGTCATCTAGACTCAAAACATTGGCTCTATTCTCTCAGACCTGCTGAGACCTTCTAGCATTTTCTGGTTTTGTTTCAGAAGTGCTTCATTGCCTGTAAAGTACTTTGGGATGTCCTGAGGGTATGAAAGGCACTATATAATTGTAAATCTTGTTTTTATATGTAAATTGGAGCCTGCATAAAATGCACGCAAATATTATCGTTAGGAGAGACAAAACGAATTTGAATCATTCGCCGCTGGATCAGAGAACATCAGAGATTTTAAGAAGTTTTTTTTTGACTATGAAGGGAAGGACTGTTGCCTCTGGCTGGAAAGTCAATGATGTGGAGATGCCGGCGTTGGACTGGGGTAAACACAGTGAGAAGCCTGACAACACCAGGTTTAAGTCCAATCGATTTATTTGATAGTGAGTTTACTATCAAACTTCTAACTGTGGAAAGTCAATGACAAAGATGTCTTCGAGTTAAAAAGATCATGAAAAGAGTGAGGCGGGAGGTTGGGAGAAATTTAATAAGAACATAAGAAATAGGAGCAGGAGTAGGCCACCTAGCCCTTCGAGCCTGCCCCGCCATTCAATAAGATCATGGCTGATCTGAAGTGGCTCAGTTCCACTTTCCCGCTTTCTCCCCATAACCCATAATTCCCTTGTCTATCAGAAACCTATCTACCCATGACTTAAATATATTTAGCGAGGTAGCCTCCGCCACTTCAACAGGCAGAGAATTCCAGAGATTCACCACCCTTTGAGTGAAGAAGTTCCTCCTCAACTCCGTTCTAAACTGTCCCCCCTCCTTATCTTGAGGAAACTTGACACTTTGTTGCAGGGCAGCAGTTGAGGGCAAGGGACCATTGTATCTTTGAAGGGAAAATTGGATATGCGTAAAGAACTAAAAGGCCTCATTCTGCACTGTAAACTGAATTGGTTCTGTGCCACGTCATTGCAAGCATGAAGGGAGAAATTAGAAGACATATTTTCACAAAAGGAGCTATTGAAGCATCGGAGACTTTATCATAAGGGGTGGTTGAAGCCAAGTTGATCAGAACATTTCAAAGGGAGTTAGATAAACATCTAAAGGAGGCGAACATTGAAAGGTGCGGGTGTTTGGAGTGCTAAAGGAGGCAGCTGCACAGTGGAGCTAGCTCTAGCATGGGAAAGCCGGGCGGCGTGCATTCCCTCCGTGTTCACACAAGACCCAAGAGCAGCTTCTTCCCCGCTGCCGTCAGACTTTTGAATGGGCCTACCTCGCAATAAGTTGATCTTTCTCTACACCCTAGCTATGACTGTAGCACTACATTCTGCATCCGCTCCTTCCCTTCTCTATGAGCGGTATCGCACGCAAGAAATAATACTTTTCACTGTATAGTGATAAATGTGACAATAATAAATCAAATCAAAATCAAATCTAAAAGATCATAAGATACAATGACAGAATTAGGCCATTTGGCCCATCAAGTCTGCTCTGCTATTCAATCATGGTTGAGTTTCTCAACCCCATTCTCCTGCCTTTTGCCTGTAATCTTTGATCCCCTCACCAATCAAGAACCTATCTATCTTTGTCTTAAATACACTCAATGACCTGGCCTCCACAGCCCCCAGTGGCAATGAATTCCACAGATTCACCACCTGACTGAAGAAATTCCTCCTCATCTTAGTTCTAAAGGGTCGTCCTTTAACTCTTGAGGTTCTGCCCTTGGATTCTAGTCTCTCCTACAAATGGAAACATCTTCCTCACATCCACTCTATCCGGGCCTTTCAGTATTTCTGTAAGTTTCAATGAGATCCCCTCCCCTCATCCTTCTAAACTCCCATCGAATACAGACCCATAGTCCTGAGACACTCCTCATACATCAAACTTTTAATTCCCGGGATCATTCCCGTGAACTTCCTCTGGACCCTTTCCAAGGCCAGCACATCTTTCCTTTGAAACAGGGCCCAAAATTGCTCATCCCTCCTTTTGTATTCCGTGTCATTCTATGGGGAATAAGTAGGAATCACCCACTTGTCGCAGGAACCATCCAAGAAACAATATTTTTCACTGTATTTTAATACATGTGACAATAATAAATCAAATCAAATCAAAATCATTGGAATTATGATTTGAAAATCAGGAAATTTATCCATATCCCAGCCAGGTCATCAGTTTCCCAAGATCGCCAGGAGACAAAGGCGAAACATTGACTCAGGGGAAGATAAAAATATATTTGGAGTGGAACTAAAAAATAGAATTCAGAAGGGCAAAAGATACGAGGGGAAAAGTGGCTACCAAAAGGTTGTGGAGGGACACATGAGAAGCGCCGCACGCCATGACATTGAGGGGGGATGAAAAATGAGCTTGAAAGAGCACAGTGAAGGTTGGCAGTGGGTTAGCTTGTGCACTTGGAGGTCAGATTGGAACTGGAATTGTCTGAAACCTGACCGCTCGCTGAAAGGCACTGGGACTTGTCTGTAAGCTGGGCGGATGCCAACACATCTATTTAGACACTAGCAACTCACTCAGCTGCCAGACCCGAAGCAGAAAAAAAAGATGCTGTCGTATCTGCCAGCTCTGCTCGCTTTGTCCATTGCTTCTCTTCCCACCTACGGGGTCGCCACCTGTTCAAGTCGGATGGGTCACCTATTAGGCAAGCCCAACCTTTCCTTCTGAAAAAGA
This sequence comes from Carcharhinus amblyrhynchos, assembly GCF_965287045.1. Lineage (NCBI taxonomy): Eukaryota > Metazoa > Chordata > Chondrichthyes > Carcharhiniformes > Carcharhinidae > Carcharhinus > Carcharhinus amblyrhynchos. The sequence continues at coordinate 7,396,803 of NC_137332.1, read as the reverse complement.
CAAAGGAGGATGGAGGCTGCGTGGATGAAGTCCAGGGCCCCGGCTTTTGTTAGCCTATTGGCTTGGATTAGGGCAACTTTCCAGTGGCTGTTCCAGTGCCCTTGCCTCAAGGGAACTTGCCATCAGAGAGCGAGGGACAGTCTGCTTCGGGGGTGGAACACATCGCTACTAAATCTGTAACAACCGAACAAAGAACTGGCAAATGGACCAAGGGCTGCAATACACTGCAACAATGGAGACAAATGGCACTGCCGACATAAAAAAATGTGCCTAAATATAACAAATTGCAATAGTTGAAATATATATTTTTTCACAAGTCTTTTGTGTGTGGAGACACACTTCCTCCCTTTGCAGCTGTGGCCCAGTTCTGCTGTCTGTACAACGTTAAACTCAGCACGACAGATGAAAGTCGCCTTGCCCTGCTCTCGGTCTTTTCCCAGCTATGACTGTACACATTTTGTCCCATTAACACGGCTGATGTGCCCATCCTTTGGTCCAAGCATTAGGCCATCCTTTCAAATCTCTCCTTCCCAGCCTCCCCTTTGTCAAGAACTAATCTATTAAGGGTGTTCCTGTTCCACACGCAGTATTATTAAATGCAAGTTGTTCGTTACCTTTTATTCATTCGTGGGACATGGGTGTCGCTGGCTGGCCAGCATTTATTGCCCGTCCCGAGTTGCCCATGGAGGGCAGCTGAGACTCAAACACATTGCTGTCACTCTAGAGTCACATGTAGACCAAACCGAGTTAGGACAGCAGATTTCCTTCCCTAAAGGGCATTAGTGAACCAAATGGGTTTTTCCAACAATTGGCAGAGGTTTCATGGTCATCAGTAGATTCTTAATTCCAGATATTTTTATTGAGTTCAAATTCCATTGCCATTGCCAGGATTTGAACCCGGGTTTCCAGAAATGAGCAGTAATAATCTAGCAATAATACCACGAGGCTATTGCCTCCCTGGTAAAATGGGCTTACTGTAATAAGTCCTCAGAGGCAGAAGTCCCTTCACTAAAATCCCTTTATTTACAAGCTCTAACAGTAGTACAAGAGTGCGATGAGTCAGCATTATACCTTTGGGACTGCCAGAGGAACTGACGCTCCCAGATAAGTACAAGGCAAAGACTCCCTGATTGGCCCATCAGTTGGTTTCTCAGTCAGGGAGTTCATGCTCCAATTGGCCAATCTCAATGACCTCATTGAAGCCATTACACTTACATTACTGAGAAGTCCCTATTGGCCATACAACAGGCTAGCAGCCACAATAACTAGTTGATTAAAAAATAGGAATGAAGGTGGGCAGCTGGAAAAACAAGATCGTAGAAGGAAAGAGCCAGACAGGGAAGGATTGGGAACATGGTGAAATATCCCAGAGATGTGGAAGGGAGGTACAAACAGGAAGTGAACCTTGGGACAGTGAACATTGGGAAAGGAGGACTGGAAATCTGGACATTGATGAATAAACTGATCTCCTGAATGTTCACGGGAGGAATGAAATATGGGGTTGAAAACAATTGATAAAAGGTGAGAGGTGCATTGGGCGTGCAGACAACCCAGGTGAATGAGCAGTAGATTTGTCTTGTACCTTTTCCCCTCCCCAAAAATTACAATGGCCTTAACTTAGCTTCCAGTTCCGCACAAGGCCTCCCGCTACCTACATTTTTCTGTTTGAGATGTTCATGAGGCAGTTTCAAATTTCCAATGCTCTTGGTTAGGTGGATTGACCATGCTAAATTGCCCCTTAATGACCAAAAATGTGCAGATTAGCCGGATAAATGCATGGAGCTACGAGGGGAGTGGGCCAGGGAGGGATGCTCTGCCAGATAGTCAGTACAGACTCGATCAGCCAAATGACCTCCTTCTGAACTGTATGGTTTCTATGATTCTCATTACCTGTACTGTAATGTATGTGTTCTTCACAATTTTCTTTGCTGGTCTCAATCAGAGAAGATTGTTTGTCTCATGAGAGAATCCAAAGTGAGGGATCCTTAACATAAGATAGTCACGAATAAATTCAATAAGGAATTTGCAAGAGACTGGTTTACCCAGAGAAGTGGAACTTGCGAGCAAGATGGGCTACTCAGCCTTCTCAGGGGAAGCAAGATAATGAGGGGGAGGGGGATGGAGGGGGTTGATGTGGAGCGTAAAACAGACTTGAGGCATCAATCTCTCCATCTGTTCCCAGGCAGTATATCTTATATAATGTCATTCTATATAATCACTTGGTATTTTTTGGTTGATAACTGGAGCAGGACAGTGGTGAAGATTTATTCTATGTATTTCCAGAGAACAATTTCATCACCTATAAAAACAATTTGACCGCCAATGCTCCTTGCTGGCATGGTTTAAAATTATAGTCAATACTGATTTGGTTTGATTTATCATTGCCACATGTATTGGGATACAGTGAAAAGCATTGTTTCTTGCACACTCTGCAGACACAGCCTACCGTTCATAGAGAAGGAAAGGAGAGAGTGCAGAATGTAGTGGGCTAGGATGTATTTAAAGGTCAACTTAATGCGAGGTAGGTCCATTCAAAAATCCGATGGCAGCAGGGAAGAAGCTGTTCTTCAGTCAGTTGGTACATGACCACAGATTTTTGTATCGTTCTCTCGATGGAGAAAGATGGAAGGAGGTCTAGGGTGCGTGGGGTCCTTGATTACACTGGCTGCTTTTCTGAGGCAGTGGGAAGTGTAGATGGAGTCAATGGGTGGGGAGGCTGGTTTGCATGATGGATTGGGCTACATTCACGACCTTTTGTAGTGCCTAGCGGTCTTGGGCAGAGCAGGAGCCCATACCAAGCCGGGATACAACCAGGAAGAATGCTTTCTATGGTGCATCTGTCAAAGTTGGTGAAAATCATAGCTGCCAAATTTCCTTCGTCTTCTGAGAAAGTAGAGGCGTTGGTCGGCTTTCTTAACTATAGTGTCGGCATGGGGAGGACCAGGGCCGGTTGTTGGTGATCCAGACACCTAAAAATTTGAAGCTTTTGACCCTTTCTACTTCATCCCCATTGATGTAGCTTGGGGCATGCTCTCCACTACGCCTCCTGAAGTCGATAACTGTCTCCTTCGTCTTGTTGACATGGATGGAGAGATTATTGTTGTTGCACCAAAATTCCACCGCAGGAGGTAGCACGACGATACTGTGTTTGGGGCGGGAGAGGGTGAGGGTCAGGAGGATTCAGAATTGAGCCAAGACTCCACTGCTGCTCACCCTGCATAATGCCCTCGGCAGATGTTCAACATCTTACCCCACCGAGCGCCAAGTGCGATGCCACAAAACCCTCCATCAAAGGGATTCCCTATTAGTAAACCAGGTGGGTTTAGTGTCTTCCTAGTCATTGTTAGACTTTTAATTCCAAAGATTTTATTGGATTCAAATTTCACTGTCTGCCGTGGTGGGATTCGAACCCGGGTCCCCAGACTAGTCTCTGAGATACTAGTCCAGAGACAATTCCATTAGGCCACTGCCCACCCCATCGGGCATGACCCCATGAATAAGATTAAATACATGTAATATGTACCGATCTTTTCAGAACGAGGTTTAAAAAATGCTCAATCATTTCTATATTCATAGAACTACTTAATGGTTATAAATAAAATAAATATAGACACTTTGGACATGGAGGAGGTGCACAGCTCTCACAGTCAATGTTGTGGCAATCAGCACGCACCTCACTTCACTCGCCCTGGATTTACATGAGTGTCTCTTCAGTCTCACCTGTAGGAGAATAATTACACAAATGGAAAGCAGCAGCAACCCTGCGTGAGGGCCACACTCAGAACCCAAATGGGCCGCACGCGGCCTCCAAACCAAAGGTCGCCCACCACAAATTTGGCATCTCTGTTGGCAGGGCACTGTTGAAGCATTCCACCCTTCGCAGTTGGCAGAGGCCCTGCTTCCGTTAGGCAGACAGTCCTGAGACAGGTGGATGGACCACCATGGGAAGGTCTTTGCTTCTCTGCAGTTCACAGTGGTTAGCACTGCTCCTCCACAGCACCAGGGATCCTGGTTCCATTCCCGGCTTGGGCCACTGTCTGTGCGGAGTTTGCACATTCTCTCCATGACGTGGAGATGTCAGCGTTGGACAGGGCGTGCACAGTAAGAAGTCTCACAACACCAGGTTTAAGTCCAAAAGGTTTATTTGGTAATCACGAGCTTTCAAGAGCGTTCCACCTTCATCACCTATGTCTGCATGGGTTTCCTCCCGGTGCTCCAGTTTCCTTCTACAGTCTGAAAGATGTGCAGATTAGGTGTATTGGCCGTGCTAAATTCTCCCTCAGTGTACCCGAACAGGTGCCAGAGTGTGGCAACTTGGGGATTTTCACAGTAACTTCATTGCAGTGTGAATGTAAACCTACTTGTGGCACTAATAAACAAACTTTAAAAGCGAAAATTAGTGGGGAGTCCAAAAGCTGAACAATTTAGGCATCATCAGGATGAACTTTATATCTGAACTTTGCAGTTCTTTGTCAGACCTAAATTGAAGTCAAAAGGAAAGGCTGATTTTCCCCTCCGATGATATCTGCATACGACCCATGGTTCAGGAGTGGCAGCTATTTATTCTTCCTCAACCCCTGTCCAATGGTTAATTAGAGTCACAGAATCCCTCCAGTGCAGAAGGAGACCATTCGGCCCATCGAGTCTGCACTGACGACAATCCCACCCAGGCCCAATCCCCATAAGCCCATGTATTTACCCCGCAAGCCCCCCGACACTAAGGGGCGATTTACCATGGCCAATCCACTGAATCCGCACATCTTTGGACTGTGGGAGGAAACGGGGAGCGCCCGGAGGAAACCCACGCAGACAGGGGGAGAACATGAAAGCCCCGCTCAGACAATGACCCAAGCCGGGAATCGAACCCTGTCCCTGGCGCTGAGAGAGGCAGCCGTGTTAGCCACTGTGCCGACAGATGGAATTTGGTGGGAGCTCAGCTGTTTCTAATGTGTGAGTGCAGACTCGATGGGCCGAAGGGCCTCTTCTGCACTTTATGATTCTGTGATTCTATTAAGGGTTGCGATGGAAGAACTGGCGGGGGAGTTGAAACAAAGGCGCCCAAATTGAAAATTAGAGTGAGGCTGTGAGGGGGTGCTATCAGGAAACGTTTCTCCACATCAAGACTAATGAAAATCTGGAACATAGTTCCTGTAAAATACTAGGGGATTGATTGAGAATTTCAAAACTATGATTGCTGGATCCCTGTTAGGCAATGATTGCAGAACCAAGCAGTGCTAAGGTACAGTTCAATCACAATCGAATTGAATGTAGAATGCTTTGGAGGGCTGAATGGCCTGCTCTTGTTGTTGTCTGTGACTCAATGGTGCTCCGCAAATCATAGAATCCCTACAATGCAGAAGGAGGCCATCAAGTCTGCACTGACTCTCTGACAACGTATTTTACCCAGGCCCCATCTCCGTAACCCCACACACTTACCATTGCCAATCCACCAAACCAATACATCTTAGACCATCAGACCATAAGGAGCAGAATTTAATCCATACAGCCCATCGAATCTGTTCCACCATACAGTCATGGGTGATAAGTTCCTTAATCCCATTCTCCCAACTTTTTCCCATTGCCTTTGATCCCCTTACCAATCAAGAACTTACCTTGGGATGTGAAGTGGCAATTTAGCATTGCCAATCCACCTAAATTATACATCTTCATAGTATCCTACAGAGGCAGAATGAGGCCATTTGGCCCATCGAGTCTGCACCGACCATAATTCCACCCAGGTCCTATCCCCATAAACCAATGCATTTACCCTAGCTAGTCCCCCTGACACTAAGGGGCAATTTAGCATGGCCAATCCACCTAACCTGCGCATCTTTGGACTGTGGGAGGAAACCCACGCAGACGCGGGGAGAATGTGCAAACTCCACACAGACCGTGACCCCCAAGCCGGGAATCGAACCCAGGTCCCTGGCACTGTAGTGCTGCAGTGCTAACCGCTGTGCCGCCGTGTTGCCCTTTGGATACTAAGGGTCAATTTACCATGGGCAATCCACCTAACCTGCACACCTTTGGACAGTCAGCCAAGGGTCACTGGCTCTGTGAGGCAGCGGTGCCACAGTGCCACCCCAAATGAATTTGAATTCCACAAGTTGCCGTGTTGGAATTTTTGAACCCTTTCCCCAGGGCATTAAACTGACCGCCTGGAATACTAGCCCAGTGAAATTACCACCAACTCCCACCAATACCGAAGAATTAGATTTGATTTGCTTTATTATTGTCACATATATTAACATACAGTGGAAAGTATTCTTTCTTGTGCGCTATACAGACGAAGCATACCGTTCATAGAGAAGGAAACAATAGAGTGCAGAATGTAGTGTCACAGTCACAGCTAGGGTGTAGGGAAAGATCAACTCAATAAAAGGTAAGTCCATTCAAAAGTCTGACAGCAGCAGGGAAGCTGTTCTTGAGTCAGTTGGTACGTGACCTAAGACTTTTGTATCTTTTTCCCGAAGGAAGAAGGTGGAATAGGGAATGTCCAGGGTGTGTGGGGTCCTTAATTATGCTGGCTGCTTTGCCGAGGCAGCGGGAAGTGTAGACAGAGTCAATGGATGGGAGGCTGGTTTGCCTGATGGAGTGGGCGACATTCACGACCTTTTGCAGTTCCTTGCGGTCTTGGGCAGAGCAGAAGCCCATACCAAGCTGTGAGACAGCCAGAAAGGATGCTTTCTAGGATGCATCTGTAAAAGTTGGTGAGAGTCGTAGCTGACGTGCCAAATTTCCTTTGCCTTCTGAGAAAGTAGAGGGGTTGGTGGGCTTTCTTAATTGTAGTGTCAGCATGGGGGGGGCTAGAATAGATTGTTGATCTGGACACCTAAAAAATTACGTTGCCGCACATCTATTAGGGACTTGGAGGATTTTGTCCCGCTGAAGTGAATCACTGGCGGGTTCTCCAAGCGAGTCACGCAAAAGCCGATCAACTTTGCTGAGATGTAATGGTCCCACCAGCAGCCAATGGTTCGCTGCAGTCATTGCGGGAAAGCCTAGTTGGTGGGCAGGGAGTTGGGGGGGGAGGTGAGGGGGGTGGGCTGCAGAAGGGGTGGAAATCCCAGCTGATGTCTGGTGCTGAACGGGGATGAAACAGTCACGTCAGCTTGGAATAATTTAATGCGTGCACTCTCTATGTGTGCACGTTTTACAATGTCTGTGAATGTAGCAACTGTGCAGTGACGTCCAAAACGTACGTCAGAGTTAGTCCTTCATTCTCATTCCTTCACTCCTCTAAAGGAAACATGTCTTTGTGCTGTCCCACTTCAATCCAGTTTCGATTCAGGCCTCGTTTCTTCCAGGGATAATTTCAACCATTACAAATTCCAGAGGAAAAAAAGAATTATGTCAGCTCGATAAAATATATATTTTTTCAGAATTTGAGCTAATTATCTAAATCAAGCTAACCCACTCAGTTAATACAGCAAGGGAAAAGGCCCAAGATGATTAGAAACATTTGCAAGATATCGCAAGATAGCTTTTATTGCATTTTTGATTAATTACTATGTATAAAATGTGTCATTGAAATTCGGCTTTCTTCATGGATTTGCCCTCTGCTGTTGTCCCAGGGGAGAATAGATTTCTTGTTTACCGAGTATACTAGATTATTAATCAGATAGCTGAAAATCAGAGATCGGAGCTGATTATCCCTCAGGAGAGTGCGTAATAAGTAATGACATTACAGGGAGATATGAATCTTAAATGAATTCAACATCAAAATGGCCACCTTCCACACAGCTCAGGCCCTCTTGCCACTTTTATTTTTCTCATTCATTCATGGGACGTGGGTGTCGCTGGCTAAGCCAGCATTTATTGCCAGACTGAGTGGCTTGCTTGGCCATTTCAAAGGGGCGGTTGAGAATCAGCCACATTGCTGTGGCTCTGGAGTCACATGGAAGCCAGACAAGGTTAGGATGCAGAAACGTAGGAGCAGGAGGAGGCCATTCGGCCCTTTGAGCCTGCTCCACCATTCATCATGATCATGGCTGATGGTCCAACTCAATAGCCTAATTCTGCTTTCTCCCCATAGCTTTTGATCCCGTTCACCTCAAGTGCTATATCCAGCCACCTCTTGTATACATTCAATGTTTTGGCATTAACTGCTTCCTGTGGTAATGAGTTCAACAGGCTCATCACTGTTTGGGTGAAGAAATGTCTCCTCATCTCCATCCTAATAGACTACCCTGTATCCTTGAACTGTGACCCCTGGTTCTGGATTCCCCCACCATCAGCAACATCCTTCCTGCATCCACCCTGTCTAATCTTGTTAGAATTTTATAAGTCTCTATGTGATTCCTCCCTCATTTGTCTGAACTTCAGCAAAAACAATCCCAACCTCGTCAATCTTTCCTCATGCATCAGTCTGACGGCAGATTTCCTTCCCTGAAGGACATTAGTGAACTTTAGAGGGGTTTTTCCGACAATTGACGATGGTTTCTTGGTCATCATAAGCAATTCTTAATTCCACATTTCTTTTTAGTTGAATTAAAATTCCACCATCTACCGTGGTGGGATTTGAACCCAGGTCCCCAGAACATCAGCTGAGTTTCTGGATTAATAGTCGAGTGCTAATACCTCTAGGCCATCTCCTCCCCATTTGCAGGATGTGGGCATCACTGGTAAAGCTAGTGTTTATTGTCCACTCCTAATTGCCCCTGAGGAAGTGGTGGTGAGCCAACCCTTTGATACAGTACAGTTTGCTTGGCCATTTCAAGGGGCAGTTATGAGAGGGAGACGCATTGCTGTGAATCTGGACTCACATGCAGGCCAGACCAGATAAGAGTGGCAAATTTCCTTCCCTGAAGGGCGTAAGTGAACCAGTTGAAATTTTATTACAATTTGGTAGTACCAATATCGATAACAGAGTCTTGCTTTATTTTTGACCAGATTTAGTTTATTAATTGAATTTAAATACCTCCCAAATGCTGGGCAGAGATTTGAACTCCTATTTTCAGGCTATTTGTCCGGCCCTGTTACATAATCACAATGTGATTATTCCAGAATCTCTTATTTCCTTTGTACAGGACTTGACAGTTATGCAGAGTTGATGGTCGAGTTTTCTCTTCGTTTTCCCTTATTGATTCACTCAACAGTTGCACAGTCCCAGTTTTCCATTAAATGAATGCCCACAGAGGAGGCTATTTGCTCCATCTAGTCTGCACCGACTTTCCAAATGAGCATCTTACCCAGGCCCTATGCCCATAACCCCACGTGTTTTCCTTATACATCTTGGGACACTAAGGTGCAATTTACCATGGCCAATCCACCAAACCTACACACCTTGGGATACTTAATGGCAGTTCATCATGGCCGATAAGGAAAAGCAGCCAGCACAATTATTAATCAGATAGCTGAAAATCAGAGATCGGAGCTGATTATCCCTCAGGAGGGTGCGTAATAAGTCATGACATTACAGGGAGATATGAATCTAAATGAATTCAACATCAAAATGGCCGCCTTCCACACAGCTCAGGCCCTCTTGCCACTTTTATTTTTCTCATTCATTCATGGGACGTGGGTGTCGTTGGCTAAGCCAGCATTTATTGCGTATCCCTAATTGCCCTCAAACCAAGTGGCTTGCTTGGCCATTTCAAAGGGGTGGTTGACAATCAACCACATTGCTGTGGCTCTGGAGTCACATGGAGGCCAGATCCCCGGACATTCCCTCTTCCACCTTCTTTCATTGGGACAAAGATACAAAAGTCTGAGGTCACGTATCAACTGGTTCAAGAACAGCTTATTTCGTGCTGCCATCAGACTTTTGAATGGAGCTACCTTGCATTAAGTTGATCTTGCTCTACACCCTAACTATCTGTGACTGTAACACTACATTGTGCACTCTCTGAGCAGCACAGTGGCACAATGATTAGCACTGCTGCCTCACAGCGCCAGGGACTTGGGTTCAATTTGTAGCTTGGGTCACTGTCTGTATGGAGTTCTCCCCATGTCTGCGTGGGTTCCCTGCTGGTGCTCCGGTTTCCTCCCACAGTTTGATAGATGTGCAGGTTAGGTGCATTGGCCTGAACAGGCGCCGGAATGTGGGGAATTTCACAGTAACTTCATTGCAGTGTTAATGTAAGCCTTACTTGTGACTAATAAGTAAACTTTAACTTGAAAACTTTTCCTTCCCTATATACGATATGCTTTATCTGTATAGCTTGTAAGAAACAGTACTTTTTGCTGGACGCTAATACATGTGACAGTAATAAATCAAACATCTTTGGAGTGTGGAGGAAACCGGAGCACCCGGAGTAAACCCTCGCAGACACGGGGAGAATGTACCGGCACCACTCACAATGATGATGCTTCAAACGAGAGCCTCAGTCCTGAACCCTTTCTGTTGGCCCCGATCCTGTATACGAGGTTACTGGTCCAGGAAAAGAGAGCAAAGCCTCGAAGGAGACTTTGTTACATCTCATCAGCTTCATTGGCACTTGGCACGATATGCTTAATGCAACTTTATTAGCTCAAGATAGTTTGAACTTCAGAATATATAATACCCCGTGACAGGTTTAATAAGTCCATCCTCGCTTGGCCAAAACTGATCCAGCGACAATTATTTTGACTTCCCTGTGGTGATGGGGGTTTTTTTTTAATCATTTTGACAGACATTCACTGAGCCAGAAGTATTTTCTTTCCTGGTCTCCTGGCTGAAAAGGTGGGTGCATTTAAGCTGAAGGAAAGTTTCTGAGGGCCTTTGGGTGGGGAGGTGGGAAGTGAGCTAGGATTGGCTTTCTGGATCAGTCAGTCGGGCGTGGAGCCACAGCTTAGACATGGAGCAGTCAACGGGTACAAAGGAACTGTACAGCAGAGGAACAGGCCCTTCGGCCCTCCAACCCTGTGCTGATCATATTGTCCTATTTAGAACATAGAACACTACAGCACAAACAGGCCCTTCGGCCCACAAGTTGTGTCGATCATATCCCTACCTAAAGAGATTTACAAAGATGTTGCCTGGATTGGGAGGCATGCCTTATGAAGATAGGTTGAGGGAGCTAGGTCTCTTCTCCTTGGAGAGACGGAAGTTGAGAGGCAACCTGGTAGTGGTTTATTTCGACCGATCGCTTGTATTCCTCTATTTCCTACCTATTCATGTGCCTATCCAGATAAGTCTTAAATGTCACTAACTTATCTGCCTCAACTTGGCAGTGCATTCCAGGCCCCTACCATCCTCTGTGTAAAAAACTTCCCTGCACATCTCCACTGAACCTTCCCCCCCAACCCCCCCCCAAAACTTATCTTGAACCTGTGCCATCTTGTAATTGTCATTTCCGCCCTGGGAAAAAGCTTCCAACTGCTCACCCTATCGCTACCTCTCATAATTTTATAAACTTCTATCGGGTCGCCCCCCCCCCAGCCTCCGTCTTTCCAGGGAGAACAATCCCAGTTTATTCAATCACTCCTCATCGCTAATACCCTCCCATACCAGGCAACATCCTGGTTAACCTTTTCTGTCCTCTCTCCAAAGCCACCACATTCTTCTGGTAGTGGGGAGATCAGAATTGGACTCAGTATTCCAAAAGTGGCCAAACCAACGTTTTATACAACTGTAACGTCATTTGCCTACTCGATGCCCCAGCCAATGAAGGCAAGCCTGCCATGTGCTTTCTTCACCACCTTTTCCACCTGTGCTGCCACTTTTAAGGACTTTATTGCCAGTTTTAAAGGATGAAACCTTTAACAAAAAAAAGCACAACACACAGACATGTTTGAAGGCTCCTTCCTTGCGATGTGGCAGGATGAGAGTATCAATCGTGCAGAGATAAGTGGAACATCAATGGCCCTTTCATAATGGGTCGTCAACAGAGCGGACAAATTAAGATGGCTCCAGTTGTGGTTGAGGGGTTATGATACAGCTGTAATTATTCGGATCGACGGGAGCAGACTTTTGGGCCTGGCAAATTATTCTCCAACCAGCCCCACTTAGTGGATAATGGGGGGAAATTAGCCTGGCTGGCAGCAACAGGTCACTATGGCAACAGAGGAAAGGCTACCAAAGTGTCAAGCTTGCAATGTTGAGGCAGGCACCGGCTTCAGAGTGAGAGAGTAGGATCTGTGTGTCGCAGTTTCTCCAAAAGGCAAGTCAGGCGCTGCAAAGCAACATTATGTCCCCTGACTTGGTGTTGTGACCGAACAGATCAGGAAGGGATCAGACTCGAACCCTCTTGGCTGAGGCACAGATATCAGCCCAAGGTACCGGCTCCTGAATACCAGCACCCTGGAAATGCTGCCTTCACTGGGCTGTGGTGCCTCTCACGGTTCAATAATCTGCTCATGCTGACTCTCCAAGCACAGAACAAACAGGCAGCGGAGCAAGGGGACTGAATGGTCTGGAATCTGGGCCGTGAAGGGGAAATAGAGAAGCAAATTCAGATGGAAAAAAATACACCTTGCTGCACAGAAATAGGCTCAGCATGAAGTGTGGATACAGGTGGAGAGTGAGGTACAAATACAGACAAAGGGTGCATTATGGATACAGGCGATGGGTGAGGTATGGATACAGGTGTACAGTGTGGTACAGATACAGACAAATGGTAAGGTATGGATACAGGCGAAGGGTGAGCTATGGATACAGGTGTACAGTGTGGTACAGATACAGACAAACGGTAAGGTATGGATACAGGCGAAGGGTGAGGTATGGATCCAGGTGTACAGTGTGGTACAGATACAGACAAATGGTAAGGTATGGATACAGGCGAAGGGTGAGGTATGGATACAGGTGTAGAGTGTGGTACAAATACAGACAAATGGTGAGGTATGGATACAGGCGTAAAGTGGGGTACAGATACAAACGAAGGGTGAGGTATGGATACAGTCGGAGGATGAGGTATGGATACAGGCGTAGAGTGTGGTACAGATACAGACAAATGGTGAGGTATGGATACAGGCGTAGAGTGTGGTACAGATACAGACAAATGGTGAGGTATGGATACAGGTGTAGAGTGAGGTACAGATACAAACAAAGGGTGTGGTATGGATACACGCAAAGGATGAGGTATGGATACAGGTGAAGGGTGAGTTCTGGATACAGGCGTAGAGTGTGGTACAGATACAGATGAAGGGTGAGGTGTGGATACAGGTGTAAAGTGAGGTGCTGATACAGGCACAGAGTGAGGCACAAATACAGGCAACTTCCCTGCCACGGAGAGTGGTTGAGGCAAATAGCATAGATAGATTCAAGAGGAAGCTAAACAAAGAAAACAGGAAGGTGAAGGAAATGGCAGGATACTTTGATGTGGTTCCAGAGTCACACAGTGGGGAAAAAGCCCTTTAGCCCACCCAGTCTGCACCAACAATTACTGCCACTAAAGTCACACTGGCTGAGCTAAGGGCGAGGCAAAATAAGGATTGGGAGCAAGGCTGGCATAGAGGCATGGAGCGTTAACATTGATGTTGGATGTCCTGGCAAGGGCACCAGACTGCAGGGTAACATCCGAGGCATGATATTTTCTGCGAAAGAATTGGGGGAAAAGTGAAGAGAGCAAAAGAAATTAAACTCTGACCCTGCAAGCCGGAATAACAATTCCACCATATTCACGCTATACACTATTTGATTTGATTTATTATTCTCACATGTATTAGCCTACAGTGAAAAGTATTGTTTCTTGCGCACTGTACAGACAAAACACACCATTTGTAGAGAAGGAAAGGAGAGAGTGCAGGATGTAGTGTTACATCATAGCTAGGGTGTTGAGAAAGGTCAACTTAATGCGAGGCAGGTCCATTCAAAGGTCTGATGGCAGCAGGGAAGAAGCTGCTCCTGAGTCGGTTGGTACATGACCTCAGACTTTTGTATCCTTTTCCCGAAAGAAGAAGGTGGAAGAGAGAATGCCCGAGGTCCGTGGGGTCCTTAATTGTGCTGGTTGCTTTTCCAAAGTAGCGGGAAGTGTAGACGGAGTCAATGGATGGGAGGTTGGTTTGAGTGATGGATTGGGCTTCATTCACAATATTTTGTAGTTCCTTGCGGCCTTGGGCAGAGCAGGAGCCCATACCAAGCTGTGATACAACCAGAAAGAATGCTTTCTGTAGTGCGTCTGTAAAATTGGTGAGAGTCATAGCTGACGTACCAGATTTCATGCGTCATCTGAGAAAGATGACCAGTGCTTGCTGCTGGATGCATCGTACTGAGGTGGTGGACATAAGATCCCTGCAGTACAGAAGAAGGCCAACTGGCACACCGTGTCTGCACCAACAACAATCCCACCCAGGGCCTTATCTCCTTAACCCCACGTGTTTACTCTGCTAACATCCCCCGACTCTCAGGGACAATGTAACATGGCCAGTCCATCTAACCCGTACATCTTTGGACTGTGATAGGGAACCCGAGCACCCGGAGGAAACCCACACGGACACGGGGTGAACGTGGAAACTCCACACAGACAGCCACCAGGGGCTGGAATTGAACCCGGGTCCCTGGCGCTGTGAGGCAGCCGTGCTAACCACACGCTTACAGAAGCAAGAATTTTTACACACGCAAGCAGCCTTTTGCTCGAACTTTACGCAGAGATATTGCTCTCCGAATAATCCAACAGTCTGTCATTTCAAGGGAAGGCTCTGACTGTGAGAGAATATAAGAATACCAGGGCTCTATGAAAGTTTAATCAGGCTTACTCACTCACCAACTCTGAGCACATATGACTGCAGGGGGTTGGGCGCAAGATGTTACATTAATTATTTTCTTGTAAGGCGCTGCATTAAGTTACTGAAACACGATGTAAATTGAAAGCTGTACCTTACCCAGCCGCGCATTCCTCAATTTTCACATCTGCTTATTGCTGGCAAAAGCGTAATGACTGTTTTGATCTGCGCTCAATGAGATGTAACACATGTAGTGACTGCGAGGTGGAAAGGCCTTCAATCAAATTAATGTCTCAAGTGAGTCATAATCCTGGTTGCTGTTGAAAGCAAATGACGCTTAAGTGTTAAATACTTTTTTTTTAATATATCCGCCAGTGTTTACAAGTCAACTTGTGCGGACTGGCCTTCACCCCCCCTCCCTCCCTCGAATGTGGAGAATCGAATCGAGGGCAGGTCTAATTGAGGTGACTCAGCTGATGAAAGGATTTGAGGGGGGAGGCTGTTTCCTGAGGAGGGGGGTGGGGAGGGGGGGCCGGGGAGGGGGGGCGGGATACCAGAACAAGGGGATCTGACCTTAAAATTACAGCTCTGCAGTTCAGCAGTGATGTCAGGAAGCACTTATCGTTGAGAAGAGTGATGGAAATTCCAGAACTCACTCTCTCGCAAAATAGCTGCTGAGGTGGGAGAGGGAGGGAGGGAGAGGGGGGGAGTGGGGGGGGGGGGGGGGGGCGCAAGGGGACAGTCACTTGAAAGTTCACAATTGAAAGCGATGGTCTTTTGTTCAGCATGCGTAGTCATGGCTACAGGATCAAGGGGAGGGCGCGTTTAGGTGGGAAGAATAAGAAGGCAAGATAAAACAAAGGAGCGGCACAGTGGTACGCTGGTTAGCATGGCTGCCTCACAGCGTCAGGGTCCCAGGTTCGATTCCGGCCTCAGGTGACTGTGTGTGTGTGTGTGTGTGTGTGTGTGTGGAGGCTGCATGTTCTCCCCGTGTCTGCGTGGGTTTTCTCTGGGTGATCCAGTTTCCTGCCACACTCCAAAGATGTGCAGGATAGGTGGATTGGCCATGCTAAGTTGCCCCTTAAATGCCCAATGATCTACGGGTCAGGCGGTTTTGCCAAGCTAAGTTGCCTCTTAGGTACCCAAAGATGTGCAGGATAGGTGGATTGGCCATGCTGAACTGCCCCTTAAGTGTCCAAAGATCTATAGGTTAGGCGGTTTGGCCGTGCTAAATTACCCCTTAGGTATCCAAAGATGTGCAGGATAGGCGGATTGACCATGCTAAATTACCCCTTAGGTGTCCAAAGATCTTCAGGTTAAGCAGATTGGCCATGCTAAATTGCCCCTTAAGTGTCCCAAGATGTGTAGAATAGGGGGATTAATGGGATGAATATGTGGGGTTACAGCAATATGGCCTGGGTAAGATGCTCGATCGGAGAGTCAGTGCAGACATCATGGATCGAATGGCCTCTTTCTGTGACGTGTAGACTTAATGATTCTTGACACAGTTATGATGGGCTGAATGGTCTCCCTCTGTGCTGTAACCATCGCATAATCGTATCCAGTAAATATACAGTTCAGCCACGATCTAATTGAAAGGCAGAACAGCCCTGAGATTCAGAACAGTCTGCTCCCGTTCTCCTCTTTGCTACTTCCTAACTCTAGTCATACAGATTGCCAAGGAGTTTGTTTGTTTTTACACGTTAACTTGTCTTGCAGAGCCAACCACGATTGAGACAACTTCTCTCGGGGCAGCTGGTGTGAAAACCACAGTGGCGACCACAACCTCAACCACTCCTGAGAAAGCTCTGGCCACCACAACGCTGGCCACAGGCACGAAAGAGGGCAGCAGGGGGCCCAGGCCCGGCCTATCCGACGCTGTAACGAAAACGCCCCCGGTGTCCACGTTCTTCCCCATCCCTGAGAGATACTGTGAGGCAACACAAGCCCGGGAAATAGGCTGGCCTCAGACACAGCGAGGCCTAGTGGTGGAACGCCCATGTCCAAAGGGGACTCGAGGTAAGAGGGGTTTTTATTTAGTGTCTCTGTTGTGTTTTGTATCTAAATTGTTTGGAAGTACTCAGTCCAATTCCAGAATAACTCAAATGGTATTTATTCCCTCATTGTTAAAAACTATATTTGTGATAAATTAGTGCAAAGGATATCGTTGCCAAGTTGGGCCCTGTGTTTGCAGCAGAGATCTGAAGGAGAATGGGATTGTTTTTGCCGGTTACCAGGAAGAACAGGGCTCTGCTGCTGCTGCAAAACCAAACTCTGAATAGAGAGATGATTGTTCTTCTGGGGGTAACACTGTCTTTTTATCAATTCCCCGCATGAGTGACATGGGGGAAGGAGGCGGGTCAGGGAGACAGGGGGAGGTGGGAGGAGGTAAAAGAAGAGGGGATGGAGGAGGAGGAGGAGACGGGGGGGGTGAAGAAGCGGGAGATGATGGGGGTAAAGGAGGGGGTGAAGGAGGGGGAGATGAAGGAGTGAAGATGGAGAAGGGAAGGAGGGGAAGATGAGGGGGTGAAGGAGGGGGAGGTGAGGGGGTGAAGGAGGGGGAGATGAGGGGGTGAAGGAGGGGGAGATGAGGGGGTGAAGGAGAGGGAGATGATGGGGGTAAAGGAGGGGGTGAAGGAGGGGGAGATGAGGGGGTGAAGGAGGGGGAGATGAGGGGGTGAAGGAGGGGAAGATGAGGGGGTGATAAAAGGGTCAAGAGGGGGAAGGAGCAGGAGTTGAGGGGTTGAAGGAAGGGGAGATAAGGGGGTGGAGAAGGAGGGTGAAGGGAGGAAGATGAGGGAGTGAAGGAGTAAGGGATGAGAGGAGTGAAGGAGGGGGAGATGGGGGTAAAGGACGAAGGGATGAGGGGGGTGAAGGAGAGGGAGCTGAGGAGGTGAAGGAGAGGGAGCTGAGGGGGTGAAGGAGGGGGAGATGAGGGGGTGAAGGAGGGGGAGATGAGGTGAGTTAAAGAGGGAGAAATGGAGTCTGAGGGAAATGGTGGGTTGGAAGATAACACAACTGCTCTTCGCGACTCCCTAACTCCAACTGCCAGTCCCTCTACAACCTGAACCAATAGCCTCCTGTCCATTGGCTCAGCTTCTCATGAGGTCAATCTATAGGGTCCTCACCGATCATGTGACTGTCAGGGAATGCTCCTCCCCCTTAAAGGGCCACTACATTCTGGCTGTTTGTAAGAGTTATCCAAACAGTCCCACTCAATCTGCCCTTTCCCCGCAACCCTGCAGTTAGATCTCCAAGTCTTTACCCAGCATCCTTTCAGAATTTACTATTGACTCAGCTTCTGCTGTCTTTCAGAAAGTATGTTATGAATGGTAACCACCCACTGAGCAGAATCGGATTCTCCTCGGCTGGCCCCATCTCCATTCCCCTTCTTCTGTTTGTTATCTTCGACGGTTTTACAGTGGCCACCTTGTTATAGTTGGGAGATCCTGTTCCCAGTGCATTGCAGACCAGTGATGCGAGGGAGGGGAGGGACAACTGAGGAGGGCCTACCATCAAATCCGCTCCCCCCCACTTCAAGAAACAAAAGCAGCAATGGCCAGAAGGTCAGATATAACCAGCAGCGGTGGACATGAGGGGAGAGTGATGATAGCCCCAGTCTTCTGCAAGGAAGGCATCCATCACCTTATGGATGCACCTGGGCACAAGGCGCATTGACAGGCAGTGAATCATAGAATCCCTACAGTGCAGGAAGAGGCCATTCAGCCCACTGAGTCTGCACCAACCACAATCCCACCCAGGCCCTGTCCACATAACCCCAACCATTTACCCTAGCTAGTTCCCCTGACATTAAGGGTCAATTTAACATGGCCAATCCGTCTAACCCGCACGTCTTTGGAGTGTGGGAAGAAACCCATGCAGACATGAGGAGAATGTGCAAACTCCACACAGACAAGCTGGGAATTGAACCCAGGTCCCCGGTGCTGTGAGGCAGCAGCGCTAACCATCGTGCCACCGCTCCCTCCCCCTGGGCAAACCATCTCACGCCAGAATGAGTGACCGCTGCCACTCATGCAGTCACATTTAAGGGCAGGTGGCATGACTGCCGAACCCTCTCCCAAAGCTCTGGTCGGTTCCCAGGTGAGTGGAGCCGTCCTTGCCCAGAATATAATGCGGCAGCTCTGCATGGCAATGGTAACGTTTCATTACCTTTGTCTTCGTCCCCTTCCTTCACTTTATAGAGATCGGACAGCTGAGAAACTGCTTGAGGCTGGCACAATGCAGCAATTCACACCATCCGCCCCGCTCCGATAGTCTTGGCAGTGTAGCATCAAAACCTTGTCCATCTGTGACAGACACCAGCGACGTAGCTGAGATTTGTGAAGAGCCTGGGGTGTGCCTCCTGCACTTGAGTTAATTGGAAGTGGCCCCCTAATAATCAGCTAAATTGTTGTTTTTACTTCACTGAAGAGTAGTCATTATTCAGCGTGCTAAGCCAACATTTGAAAATGCTCAGTGGCATTAACAATGCTGCAAAGTCGAATGGCAGAAGTGCCCTTTAGCATCTAATGCCACAGTCACCTCACTCCCGCAACACTGCTGCTGACGATGTGATTGTCACCAACCCTACATTCATTCATGTTCATTTTTTTTCTTTCATTCCTCCCCTCACAATAATCCAAAAAGCAAATGAGATTGCTGGCCTTTATCCATAGCAGAATAGACTCGGAGGCAATGGTGAACAGTGGGAGTGTTACTGAATGAGTTTCTTTTTCATTCGTGGGATATGGCCATCGCTGGCTGGCCAGCATTTATTGTGTGGGTATGCCAGCGTTGGACTGGCGTAAACACAGTAAAAAGTCTGACAACACCAGGTTTTAGTCCAACCGATTTATTTGATAATAGACTCACAAGCTTTCGAGGCTCCCCTCTTCGTCAGGTGAATGGAGAGTTCTGGCCTCAGACAGAGCATATAAAGCACAGACAGTTTAGAGATTACTGATTAGAATGCGAATCCTTACACCTAACCTGCTGTTCAAGACCTGAAGTGGCTGACAATGTGAGTGGAAGGAGCACTGATCACAGTTTAAAGAGATGTGTATTGTCTCCAGACAGTACAGTAAGTGAGGTTTTGCAAACCCAGGCAAGTCACGGGGGTTACAGATAGTGCGACATGAACCCAAGATCCCTGTTGAGACCGTCCTCATGTGTGCGGAACTTGGCTATCAGTCTCTGTTCAGTGACTCTGCGCTGTCGTGTGTCGTGAAGTCCGCCTTGGAAAATGCTTACCCGAAGGTCAGAGGCTGAATGCCCGTGACCACTGAAGCGTTCGCCAACAGGAAGGGAACAGTCTTGCCTGGTGATCACCAGGCAAGACTGTTCCCTTCCTGTTGGTGAACACTTCAGTAGCCAGCCAGGCAAGACTGTTCCCTTCCTGTTGGTGAACACTTCAGTGGTCACGGGTATTCAGCCTCTGACCTTCGGGTAAGCATTCTCCAAGGCGGCCTTCATGACACACGACAGCGCAGAGTCACTGAACAGAGACTGATAGCCAAGTTCCGCACACATGAGGACGGTCTCAACAGGGATCTTGGGTTCATGTCGCACTATCTGTAACCCCCATGACTTGCCTGGGATTGCAAAACCTCACTTACTGTACTGTTGGAGACAATACACATCTCTTTAACCTGTGATCAGTGCTCCTTCCACTCACATTGTCAGCCACTTCAGGTCTTGAACAGCAGGTTAGGTGTAAGGATTCGCATTCTAATCAGTAATCTCTAAACTGTCTGTGCTTTATATGCTCTGTCTGAGGCCAGAACTCTCCATTCACCTGACGAAGAGGGAAGCCTCGAAAGCTTGTGAGTCTATTATCAAATAAATCGGTTGGACTAAAACCTGGTGTTGTCAGACTTTTTACAGCATTTATTGCCCATCCCTAGTTGAGAGTCAACCATATTTCTGTAGGCCAGACCGGGTAAGGACGGTAGATTTCTTTCCCTTAAGGACATTAGTGAACCAAATGAGATTTTCCCGACAATCGACAATGGTTTCATGGTCATCAGTCGATTCTTAATCCCAGATTTTTTTTATTGAATTCAAATTCCACCCTCTGCAGTGGTGCGATTCGAACCCGGGTTCCCCAGAACATGAGGTGAGTTTCTGGATTACTATCTAGCGATAATACCACTCATACAGGGCGGCACAGCAGCACAGTGGTTAGCACTGCTGCTTCACAGCTACAGGGTCCTGGGTTCGGTCCCTGGCTCAGGTCACTGTCTGTGTGGAGTTTGCACATTCTCCTCGTGTCTGCGTGGGTTTCCTCCGGGTACTCCGGTTTCCTCCCACAGTCCAAAGATGTGTGGGTTAGGTTGATTGGCCATGCTAAGAAATTGCCCCTTAGTGTCCAGGGATGTGTAGGTTAGAGGGATTAGTGGGTATAGCATGTAGGGATATGGGGGTAGGGCCTGGGTGGGATTGTGTTCGGGGCAGACTCGATGGGCCAAAGAGCCTCTATCTGCACTGTAGGGTTCTATGATTCTATGAAGGCCATTGCCTCCTCTGTAATGTAAAGGCACATGCTCTGGGGATATTGCCAGAACTGTACCACTTCGGCCACCACAGAATTAGAGCAGACAAGGGTCCGACCATGGAAATCTCCGTTGAGTTTGTGGGAATTTCTGGTCTCGCTCGAGTGAGGCTGTAAAATCATCGCCGTGCAGTCCAAATCCCACCACAACATCAGCAGGTGGTGTTTAAGTTAATCTAATTAATAAATTCAATTTAAAAAGCAATCTCTGGAATTGAAAGTTAGTCTCAGTAATGGTGACCTTGAATCCATCACTGATTTTTGTAAAAACCCATCTATCTGGTCCACCAATGTCCTTTAGGGAAGGAAATCTGCCGTCCTTGCCTGTTCTGGCCTACATGTGGGCAGTGCAGTGACACAGTGGTTAGCACTGCTGCCTCACAGCTCCAGGCACCCGGGTTCGATTCCAGCCTTGAATGTCAGTGTGGAGCTTGCACATTCTCCCCGTGTCTGCGTGGGTTTCCTCCAGGTGCTCTGGTTTCCCCCCACAGTCCAAAGATTTCCAGGTTGGATGGGTTGGCCATGATAAATTGTCCCTTAGTGTCCCAAGGTGTGCAGATGGTTAGATGGATTAGCCATGGTGAAATGGTCATCCGTGTCCAAAGATGCTGCGTTAGATGGGTTAGCCATGGTAATTGCACTGGATTACGGGGACACGGTGGGGGAAATGGCCTGGGTAAGGTACCTTTGCAGGGCGAGTCGGTGCAGACTCAGTGGGCCAAATGGCTTCCTTCTACGCTGTGGGAATTGTGGGATTCCATACATGTGACTCCAGACCCACAGCAATGTGGTTGAATCTTCACCGCACTTGAGGGCAATTATTGATTGGCTACAAATACCTTACCAGCGATGCCCATATCCAATGAAGGACTAATAAAGAATCTAAAGGGGTAGAAATCATGGTTCAGATACACAAAGCTCTGATACATGGTTAGACTACATCTGAAGCAGTTCTGAACATCAAATCTTGGGAAGAATATCTTGGCCCTGGTTGCGGGGGGGAGGGGGGGGTGCGGGTGGGGGCGGGGGGATGGGTGCAGGGGGGAGGGCTATAGCTTTAATTTACCAGAATGATTCCACAATTCTCAGGAAGTTTGCTTAGGGGTGTATAGAGTGATTTTCAACACCGGGAAGGATTTAGGGAGAACTATTTCTGCTGTTTGGGGACTCTGTGACTGGGAGGCATGGTCCAAATATCAGAACCAGGAGTGAAGCGAGGAAACATGCCTTCTTGCCAAGAGTAGCAGGAGTTTGGAACTCTCCGCCACAAACACAAGTTGATATTCGATCAGATGCTCATTTTAAATGGAGTTTTTTAAAAGATATTCGGGGACCTGGGGCAAAGGTGGATAAGTCGTGGATCAGCCATTATCTTAATGATTGGTGGAACAGGATGGATGGATGGGCTGAATGGCCTCCTCCTGTTGCAGTCTCCCATGCTTTCCCCCTTTACAAGTCAGTGTGCAGCATTCCCAGCCCCTCCCAGCCAGCCTGCATCCCTTAGAAGGGCACTGTTTTGTCAATAATGGACAAAAATGATCGATGAGAATTGCAACCTTCTCTCTGCCTCTGTGGCCACCCGGGTGCACCGTTCTGACAGAAGGTCACTGACCCAAAGTATTAAGTCTTTTTCTCTCTCCGCGGATGCTGCCAGACCTGCTGAGCATTTTCTGGTTTCATTCCAGATTTCCAGCAGATGCAGTGGTTTGTTTCTGTGTTCGGGTTCCCTGGACTGGGAGCTGGAGCTGGAATCCTGGCTGATTGCCCCACTAATCCCTCTAACCTACACAACCCGGAACACTCAGGGGCAACTCAGCACGGCCAATCAACCTAACCTCCACATCTTTGGAGTGTGGGAGCACCCGGAGGAAACCCAGGCAGACATGAGGAGAACATGCATACTCCGCACAGGCAGTGACCCAAGCCTGGAATCGAACCTGGGCCCCTGGCACTGTGAGGCAGCAGTGGTAACATAAGAACATAAGAAATAGGAGCAGGAGTAGGCCATCTAGCCCCTCGAGTAACCACTGTGCCACCATGCTGCCCGAACCAGAGCATCCGGAGGGAACCCATGCAGACATGGGGAAAATGTGCAAACTCCGCACAGACGGTGACCCAAGCCGGAATTGAACCCAGGTCCCTGGCGCTGTGAGCAGCAGTGCTAACCACTATGCCATCCGTTGACCATGCTAAATTCTCCCTCAGTGTACTTGAACAAAGTTGACCTTTCTCTACACCCTAGCTATGACTGTAACACTACATTCTGCACTCTCTCGTTTCCTTCTCTATGAACGGTATGTATTGTGTGTCTATCACACTAGAAACAATATTTCTCATTATATGTTAATACATGTGACAATAATAAATCAAATCAAATGAAAAGGCACCAGAGTGTGGCAAGTAGGGGATTTTGACAATAACTTAACTGCAGTGTTAATATAAGCCTACTTGTGATACTAATAAATAAATTTTAAACTTAAACTTAACTTCCACAACCCTGTGGCCTCCCAAACTGCTTTAACCCAAGTGAAGTGTCGTCACTCTGACAGGAATGTGACAGCTAAACTACAGCCAGATGGGATATTGGAAAGTCAGCTCTGGCTCAGTTGGTGCTCTCACCTCTGAATAGGAGGGTGGTGATCCAGGGAGGGAGCATGAAAACCTCGGCTAACCTCGCAGTGCCACACTGAGGGAGTGCGGCACTGTCGGAGGTGCCATCCTTCAGCCCGCATCTTGGGCAGACATAATCGATCCTCAAGGCACCATTTTGAAGAAGAATCAGGGAAATAACATAGAATGTCATGGAATCCGTGTAGTGCAGAAGGAGGCCATTCCACCCATTGAGTCCGCACTGACTCGATGGCATGGTGACACAATGGTTAGCGCTGCTGCCTCACAGTGCCTCTTAGTGTCAGAAGATGTGTAGGTTCAAGGAATTAGCAGGGTAAATGTGTGAAGTTGTGGGGATAGGGCCTGGGATGGGATTGTTGTCGGACTCAATGGGTCTAATGACTTCCTTCTGCATTGTAGGAATTCTATGATTTCTATGACTCTTTGATAGAGCATCACATCAGACCACCCCTTCCCCGATACCCCATGTATTTACTCCGCTAATCCTCCCAGCCTACGTATCTATGGTCACTGAGGGGCAATTTAGCACGGCCAATCCACCTAACCTGCACATCTTTGGACTGTGGGAGGAAACCAGAGCACCCGGAGAAAACTGCATTCTCGGGGAGAACGTGCAGACTCCATACTGACAGTGACCCAAGCTGGGAATCGAACCCAGGTCCCGGCTAACCACTGAGCCATCATGCCACCCCTGTTACCCCCAGAGTCCTGGCCAATAATTTGTTCTTCATTCAACTTCCTGTGGGTTGTTTGATGATGAGCAAGAAGTTCCCCCTCTTACACAACTCCTGGCCAAGATTCCAACCCTTCCCCACCCCAACCCTGAGCAAGATATGGCAAAAATAATTGGGATCTGGGTTGGAATTCTCCAGTCTCGCATGCCTGCCAGCGGGAATGGAGAACTTGGCGCTCATCCAAATCTCCGTGCACAGCGGTCGGACTGGAGAATCCCAACCGTGAGTGAGGTTGGAGAATTCCAACCATGGTCACTCATTTTTTTGCTGTTTATGGGAGCTTGCTGTGTGCTATATAGCCGTTACGTCTGCCAATATAGCCACAGTCATTCCACTGTCCATGTAATTACTTTCTCCCTTTGCGCTGCAGGGGCAGCGGTGTGAGATATAATAGACACAAGCCTTTAGTTTTAATTTTATTGAAGTAATCCAAAATCTTTCACCATGCCACCAGATGGATGTGTAAGTTTTGGAGAGAGTACAAAGATGGTTCATCAGCATTTTGCCTGGTCTCGAGGGTATTGGTTATGAGAAGAGGTTGAATAGTAATCCTGGGATTACTATTTAAAGGGCGGAAAGCTGCAGCATGCTGCAGTGCAGAGGGACCTCGGGGTCCTTGTGCATGAGTTGCAAAAACCCAGTCTGCAGGTGCAGCAGGTGGTCAGGAAGGCGAATGGGATGTTGGCCTTTATAGCAAGGAGGATAAAATATAAAAGCAGGGAGGTCTTGCTGCAACTGTACAGGGCATTGGTGAGGCCACAGCTGGAGTACTGTGTGCAGTTTTGGTTGCCGCATTTGCGCAAGGATATTTTGGCCTTGGAGGGAGTGCAGAGGAGGTTCACTAGGCTGATAACGGAGATGAGGGGATTGGACTATCAAGAGAGACTAAATAGACTGGGTCTGTACTCGTTGGAGTTTAGAAGGATGAGGGGGGAACTTATAGAGACGTATAAGATAATGAAAGGGATGCATAGGGTAGAGGTGGAGAGATAAGAACATAAGAACATAAGAAATAGGAGCAGGAGTAGGCCATCTAGCCCTTCGAGCCTGCCCTGCCATTCAATATTCTTCCCGCTCAGAAAGGACAACAGGGCTGGAGGGCACATCCTCAAGATAAGGTGGGGGAAGTTTATAACGGAGTTGAGGAGCAACTTCTTCACTCAAAGGGTGGTGAATCTCTGGAATTCTCTGCCCGTTGAAGTGGTGGAGGCTGCCTCGCTAAATATTTTTAAGTCACGGGTAGATAGGTTTCTGATAGACAGGGGAATTAAGGGTTATGGGGAGAAAGTGGGAAAGTGGAACTGATCCACTTCAGATCAGCCATGATCTTATTGAATGGCGGGGCAGGCTCGAAGGGCTAGATGGCCTACTCCTGCTCCTATTTCTTATGTTCTTATGTTCTTATAAACTAGGATTGTTTGCACTGGAAAGACAGAGGCTGAGGGGAGACCTAAAAGTTTATTTATTAGTGTCACAAGTAGGCTTACATTAACACTGCAATGAAGTTACTGTGATAGAGGTCTACAAAATTATGAGCGGCATCGACAAGGTGGATAGTCAGAGGTGGAAGTGTCAATTACAAAGGGGAATAGGTTCAAGGTGAGAGGGGGAAAGTTTAAGGGAGATGTGCGGAGGATGTTTTTCATGCAGAGAGTGGTGGGTGCCTGGAACGTGCTGCCAGAGGAGGTGGTGGAAGCACATTTAAGAGGCACCTGGATGAGTACATGAATAAGGGGGGAATAGAGGGGTATAGACCAAAGAAGGGTGTTTTTTTTGTAGTTTAGTTAGGGCATCACGATCAGCATGGGCTTGGAGGGCTGAAGGGCCTGATCCTGTGCTGTACTTCCCTTCGTTCTTTGTTCATTCTACCTTTTGATTCCTCGCCCACTTAGTACGTAATGGAATTTACAGCCATCTTGACCCGTTGGCACCATGTTCTTCCATGTTACTTCAAATTAAATGGAGCAAAACCCTTTGTTAAAAGGGAAAATTACATAAACTTGTTATCAATCATGAAGCGTGTGTTAACTTCTCACTTACTGATGCCTTTCTCTGTGTTCTTTTCAAGATAGAGCCTGTCTTTATTAATACGATACAAGATCCTGAATCATAGAACATTCTCGCAGAATAATGGATTGAATAGACCAGCAAGTCTGTCCAATCTCCCTCCACTGATCACTCCCCGTAACCATTAATATTCCTTTTCAAATAAGCATTGATAATTCCCTTTTCAAAGAAATAATGGATTCTGCTTGAGCAACAGTTTGTGGCAGAGAATCCCACATTGTAACTACCTGCTGAGTAAAGAGCTTTTTTTTCTAATCTTCCCTTTAATTCTTTGTCTGATTATTTTAAATGTCTACACTCTTATTGCGATCGCCCCAGGCAGTGGAAATAATCTGTCACTATCCACTTTGACAAAAAACTTGCCTCCTGATTCCCTCAGTGAATAAATCCTAATTTTTCACATTTCCCTCTGTCTCTCAAATCAACTGTAAAGGTTTCATGCCTTGTGTCTCATTGCACCCACGCTTTCAGTACCTCTGCAAGTGTGGCATGGTGGCACAGTGGTTAGTGCTGCTGCCTCACAGCTCCAGGGACCTGTGTTCGATTCCTGTCTATGTGGAGTCTGCACATTCTTCCCGTGTCTGCGTGGGTTTCCTCTGGATGCTCTGGCTTCCTCCCACAGTCCAAAGATGTGCAGGTTTGGTGAATTGGCCATGCTAAGTTGCCCCTTAGTGTTCTGGGATGCGTAGGTTAGAGGGATTGGAGGGGTAAGTATGTGGGATTACAGGGATAGGGCCTGGGTGGGATTGTTGTCCATGCAGACTTGATGGGCTGAATGGCCTCCTTCTGAACTGTCGGGTTTCTAAGAACTGAGATGGAATACTCTCCACTTGCCTGGATGAGTGCAGCTCCAACAACACTAAGAAGCTTGACAGCATCTAGGGCAAAGCAGCTCGGTTGATTGCACCCCATCCAGCACCCTCAATAGTCATTCCATCCACCACTATTACACAATGGCAGCCATGTGTACCATCTACAAGGTGTAACTTGCCAATGCTCCTTTGACAGCACCATCCAACCCTGTGACTTAAAAAGCAGCGGGCAAATGGGGGCACCACCACACACTTGCCTGTCCACTTACCAGTCACACACCATCCTGATTTGGAAATATATTGAGTCAAAATCCTCAAACTCCCACCCTAACACCACTGTGGGTAGACCTGCACCACATGGACTGTAGTGCCTCAAGAAGGGCAAACAGTGACATAGTGCTTAGCACTTCTCTCTCACAATGCCAGGGACCCAGGTACAATTCTGGTCTTGGGTGATTGTGTGGAGTTTGCATGTTCTGCGTAGGTTTCCTCCAGGGTGCTCCGGTTTCCTCCCACTGTCCAAAGTTGTGTGGGTTAGGTTGATTGGCCATGCTAAAATAGGTAAATTGTCCCTTCGTGTCAGGGGGATTAGCAGTGTAAATATGTGAAGTTAAGGGGATAGGGCCAAGGTGGGATTATTGTCAATAGCCGAATGGCCTAGTAATTCTATGACTCTTCTAAGCCAGCTCACCATCTCAAGGGGCAATTAGGGATGGCAATAAATGCTAGTCTGACTAATAATGTCCATATCTTTTTTTTAAATTCATTCGTGGGACAAGGGCATCGCTGGCTGGCCAGCATTTATTGTAAGAAGTCTCACAACACCAAGTTAAAGTCCAACAGGTTTATTGGGTGTTTGCTACCAAATAAACCTGTTGGATTTAACATGATGTTGTGAGACTTCCTACTGTGTTTACCCCGGCCCAATGCCAGCATCTCTGCATCAAGCATTTATTGCCCATCCTAATTGCCCAAGGGCAGTTGAGAGTCAACCATGTTTCTCTGACTCCGGAGTCACATGTCGGCCAGACCAGGTAAGGTTGGCAGATTTCCTTCCCGAAAGGACATGAGTGAACCAGATAGGTTTTTCCGACAAAGGTTTCATGGTCATCAGTAGATTCTTAATTCAGTGTTTTTTTTACTGAATTCAGATTCTGCCATCAGCCGTGGCGGGATTCGAACCTGGGTCCCCAGAACATTAGCTGAGCTCCTAGATTAATTGTCTAGCAATAATACCACTAAGCCATCACCTCCCATAAACATATTATTAAAATGCTGTGACCCTCCAACATCTTACGAACTTTTCATTCTTTTGATGCCAACATTTTGCACAACTCCTGTCTTTCACCCAGTAGCTGAGGTCTTTGATGAACTGACCTTTTGTAGGACGCATAGTGTTTTCATAGAATCCCTACAGTGCAGAAGGAGGCCATTCAGCCCATCGAGTCTGTACCGGCCATAATCCCACCCAGACCCTATTCCTGCAACCCCATGCATTTACTCTGTTAATCCCCCTGACACTGCGGTCAATTTAGCATGGCCAATCAAACTAACCTACACAACTTTGGACTCTATAGTTTAATTAGTCTCACAACACCAGGTTAAAGTCTACTCATCCGATGAAGGGGCAGCACTGTGAAAGCTCGTGCTACCAAATAAACCTGTTGGACTTTAAGCTGGTGTTATGAAACTATTTACTGTGCTTATCCCAGTCCAACGCCAGCCACTCCACACCATAGTTTAGTTCGAGCATCATGATCGGCACGGGCTTGGAGGGCCAAAGGGCGTTCTCCCGTGCTGTACTTTTTTCTCTTTGTTCATTCTCCCATTTAATTCACCGGATACGTTGGACGTAACAGAATTCACAACCAGCTTGGTAAGAGGTAAACCGATCCCAAGGTATTTTGCCAAATTGTAAAGAGAAATGGACGTTGGGCATGAACAAGGAAATGGTTAATTGGATCTGAGGGTGGGGTGACAGAAAGTTCAATGAGGTGAGTTTTAATGAGAGCCCTAGATAAAGGAAGGGAAGTTGAGGGACGTCGTGGGGAGGGGGAAATTCCAGGGAATGGGGTTACTTCTCTCTGATCACATCCAAGCGAATCTGTTCCATTGCTTTCACACCCTCCCTTTGGTTGGGTGTCAAAGAATGGTCCTCAACATTGGCGACTAGTTGCTGTGTCGCCCTGAAACACAACACTGCAGATACTACAAATGGGAAATGAAAACAGAAAATGGTGCCAATACTCTGTACCTGTGGCGGGCGAGGCAGAAGGTCATGTTTTAAATCTTAATCTTTCATCAGAATTGGAAAAGGCAGCAGGAGAAGAGGCAGAGGAGAAAAGGAGGGATGGAATAAGATGAAATGCTTGTGAAAGGGTTGGAGCACGGAGAGGTTAATGGGTGTTGGGTACAAGACAAAGCTAGTTGGTAATGGGACCAGTAAAGAAACAGAAGATGTCAAGAGGAGATATAATTGGAAATAACAGAATCATTAGACCAACATGTTCAGTGTAATAACAATCCTTGCAATTACTGTGACTGTCAAAATCAAAAAGAAAGAACAACAATGGGGGCATGGGTTATGAAGTGAAATAGTTGAACTTAATAAGTGTGTCAGTGTCTCTTTTTCTCACAAGTAGACTTACATTAACACTCCAATGAAGTTACTGTGAAAATCCCTGAGTCGCCACACTCCGGCACCTGTTCAGGTACACTGAGAGAGAATTTAGCATGGCCAGCGTACCTAACCAGCACGTCTTTTGGACTGTGGGAGAAAACCTACACAGACACAGGGAGACTATGCAGATTCCCTATAGACAGTGACCCAAGCCTGGAATCAAACCCGGCTCCCTGGCACTGTGAGGCAACAGTGCTAACCACTGTGCCACCATGCCACCCTAATGAACTCTTCACTTTATTTGACCTCTCTCTTGCTGCCATATTAATCTATTCTCTGCCCTTTTTAATTCTGAACCGATGTTTGCCATGTGTAATACATGCAATCAGCAAGGGTGAACTCTTAACAGCATGGCCATTGCAAGACGCTATGTAGGAGTGGGCAATCCTTCCTTTCGGACCGTAGCTAAGGTATATCGATCATTGTGACAGGAGGGGGTGATCGGCAGTTGGTGGACTAAGATTCATTCTGAGTTATCCTTTGCACATTGAGTTGTAAATTGACAATCAGTCTGCTTGTAATCCTCACCGTGAACATTTTCAAGGGGCTTGGATTCTGGGATTTCTGGGTGCATTGAGAATGGATTTTAAAAATGCAGAGATGGGATAGTAGCAGAAGGAAAGGTAAAATAAGCCACATCTGATGCACGAACTTGGTGGTGTTCAAGGGATGTCATTAGGCTAGATTCTGGAGGCCAAGCCTAACTCTCTAGGGACATGGGTTCAAGTGCTACCATGGCCATGGGGATATTGATTAAAATTGATATTTTTTTTCATGAATTGGAAGCCATGAAACTATCATTGATTCTTGAGGTGACTCATCATCACCTTGACAAGGACTGAGCCAGATCCTGAGAATGCATAAATTGATGAAAAAAAAAATCTGATTCAGTAACAACCTTTCAAGAATGAAATCTGCCATCTTTAGCTGGTCTGGCCACAGAGTAATGTGGCTGACTCCTCTCAACAGAACAGTAAGAAGTCTCACAACTCCAGGTTAAAGTCCAACAGGTTTATGTGGAATCACGAGCTTTCGGTGCGCTGCTCCTTCATCCGGTGAGTGGAGAAGTGGGCATATATAGACAAGAGACAGAATTGCAAGATATACGTGCCATGCCTGTGAACCCCTGACTCTCCTCCTACCTGAAGAAGGAGCAGTGCTCCCAAAGCTTGTGGTACCAAATAAAATTGTTTGGCGTTGTGAAAATTCTTACTGTGCCCAACACCGGCATCTCTCTTTCAAGGGAAACCAGTGATGAGCGACAAACGGTGTCCCTGCCAACAATGCCCGCGTCTCATGAAAGAATAAAAACAATGGGATGGTATAAAATATAATGGTCCTAATCCAGTCCTGCAGAATGTGGATCCTTAATTGCATAGTATTGACAGCACAGACACAGGGCATACAACATAACACGTCCATTGCCGATCTTTATGCTCCACAGAACTGTCAGTGCCTGATACACATGGGGCTGATCACAAGAGCTTAACAGTGGGAGGCAGGAGTAAACTCAAGGAGAGATGATGCTAGACAGGATTCGACCACAATGAGCACAAAGGAGTATTTTCACGCTTGGAGTTCATTGTGAAGTGCAGCCAAATGCAATCTTCGAGATTCGCTGACCGTATTTCATGATCTCCAACATTCTTCACAAAAAGGACCCGTTCCAACACATTTGTCACTGCTTGTCCGTTGATCTTGTACATAGTAACTGAATTGTTTCTTCATAAAGTGCGTTTGTTCTATTGAGATTCCTAAGTGGATGTAATGGGTCACATTCCAACAAAAGCAGCCGCCTGAAACACAGGGAGTTGAGATCTTGTGCCATTGTTTGGGGGGGAGGTGGGGTGGGGTGGGGTGGAGATCAGTAAGTATTTCTTTAGGCAAAGCTCGGTCAGAGGCAGGAGAATAAGTGAACCGAGACATAGAGACATAACTCAGTCCTCAGTGTTTACTCTATCTCCTGGCGCTGGCACAACTGCAAATCCATCGGGGTGCTGGGCAAGGCTAGTTTGCAAAGACAGTGTTCACCACAAACTGAGACACAGTCAGTTGCGATGGTGAAACATTGACAAGAAGATCTTTGACATGTTACTATTTAACCACACATTGCAGCTGGGGAGTCAACCAAGTGTAGTTATGGAACCAGAGAATCGCTGGACTTTAGAGAGTTAGAGGTGATCTCATAGAAACTTGTAAACTTCTAACAGGGTTAAAGTTTAGAGTTTATTTATTAGTGTCACACGTAGACTTACATTAACACTGCAATGAAGTTAGTGTAAAAATCCCCTGGTCGCCGCACTCCGGCGCCTGTTCAACTTCTTAGTTTAGTTCATTTATTAGTGTCACAAGTTGGCTTACATTAACACTGCAATTAAGTTACTGTGAAAATCCCCCACTTGCCATTTCTGCGCCTCTTTGGGTACACTGAGAGAGAATTTAGCATGGCCAATGCACCTAACCAGCACATCTTTCAGAGGAAACCGGAGCACCAGTCGGAAACTCATGCAGACATAGGGAGAATATGCAAAGTCTGCATAGACAGCAACCCAAGGCCAGAATTGAACCCGGGTCCCTGGCTAATCACTGTGCCACTGTGCCACCCCATGTGCCACCCTGCTGCCCCAGGTTAGAAAGAGCATATGGCAATCTTGCCTTCATCGGCCGGGGTATTGAGTTTAAAAATTGGCAAGTCATGTTGCAGCTTTATAGAATCTTAGTTAGGCCGAACTTGGAGTACAGTGTTCAATTCTGGTCGCCACACTACCGGAAGGATGTGGAGGCTTTGGAGAGGGTACAGAAAAGATTTACCAGGATGTTGCCTGGTATGGAGGGTGTCAGCTACGCGGCGAGGCTGGAGAACCTTGGCTTGTTCTCAATGGAGCAACGGAGATTGAGGGGAGACCTGATAGAAGTCTACAAGATTATGAGAGGCATGGACAGAATGGATAATCAGAAGCTTTCTCCCAGGGTGGAAGAGTCAATTACTAGGGGGCACAGGTTTAAGGTGCGAGGGGCAAGGTTTAAAAGAGATGCACGAGGCAGATAGTTTACACAGAGAGTAGTAGGTGCCTGGAACTCGTTGCCGGGGGAGATAATGGAAGCAGATACAGTAGTGACTTTTAAGGGGCATCTTGCCAAGTACATGAATTGGATGGGAGTAAAGGGATATGGCTCTTGGAAGGGTAGGGGGTTTTAGTTAAGTCGGACAGCAGGGTTGATGCAAGCTTGGAGGGCTGAGGGGCCTGTTCCTGCGCTGTAATTTTCTTTGTTCTTTTCTTTTGTTCTAGGATAGATTTGGAAAGAATGTCCCCCTGTACCATTTATATAGATGATCTGGAGGAGGGAACCGAGTGCAGGGTGTCGAAATTTGCTGATGACACCAAGATTGGGGGAAAGGCAAATTGTGCGGAGGGTGTGGAGAGTCTGCAGAAGGATCTAGATAGGCTGGGCGAATGGGCCAGGAAATGGCAAATGGAATTTAATGTTGGCAAGCGTGAGGTGGTCCACTTTGGTAGGAAGAATGGTAGGAAGGACTATTACTTACGTGGCGAAAAACTGCAGCAGGCGACGGTGCAGAGGGACCTCGGGGTCCTTGTGCATGAGTCGCAAAAACCCAGCTTGCAGGTGCAGCAGGTGGTCAGGAAGGCGAATGGGATGCTGGCCTTCATAGCGAGGGGGATTGAATATAAAAGTAGGGAGGTCTTGCTGCAGCTGTATAGGGCATTGGTGAGGCCGCAGCTGGAGTACTGTGTGCAGTTTTGGGCGCCGCACCTGCGCAAGGATATTTTGGCCCTGGAGGGAGTGCAGAGGAGGTTTACTAGGCTGATACCGGAGTTGAGGGGATTGAGCTATGAGGAGAGGCTGAATAAACTAGGCTTGTACTCGTTAGAGTTTAGAAGAATGAGGGGAGATCTCATTGAGACGTATAAGATGATGAATGGGATGGATAGGATAGAGGTGGAGAGACTCTTCCCGCTCAAAAAAGACAGTAGGACTAGGGGGCACAGCCTCAAGATAAAGGGGAGGCGGTTTAGAACGGAGTTGAGGAGGAACTTCTTCACTCAAAGGGTGGTGAATCTCTGGAATTCTCTGCCCGTTGAAGTGGTGGAGGCTGCCTCGCTAAATATTTTTAAGAAGCGGGTTGATGGGTTCTTGATAAGAGAGGGGATTAAGGGTTATGGGGAGAGGGCGGGAAAGTGGAACTGAGCCACAACAGATCAGCCATGATCTTATTGAATGGCGGGGCAGGCTCGAAGGGCTAGATGGCCTACTCCTGCTCCTATTTCTTATGTTCTTATGTTCTTATGAGTCCAGGACTAGGCGTCATAGTTTGAGAATAAAGGGGTAAACCTTTTAGGACTGGGGTGAGGAAAATTTTTTTCACTCAGAGAGTTGTAAATCTGTGGAATTCGTTACCACAGAATGCAGATGTGGCCAAAACGTTGTGTGATTTCAAGAAGGAATTAGACTTAGCTCTCAGGGCTAAAGGGATCAAGGGATGCAGAAGGAAGGGGGGGATCAGGATATTGAATTTAATGATCAGTCATGATCAGAATGAATGGTGGAGAAGCCTTGAAGGGCTGAGTGGCCTACTCCTGCTTCTAGTTTCTATGTTTCTAATCGCAGTATCTCTACAGTGCAGAAGGAGGCCATTTGGCCCATCAAGTCTGAACCAACTCTCCAAAAGAGGTTTGTATTTCCTGGATCGGGAAAGATGAGAGGTGAAACGTCAAAAAATTATGAAGGTTCTTGATAGGGTGGAGACTGAGAGAATGGGTGCTCTGACTGCGGGATCCAGAACACGAGGTTGCCACCACAAAATAGGGATAGCCATTCAGGGCTGAGACGAGGAGAAATATCTTCACTCACAGGGTTGTGAATCTCGGGATTCCTCTAACTCCGGAGGGTTGCGGAAACTCGGTTGTAAAGTCAAGACAGCAGTGAGCGGATTCTCGGGAGGGAATTGAGGGATATGGGGAGGAGCAGGCAGATGGGAGTGAGGTCAAAGGTCAGTCGTGACCTCGTTGAACGGCAGAGAAGGCTGAGGGGGAAGAATGGCCTGCTCCTCCTCCGATACGTTCTAATGAGGGGTGAACAGTAAATGCTGGCCTTTCCCACGACACCCCACGGTCCGAAAATGAATCCGAAAAGTGGCCGCGCCTCATCGTAATGGCGTCTGAAGTAATTTACGTGTGTGAGAGATTTGAAGCGCGGTTTCTGCACGATTTTACTTGCCTTTTTTGTTTGTGAGTGGCGGCCAGTGTCCAAAAGCGGACCAGGTGAGTCGCGACCGAGGACGGAGTCGAACGCTCGGACGGCGGGTTGTTAGCGTTTCCGAGGCTGTGGGCATTCGTCTGGGTCACTGGGTGGTCAGAGGCGGTGGAGTAACTGGGATGGCGAAGCCAATATCTATGCACTGCAGAGAGAGAGAGAGAGAGACACTTCCAAAGTTTATCTAATTTGTTCTGCTTCATCTCTCGTAGGCACGGCCTCTTATCTCTGCATGGTTTCCACCGGAATGTGGAACCCTAAGGGCCCCGATCTTAGCAACTGTACCTCACACTGGGTAAATCAAGTGGCTCAGAAGGTTTGTTCTCGCGGTTTTATCTTGCTTAATGGGCGGTGATTAAAACCGAGCGCGGTGGGTTCAGTGGAAGAAATCCTCACTGGCGTGCCAGGCCTTTTCAGGGCATTTACACAGCGCCAGCTGAGAGCTAAGTAAAGGCCTCATCAACACAGCATCCTCAAATGGCTGCTAACATACGCAGCCGAAAGGTATCCTTGGAACCGGGAGTTTAAGAGAGAAAGAAACACACACACACACACACACACACACACACACACACACAAGTTGCCTGTTTTAAGGATCAAAGAGGCATTGTGGGTAATTATCCTCAGGAACTAAGTGACCTTTGGCTTTCGTGTTTGGAGACTTGAGCGCCCAGTCTGGTTGCCACTGGCAACCAATTTGCGGCCTGTGAAGAGATAGACATACTAGTTTTCTTTGAGTTGGTGCAGTGAGTAATTGGGGATTCAAAGGGTATTTGTGTAGCATCCCCTGATTAACATGTGGGAGAGAATGTTGCGGCAGAACAAAGGCTGCTGTAAATAGATTTGTGTCCCTTTTATTGGTTTCGGAGTCATTTAATTTTGACATGATGCCTTTCCTAAACGGCAAAAGCGGGTGAGAAAACGGCCAGATGATTTATTCCGCCGCTGGAGCTCGGCCTGCGAGTTATTGCCGGCGATCTTATCACACGACTTTCCCCAACACGCTTATGTCAGATGCTGCGTTAATTGAGACAGTAGCCCTAATTTAAACGGTCAGCGCCTTTCTTCACGAGGAGGGAACGTGGAATTCAATACAAGTGCATTAAGCATTTGCAAATTTAACCTTGTCAACGATGATCTCCAGGCTTTTAAGTCTTTTTCTTTATTTAGCTGAAGCTGTAAACAGTTCAGATAACACCAGCGCTCGGAGAGCTGGGAAGGTGTTGCTGGTGCACGGCAGGCCCACAACATATGGGAAGCTGGTTTTATCCAGCAAAAGGTTGACAGTCAAAATGTTAGACCTTTTCTTACTGCATATTTCCAGCCTTTCATAGAATCCTTCAGTGTAAAAGAAGGCCATTCGGCCCATTGAGTCCATACCAACCACAATCCCATCCAGGCCCCATCCCCATAACTCCATGGTTTCCCTGACACTAAAGGGCAATTTGCCCACCTGATATCTTCCTGCAGTTTATAGCTTTCTACCTCATTGTCAAACACACGGGCATTGTCAAACTTCTCAATGGTGCTCACCAAGTCAAGAGATCTGGCACTCTGAACCCTACTGGAAGCACTCTTACAATCAAGGAGATGATGGCCTAGTGGTATTAGCACTAGGTTGTTAATCCAAAAACTCAGCTACTGTCCTGGGGACCTGGGTTCAAATCTCCGCCATGGCAGATGGTGGAATTTGAATCTAATAATAAAAAAAATCTGGAATTAAGAATCTACCGATAACCATTGTCGATTGTCAGAAAAACCCATCTGGTTCACTCGTGCCCTTTAGGGAAGGAAATCTGCTGTCCTTACCCGGTCTGGCCTATGTGTGACTGACTCTCAACTGCCCTCGGGCAACTAGGGATGGGCAATAAATGCTGGCCAGCCAGCGATGCCCATGTCCCACAAATGAATTAGAACAATCTGAAAGAAACCATCAACAGTTGCCCTTTTCTCTCCGCCACTGAGCTAATTGTGGATCCAACGTGCCACTTTCTATTAGATCCCACGAGCTTTTAATTTTCTGATGAGTGTGCCATATCAAAAGCCCTGTAATAATCCATGTTGACGGCATCAAACTCACTGGCCTCATCGCTGTGACCTCAAACAAAAATGCAATCAGGTTAGCCAGAGTAACTTCCCTTTAACAGATCTGTGCTGACTGTTGTTGATTCTCCGGTGCCTTTGACCGTGGCCGTAGAGGTAGCCAACTCTTCACAGACCAAGAATTAAGCCTTGCCACTTTTGTCAGCCAGGCTGCTAATTCTTGCACTGCGTGGGGTTGGTCATGGAGGAAGCTCTATTCGAAGGGCAGGGACAAACATGAATAAGAGCAAGCCCGGCAGTGGGCAGTCGTCAGGCTGGCACCTTCCTGCATCGCACCCCCTCGCTACGAACGTGAGTCACTCAGGCAGTTCAGGCTCTCTGCAAATTAGGATCGATGTCCCCTGCTAATGAGTGCCGTGCGACGTGTCGGAATGAGCCACTTGTACTGTGCTGCGCACTCCTGGCCACCAAACTGATGATGGGTCCACAAGACGTCAGGCCAAGGAGCTGCCCGTGGGTCGCAGCAGGCGGACTACCATCAGCCCCTTAATTAGCTGTAAACGTGTCTGTCCCCACGACTGCAAGCAGCCAATAATTAGGCAGCAACGAGTTACCAGACGTGGGTGCGCGGTTAATGGAAACTTCAGAGTGACTGCTCCCTGCGCATTATTGAGGAGCCCTGCTTAGAATGTGTAATTGCTGATTACAGATCAGGAGCGGGGAAAACGCGGCCAACCTCGCAAATGAGCTGGCCAAGCATACCAGAGGACCAATCTACGCGGGAGACGTGAGCTCGTCAGTTAGATTGATGGAACAACTCGTCGACATCTTAGACGCACAGCTCCAGGAGCTGCGACCCAGTGAGAAAGACTCTGTGGGCCGCAGTTTTAACAAGGTAAGGCCAGTGGGCTGTAAAAGCACGGGACAGGAAGCAAGCGGCCCCCTCTGGCGCTTGTCGGCGGCCAGAGGTGGCCCCCCCCCCCCCACTTCTCCGCGCGCGGAGCCCGCGGGCATTCGGGCGCGGAGGAGGTGGGAAAAGTCAGCAGGATTCTGCTGTCTCCTTAACCTTACTAACCCTTTGTGTTTTGTTTCTTTTCTGTGTTGAACTCTGCCTCCTATGATTGGATAAGCTCCAAAAAAGAGAGAGGACTTGCAGGGCATACATTAAGGTAGTTCACCTGTGGCGTCGCTATTGCTTTTATTGCCTTCCCGCAGCACTCCTCTCCCCCCCACCCCACCAAAGACCTTTGAGACCATTCCTTCTCGCCTTGCAAATGCGTTGCATGAAGCCCGCTACCCCCCCCCCCCCCACCCCCCCACCCCCGCACTGCTGCTTACCCCCTTCCCCTTGAACCTTGGTTCCTGGATTTTTGACATGTGTGCGAGCACCTCCGTCATCCTTCGAGCTATTCTTTGTCGCTGTTTGGTTGGCTGTGCTTCCTGGTGATGTGGTACGTGTTTCTGGCTGAAGCTTGCCTCCGGACTCTTTTCCACTTTGCAACAACGCTCTCAGACCGAGAGGCAAACTTGTTCTTTACGGTGCCTCCGCCTTGGTCTGTCAGGAAATAAGAATTAATGATCTTTTTTCAAAAAAACAAAAAGCGTAATTTGGACATCTGATCATAAAGTGGAACAATACATCAACTATTTTTCCACCATTCATTACTGGGCTTTTAAGGTGACAATTGTTGACTGACATGGTCTTTAACTGCACCTTGGACGTCTATACTCTCTTGCGTTAAGCAATCAGAAAGAGATTTGTCCATTTGTTTGCTTAATAAAGGGTTGTCGCTGGCAGAATGGGGCCAAATGTAGCAGCCATTTTGTATTAGCAACGAAGCACAAACCACAAAAATTGAAGCTGTTACTTTGTCTTAGCAATGGTGGGAAAGGAATAAAAGCATTGCCCAGGCCCTGTAGAACTCATTTCTCTCCTACAAACTGTGCCATGGGATCTTTAGCATTCACCGAAAACCCTCTTTCACATTTCATCAAAACATGGCATTTCCGACAAAGACGCACCCCCAGCCCACCACGATCGCTGCACTGCAGTCTCCACACACCTTGCCAAGCTGACACTACTTTATCCCATCTTGTTTCCTCAAGAAATCTGTGAACTAACCGAGTGAACCTTTACTGTAGCATCTCCAAGGATGGCCTATCTTTGGATGTAGAGACGAAAACGGTGCAGAGGTTTCCAGGAGTCATCCGAGCAAGACGACCTATCTCTGTGCTCCAATCACCTTGCAATGAAGGCCAGAGGAGCAAATGCCTTCCTGATGGCCTCGACACAGCAACACACTTTGTTTTTCTGTAGATGTGTGACTCCATATAGTGTATGTGTGTGTGTGTGTGTGTGTGTGTGTTTGTATGTGTGTGTATGTATGAGTGTTTGTATGTGTGTGTGAGAAATGTGTGTGTGGGTGTGAGACGTGTTTGAGAAATGTGTGAGTGTGAGAAATGTGTGTGGATGTGTGAGATATGTGTGAGAAGTGTGTGTGTGAGAAATGTGAGTGTGTGTGAGAAATATGTTGAGATGTGTGAGTGGGTATGTTTTGTGTGATGTGTGAATTGCGTGTGTGTGTTTTATGCGTGATGTGTGGTGTGTGTTAAATGCTTGTGTGATGAGTTTTGTGTGTGTGTGTGGTGTGTGTGTGGTTTGTGGGTGTGTGTGTGAGTGTGTGTGTGGTGAGTTTTGTGTGTTCGTGTGTGTTTGTGTGTGTTTGTGTGAGTGTGTGTGACTGTGTGTGTGTGTGTGTGACTGTGTGTGTGTGTGTGACTGTGTGTTTGTATGTGTGTGTGTATGAGTGTTTGTGTGTGTGTGAGAAATGTGTGTGGGTGTGAGAAATATGTTGAGATGTGTGAGTGGGTATGTTTTGTGTGTTGTGTGAGCTGTGTGTGTGTGTTTTATGCGTGATGTGTGGTGTGTGTTAAATGCTTGTGTGTGGTGAGTTTTGTGTGTGTGTTTGTGTGAGCGTGTGTGTGTTCGTGTGTGTGGTGTGTGTGTGTGTGTTTGTGTGAGTGTGTGTGTGTTCGTGTGTGTGGTGTGTGTGAGTGTGTGTGTGTTCGTGTGTGTGGTGTGTGTGTGTGTTTGTGTGTTTGTGTGTGTGTGAGTGTGTGTTTGGTGAGTTTTGTGTGTGTTTGTGTTCGTGTATGTGTGAGTGGTGTGTGTTTGTGAGTGTTTGTGTGAGTGGTGTGTGTGTGTGACTGTGTGTATGTGAGTGTGTGTTTGTATGTGTGTGTGTATGAGTGTTTGTGTGTGTGTGTGTGTGTGTCCCATTAACATTGACCTGACTCGCGCACATACTACACTAACTGTGTTCTGCAAATGGAGGCAGGAAACCAACATGACATGATATCCTCTCAGCATGTGTTATTTCATTTAACTTGTGGCTTGTCTAATAAAAGTTAATTTAATGGTCAGTCTGCAGCACAGTATTTCAATTTTGGATTCTTGGTTGCCAGGGAGTTGAAGAATTCCCAGAGGTGGAGGGGAGTTAGCTCGACTGTCACATCGTGTATGAATATTTGTTGGCTGGCTAGCGTGCTGACTACCAGGAAACAGACCAGCTGTCTGCAGTGACAGCACTCTTCTCTGAAGTTGCACTGATGCCAATAATTTCTGGGCCAGATGAACTGGCCCTTTGGCAGATATATCATTTGGTGCACGGTGTCCCTGGGACTGTACTTCTATATTTGTAAAGTGTCCCTAGACAGGAAGGAAAAGTTTAAAGGAGGCATAACTTTAAAAGGGAGTCATGAATCAGAACATTTTTTGCACTTGGATTATGATGAATTTTTCTCCACCGCCCCCCCACTCAATCTTACGCCTTGCCAAGACTGCTGGTGGCTGAGTCGCAGAATGTTCCAGAACAGGAAACAAACCTCCAATCACAATTTTGCCATGCATTTTTGTCCCTCATTAATCACGTTACCAGGTGACGCAGTTACCGTCGCTCTCTGTCCCCCTTTAATATTCCATATTTTCAGGTGATTAATACTCTGCTAAAGTAATAAGTAAAAAGATCACCTTATGTGCTTGATAGGCAGAGAGGCTCTCGCATCTATCAAGACAGTCCCACACACCAGGATGACCAAAGCACCGTGAATATATACTTCGCTCCCTCATATTCTTGAAATATTTCAAGTTCTATTCTCAGTCAAATGCCTTGTTGAGGGCAACATTTCCTCATTTTCCGAATAGAACAGCAGATGCTCCGGTTTCCTCCAAAGGTGGGCACGTTAGGTGGATTGGCCATGCTAAATTGTCCCAAATCGGGGAAAATAGTTAGGGTAAGTCCATGGGGTTGTGTGTAGAGGGTTTGGGTGGGATTGTGGTCAGTGCAGATTCGATGGGCCAAAGGGCCTTCTTCTGCGCCTCAGGATTTTATGATTCTAAGCAAAAAAAACTATTTAGCTGATCATTGAGTCTATTCCATTCAGAGTTCACGTGTGACAGTTGTATTGTCGATCCAACCATGCGAAAGCTTTCCATTTGTTGGTCAAGGACGGTGTGAGCTACTCTGATGATAAGTGGGGTCCACTTGACTGTCACATGACTCCAGTAAAGTCTGCTCGTCCACACCAAACAACAAGAGCCCCTTTCCAGGCAGCAATCTTTCCGAAAATCCAGAACTAATGGACTGATCATAAGATATAGGAGCACAATTAGGCCACTCGGCCCATCAAGCATGCTCTGCCTTTCAATCATGGCTGATATTTTTCTCATCCCCATTCTCCTGCCTTCTCCCCATAATTTTTGATCCACTTATTGATCGAGAACCTACCTATCTCTATCACACGGTGGCTCAGTGGTCAACGCTTCTGCCTCACAGCGCCAGGGATCTGGGTTCGATTCCCAGGTCACTGTCTGTGCAGAGTTGCACTTTCTCCCCATGTCTGCGTGGGTTTCCTTCTGGTGCTCCAGTTTCCTCCCATAATCTGAAAGCCACGCTGGTTAGGTGGATTGGCCATGCTAAAATTGCCCCTTAATGTCAGGGAGACCGGCTAGGGTAAATGCTTGGAGTTGTGGGCGTAGGGCCCAGGTGGGATTGTGGTCGGTGCAGACTCGATGGGCCAAATGGCCTCCTTCTGCACTGTGGGATTCTATGATTCTAAAGACACTTAATGACCTGGCCTCCACAGCCCACTGTGACAATGAATTCCACCGATTCACTACCCTCCGACTGAAGAAAGTCCTCACCTCGGTTCTAAAGGGTCGTCTCTTTATTCTGAGGCTGCGCCCTCAGATCCTAGTCTCTCCCACTAATGGGAACACCTCCCCCATGACCGCTGTATCCAGGTCTTTCA
The DNA here is from genome assembly GCF_965287045.1 of Carcharhinus amblyrhynchos. NCBI lineage: Eukaryota > Metazoa > Chordata > Chondrichthyes > Carcharhiniformes > Carcharhinidae > Carcharhinus > Carcharhinus amblyrhynchos. The sequence goes on along the minus strand of NC_137332.1, from coordinate 7,354,119 downwards.
GTATTCTGTCAGTTGCAGTGAGGCATCCGGGCAGCTTCAATGTCTTGGCTTCTTACCCTCTCGGAAGAAGAAGCGCTGCCATGTTGCTTGGATTGGGAGGCATGCCTTATGAGGATAGGTTGAGGGAGCTAGGTCTTTTCTTCCTGGAGAGACGGAGGATGAGAGGCGACCTGATAGAGGTTTATAAGATATTGAGAGGTATAGATAGGGTGGATTCTCGGAGGCTATTTCCCAGGGCTGAAATGGTCGCTACGAGAGGACACGGGTTTAAGGTGCTGGGGAGTAGGTACAGAGGAGATGTCAGGGGTAAGTTTTTCACTCAGAGGGTGGTGAGTGAGTGGAATCGGCTGCCATCGGTGGTGGTGGAGGCGAACTCGTTGGGGTCTTTTAAGAGACTTCTGGATGAGTACATGGGATTTAATGGGATTGGGGTTTATAGATAGGCCTGGTAGGTGTGGATATGATTGGCGCAACTTGTGGGCCGAAGGGCCTGTTTGTGCTGTAGTGTTCTACGTTCTATTCCCCAGATTGAGGAGTGAGGCTCCCCACACCTTCCTCCTTCGAATGAACTGGGAGTCCGGGTGCAGTTCGCAGCTCTCTTTTCCCCGTCCCGCCCTGCAGTGTCCGGACGACCCGCCGATTAATTGCCATTCAGTTTGCGAGCCGTATCTATAATCAACGCTTTACATTAAAAAAAAAATTGCCAGTCGCTTTGTAATCCCCGGCAAGTTCATTATTCATGACATAAGGTTCCTTCATGTTGCAGATTAAAAGCGCAGAGCTGCATTCTTGAAGTGAGTAAGAGGGGAAAAGGCTCTCTGTAGACCAATCTCTCCACCTTCAGCGTTAATGGCAAAAGTAGAATTGATATTAGCATTTTGACTATTCAGGCAGCCATTAGAGCAGGGAAGAAAAGCCTGTAATGCCACATCTAAGTATCTTCCACCTGCCAGGAAGGTCACGGTGGCTCGGAAACTAGACAGAAAGAGGATATTAAGATGGATTAGGCTAATTAATCTTATGCTGACAGTAGCCTTGGTAGACTCTTTCTAATCATTCTTGCAGGTACAAACCACTGTTTAAAAATCATGCTTTTTTTTTATTTGCATATAGTGCCTCGTTACTAGAACTAGTTATATTAACATTGATCAGATAAAGGGGGAAAAGGGGAAGAGACGCTTGCGGCATTTGCCAAATTGCACTGTTCTGAAATACCACGTGAGTCCCTCTGCCTAATTCACTCCTACATTAACTATACATTAGAGCATGGAATTGATTAACTGATTAAATTGATTAAATTTAATTACTTTCTGACAGGATTGTAATGGTCTCCAGTTGTTTGTTTCTCCTGCTGGGATTCTTTCTTTTACAATAGCTCTGCATCCTTCTGGGTCGCCCCAGTGATTTACAGAGCGCCCCCCCACCCACCCCACCCCCCCCCCCCCCCCCCCCCCCGAACCCGCATTTATTGAAAAAAAAAGGACACAAGCCACAAAGCCCTCAGCTGTGATGGAGGCTTACCTGTGTGCGACCTTCCGCCATCCCTTGTTAAACACAAGGATGGCCAGATTTCAGATATCGATTGATTTGTCCTTTCAGATGTTAATCAGGGATCAGTGTGTGTGCGTGTTTGTGCGTCTTTCTGTTTGATTCTCATTTCTCTGTCCATTTCGCGCTTAGGTTTGTGTAATCTGGCTCTCTCTCTATCTCTATTTCTGTTTGCCTCTCTGGCTGGTTTATCGCTGCCGACTAATCCAGCTGTTTATCTTTCGCATCTGTTTCTATCCGTCTCCCTCTTCGTATCATTGAAACCCACAGTGCAAAAGGAGGCCATTCAGCCCATCGCATCTGCACCGACCACAATCCCACTGCTCCATCCAAGTCCCTCTTTATATCTGTCAAAGTCTGTGTGCATCTTTCTCTTTCTGCATTTGGCTCAGTTTAAGATGCCTCCATTGACCCTTCACATCTCATTGCCTCTGCTTGATTATATATTTCCCTCTCTACTCGTCATTGTGTGTCTCTCCTGGACTGACCAGTGTACGCACCTTTTCATCTCTTTGGGCTTGTTCCCCTCATTTGAAAAAAAAGCTTTACTCATTAGTCATAAGTAGGCTTACGTTAACACTACGATGAAGTTATTGTGAAATTCCCCTAGTCGCCACACTCTGACATCCGTTCGGGTACACTGATTTAGCCTGGCCCAACCAGTACATGTGGGGGGAAACCGGAGCACCCGGAGGAAACCCACGCAGACACGGGGAGAATGTGCAGACTCCGCACAGAGAGTGACCCAAGCCAGGAATTGAACCCAGGTCCCTGGCACTGCGAGGCCACTGTGCCGCCCTCATTCCAGCCCTCCAGTCTAACACTGCCACCATGTTTGAGGAACCAGACAATTTGAGCACAGTGTGCATCGACATGCAGAGAATCAGACGGTACAGAAACAGGCCATTCAGCCCGGCAGTTCCATGCTAGTGTTTGTGCTCCACAAAAATCTCCTTCCCACCTTACTTCATTGCAACCTGTTGGCACATCCTTTTGCTGATTTTCCCCTCGTCAACTTGCCTAGCTTCTGCTTAAATGTTGTTTGCCTCAATGGCCCGTTGTCATAGTGAGTTCTGCCTCATTGCCACTGCAAATGTGTCTCATGATATAAAATAAAACCAGTACACTGTGTATAGGTCCTTTGTCAGTCCTTTATTTCACTCAGACTGCAGCTGTCCTTCTCACACAGACATCTTTCTGCAGCAAATTGATCAGGAGTTAGTATCAGCTGCGCTTTGTGACATTACAGTGTAGCTGCATCTTGCTGTGTAATGTGTAGAGTGTGTGTCTTGAAAAGTGACATGGATAGGCTGGACTTCAGCAAGAATATATGGCAATGTAAAATAATTCACGGGTAGATAGGTTTCTGATAGACAGGGGAATTAAGGGTTGTGGGGAGAGAGCGGGAAAGTGGAACTGATCCACTTCAGATCAGCCATGATCTTATTGAATGGTGGGGCAGGCTCGAAGGGCTAGATGGCCTACTCCTGCTCCTATTTCTTATGTTCTTAATTAAAATAATCCTGGCTTGTCGGAGCAGTGAGTTTTGAGCAGTTACAAACCATTTACCAGTGGACATGGGCATACTGCTCCCAAGTTCTCATTAATTGGTCCCTTGTTGTTAAAGGTCACAGGATAAGAAAACTCTTCTGAAGATACAATGTTGGGACAGAGAAAGGGCTTCTAATTGGATCGTCCAGTCCTGAGACTGTCCAGTCCTGACAGCGCCTAGCATGGGAAGTGTTCAGCATCCTCACACTCGCTGGCAATCCCACCCTCTGTGATCCTCATCCAGCGTTGAGTTGGGGCTGCTTTCCGATCAACCCTTCTTTCCACCCAGACTCACCCACCCTACGCACACCCCCACCACACACACGCGCGCGCGCGCACACCCCCCCCATGCACACCCCCACCCCTCCTCCCACCACACGCACACGCAGACACACAAACCCCACACACACCACCACCCTCATTACCATGAACAATTTGGGATTAATAGTTCATCCCAACGTTTCTTAAAATGTTGGGGCAGCACGGTGCACAGTAGTTAGCACTGCTGCCTCACAGGGATCCGGGTTCAATTCCTGGCTTGGGTCACCATGTGTGTGGAGTTTGCACGTTCTCCCCGTCTCTTCATGGGTTTCGTCCAGCTGCTCCGGTTTCCTCTCACAATCCAAAGATATGTGGGTTATGTTGATTGGCCATGGTAAATTGACCGTAGTGTCTGGGGATTGGCAGGTGAATATGTGGGGTTACAGGGATTGACTTGGGTGGCATTGTGGTTGGTGCAGGCTTGATGGGCCAAATGACCTCCTTTTGCACTGTAGGATTCTATGATTCAATGCACATAAACTGAATCTCTGAATCTCATGTCACTCCAGCGATATAAGTACAGGAGGAGGCCATTCAGCCCCTTGAACTTGTTTTCCCATTCAATTAAATCATGGTTGATTTGTATCTGAGCTCCATTAATATGACTCAGTTCCTTATCCCTGAACACTCTGACCGAAAAGATATCGATCAGTCTCAGTTGTGAAGTTTCCAAATGACGTCCAGCCCTGACAGCTTTATTTTTGGGTGGTTAGAGCTCCAGATTTCCACTGCTCTTTATTTTGCTAGCATCTCCGCTGAATGGCCTAGCTCTGAATTAATCGTGACCTCCGATTCGGGTCTTGACACGAGAGGTTTGACCTGCTAACTTGACCATGTGTCGGAACGAACCAAAGCTACGCTGATGCCTGTCATTCTCTCCCCCCCCCCCCCCACACCTCGCTCCGCACAGGCTATCGTGGATACCGTTGACAATCTGCTGAGGCCGGAGGCACTGCAATCGTGGAAGGACATGAACGCAACGGAGCAGGCCCACGCGGCGACGCTGCTGCTCGACACTTTGGAAGAAGGTGCTTTTGTCCTGGCCGACAACCTCATGGAGCCGACCACCGTCACCGTGCCCACTGAGAATATAGGTGAGAGGTTCCGCTGTGACACAGAGAGAGAGAGAGAGAGAGAGAGGATGAGGAGGGAGAGGCGATGGCCTGGTGGTGTTATCGCTAGACTTTTAATCCAGAAACTCAGCTCATGTTCCAAAGTGGAACCTCTGGGCAAATACATGAATAGGGATGGGAATAAAGAGATATGGTCCCCAGAAGGGTTGGGCGGCGCTGTTGCACAGTGGGTTAGCACCGCTACCTCACAGCGCCGGGGACCCAGGTTCGATTCCCGGTCTTGGGTCACTGTCTGTGTGGAGTTTGCATGTTCTCTCTGCGTCTGCTTGGGTTTCCTCCGGACGCTCCAGTTTCCTCCCACAGTCTGAAAGATGTGCTGGTTAGGTGGATTGGCCATGCTGAAGTCTCCCTCAGTGTGTCCGAACGGATGCCGGGGAATTTCGTGGTAACTTCATTGCAGTGTTAATGTAAGCCTATTTGTCACCAATAAATAAATTTTAACTTTGGAGGGCGGGTTTAGTTCAGTCGGGCAGCTTGGTCGGTGCAGGCTTGGAGGGCCAAAGGGTCTTTCCCCCGTGCTGTAATTTTCTTTGCTCTTTGGTATTATTGCTGCTGAAAGTGGGTGGGTGATGGTTAGATTCTGCAAATCCAGCCTGGTGCTTTATTCAGAATGAGATCACTGCCAGGTCACTTGCTTTCTATGCAAGCAAAGAGGAGCAAATGTCAACATTGCCTACCAAAGGCAAGGAAATAGGACGATAAGCAGGCTTTTCCTGAGCTGAGTCAAGTGTAGATCAAAGAGAGGCCAGCCTTTCAATGCCAGCTGTGATAAAAGGGGAAAAAAAAAGTCTTTGGGTACAGGAGGGAGTGGTTTCAATCGATCTGACGTCTCGAGGTGTGGGCATGCGGCAACTGATCTTGTCTTGCCGTCTGCAGATTGTGGCGGATTCTGTTTCAGGACAAGCTCTTGCGCTGAATGGGATTGCAGATCGTACGTTCAATAGAAGCTTCTTTCCAATCATGAGTAAACATTCTCTCCCTTTCTCCCACCATCTGATTGTTACTTGGAAAAAGACGCCAAGACACCAAAATATGTACACAGAGCACAATTGGTGCTGAAGTGGCCTGTAATTGCTTCGGCGAGGGTTATTGCCCAACCTCTGCCAGCAGGATTGCACAGTCTGATAAAGTGGCACTGATCTGTTCACCTCTTTTGTAAAATATTTAAAGTGTTGCAGGAGTGCTGGCTCCTGTTGCCTAACAATGGCAATACTACGATCCTCTGTGCCACAATCCTGTTCCGACTTCCCAGGCAGCTGAAACTTTGAGCCGGAGGCCATCCAGCCTCTCTTCCGTCCTTCATTAATTCAGAGGTAGGGGGAGTCTAAAACTAGAGGGCGCAGGTTTAAGGTGAGAGGGGAGAGATACAAAAGTGTCCAGAGGGGCAATTTTTTTCACACAGAGGGTGGCGAGTGTCTGGAACGAGCTGCCAGAGGCAGTAGTAGAGGCGGCTACAATTCTGTCTTTTAAAGAGCATTTAGACAGTTATATGGGTAAGATGGGTAGAGAGAGATATGGGCCAAATGCGGGCAATTGGGACTAGCTTAGTGGTTTGAAAATAAAGGACAAGTTGGGCCGAAGGGCCTGTTTCCATGCTTTAATCCCCTATGACTCCATGAGATTATGAGTGATCTGCCCCTTGACCCCACCTGCAGCACAGTAGTACAGAGGTTTGCACTGCTGCTTCGCAATGCGAGGGACCTGGGTTTGATTCCTGGTTTGGGTCACTGTCTGTGTAGAGTTTGCAACTTCTCTCTGTTTCTGTGGGGTTTCTTCCAGGTGCTCCAGTTTCCTCCCGCGCTCCAAAGGTATGCAGGTTAGGTGGATTGGCCGTGCTAAATTGCCTCTTAGTATCGGGGGGGCTGGTGAGGGTGAATGCATGGGGTTATGGGGATTGGGCCTGGTAGGGATTGTGGTCAGTGCAGACTCAATGGGCCGAATGGCCTCCCTTCTGCACTGTAAGGATTCTAAGATGCAGGCCTAGGCTCCATTTCCATTAACTTCCTTTAACGAATAAGATCAATCTTGATTTGAAAATTTTCAGTTAAACATCAGCTTCATCCTGCTTTCGGGAGACAAAGTTCCAGCATTCACTCCCCTCTTTTTGATCTTAGAATCATAGAATCCCTACAGTTCAGAATGAGGCCTTTCGGCCCATTGAGTCTGTACTGACCACAATCCCATCCAGGCCCAATTTCCGTCACCCTCATTTACCCTGCTGATCCCCCTGACACTGAGAGGCAACTTAGCATGGCCAATCAACCTCACCCGCACCTCTTTGGACGCCTTACTGAATTCACTGCTGAAAAAAATTATTCCACCCTCTTTCTCTCAAGCAACTGATGGTGGTGTGGTGGTAATGTCTCTGGATTAATAAGCCATGCATATCCATGGAAGCGGGAGGAACTTAAATTCCAAATGCCAGTGACTAGGGTGGGGGAGAGGGCCTGGGTAAGAAACTCTCAGTAATCTGGTGCTTACCCGATGGAGCGAGTGGCCTCTTCTGCAATGTAGGAATTCTAAGGAAATCTGGCACCCTTACTTGGTCTGTGACTCCAGACCCGCAGCAATGTGACTGACTCTGAACTGCGTCCCAAAATGGCCAAGCGAGACGCTCAATTCGAGGGCAATAAGGGATGGGCAACAAATGGTCAACGTTCCTTGAAAGAACGAAGAAAATTCCCAGTGTTGTTGATGGAGAGGGAGTGGGAGACCAAGTGGGTTTTTATTAGTTACTTTTGGCTGTGGAGTTTTTTTTTTGACATTGGATAATCGAGAGAGAAGGCACGTCATAACCACGACAGAAAGATCTCACCCATTTGCTATTTCGAGCTAAATAGTAAATGCGTTTTTTTTTTAAAGAAAGCCTGGTTACAGACTCTCTGGGGGCGACGAAAACACTCGAGAGGTTTTTTGCTTCCCACTTCAGGTGTCAGGGAAGAGGAAATCTATCTCAGTTATGTTCACAAATTGTTCACGCCGCAAAATAGGGTTATAAAATGTATGGCATTGTTTATTTCCTGGCGAACCTGCAGATGTATTCTGCTTATCATTAAATCCCAAGGCTGTAGGGCATGAATTCAACAGTTTCATAGTCACGCATCCAATACAGAGCAGGGCACATTGGCGTGGTGAGGCGGAGAACACGATTTCAAATTCCACCTTGGGAGTTTGTGAGTCTGAATTCAATTTTTATACATATTTATCTGCAAGTAAATGACTTGCAATCAGATAAAGTGACCATGAAGCAGTTGAATTACCTTTTAAAAACCCAATTGCTTCACTGATATCCTTTAGGGAGGGAAACTAGCCGTCCTTAACCAATCTGTGCTAGATTTTACCCGTGTGCCAAGACTCTTCGCTCCCTCTCCCCCTGCCCCACTTGATTAAAAACTCACCCAAGAGCAACACGGCATGGTGGCACAGTGGTTAGCACTGCTGCTCTACAGCGCAAGAGACCCGTGTTCAGTTCCTGGCTTGGGTCACTATTTGCACGGATTCTGCACGTTCTCCCTGTGTCTGCGTGGGTTTTCTCCAGGTGCTGCGGTTTCCTCCCACAGTCCAGAGATGTACAGTTGATTGGCCCTGCTAACTTGCCCCTAAGTGTCAGGGGAGTTGCCCTTTAGTTTCAGTGCAGCTCGATGTGCCAAAAGACCTCCTTCTGCACTGTAAGGATTCTATGATCGTGATATCAGCTCCACGACAATTTAACGCTGAGAGTAATGTTAACAGTAAGATATTAATGGGCGGCACGGTAGCACAGTGGTTAGCACTGCTGCTTCACAGCTCCAGGGGCCTGGGTTCAATTCCCGGCTTGGGTCACTGTCTGTGTGGAGTTTGCACGTTCTCCTCATGTCTGCGTGGGTTCCCTCCGGGTGCTCCGGTTTCCTCCCACAGTCCAAAGATGTGCGGGTTAGGTTGATTGGCCATGCTAAAATTGCCCTAGTGTCGCTAGATGTTTATGTTAGAGGGATTAGCAGGTATAATATGTAGGGATATGGGAGTAGGGCCTGGGTGGGATTGTGGTCGGTGCAGACTCGATGGGCCGAAGGGCCTCTTTTTGCAATGTAGGGTTCTATGGTTCTATGATTTAATGGCACTGTTAATAATTAATAGCAAGACTTTCGTCCCTATCTGGGGAGGCAGTCCTGCCCTCGCGAGCAGCCAACAATTAGATTGGTCCTGCAGTCACAGCAGTGCCAATGGCAGTGGGTGTCCATGACTGGGATTGCAGGCAGTCCCACTACACTGAGGTCAGTCCAAGTTTGGGGTCAAAATTTATTAGTGTCACAAGCAGGCTTACATTAACACTGCAGCGAAGTTACTGTGAAAATCCCCTAGTCGCCACACTCCGGTGCCTGCTGAGGGAGAATTTAGCCTGGCCATTGGAGCTCACAACCATGTCTTTCGGGCTGTGGGAGGAAAGCGGAGCGCCTGGAGGAAACCCACGCAGACACGGGGAGAACGTGCGGACTCAGCACACAGTGGCCCAAACTGGGAATCGAACCTGTGTCCCTGATGCTGTGTGGCAGCAGTGTTAACCACTGTGCCGCCCTTGGGAAGGTGTTTGTCAGAGAGTCAATGCAAATGCGATGGGCCAAATGACCTCATTCCACACTGTCAGGGTTCTGTGGTTCGATGGCTCTGTGGGAATTGTTTCAGAATATGGATGGCAGTGGCTCGCCGCCACCTTCTCAACGCCAGCTAAGGGTAAATGCCAGCAACACCCGCCTGCTATTAATTAATAAATAAATAAATCCTTTTGCGGAAAAGGCAGATGATGGCAGAATGAGAATCTTTCAGCACAAGTTATTGTCACGTGCTTTGTAATGTGAGTTGATGGATCTGATAAATAATGCTCTTTTCCTTCTCTCTCCCCACTCTCCCTGTCTGACACTGATGCAGTTTTGGAGGTTGGCTTGCTGATTACAGAGGGCCAGGTCAAGGATTTGAGATTTCCGCAGGGCTACATGGGCGGAAATTCAATTCACCTCTCGGGCAACACTGTCAAGCAAAACAGCCGGACCGGTAAGTGGCTGGGTCACAGGCGTCTTTCTTGTCGTAAAGACTTGTAAAGACTCTGCTTTTCTTCCTTCTCTGTGATGATGTGAAGTTAGCCCCATTCTGGATGTCTGATGTTACCTGTAGGTTTCTTTAGAGGGTGGGTTTTGGCCCAGAAGGAGGCAGTTCTGCCCATTGAATCCATGTCAGCTCTTGTGCAGAGCAGTCCAGTCAGTCCCATTCCCCCACGCCAACCCTAAAGCCCTGCCCACTCCAATCCTGCAGCCCCGCCCGCTCCAATCCCATAGCCCCACCCACTCCAATCCCATAGCCCCACCCACTCCAATCCTATGGCCCCACCCACTCCAATCCCATAGCCCCTCCCACTCCAATCCCATAGCCCCTCCCACTCCAATCCCATAGCCCCCTGCTCCAATCCCATAGCGCCTGCTCCAATCCCTTAGCCCCACCTACTCTAATCCCATAGCTGCTCCCACTCCAAATCCAAAGCCTCTTCTACTCCAATCCCATGGATCCCCACCCCAATCCCATAACTTCTCCCACTCCAACCCTGGAGCCAGCCCCCCCCCACTCAAACCCCACAGCCTCTCCCACTCCAAACCCAGAGCCCCTCCTACTACAACCCCATGACCCCGCAGGTCCATTCCCTCACGTGCCCGTCTAATTTTCCTTCTCAAATCATTGATTGCCTCCACTTCCAGTGGAATCCTGTTCCAACAAAGGTCATGTTTTTGTTTGTAAGGGAGGTTAATTTGGGAAAGATTAAGGAATTATTTCCAAGTGTTGCAAGAACTGGTGTAAGGGGAGGAAATGGGAGATTCTGCGCTGTGGCTTTGTGAATAAAACCATGTTAGGGAAAAGGCTGGCTCCAGATTTGTCTTTTCTTTAAAGAATGAATAATGACTTCAACATCTCCTGGGCAGCGAGTTCTAAGTCATTACTACTCGCTGTTTAAAGAAAGGTTGTTCCTCACTCCCCCCTGCATCTATTGCCCAAACGCTTAAATGTGTGCCTTGTTGCCCTTGTACCATTAGTTAATAGGAACAATTTGTCTTCTTTGTCTAGCTTATCTAAACCTGTCATAATCTTGTAGGCCTCTATCAAATCACCCCTCAATCTCCTTCGTTCCAAGTGGAATAGTCCCAGCTCATAGAATTCTACAGTGCATTCGGCCCATCGAGTCTGCACCGACTACAATCCCACCCAGGCCCTATCCCCATAACACTGTGCATTTACCCTCGCCAGTCCTCCTGACACTGAGGGTCAATTTAACACCAAATCCGCACATCTTTTTGATTTGATTTATTATTGTCACATGTATTAACATACAATGAAAAGTATTGTTTCTTGCACGCTATACAGACAAAGCATACCATTCATAGAGAAGGAAATGAGAGAGTGCAGAATGTGGTGTTACAGTCATAGCTAGGGCGTGGAGAGAGATCAACTTAGTGCAAGGTAGGTCCATTCAAAAGTCCGATGGCAGTAGGGAAGAAGCTGTTCTTGAGTCCTTTGGTATGTGTCTCAGATTTTTATATCTTTGTCCCAATGGAAGAAGGTGGAAGAGAGAATGCATGAGGTCCTTAATTATGCTGGCTGCTTTGCTAAGGCGGTGGGAAGAGTAGACAGAGTCAATGGATGGGAGGCTGGTTTGCATGATGAATTGGGCTACATTCACGACCTTTTGTAGTTCCTTGCAGTGTTGGGCAGAGCAGGAGCCCATACCAAGCTGTGATACAAACAGAAAGAATGCTTTCCATGGTGCATTTCTAAATGCTGGTGAGAGTTGTAGCTGACACGCCAAATTTCCTTAGTCTTCTGAGAAAGTAGAGGCGTGGGTGGACTTTCTTAACTATAGTGTTGGCATGGGGGGACCAGGTTGTTGGTGATCTGGACACCTATAAACTTGAAGCTCTCGACCCTTTCTATTTTGTCCCCATTGATGTAGACAGGGGCATGTTCTCCTTTACGCTTCCTGAAGTCGATGACAATCTCCTTCATTTTGTTGACATTGAGGGAGAGATTATTGTTGCCACACCAGCCCACCAGTTTCTCTGTCTCGTTCCTGTACTCTGTCTCGTCATTGTTTGGAGTGTGGGAAGAAACCGGAGCACCCGGAGGAGACCCACGCAGGCTAGGGGACAATGTGCAAACTCCGCACACCACCTGAGCCTGGAATCGAACCCGGGTCCCTGGCGCTGTGAGGCAGCAGTGCTAACCACTGCGCCCATTCTCTGACTTAGTCGCACCTGCGTTCTGCAGGGAGTGGGCTCCGATTGTTTCTTTCTTTAATGAAGATTTTCTTCTTTGTCTCTCCCCTGCACCCACCCATTCCCGGTTTGTGTAGCGAAGCTGGTTTTCACTCTGTACAAAAGCTTGGGGCAGTTTCTGACCACGGAGAACGCGACAATCAAACTGGCGGGCGACGGGACTGGGCGCAACTACTCCATCGCTGTGAACTCCCACATCATCGCCGCGTCCATCAATAAGGAGTCCAGTCGCATTTATGTGACTGAGCCTGTGGTCTTTACCCTGGCACATATTGATGTAAGTTTGCCTTCTGCACAACTATCCAGCTAATCAGAGCAGCGTAAAGCTCCTAAAAATAATATTGGTGAATGACAGAAAGTGGACAGTCATTTTCATTTGTAACAGAAAGAGAAAGTGCAATGTCTGGATTTAGGTGATTGATGCCTCACTTCTTTATGACATTGAATCATAGAATGTACAATGCAGAAGCCATTCGGCCCATCGAGCCTACACTGACAACAATCCCACTCAGGCCCTATCCCCGTAACCCCATATATTTACCCTTCTAATCCTCTGACACTAATTTAGCGTGGTCAATCTATCTAACCCACGCATCTTTGGACTGTGGGAGAAAACCAGAGCGCCCAGAGGGAACCCACACAGACACGTGGAGAACACGCAGACTCCACACAGATAGTGACCCAAGGCCGGAATTGAACCTGGATCCTTGGCACTTTGAGGCAGCAGTGCTAACTACTGTGCCATCCCGCTCCCTTATGGGAGAGTTTGAGACGAGAGGGCGGAAGGGGGTCACCCATATATCTTCCTCGGAGAGATGAGGAAGAATTTCTTCTCTCAGAAGGTAGCGAATGTGTGGAAATCTTTACCGCAGAGGGCTGTAGAGGTTGAGTTGTTAAGTATGTTAAGGCGGGGGAGGTTTCCTGACCCGCCCACCATGGGAATCCCCTTTAGGAGACAGGGGGTGGTCTATGCAAAGCTGTGTTGAGCTCGGAGGGGGTATTCCAGTTTTGGGGCGAGCGTGGTCTGGTAAATCCCACCCAGACAGATATTTAATCAGCTGGGGAATCAAGGGTTATGGAGTTGAGGATTATATCAGATCTGCTGCCATCTCATTGAACAGCAGAGCAGGCTCGATGGGCCGAATGGCCAACTTCTGCACCTCCAGGACATTGTCGTGCCGTGATGTGATGTTTGATGTTTTCTCTCGTCTCTCTCTCTCTCTCTCGCACGCCGCTCAACCAACCGCAGCCCGACAACTACTTCAATGCAAACTGCTCCTTCTGGAGTTACTCGGAGCGCACCATGATGGGCTTCTGGTCCACCCAGGGCTGCAAGCTGATCGACACCAACAGGACTCACACCAAGTGCGAGTGTCGGCACCTGACCAACTTTGCGATCATCATGGCCCACAAGGAGGTGGAGGTGGGTTGCCTGTGCATCAGCGGGGTTCATTCTGCACACATCGGGGGGAGGGGGGGCTGCAGAATGGCCTGACCCCACCAGTCTCACAGCTCAAAAGACCAGGTTGTTCTGTCCTTCTGAAACACGTCAGGGTCATTTTGACAGAGTCGATAGGGAGAAACTGTTTCCACTGGCAGACAGGCCCATAACCAGAGGGTGTAGATTTGCAACACTTGACAAAGGGACCAGAGAGAGAGACTGCCAGGAAGGGTGGTGTTGAAGCAGATTCAATGGTTTTCAGAAAGGAAATCGGATAAGCGCTTGCAAATAAAAATATTATACGCGAGGGAAACAGAAGTGAGACCAAGTGGGAACTTTTTCAAAGAACCAGTGCAATGGGCCAAATTCCAGTCTCCTGCGTTACAGGAATCGCCAAATGCAAAATTCATCGAATGACCCCTGAATCCATGTTTTTGTTAATGTGACGCCAGAAGGGAAGGGCGTTTGGGCTTGTTTCCACCAATAGGAGGGTCAGTAACCAAAGGGAGCAGATTCCAAGCCATTAGTGACCAACGCCAGGGTGAAGAACCACACTCTTTATGCTGCAAAATGTGATCTGGAATGCGCTGCCTAGTTGGGAGCAGATTCAGCCTTCAAAAACAAACTAGATAAACACTTGGAGAACAATTTACAGAGCCGTAGAGGAAAGAGCGGGGAATTGGGTCAAATTGGGTAGAATTTGCAAAGTCCAGCACCTGAATGAAAGGCCTCCCTCTGTGCGATCAGATGCTATGCTTTGCGGTGCCACTTATTTCTGATGGTTACCAACGTAGTCAACCTGAGGCTCTGTCTTTCACTTGCTTTGTATTGGTTGTCAGGACCTCGAGGGAGGTACTAATGTGCACTTTTGGTCCACCTACCTAAGCAGAGACATACTGCCACAGGACGGGCGTGAAACAAGTCTTCGCTAGACTGAATCATGGACAAGGGGGGCTGTCGTATGAAGAGAGATCAAGTAGATTAGGCCTATATTCCTGCGGGGAGGGATAATGTGGCCTCCCATCTGCGTGTTTGTCGGCAGCGGGTGTGCGGAACATTCTGCCGGTGTGAATAGCCAGAGAATTCTGACCCTAGAGTTTAGAAGAATGCCTACGCTACAGAAGGATGCCATTTGACCCATCGGTTCTGTCCCGACCACTGTCCCACCCAGGCCTTGTTCACGTAACCCTCATTCACCCTGTTAATCCCTCTGACACCAGGGTCAATATAGCTTGGCCAATCCACCTAAGCTGTGCATATTTGGACTGTGGGAGGAAACCGGAGCACCCGAAGGAAACCCACGCAGACATGGGGAGAATGTACAAACTTCACACAGACCCGAGGCCAGAATTGAACCTGGGTCCCTGGTGCTCTGAGGCAGCAGCGCTAACCACTGTGCCGCCATGCTGCTAAGGTCAGGCATAATCTTGTTGAAGGGGAGGGTGGAGCCCCAGAGGGCTGAATGGCCTCACCCAGCTCCAATTCCCGATGTTCTTGTACGTGCAGCTGTGTGGGTGAGGCTCGGTGAAGGGATGGGGGACTTGGGCAGAGCGCCTTTTCCAGTCTGTCATTGCGGTTGGCGGTGCGTTAACCTGCCCAATCCTTCCCCCCGCAGTACTCCACCGAGATGCACGAGCTAATCCTTTCGATCATCAGCTGGGTGGGGATCGTCATTTCCCTCATCTGCCTGGCCATTTGCATCTTCACCTTCTGCTTCTTCCGGGGCCTTCAGAGTGACCGCAACACCATCCACAAGAACCTCTGCATGAACCTGTTTGTCGCGGAATTTATCTTCCTCGTGGGCATCGATAAGGTCAACTATGAGGTAAGACCCCGGTGGGGCGTTGGGGGGGCGGGGGGTGGGGGGGGGGGGGGGGGGGGACGGGGGGGGGGATTGATTTCCCAGCGGCGCGTTTCCTCGTGAAGAATTGTCTGTGTTCTGAAATGGATGCGAGTTTAAACATTGACTCCACCGTCGCCCTCCAGTATATCAAACCTGACGTGCCTGAGTTTAAACACTTATGATTCAAGCTCTGTTTCACCACGGCCGTCTTTAACCTGTGGTGTTGAGCGCTCCGGATGATCATGGGGAGTTCATAAATCAAGGCTCTTTATAGACCTGCGTGCGTCGTATTTGTGCAAAACCACTCAATGGTGATGTGAGGCCAGGACATTCAATGTGAAGCTGATTGCTTAGAGCTGCCTCTGAAAGATTGTTCGTCAATACATTGGATTTACAGCTGGGAATTACGCCATTCAGCCTGCAGGGTTCATCCTGGCCGTTAATAATCAGCCTCCTTCCCACACCTATCTTTCTATTCCTTTCTCCCTCGTACCCTTTGCCTCTTCTGTTATTCTTTCAGGGGTCGGTGGGTCAGTGCTGGGGTCGGTGGCACTGTCCTATGAGGAGAAATTGCTTCGGCAGGGCTTGTTTTCACCGGAATTTAGGAGCACGAGAGGAGATCAGATTGGGCGGCACGGTAGCACGGTGGTTAGCACTGCTGCTTCACAGCTCCAGGGTTCTGGGTTCGATTCCCGGCTCAGGTCACTGTCTGTGTGGAGTTTGCACATTCTCCTCGTGTCTGCGTGGGTTTCCTCCGGGTACTCTGGTTTCCTCCCACAGTCCAAAGATGTGCAGGTTAGGTTGATTGACCATACTAAGAAATTGCCCCTTAGTGTCCAGGTTAGAGGGATTGGTGGGTATAATATGTAGGTATATGGGGGTAGGGCCTGGGTGGGATTGTGTTTGGTGCAGACTCAATGGGCCAAAGGGCCTCTTTCTGCACTGTAGGGTTCTATGATGTATGATCTAAAACATATAGGGGGTGATTGGCCAGGGGACTCAAGCAGAGACCGTGTAGCCGGCACCATGGCCTCCGCGCATCTCCGACCGTTGGATTTCGCCAGCTCCGTGCCAGAAATCGGCGTAAAGCTGCACAATTTATTTAAATGCTCATTGGAATCTAATTAGCAGGCCCAGGTGAGCGATCAGGGACGGTGGGGGGATTGGAGGGATAGCGATGCGGGTTTGCGGGGCTGGCCAGCGATCGGGGAGGCTGGCAGTGTGGGGCTACTACACATGTGGCCATCCTGGTGTTGACAGATCAACGCAGTGACCTGCTCAGTGCTACACTGCCGGCTTCTCCAGCGGGAATACGTCCCACCCACTGATTTTTAATGAGATTCATGCTCGGGCTCTCTGCAGTGCACAGAATGAGGAAGATTCAGTTTGAAAATCCCGCTGAAAAAAAAGACTGGAATAAGGAATTTACAACGTGTGAATGTAGCCCAATCTATCACGCAAACCAGCGACCCGTCTATTGACTCTGTTTACACTTCCCACTGTCTTGGCAAAGTAGCCAGCATAATTAAGGACTTTGATCTGATTTGATTTATTATTGTCACACTATTAGTATACAGTGAAAAGTCTTGTTTCTTGCACGCTATGCAGACAAAACATACCATACATAGAGAAAGAAACAAGAGAGTGCAGAATGTAGTGTTACAGTCATAGCTAGGGTGTAGAGAAAGATCAACTTAGTGCAAAATAGGTCCATTCAAAAGTCGGATGGAAGCAAGGAAGAAGCTGTTCTTGACTAAGTTGGTGCATGACCTCAGACTTTAGTATCTTTTTCCTGATGGAAGAAAGTGGAAGAGAGAATGTCCTGGGTGTGTGGGGTCCTTAATTATTCTGGCTGCTTTTCTGAGGCAGTGGGAAGTGTAGACGGAGTAAATGGATGGGAGGCTGGTTTGCGTGATAGATTGGGCTACATTTATGACCTTCTGCAGTTCCATGCTGTAAATTCCTTACTCCGTCCGGTTTTTACCCAAATTCGACACTTTGAATTTCTGGGGAGAATTCCACCCATAAAATTCTAACAGAGCTGGACAGACAAGATTGAGCAAGGATGTTTTTCCTGTTTGGGGAATCTCGAACCAGGGGCACAGTCTCAGGATGCGGAGTAGATCATTTAGGACTGAGTTGAGGGAACATTTTTTCATTCAAAGGGCAGTGAACCTGTGGAATTCTTTACCACTGGAGGCTGGAGGGACCCAAAAAAGAGATAGATAATCTTGTAGATTTTAACAGCATCAAGGGGTTTGGGAGAGAGCAGGACTATGGCTTTGAGACAAAGAATCAGCCATGATCATACTGAATGGTGGAGCAGGCTCAAAGGGCGGAATAGCCTACTGCTGCTCCTAGTTTCAATGTTTCTTTGTGCTTAGCTGGCAAGGCTGGCATTTATCGCCCACCCGAATTGCAGTAAGTAGTTAACCGCATTGCTGTGAACCTGCAGTCAAATGGAGGCCAGGCTAGACCAGGTTAAGGTGGCAGAGAAAGGACATTTACAACAGTTGATGCTAGTTCTCATGGTCACCATTACTGAGACTAACTTTCAATTCCAGGTTTTATTCAGTGAAGTTAAATGTCAGGGTGGGAATTGAACCCATGTCACCTGAGGATTTATATAGGGCCGCTGAATTCCTCGTCCAGTGACATTACCGCTATCCACCATCTCCCTCAAGCTTTCCCTTCAGATGCTGCTATGCTATTCACCTCAGCCACCCCATGTGGTAGCGAGCTCCGATCTCTGGAGTCCATGGGTGGTATTTTACAGCTGCGCTTGCCCCAGGGCTGCAAAATCCTGCCCCAGTTCAACAGACCTTTGCATGGTCGGTGTCCTGCCCCTCCTGTGGCGGGCGGGATGGGAAAAAGATGTTTCTCTTGAATTCCGTGTGGGATTTTTATTGGTCATCATATATTGGAGGTTTGGGTGCCCACACGGGGAGACAGGGGTGGAACATCTCCATATTGAATATATCTCCAGCTCACAAGGTTTTCCAATGTCTGGAAGTGCCGGGACAAGGAAGATCCAGCTGGCCTGGCTCGCCTGAGTATCTTGATTAACTATATCCATTGCACGCCACCATTGTTTGGCAGGATGGGCACAACAGATTATCAAATCAGAGACCAATTCCTGGGAAATAAAATGGAGATTCCCCTCTGATCTCCCCAGGCAATTGAAACCAGTCCAGGAGACCCAATTTGTTCCTTGGTAAAGTTCTCCATTCGAGTTGTAGAGTGAACTCATGAACCTAGATTTCCCAGTGTGCGTTACCCAAACTTACTTGTTTCTGCCTTCTAAACATGTTAGCGCTACCATTTGAAATGAAACACGGCGGCATAGTGGTTAGCACTGCTGCCTCACAGCAACAGGGACCCGGGTTCAATTTCCAGCTTGGGTCACTGTCTATGCAGAGTTTGCATGTTCTCCCCGTGTCTGCGTGGGTTTCCTTCAAGTGCTCCGGTTTCCTGCCGAACTCTAGAGATGTGCGGGTTAGGTTGATTGGCTAAGCTAAGTTGACCCTGAGTCTCAGGGGGATTGGCAAGCAAAAATACGTGGGGTTACAGAGATAGAGCCTGGGTGGGGTAGTTGTTGGCACAGGCTCGATGGGCTGAATGGCTTTCTTCTGCACTGTAGGGATTCTACGGATTCTATTCTATGGAGATTTAGGAGCCATGCCTTTTCTGGAAATGTATTTACAGGTTACCTCTGACCCTGCATTACTCATTGATCATAGAATCCCTACAGTGCAGAAGGAGGCCATTCAGCCCATCATGCCTGTACTGACTATCTGGCAGAGCATCTTACACAGGCCCACTCCTGCCCTATTGCCACAATCCCAATAATCCCCCTAACCAGCACACCTTGGGACATTGTCATGGCAATCCATCTAACCTGTGTATCTTTGGAGTGTGGGAGGAGACTGGAGCACCCAGAGGAAACCCACGCAGGTACAGGGAGAATGTGCAAACTCCACATAGACAGCCGAGGCTGGAATCAAACCTGGATCCCTGGAGGCAGCAGTGCTAACCACTGTGCCACTCACCACATGTGTACTTCAGTGTGGTGGACTGTTCAACTGAGGGTCATAGTTTGAGGATCAGGGATAAACCTTTTAGAACTGAAGTGAGGAGAAATTTCTTCACCCAGAAGGTGGTGAATGTGTGGAATTCACTACCACAGAATGCAGTTGAGACCAAAACGTTGTGTGATTTCAAGAAGAAATTAGATATAGCTCGAGGTGGTAAAGGAATCAAGGGATATCGGGGGAAAGGGGGGAATCAGAATATTGCATTTGATGATCAGCCGTAGTATGACTCCTAGTTCTGGGCTCTCCCACTAGTGGGAACGTTTTTTCTGAATCTAATCTGTCTAACCCTGTTAAAACTTTATAAGTTTCTATGAGATCCCCTCTCACTTCTAAACTCCAGTGAATATAATCCTAACTGATTTAGTCTCTCCTCAAATGACAGACCTGCCATCCCAGGAATCAGCCTGGTAAACCTTCGCTGCACTCTCTCTATAACAAGGACATCATTCCTCAGATAACATCAAAAATGCACACAATATTCCAGGTGTGGCCTCACCAACGCCCTATACAATTAGAGTAAAACATTCCTATCCCTGTACTCAAATCCTTTCGCTATGAAAGCCAACATACCATGTGCCTTCTTTACTGCCTGCTGTACCTGTGCGCTTGCTTTCAGCAACTGATGCATGAGGATTCCAGGGTCTCGTTGAGTATCCACCTCGCTCAATTTACACCCATTCAAGTAATAATCTGTCATAGAAATCAATCTGTCATCTCCCAGTCATGGTTCGAAAATGTTTCTGATTTTTGTCTTTTGGAGCGAAAGATTTTGTTTCGGAGAAGCTGAGAGGAGTTTCTGACTGATTCCCCTCAACCAGGGTAAAACCGATCCTTTGGCATTATCTGATTGTGGTTCCTCCGAATCCCACCGTTGACAATTACTACACATCAGAAGTAGTTAATTGGCTGTAAAGCACTTGGAGGCATTCTGCAGCTATGAAGAATGCCATAAATGTGCAGATTTATTCTTTCGTTCTTTGTTTCCCTCTTCTGTTTGTCTGGTCCGTACAGTTCCGGTCACCCTATTTTCGAAAGAGCGTTATTAAACTAGGAAGAGTGCAGAAAGTATTAACTAGGATGCTACTGGGACTTGAGCTATAAGGAGAGGCTGGATAGACTAGGACTTTTTTCCCCTGGAGCGTGGGAGGCTGAGGGGTGATCTTACAGAGGTCCTTAAAATAATGAGGGGCGCAGATCAGCTAGATAGTCAATATCTTTTCCCAAAGGTAGGGGAGTCTTAAACTAGAGGGCATAGTTTTAAGGTGAGAGGGGAGAGATACAAAAGAGTCCAGAGGGGCAATTGTTTCACTCAGAGGGTGGTGAGTGTCTGGAATGAGCTGCCAGAGAAGCAGTAAAGGCAAGTTTCATTTTGTCTTTGAAAAGCATTTAGAACATAAGAACATAAGAAATAGGAGCAGGAGTAGGCCATCTAGCCCCTCGAGCCTGCCCCGCCATTCAATAAGACCATGGCTGATCTGTCGTGGCTCAGTTCCACATTCCCGCCCTCTCCCCATTAGACAGTTACAAGGCTAAGATAGATATAGAAGGATACGAGCCAAACGCGAGCAATTGGAATTAATTTAGTGGTTTAAAAAAACTGGGCAGCATGGACAAGTTGGACTGGAGAGCCTGTTTCCAATCTGTAAACCTCTATGACTCTATCACTCTTTCCTTCTTTCTGTCTTTCCTTCTTTCATTCTCTCTTCCTTTTTCACACTTCTCCTATTTCTGAACATGGTTCCACTCGTAAATGCGACGCTTTTAAAAGTGCCCAGAGTTTTACCTCCCTGCCCGCCACAGGAATCGGAGTGGGCGCAGGGCAGGTCATAGGGAAGGTCCGCTGACCTGGAGCAGGATCTTACGGTTCTGGGACGAGCAAAGCTGTAAGATCCCACCCGGTGTGGAGCGTTAAGAGTGTACCTACACCAAGAAGAGCATCGCATTTTAGTCAATTTGAAGTAAGCAGCCCAAATGTGAAATTGTTTTGAAGGAAACATTCAGCGTGGTGGAGAATTGTAATGCCTAATAATCATCAAATCCTCCATAATTGCTGTTCATTTACTTTTCCAATCTCCCGCCTCTTTTCATTAAGTATTCATGGGTTGCACATAATGATTCCAGCGGTTGCATGGATTAGATGCATATGCTTTCTGCATTATGTTTTTTTAATGTAATTACATGGAAAGGTGATGAATTATTTAAAAATTGCAAAAATTGAAATTGGCGACTGATGATTACTCGTTTGTACAAATGTCACCGCGGCCTTATGAACAGCGGGTGCCGTTCTATCGACTTTTAAGGGGTGTCGTCCAAGGATGGGTAAAGTTTTTTTTGAGTGGCAACATGAATACAGCCCTTCATTGTTCCAGCGTAGTTGGTAACAGTGTGGGAAGGTGCATTTTTGACCAGTTAAATATCCGGCGTTCCTGTCTGGAAGTGCCTGACTCATTCCTGTAGTTTGCTACTTCAGTTGGGTTGGCAGGGGTTTGCAGGATGGGAGGACATGTCCAGTCCCTCTTGCTTCAGGTTGAGGGGGACATTGGAGCACACAAAATGGAACATCTCACATTTTCTGCGTGATGATCTATGAAAACCCATGGTATTCTAACACACATGTGCTCAACACACGAACAACACACCTACACACTCACACCACACATATACACACACATACTAACACATGCACACCACACATATACACACACATACAAACACACGCACACCACACATATGCAAACACACGTACCACACACAACACACGTGCACACACATACACACACACACACTTTTACAAACACACAACACGCACTACACAGACACACAACACACACACACACTCACATACATGCACACACACAAAGTCACACACACACTCACGTACACACACTCACGCAGATACATCCACACTCACACACGCACACTCACATACACATACTCACGCAGATACATACACACTCAAACACACACAAACACTCACATACACACACAAACACTCACATACACATTCATGCACGCACACACATACACACACAAACACTCACATACACACTCGTGCACGCATACACACACACACACTCTTACACACAAACACTCACATACACATACACACACACACACAAATGCTCACATACACATACATATACACACACAAACACTCACACACAAACACACACACACACACACACACACACACACACTACCATGCTTTCTGAAGGTGTCTTTCTCTGGTTACAGATTGCCTGCTCTATTTTTGCCGGGGTGCTACACTTTTTCTTCCTGGCTGCCTTTGCCTGGATGTGCCTTGAAGGCGTCCAGCTCTATCTCATGCTGGTGGAAGTCTTTGAGAGTGAATACTCTCGGAAGAAGTATTTCTACCTCTGCGGCTACCTCCTTCCCGCAATCGTGGTGGGCGTCTCGGCAGCCGTCGATTATAAGAGCTACGGCACAAAGAAAGCGTGAGTAGATATCAGGCCACTCAGATATTCCTCACCAACTGTACCGCATTCTGAACCCACTGAAGGGTGGCTCTCCCTCACATTGTTCAAATTTATTCAGACAGCTTTCCTGTTAAGGTTATATATTTGGATGAGAAGCCCATTGTACCTAAAGCCTCGTCACTATCCATTAGTTGGATTTGATGTGAAGGACAGCATCTCTAAACTCTCCTGGGTGACACTTATCCGCAGCACAGCGGAAAGTTAAAGGCAATATACTGTCAGTGCTGGAATCTGAAATAAAAAACATAAAATGCTGGAAAATCTCAACAGGTTTCACAGCATCTGTGGAGAATAGAACCAAGGTTTTGAGTCTGGACGATTCTTCATCAGAGCCTCACCCCACGAGGACATTCCAACATTCTGCACCTTTGTTCTGCCATTTATACATTCCGATCTCTTAATGGATGCTATTAACACCATTCCTAGCCTTTACCACCACCATTTACATTCCCTTTTTGTCAGTTGTAGCTGCCCCCATACCCCCATCCTCACAGTATAAATCTTGTCCTAGTTTTAAAGCTTCTGGCCTCCCACGAGTGGAAACACCCTCTCCACGTCCACTCTCTCTCAGTTTTCTGTAAGTTTCCATTAGATCCACCCTCACCCTTCTAAACTCCAGCGAGTATAGACTCAGATTCCTCAATCGCTCCTCGTGACAAACCCTTCATTCCAGAGATCGTTCTTGTGAACTTTCTCGGACCCCCTCCAAGGCCAACACATTCTTTCTTAAGTATGGGGCAGAAAAACTGCTCACATTACTCCAAACAGGGTCTGAGGTATGGGGTATTTTTAATTCATTTGTGGGACATGGGCACTGCTGACTGGCCAGCTTTTATTGCCCAGGACTCAAATGGAATAAATCTTTCCAGAATTTTGGGTAACATTTTGACACCCTCAGTAACAATCTATTGATCCAATTGGCTAGTTATTATTTGTTATGAATTGATTAGATTGGCCAGAATCCTTAAAGTTACTGACACAACAGCAAGCACCTTTGCCACATGGACTGCGATGGTTTACACATGTGGCTCACCACCACTTTCCCAGGGGTAGTGAGGCAATGAGCACGACATTTGCTAGCAACTTCCACTTCCCAAGAATTCATTTATTTACTTACCCATGAGTGTCACAAGTAGGCTTTACATTAACATTGCAATGACGTTACTGTGAAAATTCCCTAATCGCCACACTCCAGCTCCCGTTTGGGTACACTGAGGGAGAATTTAGCATGGCCAATGCACCTAACCAGCACATCTTTGGACCGTGGGAGGAAATCGGAGCACCCGGAGGAAACCCACGCTGACACCGGTGGACTCTGCACTCACTGTAACCCACGCTGGGAATCGAAGGTGGATGTCTGGCGCTGTGAAGCAGCAGTTCTAACCCCTGTGCCACCGGTGTAGAATGAATCTACAGAAACGAGTTGAGCTAAGATGTAACTGGGGCGGCACAGTGGTTAGCGTTGCTGCCTCTCAGCGTCAGGGACCTGGGTTCGATTCCTGAGTTCGGATCGCTGTCTGTGTGGGGTTTGCACGTTCTCTCCGTGTCTGTGTGGGTTTCCTCCGGGTACTCCACTTTCCTCCCACAGTCCAAAGATGTGCAGGCTAGGTTGATTGACCATAATAAGTTGCCTCTTACTGTCAGAGGGTTAGCAGGGTACGTAGATGGGGTTGTGGGGATAGGGTCAGGGTGGGATTGTGGCCGGTGCAGACTCGATGGGCCAAACGGCCTCCTTCTGCACCGTGGGGAACTCTATGATGCTGTGATTTGGTTCAATGTGGATTTTATATTCATTGTATATCTCCTCTCTCGTTACAGCTGTTGGCTGAGGATTGATAATCATTTCATTTGGAGTTTCCTTGGGCCCGTTTGCTTAATCATCTTGGTAAGAGGAGTTTGGCCATTGCCTTTCTTGTTCAACTCGTTGTTTCTTTTATTGTCATTCCGATTGTGAAAGGCCGGAGACTGGAATTCCCGGACTTTGCTGACTTGAACAATGCCCTTTGTTAGCAATGAGCAGATTTACAGGGAAGGGAACTTTCAATCCCAAAGGGACAGGAGGTGTGAATTGCCTCAGTCCACCCTGCTGAGTGATACTTCCATTTGCTATCAGACTGATGTCTCCTGCTTCCCTTCTGGGTCATTCTGTGCAGCGCAGAGCAGGAAATCAGGCGAATGGCACCAAGAACCTCCCTTGAAAAGAGCAATTCCCAAGGTGAAGGTTTATTTTGGAGACAATAAATTAGTCAATGTTTCTGCGCTGAGTCTCTCTCTTGCCTTCTCAAGCTGGCTTCAAAAGAGCTGTTGGCGTCCACTGTTCCCGAGGTTCAGCCGGCCTCCTGACGACGTGGCTGATCTCCGGGTGTGAATTACAGCATCCGAACCCTGATGAGCCTGCCCTCAGCGTGATCCCCGTCTGCCGGAGACTGGACCTTGGGTGGGATTTGCACGGTCTGCCCCCTCCCCCAGCTGCTATGCTTCCCCTGGTAGGCAGGGCAGGAAAACTCCCCCTCCTCCTGTGGGGCTTTAACAAATATATTCCCTGATCTTGCCTGGTGACGGTACAGAAATTCTCCTGCCGGGGGAGGGGGGGGGGGCGGTGGGGGTGACTGTCTTGATGGTGCTGTATAAAAGCAGAAGTGTTATCGTAAGCAGAGTTCGCTTGATGTTGGCCAAGAACTTGCCGACTGTGGGAATGAGCCCAATTAAACTGTGAAGAGCCCAGTTGAACGGTCCTCACATTGGCTGTGCTTGCCCCACAGCACGTTCCATCCTCCCCATCAGTGTCCACACACACACACACACACCATTTCATCCTGCGACTGGAGGACACCCAGAATGGAGCAATAACCCAGTGAATGCAGCCCAGTCCATCACACAAACCAGCCTCCCATCCATTGACTCCATCTATACTTCCTGTTGCCTCGGCAGCCAGCATAATAAAGGAACCCATGCATTGAAACGTAGAAATTAGAAACAGGAGTAGGCCACTCAGCCCGTCGAGTCTGTTCTGCCATTTATTTTGATCATGGCTGATCATCAAATTCAATATCCTGATTCCCCCTTCCCCCATATTCCCTGATCCCCTTAGCTCCAAGATTATATCCAAATATATCTAATTTCTTGAAATCAGATAACGTTTAGGTCTCAACAACTTTCTGTGGTAGTGAATTCCATGTGTTCACCACCCTCTGGGTGAAGAAATTTCTCCTCAGCTCAGTTCTAAAAGGTTTACCCCTTATCCTCAAACGATGACC
Source organism: Carcharhinus amblyrhynchos (assembly GCF_965287045.1). NCBI lineage: Eukaryota > Metazoa > Chordata > Chondrichthyes > Carcharhiniformes > Carcharhinidae > Carcharhinus > Carcharhinus amblyrhynchos. The sequence continues at coordinate 7,328,142 of NC_137332.1, read as the reverse complement.
CCTAGTTCTGGACTCCCCCGCCACTGGGAACATTCTTTCTGAATCTACACTGTCTAACCCTGGATATACTCTCTTCCACCTTTCTCCGTCAAGAAAAGGAGATAAAAGTCTGAGGTCACGCACCAACCGACTCGAGAACAGCTTCTTCCCTGCTGCCTTCAGACCTTTGGATGGACCTACCTCGCATTAAGTTGACCTTTCTCTACACCCCAGCTATGACTGTGACACTACATTCTGCACCCTCTCCTTTTGTTCTTGATGTAATGTATGCTTTGTCTGTATAAGGCCCAAGAAATAGTACTTTCCTTTGCTTTGACAAAGGGTCGTCTGGACTCGAAACGTCAGCTCCTTTCTCTCCTTACAGATGCTGCCAGACCTGCTGAGATTCTCCAGCGTTTCCTCTTTTGGTTTCAGATTCCGGCATCCGCAGTAATCGCTTTTATTTTACTCAATACTTCCTCCTCGCTGTATACTAATACATGTGACAGTAATAAATCAGCGGTATTGCCGGCGTCTGAATGAAACCAACACATAGCAATCAAAGAGCGATGGGTCAATTCTACCCTTACAATTGGTTTGCTCTCGAAATCTCCCATTGGACTGAGCGGAGGATGGGGGGTGGAGTGGGAGTGGGGTGAAGGCGGGGGCAAGTGGCAATGCAGAATAATACTTTGCGTGCCATGTGTTGGAACGCCGAGGCAGAGGAACTGCGTTCATTAACAGATACCCGGGAGGTTTCCCAGAGGCAAGGGCAGCCTGCTGAAACATTTGTATTGCAAAATATCAGAAGCTTTCAGTTATAATGTGTTTGTAATGCTGTCCCCCCCCCCCACTCTCCGCTCCCCGACCAGCCACCCGCCACCACCTAACGCCCCCGCCCCCCATCCAAATATTCAGACCAACAGTAGGTGCCCCCACAGCCGCCCCTCCCGCTCCCAGCGCACGTCAGCTCCCTGCGTGCCTTTGTACCGCTGTTCCTCCAGCTTGAAGGTTATCAGACCCATGACCAAACCTGTGTGCAGACGTAATGAGCGCTGGGCAGCCATTAGTATGCCTGAAATGCTTTAATGAAAGCTTGGATCATGGCACGTCAATAGCTGTACTTATCATTTGGACAGCTCCATCTACACCTTTAATATTTAATGAGGTTCATTCAGAGTTCAGCCTCGCACACACGCTCCCCGAGCTTTCTCTTCGCAGAGCAATCTCGCAGCCCATCGCTCCCAGAGAGGGAAGAGGAATGGGCTTCTGTTGCCTGGCTGGCAGCAAACGCTCCTCAGAAACAAGGCAGCCGCTTCCAGCTGGTAACGGACGGCTGGGCCCCAGGGAGGCTGAAGAGAGCAGGAACATGTTTGGTTCAGATAGGTTATTTTAGAATGGTGTTCCATTGCTCGTATCTCATTGTATCCATGTCAGCTCTGCAGGCTGCGTGAAGTGAATTTTAAAGTGCTGTAAGCTGCTGGTGGATGTGATTTGACTGGGCAGGTTGCTGGCTATAAAATACACTCTGCGCTCCAGTAATCTGTGGGCTGCAGTTGAACTCTTTAAACTGCTGTAGACTGCGATGCTAACACTTTGCTACAGCCACTTACCATTTAGCGAAAAGTAAATGATGAGACAATTACTTTATCTGCGTATGCTCCACCGCCCGGTTATTTGCAAGGTCTTTGGCAGAGGAACAACGGAGGGTGCCGTGAACTCGGCCTCTCTTCGTTTCAAAGCTTCACCCTTCACCCTGCCTCCCCTTGAGGCCATTCTGCTCACCACCTCCACCAGCCCTACTACCCCCCCGCCCGAGATCTACACACTCCTCCATCCGAGCCTGATTTGACGCGTCTCCTCGTTGATGGCTGTGCTTTCGTAGAATCGCACAATTCCTACAGTGCAGAAGAAGGCCATTTGGCCCATCGAGTCTGCACCGACTCTCTGAAAGAACACCTCACTCAGGCCTAACCCCCTGTCTTACCCTCATGCTCTTTGATTTGATTTGATTTATTATTGTCACATCTATTGGTACACAGTGAAAAGTATTGTTTCTTGCGCGCTATACTGACAAAGCGTACCGTTCATAGAGAAGGAAACGAGGGAGTGCAGGATGTAGTCTTACAGTCATAGCTCGGGTGTAGAGAAAGATCAACTTAATGCGAGGTAGGTGCATTCAAAAGTCTGATGGCAGCAGGGAAGAAGCTGCTCTTGAGTCGGTTGGTACGTGACCTCAGATTTTTGTAACTTTTTGCTGATGGAAGAAGGTGGAAGAGGGAATGTCTGGGGTGTGTGTCGGGTCCTTAATTATGCTGGCTGCTTTGCCGAGGCAGCGGAAAGTGTAAATGGAGTCATTGGATGGGAAGCTGGTTTGTGAGATGGATTGGGCAACATTCAGAACCTTCTGTAGTTTCTTGCGGTCTTGGACAGAGCAGGAGCCACACCAAGCTATGATACAACCAGAAAGAATGCTTTCTAAGGTGCGTCTCTAACAGTTGGTGAGTGTCGTAGCTGACATGCCAAATTTCCTTCCCTTCCCTAATCTCCCTAACCTACACATCATTGGACACCAAGGGACAATTTAGCATCGCCAATCCACATGGGTGGCACAGTGGTTAGCACTGCTACTTCACAGCACCAGGGACCCAGGTCTGCTACCTGGCTTCGGTCACTGTCTGTGTGGAGTTTGTACATCCTTCCCGTGCCTGCGTGGGTTTCCTGTGGGTGCCCCGGTTTCCTTCCACAATCCAAAGATGTGCAAGTCAGGTTGATTGGCCGTGCTAAAACTTGCCCCTTAGAGTCCTGAGTTGCATAGGTTAGCAGGATTAGCATGTAACTATGCAGGGATATGGGGGTAGGGTCTAGGTGGGGTTGTGGTTGGTGCAGATTCAATGGGCCGAATGGCCTCTTTCTACACTGTAGGGATTCTATGATTCCATAAATTACTGCTTATTGTCAGGGGGACCAGTAGGGTAAATATATGGGACTTTGGGGAAAGGGGCTGGGTGAGATTGTGGTCAGTGCATACTTGTTGGGCCGAATTGCTTCCTTCTGCTCCTTAGGGATCCTATGAGTCTGCAGCGTCTCTCTGAAAGAGCACCTTACTCAGGCACAAACCTCTGCCTTATCCCCATAATCCAACTAATCTATGCATCGTTGGACACTAAGGGGCAATTTAGCATGGCCAATCCACCTGACCTGCACATCTTTGGACTGTGGGAGGAAACCGGAGCGCCTGGAGGAAACCCATGCAGACACGGGGAGAACGTGCAAACACGGACAGTCACCTGAGGCCGGATTCGAACCCAGGTCCCTGGAGCTGTGAGGCGGCAGTGCTAACCACGCGAAGGCATTCTTTCGATTATTCTCCCTGCAACCTTCCTGTCCCCTTCCAAAACCCATTAATGGCCTCACTTAATGCAGAAGAATTTTATGTGTGCGCATGAGGGTTTATGTGCTGTTATTAACCCACATTTGCAGGCAGAAGACTGAAGCACACGGTGATTATTTGTGTGAGTTATTGAAAGAAGGGGTGAGGGGGTGGGGAGAAGAAAATGTCAAACATCTCTGCCTGATTCACTTCTTACTATAAAGGTTGAGCAAAGGAATTTAAGCAATGTCATTGCTCACATTAGCTTTCTATACTGAACAGTGTCAGATCATCATTTCCTCGCTCTAGTTACGCCAAGTACAAATCTCCTCGGAGTGAGCTATAGGTAAGCGTCAGTGCTGTTGTCCCCGCTCACTTTTCACGGGGGTCTGGTGAGCGAGTGCGACGTCAGGTAGCCCTCCAACGTGACCTTCTCCTCATCAACAATGTGACTAGCTTCCAGGCCTTTCCAACTCCTCAGTTCGGGCAGCGTGGTGGCACAGTGGTTAACCCTGCTGGCTCACAGCACCAGAGACCCAGATCCGATTCCCAACTTGGTTCGCTGTGCGGATTTTGCATGTTCTCCCCGTGTCTGTGTGAGTTTTCTCCGGCTGCCCCGGTTTCCTCCCACAGTTCAAAGACGTACGATTCTGTAAAGAGTTTAGACAGTTACATGGGCATGATGGGTAGAGGGGGATATGGGCCAAATGCGGGCACTTGGGAATAGGGTTTAAAAAAAAAGGACAGCATGGACAAATTGGGCCGAAGGGCCTGTTTCCATGCTGTAAATCCCTATGTGTGGGTTGGGTGGATTGGCCATGCTAAATTGCTCCTTAATATCAGGGGGACTAGCTAGGTTAAATGCATGGCGTTATGAGGTAATGGGGATAGGGCCTGATTGGGATTGTTGTCGGTGCAGACTAGATGGGCCAAATGGCCTTCTCCTGCACAGTAGGGATTCCATGGTCCTATGATTCAGTCACCGTATTTTAATTGGCGTTTTACAATCCTTTTTTACAGAGGATGAGGAACACGTCGTAAAACAAACCCGTTTTGAATGTTTGGTTTCTGGGAGTTTTAATTTGAACGTGTCTCTCCGAAACTTGCTGTCGTTAATATTCAATAGTTGGGGTTTTTTTTTTGTCTTCTGAGGATTTAGTGCCGTATTGAAGCCACACGGTTAAAATGAATGCACAGCTTGTATTTCCCTCAGGAAGAAACCCGGCAGCTCAGCAGGCAGGCCATTCAACTCGCACTTTTTGCTCCTTCAAATGAGGAAGAGTCCTCATTAACTTATCAAGTAATATTGAACGAGAAGCCCTGGAGAGGGAATGGAAGAGCAGGAGGAGGCCATTCAGCCCCTTCCATCCACCATTCCATCCGATCATCGTCAATTAGTCTCTTAACTCAACCTCCACTGTCGTTAGCACTGCTGCCTCACAGGGAGCCGGGTTCCATTCCCGGCCTCGGGTCACTGTCTGTCTGGAGTCTGCACATTCTCCCCGTGTCTGCGTGTGTTTCCCCTGGACGCTCCAGTTTTCTCCCACAGTCCAAAAGACGTGCCGGTTAGGTGCACTGGCCGTGCTGAATTCTCCCTCAGTGTCCCTAAAAAGGCGCCGGAGTGTGGCAACTAGGGGACTTTCACAGTAACTTCATTGCAGTGTTAATGTAAGTCTACTTGTGACACCAATAAATAACTTCTGCGGCCCTTAATAACAACCTCAGTAAATTTTCAATCGACTCCCATCTCCACCCCTTCTCTTGGAGCCTCGACGGTGTTTTGGGAGAGAGTTGCCAAGATTCCATCACCCTTTATGTGAAGACGTGTTTCCTCAGTGTTCGACCTCATAGAGTTTTTTCATCATCGAATCCCCACAGAAGAGGCCATTCGGCCCATTGAGCCTGCACCAGCCACAATCCCATCCAGACCCGATTCCCGTAACCTCACATGTTTACCCTGTTAATCCCACCCCCCCCAACACGAGGGTGAATTTATCATGGCCAATCGACCTGACCTGCGCATCTTTGGACTGCGGGAGGAAACCGGAGCACCCGGAGGAAACCCGTGCAGACACGAGGAGAATGTGCAAACTCCACAGACAGCGACCCAAGCTGGGAATTGAACCCGGGTCCCGGGCGCTGTGATTCAGCAGTGCTAACCCACTGTGCTGCCTGGTGACGCAGTGGTTTAAGATCATGCCGTCTTGCTGTGAGCTCCTTTCTTCTCCCCAACCCTCCCCCTACCCCGCACTACCCCCACTCTGTACTACTCCCACCCCTTCCCCTTCCCTCCCCTCCTCAGCAGCATTTTTGGGGCAAGGGTTTCCAGTCATCTTGTGCGTGAAACTGTGATTCCACAATATCCGAGCTCAGAAATGTAAGATTTGATTTGATTTTACTAGTGTCACATGTATGAGTATACAATGAAAAGTATTGTCTCTTACGCACTGTGCAGACAAAGCATACCGTTCATAGAGAAGGAAAGGAGAGGGTGCAGAATGTAGGGTTACAGTCATAGCCAGGGTGCAGAGAAAGGTCAACTTAACGCGAGCTAAGTCCATTCAAAACTCTGATGGTCGCGTGCCGTTTTGTTGTGAACTACTTTCTTCCGTTCCTCCCCCTCCAAACTCCACCATCGCCCCACATTCCTGCCCCAGAGGACTTGCAGGCCGCCACTCACCCTCCATGTTGTCGTTGACAGGTCAACCTCATCTTCCTGATCATCACCGTGGTCAAAATGGTGAAGCATACACCGACGCTGAAACCAGACTCCAGCCGGTTGGAGAATATCAAGTAAGTGATGTGTATCGGAGGGTGGTGGTGAGAAGGGGGAGGGGGGGTGGGGGTGGGGGGGGCGGTGGGTGGTGGGGGCGAGTGGGCAGAGGTGGAGGGGGTGCTGTGCACCACCGTTATTTTTTGTTTTTAACCCGGCTTCAGGCATCTTTCTACGGACTGGGGTGGGGTTGGCGGGGGAGGGAGACATCGGTGTTTGTTCCCTACTCCCCCACCACCCCTCCCCTCCCGCAACGCAGCCGGGGCCCGCTTCGGATCGACCCTCGTCCGTGAAGCATCCGAAGGTCAGAGACGTTTACCCGCATTAGGAGGATAATTTCACAAGTGGGAACGACCCCGACAGAGTGTAAATCTCACGCTGGAAGTGGGGGTGGGGGGGGGGGGCCACGTTTGACAGAAACGGAGCAATTTAATCTGGATTTCGCAAACGCGGTTTGATGTTTGTTTGCATATTTGCCGTGATTCACTGGAGTTTGTTTTTCTAAATGGCCCCTTCTCCCCGTAGCCTGTGAAGTGTTCCTTTGTAATCTTGCATTCTTAAGCGACTTAACTGTGTGTTTGTTCACAGATAGGGAGGCTGTTCAATATTTCCGTGATAACTACAGGCTTAGTTTCTCTATTAAATGCCAACTGCACAGCGACGTGAGATATTTGCATAGAATAATGATGGAAAAATCTTGCCTGAGAACATTATTTTGTGATGTGGGAAGTGCAAGAACTGACAATGGCTGTGATCTGAGATACCCTCCTGCCTGTAAGGATGTTGGAAGTAGACTCGCAAGCAACTTTCAACAGGGATAAAAGGAAAAGAAAATTGCAGGGAAGGGTATCGAGAGTGGGTCGAAAAGTTGGTGCGTGGTGAACCCAGAGGGTCTCCTTCTCTGTATCATTCATTACCAGACTTTGTGTAAACTAGAAGTTAGGGGGCAGGAAGAGGCCATTCAGCCCGAGCCGATCGTCCCAACCCAATAGCCTGCTCCTGCTTTCTCCCCATGACCTGTGATCCAGTTCACCCCAAAGAGAATCAAAAGTTTGGTTCTGTAATTGGACAAACTTATTTGAAGAAAGTGGAGGTTTTCTCCTTAAAAAAACACATCACACACTATAACGTTTGTTCATTAGTCACAAGGAAGGCTTACTTTAACACTGCAATGAAGTCACTGTGAAATTCCCCTAGTCGCTATATTCCAGTGTCTTTTCGGGCCACCTAACCAGAACGCCTTTTAGGATGTGGGCGGAAACGGGAGCGTCCGGAGGAAACCCACGCAGACACGGGGAGAATGTGCAAACTCCACACAGCGACCCAAGCTGGGAATTGAACCCGGGTCCCTGGCACTGTGAAGCAGCAGTGCTAACCACCGTGCCGCCCCACACACGTAGCTTGTACGTTCACTAATTTGTGAAGGTTCGTGGGAAGCAGTTTTCATTTCCGCTCGTGAGAAATTTGCCACTGTTACATCACGCACTTGTTCAGGCCGTATCAAACAAACGGCCGCAATGTATTGTTAGCCAGTAACAGAATTATTGAGTGTGCCACTTGTCAACCCCTGCTTCCCAGTAGGTGTCCTCGGGCATTTGAGGTTGACCCAGAGAGTGAGTAAATGCACGTCACGGTCAAATAGCCAGTCGAAGCTGGCTGATTGTGTCTGCATACTCTAGAACTAGCTGCAGGAGCAGAAGGTCAACGCTGTAAATGCAATTATTAGTATCACCAGTAGGCTTACGTTAACGCTGCAATTAAGTTACTATGAAAATGGAACTTAATAGAGTTGAGGGTTAGAGGTAAGCCTCTAATTGCCACACTCCAGTGCCTGTTCAGGTACACTGAGGGAGAATTTAGCATGGCCAATGCACCTAACCGGCATATCCCTTGGTCTGTGGTAGGAAACCGGAGCACCTGGAGCAAACCCACAGAGACATGGGGAAAAAGTGCAGATTCCGCGCAGACAATGACCCAAGGGGAGGCAATGGCCTAGTGGTATTACTGTTAGACTATTAATCCAGAGTCTCTGGGGACCTGGGTTCGAATCCCGCCACAACAGAGAGTGGAATTTGAAATCAAGAGGAAAAAAAGATCTGGAATTAAGAATCTACTGATAACCGTGATACCATTGACAATTGTCAGAAAAACCCATCTGGTTCACTAACGTTCTTTAGGGAAGGAAATCTGCTGTCCTCAACTGGTCTGGCCTACATGTGACTCCAGAGCCAAAGTAATGTGGTTGACTTGCAACTGCCCTCGGGCAACTAGGGATGGGCAATAAGTGCTGGCCAGCCAGCGACGCCCATGTCCCACGAATGAATTTAAAAAGAAGCCAGGAATCGAACCCGGATCCCTTGCGCCGTGAGGCAGCAGTGCTAGCCAGTGAGACGGCGTGGTGGCAGAGCGGTTAAAACTCACAGCGTCAGGGACCCGGGTTCGATTCCCGGCTTGTGTCACTGTCTGTGTGGAGTCTGCACGTTCTCCCCGTGTTTCCTCCGGGATGCTCCGGTTTCCTCCCACAGTCTGAAGGGCGTGCTGGTTAGGTGCATTGACCCGAGCAAGCGCTGGAGTGTGGCGCGACTAGGGGAATTTCACAGTAACTTCAGTGCAGTGTTAATGTAAGCCTTACTTGTGGCTAATAAGTATATTTTACTAACCGCTGTGTCGTTGGGACCAGGGTGAGATGTTTGGGTGGGGTTGGAGAGGGGTGGGGTGGGGGGGGGGGGGGGGGGGGGGGACTGAGAGGAGAATTGACATCAGACCGGAAACAAATGTAATTATTTTAGTGATGCTGTTGAGACTGATGTTAGATGGCAGGATACTTGAACACCACGTTCACTGCATGCTGCATGAAGAGAGAGCTAATCTATAGCACCTCTCTCTTTCTCTCCATTTTCTTCCTTGCCCTTTCGCTTCTCCTCATCCACACCAGTAATTACCGTGTATGTGATGGCTACTATAACACAGACTTACCAGGGTAAGAAGAAATCATGCATACAAAAGAATCTATTATTAATGCATGATTTAATAATTGTGGCTTGAGTAACTTTTTTGACAACGTAACAATTGCCGCCATTCTGGCTGCAAGTTTTATAAACTTTTCTAAAACATGTATGACCGTTTCCGTATTAAACTACTTTCTATGTAGCTAATAATTTGCCTTATTGTTTTATATTTCGAGAAAGACATTAATTTCTTAAAATATAGCTGTGTGAGAGCGCTTGCTGAACATTCATTTTGCATTCAATATTGTCTAATTTTTATTTTTGTCTCTTTTTTTTCTGCTTGTAATGCATTCTAGCTATGAGGATAATAAACCACACCTCAAGTAAGAGCAATTATCCCAAAGCTAAACATATGGACCAACTTTACCTTTGCTTCTCCCCTTGCGCGAGTTTTTCTTTACTTTTCCCCATTGCTGCTGTCTTCTTCTCTCCCTCCGTAAGGAGTCCAGAGTTACTGACAAATTTAACTCTGCAAACATCACACGCAAAAAATGTTCCAGGGAAAGGGCCAACCACTGCCACCGTCTCAGGGCAACTGAGGATGAGCAATAAATGCTTGCCTTGTCAGCACCAATCTTGTCCTGAGAATTACTTTTTTTACATATATATATAAAATGACTTCTATTCCAAATTTATCTTCTGGTAGCTTTAATTTGTAGACCCTGCCCTCCTGCGCAGAGGGAGATGCGTTACCGAAAATCCTAAAACTTAAAGTTGGCCATTTTGTTTCAGGCCTCCTGCGTGAAATTAGGCCTCAGGCTCCATCTGGACCTTGGGCCTCCTGAGATCGTCGTGGGGCTGTTCATTTAGCCAAAACAGTGCAAAAATATAATATGCGTGGCAAACATTCTTCTAGTTTCCAGGTTTAAATTCCATTCGGTGACTGTAAATGAGGCCTTTTATTGAACTGAGGCAGCGTCTTCAGCAAAATGGAAATCATAAGCAGTTCTTGTTAACACATAAAATTGACAGTAACTAATATCTCACAGTGCCATTTCAACTGGAGAGGATTTTTTCGTACATTATCTCTACTAGCTTAAGGCGAAGGTCAGTAACAAGAGTGGAAATTGAAAGTGTCCCTACTTAAGCCTAAGCTATGAAGTGACAGAAAACTGGTTAGAATCAAGCTTATAGAAGGAGAGATCATGCACATCTTAATCTTCTTACGGGAGACGGTAGTGCTCTTCGTAATAAGAAGTAAAAAACTGCTATTTGTGATATGTCTTTTAATGTGGTGTTTGTAAAGGCCTTAACCTAAGCTGCTTCATTGTTTCTCCCCAGGTCTTGGGTTCTGGGTGCTTTCGCTCTTCTCTGTTTACTTGGCTTGACTTGGGGATTTGGACTGCTATTCATCAATGAAGAGTCTATCGTAATGGCCTATCTCTTCACAATATTCAACGCTTTCCAAGGAATGTTTATTTTTCTATTTCACTGTGCTCTTCAGAAAAAAGTAAGTGGCTCCTTCTGCAACCCCATGAGTGATTATAACAGTGTCTATTAACATGCTTGTATCTGAGGCAGGGCTGCAAATACTGAGATAATTGCAGCCAACCCTCCTTGGAAATACAGTGATTTTGTTTTACAGGCGCTCGTAAGGATTACTGTCTCTCACCATCACGTATGATGTAGTCTTACAGGAACCTGTAAAAATTGACACGCACACACAAATACACTGACACACATACGCATACACATACACAAGCGCACACACACACACACACACACACACACACATAAATACACTGACACATTCCGGCAGGCGTCTGTAAAAATTCACACACACAAACACATCTCCCTCACATAAACAGAGACTCTTATGGTGGCCCAATGATTTGCGCTGTTGCCCCATAGTGTCAGGGACCCAGGTTCAATTTCAGCCATAGGTGACTGTGTGTGTGGACTTTGCACATTCTCCCCGTGTCTATGTGGGTTTCCTCCAGGTGCTCCGGTTTCCTCCCACAGTCCAAAGATGCGCAAGTTAGATGAATTGGCCGTACTAATTTGCCCCTCAGTGTTTAAAGAGGTGCTGGTTAGATGAATTGGCCATGCTAAATTGTCCAGTAGTGTGGGTTAGGGGGATTATTGGGGTAAATAAGTGGAGCTATGGGTATAGGGTATGGGTAGGGATTCTGTCAGAGAGTCGATGTGGACTCGATGGACCCAATGGCCTCTCTCTGCACTCTAGTGATTTCATGATGTTATGATACACGGGCCCCTTTGAACTGTGACAACCCTGGAAACCCCTGGTGGACACCTGCAGAACATCAGGGCCTACACTTAGGCTGAAGAATTCTCTAAAAGTTCCTCATTAACCTCACTCCGACAGTTTGAAAACTTAGACCATAGAGAATCAAACGTACTTGTGTATTGATTTCTGAGTTTGGTTTTGACACCTGTGAAGGGTTTTGTTTTTGCAGTGACCATTCTGCCATAAGCATTGATTGACATGTAGCCCTTAAATAACACTTTTCCAAAATCACGAGGGCTTTTGATAGAAGGGGCAACAGTTTCCATTTGTAGGGAAGGTTGGAAGATGCAAATTTCAGATAAGTAGGTGAAGAACCAGTGGTGTGGCATGGTGGCACAGTTATTAGCACCACTGCCTCACAACGCCAGTGACCTGGATTTAATTCCTGCCTTGGGTGACTGTGCATGTGTGGAGTTTGAATGTTCTCCCCATGTCTGCGTGGGTTTCCTCCGGCAGCTCCAGTTCCCTCCCATACTCCTAAAATGTGCAGGTTAGTTTGATTGGCCATGCTAAATTGCCCCTTAGTGCCAGGGGAGGTTAGCCGGGCAAACATGTGGGCTTACGGGAATAGGGCCTGGGTGGGGTTGTGGTCGGTGCAGACTTGATGGGCTGAATGGCCTCTTTCTGCACTGTAGGATTCCATGATTCTATGATAAACAGAGTGGGGAAGATGTGATTTGTTTTTGCAGTATTATAATCTGAAAAGCGTGATGGGAACATAGGACTTAGATACAGCAGTAGACCATTCAGCCCATTGTGCCACACTCAATAAGATCATGACTGATCTGGTTATGGTGTCCACTATACTCTTCTGACTTTGCATTGTCGTACCCTCCTCTCCCACCCCCCTCCAACAGCCCCCTTGATTCCGCTGTAAGTCAATAACTTGCCTTGACTATATTCAATGACCCAGCCTCCACTACTTCCGAGGAAAGAGAATTCCGCTGACAAAAGACCTTCCGAGAGAAAACCTTTCTCCTCATCTCCATCTTAGAAAGGAGCTCTCTTATTCTCAGATTCTACCCCCACCTCCCCTTTCCAGACTCCCCCACAACGGAGAGCATCTTCCCAGCATCTACCTCACCAAGCTCTTTCAAGATCTTATATGTTCCAATGGGAAGGGGAGGTGATGGCCTCGCGGTATTGTCACTTGACTCTTTATCCAAAAGCTCATCTGATGTTCTGGTGAACTGGTTTCAAATCCCACCACAGTAATTGGTGAAATTTAAATTCAATTTTAAAAAATCTGAAATTAATAATCTACTGATCACCGTGAAACCATTGTCAATTTGTGGAAAAACCCATCTGGTTCACCAATGTCCTTTAGGGAAGGAAATCTGCCATCCTTACCCGGTCTGGTCCACATGTGACTCCAGAGACACAGCAAAGTGATTGACTTTCAATTGCCCTTGGGCAACTAGGGATGGGCAATAGATGTTGGCCTAGCCAGTGGCACACCATAATGGCACGGACAAGTTGGGCCGAAGGGCCTGGTTTGACTTGACCTATTATTGTCACATGTATTAATATACAGCGAAAAGTATTGTTTCTTACCATTCATAGAGAAGGAAACAAGAGCGTGCAGAATGTAGTGTTTCCATGCTGTAAACCTCTATGACTCTATGTCCCACAATTGAATAGAAAAGATTAGCTTTCATTCTTCTAAACCCCAGTGGGTACAGGCCCAACCTGCTCAACCTTTCCTTGTATGATAAACCCTTCAACTCAGGAAGGAATCGAGTTGAATCATTCCTTAGCGGGCAGGGATGGTAGAATTTCGGCAGTCGTGTCGTTCACAACCTCAGGATATCTTCGCAATTGGCTACTTTTTGGTCTGTAGTCACTGCTGTAATGTCGCACTGGTTTACAGCACAGGAACAGGCACTTCAGCCCTCCAAGCCTGCACCGACCATGCTACCCATCCGAACAAAAACCCCCTGCCCTTCAGGGACCGTATCCCTCCATTCCCACCCGATTCCCATATTTTTCAAGATGCCTCTTAAAACTCACCATCATAACTGCTTCCACTACCTCCCCCTGGCAGCAAGTTCCAGGCACCCACCACCCTCTGTGTAAAAAGACTTGCCTCGTACATCCCCTTTAAACCTTGCCCCTCGCACCTTAAACCTGTGCCCTCTAGTAATTGACTCTTTCACCCTGGGAAAAAGCTTGAACTTGAACTCGTGACACCTTGTGATTGTCAATTCTGCCCTGGGGATAAAAGCTTCCAACTGGACTACCATTGGTAGTTTGCAGTAAATGCTTTTTGAGGCTGTTGTCTTTGCATGGTCACCTAACCTCTGTTCGCCTCCTGTTTCAGCAGGACTCATCAGCAATTTAAGATGAGCAGATTAATTGCAGTCTTGAACCGGCGGTGAGCGAGCTGTGAGGTTGTTGCAGCCAGCTTTAGTTTGCTGGATAATAACTGGGGAAGGGGACTACACTCCAGTCCAAAGGTCAAGTGGAGTTTTTTGGGCCTTTCTATTGACCTACAAAGGGTTGCAAATGAAGCCCAATAGAACATAAGAACATAAGAAATAGGAGCAGGAGTAGGCCATCTAGCCCTTCGAGCCTGCCCCGCCATTCAATAAGATCATGGCTGATCTGTCGCTGCTCAGTTCCACTTTCTCGCCCTCTCCCCATAACCCTTAATCCCCTCTCTTATCAAAAACCCATCAACCCGTGTCTTAAAAATATTTAGCGAGGCAGCCTCCACCACTTCAACGGGCAGAGAATTCCAGAGATTCACCACCCTTTGAGTGAAGAAGTTCCTCCTCAACTCCGTTCTAAACCGCCCCCCCCTTTATCTTGAGGCTGTGCCCCCTAGTCCTACTGTCTTTTTTGAGCGGGAAGAGTCTCTCCACCTCTATCCTATCCATCCCATTCATCATCTTATACGTCTCAATGAGATCTCCCCTCATTCTTCTAAACTCTAATGAGTACAAGCCCAGTTTATTCAGTTTAATCCATCACGCAAACCGGCCTCCCATCCATTGACTCTGTCTACACTTCCCGCTGCCTCGGCAAAGCAGCCAGCATAATTAAGGACCCCGGACATCCTCTCTTCCACCTTCTTCCACCGGGAAAAAGACACAAAAGTCTGAGGTCACATACCAACCGACAGCTTCTTCCCTAATGCTGTCAGAGTTCTGAATGGACTTACCTTGCACTAAGTTGATCTTTCTCTACACCTGGTTATGACTGTAACACTACATCCTGTACTCTCTCATTTCCTTCTCCATGAACGGTATACTTTGTATTGCGCACAAGAAACAATACTTTTCACTGTGTGTTAATACATGTGATAATAATAAACCAAACCAAATCAAAGGCAGTGACGATGTGTACCCTAGCAACACAAGAGTAGCAACCCAGCCCATCACCGCACACAGTCTAAACATGTACAATTTGTGACAGAACATTCTACCAGGGAGTTCCAATTTGCTGCTAACTAGGCAATAAGACCAGGGTAACTAGATTTCACACGAGAAAAAACAATGTATGTGAAGACAGCAGGCACTCAGGTATTGATGTACAAATTTTATGTATTCATCTGCATGCTGTTAATCTGCTTCAGAATCTAATTTACTGGTGCTGCTTAAAGCTACGTTTATTAGCTCTTGTCAACTTTATTGCCGATAATTAACAGCACATGCATCAGTTTTGGGGGAGGCGATGGCCTAGTGGTATTGTCGCTCGACTATTAATCCAGAAACTCAGCTAATGTTCTGCGAACCCAGGTTCGAATCCCGCCACGGCGAATGGTGGAGTTTGAATTCAATAAAAAATATCTGGAATTAAGAGTCTACTGATGATCATGAAACCATAGTCGATTGTCCGGAGCAACTCACCCGGTTTCCTGATGTCCTTTAGGGAAGGAAATCTGCCGTCCTTACCTGGTCTGGTCTCCAGAGCCACAGTAATGTGGTTGACTCTGAACAAGGGCAACTAGGGATGGGCAATAAATGCTGGCAAGCCAGCGATGCCCATGTCCCACGAATGAATAAAGAAAAATAGTCGGCCTCGGTGTCTCGGGAAATTAATGGACATGATTGTTGTAAAGGTGATTATTTTCCTTCCTGGTGGAAGGGTGGCACAGTGGTTAGCACTGCTGCCTCACAACGCCAGGGACCCGGGTTCAATTCCGGCTTCGGGTCACTGTGCAAAGTTTGCTCTTTCTCCCTGTGTTTGTGTGTGGGTTTCCTCCGGGTGCTCCGGTTTCCTCCCACACTGCAAAAGTGTGTGGGTTAGGCTGATTGACCGTGCTAAATTGCCCCTTAGTGTTTGGCAGGGTAAATATGAGGGGTTACGGAAATACGGCCTGGGTGGGATTGTGGTTGGCGCAGACTCAACGGGCCGAATGGCCTCCCTCTGCGCTGTCGGATGTTATGATTCTACGGTGATGTTAACCATCTGAGCGCGGCTCATCCCCTCTCCTGGTTTCCCTTCCGCAGGTTCGTAAGGAGTACAGCAAGTGTTTCCGTCACTCGCAGTGTTGCAGCGGCCTCGCGGCCGACAGCTCCCACAGCTCGGCCAAGACGTCGACGGGCAGGACCAGCGCTCGATACTCCTCCGGCAGTCAGGTACCTCCAGGCGTGGGAATTCCTTGTGTTTTTTTTTGCGGGGAGCCACTCTCCTCCGGCGCAGGGCCGAGGGGGGATTTGAGGGAGGTGTTCAAAGTCACCAGGCGGCGGGACAAATTCGGGAGGGTAAATCGAGAGAAACTGTTCCAAATGGCGGAAGGTGCGGTGGACCTGGAGCTGAAAGGAAATGGCGCAGGAAGAAGATGCCAAGACGGGGATGAGCAAACTTGATGTTGTTGGGCGTGAGCTCATTTATGATTTGGCCCTTGCTGCCTGAGAAGGTGGTGGAAGCAGATCCAGCAATCGCTCCGAACCCGCCTTCCCAAGGGCAACGAGAGTTGGGCAGCAGAGGGTGGCCTCACCAGCAGAGCCCACTTCAAGTTGGCGAGGGAGATTGTGAGGTGGCGGGGGGTGGGGTGGTAGGGAGGTGAAGCAAAAGAGAAGTGGGGCTAATTGGATAGCGTACACACACGATAAGCCAAGCGGTCCCCTGTCATGTACGATTCAAAATGGTGGCACGGCGCCATTTAAAGGACCCGCCTCTTGATTTTGCCACACCGACATCAGAAATACAGGTACAAATGTCACTGAATGGTAGAATATGTGTTGAGGGGCTGAGTTGCCTGCGCCTGGGTTCCTGGTAATAGTATGTATTGTTGACATTCCTGCAATGTCCCCCCCCGCCCCCCCGCCCTCCCCCAGCCTTTATCTCCAGGTTGCGTTGTGCAGTGCGGTTGTCGGGAAGGATGATTTGCCCCTCGCTCCGAGCGATGCCTGACTCCGCTGAGGCTGCCACCTAGCTTGTGTTGCGTGTAATTCGGTTCCCAGATGTTCATTGCCGTCGTGACGTTGACACGTTCCCCTGTTGTGGAGCTCCAGCCCCGGATCGTCCTCCTGATTTGCTGCTGTTATCTGTCGGATTTTAATGAGCACAACCTCCCCCGCCCCTCACCCCACCCCTCACACCCTCGATCACAATACTGCCCTGCCCCATGGGCCAGCAAGGGGAGGAATTGAACTGTATAAGGCAGAGAGGTCGTATGTTCGATTCCCAGCTCTGCCTGATTGGCGTGGGTGTTGGTGAATTGGCACAGGTTGGTTTCAGTGATCTCCAGGGTTTGAGAAGGAGGATGAAGGCTGAGGTCTGTTCACCACCCCCCCCCCCCGCCCCCCCCCCCACCCCCCACCGCCTCACCCGCTGGCGGACTCAGGCTGGACACCGAGGTGCGCGCAAGCTGAGGGAAGGGGGCAGGTTTGTGATGTCCGCTTGTGATGACCCTCACAGACGGCCGACGCTATTGACAGCCATTTGTCCGCTGCTCGCACCTTTGGAATGGCTGCCTGGGTGAGGGGAAATAGAAAAGGGGCGGTGCTGATGGGACTGCAGCCCCTGGTGATGGGGAGGATCAGACCTACCCAGGACAAGAGGTTGACCGAGCCGGCCAGGAATACCAGGGGAGAGGAGGGTGCGGGGAGGGGGGTGGTAGTTAGTGGAAAGAAGAAAAACATTTCTGTAAATATGTTGAGTCAAAAACAAAGCATTCTGACTTTGTGACAGAATTCCTGATCTTGTAGAAGAGAAATAAGTCCCAGATCATTGAATCCCAACGGTGCAGAAGAAGGCCATTCGGCCCATCGAGTCTGCACCGACCACAATCCCACCCAGGCCTTATTCCTGCAATCCCACATATTTACACTGCCAATCCCACTGACACGAAGGGACAATTTAGCACGGCCAATCCACCTAACCAGCACGTCTTTCAGACTGTGGGACGAAACTGGAGCACCCACTGGGAACCCACGCAGGTACGGGGAGAATGTGCAAACTCCACACAGACAGTCATCCGAGGCCGGAATCGAACCCAGGTCTCTAGTGCTGTGAAGCAGTTGTGCTAACCGCTATGCCACCGTGCTATCCCGTTCCTCCCACCCATCTTGAGTCTTGAGTGCTTTGGGTCTTCTGCAGGCTCCAGGGTCAGGAGATTAGTTTTGCTTTGTGGAGTTGGTCAGGGACATTCAGCATTGGCGCAGCAGAGAACTATGAGACACACCTCCTACCAACCCATTTCCACCCACCACCTTCCTCCCCCACACCTCCACCCACCACCCTGCCTCCAACCTAACAATCCCACCAACACTCAGTTCTGGATTTTGCTATTGAACAACGAGGGTTGACATTGGTAAAGCAGACAGGATGACAATGCGAGGAAGCTGGTAGATGGTCGTACTTGGTGGGGTCCATACCTTTCCGATTTGGGGGTGTGATCCCACAGGGAAAAGCAAGGGTTATTTTCATAGACTGTTCCTCAGTCCCGACACAGAAATTTAAAAACAAAATCAATACACATTAATACTTCCTAAATTCTGCTTTGTTTGTGCTCTGAAAGTCTCTCTCCTGGCGTGACTTGGTCAGTTACCACAATCATGTTTCTGAAACAGAATTCTGTGGGTTCCAATCCCACTCTAGAGATTGGAGCACAAAGATCTAGGCTTGATATTCCATTGCAGTACTGAGGGGGTGCTGCACTGCCTGACCTCTGGTCTTTCAGATGAGGCATTGAACCAAGGCTCCGTCTGTCTTCAGTGGTAATAGACCCCATTTCGTTGACATGAAGAAGAGTGTGATCTAATGGAGGGGAAGCACGACATTCCCTGGGGTCCTGGCTAATATTTATTCCTCAGCCAACATCATCACTTGAGCAAGCTATCTCCTCTATCACAATTGCACCTTGTGGGAGTTGTGCACCAATTAAAGTTAAAAGTTTATTTCTTAGTCACAAGAAGGCTTACATTAAAACTCAATGAAGTTATTGTGAAAATCCCCTAGTCGCCGCACTCTGGTGCCTGTTTGGCTACACTGAGGGTGAATTTAGCACGGCCAGTGCTCCTAACCAGCATATCTTTCAGACTGTGGGAGGAAACCGGAGTACCTGCAGGAAACCCATGCAGCCACGGGGAGAATGTGCAAACTCCACACAGAGAAGCCAGGAATCAAACTCAGGTCCCTGGCTCTTTGAGGCAGCAGTGCTGACCAGTGTGCCACCCTTTGAAAACATGGAAACCATGAACTGAATCCTGCGAAACCCAGCGGGCATATTTCCATCGGCCTATCCCACCACCTTCCTGTCCACCCTCAACCTCTTCACCATGGTATCCGGGCGGGGGGGGAGCATTCGGAGGAACAGGCAGCAAAAGTGGCACAAAAACAGAAAATGCGCGTCTGACAGCATCTGTGGAGAGAGAATATAGTAAGAATTCGCACATCACCAGATTAAAGTCCAACAGATTTATTTGGTAGCACAAGCCACAAACTTTCGGAACGCTGCCCCTTCATCAGAAAAGTGGGAGTTCTGTTCACAAACAGGCTACGTAAAGACTCAAACTCAATTTACAAAATAATGGTTTAAATGCGAGCCTTTGCAGGTAATAAGTCTTAAAGGTACAGACAATGTGAGTGGAGAGAGGGTTAAGCACAGGTTAAAGGGATGTGTATTGTCTCCTGCCAGGACAGTTAGTGAGATTTTGCAAACCCAGACAATTCGTGGGGGTTACAGATAGTGTGACATGAACTGATGCATTGTCGTGTGTCATGAGGACGGCCTCAACTGGGATCTTGGGTTCATGTCACACTATCTGTAACCCCCACAACTTGCCTGGGCTTGCAAAATCTCACTAACTATCCTGGCTGGAAACAATACACATTTCTTTAACCTGTGCTTAACCCTCTGTCCACTCACATTATCTGTACCTTCAAGACTTGAGTATCTGTAAAGACTTGCATTCCAAGCATTATTTTGTAAATTGAGTTTGTGTCTTTATATGCCCTGCTTGGGAACAGAAATCCCACTCACCTGATGAAAGAGCAGCACTCCAGAAGGGTGGCATGGTAGCACAGTGGTTAGCACTGCTGCTTCACCGCTCCAGGGTCCTGGGTTCAATTCCTGGCTTGGGTCACTGTCTGTATGGAGTTTGCACATTCTCCTAGTGTCTGTGTGGGTTTCCTCCAGGTGCTCTGGTTTTCTCCCACAGTCCAAAGATGTGTGGGTTAGGTTGATTAGCCATGCTAAGAAATTGCCCCTTAGTATCCAGGGATGTGTAGGTTAGAGGGATTAGTGGTTATAATATGTAGGGTTATGGGGGTAGGACCTTGGTGGGACTGTGTTCGGTGCAAACTTGATGGGCCGAAGGACCTCTTTCTGCACTGTTGGGTTCTATGATATTCCATCAGACTCACTCCAAATCTGTCTAATGGCTTTTGCTACCAAATAAACCTGTTGGATGTTAACCTGGTGTTGTGAGACTTCTTATTGTGCTTACCCCAGTCCAATGCCGGCATCTCCACATCATGGCTATCATCGAGAGAGAATATAGCCAGTGTTTCATGTCTGAATGATCTTTCTTCAGACAAGTGGAAATGGGGTGAGATTCATCCTATTGTGGTGAGGTGACTGGGGGGGAGGTGGGTTTCAAATTGTCCTTTCTCACACCTCTTCCTTTTTTGCCTGACATTAATGCATTCTGATCTCTTCATGTGCCGCTATTAGCACCCTTCTTAACCATGATCACCACCATTTATATTACCTTTGTCCTTTGGTCTATGGCACTTTTGCCAATCTCTTCCCGGCCCCCACATATCACCAGCCCGCTATCCAGCCCTATAGCTCCTCTCCCCCCGTCCCCACAAGAGTATAAACGTCATCCTATTTCTAGTTCTCTTCAGATCTGGCGAAGGGTCACCCAGGCTCGAAACGTTGGCTCTATTCTCTCTCCACAGAGCCTGTCAGAGCTGCTGAGATTTTCCAGCATTTTCCGTTTGTCTTCCACATTCCAGCATCCGCAGTAATTTTCTTCCATTGAAACTGGCAGCCTGCCTAACAGATTTAAATGAATAATTAAGAGTTGAATAGGTTGGCTTTCAAATCAGTTGACCCTGATAATGCACAGTGCGCACCATGGTGTGTGGGAAGCTCCTTTTCGAAACTTGCTCGAAGGGCAGGGAGGAAGAGGGGGTGAGGTCAGTCTTCAGGGGCTTCCCTTTGCCGATCATGGTGTGTTTCCCCACTCCTCCCCTTCCCCGCCCCCCCCATCTTACCCGTTCTCTCCCTTAAAATCACTCCCGTGCCATCTACGCCCCCCCATATTCACCTGTCCCATATTTCTTACAACTCAATAGCTGGGTAGGCGATGGCCTCGTGGTAATCACTGCTAGGTTATTCATCCAGAAATCAGCTAATGCTCTGGGGGACCCGGGTTCAAATCCCACCACGGCAGATGGTGAAATACAATTTTCAAAAAAAAATCTGGGATTAAGAATCCACTGATGAATCCATTGTTGATTGTCAGGAAAACCCATCTGGTTCACTGATGTCCTTTAGGAAAGGGAACCTGTTGTCCTTACCTGGTCTGGCCTACCTGTGACTCCAGAACCACAGCAACTTTTAACTGCCCTCTCAACAAGGGCAACTAGGGATGGGCAATAAATACTGGCCACCCAACGACACCCAAATCCCACAGATAAATTTTAAAAAACAGTGACTTTATAAGTCTTTTCTCAGATGCTGTATTAGTTTATTTGATTTGACTTGATATATTATTGTCACATGTATTAATATACAGTGAAAAGTGTTGTTTCTTGCGCACTATACAGACAGAGCATACCATTCATAGAGAAGGAAAGAGTGAAGAAATTAATGTTACAGTCATAGCTGGGGTGTCGAGAAAGATCAACTTAATACGAGACAGTCCACTATGTAGCCCATTAGCCCAGTATATCCCAGATACAATTGGACTGTGTGTCAGGGGTAAGTTTTTCACTCAGAGGGTGGTGAGTGAGTGGAATCGGCTGCCGTCGGTGGTGGTGGAGGCGAACTCACTGGGGTCTTTTAAGAGACTTCTGGGTGAGCACGTGGGATTTAATGGGATTGAGGGTTATAGATAGGCCTGGTAGGTAGGGATATAATTGGTGCAACTTGTGGGCCGAAGGGCCTATTCGTGCTGTAGTGTTCTATGTTCTAAGTAGCTTCCCCAAGTCCTGCAGGCAATTCTGTGACATGAACACAGAATCAATCGTTTGTTCTTGAAAGAATTACACTTCATACTGGCCACCCTGAAAAACTGAGAATCTGCTGCCTCAGTACTTCGATGCTTGTGCTTTAGTTCAGCAAGAAATTAGCAGCATAACCTCGGTAACTCCGAGTGTGATGGCTAGTTTGATGAGATTAGGCTCCAGCTGCCCAAATGTACCCAGCTTAATACTGAATCGTAGCTTCACTGTTTCCGTAGCAACACAAGGAATAGGATCACTCACCCACTCCAACGCACTGTGCCGTTCGATTAGATTGTGGCTGATGGTATCCGTGGAAACCATAGAAAAGTTGCAGCGCACAAGGAGGCCATTCAGCCCAGCTTGTCCATGCCAGCCTGAGGGCACCCAGGTGCCCTTTCTAATCTCACCTTCCTGCACCCAGGCGTGTAGCTCACAGCACTTGGGGTGCAGATCCAGGTAGATTTTAAAAGAGTTTAGGGTCTCTGCCTCCACTTGGGCAGGGAATCCCAACACCTATCACCCTCTGCGTAAAAAACTTCACCTCATATCCCCTGTACACCGTCTGCCACCTATCTTGACTCTGTGTTCCCTAGTTCTAGCATTCTCCGCCAAGGAAAACTACTTTATCCTGTCCATTCTATCTCTTCCCCTCAAAGCTTTGTACACCACAGTCAAGTAACCCCTCAGCCTTCTGCGTTCCAAGGAGAATAACTCCAACCTTGAATAACTCCAACATCCCAAGATTGGGGGAAAGGCAAATTGTGCGGAGGGTGTGGAGAGTCTGCAGAAGGATCTAGATAGGCTGGGCGAATGGGCCAGGAAATGGCAAATGGAATTTAATGTTGGCATGTGTGAGGTGGTCCACTTTGGTAGGAATAATGGTAGGAAGGACTATTACTTACGTGGCGAAAAACTGCAGCAGGCGACGGTGCAGAGGGACCTCGGGGTCCTTGTGCATGAGTCGCAAAAACCCAGCTTGCAGGTGCAGCAGGTGGTCAGGAAGGCAAATGGGATGCTGGCCTTCATAGCGAGGGGGATTGAATATAAAAGTAGGGAGGTCTTGCTGCGGCTGTATAGGGCATTGGTGAGGCCGCAGCTGGAGTACTGTGTGCAGTTTTGGGCGCCGCACCTGCGCAAAGATATTTTGGCCTTGGAGGGAGTGCAGAGGACTCTAGGCTGATACCGGAGTTGAGGGGGTTGAGCTATGAGGAGAGGCTGAATAAATATCGTGCTACAATTCAGAAAGAGGCCATTCGGCCCATTGAGTCTGCACCGACTTGCTGAAAGAGTATCCCAATCAGGCCCTCCCCTCTTCCCTATCCCTGTAACCCTGCACATTTACCTCTAACCTATATATCTTTGGATATGAGAGGGCAATTTAGCATGGCCAATCAACCTAACCTGCACATCTTTGGACCATGGAAAGAAACTGGAGCACCCGGAGGAAACCCACACACACACCGGGAGAACATGCAAACTCCAAACAATCACCCAAGGCTGGAATCAAACCCAGATCCTGGTGCTGTGAGGCAACATATGTATCATTTTTACCTTTTGCTGCCCCCACTCTTTGGTGATTAATAGGCCAGAATCTGTTTTACCTGGTGCGATTTGATTTTCATAGATGCATATTCAAAAAAGACACTTGCATCCCGTACAAATCTGTCTCCTGTTCGTAGATATGGAGAAATTCACAGCTGAGCCAAAGCCTCTGTCTCCTTCATTGCCCATTACATTCCAAACCACAATCCAGGTTTTGACAATCATTAAGTGTTGGTGAATATAATCACATTCTGACTGGTTTAATATGTACTATGGATAGTGAATTTAACTGGATGAAACAGTGCCAAGGTGCACAAAGTTGTACAGAACGTGAATTCAGCACTTGGTACAGGAACTGTAACTTGTTTGGGGAAGTAAAAGCTAGTGACTCAGCCACACATATTGTGCCAATATACGTCATGGGGAAGAGACTTCACTGTTGACTGGCAGAGTTCACAAGTCATCCATCATGGCCAGAAGGTCATCCCCTTTACTGTGGCTGTGCCTGGGCTGCTCCTGGATGCGGAACTCTCCCATTATTCTAGCCAACTCTTCATGCTGCTGCTGGTCCTTGGAGACCTCTATTTCGATCACTTCATCCAAAAGATCTGGAGGCCTTATGGCCGCTGCATGATCTTCCTCCTCACCTGTGCCAAACAGCTTCAGCCGAAACCCTGGCTCAGTACCCACAGGCTTGTACTCGTTAGAGTTTAGAAGAATGAGGGGAGATCTCATTGAGACGTATAAGATGATGAATGGGATGGATAGGATAGAGGTGGAGAGACTCTTCCCGCTCAAAAAAGACAGTAGGACTAGGGGGCACAGCCTCAAGATAAAGGGGGGGGCGGTGTAGAACAGAGTTGAGGAGGAACTTCTTCACTCAAAGGGTGGTGAATCTCTGGAATTCTCTGCCCGTTGAAGTGGTGGAGGCTGCCTCGCTAAATATTTTTAAGAAGCGGGTTGATGGGTTTTTGATGAGAGAGGGGATTAAGGGTTATGGGGAGAGGGTGGGAAAGTGGAACTGAGCCACGACAGATCAGCCATGATCTTATTGAATGGCGGGGCAGGCTCGAAGGGCTAGATGGCCTACTCCTGCTCCTATTTCTTATGTTCTTATGTAACCTCTCTAATCTCTCCTTGTAGCCACAATTCTCCAGTCCTGGCAACATGCTTGTAAACCTCTTCTGCACTCTCTCCAGAGCAATTACGTTCCTTCTATAATGTAGTGACCAGATCAGCACACAATATTCCAGTCTTGGCCGCACCAATGTTTTATATAACATTAACATTGACAAGTGGCGCAGTGGACAATGTGTCTTACTACCTAGAAGATTCTAGGTTCAGTTCCTGGTTGACTCAGTGCATAGCTTTTAGTTGGCGGCTCGGTGGCACAGTGGTTAGCACTGCTGCCTCATAGCCCCAGGGACCTGGGTTCGATTCCTGGCTTGGGTCACTGTCCGTGCAGAGTCTGCATGTTCTCCCCGTGTCTGCGTGGGTTTCCTCCGGTTGCTCCGGTTCCCTCCCACAGTCTGCAGGACGTGCAGGTTAGGTGCATTGATGCCAAATTCTCCCTCCGCGTACCCGAACAGGTGCCAGAGTATAGCAACTCGGGGATTTTTACAGTAACTTAATTGTAGTGTTAATGTAAACCTGCTTATAACAATAATCTTTAAAACTTTTCACTTTAAAAAAAGTTTGAAACTTTCAATTTAAAACAAAATCTTTCCTTTTATATTTTATATCCAGTTTAGATCCCGTCACAAAAATCTATCTCATTTTTTAAATTTTCAGTTGACCCCCCACCCACCAAGGTCCCAACACCCTCAGCAGTTTTGTTGGAGGAAAGAATGTTTTTCACAAGAAAGATTTTCACAAATTTTTGTGTCAATCATAGAATCCCTACAGTGCAGAAGGAGGCCATTCGGCCCATCAAGTCTCCACCAACAGCAATCCCACCTCAGGCCCTATCCCCACAACCCCACACATCCATTGACTCCATCTACACTTCCCGCTGCCTCAGACCCCATGCACCCTGGACATTCTCTCTTCCACCTTCTTCCGTCGGGAAAAAAATACAGAAGTCTGAGGTCACGTACCAACCAACTCAAGAGTAGCTTCTTCCCTACTAGCATCAGACTTTTAAATGGACCTACCTTGCATTAAGTTAATCTTTCTCTACACCCTAGCTAGAGATGAGAGGGTTTGTCGTACGGAGGGCGATTTAACAGTTTAGGCCTATACTCTCTGGAATTTAGAAGAAATAGGAGAGATCATATTGAGGTATACAAGATGATGAAAGTTATGGATAAAGTAGATGTGGAGCGGATGCTTCCACTGGTGAGGCATTCCAGGACGAGAGATTATAGTCTTAGGATAAGGGGTAGCAAATTTAAAACTGTCAGTTGGTGACCTCAGACTTTTGTATCTTTTTCCCAACAGAAGAAGGTGGAAGAGAGAATATCCGAGGTATGCGGGGTCCTTAATTATGCTGGCTGCTCTGCCGAGGCAGTGGGAAGTGTAGACAGAGTCAATGGACGGGAGGCTGGTTTGCATGATGGATTGAGCTACATTCCTGACCCATTGTAGTTTCTTGCAGTGTTGCGCAGAGCAGGAGCCATAACAAGCCAAATGATCGGAAAGAGTGGTACATTTATAAAAGAGTCATAGCTAACATGCCAAATTTCCATAGTCTTCTGAGAAAGTAATGGCATTGGTGGGCTTTCTTAACTATCGTGTTGGCATGGGAGGGACCAGGACAGGTTGTTGATGATCTGGAAGTCAAAAAACATGAAACTCTCGACCATTTCTACTTAGTCCCCGTTGATGTAGACAGGGGTATGTTCTCCACTATGCTTCACTACGCGTGTGTAGTTATCACTTGAATCATAAAAAAAACCCAAATGCGACAAGTGCTTTCCTTAGTCTTCAGATTTGCTGAGTGCAAATTCTAAGGGAGATTTTAGATTTTCTGCAACAGCTTGGGCTACTCGAAACATTCCACGACCAACGAGGGATTATGTTTAAAGCATTGTCATCTGTTCTGTGGTCAAACATTGGGGGTCACCTTGGTCCACACGCTACGCTCGATAAACAAGAGGAATTACTCGTGTTAATGTGTCCTCAGGGGGTGTTGATCGAGGCAGTAACGTTGGCTCCTTTTTCCTTTGGAAGAGCACTACGGATATTTCCAGAAACACCTGAACTAACAGTTGTGACTGAATGTTACCTCTGACCCTGCAGCGCTCCCTCAGTAATGGTATTGCGTCGCCAGCCTTGATTATGTGCCCTCAAGTCCCCAAATAGGGCTTGAACCCACGACTTTCTGATCCTGAAACGCAAGTGCCACTAAACGAGCAAAGCTGGTGACAGCCCTGGGCTTTCAATATAAATGATAGAGCTATAAAGTCGCAGATTTGTAAAGGGATTTCGTTTTGCTTTGGGTCCAGC
This sequence comes from Carcharhinus amblyrhynchos, assembly GCF_965287045.1. Lineage (NCBI taxonomy): Eukaryota > Metazoa > Chordata > Chondrichthyes > Carcharhiniformes > Carcharhinidae > Carcharhinus > Carcharhinus amblyrhynchos. Next base: position 7,301,143 of record NC_137332.1, on the reverse strand, counting down.
CCATACATCCGTGCATGAAACAACACCATTTGTGCAGGGCACTTTATCCCTGTCTATTGATTTCCCTTAACAATCTTCCACTTTATTACATCAATCTGTGGCTCAGTAGATGTTAACGTAATATTGCTTTGCACCTATTTTACTGCTTGTTTTCCAAAGCATGCCTGGAATTCATTTGGCTGCAGAGTCTGTTTCTTTCCTGTGTCTCGTAATGTTTTGCCCACTATCTGGAACATTCCTCTCACATTCCAAGTTTGTTTGTCCTGGTTCTCATGTTCTGAAGTCCATTTTTACTTCCTGTTCTCATTGCTGATCTGAACCTCCACCATCACCTCCCAGCCTTGCCGACCTTTTAGTGTTGCAGTCGTTGGGGGACTTTCCCGTCCCGCCCACTGCGGGAATCGGAGCGGTTGGGAGAAGGAGGAGTGGACCATGCAAAGATCTATTGAGTTGGGCAGCACAGTGGCTCGCACTGCTGCCTCACAGCACCAGGGACCCGGGTTCGATTCCCGGCTTGGGTGACTGTCCGTGTGGAGTCTGCACATTCTCCCCATGTCTGAGTGGGTTTCCTCCAGCTGGTCCTGTTTCCTCCCACAGTCCAAAGATATATGGGTTGGGTGGATTGGCCATGATAAATTGCTCCTTAGTGTCAGGTGATCTGGCTAAGGTAAGTGCATGGGGGGCCGGTGGTCGGGTTGTGTTTGGTGCAGACCAGATGGGCTGAATGGCCTCCTTCTGCACTGCAGGATTCCAGGATTCTGTGACTTTGGGTGGGATTTTCCAGTTTTGGGGCGGAAGTGGCCAGAAAATTCTGCCCTATGTGTGCGTTTTGCCTGTTGGCTATTTCAGAATCATTCTAAGCCGATATTGCTCTTTGCACGATAGGGTCAAGTTAGAAAAAGGTCTTTCCGTCCCTTTGGTTCTATCCCAACTGACCCTTTTGCGTTGTGCATTGTGAAATGTCCTTTTCTGTTGTGTTACTGCCTTCAGGGAGGTGAACGGTACCTTGGGGGTTCATTAGTGAACTAATGAGTTTTGAAATGTGGCTGCCAAGGACACATCTTGTTCCTCATTAACCACGCACAGATGTCGCTGCCTTTGCCGTTACAGTCACTGCCACCAGCCAGCGAGTGCGTCTTTTCATGCTCTACGTCAAAGACCCCAAATATTCTTGCGAACTTTAAAAGAAACCTCTGCTGTTGGCAAGGTTGCGTCCTGAAAACTGACGCCATGCCCGACCTCCGTGAGAATTGAACAGATAGAACAGCAAGATAGGGAGTAATTGACCTCTTTTTCTGATAGGCCCACTAAGCTTTCTCACTCATATTGATAAAGTCGCCTCAGCGGTTGACTGCCCGCAGCATGCCCTGCACAAACAAAATGGGCCGAATGGCCCTCGTTCCGTGCTGTATGAATCTTTGGGAATACTGCATCAGATCTTGCTCTTTTGGTTTAATCCTGGCTTGCTTGCAGGAGTCTCCTCATAGCCTAGCTCAGTTCCACACTGGTTGGAGACCATGACTCTCAGAGTTTGGCCCCATTGACTTCAACACTGGGAGCTCACCTAATGATGTGGAGATGCTCACCTAATGTCCAGTCATCTCCATCCCACTTCAGTGTTGGACAAAAGTTAACACCCTGGCTGCATCATATTTTTTCTGTGACAACAGCGACTCCTTCTTCAGGTAGGGCTTTGGTGACCATGGACTTCCCTTGGTCCATCACTGGGTTTGACATAGTGCTGCAAAGGTTTGCCTTCTGTAACATGACTAACCAGGAAAATCTCAACGCCTGCTGGAAGGATTTGCCCATCAGTCTGTTTGGCTGGTTTCAAACCTTGGCCATCAAGTACTGAAGCAAGACTCGAACCTGGAACTTCTGGTCCAGAGATAGGGATGCTATCCACTGTCCAACAAGATATCCCGACAATAATGAGTCCCCTCTAGTGCCTCACTAGATGTAAGGCACCTGTAGTCGTGATGAAGATACCATAAAGACGGTGGCACAGTGGTTAGCACTGTTGTCTCACAGCGCCAGGGACCTGGATTTGATTCCCAGCTTAGGTCACTGTCTGTGTGGAGTCTGTATGTTCTCCCCATGTGTCTGGCTGGGTTTCCTCCGGGTGCTCCGGTTTCTCCCCACACTCCAAAGACGTGCAGGTTAGGTGGATTGGCCATGCCAAAATTTATCTTAGTGTCTGGGGGACTAGCAAGGGTAAAAGCATGGGGTTGTGGGGATAGGGGCTGGGCGGGATTGTGGCCAGTGCAGACTGATGTGTAGATAGTTTGAGTCATGTTGAGATCAAAAAGGAGTTATTGGGGCTGTTGAGAAACATTAAGGTAGACAGGTCCCCAGGGCCTGATGGGATATAGCCCGGAATACTGAGAGAGACAAGGGAGGAGATTGCTGGGGCCTTGAAAGAAATTTTTGTATCCTCACTGGTTACTGGGGAGGTCCCAGAGGATTGGAGAATAGCCAATGTTGTTCCTTTGTTTAAGGATAGCAAGATTAATGCAAGCAATTACAGGCCAGTGAGCCTTACATCAGTAGTAGGAAAATTATTGGAGAGGATTCTTCGAGACAGGATTTATTCCCACTTCGAAATAAGTGGACGTATTAGTGAGAGGCAACATGGTTTTGTGAAGGGGAAGTCGTGTCTCATGAACTTGATCAAGTTTTTCGAGAAAGTGACAAAGATGATTGACGAGGGTGGGGCAGTGGATGTTGTCTACATGGATTTCAGTGAGGCCTTTGACAAGGTCCCTCATGGCAGACTGGTGCAGAAGTTGACGTCGCATGAGATCAGAGATGAGCTGGCAAGGTGGACACAACACTGGCTCGGTCAAAGAAAGCAAAGCGTAGCAGTGGAAGGATGCATTTCTGAATGCAATGCTGTGACAAGCGGTGTTCCTCAGGGATCAGTGTTGGGACCTTTGCTGTTCATAATATATATAAATGAATTAGAGGAAAATGTAACTGGATTGATTAGTAAGTTTGCAGATAACACTAAGGTTGGTGGATTTGCAGATAGCGATAAGGACCATCAGAGGATACAGCAGGATATAGATCAGTTGGAGACTTGGCCAGAGAGATGGCAGATGGAGTTTAATCCAGACAAATGTGAGGTAATGCATTTTGGAAGGTCTAATACAGTGGGAAATATACAGTAAATGGCAGAACCCTTAAGAGTATTGATTGGCAAAGGGATCTGGGTGTACAGGTACACAGGTGGCAGTACAAGTGGAGAAGGTAGTCAAGAAGGCATGTGGCATGCTTACCTTCATCAGCCGGGGCATTGAGTTTAAAATTTGGCAAGTCATGTTGCAGCTTTATAGAACCTTAGTTAGGCTGCACTTGGAATATAGTGTTCAATTCTGGTCCCACAGTACCAGAAGGATGTGGAGACTTTGGAGAGGGCACAGAAAAGATTTACCAGGATGTTGCCTGGTATGGAGGGCATTAGCTATGAGAAGAGGCTGGAGAAACTTGGTTTGTTCTCACTGGAATGACGGCGGTTGAGGGGAGACCTGATAGAAGTCTACAAGATTATGAGAGGCATGGACCAAGTGGATAGTCAGAAGCTTTTTCCCAGAGTGGAAGAGTCAGTTACTAGGGGGCATAGGTTTAGGGTGCGAGAAGCAAGGTTTAAAGGAAATGTTCGAGGCAGATTTTTTACACAGAGCTTGGTGGGTGCCTGGAACTCGTTGCCAAGGGAGGTAGTGGAAGCAGATACGGTAGTGACTTTTAAGAGGCATCTTGACAAATACATGAATAGGATGGGACTAGAAGGATATGGTTCCCGGAAGGGTAGGGGATTTTAGTTAAGTCGGGCAGCATGGTCGGTGCAGGCTTGGAAGGTTGTGGGGCCTGTTCCTGTGCTGTAATTTTCTTTGTCCTTTATGGGCCGAATGGTCTCCTTTTGCACTTGTAGGATTCTATGTCTGAAACTCTACCCAGTATCAGGGCGGGAGCGAGGAAATCTCCATTAGCCTCAGGCGGGATTTTACAATCTTCTCATTCTATTTTCAGGGCTGAGTTAGATTTTTGATCAACAGGTGAGTTGAGGGAGATGGCAGAGGGTTGAGGGGGGGAAGGGTTGGGGGGGGCAGCAGGAAAGTGGAATTAAACCATCATAGGTCAGCCATGATTATATGGCAGAGTAGGCTCGTTGGGCCAAATGGCCTATTCCTGTTCAAATTTTTTAGGCCCTCATTAAATATCTGCAGCAACAGAAGATTTGGGAGCAATAGGTGAGCACGATTTTTTTAAACAATAAATTTTGAGGTGGTTGTTAAAGTAGAGAGGGAGAGATTTCTCAAAAGTGTAAAGTTCATTTATTAGCATTATAAGTAGGCTTACATTAACACTGCAATGAAGTTACAGTGAGTTGCCACACTCCAGCGCATGTTCGGGGACACTGAGGGAGAATTTAGCATGGTCCACGCACCCCAACCAGCACGTCTTTCGGATTGTGGGAGGAAACCGGAGCACCTGGAGGAAACCCACACAGACACGGGGAGAACATACAAACTCTGCACAGACAGTGACCCAAGCCGGGAATCGAACCCAGATCCCTGGTGCTGTGAGGCAGCAGTGCTAACCACTGTGCCACCGTGCGTCTTTGTGGAAGGAATGCCAGAGAAAATGGGTCACAACCAGCCATGAATCAAAAATGGGAACTGAGAGAGGAACTCAAGAAAGTTAAAATCACCAGAGACATGGTATTGAGAATATTGTTGGAGCTGAGGTTTGACAATTCGCTGGTTCCTGTCAGACTTCAACCTCGGGTCTTGAAAGAAATGACAGTGAGATAGTTGGTGCATTGGTTTTAATTTTCCAAAGTTCCCTAGATCAAAGAAAGGTTCCCTTGCATTGGAAAAAAGAGAATGTAACCCCTTTATCCAAGAAGGAGAGAGAGAGAAGGAAAGCAGCAAACTCCAAGCCACCTCGCCTAACATCTGTCATCGGGAAAATGTTTGAAGCCATTATTAAAGATGTTATGACAGGGCACTTAGAAAAATTCAATGTAAACAAGCAGAGTCAACATGGTTTTGTGAAAGGGAAATCATGTTTAACCAATTTATTGGAATTCTTTCAAGGAGGAGCAGACGCATGTGGATAAAGGCAGCCATTGGCTGTACTGGCCAGATAGCATTTGATAAGGTGTTGCATCAAATGTTGTTGTGGAGAATTAAAGCACATGGTGTATGGGTGACACACAGGCATGGATAAAAGATTGGGTGCTAACGGGAAACAGAGAGTTGGCATAAATGGGTAATTTTCTGGTTGGCAGGATGTGGCAATGGTGTGCCACAGGGGCCAGTGTTGGGTCTCAGCTTTTTGTGAATTATTTGGATGATGGGACTGAAGGTATGGTTACTCAATTTGCTAATTTCACTTGGCTAGGTAAGAAAGTAAATTGTGAAGAGGACATCAGGAGGCTACAAAGGAATATAGATACGTTAAGTTGGTAGACAAAGATCCGGCAAGTGGAGTACAATGTGGGAAAAATTGAAAATGTCCATATTGGCAGGATGAGTTAAAAAAGCAGCTTATTATCTAAATGGTGAGAGATTTCAGAACTCTGAGGTGCAGAGGGATCTGGGTGTCCCTAGTACAGGAATCGCGAAAGTTAGCATGCAGGTGCAGCGAGTAATTAGGAAAGCTGATAGAATGTTGTTGTCCATTGCGAGGGGAATTGAATATGAAGTGCACATTAGTCTGGTAAACTTTCTCTGTACTGCTTCCAACACAGGTTACATCCTTCCTTTAAAAAAGGAGACCAAAACTGTGCCCAATACTGGAGATGTGGTCTTACCAATGCCCTGTATAACTGAAGCATAACCTCCTTACTTCTGTATTCAGGTTCCCCCCTGTAATTCTTGATAAGCAAAGGGGTGAATGATTCTCAGGGGCAAGTAGGAATTTGGGGTTGAAGTTACAGTCAGATTAACCATGGTCTTTTTTGAACGGGGCAGCAGACTTGAGACGTCCTGTGACCAAGTCCTTCTCCGAAATTGAAAGTTTATATGATTACTAAAAGCCAGCCACGCTATATTTTGATGTGATGACTTAGTTTTTTTTGCTGTGGAAATGATCACTGCCCTTGACGAAATTGTTGTATTTATCCAGTTTTCTGACCTATTCTTGCCATTAAGGTTAAAGTTTCCATTGCAACCCTCACTAATTTATATTCATTTTTGATGCCTCTTCCGATCAGATTTTGTGATCAGGCATTTTAAAATGAGAGAACTCCATGCATTTGTTGAGCAATAATTTTTTTTAAAAATTGAAGGGACAAGAGTGTCACTGGCTGGCCAGCATTTATTGCCCATCCCTAGTTGTCCTTGGGGGGCAGTTGAGAGTCAACCGCATTGCTGGAACTCTGGAGTCACATGTAGGCCAGACCAGTCAGGACGGCAGATTTCCTTCCCTAAAGGACATTAGTGAACCAGATGGGTTTTTCTGACTATCAACAATGGTTTCATGGTCATCGGTAGATTTTTAATTCCAGAGTTTTTTTTTCATTGAATTCAAGTTTGGGATAGAGATCGGGAGAAATTTCTTCACCCAGAGAGTGGTCAGTTTATGGAATTCACTACCACAGAAAACAGTTGAGGCCAAAACATTGTATGTTTTCGAGAAATTAAGAGTTTATTTCTTATTGCCATGAGTAGGCTTACATTAACACTACAATGAAGCTACCTTCGGAAATCCCCCAGTCGCCACATTCCGGCACCTGTTCGGGTACACTGAGGGAGACTTTAACATGGCCGATGCACCTAACCAGCACGTCTTTTGGACTGTGGAAGGAAGCCAGAGCACCCGGAGGAAACCCATGCAGGCATGGGGAGAACATGCAGACTCCGCACAGTCATCCAAGCCGGGAATTGAACCTGGATCCCTGGCGCTGTGAGGCAACAGTGCTAACCACTATGTCTCCCTGCCGCCCATTTACCACTACATTTGCTCATGTAACAGCAACGACTAGATTTTCTTTTAACCACAATTAATTTGATGTGAAGCAATTTGGGCTAGCCAGAGGGATAGGAAAGGTGCTATGTCAATGCAAATTGAGTTTCTTCTGTGTTACTGGGTGTTTAAAAATGTGCTGAGTGAATTGTTTCTTCAATGTCTATCGCTCAAGTCATGTTACTTTGTATTACATGATATACAGTGGGAAAACACAAAAGACGTTTCTATTGATATCTCAGTCCTCAGTCACAGAAGAGATTCGAACCATCAATGGTCATTCATCTCCTCACTGCTTTTCTGATCTGGCATTGCCTTATTTGTTAATCCAGCCTCGAGCTTCCAAATAATTCATTGCATGTGAAGTACTTTGAGATGTCAATGAGAGATATGCTACATAAATACTAGTCTACATTCTTTCCCTTCTGTTTTGCTCAATGTAATCCCTTCATGGCTTTGACCTTCCCTGGATCTGTTCTTCTATAACCTTCGAACCCTCCTCCAACTCTGTTCTCATGAGCATTCCCGATTTTCATTGCCCCACTATTGGGTGAGTGTCTTCAGCTGCCTGAATTCATGACCCTACAGAATTCCCTCCCTCAAACGCTCCATCTCCGTCTTCCTTCAGATTTTCCTTAAAGCCGAACTTTGGCCAAGCTTTTGATCGCTGGTCTGTTATCTCCGAATATGGCTTGATGTTGAATTTTGTTTGACAATATTCCTGCAAAGTGCCTCCAGACATTTTACCAAATTGGAGTCTCCTCAAGAAATACAAATGGTTGTTGTTTTAACAGATAATTATCCACACAGTGGGTCATGGTTTTCACATGGTGTGCTGCATAATCATAGAATGATAGAATCCACAGTGCAGAAGGAGACCATTTGGCCTATTGAGCCTGCATTGACAACAGTCCCATCCAGGGCCCATCCCCATAACTCAACACAATTACAGTCCAAATCCCCCTGACACTAAGGGGCAACTTACCATGGCCAATCCACCTAACCTGCACATCTTTTTAACCATGGGACGAAACTGGAGCACCCGAGGAAATCTGCGTAGGTACAAGAACATAAGAACTAGGAGCAGGAGTAGGCCATCTGGTTCCTCGAGCCTGCTCCACAATTCAATAAAATCATGGCTGATCTTTTCGTGGACTCAGCTCCACTTACCCGCCTGCTCACCATAACCCTTAATTCCTTACATAAGGAGAATTTGCAAGCTCCACACAGTTACCTGAGGCTGAAATTGAACCCGGGTCCCTGGCGCCGTGAGGCAGCAGTGCTAACCACTGTGCCATTGCGCTGCCAAAATACCCTTGGTTAATCCAAAAGGGAGCAAAGAAGACAATTTCTCTCCAAAGGCACAAGTTGAGTGCATCCTTGGAGTATAAGTCACTTGATTGTATTAGAAACCATAGGAGCCCTGCAGTGCAGAAAGAGGCCATTTGGCCCATTGAGTCTGCACTGAGCACAATTCCACCCAGGCCCTACCCCTGCATATTTACCCACTAATCCCTCTAACCTATACATCTCAGGACACTAAGGGGCAATTTTAGCTTGGCCAGTCAACCCAATCTGCACGCCTATGGACTGTGGGAGGAAATTGGAACACCTGGAGGAAACCCACACAGACACGAGGAGAATGTGCAAACTCCACACAGTGACCCAAGCTGGGAATCGAACCCAGGTTCCTGGTGCTGTGAAGCAGCAGTGCTAACCACTGTGCTACCGTGCTGCCCAATTCTGTGAACTAATGTCGTCTACCTTGGGAGACAGTCCTTCAGTCTCCCAACCGCACGTCTCTCGGTGGTGGGAGGTAGCACGTTGTTCACTGGCGACAGGATTCTTTGGTTCCGCCACTGTCAGTGGGATTTCTCACTGGTGTTACCCAATGGGAAGGCGATGGCCTAGTGGTTTAACACCGGACCCAGTGATATCTGGGATAACACATCAAAAACTCACCTTTTGTTCTGGGGACCGGGTTCAAATCCCGTCACGGCAGATGGTGGAATTTGAATTCATTAAAAGATATCTGGAATTAAGAATCTACCGATGACCATGAAACCATTGTCGATTGTCGGACAATCCATCTGGTTCACTAATGTCCTTTAGGGAAGGAAATCTGCCATCCTTACTCAGTCAGGCCTATATTTTACTCCAGAGCCACAGTAATGTGATTGACTCTGCCTGGCAAGGCACTCAGTTGTATCAATCAAGGGCAACTAGAGATGGGCAATAAATATTGGCCAGGCAGTGACGCCCATGTTCCATGAATGAATTTAAAAAAACATAGAATCATAGAAACCCTACAGTACAGGAAGGGGCTCTTCGGCCCATCGAATCTGCACGGACCGCAATCCCACCCAGGCCCTATCCCCACATCCCTACATATTTTACCCACTAACCCCGCTAACCCAAGCATCTCAGGACACCAAGGGGCAATTTTAGCATGGCCTTTCAACCTAACCCGCACATCTTTGGACTGTGGGAGGAAACTGGAGCACCCGGAGGAAACCCACGCAGACACGAGGAGAATGTGCAAACTCCACACAGACAGTGACCCGAGCCGGGAATCGAACCCGGGTCCCCGGAGCTGTGAAGCATCATTCCACCCCCTCAACCCCCACCCCCTCTTGTCTCTGATAAACCCTGGACAAGACTTCATTTGAATGCACAACTGTGAAATGATGCCAGTTATAGTGAGAGGCCCAAACCACGAACATTGTAGAAGGAATCCATGTGATTTTTACTTCCTGATTCTGAAGCCTCTGTGTTTCGGACATTCACAAGGCTAGCCTTGTTAGCACAGTGGCAAGAGTTTGTTACCATCTGCGTTTTCATTTTGAACTTCATGGAGCCCAGGGAGGAAGAAGCAAAGCATTTACCACGTGTAAAACCATAGGCTGTGCATCGATTTTTTTTTTCTAAAATTGCTTGGGTGCTTTCATTTCTTTTCATTCATTAGTTTAAAAAAGTTTATTTATTATTAGTCACGAGTTCGTCTTACTTTAACACTGCAATGAAGCTACAGTGAAATTTCCCCGGACTCCGGCACCTGTTCAGGTCAATGCACCCTAACCAGCACGTCTGTCAGACTATGGGAGGAAACCAGAGTACCCGGAGGAAACCCACGCAGACACGAATGTTCAGCACAACATGGTTTCAGCAGTTGAAGAAATGGGCACGACATCTTCAAGTTTTAACCTGAACCCCTGTGCTTACAAGGTCACAGTAAGAAGCTCACAACACCAGCTTAAAGTCCAACAGGTTTATTTGGAATCACAAGCTTTCGGAGCGCTGCCCCATCATCAGGTGAGTGGGGAGATAGGTCCACAAACACAGCCTGTGTAGGCAAAGACACAATTGCAAGATAATCACAGATTGGAACCGCCAGCTCAAAGTGGAGAGCATCTCCAAGAAGATCACACATATCGACACAGACATCAAGTAAAAACAGCCCAATCTGTAATTATCTTGCAATTGTGCCTTTGTCTATATATGCCACGTTTGTGAACCTACTTCTCACTCACCTGGTGAAGGAGGAGCCCTCCAAAAGCTCATGATTCCAAATAAACCTGTTGGACTTTAACTTGGCGTTGTGAGACTTCTTACTGTGTCCACCCCAGTCCAATGCTGGCATCTCCACATCATTTACAAAATCAAGTCATCTATCCTTGAGGGAACCTGAGGCATGAGTGGGTTAATGCTTCGGGATCTGGACTTTATACCTGGGAATCCATAAAGCAAAAACCAGCAAACAGCTGATGGATTTTGTTGTCGGGCACAGAGCTTGTTGTATGCATGGCCAGGGAACAGGGTGCAAAGACAGAATGCTTTCAGCGTAGCCTCTCTGTGAGAGAAGGCTGGTTTCGTTCTCCAGTGCTCAACTGCGATCCTCCCATTGAGCACTGGGTGAGGAGCTGGCAGAACGTAGAGAAGTTTACACTCGAATCCATCTTCAAAGTCAGCGTTAATATAAGATAAAAGCAAATCAGTGCGGATGCTGGAACCTGAAACCAAAAGAGAAAATGCTAGAAAATCTCAGCAGGTTTGGCAGCATCTGTAAGGAGAGAAAAGAGCTGACGTTTCGAATCCAGGTGACCCTTTGTCAAAGCTAAAAGGCAGAGTCAGTGGGAGATATTTATACTGCAGGCTGAGGGAATGAAAGATGAGTCATAGCCACGGAAACAAGGGGAAAGTCTAAGAGGTGCTAATGAAAGCCGGTGGAGAGAATAGAAGGTGTGAATGGTCAAACGCCGTTCAGAGGGGAAGCTGTGAAAGATGGAGATGTAGGGGGAGGGGGGAGATGGGTGAGAAAGAGGGAAAATTGAGAAAAGGGGGAAAAGGGAAACAAAGTGAAAGAAATGGGGGGGATGAAATAGAAGGAAAGAATGGGGTTGTTACAACCTTCCAGTCTCAACATTGAATTCAACAACTTCAGATTATTAGCTCAATTCCACCTTTGTTTTCATTTTATCTAATTTTAACCATTGTCTACCTTTTATTTCTTTATTCTTTTTTTCTCCCCCCCCACTTTTCCCTTTATTTTATCCCCCTTTCTAACCTTTTTTTCCCCTTTTCCCACTTTTTCTTCATTTTATCTCTCTCCCATTCCCCTCCCCCCACATCTCCATCTGTCACAGCTTACCCTCTAAATGGTGTTTGTCCATTCACACCTTCTATTCTCTCTGTGGGCTGCCATTAGCACCCCTTAGCTTTTCCCCTTGTTTTTGTGGCTGTGACTTATCTTTCATTCCTGCCGTATGAATATCTCCCACTTTCTATGCCTTTTAGCTTTGACGAAAGGGTCACCCGGACTCGAAACGTCAGCTCTTTTCTCCCCTTACAGATGCTGCCGGACCTGCTGAGACTTTCCAGCACTTTTCTCTTTAGGTTTCAGTGTTAATAAATTTGGGGGTTCCATCGCATTGTACCAGCGCACAAGTGAAGTGGCAACTTCCCCGCTCCCCGTGATCCTAGGGCACGGTGGCACAGTGGTTAGCGCTGCTGCCTCACAGCGCCAGGGACTCGGGTTCGATCCCTGGCTTGGGTCATGGCCTGTGTAGAGTTCGCACATTCTCCCCGTGTCTGCATGGGTTTCCTCCAGGTGCTCCGGTTTCCTCCCACTGCCTGAAAGACGTGCTGGTGAGGTGGATTGGCCATGCCGTATTTCCCCCCAGTGTACCCGAACAGGCACTAGAACGAGTAGGGACTTTTCACGGCAACTTCATCGCAGCGTTAACGCAAGCCTACTTGTGACGAATAAATAGACTTTATTTTATTAGTACAGTGGTAGTGTCAACAGCAGGGCAAAGTCCAGTCATCCATTTTATGATAGTTCATGTAGACCGGCCTCGTTTTCTTTTTCTTCTCTCTTGCGGAGTGCTTTTGCTCACCAGCCTATTTGGCTTATTCGCAGAGTCGTATTAGAAGGATGTGGAATGACACTGTGCGAAAGCAATCAGAATCTTCCTTTATCTCAGGTGAAATCAACAGCACTTCAACACTTAATCAAGGTCAGTTCCTGGGCGGGGGGGAAGGGGCGGCGGAGTTGTTGGGGGGGGTGGGAGCGGAGGGGAAAGAAATATATTTGACTGAAAGAAATGTCTTTTGGAATTGGGGGTGTCGTTTGTGCGTGTCCTGGCGTGGCTTTTCTGTGATGTCGCTCGATAAAACGAAAATCCAGCAGCGACCCAAAAATAAACACATCTGAATTCTTTTTTTCCCTTCACCAATTCACGAGAAAAAGTATATTTTTGCCCCCCTGCCCTCCACAAAAACTTTTACCCATCCTTCTCTGTTCAGTGTCTCCTGAATCCGCAACGGTACAAGTTTGTTTTTTCGCTGGGGGAAGTGACGTGCTAGTCTATTCAGAGTGATTACTTTGAGGGTTCTTCTGACAACTCAGTGAGTTTATCCAGTGGGCTATCTGATCAGGAAAATCCCAGGCTCCCTCTTGGGCCTGGAGTGAGTTGTGAGTTGACTTGCGGGGAGGTGGGGGAGCGAGGCAGTCCCGTGAACCAGGCAGGTAGAGGGCACAAGTGGGCAAGTTCCTGTTCGAAATTCGAAAGAAGCTTCTTTACCCAAAGAGGGAATGTCACCACAGGTGACGGCCGGCACAGGCACAGTGGGCCGAAGGGCCTCCTTCTGTGCTCTATGAAGAGTTTCGGTCGAAAGCCGCCTATAGAGTCAAAGTGTCAGGGTCAGAAAGAGAACTGGCGTCAAGGTCTCCAACTCCACAGGCCCAGGTTTCTCCCCAGATTTTAACCCCTGAGACTAAAAGAAAATGAGTGGGTGTGGGTTCCGGGGTGGGAGACTCTTAAGGGCGTCCCAATCAGAACAAAAAAAAATCCCCACCCCCAAACCCTTCCCTACCACCATGGAAGTATCAGGGACTCTTGCTCCCCTCACCCCCAGTGATCATCATCAGCATTGACGGATAGTCTGAAGAAAACAGGGTTGACCTCTTCCAGTCAGAGAGGGTGAAAAGGAGACTACATAGAGGTCTGCAAAATAGTGAAGGGGCTCGATGGGCTGATAAGAGGAAGGCCCGGATTCAGGATAATTTAGCAAAGGAAGAAAAGCTTCTTTATGCAAAGATTATCAATGTATTGCAGTTTCAATAGTGACTTTCCAAAGGAAACTGGATATATCATAGAACCCTTGCAGTGCAGAAGGAGGCCACTCAGCTCATCGAGTCTGCACTGGTTCTCTAACAGAGAATCATACGCAAGCCCTCCCTCCCGCTCTATCCCTGTAACCTCACACATTTAGTATGGCTACTTCCTCATAACCTACACACCTAGGGACACTAAGGGGCATGGCCCATCAGCCTAATCGGCACATCTTTGGACTGTGGGAAGAAACAGGAGCACCCAGAGGAAACTCAGGCAGACATGGAGAGAAAGTGCAAACTCTGCACAGTCACTCATGGCCGGAATCGAATGCGGGTCCCTGGCGCTGTGAGACAGCAGTGCTAACCCCTGTGCCACCCCCTACACAACAAAAGAGGAAAGAAAACAAGTACAGGGCGGTGGGAAAACTAGCTAATTGGATAGCTCTTTCAAAAGAGCCAGGACAACTGTTGATGGGCCCAATGGACTCCTTCTGCAAGGTCCCTGACACACATGAGGGTAACCCTGCGACTGGCCAGCAGTTGTGTTGAAGTGCATTCCTCCCTCCCCACTGCACCCCAGAGCATCCAGGTGGAGAGGCAATGAAAATGCAAGGGTACCGCTTAGAAAGGATAGCAGAACTAGAGGGCACAGCCTCAAGATAACGGGGGGGACAGTTTAGATTGGAGTTGAGGAGGAACTTCTTCACTCAAAGGGTGGTGAATCTCTGGAATTCTCTGCCCGTTGAAGTGGTGGAGGCGGCCTCGCTAAATATATTTAAGTCACGGGGAGATAGGCTTTTGACAGACAAGGGAATTAAGGGTTATGGGGAGAAAGCGGGAAAATAAAGAACTGATCCACTTCAGATCAGCCATGATCTTATTCAATGGCGGGGCAGGCTCGAAGGGCTAGATGGCCTACTCCTGCTCCTATTTCTTATGTTCTCATGTACAATTCGAAAGGAGGTGCAGGAACCAAACTCCTGGTGGCATATATTCACAAAGAGACAGGGCAGGTTCAAAAACGCAAACCCGATTGCTGACTTTGTACGGAGAGGCACGGAGCACTAAAGCAAGGAAGCTGTGATGAACATGGATAAATTAACTGGAATTTGTGTCCATTTCTAGCTGCCGCACTTTAAGAAAGATGCGAGTGTGTTAGAGAGAGTGCAGAAAAGATTCATGAAAACGGTCTTCTGTTCTGTGGGTAGATTAGAGAATCTCTTCTCCTTGCAGAGGAGAGAGTTAAAAGGTGATGGCTGTTCAAGGTCATGAGGGGTCTAGACAGAGTAGATAGAGATAAAGCATTTTTGTTGACAAATAATTAAGGAGGAGAGGACAGCGATTTAAACTGGTCGACAGAAGAAGCAAAGGTGACATGAGGAAACACACACTTGTACGCAGCAACACTTGGGATTTGAACTGGCCCTCTGCTGGATTAGTCGGCCAGCTGCTGGCCAACCAGTCCAGCAAAGTGACCAAGGACAAAGCAAAATGCTGCGGATGCTGAAATCTGAAGCATAAACAGAAAATGCTGGAAAGTCTCAGCAGGTCTGACAGCCTCTGTCCAGAGAGAGAATAGAAGCCAATGTTTGGAGTCTGGGTGACCCTTCATCAGAGCTTCACACGCACCTTATTAGCGTTGGGAGCTTGCAGCCCGCTCACGTGGCGCAGGCAGGTTTCAATCGCCCCTTTCAAAAAGAGAATTTCGTGACCACCTCAAGAGAAAGAAATGTCAGGGTTTAGGAGACGGGGCAAGGGTGTGGGGCCAGCCAGAATGATCTTGCAAAGACCCAGCAGAGTCTGAATGGGTCGGATTGCCCCCTCGGGTGCTGCTGGCACGCTTGATATATGTTCGCTGCCGTGCCATTGGCAGCTGGCAAACATGTCTTCAACCAGCCAACTTCACGATCTGAGAATTTCCTCCCATGAATCCTCCCACCTCCCCCGTGTTAAAGTCCCTCCATCAGTCCAAAGCTGTGGTCAGTCTCCCAATCTCCCCTCCTCTTGGCTTGGCCTTCTGTTCTCCTTGTGGACCTGAAGAACAGACGACCTCAAAGGTTCGGAATAAGTACCTGTTGCTTCCACTGTTGCTACCCCTCTGTACTCACCTTCAATAGCCTCGTAAATTCTGCTTTTGCACTCCAGCTGCCTTTCCCCACTTCCCTCTCCCTCAATTCCCAACTCAGCATTACCCTTATAGCGCTTCACTGCCTTAAAGACATGGGTAACAAGTTGTTGTGGCGAAGGCATTAACACTTAGTTCCCTTCTTTCACACAACTGAATTCCCGTTAACATCATTTGCGCTGGCTGTATCAACTGTATAGATTTTGCAAAGCAACTGGACTAAACTCATGAATTTAATACAACGGTAATCCTATTGATTGCTAATCGATTAAGGATAGAGCTCCATCTGACGCACGGCCGTGACCTGTGATAAATATCAGACAATCCTCACGTGTTGCTGTACCTTGACGATGACTAGAGCGGACAAAAGATTTTCCCGAGAAAAGCTCTTTGATGACTGAGTCCTCAGACTGAAACCAACAGAGACACACTTGATGTAAAATATTTAGCAGGTGATTCATTAACTCAGACCTAAATTAAAATGCGATGTTTTAAATATTTAATGACCTTATCACAGCTGGTTTGAAAGAGGGAGAGTGCGGTGATTTAAGGTACGCAGCCATGAATTGTGTGAGGTGCCCAGAATTGTTTTGTTACTCTGCACAAGAGGAGAATATTGAAGTTTTTGTTTGTGTTTTTTTTTTGTTCACCTTGGGCAATTTCACTTGACGTCAGTTACCTCTTACCCTTCCCCATTTACCTTTGAGCGCCTTACGAGGGCACTTCAGTGAGCATTCAAGAAGCTACCATGGTGCTGTGGGACCGGAATTGCGATTAGCCAAGATGATTGAAAGGACAAAGACTTCCTTCACTAAAGGGCTTGACGGAACCAGCTCGGTTTTTTATGGCAATCCCAATAGTTTCATAATCTCTCATTGAAGGAGACCTTTTTTTTTAACTTCTTCACTGAATTCAAAGCGGGATTTGAACTCGCTTTCTGCCGGATTGGTCGCTCAGCCTCTGGCCGGCCAGTCCAGCAACGTGACCAAGCTTAAAGCAAAATGCTGCGGATGCTGGGGTCTGAAACAAAAGCAGAAAATGCTGGAAAACCTCGGCGGGTCTGACACCCTCTGTGCAGAGAGAGGGAATAGGGGCAGCGTTTCAAGTCTGGACGACCCTTCGTCAGAGCTTCACCTGCATCTCCTTTGATCTGGCCTGTTGCATTCGCTGCTCCCACTGCGGTCTCTACCTCTGAGAGATGTAACGCAGACTGGGTAATCGCTTTGCAGGGCACCTCGGGTCCGTCCGCAAGCAGGACCCAGACCTTCCTGCCGCTTGCCACTTCTACACACCACCCTGCTCTCCTGTCCACATGTCCGTCCTTGGCCTGTTGCTGTGAAACGCGTCTCAAATTGGAGGAACAACGTCTCGTCGTCCGATTGGACACTCTACTGCCTTCCCCTCTGAGCATTGAATTCAACAACTTTACAGCATGAACTCTCTCCTGCGTTTATTTCATTTTATCTTATTAATCCATTTTGTAACTTTATATTCTTATCATTCTTTTTCACTTTCAGTTGTCCAATCATTTCATTTGTTCACTTCTTAAAAGCCTCACTCTCCATCTTGTTGCCCTCTCCCCCATGCCTCTACCCCACTGGGGCCATCTGCCGCATGCCTCCGCTCATCCTTTGATGCTCTGCCATTTACACATTCCAATTTCTTCATGGACGCTATTAGCACCATTCTCAGCCTTTATCACCACCATTTATTTACACTCCCTTTGTCTTTTTGTCCATGATATATTTGCAATAACCCCATCCTCATAGTACAAATCTTGTCCTTTCTTTGTCTTCAGCTCTGACAAAGGATCATCCAAACTCGAAAGGTTGGCTATATTCTCTCTCTCCGCAGATTCTGTCAGACCTGGTGAGGTTTTCCAGCATTTTCTGTTTTTGCTTCAGCAACTTAACCACCTGGGCTAACCGTACCCTGAATTCGGTACTCGGGGGGCTAGCAGACAGTTACTGAGCCAGGGAAACCAGCCAGATTTCACAACTTGATCACCAGCCTGCGCAGAACCTTAGCCAAGGACACTTGCAATTGGTGAGCCTGCCTCTGAGTGGGTGGGGGAGGAGGAGCCTGTCTCTGAAATGCTGTATAGCAATCAGCCACTGGGTACTTGTTCCAGAGATAGATTAGAGAATCGGGGGTTATTCTCCTTCTGAGAGGATGGCACTATGGTTTGCACTGCTGCCTCACAGTGCCAGGGACTCGTGTTCAATTCCTGGCTAGGGTCACTGTCTGTGCGGAGTTTGCACATTCTCCCCGTGTCTGTGTGGGTTTCCTCCGGGTGCTCAGGTTTCCTCCCACGCTCCAGAGATGTGCGGGTTACGTTGATTGGCCATGCTAAATTGACCCTTAGTGTCAGGGGATTAGCAGGGTAAATATGTGGGGTTACGGGAATAGGGCTTGGGTGGGATTGTGGTCAGTGCAAACTCAATGGGCCGAATGGCCTCCTCCTGCACTGTAGGGATTCAGTAGAGAAGAGATTTTCTCAGAGGTGTTCAAAAACAAGAATGTTGGCTGGAATTCCCCAACCGTTCACACCCCACTGCTGCTGCCAGTGAGGATGGTGAATTTGGCGCTCAGCCAAACTTTCATTCACTGCAGCAGATCCAGAAAGTCCCGGAGTCGAGAGGATTGGCTTGTGAGGACAGACTGAGTAGACTGGGACTAAACTCATCAGAATTCAGAATAATGAAGGGGGAATCTTAGAGAAACACACAAGATCGTGAAGGGAATAGATAAGATAAAAGCAGGAAGGTTGTTTCCACTGGCAGGTGAAACTAGAACTAGAGGGCACGGCCTCAAAATAAGGGGGAGCAGATTTAGGACTGAGTTGAGGAGGAACTTCCTCACCCAAAGAGTTGTGAATTTGTAGAATCCCTGCCCCGTGACGCAGTTGAGGCTACCTCACTGAGCGTTTTTAAGGCCAGGATAGATAAATTTTTGAACAGTAAAGGAATTAAGGGTTATGGTGAGCAGACGGATAAGTGGAGCTGAGTCCATGAAAAGATCAGCCATGACCTTATTGAATGACGGAGCAGGCCCGAGGGGCCAGATGGCCGATTCCTGCTCCTATTTCTTTTATGTTCTGACAAGTTGTCCCCATTGGTGGAAAGGACAAGAATCAGAGGGCAGTGATTTTAAAGTGATTGGCATAACAGTCAAAGGAAACATGAGAGAAATATTTTTTACACAGCGAGTCGTAAGGACCTGAGGCCTGAAAATGTGGTGGGGGAGATTCAACTGTGGGTAAACACTGAAAGAAAAAAAATTGGTGGGCTAAGGGGATCTGGAGGAGGGAACCGAGTGTACGGTGTCGAAATTTGCTGATGACACCAAGATTGGGGGAACGGCAAATTGTGCGGAGGGTGTGGAGAGTCTGCAGAAGGATCTAGATAGGCTGGGCGAATGAGCCAGGAAATGGCAAATGGAATTTAATGTTGGCAAGTGTGAGGTGGTCCACTTTGGTAGGAAGAATGGTAGGAAGGACTATTACTTACGGGGCGAAAAACTGCAGCAGGCGACGGTGCAGAGGGACCTCGGGGTCCTTGTGCATGAGTCGCAAAAACCCAGCTTGCAGGTGCAGCAGGTGGTCAGGAAGGCAAATGGGATGCTGGCCTTCATAGTGAGGGGGATTGAATATAAAAGTAGGGAGGTCTTGCTGCAGCTGTATAAGGCATTGGTGAGGCCGCAGCTGGAATACTGTGTGCAGTTTTGGGCGTCTCACCTGCGCAAAGATATTTTGGCCTTGGAGGGAGTGCAGAGGAGGTTTACTAGGCTGATACCAGAGTTGAGGGGGTTGAGCTATGAGGAGAGGCTGAATAAACTGGGCTTGTACTCGTTAGAGTTTGGAAGAATGAGGGGAGATCTCATTGAGACGTATAAGATGATGAATGGGATGGATAGGATAGAGGTGGAGAGACTCTTCCCGCTCAAAAAAGACAGTAGGACTAGGGGGCACAGCCTCAAGATAAAAGGGGGGCGGTTTAGAACGGAGTTGAGGAGGAACTTCTTCACTCAAAGGGTGGTGAATCTCTGGAATTCTCTGCCCGTTGAAGTGGTGGAGGCTGCCTCGCTAAATATTTTTAAGACGCGGGTTGATGGGTTTTTGATAAGAGAGGGGATTAAGGGTTATGGGGAGAAAGCGGGAAAGTGGAACTGAGCAGCGACAGTTCAGCCATGATCTTATTGAATGGCGGGGCAGGCTCGAAGGGCTAGATGGCCTACTCCTGCTCCTATTTCTTATGTTCTTATGTTTAGCGTCAATAGGACTAGCTGTATTGCCATTGCAGAGAGAGCTGGCATTGACACAGTGGACCGAATAGCCTCCTGCGCTCTAAATATTCTATGATGAAGGTTGGGTAGGATTAGGCTTTGGAGTCTTCTAGCTGCAGTCAACTAGCATGCTAGTCTGTGTGATCTACCATGTAAATCGCATAGAGACTCAATTCCATCTGACCTGGTAGATTTGCTACTTCTGTGTATCTCTGACCCCTGATGTCAGGCTGCAGTTTTGTGGCTTAATTGGACCCAGAGGTCAGAGGGCAACTTGGCCCTCCATACTTTATTGATTGTGTCAGTCTTTCCTTGAACATCGCTTGCTTCATTCCATCGTTAGATCTGAGGGATGCTCACTCACTCCCCTTTGCTTGCTGTGTTTAACATTTAGAAGGGAGAGAACAATGTCAATAGAAAACAGCAACAATGCAGGTGCTTTGGAAAATCGATAATACGTATCAGAGCTTTTTAGGTAATCAGTGCAAAACAAGGCCTGGTAATCTCCGAATGATTAAATAGACACCGAACTGACAATACGATAGTCCAGGTTTTTTGAATTTCAGCAAATTAATACCTCATTGTTGTCCATCCTCAACTAAAATAAATGCCTTCTAGAATTAGTTAAAGTAACAACTTGAAGAGCTCCGAATCTCTGAACAAATCCACCTCAGTAAAACGTGCAAAGAATGATTTAAAACAGGCCTGCAGTGGCGGTGAGGGGGTGAGGTGGCGCGACTGAGAGCCAGAGGTCAGACGGAAAGTTACCCAAAAGTTAATGAATCTGTAAGTGTTGTGGGCAACAGCATCCTCCTTCACTATGGCTCGGTCAGTCACAGAGACTTCTCCCTAGGACCAGTTTTCACCCTGTCCGAATACAATTTTGGTCCCCTTATTTGCGAAAGGATATACTAGCCTTGGAGTGAATATAGAGAAGGTTCACCAGGTTGATACCGGAGATGAGGGGGTTAGCTTATGAGGAGAGATGGAGTAGATTGGGCCTGTACTCGTTGGAGTTTAGAAGGCTGAGAGGGGGATCTTATAAAGACGTATGAGATAACAAAGGGGCTAGATAGGGTAGAGGTAGAGAGATTTTTTCCACTCAGAAAGGAAATCAGAACTAGAGGGCACAGCCTCAAAATAAGGGGGTGGGGAGGAGTGGTCAGTTTAGAACAGAGTTGAGGAAGAACTTCTTCTCTCAGAGGGTAGTGAATCTCTGGAATTCTCTGCCCATTGAAGTGGTGGGGGCTACCTCGTTGAATATGTTTAAGTCACGGGTAGATAGGTTTCTGATAGACAAGGGAATTAAGGGTTATGGGGAGCAGGCGGGTAAGTGGAACTGATCCACTTCAGATCAGCCATGATCTTATTGAATGGCGGGGCAGGCTTGAGGAGCTAGATGGCCTACTCCTGCTCCTAATTCTTTTGTTCTTATACCAATCCCCTAACCCTCATACCAGTGCTTCAAGAAGTGACATGACAGGAGGCCCCTTAATTGTGAGAGAGTGATGGCCGTTCCCCTGATTCTCATCACCTCCAATACCAGGATCCTTCTCGTTGGCGATCGGTGGTGTGGAAGCCAGTTCAGATTTTCATTTCCCCTTTCGTTTCATTCCCCCGCTCTGCGGGCAACGCAGCACCCCTGCTGCGACTGGTGGGACGCCTTTGGACTCAAGCTACCGAAGCCTCGACCCGGCTGAGTGCAGGCGAGGAATCGCGCCCGCGATGCTCTGGGCTTTCCTGGGTCAACTGGATCAACTCACTGAGCAATCGGGAGTGAAAGAGGAAGTAGGATGGGTAGGTGGGTGGGGGGGGCGCAGGGGGGTGGCGCAGTGGCGGGGGTTGGGGGGGGGGACACAGTTCACCAAAAGTACATCCTACAGAACATGGGCCACGATTTATGGAGCTGTTGACCAGATAATTAGCGGGGAGCACAGAGACAGTTATTCTGCATCGCACAGATAAGGCCACCTTAATGCGAGGAAAACACATTATTAATTTTTACCCGTTCCCCTTCAGAATGTGACACTGACTTGCACATCTGGCAGCCACGAGAACCTCGATAAGCCTTGAAAACCAAGGGAAACGCTAGTCACCCTGGCCATTTTTCGGGACCTCAATTTTTCACACGCCGCGACGCAATTTTACTTCATAGCTGATTGGGTCTCGTCAGCTGAGTTTTAAATGGCATCCCACTTCGATTCCTGCTTTTTAAGCTGGCCGCCTTCACTTGTATGTTTTTGAAAGAGTCTGTGAGCTTAACAAGATCAAAACCAAACTGATGTATCTTTTTCTGTCTTGTTGCTTTAGGGATGACGGGCAATTATCTACTAACAAATCCTCTTCTGCGACCCCACGGCACTAACAACCCTTATAACACCCTACTTGCGGAAACCGTTGTCTTTAACTCCCCATCAGCTGACGTGTTTAGCTCACCAGGTGTGCTTACTTAACTCTTGAAGAACCGTTGTTGACACAGCTGTTAGACGTTTCTCTTTTGGGTAATACCGGAGCGGGTGGGGGTGGTGGTGAAACGGTCGTCAGAGTTATCCTGACCAATAGAAGGAGTCCCTTCAGAGCGAGCTGTTTACATAGAAGCTAGAAGCAGGTGAAGGCCATTTGGCCCTTCTAACCTGTTCCGTCATTCATTTGATCATGGCTGATCATCAAATTCAATATCCTGATCTCTCCCTCTCCCACATCCTTTAGCTCCCAGAGCTGTATCTAATTTCTTCTTGAAATCACACAACATTTTGGCCTCAACCACATTCAGTGGGAGTGAATTCTCCACATTCACCACCCTCTGGGTGAGGAAATTTCTCCTCACCTCGGTTCTAAAAGGTTTGTCCCCTGTCGCCAAACTATGACCCGTAGTTCTGGACTCCCTCACCACTGGAATATTC
This sequence comes from Carcharhinus amblyrhynchos, assembly GCF_965287045.1. Taxonomy (NCBI): domain Eukaryota; kingdom Metazoa; phylum Chordata; class Chondrichthyes; order Carcharhiniformes; family Carcharhinidae; genus Carcharhinus; species Carcharhinus amblyrhynchos. The sequence continues at coordinate 7,278,243 of NC_137332.1, read as the reverse complement.
TTTCTCCACTCTTAATAGTGCACTATTTAATATTCATATTAATATTTATTAGGAGCATATCACTCCTTCACCGCCATGTCCAAAATTCCCCTCCCTACCCCTTTGCACTCATCTCCCCATCCCCCCATGTTTCCCGAGCCCTTCTCCCACTCTCATGACCCCTGAAGGATCATCCACAGAGGACAGTGCAAAGCATGAATGAGGCAAACGGCAAGATTCAATAACGTAAAAGCAAAACGCCGAGGATGCTGGAGATCTGAAATGGAACACAAGGTGCTGGAAAAGCTCAGTGGGTCTGGCAGCAGCCTTAGGGAGAGAAACTGACTTGACAGCTTGAGCCTTTGTCCTGGAAGAGAGTTACAGTCGGCTCAAAATGTTAACTCTTGTTTCTCTCTCTCTCTCTCACTTTCTCCACAGATGCTGCCAGACCTGCTGAGTATTTATTTCCAGCACTTTCTGCTTTTGCGTTTCCCAAGATTCAGTCCCCAGTCTGCTCTGAGTGGACCCCTACGCGGCACAGTGGTTAGCGCTGCTGCCTCACAGCGCCAGGGTCCCGGGTTTGATTCCCAGCTTGTGTTACTGTCTGTGTGGAGTTTGCACATTCTCCCCGTGTCTGCGTGGGTTTCCTCCGTGTGCTCTGGCTTCCTCCCACACACTGCGTAAGACGTGCTGGTTAGGTGCATTGGCCATGCTGAATCCCTCAGGTGGCTGAGGGATTTTCACAGTAACTTCATTGCAGCGTTAATGTAAGCCTACTCGTGACGCTGATGAACCATGGCAGGTAGGAGGGCAAGTCACCCGTACACAGTGAAGGGAGGGGAGCACCTCAGGTGAATGGGACCGGGCCACTGACTGTCACAGACCCCGACAATCTCTCCCTGGCTGGCAAGGGTGGGAGCGTTAAAATGAATGCCATGTGCCAACTCCTTCCCCCGCGGGTAGGCAAGCTATTGGAGAATGGGTAAGGTGTCGGAGATGGACGGGGGAGTGCCACCGAGGGTCTGAATGTAAATGTTTGACAAGGCAACCCCTTTAGGAATGGTGATTCCCATTGGCAGCGAGGAGAGGCTATAACTGTGCCTGGGAACGGCAAACCCAACCACTTCCCTTTCACAAAGCACTCCCACCACAGCCCTCACCGCAGGACGTTTGCGTTCGGACGAAACCAGATCCTCTCCATTGCCAAGGAGCCTCAAGTCAAAAAGGATGAGATAGACCTGGAGCTGCTTCCTGCTGTTAGCAAATGTGTTAACCCCGCGAGTAATCTTAAGCACTGACGCCTAACTTTGCAAAGAAAGAAAGGAAATTGTGTGTGTGTTTTATAAGTGGTGTGTTGAATTTAACCCGAGCTTTCTTTTTTTTTCATTATTTGTCTCTTTGCTCTCTCCTTATGCTTCCCTTTAGTGACCTTCAGAGAGACAAGTATGGGAGTCAAACTTAACTTTGCCTATCAAATGTAAAAAAAAATTCCGGCATGCTTGTTTAAACTTTCATTTTCTTTTCTTCTTTTATTTGGAATGAGGCAATTGGTGAAAGCTTAACTGGAGACCCAAAAAGTAGGCTCAATGGCAGTAGGTTGACAGTATGACTATCTGGATAGGAATGTGTACTAGTGCAGACACACTGAAGACAAGACAGGGGATTTTATAGACTGTACGTTCACAAGTCAGAATATTATCAGTGTAAATTCAATTGGCTGGACCCCTATTTGTAGCTGTTGTTACATTTTAATAGTTGTCCCAATGTCACCAAGGCCACACGAAGGGTTTCTCTGGTTGATCAGTTCTGCTCTCAGGATTTGGGGGAAGAGTTAGCTGGTTGGGTTTCCTGTCCTCGACGTCCAGTGGGCCCTAACAGATAGGTGCATGTGGCACATGTCGCGTGAGGCATTCCGAGAGCCTGCCTGTAGACGTTGTCTAGGTTGACATCTCGCTGAGGCGCCCAAGGGCACTGCTGTGCTGACGAGAGTCTCGACACCTCCTGGGAATTAGAAAGGGATTGGGGCAGGAAACTGACTGGGAAGATCATCTCTGCACTAAAAGCTGCAGAGGTCAGCGGAACTGGTGTCATATTGGAGACTGTGCAGTTTCTCACGGTCATTCCGTTAGGCATTTGAGATCAGCCAATGACTGAACCAGCCTCCCCTGGGTGACACAGATAAGGGTCAAAACTGGCAAGTTGCCCCATACCCCAACGCCCCCCCACTCACAGCACACACACCCCCCCCCCCCCAACCTCTCTCCAGGTCAGCTAGATCAAACCCAATTTCAGCAGTTGCCTCTGGATGGTAACTTTTTTTTTTGCAGACTGATTTCCTGCTGCCAGCAAAGCTTTCCTCCCTTCAATACAACACAGTGGTCACTCTGCGGCTACTCACACCCTGTTGCATCTTTCCGGTCAAAGTAACCGTTGATACGGATCGCACTGTCCAAAGCATGCTGTGCACATATATGTGTGTGTTTGTGTGTGTATGTGTTTTTTTTTGTACATGTGTGCGATTAATCATGTGCTGGCTATCTTACATGTGCGTGCTGTAGTAGAAGGAATTTTTAGCGACTGTGAAGCACAAGGCTGGTAAATCTGCCCACTTCTTGCCCCCTTAGTTCTTCCTGCTTCTCCTCAGCTGCTGGAGTTTGGGAATCTCCCTTCTGCCACACTCAACGTTGACTGTTCTAGAGTTCACCTTGGCAGCCTGCCTTTGAAAGACCCTTACACAAATTTCTTCAGGTGCCACCGCACCCCTGGCCCCTAAGGGCTACATCCCACAACAGCCCTCCCCCAGTAACACTCCCCCAACATACACACACACCCCTACCCATACACAGTCACTCACTCATTCATTCACTCACCCACTCACTCTCATATTCACTCACTCTCACACTCATTCTCACACTCACGCAGCCCCCCTCACCGGTGGCACAGTGGTTAACACTGCTGCCTCACAGCGCCAGGAACCCGGGCTCGATTCCCTGCTTGGGTCACTGTCTGTATGGAGTCCGCACATTCTCCCCATGTCTGCGTGAGTTTCCTGCGGGTGCTCCAGTTTCCCCCCACAGCCCAAAAGACATTCCGGTTCGGTGCATTGGCCGTGCTACATTCCCCCTCAGTGTACCCGAACAGGCGCCGGACTGTGACAGCTCGGGGATTTTCACAGTAACTTTACTGCGGTGTTAACGTAAGCCTACTCACGACACTAATAAATGGTTAGCCAGGAGTGTCACTGTGACGGCTGCAGAAGGCACGGTTACGAGAGTGCGGGTGAGGAGGGAAGGGGAGTTGTGGGGTGGGGTTGGTGAGTTGAGCGGTTGCCCAGTTCCCCTCGAAAGAAAGCGAAACACTTCTGCCGTGATTTTTTTTTTTAGTTCTTTTGTGGGACGTGGGCGTTGCTGCCTGGCCCGGATTTACTGCCCACAATGCCCCCCCCCCGGGCTGGAAACAGAAACAGCCTAGTCCGCGCTTGTCTGAGTTTGCATTCGGCCCCTCCTCGCCATTCTCCCCCCCTCTCCCTCCCCCCCACCCCCCCGCCCCACCCTCGCTCTGACTGGTTTATTTCTGCAGGGTTGGCATGATCCTTCCTCGTGTTACAGTGATCATTCTACTTTCTTTTGTATGTCAGCTACTCTTACACCAGATAGCCAGAGCAGACAGACTTGATGTGAATTGCCCATGTGAGTCGACCCAGCCGATGTCTGTAGTGTTTTTCAGATGGTGCTTGTGGAGCCTGATACCTGTAGTTCCAAGAGGATGACTGTTCAGTGTTTGTCATGCATTACTTTGTGATTGTCCCCCAACACTCCTCCACCCCCCCACCACCACCACCACCACCCCTCTCCCCAGCCACCACCATTCTCTGCTTTGCACCATGATGTCTCATTATGAAGAAGTGTGAACTAGTCTTGCCTGCTTGTGTCTGCATTTAATTTGGTTCCGTTTATACTTGCACCTGTTTTGTGAAGGTGGTACATTTTATTTTCCCCTCTCCCATCCACACCCACCCCCCCCCCCCCACCACCACCTTAAGTCAACCTTTATGTATTTCAGGACAAAAAAAAATACATTTTGCCTTGTTGTGCACTGAGCCACTTGCAGTGGCTGTGGGCTCATTGTCTGTAAGGGGATATCGCTCCTATGAGGGGTCTTCCTTCATCGGCCGTGCTGATTGGGGAGGTGCAGATGCTGGGGAGAGGAGTGGGGAGAGCCTCATATGTTATGATGGTGCCAATAAAACAACACAGTGGGCGGCACGGTAGCACAGTGGTTAGCACTGCTGATCCCCAGCTCCAGGGTTCTGGGTTCGATTCCCAGCTCAGGTCACTGTCTATGCGGAGTTTGCACATTCTCCTCGTGTCTGCGTGGGTTTCCTCCAGGGTACTCCGGTTTCCTCCCACAGTCCAAAGATGTGCGGGTTAGGTTGATTGGCCATGCTAAGAAATTGCCCCTTAGTGCCCAGGAATGTGTAGACTAGAGGGATTGGTGGGTGTAATATATGGGGGTAGGGCCTGGGTGGGATTGTGTTGGGTGTAGACTCGATGGGCCGAAGGGCCTCCTTCTGCACTGTAGGGTTCTATGGAAACTATTTCTGTTTTGTCCTGAACTACATTAAAAAAAAATACCGAATTTTTCTTTGGATTGGAAGGTTTAGCAAGAAGGAGACAGACGGCTAACTCAGTCGTATATTTTCTTTTTTTTTCTGTTCTGTTCCAGGTCATTCACTGAACAATGGCCGGGACACAAACGCGATGGATACTCTACCACTTAATGGCAACTTCAACAATAGCTACTCCATTCGAAATGGGGACTTCTCCAACGACAGTGTGCAGGCGCTGGACTGCGGGATGAGCCTGGGGGACACGGCCTTTGAGAAGATGATCATCTCTGAGTTGGTGCACAACAACCTCCGGGCCAGCGGCCACAAGGCTCACAACCTCTCCGCCAAGATGGTGGCCGCCGGCGGCAGCAGCAGCGAGGACGACGCCATCGTGGCCGACGCTTCGTCCTTGGCGCGCGGGGACCGGCCCGGCGAGCCGCGGCAGCCGGAGCTCGAGGCCCCGCTGATCCCGCAGCGCACCCACTCCCTCCTGTACCACCAGCAGAAGCGGCCGGAGCCCGAGGCCGACGCCGGCTACGTGGCGGAGTTGTCGGCCGTGGTCGACGACTCCTTGCAGTCGCCCAACAGAGACTCCTTGTACACGAGCATGCCCAACCTGAGGGACTCCCCGTACCCCGAAAGCAGCCCCGAGGCCGAAGAAGACTTGTCGCCCTCCAAACGGAGCGAGAACGAGGACCTTTACTACAAGAGTATGCCCAACCTGGGCGCTGGGAACCAACTCCAGACATACTATCAAATCAGCAGGGGTAACAGTGACGGCTATATAATCCCCATTAACAAGGAAGATTCAATTCCTGAAGGGGATGTGAGGGAAGGACAAATGCAACTGGTAACCAGTCTGTGAAACGTGTGCGTTTAAGAACTCAACAAGAGATCAAAGGACCTCTGTAAGGTGCCACCCTCCCTAGTATCTACCTGAATAGACAGTGCAGCCACCTGTGGTGCTTTTACAATGTACAGGAACGAGAACCAGCTGGCTGCCGCAGCTCTGTGAAGACCCCGTGAGGAACAGGAAACCTCCACAGAAACAGTATTGTTCCGTCGCAAACTAAACCAGACAAATCCTCGGGTCTCTGCGCCTTCGTGCACTGCTGCTGGCGCAGTGGGAGAACTTCTGGCCATTCCAGTGCAGCCGTTTTGAACACAATTGTATATATATAGTTGCACCTTGTACGTCTCGTCCGCCCTCTCCATCCCCCCCCCCCGACCATCCCCCCCTTCCCCACCCACCCACCCACCCACCCATCCAAACCCAGGCCTAGGCCTCAGGCTCGAAACCGGGTCTCAGGGCCCCCCCCTTGCCGGCCACACACTTCACGATACAACAGAAAAGGGCCCGCACCCCCCTTCTGCAATAGCTGTCGTACCTTACCTGGTTCCCGGAGAGGCGCGCCCAGATGAACCCCGTGTGCATCGTGGGTCGGTTCTTGAGAGCGTTTGGCGAACGGAGGGCTCCCCCTCCTCCCCCCCCCACCCTCCCCGCACCCCCTCCTCCAACCGCCCCGGGTTAGCCAACAGCAGCCCAGCTGTGGGCCTTACACCTCCTGTTTGTTCATTCAGCTGTACAGTTTACCCTGTTCTCACTGAGAAATGGCTAAAGAAAATATATTTTGTTGTATTGCTATTGTAAAATAAATCGAATACATTGTCAGACCTGAATATAAGAGAATTTTAAACAGAAGGAATTTGATGAAAATATTCTGAAGCTCCCCAGTTGCACATATGTTGGAATCATATTTTCTCCTTTCACCGTGAATGTCCTCGTTTTCACCCCATTGTTCACCGATGACGGTAACTCCCTTTTAAAAGAGAAACGTTTCTCTCTCTCGCTAGCTTAACACGTTGGAATCCACTGCCTTTGATGATTTATTTTTTTTTGTTTGGCCACATTGAGTTTGGGCTCCTTCACTGCCTTGTCGAACCAGTTACCCCAGGTCTGGCGATAGCGCAATGAAATGAGGCTTCATTTGTTTTTACTGTAATATACTTGATGTGGGGGAGAAGAGGGGGGGGGTGTGGGGAGGAAATGTTTGGGGTGGGGGAGGGCAGGGCGGGGAGGGGAGGCGGGGGGTACTTTTTTTTTGTGTGGGGGTGGGGCCGGGGGAGAGGGATGATTGGCACTTGAAGTATTGTCGTATCGATCTGGTCCAGCCAATCACAGAAGCAGGTTGACTTCCTGGATGGACGATGAGTGTTGTTGCCATGTTCCATTCCGTCGACAGTCCCCAAGAGATTATTTATTTATCATGGCCTGGGGCGCAGGATTTGAACTGTCCCAACACAGATTTGCTTCAAGGTATCATTTTTGTGTATTTCCTGTTAATAATGAGATTTCCCCACCACTAATATCTGATGTAAAGTTTAACACTTCTTTGGCAGTAAATAAATGTGAGAATTTTGCAAATAATCGATAAGGTCAAGTGTATTATTTGACTCGGTATTGAACACCCTCTGGACGTGGCTACAGTCATGATGTGGGAATGCCGGCGTTGGACTGGCGTAAACACAGTAAAAAGTCTGACAACACCAGGTTTTAGTCCAACCGATTTATTTGATAATACTCACAAGCTTTCGAGGGGACTGCCTCTTCGTCAGGTGAATGGAGAGCTACAGTGTCAGGGCTAAAGCAGTGAGTAACACGTTCATTTCCCAGTCAAAAGGCCATGGATCACAGTCCACTTAAGAACCTAAGCTGACTCTCCAAAGCTTAGGGGGTGCTTGTTGGGGCTGCCATCTTTTCAAGTAGGCCGTTAACCTGAGACCCCATCTTAGAGGTACGTAAAAGGTCCCACGATTAGATTTTGAAGAAGTTCTCTTCAGTGTCCTGACCACATTTATCCTCCAGCGATTTGGGCATTATTATGGCAGGAGCTTGGTGTTCACATATTGGCTCTCATTTTCCTCCATTACGGTGACAAAGACATCTCCAAGCACTTCATAGGTTGCGAAGCACTATGGGACGGCCAGAGGGCATGAAAGATGCTACATAAATGCAGTGTATTTCTTAACGTTGCGTCAGCCTTTCCTGTCCTTGTGCCCTGGCAGTTTCGATTTTGGTTCCTCTTTCAAATGTCCAAAAATGTGCGGGTTAGGTTGATTGGCCATGCTGAGAAATTGCCCCTTTGTGTCCAGGGATGTGTCGGTTAGAGGGATTAGTGGTTATAACATATGGAGGGTAGGGCCTGGGTGGGATTGTGTTCGGTGCAGACTCGATGGGCCGAAGGGCCTCTTTCTGCACTGTAGGGTTCTATGATTCAAATGCCCACACCTATAAGCCAAAATATCACGGATCAGAAAGCTATTCCCGCATAGAACCTGTCATCATGGCCAAACCCATTCCTTCTGCTGATCAGAAACAGCAGCCATGGTTGATTTACTCCTCCACATCGCAGGTTGCTAATTCCACTTTGATTTGATTTGATTTATTATTATTGTCATGAATTGGGACACAGTACTTCCTGTGTACTCTACAAATAAGATAAACTGTTCATAGAATACATAAGGGAGAAGGAGTGGAGAGGGTTGAGAATAAAGTCTTGTATTACTTGTACATCCTACAGGTAGGATGTAGGGAAAGATCAGCTTAACATATTGGATGGTGCAGTGACAAGCACTGCTGCCTCACAATGCCAGGGACCTGGGTTCAATTCCTGGCTTGGGTCATTGTATGGAGATTGCACATTCTCCCCATGTCTGCGTGGGTTTCCTCCAGGTACTCCAATTTCCTCCCACAGCCCATAGATGTGCGGCTTAAGTTAATTGAGCATGTTAAATTGCCCCTCATTGTGAGGGGGATTAGCAAGGTAAAAATGTGGGATCGCAGGAATGGGGCCTTGAATGGAATTGCTGTTGATGGGCAGAATGAAAGTAAAGTAAGTTTACTTATTAGTCACAAGTAGGCTTACATTCACACTGCAATGAAGTTACTTTGAAATTCCCTTGGTTGCCACATTCCGATGCCTGTTCGGGTACACCGAGGGAAAATTTAGCATGGCCAATTCATCTAATCCGCACATTTTTGGGACTGGGAGCACCCAGAGGAAACCCACGCTGACACAGGGAGAAAGTGCAAACTCGACACAGACAGTGACCCAAGCTGGGAATTGAACCCAGGTCCCTTGCGGTGGGAGGCAGCAGTGCTAACCGCTCTGCCACCTGCTGCTTACTGGCCTCCTTCTGCACTGTTGGGATTCTATGATATGGTAAGTCCATTCAAAAGTTTGATGGCAGCAGAGAAGGAGCAGTTCTGGAGATGGTTGGTACGTGCCCACAGAGTTTTGTATCTTTTTCCTGATGGATGAAGGTGGAAGAGAGAATGTCCAGGGTGCGTGGGGTCCTTGATTATGCTGGCTGCTTTGCTAAGGCAGCAGGAAGCAGAGGCAGTGTCAGTGGATGGGAGGCTGGTTTGTGTGATGGACTGGGCTTCATTCACTCAGCTTTGTAGTTTCTTGCGGTCTTGGTCAGAGCAGGAGCCACACCAAGTTGTGATACATCGGAAAGGATGTTTTCTAAGGTGCATCTGTAAAACTTGACAAGCAACATTGAGGAAGTGACCTATTATCCTTCTTTTAAAAGGGGAGTTCTTCCCCCCACCCCTCACTTTAATCCTAGCGAGAGACGGTTATGTTTAGAGTTTGGTTGAGTGTAGAACAATCATGCTCTGTAATGGAGGCTGAGAATAGTTACAAAGGACACATTTGTGGAAAATATCTTTGCATTTGAAATTCTTCCCAGCCTGAAGATGTCGTGTAAGAACGGCATATCCCAGCAAATTAATTTTGGCATTTTTCGCAAATGGCCCATTGAGCTCAAAATTTTAATTACAGCTGACATCTTGCATTACCATTTAATGCAATTACCATTACATTAAACGGTAGGCTATTAGGGTGATCATTTATTTACCGCGAAAAGCCAATTCTGGAAGTGCTAACGAAAATAATATTCATAATGAATGTTTCTAGTTTCGCAGCAATTTGGTGTATAATTCAGGAGAAACGGGCCAGATCACATATGAGATAGAGCAATGATTGGAAATGGGAGATGATTAGAATTGTAGGGCAGCCTAGTGGCACAGTGGGTTAGCACTGCTGCTTCACAGCTCCATGGACCCGGGTTCAATTCCAGCCTTGGGTGACTGTGTGGAGTTTGCTCATTCTCCCCGTGTCTGTGAGGGTTTCCTCCCACACTCCAAAGATGTGTAAGTTGTGTTGTTTGGCCATGTTGAATTAACACTTAGTGTCAAGGGGATTAAATATGTGGGGTTTCAGGGATAGGGCCCTATTAGAATTGGTGTTGGTGCAGGTTCAATGGGCTGAATGGCCTTCTTCTGCACGATAATGATTCCATTATAGTGCAGGAGGACTGGAGGGCTTTGGAGGACTGTGTTCAATCACCATTGGAGGAATTTTACCAGGCCCTTGGAGATTGTGTTCGAAGACAGGGAATGGGAAATGTTATTGAGTACAATTGAACTGAAATATGTTGGGCCTGGTTTGCCCAGGCTGAGATTGAGTCCTGATCTTAGCAACTCAACTCAATGGCGGGAAGCTGATTGAGGTAGATAATTTCGGCAATTAGCACATCTGTGTCAGCACCTTGGCAATGCAGAGGAGGTGGCTGCGCAGAGAGAGGTTTGAGTGGTGTGAGAGTGCCAGTCTCTCTGGTATTTAACAGTGCAAGAAAATAAAGGCAAGGCTGATGTCACCCAAGGCCAGAGACTTGCCATTGAGTGAGTGTGAGATGACACAGTGTCACAGTGGTTAGCACTGCTGCTTCACAGCTCCAGGGACCCAGGTTCGATTCCCGGCTTGGGTCACTTTCTGTGTGGAGTTTGCACGTACTCCTCGTGTCTGTGTGGGTTTCCTCCGGGTGCTCTGGTTTCCTCCCACAGTCCAAAGATGTGTGGGTTAGGTTGATTGGCCTTGCTAAGAAATTGCCCCTTAATATCCAGGGTAGTGGAGGTTGGAGGGATTAGTGGGTATAATATTGTAGGGATATGGGGGTAGGACCTTGGTGGGATTGTGTTCGGTGCAGACTCGAAGGGCGTCTTTCTGCACTGTAGGGTTCTATGATTCTATAATTCTATATGTGTGGGTTAGTTATATTGGCCATGCTAAATTCTCCCTCAGTTTATTTGAATAGGCAGTGAAGTGTGGCAGTTAGGGGATTTTCACAGTAACTTAACTGGAGTGTGAATGTAAGCCTACTTGTAACTAATAAATGAACTTCAAGCCTCCTTAAGACTAGTGTCTCTAGTATTTGTGGCAGCCACTCCCATCAGAAACTGATGGTACCGCCACTGCTTCCCTCCCATTCTTTCTGCGTATCCCTCAGCAGCATTCTCACTGCCTCCTTCGGCTGCCCGTCGACCTACGTTGGATGTTGATTCCACCCCCCCCACCCCCCACTCCCCCACCTCCCCTCCCTCTGAGGTGGATTCTCAATTGGTCACCTTGCGCATGATTGGACCACCAAGAAATTGGGACCAGCAGCAACCAACAGGATCAGGGATTGTAAATGGCCAACGAGTCCAGAAAATTCTGCACCATCTTTTAAAAAGTAAGATGCAAAGGGACGAGAGAAGTAATCCAGCTCATTTCCATGCAAACTCAGCAGTCTAAGCTTAAATAGCACCTATAACATAATGAAACATCCCACAACACTTCACAGGATCATTGTAAAACAAAACATGACACTGACACATAAGATATCGGGTCAGATGACCAAAGGCTTGGTCAAACCAAGGACCCCACGCATCCCGGACATTCTCTCTTCCTCCATCGGGGAAAAAGGTACAAAAATCGGAGATCATGCACCAACCGACCCAAGAACAGCTTCTTCCCTGCTGCTGTCAGACTTTTGAATGGGCGTATCTCGCAATAAGTTGCTCTTTCTCTACGCCCTAGCGCTGACTATAACACTACATGCTGCATGCTCTCCTTTCCTTCTCCAAGACGGCATGTTTTGTCTGTATAGCGCACAAGAAACAATACTTTTCACTGTATACTAATACATGTGACAATAACAAATCAAATCAAATCAAAAGGGGTAGGTTTTAGGGGGCACCTCAAAAATGGAAAGCAAGGTAGAGAGTTGGAGAGATTTAGGGAGGGAATTCCATAGTTTCGGCGCTGAATGGGTGGCAACCAAAGATATAATGAGTAAAACTAAAGGCGGCCATAGACAATCTTAAGGGGGCTGACGGAGCTGCAGAAATATGAGTGTCACCCGAAGTTTACCTGAGAAGGTTAGAAGAAAATGCCCTTGTGAAAACAAACATGCCAAGAACTTGCATTGAGACGTGACGTTCTTCAGAACGTCAGGACTTTGAAAGTACATTGTGACCACCAAAGTTACGTTCCAGTCGCGAGAGCGAGACTCCACTTCACAACATATTGACTCCAAGATGAGAATGCTCGACACAGCTGACATTGTGAAATGGAAGGTTAAGAGGTCCAATCGCTGCATGTACAGGGATGTAAAATGCCAAGAGGATCAATATTGAACATTCAAGGTGGGGGGGGGAGGTGGGGGGGAACTGGAATTAGAAGGGGTAGCTTCCATATAGTGACAGAACTGGCCTGGAGATGCTCTGGTGCTGACACTCCTGAAAGTCAATGAGAATATTCCAACTCTTTGCTCTATGATTTAATTGGAATTCAATAGGATGTGGACACCTCTAAATTTGAACTCATTTATAATGTGGCAACAGTGTGCCTTTTGAATAAGCCTTTCAAAAGGATACATAGAAGCAGCAGTGATTTATTGAGACTTTTGTTTTTTGAAAGAGGAGGTTCGGGTTGGGATGATGCATGTTCCTATGACACAGCTGATGGAACTCTCCCTTTATTATGCAGGAAATATTATCTAAAGCTCTGACGGATTTTTAATGTATTTAAATCAATACTAATGGATTTTGCAGAATGGAGATGGCTTGATATATTGGGCAATTTCATCTTGCACTAGGGTTCCCAATTAAAAGGATTCAAATGGGACTCATTACAGAGAGGCAGGAGAATGCTACATTTTAATTCCAAATGTCAAATTTCCGTATGTGTGTGCTGTTAGATTAGAAATCATTAAACAACAATTGTAATTGAAAAATCAGTTATTAGGAGAAAAGGAGGAAACTGCCAATGCTGGAAATCTGAAATAGGCAGGAACAATTTATTTTGACAAACTGAAGAGGGAAAGAAAGGACATACATTTATTAAACTCCTCTCTCTGCATCAGGTGAACCTCAAGTTGTTTCTTGTCCAGTGAAGTACTCTCAACTGTTGCATTGTGGGAAAATATGGCGGCCAACTGGACACACAGCTTGGTCCCACAAAGGCTGAGCAGAGAATTAACCAGGTCATCTCTCTTTAGTGCTTTTGGTTAAGGGAGACTTGTTGGATAGGACGAATTGGGCAAATCCCTCTGCTAGAATTCCTTATTTCTAAGACTCTTGGTGATAGATGTCAACCTTTCATCCACATCATAGATGCAACCCAATTTAAGTAACCTAGAATTGGGGCACGGAATCGTAGAATCCCCACAGTACAGAAGGGAACAATTCGGCCCATCAAGTCTGCACCAGCCAGATTCCCACCCAGGACCCATTCTCGCAAACCCACACGCTAATCATCCTCACACCAGGGTCAATTCAGCATGGTAACTCCCATCTCCCGCATCTCTTTCCAAAACCTTAAGTCTGTGTCCCTCAGTCCTTGAATTACCGGCTAATGGGGGAAAGACTGCTTTCTACCTTTCTCATCCTGTCGTAAACTTGTTCACTGCTATCAAGTCACTCCTCAACCTCCTGTTGACCCTGGATGGAAGTTTCCAGCCTCGCTCGAGCAAAGCTGTAAAATCCGGCCCACTGGGTCTGCACTGTCTCTTCAAATGAGCATTTCATCTTGTGCCATTCAAAGACATAGAGGAAAAAACAGTACAGCACAGGAGAAGACCCTTCGGCCCTCCAAGTCTGCACCGAACATGATGCCTGCCTAAACTAAAACCAGATACACTTACAGAGTCCGTATCCTTCCATTCCCATCCTATTCATGTATTCGTCTAGTTGTCTCTTCAATGCCGCTATTATACCTGCTCCCACCACTTCCCGGGGTAGCGCCTTCCAGGCATTCACCACCATCTGTGTAAAAAATTTGCCTTGCATATCTCCTCTAAGCTTTTCCCCATGATCCTAAACCTTTCTCCCCTAATTCTTGTCTTTTCTACCCTAGGAAAGAGCATCTGGCTATCCACTCTGTCCATTTGCCTGCCTTCTCCCCATAACCCCGCAGATTGTTTCTTTCCAAATAATCATTGCAATGTTCTAATTATGCGAAGGGCAGTGAGATTTAAACAAAAACGATAAAAATGTGGTTTGCACATGTAGGTTCAAAGTAAAGCGGAGCACGTTTGTTGAAAGGGATGCTGTCTCTGCAGAGTGAAATTAGGAGGGGGAGCCTCTGAAACACCCAATGACATCACGGTCAAATCATGTGACCTGCTCTCAAAGCAATCATACAACTACTTAAATATGTAAACAGTCATAAAATTCCCTCTTGAAAGCCTCGATTGAACCTGCCTCCAGCACACTTTCAGACAGTGCATTCCAATCATCTTGCCATTGCTTCTTTTGCCAATTGCCAACATGTGTTCTCTCATTCTCAATCTTTTCATAAATGGGAACGGTTTTTCCCTAACTACTCTGTCCAGATCTCTCACAATTTTGAACACCTCAAACCATAGACATATAAGAATACAAAAAGAAACCATTCAACCCACCTATCAAATCTCTCAGCCTCCTTTCCACCAAGGAAGATAGTCCCAATTTCTTCGATCTTTGAAATTCCTCATCCCTGGGATTATTCTCATAAACCTCTTCTGCACTTTCTCCAATGCTTTCACACCCTCCCTGAAATTTGATGCCCAGAATGGTATGCAATACTCTAGCTGAGATCTAATTAGTGTCTTAGACAAATCCAACATAGCTTTGATTTGATTTGATTTATTATTGTCACATATCTTTATATACAGTGAAAAGTGTTGTTTCTTGGGCACTATACAGACAAAACATACCGTTCATAGAGTACAAAGGGGAGAAGGAAAGGAGATGGTGCAGAATATAGTGTTGCAGTCATAGCTAAGATGTAGAGAAAGATCAACTTAATCTAAGGTAGGTCCATTCAAAAGTCTGATGGCTGCAGGGAAGAAGCTGTTCTTGAGTCGGTTGATACGTGACCTCAAACCTTTGTGTCTTTGTCCTGATGAAAAAAGGGGGAAGAGAGAATGTCTGGTGTACGTGGGGTCCTTAATTATGCTGGCTGCTTTGCTGAGGCAGTGGGAAGTGTAGACAGAGTCACTGGATGGGAGGCTGGTTTGTGTGATGGATTGGGCTCCATTCTTGATCTATTATAGTTTCTCGCGGTCTTAGACAGAGCAGGAGCCCATACCAAACTGTGATACAACCAGAAAGAATGGTACATCTGTAAAAGTTGATGAGCGTCGTAGCTGACGTGCCAAATTTCCTTAGCCTTCTGAGAGAGTAGAGACATTAGTTCCCTTGTCTCCAGAGACTGCCTGTCATCCTTGATTGGATGCAACTCCTGGAGTCTTCATTCTGCCACTTCTTTGAAAAATCACTCTCTGGGTTCCAGCGCTGGTATTTGTGGATGCTTCGCAACTTATTTTAAAATGAACATTGAAGCTCTCATCTCACCGTCTTGAATCATAGAATCCCGACAGTGCAGAAGGAGGCCATTTGACATCAATCCCATCCAGGCCCTATCCCTCTAACGCCACATATTTACCCTGTTAATCTCCCTGACATGAGGGGCAATTTAACATGGCCAATCAACCTAACCCACACATCTTTGGACTGTGGGAGGAAACCGGGACACCCGGAAGAAACTCACGCAGACACAGGGAGAACGTGCAAACTCCACACAGACAGTGATCCCAGGCTGGAATTGAATAAGGTTTCCCAGCACTGTGAGGCAGCAGTGCTTACCACTGTGCCACCGTGCGGTCATGAAGATCAAGGGGATTCTCTCCAGTGTCCTGACGAAAATGTATCCCTCACCCAATATTACCTGGTCATTGAGATCGCAGCTGTTTGTGGGATCCTGCTGTGCGCAACATGGCTGCCACGTTGCTCTAAATTTCAACAGTGGTTATCCTTCAAAAATATTTCATTGGCTGTATGATTTACCTTTGATTTGATTTGATTTATCATTATCACATGTATTAGTATACAGTGAAAAGTATTGCTTCTTGTGCGTTATACAGACAAAGCGTACCGTTCATAGAGAAGGAAAGGGGAGGGTGAAGAATGTGGTGTTATAGTTGCAGTTAAGGAGAAGAGAAAGATCAACTTAATATATAATCATAGAATGCCTTCAGTGGAGAAGGAGGCCATTCGGCCCATCGAGTCCACACCAACAACAATCCCAGGCCCGAGCCCCATAACACAACACATTTAACCCACTAATCCCTCTAATTTACACATCCCTGGACACTAAGGGGCAATTTAGCATTGCCAATGCACTCAACCTGCACATCTTTGGACTGTGGGAGGAAACTGGAGCACCCAGAGGAAACCCACGCAGACATGGGGAGATTGCGCAAACTCCACACAGACACTGATTTGAGCCGGGAATCGAATGTAAGTCTCTGGTGCTGTAAGGCAGCAGTGCTAACCACTCTGCCACACTGCCGCCCCAACACAATGACTTGGACTATCGTGGAAGAGTGCTGAACCCTGCAATCTTCTCTGACAATATCTGCAGCAAAACCTCCCCCATACAAAAGCAAATGGTTTCAGAGCAATCTTCAGACTGTTGGGATCCATCTCCACAACTTTAATGACCACTGTGTTGTCCTTACAGACTGAGAGTCATGTTGAGTTTAAGTTTATGTTTATGTATCAGTACCACAAGTAGGCTGGCATTAAAACTGAAATGAAGTTACTGTGAAAATTCCTGAGTTGCCACACTCTTGTTTGGGTGCATAGAGTCATAGAGTCATAGAGGTTGACAGCATGGAAACAGGCCCTTCGGCCCAACTTGTCCATGCCACCCTTATTTTTTTTAAAACCCCTAAACTAATCCCAATTGCCCACATTTGGCCCATATCCCTCTATACCCATCGTACTCATGTAACTATCTAAATGCTTTTTAAACATAAAATTGTACCCACCTCTACTACTACCTCTGGCAGCTTTTTCCAGACACTCACCACCCTCTGTGTGAAAGAATTGCCCCTTTGGACACTTTTGTATCTCTCCCCTCTCACCGTAAATCTGTGCCCTCTAGTTTTAGACTCCCCTACCTTTGGGAAAAGAACTGAGGGAGAACTTACCATGGCCAATGCACCTAATCAGTGCGTCTTTCAGACTGTGACGGGAAACCGGAGCACCCGGAGGAAACCCCTACACTCACAGGGTGAATGTGCTGGTTAAGTGCGTTGACCATGCTAAATCCTCCTTCAGTGTACCCGAACAGGCGCCGGAATATGGTGACTACGGAATTTTCACAGTAACTTCATTGCAGTGTTCATGTAAGCCTACTTGTGACGCTAACAAATAAACTTTGACCCTCTTACTTTCACCCTATCAATAATTCCACCCCTTTCTTCCTCACTAGTATCTGTCCCATCGGAAATAGAATAGAACATTTCTCAGTTGAACTATTAGAACAACTATCCTGTTAAAGAATTCTGAATTACTTACTGGATTTATTGGCAATTGTCTTATCTTATGGGTTGCTAGTTTCATCGAACACATCCCGGCGACATAGACAATGACAATGGAAGTGAGTTTGGACGCCTTATCGAAGTAAAATCTACTGAACATTATTGATCAATGTTCTAGGGGAAATCTTATCCTTGCTATTAAAATTGTAATTATTGCAACAGCAGAAAAGATTGAGATTGGAGTGCTGACATCCATGTATCTGTTGACTAACATCCTTTTCAGCTTTACAGACAAAGCCATTAAGTGGTACAAGTCTGCAGTCGTTCTTGAACATAATTATGGGCTTCTGTTATTTATAATGATTGTTCAGTCTATTGGCCATCTTCTATGAATTGATCTTTAAGCTTTTATCCTTATTTCAGTGGTAGAGAGCTGACCATTTCAGTGAGATCGATAAGCTGCTCTCTTTGTACCTGCTGCTACGTGTTGCTATTCAAAGGCATTAAGCTAACAAGGCAGCGCTTAAACTAATAATGGAATCCTTTTGTTGTCGGAAATTCCGAGTTTCACCGTCTTCCCCCCGACTCCCACCTCCGCAAGGAAGAAACCGACAGTCGTCACAATCAAAGCTCATCGCAATGTTGTTAACTCTGAAATTATATCAAGGCTGGTCGTGCTAGCGTGCCCCTTTAAGGAGCAAGGTCTCGGAGGATCGTGTGACCCACTTGGCCAATTAAGGGAAGCCGATGGCCTCGTGGTTTTACCGCTAGGCTACGAAACTCAGCCAGTGTTCTAGGGACCTGGGTTCGAATCCCGCCACGGCAGATGGTGGAATCTGAATTCAACAAAAAAAAAATCTGGAATTGAGAATCTATTGATGACCATGAAACCATTGCCGATTGTGGAGAAAAATACCCCTGATTCACTTATGTCCCTTCAGGGAAGGAAATCTGCCGTCCTTACCCGGTCTGGCCTACATTTGACACCAGAGCCTCAACAATGTGGTTGACTCTCAACTGCCTTCCAAGGGCAACTAGGGATGGGCAATAAATGCTGGTCAGCTAGCGATGCCCATGAATTAATTTAAAAAAAAATTAGACCAGAGCATGCAAATCCCTGAGCTGAGCGTGGGATTTTTCTTGCAGCTGGGAGCCTGGAGTCGTAGAGTACCTCAATCTCTGTAAGTGGTTACTTATCATAATAAACCACTCATTCATTAATCTACTGGGTGGTTGCCTGCTTTGCAAGGTACATTTGGTGACGGGGATTAATTGGAGTGCCTTCCTCCTGCTGCAGAAATCGGGGCAGTAGGCCTCGCGTGAAAACCTTTTCGGAAGCAACTCCGTTCAGTGACCCTGTGAGTGCCGGAATTGCCTTTTTGGAAAACTAGGCCCACTCAACCAAACCCAAGACTCCGCTGAGCCTGCCGGAGGCCAGCAAAATAAAAAAAAACAATTCCCACTCCACTACACAGTGTTGAGAATATTCCTGAAAATGATTCTGAAATGCCCAGGTAAACAGCATCACGATGGACAAGGCAGCACCAATTACGATTGCGCTATTAATAAACGGTCAGCTACTCAGACTGGCGGTGGACACCAGTGCCTCAGCTGCAGTTGAAGGGGAACAAGCATCTCATGGTTTTAAAAAGGGGTGTTCAGTCCCCAGGGTTAAGAAACATGATGCACAGACAAGCCACATATCCTGGGGAGCTTTTAAGGATTCTAAGAACAACATCCACAACGCCCATAAGCGACTGACATGAGTCGGCTCAACTGCCTGTAACAGCTGAGAGGTCACACGACACCAGATTATAGTTACATTTGTTGGACTATAACCTGGTGTTGTGTGACCTCTCATCATATCCATCCAGGTCCAACCCCAGCATCTCTACATCATGGTCCTTTAGTAATAGAGGGCCGAGGGCCCAGTTTAATGGGCTAGGATTGGCGTCACCAACTTAGATTAAATTGGATGGAAATAAACCATAAAATTATAAGATCATACAATATGGGAGCAGAATTAGGCCACTCGGTCCATCAAGTCTGCTCCACCATTCAATCATGGCTGATATTTTTCTCATTACCATTTTCCTGCCTTTTCCCCATAACCCCTGATCCCCCTTATTAATCAAGATCCTATCTATCTCATTTTAAAGACACTTAATGACCTGGACTCCACAGCCTTCTGTGGCAAAGAGTTCCACAGATTCACCACACTCTGGCGGAAGAAATTCCTCCTCATCTCTATTTTAAAGGATCGTCCCTTTAGCCTGAGGTTGTGCCCTCTGATTGTAGTTTTTCCTCGTAGTGGAAACATCCTCCCTACATCCACTCGATCTAGGCCTCGCAGTATCCTGTAAGTTTCAATAAGATCCCCCCCTCATCCTTCTAAACTCCACCGAGTAGCGACTCAACCATTCCTCATACGACAAGCTCTTCATTCCAGGGATCATTCTTGTGGACCTCCTCTGGATCCTTTCCAAGGCTAGCACATCCTTCCTTAGATATGGGGCCCAAAACTGTTCACAATACTCCAAATGTGGTCTAACCAGAGCCTTATTCGATCTTCAAGGTAAACGATGAAAACGTCCAGAATGTCTTAAAAAGAATCAAGAGATGTTCCAAGATGAGTTAGGCTAGATAGAAGGCCAAATTCAAACATTTACGTGGACCCTGAGGCTATGCCCAAATGTTACAGAGCCCTGTACTGTATGCCTTACATGAAAAGGTTGATTCTGAACTCAAGAGGCTGGAAGGATTAAGCATCATCAAACCTGTACAGTTTTCAGAGTGGGCGGCTCCCAGAGTGCCAGTGGTTAAGCCAGATACAACCATTAGGATATGTGAGGAGCACACACGAACCGTCAATCAAGCAGCAACATTGGATCGATAGCCAATTCCAAGAATTGAAGATTTGTATGTCAAATTAGCGGGAGATTTAACTAATACTAAACTTGATATGAGCAATGTACGCCAACAATTAGAGTTAGATGAATCATCTACAGAAATTGTTGCAATCAACATCAGTATACTCGATTACCCTTCGAATTCCCTTTAGCGCATGCAATTTTCCAGCTCACAACGGTAATGGTACTGTAGAGCCTACTGAAGATTGTTGTCTGTCCAGATGATGTTAAAAGTAAAGTCACCATACTCCCAGATGACCATGGGCTGCTCTCCCCTTTCAGGGGAATCGGAGAGCTTTTATTGCATAAGATGGAAGGCGGCGCAGAAAGACCTATCACCTACTTTGATTTAATTTGATTTATTATTGTCACATGTATTAACATACAGTGAAAAGTATTGTTTTTCGTGTGCTATACATTGTCTTCTTCATAGAGAAGGAGACAAGAGAGTGCAGAATGTAATGTTACAGCTAGGGTGTAGAGAAAGATCAACTTAATGCAAGGGCCTCAAGGACTCTGCCTGATGCTGAAGTAGCTTGTTCTCAGATTGGAAAGGAGAGACTAATGCCATCTTTGGAGTGAAAAAGTTCCATCAGTATGTTTATGGGCGCCATTTCATAATAGTCATTAACTACAAACCTCTACTGGGTCTATTTAAAGAGGATATCCGTGAAGTTTGCATGTTCTTCCCATGTCTGCCTGGGTTTCCTCTGGGTGTTCTGGTCTACTCCCACAAATTTTTGATTTGCTTTGATTTATTATTGTCAAATATATTGGCATACAATGGAAAATATTGCTCCTTGCACGCTATACAGACAAAGCATTCTGTTCATAGCGTGCATAGGGGAGAAGGAAAGGAGAGGGTGCAGGGTATAGCATTACAGTCATAGCTAGAGAGTAGAGAAAGAGCAACCTAATATAAGGTAGGTCCATTCAAAAGTTTCTTGGCACAGACAAGAAGCTGTTCTTGAGTCGGTTTGTATCTCAGACTTTTGCACCTGATGTGCAGGTTAGATGGATTGGCCATGGTAAATTGCCCCTTAGTGTCCAAAGGTACATAGGTCAGGTGGATTGGCCGTGTTAAATTGACCCTTAGTATCCAAAGATGTGTAAGTTAGATGGGTTCACTATAGTAAATGCACACTGTTATGGGGATGGGGTGGAGCTTAGAGAGTCTGGGTAAGATGCTCCTTCAGAGAGTTGGTGTAGACTCGATGGGCCGAATGGCTTCCATCTGAAATTCAGGGACACTAGTTCTTGGGGGTCATGAGACCTGTTTGGCCAGTTGGCTAGAGTTCTCGAATCCTGGGATTCAGTGTAGGTTTGCCCTGTAATTAGATCATAGAACCCTGCAGTGCAGAAAGAGGTCCTTTGGCCCATCGAGTCTGCACCGAACACAATCCCACCCAGGCCCTACCCCCATACCCCTACATATTATACCCACTAATCCCTCTAACCTATGCGTCCCTGGACACTAAGGGGCAATTTCTTAGCATGGTCAATCAGCCTAACCCGCACATCTTTGGACCATGGGAGGAAACCGGAGTACCCGGAGGAAACCCATGCAGACACAAGGAGAATGTGCAAACTCCACACAGACAGTGACCCGAGCCAGGAATCGAACCCAGGACCCTGGAGCTGTGAAGCAGCAGTGCTAACCACTGTGCTACCATGCCGCCCAAGAGTCTGGAGTCACGGAGTAAGGTGGCATTTATACCACTCTCTGTAAATAGTTACCTTAATAAAGCAGTCATTTGTTAATCTACTTGTTGCCTCGCTGGTCTTTAAGAATGAGGCCTGTATTTCACTCAGTATTGCAGTTCCTGCCTGAAATGACAATGGCCACGGAATATTCTGTGACCTCTGAAGAGCTGCTCGAGGATCGGCTGCATCTCAGCGAAGCTGCAGGCGAACACGTCACATTTTGTCCGTCCTGATCCGGCAACTGAGGGTGAGATCGGAAAGGGATTTGCTCGATACCATTCCACATCATGGCTTCAGACGTGAAGCAGCACCTTGCACTATCGACCTCATTACAATGCCAGCTCAGCAACTCTGCATGTAGCAGTCACTCTTTGATTTGTCACAATATGAGAGAGCTCACAATCTGTTTACCGAATACCCTGGTTTAAATGGCAGATGGGTTGGCATTTGAACTTGAAGCCTCTGGCTTTGCGTCCATTCCTGCACTATAAGATCAGTTTAACTAACCCTTCAAGCAGAAGAATTTGGCTGCAAGGTTTTGACACACAGGGAGCAATCGCAGCTTGATATGTTTCTTAGCAGTGACCAGGGTATTTTTTTCAGAGTGGAAACTGTTTCCCGATGAATGTTACCCTAAGGAATGTACACTTTTTGATTATAAACACAGAACACTCTGCATTCACTGAGTGTCCACCACTCTTCAAAAGTGTCAAAACTACGGCTGCCAAATAGAGTGAAGTGAGTAGGCGCGTGAGTGGAATAAAAGGCAGTGGAATGTTCAAGAGTATGAGGAGCTGACAGGAGAGTGGGAATAGATTAGAGTGGGATTGTAAACTACCAAGCTAAGCAAATAGTGGAACAAGACTAAATGGACAACTGGTGACAGTGCCCTGAGCTAATATTAAGCATTGGAAACCCTGCCCTCATTTTCTCCACCTCTATGTCCTACCATGATATGGTAGCACAGTGTTTATCACTGCTGGCTCACAGTGCCAGAAACCTGGGTTTGCTTCCCAGCTTGGGTCACTGTCTGTGGAGTTTGCATGTTCTCTGTGTGTCTGCGTGGGTTTCCTCAGGGTGCTCCAGTTTCCCCCCACAGTCCAAAGATGTGTGGGTTAGGTGCATTGGCCATGCTAAATTGTCCCTTAGTGTCAAAGGGTAAATGCATGGGGATAGGACCTGAGTGGTCAGTGCCGACTCAATGGGCCGAATGGCTTCCTTCTGCACTGTAGGATTCTGTGATTCAACTCTCACCAACTTTTACAGATGCACCACGGAAAGCATTCTTTCTGGTTGTATCACAGCTTGGTATGGCTCCTGCCCTGCTCAAGACCGCAATAAACTATAAAAGATCATGAACGTAGCCCAACCCATCACACAAACCAGCCTCCCATCCATTGACTCTGTCTACACTTCCCACTGCCTCGGCAAAGCGGCCAGCATAATTAAGGACCCTGTGCACCCCGATATTCTCTCTTCCACCTTCTTCTGTCGGGAAAAAGATACAAGAGTCTGAGGTCACGTACCAACTGACTCAAGAACAGTTTTTTCCTGCTTCTGCTGCTGTCAGACTTTTGAATGGACTTACCTTGCATTAAGTTGATCTTTCGCTCTACCCTAGCTATGACTGTAACACTCTGCACTCTCTCGTTTCCTTCTCTGTGAACGGTATGCTTTGTCTGTGTAGTGCACCAGAAACAATACTTTTCACTGTATGTTAATATATATGACAATAATAAATCAAATCAAAATTAAGGCACATCTTAAAACCAACCCCTCTGACCCAAGCTTTTGGTGACCTGTCCTAATGTTCATTTATATTTATTTTATTAGTTGGTGTCACAAGTAGGCTTACATTTACACTGCAGTGAAATTACTGTGAAAATCTCCTGGTCACCACACTCCAGAGTCTCTTCAGCTACATTCAAGGAGAATTTAGCAAGGCCAGCACAGCTAACCAGCATGTCTCTTGGACTGTGGGAGGAAACCAGGGCACTGGAGGAGACCCATGCAGACATGGGGAGAATGTGCACACTCTGCACAGACAGTGGCTCAAGCTGGGAATTGAACCTGGATTACTGGCACTCTAAGGCCATTATGCCATTATGTCACTGTGCCATCCCTCTATACCTACTTTAAACTTTAAGGCACATCTTAAAACTTACCTCCTGGTGGCCTGCCCCAATGCCTTCTTTGGTTTGAAGTCAACTTTTGTCTGCTTATACATTGGGATCTTTTACAACTTCAATGGCTTTGTGGGATTATTGCTGGACTGTTAATCTGGAGACTCAGCTAATGCTCTGGAAACCTGGGTTTGAATTTCACCATGGCAGCTGGTGGAATTTTAATTTAGTAACAGATATCTGGAATTAAGAATCTACTGATGACGTGAAATCATTGTCAATTGTCGGAAAAACCCATCTGATATGTTCATGGCATTTAGGGAAGGAAATAGAAACGTAGAAACTAGAAGCAGGAGTAGGCCATTTGGCCCCTTGAGCCTGCTCCGCTGTTCATTTTGATCATGGCTGATCATCAAATTTAATATCCTGATTCCCCCCCTTCCTCCGATGTCCCTTGATCCCTTTAACCCCAAAAGCTATATCTAATTTCTTCTTAAAATCAGATATTTTGGCCTCAACTATATTCTGTGGTAGTGTATTCCACACATTTACCACCCTCTGGGTGAAGAGATTTCTCCTCACCTAAAAGGTTTACTCTTTATCCTCAAACTATAACCCCTAGTTCTGGACTCCCCCACCACTGGGAACATTCTTTCTGAATCTACCCTGTCTAACCCTGCCATCCTTAGCTAGTCTGTGACTCCAGAGCCACAGCAATGTGGTTGACTCTCAACTGCCCTTCAAGGGCAACTAGGGATAACTAATAAATGTTGGCCAGCCAGCGACAACTATCTCCCATGAATAAATCTTATAGAGGCTTACAAGATAATGAAGGGGCTAGATAGGGTAGAGGTAGAGAGATTCTTCCCGCTTAGAAAGGATAGCAAAACCAGAGGGCACAGCCTCAAAATAAGGGGGGGGTGGGTGGGTGAAGTTTAGAGCGGAGTTGAGGAGGAACTTCTTCACTCAAAGGGTGGTGAATCTCTGGAATTCTCTGCCCATTGAAGTGGTGGAGGCTACCTCAAAGAACAAAGAACAAAAACAGCCGGCACTACCATTTTAACATTTACCAGTCCCCCCTCCATCTATTGTTTTTATGGCATTCCACATTGAGGGAAACTAATTTATGGACAATTTATTACCTCCAATCAGCCCAAATAGCGCATCGTTGGGGTGTGGGAGGAAACCGGAGCACCCGGAGAAAATCCACGCAAGCACGGGGAGAATGCGCAAACTCCCACAGTCACTGGCCCAAATCCATGTGTCTGCACAGCAAACAGTGATAGTCACTGAGCTGTCGTGTTGCCCAGCATCTGGTCCAGTTTAAGCACACACTAACGGCTTGAAGCACTAGGCTACTCTCGAACAACCAAGAGCAGCCCTAGTATGACCCACTGCGTGTATGCCCCTCGTTGGACAACAAGGCGGACCGACTTAAAACTGTTGAATATATTTAAGTCACGGGTAGATAGGTTTCTGACAGGCAAGGGAATTAAGGGTTATGGGGAGAGGGCGGAAAAGTGGAACTGATTCTCTTCAGATCAGCCATGATCTTATTGAATGGCGGGGCAGGCTCGAAGGGGTAGGTGGCCTACTCCTGCTCCTATTTCTTATGTTCTTAAATTAAAAAAAACAAGTATTGTTGACACTCAAGGGGACAGAGAGAAAGAGGAGGGTGGAATTAACCTACATCGGTCATGTGGAGAAAGCCATCATCACAGACTTGATAACTGAACGGCCTATTCTGAAAAATTAAGGCAGATTTGCAATGGAATCTGCTGGTAATCTCTCAGTGGATAAATAAGAGTTAAAATGTGGAATTTAGTAAGCAAACAGTGCACAGATGCAAAAGGAAATTTCAACTCGCTGTCTGAATGATCATCTGGCATCCCAACGAGGAGAGGAGCTTCAGTTCGACATTTTCTGAAACTTTAGAACATGGTAAAATATAATTAGCAGAATGCATGGTAACCTTGGGGAAGAATGAAAAGGGAGATTGGATTGCTTTCGTCAAAGGGAGAAGGTTGAAAACAGATTGATTGAACATTGAGGCAGCATCTCCCTGACAAAAGGACCATTTTACTTTGCATACTGTTTAAGCACATTGGTTCAGGAGGAAGCTTTTTGTCCTCTCATACCGTTCCGTCATCATTCACAGGGACCATGCTCGATCTTTAACGTAATCATTTAATACCTTTGTGCAATAAAATCTATTAATCTCAGACTGAAAAATAATAACAGGTTTAATATCAACTGCTGTTTGCAGCAGAATCCTAAACGTCTGCACCCCACCCCCGCACATCCCCCCTCTCCCTCCCCCTCATGGGCAGCATGGTGACATAGTGGTTAGCACTGCTGCCTCACAGTGTAAGAGACACAGGTTCAATTCCTGGTTTGGGTCACTGTCTGTGTGAAGTTTACACATTCTCTTTGGCATAACTATAAGGTTCATGGTGGGAGATATAGGAGGGATGTCCGAGAGAGATTCTTTACCCTGAGATTGGTTAGGATGTGGAATGCACTGCCTGCTGTGATAGTGGAGTCGGACACTTTAGGAACTTTCAAGCAGTTATTGGATTGGCACATGGAGCACACCAGAATGATAGGGCGTGGGATAGCTTGATCTTGTGTTCGGACATACCTTGGCACAACATTGAGGCCAAAGGGCCTGTACTGTGCTGTACTGTTCTATGTTCTCCTCGTGTCTGCGTGGGTTTCCTCCGAGTGCTCCGGTTTGCTCCCACAGCCAAAGATGTGTGGGCGAGGCGAATTGACCGTGCTAAATTGCCTCTTACCATCCAGGAATGTGTAGGTCAGGAGGATTAGTAGGGTAAATGTGTGGGGTTACAGGGATAGGGCCCGGGTGGGATTGTTGTCGGTGCAGACTCGATGGGCCAAATGGCCTCCTTCTGCATTGCAGGGATTCTATGATTCTAATGGTGGGCAGCCTTCAAACGCTTTACCCACCCACCATATTTTGAGGAACAGGTTGGAGTGAGCGGGAAGGCAGTGTGTTAGCTGCTTGAAGGTCTCACCACCACCACCCGCCCCCCCCGCCCCTCCCCACCCCCACCCAAAACCCCTCTGTACGTGTATTTCTTAGCTTCACTCTTGAGAGGTTTGGTTCCAACCCTAGGCTAACCAACCTGCTGACAGAATTTCTATCCACACTGTCAGTACTCCTTAATCTCTTGGACACTTCAGATCACCTCCTAAGCTTCTGGATTCTAACAAATAGCCGCTGGCCCCCCCTGTCGGATCGCTCCTTTGAGGTAAGCAATAAGACTCTGTCATACTTTCTCCAGCACCAATATAGCCTTCCTATTCTGAGGCCAGTTCATACCAGAGAGGCAGTGGCACAAAGGTATTGTCACTGGATCAGTAATCCACTGACCCAGTAGTAATAATCTGCTGACTCAGGTTTGAATCCCGCCGCAGATGGTGAAAATTCAATTCAATAAAAATCTGGAATTTTAAAATCTTCTGATTAACCATTGTCAATTGTAAAAATCCATCTTGTTCACTAATGCCCTTGAAGGAAGAATATCTGTGACTCTAAATGCAGAGCAGTGTGTGATTGATGGGTAATAAATGCCAGCAATATTCACATCCCAAGAACAAGTAAAAGGAAACACTCTCCACAGATGCTGCCAGACCTTGCTGAATGTTTCGAACATGTTCTGTTTCTATGTCCTTCCTGGAACTGAACTCTCGATGCGAATTCAGATTGGCCAGTGGCCCTTGAAGGCAGGAATACTTTTCGCCGTGGCAGCCCAACGCTGAGCTTGCTAAGGCCGCCCCCAACGTACTGGTCGGAATTTTACCGGCACGCAGGGTGGCATTCTCTGTTAGTCTCGGGTGGGCGGGTGAGGCAGTAAAATGCCAGCAATTATCACTGTGGGGCAGGACTTTTTAAAGATGGTCAGTTCACAACTGATTTCTTATGGGGTCTGTGGGGGTGGAGGGCAATGGGAAACATGGGAGGATGAAAGCAATATACCCCTTCATAAAATTTACCTGGTGGACTAACTAGGGCTTTGCGTACCTGAAACAACACCTTTTACCTTCTTGTGTTCTAGTATTCTGGATATTCTGTCCAACGTTCCATTAGCTGGTTTGTTTTTGTTTTACCATTACCGATCTAAATAGATCCCTAAATTCCTGGATCTAGATCTCCATTATTCCCAGCTTGGCATCATTTCATTTCAAAAGTACTCTTTTTTTCTCTATTTAAGCCCAAAGCGAATGGTTGGCCTCACTCCTTTCCACCTTAAAATCCATTTACCACAGTCTTCCCATTCACTGAACCTTTGTAATTTTGTTCTTCCATCTCCAGAGTGTCGTGCTGCCTATCGCTGTGTCATTACTGATGGACCTTGATACTGATGCACTCCATCCTGTCATCTAAGTCAAGAGACATAAAGCTGCCCTTGAACCAGAGGAAGGAAGACATTGAAACAGGATTGAGGCCTTTCAGTTCTGTGAGCCTACTCCACCATTCATTCAAAACGTGGCTGGAATTCATTGTTCTACCTGGTTCTGCAACCTGTTGAGAACCAAAATGGCACTGGAGCGTGGTGATCTCTTGGGAGCTGTGCTCAGCATACTCTCTAATTCTATCTTTTTACTCTTGTTCTGTGCTTGTAAAACTTACTCCTATAAACTCCCACGCACCCCGGACATTCTCTCTTCCACCTTCTTCTGGTGGGAAAAAGATACAAAAGTCTGAGGTCACGTACCAACCGACTCAAAAACAGCTTCTTCCCTGCTGCTGTCAGTCTTTTGAATGAACCTACCTCACATTAAGTTGATTGTTCTCTACACTATATTCTATTTCATTCTCCACTCTTTCCTTTCCTTCTCAATGTATGGCATGTTTTATCTATACAGCATGCAAGAAACAATATTTTTCACTGTATACTAATATATGTGACAATAATAAATCAAATCAAATTTTTCTCTATATCCCAGCTGTGACTGTAACATTACATTCTGTACCTCTCCTCTCCTCTATGAATGGCATGCTTTGTCTGTATAGCACGCAAAAAGAAAACCATACTAATACATGGGACAATAATAAATCAAATCAATCAAAAATCAAATCTTTCTCTACACCTTAACCATAACTATAACACTACATTCTGCACCCTCTCCTTTCCTTCTCTATGAATGGTATGCTTTGTCTGTATAATGCAAAAGGAACATTACCTTTCAGTGTAATAAATCAAACTAAATCAAAAGAAAAAACTGGACTATATTCACCTGACAAAAAAATCTATCTGCCTCAGCTTTAAGATTATCCATTGACCTAACAGTCAGTAATTTGTTTTTCGGGGGCAAGTTTTGGTTACCTTCCAGATGGAGAATTATTTCCAGACATCACATTGCTTTACCCATTTAGGGCATTCGGAACAGGAACTAAGGGATTGTTGGTCATGTACTGGGGTAAAAATTTGGGTTTGACAGAAGATTGAACTCCAGAATTGCAATTTGAAAGCCATTAATTCCCCAGCGAAGTTCACTTGGTTAGAAGTACTTAAAATTCATTTGAGTTATTAATGCTTTAATTAAATTAACTTTTTCCTGTGAGTATATTGTCTCACTTTCATTGATTGAACTCACATACTAAGTTGACTAGTTAGTGCAAACAGTGGCCCATCAGTAATTTTCATTCACTAACACTAATTAAATTATCATTTGAACTGAGAATACTTACATTCTTCACGGCCTTAAAAGATGATCACAGGAAAAAGTCTCACAACATCAGGTTAAAGTCCAACAAAGTCCAATAGTTAAAGTCCAAATTGGACTCATGAACTTTCAGAGCGCTGCTCCTTCATCAGGTGAGTGGAGAGGCAGGTTCACAAACACGGTATATATTGGCAAAGATACAACAGCAAGATAATTACAGATTGGAATGTGATTCCAAATAAACCTGTTGGACTTTGATCTGGTGTTATGTGACTTCTTACTGTGCCCATCCCAGTCCAACGCCAGCATCTCCACCTTAAAAAATGGTGGTCCTCTTCCAATTGGTTGGACAGTGGCTCACACTGTGCTGGTCAACTCTTTTGTTCAGAATTCTCTAGTATGGGCCAAAAGCCCCATTCTGGCCTGGGGTGACACAGTGGTTAGCACTGCTGCCTCAAATCACCAGGGACCCAGGTTCGATTCCAGCCTTGGGTGATTGTCTGTGTGGAATTGGCTCATTAAACAAAGCTCAAAATTTCTTTACGATGCTGGAGTGCCACAATATACCCTTCGTATCTGCGTGGGTTTCCCCTCGGTGCTCCAGTTTCCTCCCACAGTCCAAAGAGATGTAGGTTAAATGGATGGACCAGGATAAATGTGCGGGATTACAGGGATAGGGTGGTGGAGTGGACCTGGATAGAGTGCTCTTTCAGAGGGTTGGTGCTTACTGGACGGGTCGAATGGCCTCTTCCTACACTGGAGGAATTCTATGGATTTTGTTGGTAAAGAAGACAGTGGATTGAGAAGGTGAAGGGTCCACGGTCTCTGATTTCCTCGGCCCCTCTTTTCAGACAGCTGAGATTTCCATTTCTGCTTGATTCTCCCAAAGCCCTTCCAAACAGTCAGCCTCCAGAAGTCAGGGTCATCATTGGCTGTCTCCCAGTTGTTGGTGCCAATGTCCACCTCTTGCACATGCCCAACCATTACCAGAGTCTGGTCAGTTCCACTTTCAGAAGTCTCACAACACCAAGTTAAAGTCCAACAGGTTTATTTGGAATCACGAGCTTTTGGAGCGCTGCCCCTTCATCAGGTGACTGGAGAAGTGGGTTCACAAACACGATCTACATATAGCCAAAGATAAATGCACCATGTTTGTGAACACAACTCTCCACCCACCTGATGAAGGGGCAGTGCTCTGAAAGCTGGTGATTCCAATTAAACCTCTTGAAATTTAACCTGGTGTTGTGAGATTTCTTACTATGCCCACCCCAGTCCAATGCCAACATCTCCACATCACTTTCAGCATAAATCTTGGTGGGCGTGTAGTAGATGCAATTTAATTCGGGGAAATGATAAATGATGAAAGATGAGGCGGCATCAAACACGGTTTCAACTAAGTAGCAGAATAAAATAGTGCTCATTAAATGGTATAATGCCCCAAGCCTTTGAAAACACTGCATAGTGTGGGGAGGGGAAAACTGAGAGGGGCGAGGTATAACTCAGATAACACAGGGATGTTTTTTACACAGAGGGTGGTGGGGGCCTCGAATGCACTACCAAGTAGGGTGGTGGAGGCAGACACGCTGGGATCATTTAAGACTTACCTGGATAGTCACCTGAGCAGACTGGGAATGGAGGGATACAGAAGAATGGTCTAGTTGGACCAACGAGCGGCACAGGCTTGGAGGGCCGAAGGGCCTGTTTCCTGTGCTGTACTGTTCTTTGTTCTTGATCCCAAAGGTGGAAGGATCCAGAACAAGAACTACTAAACCTTGGAGAAGATAAAGCTAAGATACTGCGGCTTTCTTTGCTGGAGAGAGGTTCCTAACTTAAATCATAGTCAACGTTACTCACACCTCAGTGTCCCAGCTATCTCTGTTTTGAGTATAACCAATTAAACAAATTCAGAGGCAAATCAGAAGAGCAACTCCTAAAGGGACACTCCAACAAACAAAAATAAATGGCAATGTAAACTTAAAACATCAAATCTAAATGTGATTGATTGTTTAATACACTCTAGTCCCCAACCCCCAGTGTCCACTGAACATGGAAATCTTTCACTGTATGTAAGTGTTCCGATACCTATCACATGTTTAAGAATGTAATTGACATTAAACATGAACAATGTCATTGATAAGATATAGACGTCAATCAGAAGGTTTCAAATATCATGGAAGTTTGTAGGGTTGGCAGAGATTACAGGAGGGACAAGGCTACGGACAGATTTGAAAATAAGGATGGGAATTTTAAGACTGCCTTGATCAGGAGTCAATATAGTTTTAAGTTTATTTATTCGTGTCACAAGCAGGTTTATGTTAACACTGCAGTGAAGTTACTGTGAAAATCCCCTAGTCGCCACCCTCCTGTTCGAGTACACTGAAGGAGTATTTAGCATGGCCAATGCACCTAACCAGCACATCTTTTGGACTGCGGGAGGAAATCAGAGCACTTAGAGGAAACCCACGCAGACACGGGGAGAATGTGCAGACTCCACACATACAGTGACCCAAGCTGGAAATTGAACCTGGGTCCCTGGCGCAGTGAGGCAGCAGTGCTAACCCACTGTGCCACCATGCCGCTGCATGGGGCATTTGGTGAACAGGACTTGGTTTAAGGAAGGACGTGTCGAATAGTATTATGAATTAGAGTATGTTTTCGGAGGGTAGAACATGGGATACCATCCAGCAGGGTTTGGAATAGTCAAACCCAAAAGTGACTGAAGCATGGATGAGTGTTTAAGCAACAGATGAACTGAGCCAGACTAAAGCAGGTTATGTTACGGAGCTGGAAATCGGCAGTCTTTGTGATGGCATTGATACAACAATTGAGCTAATCTCAGGGTCAAATGTGACAAAAAGATTACAAACAGTCTGGTTTAGTCTCAGATAGCTGCCAACAGGAGATTTAGTCAGTAGCCAGGGGAATGGAATTTGGGGGGGGCGGCGTGGGGTTAATAAAAGCAATTGCTTTTAAGTTTATTTATTAGTAGGATTACATTAACACTGCAATTAAGTTACTGTGAAAATCCCCTAGTCGCCACAGTCCAGCGCCTATTTGGGTACACTGAGGGAGAATTGAGCATGACCAATCCATCTAAACCAGCATGTCTTTTGGACTTTGGGAGGAAACTGGAGCACCGGAGGTAACCCACGCAGACACGGGGAGAATGTGCAGACTCCACACAGGCAGTGACCCAAGCCGTGAATCAAACCCAGGTCCCTGGCGCTATGAGGCAGCAGCGCTAACCACTATGCCACCATACATTGGCCTTTCCAATGTTTAATTGGAGGAAAATTTTTGTACATCCAAAAATGAATGTTGGATAAGCAGCCTGATAATTAGCAGTGCTGGATTTCAGATCAATGCACTTATTCTGAAATCTCTGGTCTGAACATCGGTACAAATCAAATCTGCAGCTTGCCATTCAAGTTAAAAAAAAAGCTTCCAGTTCTGTATCTTGAACTTGTGGCTGCCTTGTAAGTGTTTTGATTCAATATCAAATAGTGTAAACCTTGTTGCATCTCAGGGACTGAGCCAAGTAAATTGCTCAGTGATGTATACAGCCTATTAGTACGACATCCCCTCCTACAGAGCTTCCATTCAGTTTGAATCAGGATGATCCAAAATGAATGTGATCTCCCAGGGTTTAGACTTAATTCTGCTCTGATTCAGTTCATATACCAAATTATATTAACCTGCCAGCCTAATGCACGCATGGAAACCTCATTGTGTTGCAGAGATAAAGGTGGAAGATTTGTATTGCATGTTTGCAACGTATCTGATGTTAATCCCCTGCTTTCCAAATCAGGCCAGCTGCAAGGTTAAGACACACAAGTTCCCATTGCAAACTAAGACAACACAACCATGTACTGACTTTAACATAATAAGACTTCCAAATGTCAAGAAACATAGCTAGCTGTAAGTAATCTATGTTTATATTGTTGGATATAAGGAATGGATGTGAGTGGGGTTCAATTTAATATTTTTGCGTAGGAAAGGGTTAGACTCCTGTTAGACAAAGTTTTAAAGTTTATTTATTGTGTCACAAGTAGGCTTATATTAAAACTGAAATGAGGTTACTGTGAAAATCCCTGAGTCGTCACACTCCAGCGTCTGTTCAGGTACACTTAAGGAGAATTTAGCATGGCCAATGCACCTAATCAGCACATCTTTGGGACTGTGGGGTGAAACTGGAGGATACCCACGCAGACACAGGAAGAATGTGCAGACTCCACGCAGACAGTGACCTAAGCCAGGAATCGAACCCTGGTGCTGTGAGGCAGCAGCGCTAACCACAATGCCACCATGCTGCCCAGTAAGCATAAATCAGAAAAGTTATAGAAATTTACTGTGAAGAAACGAAGGTCGTGCAGTGATCTTCTCAAGTCTTCACTGTCGCTGGAAAGCATGAGAAAACAGAACTAAATATTATGCTTGATACAATCAAAAACTCTGCAACATATTCTACAACACATACATCAGGAAAACTGAGGGCTGACCTGTCAGAGGTTTCTATAATTATAAAAGGGTTCAATTGAAATTGAGAAAATATTCACTCTTGTGGTGGAATCCAAAAGGAGAGACGATTAAAATGTTCCTGACTGATAAATCCAAATGGGGATACAGGAGGAACATCTTTACCCAAAGAGAGGTGAGGATATGGAACTCACTATCACAAGTAGTAGGTCAGGTGAATAACACGGATTCATTTAAGGAGAAGCTGGATAGATTCAGGAGGCACTTTTCTGAACCTGTCACTGAAAATGTCATAGATTATAGAATCCTGAAAGAGGCCATTCAGCCCATCGAGTCCGCTCCACCATTCAATCATGACTGATATGGTCCTCATCCCCATTCTCCTGCCTTCTCCTCATAAACCTTCAACCCATTACCAATTAAAAATCTGTCTAACTTCTCCTTAAATTTACTCACTGTTCCAGCATCCACCGCACTTTGGGATAGCAAATTCCACAGATTCACAACCCTTTGAGAGAAATAGTTTCTCCACAACTCTGTTTTAAATTTGCTACCCCTTATCCTCAGACTGTGACTTCTCATCTAGAATGCCCCACAAGATGAAGCATCTGCTCCATGTCTCCTTTATCCATACCTTTTATCATCTTATCCATCCTGGGTTCTTCCTGTCAACTGGAATCGTAACACAAGGCACTTCACTGCATAAAAACAAAATACAGCTGGAATCTGAAATGAGAGACTGCTGGATTGGACATTTTTATCATCCTTCTTTCTCATTTTTCTATTTCTCTATTCCCACTCCCGGACTCCCCCACTTCAGGGCAACTGCCTTAACCATCTGTACCTCTGTTCTACCATTCATACATTCTGACCACTAAATGAACACTTTTCACATCTTTCTCAGCCTTCTTCATCATCATTAACCTTCCCTTCCTCCAATTACACCCCCTCCCACCCTCATTGTGTAAATCCCCTCTATTTCCTTTGCTCTCAGCTCTGACAAAGGGTCACCCAGATTTAAAACGTTGGCTCTATTCTCTCTCCACAGATGCTATCAGACCTGCTGAGATTTTCCAGCATTTCCGACTTATGGTACACTTCACTGGAGCGTCCTCAGATAAAATCTGACACTGAGACACAAAAGGAGACTGACCAAAGAGGGAGGTTTAGATCAGCCTCATAAAAGGGGGAGGGGGAGAGAGAAATGGTGAGGGGAAAGGCTTACAAAGGGAATGCTAGAGGTTCGAGTCCAGCAGATGGTCACTGCAATGACTTCAGTCAGGCCATTGACCTATTGGAGTACGAATTCCCCCATTAACGACCCAATTGATAGGCCAATCAAGGAGTCTTTGCCTTGTATTTAATCGGGAATGTCAGTTCTTCTGGCTCTCCCGGAGATAGACTGCTAACTGCTAGCAATCTGCGTACTGTGGTTAGTGTTGTGGATAAAGGGATTTTGGTGAAGGGACTTCAGTCTCCGGAGACTTATTACAGTCACCAGTGGTGCAGCAAAAGTCTAGAATTGGAGAAGTGCAAAGATGTTTGAAGCCTGGAGGGTTGGAGGAACTTGCGGAGACAGAAGCAAGAAGGTCACAGAGGGATTGAAGAACGTGGATCAGAATCTGTACACACAATGGAGAATTCCATGCTCTTCATGCAATTTTGTTATATGTTTGCAAATGCAACGCAGTCTGAGATTCCATTTTGACACCGAAAAATTCACCCACGAAAGCAACGTGGAACTGCTGCGTGTCCGCTGCATTGTATGTATTGGTGGTTTGAAATTTCATTTGATTGTTTAATGGAACAAAGCGGCTGTTTAAAGCTCTGCTCGAGGTTTAACGCTTGTGAGGGGTTAATGTGTCTTAAATACACTCACATTGTGCAGCATTAAGCGAGACCACACTGATCTGCAGTGAAACCTTGGAAAAGGAATGTAAAGAGAAAATTTGGAACTTATGTGTGCATCGAGGATAGCAGACAAGGGACGATTGTGCAGACATCAAGCTCGGGGGATAGTGTTGCCAATCTTTCTGGATTAGACTGGAGTCCAGACAGTTGAAGATTAATCTCCAGATCACTTCTGTGAACAGCCAGGGAGAAAATCACTGGGGCATTAAACCACAGTTTGCATTTTTTTCATTTTCTTTGAACAATTCTGCTTATTAATTCTAAAAATATTGGGGATGCACTATTTGATGTCGAGTCAAGAATCACATGTTTGGACAGCAGACGTAGCCTAGTCCTTCAAGCATACTAACCTCCCATCCTTTAACTCCATCTATGCTTCCCGCTACCTTGGAAAGGCAGCCAGCATAGTCAAGGACCCCATGCACCTCGGACATTCTCTCTTCCATCTTCT
Source organism: Carcharhinus amblyrhynchos (assembly GCF_965287045.1). NCBI lineage: Eukaryota > Metazoa > Chordata > Chondrichthyes > Carcharhiniformes > Carcharhinidae > Carcharhinus > Carcharhinus amblyrhynchos. Next base: position 7,241,691 of record NC_137332.1, on the reverse strand, counting down.
TTCATGGAAAATGATAGAGGGTGGTGAGTGATTGGAATCGGCTGCCGTCGATGGTGGTGGAGGCAAACTCGTTGGGGTCTTTTAAGAGACTTCTGGATGAGTACGTGGGATTTAATGGGATTGAGGGTTATAGATAGGACTCATAGGTAGGGATATCATTGGGGCAACTTGTGGGCCGAAGGGCCTGTTTGTACTGTAGTTTTCTATGTTCTGTTCTAAAAGTCCGAGACCACGTGCCAACCAATTCAAGTTCAGCTTCTTCCCTTCTGCCATCAGACTTTTGAATGGTCCCGTCATATATTAAGCTGATCTTTCTCTTCACCCTATCTGTGACTATAACACTACATTCGGCACCCTATCCTTTTCCTTTTCTCTGTGTACTCTATGAACAGTATGCTTTGTCTGTACAGCGCACAAGCCAGAGTGGCCAATGGCAGGAATGTGCAGGTGGGATATTTAGAAGCAGTGGTGACATGATGAAATCTCCAGGAATATTCCCCAACCAGAGCTGGCAACCATCGGGAAGCTGTGTGAAATGTACGGATTCTTCGCAACAAAATATTATCAGTACTGGTGTGGTGCTAAAGGAGAAATTAAAAAGTGGGAGGTCAGAATAAAAGATGATGCCTACGTGAGTGTTAAACTTTACAATGGTGCTGTATTTCCTCTCCTTTCCTTCTCCCCTTTGTACTCTATGAATGGTATGTTTTGTCTGCATAGCGTGCAAAAGAAAGACTTTCACTGTATCCCAATATATGCGACAATAATAAATCAAATCAAATCACTTTAGACTCTATTAATTTTGAATGATTAAGAAAAAAACTGCATTCATCTAACACCTTACACATTCCCCAGGGGTGCTCTGAAATATTCTGTTGCTATTGGGTTACTTTTTATTAAAATTGAAACACTTAAAGTTTATTTCTTAGTCACAAGTAGACGTACATTCACATTGTAGTGAAGTTACTGTGAAAATCCCCTAGTTGCCAAACTCAGGCACCTCTTTGGGTACAGTGAGGGAGAATTTAGCACGTCCAAAGCACCTCACCAGTACATCTTTGGACTGGAATTATTTCGGAATTACTCTGGGAATTAAGTGGAATTACCAATGCTATGTAGGGGAACACAATCTGTGCACAGCAAGATCCATAAACCACAGTTAGGGATGATTATCTTCTTAGCACAGGGTATGGGGGTTTGAAGCCACAATCCTCTGACTGGGAGGTTGAACACAGAGATCAAGCATGAATCTCCACCGTGATTAAGAGGGAAGATTTTGAAGCGAAAATAACGCGTCCTGTTGCATAGTTTAGAAATCTATACCTCTGCTTCAATTTTGAAATTTGCAAGTTGAACAAACTCATTTGCGCGTGAAGGGTTCAATCCATGAGCAATCATCTCAGGCAGTTTGAAGTTTCAAAGCTTATTTCTTGTTTTTTTTTGCTTTATTTTCATTCTGAACCTTAAAGAAAGACCCTTAACAATTTTTGCCAAATTACTTCACATCAAAGCCATCATGAAAGGAGCCTCAGATCAAAACCAACTTGTCCTTCATTAGATGTGGAAGAACTGCAAGTTCACCAAAGATTCAATTCTAATCCTGCCATTATATCTGACAGCAATTTCCTCCCTAAATAGTGAAGGGTTGAAATGCAAGTTAGAAAGTTAGGAGCTTAGACGTCAAGCAGTTCGAAACAGCACAGATGTGGGGGGTGGAACTTCATGGCCTCGCTTGACCTGTGACCGTAAAATCCCACCTGAGGTCAACAGACCTTCCCATTGTCCACCTCTCACCCGCTCCAATTTCCATGGCAGTGGGACAGTAGAATTCCACCGGCGAAGTAGTTTGCAATTGAAGGCCATCACAGTTGATTAGAAACATTGAAATGTTGACAGCAAGAGGCCATTTGGCCCTACAAACCAACTCCACCATTCATTGTGATCATGGCTGATCACCCAACTCAATAACCTGATCCCACCTTCCCCCTTTTGATCCCCTTCACCCCAAGAGCTATTTTTTATTCATTCATGGGACATGGGTGTCACTGGCTGGCCAACACTTATTGCCCATCCCTAGTTGCCTGAGGGCAGCTGAGAATCAATCACATTGATGTGGCTCTGGTGTCACAGGTAGGTCAGACCAAGTAAGGATGGCGGATTTCCTTCCTTAAAGGACACTAGTGAATCAGGTGGGTTTTTCCAACAATTGACATTCATGGTCATCAGTTGAATCTTAATTCTGGATGTTCTTAATATTGAATTCAAATTCCACCATCTGCCGTGGTGGGATTCGAACCCAGGTCCCCAGCACATTTGCTGAGTTTTCGGATTCATCATCTAGTGATAATATCACTCAGCTAACATCTTCCCTTCCAAAATCTAGCTCCTCCTTGAAAACATACATGTTTTGTCTCAACTCCCTTCTGTGGTAGCGGATACCACAGGCTTATCACTTTCTGAATGGAGAAACTTCTCATCTCAGTCCTAAATGATTTACCCTGAATCCTCAGTCTATGATCCCTGGTTCTGGACACCCCTACAGTTGGGAACACCCTTCCTGCATCTACTCTCGCTCGTCCTGCTTTATTAAGTTTCTATGAGATCCCCGCTCATTCTTCTAAACTGCAGCGAATATAATCCTAACCGACTCAATCTTTACTCACGTGTCAATCCTGCCATCCCAGGAATCAGCCTCGTAAACCTCTGCTAGGCTCCCTCTATAGCAGGAACATATTTTCTCAGATAAGGAGACCAAAACTGCACACAATATTCCAGCCATGGCTTCACTAAGGCAGTGTATAATTCAATAAGATATAGAGTCATAGAGGCCATCGAGGTTTACTACATGGAAACAGGCCCTTCAGCCCAACTTAAGAACATAAGAACAAAAGAAATAGGAGCAGGAGTAGGCCATCTAGCCCTTCGAGCCTGCCCCGCCATTCAATAAGATCATGGCTGATCTGAAGTGGCTCAGTTCCACTTTCCCGCTTTCTCCCCATAACCCTTAATCCCCTTGCCTACCAAAAACCTATCTACCCGCGTCTTAAATATATTTAGCGAGGTAGCCTCCACCACTTCAACGGGCAGAGAATTCCAGAGATTCACCACCCTTTGAGTGAAGAAGTTCCTCCTCAACTCCGTTCTAAACTGCCCCCCCCTTATCTTGAGGCTGTGCCCTCTAGTCCTACTGTCTTTTCTGAGCGGGAAGAACCTCTCCACCTCTACCCTATCCATCCCTTTCATCATCTTATACGTCTCAATAAGATCCCCCCTCATCCTTCTAAACTCTAACGAGTACAAGCCCAGTCTATTCAGCCTCTCTTCATAGCTCAACCCCCTCAACTCCGGTATCAGCCTAGTGAACCTCCTCTGCACTCCCTCCAAGGCCAAAATATCCTTGCGTAAGTGCGGTGACCAAAACTGCACACAGTATTCCAGCTGCGGCCTCACCAATGCCCTGTACAGCTGCAGCAAGACCTCCCTACTTTTATATTCAATCCCCCTCGCTATGAAAGCCAGCGTCCCATTTGCCTTCCTGACCACCTGCTGCACCTGTAGGCTGGGTTTTTGCAACTTGTGCACAAGGACACCCAGGTCCCTCTGCACCGTAGCACGCTGCAGCTTTTCACCCTGTAAGTAGTAGTCCTTCCTACTATTATTCCTACAAAAGTGGATAGCCTCACACTTGCCAACATTGTATTCCAACTTGTCCATGCTGCCCTTTTTTTAAACCATAAACTAGTCCCAGTTGCCCACATTTGGCCCATATCCCTTTATATCCATCTTACCCATGTAACTGTCTAAATGCTTTTTAAAAGACAAAATTGTACCCGCATCTACTACTATCCCAGCAGCTTGTTCCAGATGTTCACCACCCTCTGTGCGAAAAAAATTGCTCCTCTGGACCCTTTTGTATTTCTCCCCTGTCACCTTAATCCTATGTCTTCTAGTTTTAGACTCCCCTACCTTTGGGAAAAGATATTGATTATCTAGCTGATCTATGCCCCTCACTATTTTGTAGACCTCTATAAGATCACCCCTCAGCCTCCTACGCTCCAGGGAAAAAAGTCGCAGTATATCCAGCCTCTCCTTATGGCTCAAACCATCAAGTTCTGACAGCATCCAAATAAATCTTTTCTGCTCTCTTTCTAGTTTAATAATATCCTTTCTATAACCGGGTGGCCAGAACTCTACACAGTATTCCAAGTGTGTCCTTACCAACGTCTTGTACAACTTCAACAAGATGTCCCGACTCCTGTATTCAATGTTCTGACCAACAAAACTGAACAAGCCAAGTGTCTTCTTCACCACTCTGTCCAACTGTGACTTCACTTTCAACCTCTGCTCTTGTACTCGAACGCTCGTGCTATGGAGGCCAATATATCATTTTCCTTCTTTACTACTTGCTACACCTTCATGCTTATCTTCAAGGACTGATATACAAGGATACTCAGATCCTGCTGCACATTCCTCTCTTAATTTATGACCATTCAATATCTAACTGCACCGTAAAATAGAATTTTACCCCTTTGGAGACCGAGGAGATTGGGGACTTTGGTGAGAAGGTGGTTTGTAGGACACATTCACCTGTATCACTGTGAAACGTGGTTCTGCTCCTGAAAATTACTGGTTCATATGGCAAGCAAGGACGGAGAGTTTGCTGACCAGCGAAATCTCCATTCACTGCAGTGGGACCAGAGAATTTGATTGGCATGAGTGGTTGGAAAATTCTGGCCATTATCTCCATATAACTCAGGAAAATAGGTAAAATATAAGGGTGTTTGGAGGTATCACTGAGGTTTCGAGACCTTAACTGGAAGCCCCATGGGTAGCATTCCCATCAGGACCAAATTAGAGTGTCAGCCTTGCTTTTTGTGCACAATTTTGATTTGATTTGATTTTATTTATTATCGTCACATTGGGGTGCAATGAAAGGTATTGTTTCTTGTGCGCAAGGCAGAGAAAGCATACCACACATCGTGTTACAAAGGGGGAGGTTGATCTCCTCTCTGAGAACAAACACTCAACACTCAAAGGGAAGTACCTCCCTCCATAACCTGTTAAAGAGTGTGTGAGAAGGGGTAACATCTTCACTTCAGCAACTTTTTGTGGTTAAATCAAAATAACTCCTTGAGACTCTGTAAAGGCAACAACTAACACTTTACTTCATAGTATCATAGAAGCCCTACAGTGCAGAAAGAGACGATCTGGCCCATCAGGTCTGTACCGACCACAATCCCAACCAGGCCCTACCCTTGTATCGCTACACATTGACCCCCTAATCCCTCTAACCTACACATCTCAGGACACTAAGGGGCAATTTTAGCATGGCCAATCAACCTAACCTGCACACCTTATGACTGTGGGAGGAAACCAGAGCACCCGGAGGAAACCCACACAGACACGAGGAGAATGTGCAAACTCCACACAGGCAGTGACCCAAGCCCAGAATCAAACACAGGTCCCTGGAGCTATAAAGCAGCAGTGCTAACTACTGTGCTACCATGCCACCCACTGTGCTACCGTGTGCTATTTATCGAACTAACAATGATCAGGTTAACTAAACTATTAATAAACCGAATACAACATGATTCCAATGGAATGCTCTTTAGATAAATCCAATTCCCACTTATTAACATAAAAAATAGAACTTTTGTCACTCTCAAAATTACAACCAGGTTTGTCGTCTTCTGGAATCCTCTGTCTTTTTTGCTGATTTCTTTTGTATTCACTATTGAAATGAGGCTTTCTTTTAAGACATAAATGTGGCTGTTACGCTGACAGAGACAGTTGCTGCTCTGTCTCTCAAGCTTGGAGCTATAGCAGCAGCTGGCTGGCTGAGAGCAGTTGCTGTCTGGCTCTCTGGAGCTGGGAGCTGTGCTCTTATACTCCTGATGACACACCAAAATCCCCAAAATAGGATTGGTTTACAGGTCACCAAAACAACAAATTCAATTCTGATAGGCTCTTGTTATTTCAATGCCTAGTTGAAACTGATTGGCTAAAATTCAAAAACAACCTGTGGCACTGGCAGCACTAGTGCCTGGCCTCGCGATACAATATTTCACTTTAAACAAAGGCACAACGTTTGCCACTCCCCAATCTTCAGGCACCTCACCCATGACAATTGATGATTCAAATACCTTGGCTAGGGGACCCACAATTTCCCCCCTAGCCTCCCACAATTTCCTGGGATACACTTCATCAGGTCCTGGGGATTTATCTACCTTGATGCTCTTTAAGACTTCCTGCATTCCCTTCTCTGTAACACGTACACGCCTCAAGACATCACTATTTATTCACCCAAGTTCCCTAACATCCATGCTTTTCTCAACAGTAAATATTGATGAGAAACATTCCTTTAGGATCTCACCTATCTCTTGTGGTTCCACGCACATAGATGACCTTGTTGATCCTTAAGAGGCTCTACTCTCTCCCTTGTTACTCTTTTGCCCTTTGTGTATTTGTAGAAGCTCTTTGAATTCTCCTTTGCCTTATCTGCCGAAACAATCTCGTGTCCTCTTTTTGCCCTCCTGGTTTCTCTCTTAACTCTACTCCTGCACTCCCTATACACTTTAAGGGATTCACTTGATCCTAGCTGCCTATGCATGTCATGTGCCTCTTTCTTCTTCTTGGCCAGGACCTCAAACTTTTGTATCTTTTGTTTGTGACCTCAGACTTTTGTGTCTTTTTCCCAACGGAAACAGGTGGAAAAGAATACGTCCGGGTGTGTGTGTGTGTGTGTGGTCCTTGCTTCTGCTGGAGCCCCAGAGTGGGACCTAAACTTCACCACAAGCGGTGTATAAAGAGCCATTTGAAGAACAGGAGGAATGACTCTCTGTCACTGGGATGGCAGCCCTGAGAACACACTGCCAAAAACTAATTAATTAGTAGTTCAGTTCATTTGCTATTTGAGGGAACCTGTTTGCATGTCACAGTGCCTACAATATGCAAGTGGCAGTCTTCTGAAAGTAGTTCTCTCTCTCTGTGACTTCCTGAGAAGCTAATGAAGTACGTTGTCAATGCTTCTCGCCTGTCAGAATGTTTAAAGATGAGTTTGAAATTCAGATTTCCCAATGTGAGGTAGAAGAAAAAAAATGAAGTCAAGCTTACGATATTTGACTTCTGCCCCGTTTTCTTGAGAGCTGATCAGTGCAGTGAGTGTGAAGGGGAGTCACAGCAATTCCTTGCCCATCCCCTGCCGTGCAACCATGGCTACTTTTAGGTGAGGGGTCTTCTTAAGCAACCTGTAACCCCGTGGAGATGCCGGCATTGGGCTGGGGGAAGGGGGGCACGGTAAGAAGTCTCACAACACCAGGTTAATTCCAAATTCCAGTTGATTCCAAATGAACCTGTTGGACTTTAACCTGGTGTTGTGAGATTTCTTACTGTCCCCCTGTAACGGGAGATTGCTGAACTTGCATTATAGAATCATACAGTGCAGAAGGAGGCCATCCAGCCCATTGAGTCTGCACCGACCACAGTCCCATCCAGGTCCCATCTCTATATTCCCATGCATTTAGCCTAACAAGTCCCCCTGACACTAAGGGCCAATCCACCTAGCTCTCACGTCTTTGGATTTAGGCCAAATTCAGACTGGATGAGTGCCCCAACTGAGACGAGAAGTCAGCAGTGTAGCTTACAAGGTGACCATGAAACATCGGCAAGGTGACGGTGTGTAATACCGCAACGGCGAGGATTGGGGGGTGGGGTGGGGGGGGGGTGGGGGCGGTGGTCGGGGTAGAGTGAAGAAGAACAGAAAAGCTATTCACCGCAGCTCCAGATAATTCAATCCGTTAAAATTTGATCGCATTTCCTTATCTCTGACTGACTGCCAAAGGAAGCATCGGAATGAAAATCTCATTTTTGTAGCAATGCGACATTATCAAAAAAAAAAGAAAGAATGACTTTCCAGAAATAGCTGCCTAATGCAGGATTTATAAACTCCTAATCTGAAAATGAATTAGGTCATTTTTAAAATAAAAATCTTTAATTCTGGCAACAGTTATTAATTAAATGGATATGTCACAGACTAAGCAATCAGGCGGAAATAATAGTAATACGGGCAGATTGTGTGATTATCAAGCTGGGCCAGCCCACTCCAATTAGTGGAAAGGCTGGTATGCAAATCAGATGGATGTGGCAGGAGAAGAGGAGCCACCTTAAGGGCTGTTTCAAAAACCAATACATCATCATGCAAACTAATGCCAGGACTCAGACAGGCATTATCCTAATCTTCGCAATCTGATGTTAAATTAGAAATTACATTTACAGCACCCACTTTTCAGCCAACCTGCAGGGTTTTCTTCATGTGGCAAGAGATTCTGAGTAATTCCCTTCCTGCTGCAAGAAATGGTTTTTATTCAAAGCGGCGAGGTTCCCCGGCAGAACTTTTGTTGTTGAGAAAACTCATAATCTTTTTTTGACCTCCTCCCCCCCCACCCCCAAGTCCTCAAAATCGCAAGAAGTTTATGGACAACCTGGCATAGACAAAAGTCATGGGTAGAAGAAGGTAGATGAGGCTCTCGCTGAATGTTAAAATGGCGCCGCGGGCTTGTTGGGCCGAAGGGCCTGTTTCCTGTGCTGTGTTGTTCTTTGTTCTTTGTTCAGCGCAGAAGGAGGCCATTTGGCCCATCGAGTCTGCGCTGACCACAATCCCACCCAGGACCTATCCCCATAACAGAAGGCCATTCAGGCCATCTGGCCGTCTCCGCTCATTAAAAATCCTGAAGCCCTCAACTTGGTACGGCTCCGGCTCTGCCCAAACTACAAAAGGTCGTGAATGTAGCCCAATCCATCACGCAAACCAGCCCCTCATCCATTGACTCTGTCTGCACTTCCCGCTGCCTCGGTAAAGCAGCCAGCATAATTAAGGGCCCACGCATTCCGGACATTCTCTTTTCCACCTTCTTCCGTTGGGAAAAAGATACAAAAGCCTGAGGTCACATACTAGTCGACTCAAGAACAGCTTCTACTCTGCTGCCATCAGGTTTTTGAATGGACCTACCCCACATTAAGTTGATCTTTTACTACGCTATACTACTCTCTCATTTCCTTCTCTGTGATCTTCTCTATTGTTTGTAGAATGTGCAAGAAACAATATGTTTCACTGTATGTTAATATGTGTGTCAATAATAAATCACAAATCAACCATCACAGTCTGAGAATTCAGGATAGACAATTTAGGACGGAGGTGAGGAGACATTTCTTCACAGATGAGCCTGTGGGATTCATTACCTCAGGGAGTAGCTGATGTCAAAACTTTGAATGTATTCAAGAAGCGGTGAGATATGGGATGCCATAGTGTCACAGTGGTTAACATTGCTCACCGCTTAACAATATGTCTCGCCATCTTACCCCTGTCATCCGTGTCTTAGCCTCGCCTTTGAGCTCAAAAAGACAAAGAACAAAGAAAATTCTAGGAACAAGCTCTTTGGCCCTCCAAGCCTGCATCGACCATGCTTGACTAAACTAAAACCCCTAACCCTTCCGAGGACCACATCCCTCTACTTCCATCCTATTCATACATTTGTCAAGATGCCCCTTAAAAGTATCTGCTTTCACGACTTCCCTTGGCAGCCAGTTCCAGGTACCCACCACCCTCTATGTAAAAAATTTGCCTCGTACATCTCCTTTGAACCGTACCCCTCACACCTTATACCTATCACCCCTAGTAATTGATTCTTCCAGCCTGAGAAAAAGCTTCAGACTATCCATTCTGTCCATGCCCCTCATAATCTTGTAGATCTCTATCAGGTCACTCCTCAGCATCCTTCTAGTAGTGTGGCGACCAGAATTGAACACTATATTCCAAGTGCGGCCTAACTAAGATTCTATAAAGCTGCAACATGACTTGCCAATTTTTAAACTCAATGCGCTGGCCAATGAAGGCAAGCATGCCGTATGCCTTCTTGACTACCTTCTCTATCTACGTTGCCATTTTCAGTGACCTGTGCACCTGTGCACCCAGATCCCTCTGTCTATCAAAGCTCTTAAGGGTTTTGCCGTTTTCTATATATTTCCCATCTGTGTTAGAATTTCGAAAATGCATTACCCCATTCCAGGACCTGAGCGCAAAACTTAAGGCTGACACCCCAGTGCAGTCCTGGTGGGAGGGTTACCCAGTTGGCAGTGCTGTCCTGTCTAAACCATGAGCCCATCTGCCCTCCTAGCGAACAGAACCCATGGCACTCTTTTCAAAGAGATCAGGGGAATTATCTCCAGTGTTCTGTCCATTGAACCATAGAAAATTACAGCTCGGAAACAGGCCTTTTGGCCCTTCTTGTCTGTGCTGAACCATTTTTTTGCCTAGACCCACTGAGCTACACTTGGACTTTATCCCTCCACACCCCTCTCATCCATGAACCCGTCCAAGTTTTTCTTAAATGTTAAAAGTGGCATTTACCACTTTATCTGGCAGCTCATTCCACACTCCCACCATTCTCTGCGTGAAGAATCCCCCCCTAATATTCCCTTTAAACTTTTCTCCTTTCACCCTTAACCCATGCCCTCTGGGTTTTTTTCTCCTCTAGCCTCAGTGAAAAAAGCCTGCTTGCATTCACTCTATCTATACCCGTCAAAATCTTATACACCTCTATCAAATCTCCCCTCATTCTTCTACGCTCCAGGGAATAAAGTCCTAACCTATTCAATCTCTCTCTGTAACTCAGCTTCTCAAGTCCATTATTGGTCCCTCTCTTTAATGTACGTTGCCTCTTTTTTTAGTACCTTTTACTAAATTGTACTCTATCTGCCACAGGCACGATGAGCTGAATGGTCTTTTGCGGTGCTCTAACATTCTGTGATATCCAAAGTGGCTCTGAGGACAGAATTTTCCTGGTTATGGATGATGGCAATGAGGATGGGGGAATGCCAGGAAAATATTCAGGAGCTGGTTCAGGATGACTCACTTGCAGCATTCCTCCCTCCAGAAAAATTTCCCAGAGTTTGGAGTACACGTGGATTGGTTGCCCATTGCCTATTTAAGGCCCTCATTGGGAACCATTTAGAGTGTTTGCCAATATTTTGCCCCTGCTCCATGGAGTCGGCCCTCCCTATGGCAGTCTGGGACAATCAGAGTCAGTGGGTGCAGCCCTCCCCATGAGTGAGTGCATCCCCCACTCCATGGCAGCATGGATCATATCCATAGCCCAAACACAACTGCCAGTAGGTTTCTATTCTTCATTCATTCATTCGTGGGACGCGGGCACCACTGGCTGGCCAGCATTTATTGCCCATCCTTAGTTGCCCTTGAGAAGGTGGTGGCGAGCTGCCTTCTTGCATCGCTGCAGTCCATATGCTATGGGTTGACCCACAATGCCATTAGGGAGGGAATTCCAGGATTTTGGCTCAACGGTTGTGAAGGAATGGCGGTATATTTCCCGGTCAGGATGGTGAGTGGCTTGGAGGGGAATTTGCAGGTAGTGGCGTTCCCATGTATCTGCTGCCCTTGTCCTTCTAGATGGAAGTGGTTGTGGGTTTGGAGGGTGCTGTCTAAGGATCTTTGGTGAATTGCTGCACTGCACACTGCTGCTACTGAATGTTGATGGTGGAGGGAGTCGATGCTTGTGGATGTGATGCCAATCAAGCTGGCTGATTTGTCCCGAATGGTGTCAACCTTCTTGTGTTGTTGGAGCTGCACCCATCCAGGCAAGTGGGGAGTATTCCATCACATTCCTGACTGCCTCTCCTGTGAACAGATGGATCTGCCTGCTTGACCCTTATGTGTGTTATTCTGCACCCATCCACAGCCACCTCCATTCTGAGGTGCCTTCACGATCTCTTATCTGTCTCAGCAATTCCCATCATGCCCGCTGGGGATACCCAGGGTCTTGAGCTGTCAGCCCTGTGATTGGGAATCCTCCTACCACCCTTCACCAGTCACAAGTTTGGAGGTGGCCAATTAGGAGGCTGTCTCTGGATAATTTGCTCCCCTGGCATGGCTCCAAACCCAAACACCGGGATCTCAAAACCTGTGGGAAAATCCTGTCCCAAGGAATATATGGATCTCCGCAAAAGCCTGGTTGCTAGAGCTTCATAAGTTAGAATGTGTCGACCCTATTTGATAATGCTATTCAGGAGCAGATTAGATACTCTGAAGGTATATCAGGAAGTTAGACTAGACCGCAACATTTTTTTTATTTTTGCTCTAGAGTGAAGATAAGGTGTTTCATTCCAGTTGTGATTTTACTGATACATTTACCAAAACAAACTTTATTTAACGATACAATACAATTTAAATATAACAAATTAATTAACATAACTTTCACCAGTTGAAATATTTAAACCTGACAAGATGCATTTCTTAACTGCTATTAGTTTCAATTTAAGCAATATTCCTCATAGGATTCAACATCAGTTAGTGACACACAGGCTTACATGGTTTTTATTTGTTCACAATCCATTTGAATACCTTGAGGAGCCTGTAGTTCCACATTGCTTTCTCTATGGCAATGTCCCAATCAAAGTCCACTTGCCAACCAATCAGCGCCCTTTTCTCCTGTGGTAGAAATTGTTGAGATGATTTGAAATTTGGTATTCTAGCATGTGCCCTGAGTACAAAATGAAAAACTTTGATGATACATATATATATAATGTATATCGACGGAACAGTACATATGTGCATCTGACACCAAGCAGTGTGGAAACTGAAGAAGAATGTGTGAGTTAGTCAATCTCTTATACAACCTTCACTTATTGAAACTTGAAAGTAAAATGTAAATTGCCGCAAGTTTTCAGCACTTATTTCCCAAAGTGTTCTGCTTCCAACAAGATTTCACAGCAGGACCATTTAGTTTGAGATTTCCTGCAATATCTTTTACCAAAATCAACTATCCCAGTTTTTTGGCCAGTGTTAATCCCTCAACATTAAAACCAAGATATCGTATTGAGATGGTGGGGTTGTGGGGGGGGGGGGATTCCTTAATATGCATAATTTAGCTATCAGGCTTCCTACTGTACAAGGTGGAATGGTGGCACAGTGATTAGCACTGCTGCCTCACAGCGCCAGGAACACAGGTTCAATCCCAGCCTCGGGTGACTGTGTGGAGATTGCACATTCTCCCCGTGTCTGCGTGGGTTTCCTCCGGGTGCTCCGGTTCCTTATCACACTCTAAAGATGTCAGGATTAGGTGGATTAGTGTCCCAAGATGTATAGGTTAGGGAGATCAGCGGGGTAAATATATGGGGCTCCGGGATTAGAGTGGGATATTCTATCAGACAGACTTGATGGGCTGAATGGCCTCCTTCTGTACTTTAGGGATTTCATTATTCTATTCTATGATCACAAGAATAACTACACTTGAAAAAGTGCTTCGTTGGATGTTAAGCCCTATGGAAGGTCTGGTGGACGCCTGGAACTCACTGCCAGGGGACATAGTGGAAGTGGATAAGATAGCGACTTTTAAGAGGCGTCTTGACAAACACATGAGTAGGATGGGAATAGAGGGATATAAGAACATAAGAACATAAGAAATAGGAGCAGGAGTAGGCCATCTAGCCCTTCGAGCCTGCCCCGCCATTCAATAAGATCATGGCTGATCTGTCGTGGCTCAGTTCCACTTTCCCACCCTCTCCCCATAACCCTTAATCCCCTCTCTTATCAAAAACCCATCAACCCGCGTCTTAAAAATATTTAGCGAGGCAGCCTCCACCACTTCAACGGGCAGAGAATTCCAGAGATTCACCACCCTTTGAGTGAAGAAGTTCCTCCTCAACTCCGTTCTAAACCGCCCCCCCCTTTATCTTGAGGCTGTGCCCCCTAGTCCTACTGTCTTTTTTGAGCGGGAAGAGTCTCTCCACCTCTATCCTATCCATCCCATTCATCATCTTATACGTCTCAATGAGATCTCCCCTCATTCTTCTAAACTCTAACGAGTATAAGCCTAGTTTATTCAGCCTCTCCTCATAGCTCAACCCCCTCAACTCCGGTATCAGCCTAGTAAACCTCCTCTGCACTCCCTCCAAGGCCAAAATATCTTTGCGCAGGTGCGGCGCCCAAAACTGCACACAGTACTCCAGCTGCGGCCTCACCAATGCCCTATACAGCTGCAGCAAGACCTCCCTACTTTTATATTCAATCCCCCTCGCTATGAAGGCCAGCATCCCATTCGCCTTCCTGACCATCTGCTGCACCTGCAAGCTGGGTTTTTGCGACTCATGCACAAGGACCCCGAGGTCCCTCTGCACCGTCGCCTGCTGCAGTTTTTCGCCACGTGAGTAATAGCCCTAATAACCACGTAAGTAAATTGCCCTAGTCGCCACACGCCAGCACCTGTGCAGGTCAACGCGCCCTAACCAGCACGTCTTTCAGATTGTGGGAGGAAACCGGAGCACCCATAAGAAACCTGTGCAGACACAGGGAGAACATGCAAACTCCACACAGACAGTGACCCAAGCCAGAAATCGAACCTAGGTCCCCGGCGCTGTGAGGCAGCAGCGTTAAGTACTGAGCCACCGCGCTGGTCACCCGAAGGGTAGGGGGATTTAGTTCAGACGGGCAGCATGCTCGGCACAGGCTAGGAGGGCCAAAGGGCCTATTCCTGTGCTGTAATTTTCTTTATTTTTTGTTGACAAGTGTTCATCAAAGTGATGGCATGAACCCCATTCTTTCCTTTAGCCTGAACCACAGTGATTCATCCTCAACCTAGCTAATCCTCTATTAAATCCCATGGTAGTGGGTACAAACTGACAGGATGTGGAATGCTTTGATTGGCCATCCTTTGATTATGAAGGTAAATCAGTGTTGGTGATTCTTTTAAGACATGGCTTCACCTCAAAGATATTCACATTGCATCAGGAATCATTGAACAGTGAAGCCTAAAACTCATGACTCATCTCTTTGCTCTGTTCCTGTTCCAGATACAATGAAATTACACACACACACACACACACACACATACACAGACACACATACACACACAGACACACACACACACACACACAGACACACACACAGACAGACAGACACACACACACATACACACACAGACACACACACACACACACACAGACACACACACACTCACACTCACAGACACACACACACACACTCGCATACACACACACACGTACGCACACACACACACACACACTCACACTCACACTCACAGACACACACACGCACACTCACAGACACACACACACGCACACTCACAGACACACACACGCACATACACACATACATATACACACACAGACATATAGACACACACACACTCGCATACACACACACACACATATGCACACACACACACACGCACACACAGACACGCACACACAGACACGCACACACACAAGCGCACACATAGACACAGACACACACACATGCACAGACACACGCACACGCACACACACACACACACACTCGCATACACACACACACGCACACACACAGACATGCACACACACACGCACACACATAGACACAGACACACACACATGCACAGACACACACACATGCGCACACACATACACACACACTCACACATACACAGATACACACACACACAGACACGCACACACACACACACACACAGACATATAGACACACACACACAGGCACACACACACACGCACACACACACGTACACGCACACACACACAAGAGATTACCCACATCTCATCTCCTGAGACTCTTCCTGGGTCAATGTCATACCATGCAATGTACTCACTGACTAAGTTATCAAAGTGCACAGTAAAGCAGAAAGAACTTGCTTTTATGTAGCACTTTGGGATGATCGTTACGTGTTCCAAAGCATTTTACAGAAACTGAAGCTTTCAAAAAAAAAGCCATTGTTACTAGGTAGGAAATGCAGCAGCCAATTTGCACACACTGACATGATGGCCCAATGGTTAGCACTGCTGCTTCAGAGCACCAGGGACGCTTTAGGAGCTTTCAAGCGGTTATTGGATCGGTACATGGAGCAGACCAGAATGATAGGGAGTGGGATAGCTTGATCATGGGTTTGGACAAAGCTCGACACAACATTGAAGCCGAAGGGCCTGTACTGTGCTGTACTTCTATGTTCTATGTTTTATGTTCACCCTGGTTTACAGAAATAAACATTACGCTGGTTCACCAATTTCCCAGGCCTTGTTCTGAGTTCACTTGGAGGTTGCAGAGGACTTAAGTTCTCCATGTTCTCTCTTGAACTCTGTAGAGCGTGAATCATCAGACGCGATTGGCTCTGTTGAAGTTGTCATAAGGCTAATTAGTCCATCCCATTGGTGGTTGTCTTCTCGTAGATTGAAGAGCGCTTCCGTTTCTCCTCACTACTCCATTTTCTGTCTCTACAAGAAAAGTACACGGTTTTCTCGGTTCTGATCCAAACTCATTCATGTGGCTGGAGTTCTGAGATTTGTGTACACTACGGTGTTGATTGTGGCTTCTGGATTGGTTTGCCCAATATTCATCCTCCACCCTGACTCTCCCTCCATCAGTTGCTTTTGGACAAGTATAGTGGAAGAATAGGAAGTTGAGCCTGGGATCAGATACAAAGTTTCTGTAATTTATTTTCCTTTGGACTGGACTTTAACAGTCAATATGGTACGAACATTCAGCTGAATGCCTCTCGCACTTTGAAGTCTTGTGGTCAATGGTGGGATGAAGTCTTGTTTTAGCTACTGTTCCGTGCCTGAAAGAATTGAAACACCCGTTCCAGTGTCTAATTAGAAGATTGTTTATTAGTCCATTAACCTTAATGTCTGTGCTCCCCAACTGTTCCCACTGGATCCTGTAATATCTTCCAAAAATAACACTTCATTATCATTGTCATCTTCAGCTTCTTGACTGGTAGATGACCTTAGATGTTTTTCCTTTAATTACTGTGTTAGAAGCTGTTGTGACAAACCAAAGTAAAATGGCCCCTTTTGTTGCAGGAAAGACACTCTGTATTTTTAACGCAGCATTCTTCACACCATTGATTCAGAATGTGGAGATGCCGGCACTGGGCTGGGGTAAACACATTAAGAAGTCTCACAACACCAGATTAAAGTCCAACAGCTTTATTTGGTGGCAACAGCCACTGGCTTTCTGGCCTCTTGACCCTTTGTCAGGTGAGTCATTTGATTCAGATCATAAATCCGTAAGACACAGGAGCAGAATTAGGCCACTCGGCCCATCGAGTCTGCTCTGCCATTCAACCATGACTGATATTTTTCTCGTCCCCGTTCTCCTGCCTTTCCCCCATAACTCCCGATCCCCTTAGCAATCAAGAACCTACCTCTGTCTTAAAGACACTCAATGACCTGGCCCCCACAACCTTCTGCAGCAAAGAGTTCCACAGGTTCACCACTCTCTGGCTGAAGAAATTCCTCCTCATCCCTGTTTTAAAGGATCGGTCCTTTAGCCTGAGATTGTGCCCTCTGGTTTTAGTTTTTCCTATTAGTGGAAACATCCTCTCCACATCCACTCTATCCAGGCCTCGCAGTATCGTGTAAGTTTCAGTAAGATGCCCCCCTCATCCTTCTGAACTCCAATGAGTAGAGACCCAGAATCCTCAACCATTCCTCTTATGACATTTGATTTGATTTGAGTTGATTGATTTGATTTATTATTGTCATATGTATTAGTATACAGTGAAAAGTATTGTTTCATGCGCACTATACAGTCAAAACATACTGTTCATAGAGTACATTTACAGAGAGGCGATTCCCTAGTGATATTATAGCGAGACGATTAACCCAGAAACTCAGCTAATGTTCTGGGTTAGGTCTCAGATGATGGAATTTGAATTCAATAAAAAAAATCTGGAATTAAGAATCTGCTGATGACCATGGAACCATTTGGTTCCCTCATGTCCTTTAAGGAAGGAAATCTGCTGTCCTTACTTGGTCTAGGCTCCATGTGACCCAGAGCCACAGCAATGTGGTTAACTCTCAACTGTCCTTGGACAACGAGGAAGGGGCAATAAATGCTGGTCAACTAGTGATTCCCATGAATGAATAAAAAAAAGGGGAAAAGGAAACGAGAGAGTGCAGATTGTAGTGTTACAGTCATAGCTAGGGTGTAGAGAAAAATCAATTTAATATAAAGTAGGTGTATTCAATAGTCTGATGGCAGCAAGGCAGAAGTTGTTCTTGAGCTGGTTAGTTTGTGATCTCAGATCTTTGTTTCTTTTTCCTAATTTTTCACAATGAGAACGCTGAATAATAGCAACCACTGTGTCCTCTTTACCTTACCCTTGTGCTGCAAAGTGAATTTTCTCCATGAGATTTCCTTCTAACGTCTAATAAAAATCTGGCTTTGCTTTCTAACCTCTGCATGACTTCTTAACTTTAGCATTTGACATGATCAAATCTCCCTTCATCTGTATAAAATCTGATAAAGTTTCTTTAAGACTCCTACGCCAATGTGATCCCGAATTAATTTGCTGTTTGGGGCTCCATATTTGCAATTCCAAGCTAGTCGGTATAACTTGTTATTGAAGAAATCTACACTCTCTCCTGGTCTTTGGACACATCTATCGAACTCCACACTCTCTTAAAATGGTATTGCTTCTAATATTTAAATAAGTATTAAAGGCTTTGATAACTCCTCGACATGTTGCCTTCTTTTCGTTTATACCATGTCTGACTATTACATCATCTTCACTGGTGCCCATGATTTGGAGTAAAGTACTGACCTGTTCCTTTGCGAGCCCTCTCTGCTTTGTCGCAAAGCTGTTCTGTAACCGTAATCCTGTGATCCCAGTTCTGCCACTTCTGGCTTTGATTCAGGTCTTCCAGGTGACTGAAATATTCTGGTAAAGGTAAGATTTCCTCCATTGCTTCCCTTCACTGAGGCCTTTCCTGGAGTTCTGTTGAAGCTTTTCCCGTGCTGTGCTTGTCCTGCGGTTGGTGGCCTTGGTGCTTTTTCCTGTCATTTGTCTCTTCACTGGATACTTCACGCTGTCACCATTTATTCTTAGATTTGTTCATGATCTTGACTTACAGATACTGCTGGAGACAAGGCTGTTGGTAAATGTTACCTTTTATTGAATATTATACTAACTCAATGCAATACAAGACTTCACATGATGCTATCTGTAGAACTTTCGCTTGTCAGGCTCTTGTCATATGGTTTTACATCACTGATGATTGGACTATATATTTACATACTTAACATTAACACTTTATACTGAAGGGAGAATCAGACAGGAAGCAGAAGGAGATCTGCTGTCGAGCAAAGAGGGGATTGACTGTGGAGCCAAGTTGGAAGGCAAGTGGAGGAGCTCTGTTATGGAGATAAGGCAAGGAGCTCTGCTGTGGAGCCAAGTGGAAGAGCTCTGCTGTGGAGCCAAGAGGTGGAGCTCTGCTGTGGAGCCAAGAGGTGGAGCTCTGCTGTGGAGATAAGGCAAGGAGCTCTGCTGTGGAGCCAAGTGGAAGAGCTCTGCTGTGGGGCCAAGTGGAAGAGCTCTGCTGTGGAGATAAGGCAAGGAGCTCTGCTGTGGAGCCAAGTGGAAGAGCTCTGCTGTGGAGCCAAGAATTGAAGCTCTGCTTTGGAGATAAGGCAAGGAGCTCTGCTGTGGAGCCAAGTGAAGCTCTGCTGTGGTGCCAAGATGAGGAGCTCTGCTGTGTAGCCAAGAGCTGGAGCTCTGCTGTGAAGATAAGGCAAGGGCTCTGCTGTGGAGCCAAGAGGTGGAGCTCTGCTGTGAAGCCAAGTGGAAGAGCCGTGCTGTGGAGCCAAGATGGGGAGCTCTGCTTAAGCTTAAGCTTATTCATTTGTGTCACAAGTAGGCTTACATTAACACTGCAATTAAGTTACTGTGAAAGTCCCTTAGTCGCCTGTACCTGTTTGAGTACACTGACGGAGAATTTAGCACGGCCAATGCACCTAACCAGGAGGTGAACTCTGCAATGGGGCCAAGTGTAAGAGCTCTGCCATGGAGCCAAGATGAGGAGCTCTGCTGTGGAGCCAAGATGAGGAGCTCTTTTATGGGGCCAAGTGGAAGAGCTCTGCCATGGAGTCAAGATGAGGAGTTCTGCTATGGGGCCAAGATGAGGAGCTCCGCAGTGGAGCCAAGATGAGGAGCTCTTTTATGGGGCCAAGTGGAAGAGCTCTGTTATGGGGCCAAGATGAGGAGCTCCGCTGTGGAGCCAAGATGAGGAGCTCAGAAGCCTCCTTCTGGTCCTTCCACTTCTCCAAATTAAAACCTTTTTATTTAATTATTCTTGTTCAAATAAAAATGGTTGAAAGGAGATTTGAAAGCTTTGAGTATAATTACGAAGTGGGTTTTGATAAGGTTAAAACCTATTTCCATCAGTCTGCTTTTAGGACATGGAATATAAGAACATAAGAACTAGGAGCAGGAGTAGGCCATCTGGCCCTCGAGCCTGCTCCGCCATTCAATAAGATCATGGCTGATCTTTTTGTGGACTCAGCTCCACTTACCCTCCCGCTCACCATAACCTTTAATTCTTTTACTGTTCAAAAATGTATCTATCCTTGGCTTAAAAACATTCAGTGAGGTAGCCTCAACTGCTTCACTGGGCAGGGAATTCCACAGATTCACAACCCTTTGGGTGAAGAAGTTTCTCCTCAACTCAGTCCTAAACCTGCTCCCCCTTATTTTGAGGCCGTACCCCCTAGTTCTAATTTCACCTGCCAGTGGAAACAACTACCCTGCTTCTATCTTATCCATTCCCTTCACAATCTTGTATGTTTTTATAAGATCTCCCCTCATTCTTCTGAATTCCAATGAATATAGCCCCAGTCTACTCAATCTCTCCTCATAAGCCAACCCTCTCAATTCCAGAATCAACCTAGTGAATCTCCTCTGCATCCCCTCCAGTGCCAGTACATCCTTTCTCAAGTAAGGAGATCAAAACTGCACCCAGTACTTCAGGTGTGGCCTCACCAGCACCTTATACAGCTGCAACATAACCTCACCATTTTTAAACTTCATTCCTCTAGCAATGAAGGACAAAATTCCATTTGCCTTCTTAATTACCTGCTGCACCAGCAAACCAACTCCTTGAGATTCCTCCACAAGGACACCCAGGTCCCTCTGCACAGCAGCATACTGCAATTTGTTACTATTTAAATAATCGTCTGTTTTGCTGTTATTCCTACAAAATGGATGACCTCACATTTACCAACATTGTACTCCATCTGCCAGACCCTGTCCCACTCACTTAGATTATCTATCTCCCTTTTCAGACTTTCAGTGTCCTCTGCACACTTTGCTCTTTCACCCATTTAGTGTAATCTACAAATTTTGACACACTACACTTGGTCCCCAACTCCAAATCATTTATGTAAATCGTAAACAATTGTGGTCCCAACACTGATCCCTCAGGAACACCACTAGTCACTGATCGCCAACCAGAAAAACACCCATTTACCCCCACTCTTCACTTTCGGTTTTGTTAACCAATCCTCTATCCATGCTAATACATTACCTATAACACTGTGCACCTTTACCTTATATAGCAGTCTTTGGTGCAGCACCTTGTCAAATGCTTCTGGAAATCCAGATAAACACATCCACAGATTCCCCAATGTCCACTGCACATGTAATGCTCTCAAAGAACTCCATCAAATTAGTCAAACATGACCTGCCCTTCATGAACCCGCGCTGCGTCTTACTAATGGGACAACTTATATCCAGATATCTCACTATTTCTTCCTTGAAGACAGCTTCAACCATTTTTCCTACTGCAGAAGTTAAGCTAACAGGCCTATAGTTACCCGCCTTTTGTCTACCTCCATTTTTAAACAGTGGATTCACATTTGCCGTTTTCCAATCTGCAGGAACCACCCCAGAGTCCAGTGAATTTTGGTAAACTACCACTAGTGCATTTGCTATTCCTCCCACCATCTCTTTTAGTACCCTGGGATGCATTCCATCAGGATCAGGAGACTTGTCTACCTTTAGCTCCCCCGCCCCCCGCCCCCCCATTAACTTGCCCAACCCTACCTCTTTCGTCATAATGATAGTTTCCCAGTCCTCAGCTGCCATAGCCTTCCTGTCATCAATTTTTGGCATGTTATTTGTGTCTTCCACTGTGCAGACCAACACAAAATACCTGTTCAATGCCTCAGCCATTTTCTCATTTCCAATTATTACATGCCCCTTCTCATTCTCTGAAGGACCAATGTTTACTTTCGCCACTCTTTTTCGTTTTATATATTTGCAGAATCTTTTGCTATCTGTTTTTATATTCTGAGCTAGTTTACTCCAATAATTCATCTTACCTTTCTTTATAGCTTATTTTGTGGGTTTCTGCCGACCTTCAAAGATTGTCGGCACGATTGGGCGGCACGGTGGCACAATGGTTAGCACTGCTGCTTCATAGCTCCAGGGTCCTGGGTTCAATTCCTGGCTCGGATCACTGTCTGTGTGGAGTTTGCACATTCTCCTCATGTCTGCGTGAGTTTCCTGCGTGTATTCTGGTTTCCTCCCACAGTCCAGAGGTGTGTGGGTTAGGTTGATTGGCCATGCTGAGGAATTGCCCCTTAGTATCCAGGGATGTGTAGGTTAGAGGGATTAGTGGGTATAATATGTAGGGATATGGGGATAGGGCCTGGGTGGGATTGTGTTTGGTGATGGGCTGAAGGGCCTCTTTCTGCACTGTAGGGTTCTATGATTTCCCAATCCTCTAGGTTCCCACTAATCTTTGTATGCATTTTCTTTCAATTTGATACCCTCCTTTATTTCCTAGATATCCATGGCTGATTATCTCTTTTTCTACAGTTTTTCTTCCTTATCACTAGTATATACTTTTGCTGAGCACTGAATACATTACAAGAAACAGCAGTGAGTGAAGAATCTGTGCCAAAACAGCAACTTGCATTCCCTGGCACTGTGAGACAGCAGTGCTACCCACTGTGCTGTCCTGTGCCACCCTGCTGTCCTGTCCACCCTGCTGTCCTTAATTAAAACAACAGATTTTACATATTCATGTATGCATTACCCGGGTTAACATTTAGATAACACACACAAAACAAAGTGAATATTTTCGATAAAAGGAATCCCTGATTGACTTCGTAAGTGAGAATATCTTTACCTTAAACACTAATTTTTTTATATATATATAATGAAAAGTCCATGCAGACTATCAATGTGTGCAGTTTTGGTCACCGCACTTGCGGAAGGATATATTGGCCTTGGAGGGAGTGCAGAGGAGGTTCACTAGGCTGATACCGGAGATAAGGGGATTGGACTATGAAGAGAGACTAAATAGACTGGGTCTGTAGTCGTTGGAGTTTAGAAGGATGAGAGGGGATCTTATGGAGACGTATAAGATAATGAAGGGGATGGATAGGGTAGAGGTAGAGAGATTCTTCCCTCTTAGAAAGGATAGCAGGACTAGAGGGCACAGCCTCAAGATAAGGGGGGAGGCAGTTTAGATCAGAGTTGAGGAGGAACTTCTTCACTCAAAGGGTGGTGAATCTCTGGAATTCTCTGCCCGTTGAAGTTGTGGAGGCTACCTCGCTGAATATATTTAAGCCACGGGTAGATAAGTTTTTGATAGGCAGGGGAATTAAGGGTTATGGGGAGAAAGCGGGAAAGTGGAACTGATCCAGTTCAGATCAGCCATGATCTTATTGAATGGCGGGGCAGGCTCGAAGGGCTAGATGGCCTACTCCTGCTCCTATTTCTTACGTTCTTATGTTAATCCATTACCCTTTATTTGTCAAAACTTACAATTTGTTTATCCCCCAAAACTTTAGTAGACTTCCCCACTTCTGAGTTGCTATTCTGTGCACTCAATCTGTTCAATCAGTTAAATATCAGAAACAGTTGTGTTTACAATTAAATGCAACTCATCACTTTAATTCAAAAGGTAACAGATAAATCCAAATGAGTTAAATGTTTCCAGAAAAGACAAAGCCTGCAGGTCCAATTATCGCTATGTTGGAGTAACAATCTTGAAGTCTTGAAGCTGCTAGACTTGTTTCTTGTCTGTAATTCATGTTCAACCGACTTTAGAAACAAAACATTAAAGATACATTAGGCTTACAGCCAACTGAGTTAATTTGGTCTAGGTAATCTGCAGCACACAGTACAGGAAAGACAGAGAGGATCTGGTGAACTGGTGGGACGACAATAATCTCTCTGTCAATGTTAACAAAATGAAGGAGATAGTCATCGATTTCAGGAAATGTAGCAGAGGACATGCCCCTGTCAACATCAATGGGAATGAAGTAGAAAGGGTTGTGAGCTTCACATTTTGAGGTGTCCATGTCACCAACAATCTCCTTTGAGGTCCTTCTCCTTCCTCAGGAGACAAAGGAAATTTAGCATGTCCGCTACAATTCTCACCAACTTCTACAGATGCACCATGGAATGCATTTTTTCCAGTTGTATCACAGCTTGGTATGGCTCCTGCTCTGCCAAAGACCACAAGGAACTACAAGCAGTTGTGAATGTAGCCCAATCCATCACGGAAACCAGCCTCCCATCCATTGACTCTGTCTACACTTCCCACTGCCTTGGAAAAACAGCCAGCAAAATTAAGGACCCCATCTGCCTGAATATTCTCTCTTCCACCTTCTTCATTCAGGAAAGAGATACAAAAGCCTGAGATCACGTACCAACCGACTCAAAAACAGCTTCTTCCCTCTTGCCATCAGGCTTTTGAATTTACCTAACTCACATTAAGTTGATCTTTCTCTGCACCCTAGCTATGACTGCAACACTACATTCTGCACTCTGTCCTTTCCTTCCCTATGTATGGTATGCTTTGACTGTAGAGTGTGCAAGAAACAAAATTTTTCATTTTATACTAATACATGTAACAATAATACAAAGAACAAAGAACAAAGAACAAATAACAACACCGCACGGGAAACAGGCCCTTCGGCCCAACGAGCCCGCGCCGCCGTCCTACTATCTCAGTGACCTATTCATGATTTTAGTCTACGCCTAACGTGCGAGGATCAGGGAGGTCCAATTTAGGGACAATTTTAGTACCCAATCAATCAGCCTAAAAGCACATCTTTGGGGGATGTGGGAGGAAACCGGAGCACCCGGAGGAAACCCACGCAACCACGGGGAGAACGTGCAAACTCCCACAGACACAGGCCCAAATCCATGTGTCCGCACAGTAACAGAGATAGTCTCTGAGCTGTCATGTTGCCCTTGAGATGGTCCAGTTTAAGCACACTAACGACATGAAGCAATAGGCAACTCCCGAAGCAACATCCAAGAGCAGCCCACTACAACCTGCCGCCTGCATGCCCCTTGCTGGACTTAAATGCCTGTGGAGACAAAAAAATTCATTATTAAACAGGCAAAGACTAACATTCCTGAGGCAAAACGTATTCCCAAGCCTACAATGTTCAGTAAGGCCTACTATATCCCCCTATATGTAGCCCGCTCATATGGCTGTCTAAGTGACTCTTAAACAACCCTAGCGTGCCTGCTTCCACCACCTTACTCGGCAGTGCATTCCACACCCCCACTACCCTTTGCGTGAAAAACTGCCCTCTAATATTTGTCTTATACCTAGCCCCCCTCACCCTAAGCCCGTGACCCCTTGTTCTATCCATTTCTTGTAGCGGAAAAAGCTTACCACCATTTACTCTATCTATCCCCTTCATAATCTTATAAACCTCTATTAGATCCCCCCTCAGCCGACGTCTCTCAAGGGAAAACAGCCCAAGTTCATTCAATCTTTCCTCGTAAGACAGCCCTTCCATACCAGGCAACATCCTGGTAAATCTCCTCTGCACTCTCTCCAGGATCTCCTTCCGGTAGTACGGCGACCAGAATAATAAATCAAGTCAAATGAAATCATGGTGGCACAGTGGTTAGCACTGCTGCCTCACAGTGCCAGGGATTCACGCTTAATTCTGGTCTGATTTGATTTGACTTATTGTCACATGTATTAATATACAGTGCAAAGTATTGTTTCTATGATATTGTTTCTTGCTAGTTATACAGAAAAAGCACACTGTTCAAAGATAAGGAAAGGAAAGAGTGCAGAATGTAGTGTTACAGTCATAGCTAGAGTGTGGAGAAAGATCAACTTAATATGAAGTAGGTCTATTCAAAAGTCTGATGGCCACATGGCTCTTGAGCCGGTTGGTACACGAGCTCAGACTTTTGTATCTTGTTCCCAATGGAAGAGAGAATGTCCGGGGTGTGTGAGGTCCTGGATTATGTGAGCTGCTTTTCTGAGGCAGTGGAACGTATCGACAGTTTCAATGGGTGGGAGGCTGGTTTGCGTGATGGATTGGGCTTCGTTCACAACCCTTTGTAGTGTCTTGTGGTCTTTGGCAGAGCAGGAGCCATACCAAGCTGTGATACAAGCAGAAAGAATGCTTCCTATGGTGCATCTGCAGAAAGTGGTGAGGGTCATAGCGGACATGGCAAATTTCCTTGGCCTCCTGAGAAAGTTTAAAGCTTATTTAATAGTCTCACAAGTAGGCTTACAAGAAGTTACCATGAAAGTGGAGGTATTGGTGGGCTTTCCAAATTATAGCAATGGCATGGAGGGACCAGGACAGGCTGTTGGTGATCTGGACACCTAGAAGCTTGAAGCTCTGGGCCATTTTCTCTTCATCCCCATCTGAGTAGAATATGCATGTTCTCCCCGTGTCTGCGTGGGTTCATTCGGGTGCTCCGCTTTTCTACCACAGTCCAAAGATGTGCAGATTAGGTTGATCGGCCACGCTAAATTGCACCTTAGAGACGGGGGATTAACAAGGTACATACATAGGGTTATGGGGATAGGGCCTGGGTGGGGCTGTTGTTTGTACAGACTTGATGGGCCAAATGATCTCCTTCTACATTTAGGGATTCTATCATGAATTCAACAGAAAATAATGAAATCACTGCCAGCTGGGGAAACAAAAAAAGAAGTGTTCAAATGTAATGACACCATGAAGGGGACACAGTCCCTTTAAACAAGGAACAACATCTTCAAGCTTCCAGGCTTTCAGTTTGAACTAAGAGTAACCAGGATCCCTCCAAGCTCAGACTGGTTATTTCCAAATTCCTATTTAAATGTTTTGATTTTAAAATTTTTGATTTACATTCTCTGAATCGTATTGAAAGGAATTTGCAGGATGTATATCTATATCTCCTGAGCAGTAATTGTGGCAGCAATTAGACCAGAGATTAAGATTCAAATATTTGCCAAGTTTCAAATTACGCATTTAATGCAGCTCACAGCTCCCTCGTGGCTTTAAGTCAGTATTGAAATTACTATTATAAAATCACTATTTAGGGGAAACAACATAAAACGTTAAAGCTAGCAACGCAACAAAGAAAACCCACACAATTCTTTACTGAACACACACACACACACACACACACACTCACACACACACTCACATACACACACACACACTCACATACACACATACATACTCACTCACACACACACACTCACATACACACACACACACTCACATACACATACATACTCACTCACACACACTCACTCACACGCACACCCACTCACACATACACACATACACACACACTCACTCACCCACACGTACACACACACCCGTACACACACAGACACACACACATACACACTCACTCACACACACACTCACTCACTCACTCACACACTCACACATACATACACACTCACTCACACACACACACACTCAGTCACTCACACACACACATACACATACACACTCATTCACACACACACACGCATACACACACACTCACTCACTCACACACATATACATACACACACATAAACACACTCACTCACACACACACGTACACACACACACACACACACACATGCACACACACCACACACACTCACACACACACTCACTCACACACACACACATGCACGCATACATGCATGCATGCACGCACACGCATGCACACACGCGAGCGCACACACATACACGGACACATACACGGGTACACACATATACACACACACACACACACACCCACACACATACACACACACAGAGCTTCCCAACACAATCTCCACAGTGTTTAAACTTGCTTTCATTCACTCTTAAAATTTTAAATTGAAATGAAAACAGAATATTCAGTGAAAACAAAGGTTAAAATGTAGTCTTCATTCTTCTTTCTTTAAAGCTTCAATTAGAACTCAAAGGAAAAGGTAAATTCTCAAGAAATTATGTACAAAGAGTCGCCTTAATAACTTTCTAAAGCCACAAATATCTTTCGAAATTAATACCAAGGGTAAAACATCCCATTTTATTGCCCCAGAATCACCAACCTCCCAGCAGAACAAAGCAAGTGCTTTAACAACGCCTCTGTCATTTTATCACAACTTATTCTCCTCGTCACTTCATCTAATTCAAAATATAACCACATACATTCAACTAGCAACTTTACAACAACTAACAGGACCAGACCGCAAGTTAATTATCACTCTGACAAGACAAGAAAAATCGCAGACACTGCAACACGCAGACTCAAGTTTTTCCTCACTCAGCTTTCAGCCCCCCTTGAACCAGACTCATGTTTTAAATGTTTTAGAATGCTGTAACTCAAACTCTTTTCCAGGCTGTTAGTTAGCTTTTCCCAAACTTGCAATGCCTGTTTTATAAGTGGTTTGAGACTCGCACCATGCTTGCTCTGCAGTGGTAGATCTGCAGGGGCGGCACGGTGGCACAGTGGTTAGCACTGCTGCCTCACAGCGCCAGGGACCCAGGTTCAATTCTGGCCTGGGTCACTGTCTGTGTGGAGTTTGCGTGTTCTCCCCGTGCCTGCATGGGTTTCCTCCAATTGCTCTAGTTTCCTTTCACAATCCAAAGATACACAGACTAAATAGACTGGGTCTGTACTCATTGGAGTTTAGAAGGATGGGGGGGCTCTTATAGAGATGTATAAGATAATGAAAGGGATGGATAGGGTAGAGGTAGAGAGATTCTTCCCGCTCAGAAAGGACAGCAGGACTAGAGGGCACAGCCTCAAGATAAGCGGGGGGCAGTTTAGATCGGAATTGAGGAGGAACTTCTTCACTCAAAGGGTGGTGAATCTCTGGAATTCTCTGCCCATTGAAGTGGTGGAGGCTGCCTCGCTAAATATATTTAAGTCACGGGTAGATAGGTTTTTGATAGACAAGGGAATTAAGGGTTATGGGGAGAAGGTGGGAAAGTGGAACTGATCCACTTCAGATCAGCCATGATCTTATTGAATGGCGGGGCAGGCTCGAAAAGGCTAGATGGCCTACTCCTGCTCCTATTTCTTATGTAGATTAGGTGGATTGGTCATGCTAAATTGACTCCTAGTGTTGGGGGGATTAGCAGTGTAAATACATGGGGCTATGGGGAGAGGGCCTGGGTGTAATTACTGTCATTGTAGACTTAATGGGCCGAATGGTCTCCTTCTGCATTGCAGTGAATCTATAAGTGTGCAGCTTGATGGCACTGTCAATGACACCTTTCAACAGTTTACTGATGATGGAGAGTAGAAATGATGAGGTGGAAATTGGCTGGATTATATTTGTCCTTGTGTACAGGACACACCTGGGCAATGTTCCACATTGCAAGATAGATGCCAGTGTTGTAGTTGTGCTGGAGCAGCTTGGCCAGGGGCAGGACAAGGCTTCAGTACTACTGGAATGTTGTCAGGGTCCAAAACCTTTGCAGTATCCAGTATCTTCAGCCGTTTCTTGATATGGTTATATCCCAGTCCAATTGCAGCATGATGCTGCAATTTAAATATCCCTTAATCTTCGGTATTTTCTACCCTGCAGCTTCTGCCAAACATTTATTGCAACTTAAGTAAAGAAGTTCTCAAAATATCTGTTTTGAATTTGCTTTGCATTAATTTAATACAGAACTGGTGGAATGTAGCAAGGGTTGTAGAGCGGGCTTGATTAACGCCAGATGAAATATCAAACAGTGGTAACAAAACTAATTGCGGAGGCTGCAAACCCCCTACTTGTGGCTGTTGAGTCTATTTTGGTGGTAACTGCTTGATAATTATATATATAGCAACCACTGAGCTGGTAGAACACTGCTTCTTTCTTGCTTCAAGTTGAGTACGGTTATTTACAGTTGATAAGTTGGCCTATAAAATGGAAACACATTTTCCAATAATTAGTTTAAACAGCCTAAACGGCATGAAATTGGAGACTGTAAATTAATCCTGTTTCAACGTCACCAGAAGCACATTATAATAAAATAACCTCTTTACAGGTTCCAGGGAGGAAATACTGTTTTATTTTTCAAAGCTAGAAATGGAATCGGTGCCTGGGCAATCTGCTCAGAGTGAGGGAACTTTCAAACTGCTTGGGCCACAGACAGCCCAACTTCAGAGTCTAAAGCTTGGTGGTTTCATTATCCAGTGTCACAAGTAGGCTTACATTAACACTGCAATGACGTTACTGTGAAAATACCGCAGTCGCCACACTCCGGTGCCTGTTTGGGTACACTGTGGCAGAATTTCGCACCTAACCAGCATGTCTTTCAGACTGTGGAGGGAAAATGGAGCACCCGGAGGATACCCATGCAGACATGGGGAGAACATGCAGACTCCACCCAGACAGTGATCCAAACCGACAATGGAACCTGGGTCCCTGGCACCGTGAGGCAACAATGCTAACCACTGTGCCATCCTGCCGCTCCATATAGACAAGCACAAAAAGAGGTTGATAAGTGAACTTATCACTCATTCACTTTGCAATGTAAGTGGCTCTCGGAGATTAAGAGAAGAGATATCAAGATGTTGGTTTTATCTCAGCAATGGGCTTGAAAAGGAAGCAAACAAGGACTTTATGTTATGAAAGCCCTCATACTTGCCAAGGAGAATAGTCGAGCATTTTCCAATTGAGTGATTTGAGAGAGGTTATTCTCCACCCCCCCACAATTCTTTCATGGGCTGTCACGGACAGCATGAATTGCACATCTCAAATACCCTTGAGCTGAATGGCTTCCGAAACACATTGTTAACCACATTGGGGTGGCACAGTGGTTAGCACAGCGCTAAGGAACTGAATTTGATTCGCAGCTTGGGTCACTGCCTGTGCGGAATCTGCACATTCTCCCCATGTCTGCGTGGGTTTCCCCTAAGTGCTCTGGTTTCCTCCCAAAGTCCGAAAGACATGTTGGTTAGGGTGCATTGGCCACGCTAAATTCTCCCTCAGTGTACCCAAGCAGGTGCCGGAGTGCGGTGACTAGGGGATTTTCATAGTGACTTCATTGCATTGTTAATGTAAGCCGACTTGTGACACTAATAAATCAATAATTGCTATGAGTCTGGAGAAACATGTAGGTGAGAATGGACAAAGATGACAGACCTCCATCCATAAAGGGCATTGGTGAACCAGATGGATTTTTACGATGATCAATGATTGTTTCCTGGTCATCAGTATTAAGAC
The DNA here is from genome assembly GCF_965287045.1 of Carcharhinus amblyrhynchos. Classification (NCBI taxonomy): domain Eukaryota; kingdom Metazoa; phylum Chordata; class Chondrichthyes; order Carcharhiniformes; family Carcharhinidae; genus Carcharhinus; species Carcharhinus amblyrhynchos. The sequence continues at coordinate 7,210,422 of NC_137332.1, read as the reverse complement.
TAGCGCCGGAATTCTATTGCCCCACCCACCACAGAATTGAAATATCCATTGACCTCAGGTGGGATCTTCTGTCTCGGGTCAAATGAGGCCATAAAATTCCACCCCTTAGATTTGAATTTGTGGTTCATTAATTGAATTTAAATTGGGTTAGCTGCTATTGTGGGATTTGAACCCGTGTCCCTCGAGCATTATTCCTCTGGGCCTCTGGATTCCTTATCCAGTGGCATTACCACCTCAGATAACAGTCTTGATGCCTTCATGTGCACATAGCATTTTTTAAAAATTTGCCCACAGGATATCAGCCACTACTTATGATCTAAGAAATTGTCCCTTAGCGTCCAGGGATGTGTAGGTTAGAGGGATTAGTGGGTATAATACGTAGGGATATGGGGGTAGGGCCTGGGTGGGATTGTGTTCGGTGCAGACTCGATGGGCCGAAGGGCCTCTTTCTGCACTGTAGGGTTCTATGATTCTATGATCTATCTTTAATAGACCACAAGACAGTGATGGTGGCGAGCCGCCTTCTTGAACTGATATGGAGATACCGGCTGGACTGGGGTGGGCACAGTAAGAAGTCTCACAACATCTGGTTAAAGTCCAACAGGTTTATTTGGTAGCGCGAGCTTTCAGAGCGCTGCTCCTTCATCAGGCAAATGGAGGTAGGTTCACAAACACAGCATATATAGGCAGACACAATTGCAAGATAATTGAAGATTGGAATGTGAAGAATGAATGTGGGTTTTTATATGTAATCAAGTCTTTACAGGTACAGACGGTGCGAGTGGAGAGAGAGATAATCACAGGTTAAAGAGGTGTGAATTGTCTCAAGCCAGGATAGTTAGTAGGATTTTGCAAGCCAGGCCAAATGGTGGGGGTTACATGTAGTGTGACATGAACCCAAGATCCCGGTTGAGGCTGTCCTCGTGCATGCGGAACTTGGCTATCAGTTTCTGCTTGGCGATTCTGTGTTGTCATGTGTCCTGAAGGCCGCCTTGAAGAACGCTTACCTGAAGATCAGAGGCCGAATGCCTGTGACTGCTGAAGTGTTCCCCGAATGGAAGGGAACACTCCTGCCTGGCAGTCCCCCTTCCAGTTAGGGAACACTTCAGCAGTCAACGGCATTCAGCTTCAAACTTCGGTTTAAGAGGATTAGTGAGCTAAATATGTGACATTAAAGGGATAGGGCCTGGGTGGGATGTTCTGCCGGCGAGTTGGTGCAGACCTGATGGGCCAAATGGCCTCTTTCTGCACCGCAGCGATTCTAAATAGCCAAATACTGGAACCACAGAATACAACAGCAAAATGAGCGATTTTTTGAGTGTAAGACCCCCAACTCCCAGTGCAGTTTTGTGCAATGGGGGTCCACATGGGGTGGGGGGAGGGGGTTCAATGCATTTAATGATTCACCCCACAACTTTCTGTCTTACTCTACGGGATGGAAACTTGCGTAGGGGGAATGAATAGGACACAGTGGTGTCCGACTCAAAAATTCTGCTATGTCCTCCCGCTGAATTCAGATCGACTCTGAGCACAGTAAAATATACCCTACATTATATCAAATTGTGCCGTCACTTTTCATTACACTGTGTTGTTATCTGTTCAACTTGTAATAATTCATATGAAAAGAGAGCAACAAAGGGCAACTTAGATCTTGTGTAGCATTTTGAAGGTTCAAATGGATTGGCCACGTTAAACTGCCCCTTGGTGTCTCACGGCACGCGTCACAGTGATTAACACTGCTACCTCACAGTACCAGGGATCTGGGTTCGATCTCCGGCTTGGGTCACTGTCTGTGTGAAGTCTGCATGTTCTCCCCGTGTCAGCATGGGTTTCCTCTGGGTGCTCCGGTTTCCTCTGGGTGCTCCAGTTTCCTCCCACAGTCCAAAGATGTGCGGGTTAAGAGGACTGGCTACGCTAAATTGCCCCTGAGCGTCAAGGGGATTAGCTAGGGTAAATTCATGGGGTTATGGGGATAGGGGCCTGGATGGGATAGTGGTTGGTGCAGACTCGATTGGCTAAACGGCTTCCTTCTGCATTGTTGGAATCTATGATTCCATGTTTATAGGTCGGGGGGATTAGCCATGGGAAATGTGTCGGTTTGGAGGGATAGAGCGGGGAATGGCCCTGGGTAAGACACTCTATTAGAGAGCTGGTGTAGACTCGGTGGGTCTAATGACCTCCTTCTGCACTGTGGGGATTCTATGATTCCGACAATCTCCTCATGCAAGAGGCTTCACCCATTGTCAGGAGGCTAACAGAATGTTAGTTAACCACGGAATGCCTCGGACTATCTCACTCTAAACCTGGATCAGGAGCTCGTACCTTCAGCGGAATCACGATGAGGCAGTCAAGCAAGTGAAGATCTTCACCAACTGCCTCAGTGATCTGGGTCCTTTGCTTTGAGTGGTTTGTAGAGCTACCGTATGACACCTCACGTCTTACTTGTTGCTCGCAGGAATGTGCTGCAATGATCCCTTTCACATTATTTGCATTTTTGTTCGGATTCACGGCAATTTCCCTGATTTTTAATAGAAATGAGCCTATTCTCTCCCACCCCGGTTTATAATTTCACTCTCATTGATTTACTTAACTTTCCCCAGGGTTGGAAGCAGGACTCGACATGAAAGATCTTTCCTGTCAGTTATTCTCCGCACGCCTGTCTCCTCCCAGTGGGACCCAACACATGCTCATTTCTCCGAGCTATTTGCTGAAGCTTTGTCTCGACAGAGATTAGCTGCGCTATCTCTTTCCCCACTCAATGCGGGCTGATTGGTTGCCACGCTCCCTGCATTCGGCCCTTTTGAAAGTGGTATCCTTTCATTAAAGAGTTTGCAATGAGGATGTTTCCTGCTTTGTTTGTTCTCAGGACATGTATTGGCTTTGTCAAAGCCGTGTTTATTGCCCACCCTGGGATAGCGGTTGCAAGTAAGGGGAGGCCGCTCGATGTGGCTCCAACAACGAGAGGTTTATTAATGAATAATATTATGTATACAAGATAAGAATGACAGAAAACTCACGTGGGTCTACTCTCTTCTTCTCCCGGGTTCCAACTCAAGGTCTTCCTTCACCCAGAACATGCGCCTTTGATCCTGATTGTCCAGGCTTCCTCTATGGCTTCTCCATAGGGCTCCAGCCCCATCGTGTGACCCTCAAAGGGTCACCCCTTTAAAGGGGTCACGTTACCAAGAATCGACCTCTTAAAGGGGTCACATTACTAAGAATCGCCCTCTTAAAGGGGTCACATTGCCAAGAATCGCCCCCTTAAAGGGTTCACGTTACCAAGAATCACCCCCTTAAAGGGGTCACGCTACCAAGGATCGCCCCCTTAAAGGGGTCACGCTACCAAGGATCGCACCCTTAAAGGGGCAACGTTACCAAGAATCGCCCCCTTAAAGGGGTCACGCTACCAAGGATCGCCCCCTTAAAGGGGTCATGTTACCAAGAGTCACCCCCTTAAAGGAGCCATGTGACCACAGTGGTCTTGGGTTTCTTCTTTGAACCGCGGCAATCCTTTTGTTGACACTGTGGCAGCAATGATGTTGGACAGGGAATGCCAGGACACAAATCCGGGAATGCTGAAAAAACGTGAATATATGATCAAGTCAAGATGGGGACTGACTTAGAGGAAACTTGGAGCTGATGGCGTTCCCGCTACACCAGCCTTTCCGGGTGGTCGAGATTATCCGGCATTACAGCAACATGAGGCCAAGCTAGGAATAAAGATCTGTCATGCCAGGGAAAGGACTTTTTTGTGGTTTTGTCTTCAGAGCTGGCTTTGGGGAAAGATTTGATAGGCTGGGGTTGGTTTCCTTTCAACAGAGGAATGAGCGAACTGAGGTGGATAAAATTTCATGGGACCCAGGTGGAGTAAATAGGGAGTTGCCGAGGAAAAGAGAGGACTGGCCCTTCTAGTCAGATCCCTCAAGGCGGAGAACTTCAGCGGAACTGCCTCAGGGAACTGCAGACCTGTATGAATTAAATGCAATGAAAAGCATGCAGCAAACTGCATCCACTCAGCACAGTTCAATCTCTAGCAATAGGACTCAGCGACTCCAGGGTCCAGGCTCCTTTACCGTATGATTATTTCATCCCAGACATTTCATCCTGCCATGGATCAAGGTTGTAGCATAAATGTTAAAAATGTCTGGGTGATGGACCTGCCCACCAACCATACAAATGGACACGTAAAATTGCTTTTAATTGGCTCCTTAATAGGCTCAATTTCCTGCTTAACTATCTGTGGCCGTGTTTCCAACTCCGTGTGTGCCCTCCGAACTGGCACTCACAGAGTGGCACTGCTGCCTCACAGCTCCAGGAGACCTGGGGTCGATTCCCAGCTTGGGTCACTGTCTGTGTGGGGTCTGCACGTTCTCCCTGTGTCTGGGTGGGTTTCCTCTGGGTGCTCCAAGTTCCCTCCCACCAAAGGTGCGCAGTTAGGTGCATTGGCCGTGCTAAATTGCTCCTTAGTGTCCTGGGATGCTTGGTTTAGCGGGATTAGCAGGGTAGATGTGTGGAATTACGGGGATAGGGCCTGGGTGGGGTTGTTGTCGGTGTAGATTCAATGGGCTGAATGGCCTCCTTCTGCACTGTGGGGATTCTATGAATGGAATATCACACGATGACATTTTCTTGCATGATTTCACACCCCCATGAGTGGGCAGCGTGTGCCCGCTCAACCCCGTAAAAATCTGGCCTCTGAGTCAGAGAATCTTGCCCTGAAAGACCAAGTTTGTGTCAAGGTGTGAACACTGGCTTTTGAGTCGGTTAAAGGTAAAATGCTGCGGATGCTGGAATCTGAAACAAAAACAGAAAATGCTGGAAAATCTCAGCAGGTTTGACAGCGTCTGTGGGGAGAGAATAGAGTTAACATTTTGAGTCAGGATGATTCCAGAGCTTTGAGTAGGTAACCCCCCTGCCCCTGAACAACCAAATCACAGAAAACTACCTCCAGGCAGAGCCCAGGATACTTCCACCATCCCCGATTCTAGGACATATCGTTTTAACTTAAATTAAATAGGGCGGTTTAAAACATAACCACTTGATGAAGTCTCACATTTGTAGTGACGTGGCTAAAACAAGTAATGTGGTATAATGGAGGTTTGCTGTTAGCAAAGTGACTGCTGCATTACCTTATACTGCGACACTTTAACAGCATTGAAAATTGCCTGTAAAACACTCTGGGGCATCCCAAGGTCATTAAAGTCGTTATGTAAATGCAAACTTTTCCTTTAGTCCAAGGCCAAGGGGCAGCACGGTGGCTGAGTGGTCACAGCGCCAGGTTCAATTCCAGCCTCAGGTCACTGTATGGAGTTGCATGTTCACCCCGTGCCTGCACGGGTTTCCTCTGGGTGCTCCAATTTCCTTGCATAGTCCAAAGACGTGCAGGTTAGGTTGATTGGCTGCGGTAGATTGCCCCTTAGAGTAGGGGGATTAGCAGGGTAAATATGTAGGGTTCAGGGGTTAGAGCCTGGGTAGCATTGTTGTTGGTGCAGGCTCAATGGGCTGAATGGCCTCCTTCTGCACTGTAGGATTCTATGATTCTATCCAAGGCTACTGGTCCAGAAATATAGACATGACATTACTGTCCCTGTTTGCACAGTGGTAGCAACATAATTGTTGGTCATATGGCATGTTATTCCATTCACATCATGCGTAAGGGTGAGACTTTCAGTTAATACCTCGACATGTGTCTCTTTATGATAAATGCCTCTTTGCAGTGAGCATGAGTAGAGGTTGCTGGGAGGAAGTCCAAATCTAAACCAGAGGGAGACTTAGAGACACAAAGAATAAAGCTAGAAGGAATTTTTCTCCATACACGAGAGAAAGAGATTATTTAGGATATGGAATTCATTACCACAAGCGCCCTTTGAAGCTGAGTGAATCATGGGGTTTAAAAAGGAATTAGATGAACGCATGAAGGAGAAATGCATTAAAGAGAAAAATGCAGATTAGAGTAAATAACTCCAATGTGCACCTCACACCTGATGGGCCACTAACACATCCTCCTGGAATGAAATTACTATGACTCTATCTTCAAATGTATTTTATGTGATGCTGTTTGCCAACACAAAGCGAACAATTTCAATTGCTTAGTGACAGATAGTATGCTAATTCATCGCAGGGTTTCACGACCGCGCATGCTTTTCACTCTTCAATTGGCACTGGGCTTTTTTTCATTGTTCTTGCAAGGATTTCAAGGGTCTCACTGGAAGTCCTGCTCTACGTCTCAAATTGTTTCTTGCAGCGACCCGACGCCGTCTTGGTTTCCACACAGAGACAGAGCACGTGATGCAGAGGTGGAATTATGGTTTGTGGGGTTGCCCGCACTCTTCGCCTTTACTCCTGGGCCTCCACCCCTCTGCCAACCTCGGCCCGCCCTCGACCTCACCCATCCTCGCCCCACAGAACAGAAATCACAAAAGTACACCAATTGATTGCTGCCCTCACATTCTTCCCCCACCTCCCCAATCCCCTCACAGCCTCTTTGTGTCCCTCACTCTCTCACAGCCTCACTCGCCTCACTCACCTGGAGTCCTCCATACAACTTGTCTCACTTGCCATTGTGTCGCATCTCTCTCTCTCTCTCTCTCTTACTCAAGGCGTAATCGGGTGCCTGTCACTGGCCTGGGTCCACTAGTTCTCGCACTCATTGCAAACCTGCTTGCCTGTTTGGCTCCTTGTAGTTGTGAAACAGTATTTTGTGTCTCTGCCTGTGATCAAACTCAACAAAACACCAGCACAAGCAGTCAGCACGCTATGCTGTCCATGGTCATCTATGGTGACACACTATTCCCAAGGCCAGAAAATACCCCCCCACCCTGCCCCAGATGGCCAAGGGACCTTTGCATGCTTTGTCCCACCCACTACGATTCCGTGGCAGGTGAGATGGCAAAATTCTACCCTCTTGATGAAGAACTCAGCACTCTCATCAGAACGGCAGCCATCAGCTTTGGCGAACCAGCAAAATGGGCATGGGCTTGCAGAGGCAAAGTGCTTGCCAACAATGCCTGCATCCTCAGCACTTTGTTGTATGGCAGCCGAGTCTGGTCAAACTCACGCCCACCAAGAACCCAAGGCTCAATAATGCCCATCTCTGTATTTTTCAATTCATTCATGGGCATTGCAGGCTGGCCAGCATTTATTGCCCATCCCTAGTTGCCCTTGTTTTGAGTGCAGTTGAGAGTCAACCACATTGCTGTGGCTCTGGAGTCACATGTAGGCCAGACCAGGTAAGAATGGCAGATTTCCTTCCCTAAAGGACATTAGTGAACGAGATGGGTTTTTCCGACAATTGACAATGGTTTCATGATCATCAGTAGATTCTTAATTCCAGATATTTTTTATTGAATTCAAATTCCACCATCTGGCATGGTGGGATTCAATCACAGGTCCCCAGAACATTTGTTCAGTTTTTGGATTAATAGTCTAGTGATAATACCACTAGGCCATTGCCTCGCCAACAACACATCCTCAGCATCACGTGAAAAGGTAAAGTCACAAAGGAAACTTTGATTTGATTTGATTTATTATTGTCATATGTATTAACATACAGTGAAAATTATTGTTTCTTTCACACTATACAGACAAGGCATGCCGTTCATAGAGAAGGAAATGAGAGAGTGCAGGATGTAGTGTTACAGTCATAGCTATGGTGTAGAGAAAGATCAACTTAATGCAAGATAAGTCCATTCAAAGTTCTGACAGCAGCAGGGAAGAAGCTGTTCTTGAATCGGTTGGTACGTGACCACAGACTTTTATATCGTTTTCTCAATGGAAGAAGGTGGAAACGAGAATGTCCGGAGTGTGTGGCATCCTTAATTATGCTGGCTGCTTTGCCGAGGCAGCGGGAAGTGTAGACAGAGTCAATGGATGGGAGACTGGTTTGCATGAATTTCCTTCATCTTCTGAGAAAGTAGAGGCATTGGTGGGCTTTTTTAACTATAGTGTTGGCATGTGGGGAGACCAGGACAGGTTGTTGGTAATCTAGACACCTAGAAATTTAAAGTTCTCGACCCTTTTTACTTTATCCCCATTGATGTAGACAGGGGCATGTTCTCCTTTATGCTCCCTGAAGTTAATGACAATCTCCTTTGTTTTATTGACATTGAGGGAGGGATTAATGTTGCCGCACCAATTCTCTATCTCATTCCTGTACTCTGTCTCGTCGTTGTTTGAGATGCAACCCACTATGGTGGTGTCGTCAGCAAACTGGAAAATCAAACTGGAGGGGAATTTTGCCATGCAGTCACATGAGGGGTACAGCAGGGGGCTGAGAACACAGCCTTGTGGGGCACCGGTGTTGAGGATTATCGTGGAGGAGGTGTTGTTGCCTGTACTTACTGATTGTGGCCTCTGTGTTCAGAAGTTTAGGATCCAGTCACAAAGGGAGGTGCTGAGGCCCAACCCACAGAGTTTGGAGATGAGTTTCGAGGGAATGATAGTGTTGAAAGCTGCACTGTAGTCAATAAATGGGAGTCTGATATAGGTGTCTTTGCTATCTAGATGTTCCAGGGTTGAGTGCAAGGCCTGGGAAATGACAACCGCTATGGACCTGTTGCTGTCCTTTCCAAGGGCAAAACTGCCAAGTATGTAGGTGCTGGTCAAACAAAGGTGGTTTCATTGACTTGAGCTTGTGCACAGAGTGGAAGATGGCTGCAACCCCAACGATACACCATGCCAGGAGCTAGCCTGCGCCAGGAGACCAGCAGAGCGTCCACTCCTCTGATTCACGGATCCTATTGAAAGAGGTGTGGAAGCCTCAACATCAATCACGGCAACAGAGAAACTCTAGCTGGCCGTTAACGCAAATGATACGTAGTCTCAGGAGCTCCAAAGCTGATGCCAGTCCTGTGTGGGCAGAGATGATCTCACACCACAATTTTATGTCGGCACTTTGGCAGAATTTGCCTTTCCAGAGTTGACTTGTTCAGTCATCAAAAGAACTGCAGCAAAGGGTCTCATCAAAGACCTGAGGCTGCATTCCCATTATCTGTCGCAGATGGCAAGATCATTCCCCAGCAAAAATTCCTCTAATTCTTTATTGAAAGAAAACAAACATTTCAATATGAAATTAAGAAATGCTTTATTGAAACATTCTGATCAGTTAAATATGAGGATTAATAAAGGGGGGCAATCTTACCAAAAGAATTTTAAATGCCGAACGAGCATGAAAACAAGAGAGTTTTAGATCCATTTCTTTGGCAAAAATGAAGCACAATCTGACTCCTGCCAGTAGGGGGAAGGGTGCAGCCTAAGCTCACTGGAAAGCCAGCTGCTCACAGCAGGGGGTGCAATCGTGCAAGCACAGATCTCCCTGCACAGAACAGGGAGATCTCTCAGTCACCTTCGGCCTCCAGATATCACCCAGCAACATCCAACCACCCCCCCCCCCCCCACACCCCGCAGCACCCTCTGTTCCCTGAGGGCTATGCAAATTTGGAACTCACTATCTCAGAGAGGTGGGAACACAAAATGCTTTTAAGGCAGCAGTAGATAGATTCTGATTAGGTTGGGAATCAAAGGTTATCGGGGTCGATGGGAATATGGAACTCAAAACATTTCAACCATGACCTTACTGAAAGGCAAAGCAGGCTCGAGGGGCCGAATGGTCTACTTCTGCTCCTATTTTGCATGTTTGTATATTCATAAGTTAGGAAAAGTAATGTAAACCTGGTAAATTCCACCCCAGCTTCCTTAGGTAATCAAAAACAGTTCGGGAGATCCCATGAAATAGGCGCTCATTGTATTTTTATCCACTTACCTGATGCAAAACTACCCCAGCCAAAACCAGCCCTGCTCACAGTTGGCTTCATGGAGAAAATGGGCGGCATGGTAGCACAATGGTTAGCACTGCTGCTTCACAGCTCCAAGGACCTGGGTTCGATTCCCAGCTTGGGTCACTGCCAGTGTGGAGTTTGCACATTCTCCTCGTGTCCTCCGGGCGCTCTGGTTTCCTCCCACAGTCCAAAAATATGTGGGTTAGGTTGATTGGCCGTGCTAAAATTGTTTCTTAGTGTCCTAGGATGTGTACGTTAGAGGGGTTAGTGGGTAAATGTGTAGGGATAGGGGGATAGGGCCTGAGTGGGATTGTGTTCGGTGCAGACTCGATGGGCCGAAGGGCCTGTTTCTGCACTGTAGGGTCCTATGTTCCATGTAAAATATCCTGGACGTTCTCTGAGGTCATCCCAGCTCTCTTGGTAGGTTCTGCCATAAAAGTGCAACAGTTAAGGAGAAAAGTAGCATGGAAATGAAGGAGTCGGTGAATAAATATCAGCCCACGAAACACTCAGGCTAAATTCTTTCACAGCTAAATTGGACATTAAATGCTTCACATTCTGAAATGTTATTCATTTTGTGTCATCCCTTGCAGTCTAACTATGTCCATCATCATCCCAATTCTACACAAAGTGATTCTTCATGAGCTGCTTGGTAGACAATGAGATTCCGACTGTGTGTAATGTCTCACTTCTACTTTAATATTTCACAATGGATTTTCTTTGAGAAGTTTATGCATGCGCAGAGGTTCTCTTATCAAATAAATAGAATCCCGACAGTGGTGAAAGCCTCTCAAAACTGCACCAACTTTTCAACAGAGTATTTTGCCCAAGCCCACCCCATCCCTGTAATCCCATATATTTACCTCTCTAATTCCCTCTAACTTAGACACCTTGGGACACTAGGAGGCAATTTAGCATAACCAATCTATCTAGCCTGCACGTCTTTGGACATTGGGAGGAATCCGGAGCTCCCAGAGGAAACCCACACCGACACGGGCAGTATGGTGGCACAGTGGTTACAATTGCTGCCTCACAGTGCCAGGGACTCAGGTTCAATTCCGATCTCGGGTGACTGTCTGTGTGGAGTTTGCACGTTCTCCCCATGTCTGTGCGGGTTTCCTCCGGGTGCTCCGGTTTTCTCCTGCAGCCCAAAGATGTGCAGGTTAGGCGGATTGACCATGCTAAATTGCCCCTTCGTGTCAGAGGGATTTGCAGGGTAGATAAGCGGGGTTAGGGGGATAGAGCTTGGGTGGGATCGTGGTCAGCGCAGGCTTGATGGGCTGAATATCCTCCTTCTGCACTGTAGGATTCTATGATTCTATGGGGACAATGTGTAAACTCCACCAGACAGTCACCCAATGCCATAATTGAACATGGTGTCTCTGGCTCTGTGGGGCAGCACTTGTGCTTTGGATTGCCCAGTTCCCTAAACCCCTAATGAATGGATATTTTCATATTCCATTTGCTAAAATGCCTTGGGAGAGGGTGCAAAAGTTTTACAAAATTAATTCCAGAGAGGCTATTGTTTTCAGGACCGAGGAAAGAAATGGCGTCTCTATCCCTGGCTACAGTGAATGGGAAAAGGAGATCAGAGAGAGATGGCCAAAATTATCCAGGGTTTTGTTGAAGAAAAGAATTATTTTGTCTGGTTGGAGACGAACTGGGGGAGAAGTTTGTTGGCATGCAAAATTCACAGCCAAAAACAATAGTGGTAACATAATTCTTTCCCTAAGGACATTAGTGAACCAGATGGGTTTTTATGACAATTGACAATGGTTTTGTGGTCATCATTAGACTTTTAATTCCAGGTTTTTACTGAATTCAAATTTCACAACCACAATCACCTTCCTATGTGCCAGTTATGACTCCAACCAATGTAGGGTCTTCGTGCTGAATCCCACTGAGTCCAGTTTTGCTGGTGTTCCTTGATGCCACACTTGATCAAACACGGCATTGATGTCAAAGGCAGTCACTCACTTCTCACAGCTTTTTTGTCCATGTTTGAACCAAGGCTGTAATGAGGTCAGGAGCTGAGTGACCCAGGCAGAACCCAAACTGAACATAAGAACATAAGAAATAGGAGCAGGAGTAGGCCATCTAGCCCTTCGAGCCTGCCCCGCCATTCAATAAGATCATGGCTGATCTGTTGTGGCTCAGTTCCACTTTCCCACCCTCTCCCCATAACCCTCAGTACACAGGTTACTGCTGGGTAAGTGTCACTTGGTAACACTGTTGAAGACCCTTTCCATCACTTTATTTATGATCAAGAGTAGACTGATGGGCAATTAATGGCTGGGTTGGATTTGTTCTGCTTTTTGTGTATAGGACATACCTGGGCAATTTTCTCCATTGTCGGCGAGATGCCAATGTTGTAACTGTGCTGGAGCAGGTTGGCCAGGACCACGACAAGTTCTGGAGCAAAAGGACATCAGTACTGTTGCTGGAATATTGTAAAGGGCTCATTGCCTTGTTTCTAGTGGTTCGCTTCTGTGTCATATTAGGAGTAAAAGCCCAGTGTCACATCTTGTTTATTACCCTGTGTTTGCTTATTTCCATTGCTCTTTGGGTTGTGCGGGCCCCATGTGGTCAGGGATAATATGCAACATGTAACACTCAATTCCATAACTGGGTGAGTGCAGCAGACGGAACGCAGGAAGCTCTCAATGCCTCATTGTAACATTGACTGGGCTTGATCAAATATGGACGCACCTTTCTCCGTGACTCAGATTGCCACTCTCAAAAGAAGGAATTACAAAAGCTGGTGTCCAAGATCAAAGCACAGGAGAGTTTGACAGAGCATAATCACTGCTTGGAATAAATCATCGTTCATTTATAAATACAAACCTCTACAAGATGTGCTGGATCATTGACACAGATATCACCATCACACTTGAGAACACCACCCACCAGGTATCACGGTAGGTACTCATGCGATTAGGCCAACATTGTCTACCTTATACGCTCTAGGGAAGAATGTTCCGAAGCATGGTTATCAGCGAGGAACACTTTAATCATCCCTCGTTTTGGATTCCACCACGAGAGTGAAGATTTTTACGACTTCATTTGAACCTTTTTATAATTATAGAGACCTCTGACAGGTCAGCCCTCAGTTTTCCTGATTATATGTTGTAGAAAATGTTGCAGAGTTTGTGACTGCGTCAAAAATAATATTTGGCTCCGCTCTCTCATGCTTTCCAGCAACAGTGAAGACTTGAGAAGATCACTGCACAATTTTCGTTTCTTCACAGTAAATTTCGATAACTTCTCTAATTTACACCTTACTGGGGCAGCACGGTGGCACAGTGGTTAGTGCTGCTGCCTCACAGCGCCAGGGAACTGAGTTCGATTCCCAGCTAGGGTTACTGTCTGTGTGGAGTTTGCACATTCTCCTTGTGTCTGCGTGGGTTTCCTCTGGGTACTCCAGTTTCCTCCCACAGTCCAAAGGCATGCCGGTTAGGTTGATTGGCCATGCTAAGAAATTGCCCCTTAGTTGTAAATGCAGATGTAGTTGTAACTGCAGTTGTAAGTGCGCCTAGTTTGGGGGCGTTTAAGAGATCCGTGGATAGGTTTATGGACGAAAAGGGATTGGTTTAGGTTAGTGGGTCATTGTTTTGTAATTGGTCGGCGCAACATCGTGGGCCGAAGGGCCTGTTCTGCGCTGTAATGTTCTATGTTCTATGTTCTAGTGTCCAGGGATGTGTAGGTTAGAGGGATTAGTGGGTATAACATGTAGGGATGTGGGGGTAGGGCCTGGGATTGTGTTTGGTGCAGACTCGATGGGCCGAAGGGCCTCTTTCTGCACTGTAGGGTTCTATGTTCTATGATTCTCTGATTTACACCTTACTGGGGTGGCACAGTGGTTAGTGCTGCTGCCTCATGGCGCCAGGGATCCAGGTTCGATTCCCGGCTTGGGTCACTGTCTGCGTGGATTCTTTCTTCACATTCTCCCCGTGTCTGCGTGGGTATTCTGTAGTTTCTCCCCACACTCTGAAAGACATGTTGGTTAGGTGCATTGACCGTGCTAAATTCTCCTTAAGTGTACCCGAACAGGTGCCGGAGTGTGGCGGCTTGGGGATTTTCGTAGTTACTTCATTGCAGTGTTAATGTAAGCCTACTGGTGACACTAAAGTCGTTTTATTATTAGTCACAAGTAGGCTTCCATTAACACTGCAGTGAAGTTACTGTGAGAATCCCCGAGCTGCCACACTCTGGCACCTTTTCGGGTACGCTGATGGAGAATTTAGCGCGGCCAATTCAGCTAAAATACGCATCTTTGTAAAGGGAGGAAACTGGCGCTCCCGGAGGAAACCCAAGCAGACACGGGGAGAATGTGCAGACTCCACACAGAGAGTGACCCGAGCTGGGAATCGAACACGGTTCCTGGCGCTGTGAATTTATTAGGCTGCCCTAATAAATAAACTTTAAACTTTAAAAACTGCTGCCCGACTTGTAAAATGTGGTCCGCTGTAAAACTGTGGCATCTTTGTCCAAATGCATGCGCGATATTGTGGCAGTTATGATACTTGACTGGTAATCATGAGGCCTGATTTAATAATGCAGCAATTGTCAATTTAAATCCCACCATGGCACTTTGAGAATTTGAATTTCACAGAATTTGTACAGCACAGACACAGGCCATTGGGCGATCCGCCAGTGTGTATGCTTCACATGAGCATTTTCTGACTCTATTATTTACTTCTTTTCACCCTATTAGCATATCCTTCAATTCCTTTCTCCCTCATGTAATTATCTGGCTTCCCCTTAAACATAACTGTGCCATTTTCCGCAGTCACTCATTGTGATCGTGAGTTCAACATTCTCATCGTCTCTGGGCCTCTCCGGTATTCCTTACTGGATTGAGTTAAAAATAAAACCTGTGACTCAAAGCTGTTAGATTGTTGTTAAAAAAAAAACCCCGACCGTGATTGTTGTAAAAATCCGAAGTGGTTTCGGTAGCCTAGTGATTATGTTACTGGACTAGAATCTTTAGAGGCCTCTATTTAATGAGGTATCCGGAGACACGGGTTCAAATCTCAGCATGGCAGCTGGGGGAATGTAAATTCAATCAATTAAATAAATCTGGAATAAAAAGATGTAGAAACATAGAGACATGGAAACTCGGAGCAGGCATTGGCTATCCAGTCCTTTGAGCCTACTACGCCAATCAGTATGATGTGTTACTCTTCGGGTAAGCGTTCTCCAAGGTGGCCTTCAAGACACTCGACAATGCAGGATCGTCAAGCAGAAATTGATAGCCAAGTTCCGCACGCATGGGGACGGCCTCAACCGGGATTCATGTCACACTACATGTAACCGGCAAGTGGCCTGGACTTGCAAAATCCTATTAACTGTCCTGGCTTGAGACAATTCACACCTCTTTAACCTGTGGGCATCCCTCTTTTCACTCGCACTGTCTGTACTTGTAAAGACTTGATTGCCTGGAAAGACTCACGTTCCGACCATTATCTTGCAACTGTGCCTGTGTCCATATATGCCGTGTTTGTGAATTTTGCCTCTCCATTCGCCTGCTAAAGGAGCAGAGCTCCGAAAGCTCGTGATTCCAAATAACTTGGGCTTTAACCTAGTGTTGTGAGACTTCTTACTGTGCCATTCAGTATGATCACAGATAATCCTCTACCTCCATATAAGTGTATAAGATTTTGATGAGTATAGATAGAATGAATGCAAGCAGGCTTTTTCCACTGAGGCTAGGGGAGAAAAAAATCAGAGGGCGTGGGTTAAGAGTGAAAGGGAATATTAAGAGGGGGGCTTCTTCACGCAGAGAGTGGTGGGAGTATGGAATGAGCTGCCGGATAAAGTGGTAAATGCAGGGTCACTTTTAACATTTAAGAAAAACTTGAATGGGTTCATGGACGAGGGGGGTGTGGAGGGATATGTTTCAAGTGCAGGTCAGTGGGGCTGGGCAAAAAATGGTTCGGCACAGACAAGAAGAGCCAAAAGGCCTGTTTCTGAGCTGTAATTTTCTATGGTTCTATCTCAATGACAGCTGTCCACCCCTTGATGCCATTAAAAACTGAAAATTTATCTATTTCTTTCTTGAATACATTCAGTGACTTGTCCTGCACAGCTTTGTGTGGTAGAGAATTCCACAGGTTCACTCGCTTCTGAGCAAAGACAGTTTTCCTTCTTCTCAATCCTAATTGGCCTACCCAGTATCTTGAGACTGTGCCCCTGGTTCAAGACTCCCCAACCAGGGAAAACATCCTCCCTGGATCTAGTCTGTCCAGCCCTGTTGGAATTTTATACGTTACAATCAGATCTCTTTTCATCCTTCTCCATTCCAGTGTATACGGGCTCAGTTGAACCAATTTCTCCTCATAGGACAATCCCGCCAACACTGGTGTCAGCCTCGTGAACATCCGCTGCACTCCCTCGCTGGCAAGTATATCCTTTCTTAGGTAGGGAGATCAAAACTGCACACAATACTCCAGGTGTGGTCTCACCAAGGCCTTGCAAAGCTGCAGTAAAGTATACGTACTTCTGAGCTCAAAGCCTCTTGCAATGAAGGCTAACATGCCACAGGCCTTCCTAATTGCTTGCTGCACCCGCCTCTCCACTTTCATTGACTGGTGTACAAGGGCACCCAGATCCCTTTGAAAAAAGTTTATTAGACACAAGTAGACTTGCATTAACACTGCAATGAAATTACTGTGAAAATCCCTGAGTCGCCATATTCCGGCACCTGTTTGGGTACACGGAGGGAGAATTTTGCATGACCAATTCACCTACCCTGCGTGTTTTTTTGGATTGCATGAAGAACAAAGAACAGTACAGCACAGGAAACAGGCCCTTCGGCCCTCCAAGCCTGTTCCGCGCATTGGTCCGACTAGACCAACTTCGGTGACCAGCGGAGTGCTGCAGGGGTCGGTGCTGGGGCCTTAGATATTTAACATTTATGTAGATGATCTGGAGGAGGGGGCTGAGTGTAGGGTAACCAAATTTGCTGATGACACGAAGATGAGTGGAAAAGCAAATTGTGTGGAGGATGTGGAAAGTCTGCAGAGAGATCTGGATAGGCTGAGCGAGTGGGCGAGGACCTGGCAGATGGAGTACAATGTTAGCAAGTGTGAGGTTATCCACTTTGGCAGAAATAATAGTAGTAGGGATTATTATTTAAAAGGTGAAAAGCTGCAGCATGCTACGGTGCAGAGGGACCTGGGGGTCCTTGTGCACGAGTCACAAAAACCCAGTCTGCAGGTGCAGCAGGTGATCAAGAAGGCGAATGGAATGTTGGTCTTTATAGCGAGGGGGATTGAATATAAAAGTAGGGAGGTCTTGCTGCAACTGTACAGGGCACTGGTGAGGCTGCAGCTGGAGTACTGTGTGCAGTTTTGGTCACCGCACTTGCGGAAGGATATTTTGGCCTTGGAGGGAGTGCAGAGGAGGTTCACTAGGCTGATACCGGTGATGAGGGGGTTGGATTATGAAGAGAGACTAAATAGACTGGGTCTGTACTCGTTGGGGTTTAGAAGGATGAGGAGGGATCTTATAGAGACGTATAAGATAATGAAGGGGATGGATAGGGTAGAGGTAGAGAGATTCTTCCCGCTTAGAAAGGATAGCAGGACTAGAGGGCACAGCCTCAAAATAAGGAGGGTGCAGTTTAGACCAGAGTTGAGGAGGAACTTCTTCACTCAAAGGGTGGTGAATCTCTGGAATTTTCTGCCCATTGAAGTGGTGGAGGCTGCCTCGCTAAATATATTTAAGTCACGGGTAGATAAGTTTCTGATAGACAAGGGAATTAAGGGTTATGGGGAGAAAGCGGGAAAGTGGAACTGATCCACTTCAGATCAGCCACGATCTTATTGAATGGCAGGGCAGGCTTAAAGGGCTAGATGGCCTACTCCTGCTCCTATTTCTTATGTTCTTATGTTCTGATGACCATTCGTTTGTATCCCTCCATTCCCAGACTGCTCATGTGACTATCCAGGTAAGTCTTAAACGATCCCAGCGTGTCCGCTTCCACCACCCTACGTGGCAGTCTGTTCCAGGCCTCCACCACCCTCTGTGTAAAAAACGTCCCTTAATGCAGTTGTGCAGTAAAAAACTGGAGCATCCGGAGGAAACTCACACAGATACAGGGAAAACTTGCAAACTCCACACAGACAGTGACCCAAGCTGGAAATCGAACCTGGATCCCTGGTGCTGTGAGGCAACAGTGCTAACTACTCTAAATCCACACTTCCCAATATGTCACCATATAACACTTCTCCTTTCTGTTTTTCAAATTCCCCTCCAAGCCACATATCATTATCAAGATGGAACTATATTGCTGTTGTTTCTTCACTGTCACTGGGTCAAAATCCAGGAACTCCCTGTCTAACAGCACTCTGGGAGTACCTACGCCACAGGGACTGCAGCGAGTCAAGAAGGCAGCTTACCACGACCATCTCAAGGGCAATTAGGATGGATCTTGTCAATGATACCAATAGCCAATGAATGACTGAAGCAAAAACAGGTTCATTAATCGAAAGAGGAAATGCTGAAAATCTCAGCAGGTCTGGCAGCATCAACATGGAGAGAAAAGAGCTGATGCTTTGGGTCCAGACGATCCTTTGTCAAAGCTAAAAGGCACAGGAAGTGGGAGATATTTATACTGTAGAGGGAGGGAATGAAAGATGAGTCATAGCCACAAAAGCAAGGGGAAAGACTGAGAGGTGTCAATGGCAATCCACTGAGAGGGCATTGGTGAGGCCGCAGCTGGAGTACTGTGTGCAGTTTTGGTCACCGTACTTAAGCAAGGATATTTTGGCCTTGGAGGGAGTGCAGAGGAGGTTTACTAGGCTGATACCGGAGTTGAGGGGGTTGAGCTATGAGGAGAGGCTGAATAAACTAGGCTTGTACTCGTTAGAGTTTAGAAGAATGAGGGGAGATCTCATTGAGACGTATAAGATGATGAATGGGATGGATAGGATAGAGGTGGAGAGACTCTTCCCACTCAGAAAGGATAGTAGGACTAGGGGGCACAGCCTCAAGATAAAGGGGGGGCGGTTTAGAACGGAGTTGAGGAGGAACTTCTTCACTTAAAGGGTGGTGAATCTCTGGAATTCTCTGCCTGTTGAAGTGGTGGAGGCTGCCTCGCTAAATATTTTTAAGACGCGGGTTGATGGGTTTCTGATAAGAGAGGGGATTAAGGGTTATGGGGAGAGGGCGGGAATGTGGAAATGAGCCGCGACAGATCAGCCATGATCTTATTGAATGGCAGGGCAGGCTCGAAGGGCTAGATGGCCTACTCCTGCTCCTATTTCTTATGTTCTTATGAATAGAAGGTGTGAATGGCCAAATGGCAGAAGCTTATTAATGTTCTTCAGGAAACAGAGAAGGAAAGTTGCTTCACCCGCTGGGTCTGGTATACATGCTATTCCAATCCTATTTGAATGTGGCTAATACTTGATTGATCAAGAAATGACCCATGATAACCCTTGCAGGGCAACTCTGGGTGGGCAATAAATCATAGGATCACAGAAACCCCTACAGTACAGAAAGAGGCCATTCAGCCCATCAAATCTGCACTGACCTCAATCCCACCCAGGCCCTACCCCCATATCCCTACAGATTTTACCCACTAATCCCTCTAACCGAAGCATCACAGGACAGTAAAGGGCAATTTTAGCATGGCCAATCAACCTAACCCGCATATCTTTAGACTGTGGAAGGAAACTGGAGCACCTGGGGGAAACCCACGCAGACACGAGGAGAATATGCAAACTCCACACAGGCAGTGACCCAAGCCAGGAATCGAACCCGGGTGCCTGGAGCTGTGAAGCAGCAGTGCTAACCACTGTGCTACCGTGCCACCCCAACATAAATGTTGGAGTTGCGGGCAATGCCGAGAAGGTGAGAACGAATACACAAAAAAACTGATACATTAAATCTACCGTGAAATTTCATTCATACCCAGGCTGGTGTTTCTGCGCCCCATTGTACGACTCCTGCTGATCACGTTTTATGTTAATGCTTCATGTCAAATCTTGGAATTGTTACCAAGAGACTCATTAAACGCACTTGGCAGATTCACTAACGTTTCCCCATGGGCCAGTCAAACTTGATGGGCCACGTGCAATTCCTCTGACAACGTAAGCGGCAACTGAAGATTTATGCCCAGTTACTGGGCGTAAACCCACTTTCCCCGCACAGAGGCAAATGCAGAAATGCGTACGAGCAAGCTTCTGCACATCCTGCATTGTGAGCGCGTTACCAAACCAGCAGCACTGGTGAGAATGGGCTCCTGGTGAGGTCTCAAAGCCAGAACAGTGCGGAACATCATCCCTTCAATTTATTTTTGAGAACTGCACAGTAAGAAGTCTCACAGCACTAGGCTAAAGTCCAACAGGTTTATTTGGTAGCATGAGCTTTCAGAGCACTGCCCCTTCATCAGGTGAGTGGTGGAGCGGAGCCACCAAATAAACCTGTTGGACTTTAACCTGGTGTTGTGGGACTTCTTACCGTGCCCATCCCAGTCCAATGCCAACAACTCCACATCATTTTTGAGATGTGACATTATTGGCAAGGTCAGTGGCTATTGCTCATTGTTCTTGGGGGGGGAAGGGGGGGTGTTATTCTCCTGGTATACTTCTGGAACTGCTGCACTCTGCATGGTGCAGGTGCTTTTAAGGAGGGAATTCCACAAATCTGGCCTTGTGATGAAGCCCAGTGTCTCACAACACCAGGTTAAAAATCCAATTTATAAGTCCTACTTATTTGGTAGCACAAGCCACTAGCTTTTGGAGAGCTGCTCCTTCATCAGGTGAGTGGAAGCTCTGTTCACAAACAGGGCATATAAAGACACAAACTCAATTTACAAAATAATGGTTGGAGTGCGAGTCTTTACAGGTAATCAGGTCTTAAAGGCGCAGACAATGTGAGTGGAGAAAGGGTTAAGCACAGGTTAGAGAGATGCACATTGTCTCCAGCCAGGACAGTTAGTGAGATGTTGCAAGCCCAGGCAAGTTGTGGGGGTCACAGATAATGTGACATGACCCCAAGATCCCGGTTGAGGCCGTCCTCATATGTGCGGAACTTGGCTATCAGTCTCTGTTCAGCAACTCTGCGCTTTCATGTGTGTTGTGAAGGCTGCCTTGTGCGGCACAGTTGCACAGTGGTTAGCACTGCTGCTTCACAGCTCCAGGGACCTGGGTTTGATTCCTGGCTCGGGTCACTGTCTGTGTGGAGTTTGCACATTCTCTTTGTGACTGCGTGGGTTCCTTTTGGGTACTCTGGTTTTCTCCCACAGTCCAAAGATGTGTGAGTTAGATTGATTGACCATGCTAAGAAATTGTCCCTTAGTGAGCTGGGATGCGTAGGTTAGAGGGATTAGTGGGTATAAAATGTAAGGATATGGGGTAGGGCCTGGGTGGGATTGTGTTCAGTGCCGACTCCATGGGCCGAAGGGCCTCTTTCTGTACTGTAGGGTTCTATGATTCTATGGAGAATGCTTACCCGGAGATCAGAGGCTGAATGCCCATGACTGCTGAAGTGTTCCCCAACAAGAAGAGAACACTCCTGCCTGGTGATTGTCGAGCGGTGTTCATTCATCCATTGTTGTAGTGTCTGCTTGGTCTCCCCAATGTGCCATGCCTTGGGACATCTTTCCCGCAGCGCATCGGGTAGACAATGTTGGCCAAGTTGCAAGTGTGAAGCAGCAGCGATATCTGTCCAAGTCACAATGCTGTGTGACCGGGAGGCGAGCATGGAGGTGGTGGTGTTCCAGACCCTTGCTACCCGCCACCTCCCAGCCGCTGAGGAGGTCGAGGACTTTGCAAGCTGCTGTCGAAGAAACACATGATGGAACAAGCTGCGGAGGGGCCTCATGAGCTACAATAAACAATTTGAACTTGGCGTAACTTGGAATCATAAGGATGACATTATGCAGAATGAGGCCAAGATAAAAGCAAAATACTGTGCAGATGCTGGAATCTGAACGAAAAAGAGAAAATGCTGGAAAATCTCAGCAGGTCTGACAGTGACTATGGGGAGAGAATGGAACCAATGTTTCGAGTCTGGATGATCCTTCGTCAGAGCGGAATAGAATCCCTACAGTGCAGAAGGAGGCCATTCAGCCCATCGAGTCTGCACTGAATGCAAGCCCACCCAGACCCTATTCCCATAACCCCTCATATTTACCCTACAAATCCCCCTGACACGAGGGTTTTTAGTTTAGCACGGCCAATCAACCTGACCCGCACATCTTTGGACTGTAGGGAGAAACCGGAGCACCCGGAGGAAACCCACGCAGACACTGGAAGAACGTGCAGACTCCACACAGACAGTGACCCGAGGCCTGAATTGAACCCGGGTCTCTGGCGCCGTGAGGCAGCCAGCAGTGCTGATCAGTGTGCCACGACATTCTGAGGCCATTCTGCCCACTGCACCCTGACTGACTCATTGAACAATTTATCCAATTACTTCAAAGGGTTAGATTGATTGGCCATGCTAAATTGACCCTATTGAAAGGGGAAACAGCAGGGTAAATATGTGGGGTTACGGGAATTGGACCGGGGTGAGATTGTGGTCGGTGCAGACCCGATGGGCCGAATGGCCTCCTTCTGCACTGTAGGGATTCTATGAATTCTACTTCCCTTCTGTTTTTCGTAGCCCTTCCAAGTTTCTAGTTTGACAATTCTCTTGTGCTATCCTTTCAAATAGGTGCATTCCAGATCGCGACAACTCGAACCATTGAAAAGCGTTCCCCCATGTTGCCTCTGGTGTTTTGGCAATCACATAAGCTCTTTCTGCCAGCGAACACAGTTTCTGTTTATTTATCCTGTCAAACGAAACCCCATCATAATTTTGACCACGTTCAGCGAATCTCTCCGTCATCTTCTCTGCTCTAGCGCAGACACTGTTCCTTCCTTGACCCGTTCGCAGGAGAATAGAGGCCATGGGGGGTGTGGGGCTTGGAACACGGAAGGATTACAACATTGCAGTGCTGAAAAGTGGACAAATTAAAGGAAATGAAACCAGGAAAGAAAAACAAACAGTGGGAATATAAAACAAATGGCTGTGGGCCAGGAATGTCCAACCTTTGGAACTCAAGGCCAGATACTCGTGTGAAAGCCTGTGACTAAGCCACAGGACTTGGCAGTAATACAAGCACTGATGCACAGAAGATTCAAAACCTCCCACATACAAAGACTGCAACACCCTGAACAGCAAAAAGTGTATAAAACTTGAGACCTCCCCCAGCCAATGTCATAGCTTCAGACCTTCTGCACAATATTCTCAAGCCCCCAAGCACAAATATAAATTCTCCTTTATGCCCATGCCCATCATTTTACCCTCACTACCCCCCCCTCACCACCCCCCTCCCCCCCCACCTCCCATCCCATCCGAATGCTACAAAGAGCTGAGAGAGTGAGGATTCAAGGGCACTCAGATTGGGTACTATTCCATTCCTCTACTTCCATCTATCCCTGCTTAAAGTTAAAAGATTAATGTTTATTAAGTGTTTATTAATGTTTATTATGGGGTGGCACGATAGCATAGTGGTTAGCACTGCTGCCTCACAGAGCCAGGGACCTGGGTTCGATTCCCAGCTTGGCTCACTGTTTGTGTGGAGTCTGCATGTTCTCCCCATGTCTGCGTGGGTTTCCTCCAGGTGCTTTGGTTTCCTCCCGCATTCTGAAAGACGTGCTGGTTAGATGCACTGACCCGAACAGGCGCCGGAGTGTGGCAACTAGGGAAATTTCACCGTAACTTAATTGCAGTGTTAATGTAAGGCTTGCTTGTGACTAACAAATAAACTTTATTTTGTTAGTGTCACAAGTAGGCTGACATTAACGCTGTGATGACATTACTGTGAAAATCCCCCAGTCACCACATATGTTCGGGTACACTGAGGGAGAATTCAGCACGGCCCATGCACCTAACCAGCACATCTTTCAGACTGTGGGAGGAAACCGGAGCACCCGAAGGAAGCTCATGCAGACATGGGGAGAATGTGCAGACTCGGCACAGGCAGTGACCTAAGCTAGGAATCGAACCCATGCCCCCGGCACTGTGAGGCAACAGTGCTCACCATTGTGCCACCCTGTGTCACATACGATGACCACATTCATTGGAGAAGGTTGGGTGCGCACTCTTCACATTATTTGTGGGCGAAATATGAGACAAACAGTGTGGAACCAATTGGCACAAGGGCGACACGGTGGCACAGTGGTTAGCACTGCTGCCTCAGAGCACCAGGGACCCGGGTTCGATTCCAGCCTTGGGTGACTATCTGTGTGGAGTCTGCATGTTCTCCCCGTGTCTAATGCGGGTTTCCTCCTGGTGCTCTGGTTTCCTCTCGCAGTCCAAAGAAGTGCAGGCTAGGTGGATTGGCCATGCTAAATTGCCCCTTGGTGTCCCAGGGTGAGGGGGATTAAATGTGTGAGGTGTCGGGGATATGGCAGACCTGATGCTCTTTCAGAGAGATGGACTTGATAGTCTGAATGGCCTCCTTCTGCACTGGAGGGATTCTATGATTCTATAATCCATTGATTGAATCCAGTGGAATCCATTGTGCTGCTTTGTGTTGTCCTCCCTGTGTGACTTCCCTCTGTTCGCCCTGTCCAGGTGATTCTTAAGGGCAACGAAAATATGCTTTTGATGTTGCCATAATTAGGGATTGGCACAATCAGTTGTAGGGTCAGGGCACACCGCTCCAACATGGACAGGAGAATGTAGCTGCCAGGGAAGATGTGAGTGAAATCAGGAGGCAGTTTGTCAAACACAAGGGGTGGTGGGAATACACTGGAGGAGAAGTTAGCACGGCCAATGCATCGAGCCAGCATATCTTTTGGTCTGTGGGAGGAAACCCGAGC
The DNA here is from genome assembly GCF_965287045.1 of Carcharhinus amblyrhynchos. Taxonomy (NCBI): domain Eukaryota; kingdom Metazoa; phylum Chordata; class Chondrichthyes; order Carcharhiniformes; family Carcharhinidae; genus Carcharhinus; species Carcharhinus amblyrhynchos. Next base: position 7,185,824 of record NC_137332.1, on the reverse strand, counting down.
ATCCAAAGGAAACCCATGCAGACATGGGGAGAATGTGCAGACTCTGCATAGACAGTGGCCCAAGGTGGGACTCGAACCCGGGTCCCTGGCACTGTGAAGCAGCAGTGCTAACCACTGTGCCACCGTCTATGGGGCATAAACGCTGGTATGGACCACTTCAATCAAATGTACTGCAGCTGTGTAATATTTGCATTTTTGTGCTCCTGTTGATTTAGAATAAATAAGAATCCATAGGATCCCTGCAGTGCAGAAGGAGGACATTCGGCCCATTGAGTCTGCACCGACTCTCTGAGTACCTTACCCAGGCTCTCTACCCTGACCTAACCCTGTAATCCCACACATTTACCATGGCTAATCCATCGAACCTGTACATCTTTGGACGCTTATGGCCAATTCACCTAACCTGCACATCTTTGTATGCTAAGAGACAATTTAGCATGGTCAATCCATCTAACCTGCACATCTTTGGACACTAAGAGACAATTTAGCATGGTCAATCCACCTAACCTGCACATCTTTGGACTGTGGAAGGAAACCAGAGCAGCCGGAGGAAATCCACGCAGACATGGGGGGAATGTGCGAACTCTGCACAGGCAGTGACCCAAGCTAGGAATTGAACTCGGGTCCCCGAAGCTGTGAGACAGCAGCGCTAACCACTGTGCCACCGTGCCACCTGCTTCTTTTCTTTCAACTTTCTTCCCCACTTCCTTTGGTTCTGTGCACCATCTCCCACTTACCAATTTACTGCTCCCTTTTGTCTGTTCCTGCCCCGGTCTCGTTCTTGACTGCATGCACAGTGCCAGAGAGGTGCTCATGTTCCGTCACTTTAAATCCTCGTTGCTTCTCTCATCTCGATTCCATTCCTTTGAAAGGACTGGCTGGGCCTCAAGATGCCAAACTGTTGTTAAAAAAATAATTAAATCTTCTTCGCATGAACGGGAAATATAAAATACCAATTTGGGAAATCTCAGTGTGCCAGATCAGGCATCAAAACTTTACAATATTCCCTTGGAGTTTATCCTCCCTCATTAGACCAGTCAAGCCGTGATAAATACAGCTGCTCTGGCTGTGCTGTTTACAGCCTGTAAAATGAAAGCTGAGAGATTTAGTCACATTGGCCAGTTCAAAATATGAAACCTCAGATTCAAAATGCACATCCTTCTGTTCTCACCCCTCCGCGGCCTCAAATCCCAACCCTTACAACTCCCCTCTGCCCCAGACATTTTCGAGAACTAGAGCCAGTTTCCTCTCTCATTCTGACCTTCCCCTCCCCAACCCGCACTGCGCCCTCCCATCAATACAGTCCTCACCTTTGATTTGATTTGATTTATTATTGTCATATGTATTAACATACAGTGAAAAGTATTGTTTCTCGCACGCTATACAGACAAAACGTATAGAAGGAAACGAGAAAGTGCAGAATGTAGTGTTACAGTCATAGCTAGGGTGTAGAGAAAGATCAACTTAATGCGAGGTAGGTCCATTCAAAAGTCTGACAGCAGCAGGGGAGAAGCTGCTCTTGAGTCGGTGGGTACGTGACCTCAGACTTTTGTATCTTTTTCCCGAAGGAAGAGCGAATGTCCGGGTGTGCAGGGTCCTTAATTATGCTGGTTGCTTTACCGAGACAATGGGAAGTGTAGACAGAGTCAATGGATGGGAGGCTGGTTCAAGTTGCTCCTTTCCTCTACTCCTGCTCCTATTTCTTATGTTCTTATGTTCTTAGGATCGCACACTTGATTGGATGGGGTGGACAACTGGTTCGATGATTCACCACCCAAACTCACGGGGCCACATCTGCTTGTTCATAGAATCATTGAATCCCTAATGTGCAGAAGGAGGCCATTTGGCCCATCGAGTCTGCACCGAGCACAATCCTCCCCAGACCCTATTCTCATAACCCCACATATTTTCCCTGTTAATCCCCCTGACACTGGGGTTAATTTAGCATGGCCAATCAATCTAACCCACACATCTTTGGACTGTGGGAGGAAACCTGAGCACCTGGAAGAAACTCACGCAGACACGGGGAGAATGTGCAGAATCCACACAGGCAGTGACTCGAGGCTGAAACTGAACCCAGGTCCCTGGTGCTGGTAGGCAGCAGTGCTAACCACTGTGCCACCATGCCACCCCATTCTGGCTTCTTTCATACACTGCAAACTGTCCTCTTATCTCTCTTCACCTGTCTCCTCCTCCCTCACCACAAACAAAAAGTGTGAAGAACCCACTATGTGCTCAACACTCCTGCAACCAAACAATTAGATTCCTCTGCTGTGTCCTTCTCTTCCTCAACTCAGTGGGCTAAAACCTTCTCAAAGGTTCCTCCAACCCCAGTGGTTAACACTGCTGCCTCACAGAGAGAGTACCAGAGACCCAGATTCAATCCTGGCTGCGGATGACATATGAAATTTGCATGTTCTCCCCATACCTGAGTGAATTTCCTCTGGTTTCCCCCCACAGTCCAAAAATGTGAAGGATAGGAGGATTAACCATGCTAAATTGACCTTTAGTGTCCGAAGATGTGTAGGTTAGGTGGATTGCCCATTCCAAAATGCCCCTTGGTGTCCAAAAATGTGCAGGTTAAGTAGATTGGCTATGCTAAGTTGACCCTTAATGTCCAAAGATGTGTAGGTTAGGGGGATTAGCCATGGGGAATGTACAGAGTCAAGGGTAAGGGTGGTGAAGAGGCCTTGTCAGATAGTTGATGCAGACTCGATAGGCCAAATGGCCTCTTCTGCGCTCTGGGATTCTAGAATCGACAAATATTGGGAGAGGTATGGATAACTGCCTAACATCTGTGCAGCTGTATCCCAAGGACTAGAACAAACTGTATGGCCCGGAATTAAAACTAAAATCATCACTTCACTGAGATTATAATTGCCTTTTTGTTTCCAAATCAAACTTAGGCACATAATATTACTCTCTTCCTGTCATTCTTCAGCTCCCTGTCCAAACAAATGGATTGGAAGTTCTTTGAATCAGTCTATTTTCTGTGGTGTGACCAATAGGAAATCCATTGTTTTATCCACATCGTTGCTATCAACTCCACAACTTGGAGACCAAATAAAAAAAGGGGGCCTTGGTGGAGTACGTCACCCTGGGACCAATTTAGACGCTTCCCACAATTATTCTGGAATGGGAATCTGAGAAGAATGTCTCTTCATTATCTCCGTGATGTCACATGGCACTGTTTCCGCATGGCAGATGCTCCGTTCCCCATGGTGCCAGTGATTCAGGATGGAACTAAGATCCAAAATACTGCGCCTACATCACAAAATGCACGTAGAGGAAACAGGTCCGTGTGGAACATGAGCAATTGGAGAAACAACAGGAAATGTAAGTAAGAAAGAAAATGACTAGCTGGAAAGAAATCTCTCTCGAAGAACATTTTACCCCTTGAGCCTACTTTGCCACACTTCTGCATTTCAATTCCATTACCTTTTTTTTATTCTATGTCCTTTGCCATTCTTACATCGTAACAAATTGTACCAATTTCAAACTTGAACATGCACATTGACCCAGCATGGGCAACCTTTTGGCTTTTTCCACAGTCTTTTGTGCGAAAGAATGCTTCCTGATTTCATTCCCAAAATGACCCAGTTCCAATTTTATCTTTCCAGCTCCTTTTTGATGATTCACGATTCACTCACCGGGGGGAATAACTTCCCGCATTTACCTTTAACCCAGTATTTTAAGCACTTCTGAACTGGAAGGAATACACAACAACTTTGCCCTCATGACTTTTTGTATTCATTCGTTGGACATGGGCGTTGCTGGCTGGGCCACCATTTATTGTCCATCCCTAGTTGCCCGTTGAAAGTCAAGCACATTGCAGTGGCTCTGGAGTCACATGTAGACCAGACTGAGTAAGGTGGGCAAATTTTATACCCCAAGTAACATCAGTGGACCAGTGCCTGGAACTCCTTGTCAGAGGTGGTAATGGAAGCAGATACGGTAGTGACTTTTAAGGGGCGTCTTGTCAAGTACATGAATAAGATGGGAATAGAGGGATATGGTCCCCGGAAGTTAGCAATGGAAAGATGGTAGGAGTGGAGGGCCTGAATGACATTACTGTTACTAGAGAGGCGGTGCTTAACAGACTGGAGGGGCTGATTATGGACAAGTCCCCAGGACCGGATGGAATGCATCCAAGGATTCTGAAAGAAATGGCGGAGGTGATAGTGGATGCCTTGGTGATTATTTTCCAAACGTCGCTGGATTCCGGGGAAGTGCCGGAAGATTGGAAAACAGCTAATGTTACGCTGTTTTTAAAGGAGGGTGGCAGGCAAAAGGTGGGGAATTATAGGCTGGTTAGTTTAACGTCTGTTGTAGGAAAAATGTTAGAATCCGTGATCAAGGAGAAAATAGCGAGGCGTCTTGAGGAGAATTGTTTGATAGAGCAGACGCAGCACGGTTTCGTTAAGGGGAAGTTGTGTCTGACGAATTTATTGGAGTTCTATGAGGATGTGTCTAGGGCGGTGGATAGAGGAGAGCCGGTGGATGTGGTCTTTCTTGATTTTCAGAAGGCATTTGACAAGGTACCTCACAAGAGGTTATTACAGAAGGTCAAGGGGCATGGAGTTGGGGGAAGGGTGTTAGCGTGGATAGAGGATTGGCTGTCAAATAGGAGGCAGAGAGTGGGGTCAATGGGTGCTATTCGGATTGGTGGTTGGTGACTAGTGGAGTGCCCCAGGGGTCGGTGCTGGGGCCTCAGCTATTTACCATTTATATAGATGATCTGGAGGAGGGAGCCAAGTGTATGATGTCGAAATTTGCTGATGACACCAAGATTGGTGGAACGGCAAATTGTGCGGAGGGTGTGGAGAGCCTGCAGGAGGATCTAGATAGGCTGGGCGAATGGGCCAGGAACTGGCAAATGGAATTTAATGTTGGCAAATGTGAAGTTGTCCACTTTGGTAGGAATAATGGTAGGAAGGACTATTACTTACATGGCAAAAAACTGCAGCAGGCGATGGTGCAGAGGGACCTCGGGGTCCTTGTGCATGAGTCGCAAACCCCAGCCTGCAGGTGCAGCAGGTGGTCAGGAAGGCAAATGGGATGCTGGCCTTCATAGCGAGGGGGATTGAATATAAAAGTAGGGAGGTCTTGCTGCGGCTGTATAGGGCACTGGTGAGGCCGCAGCTGGAGTACTGTGTGCAGTTTTGGCCGCCGCACTTGCGCAAGGATATTTTGGCCTTGGAGGGAGTGCAGAGGAGGTTTACTAGGCTGATACCGGAGTTGAGGGGGTTGAACTATGAGGAGAGGCTGAATAAACTGGGCTTGTACTCGTTAGAGTTTAGAAGAATGAGGGGAGATCTCATTGAGACATATAAGATGATGAATGGGATGGATAGGATAGAGGTGGAGAGGCTAATCCCGCTCAGAAAGGACAGTAGGACTAGGGGGCACAGCCTCAGGATAAAGCGGGGGTGGTTTAGAACAGAGTTGAGGGGGAACTTCTTCACTCAAAGGGTAGTGAATCTCTGGAATTCTCTGCCCATTGAAGTGGTGGAGGCTGCCTCGCTAAATATTTTTAAGATGCGGGTTGATCGGTTTTTGATAGGAGAGGGGATTAAGGGTTATGGGGAGAGGGCGGGAATGTGGAACTGAGACACGACAGATCAGCCATGATTTTATTGAATGGCGGGGCAGGCTCGAGGGGCTAGATGGCCTACTCCTGCTCCTATTTCTTATGTTCTTATGGAAGCTTAGGGGGTTTTAGTTAAGTCGGTCAGCATAGTTGGTGCAGGCTTGGAGAGCCGAAGGGCCTGTCCTGTGCCGTAATTTTTGGACATCTTTGGGAATAGGGAGTGGTGACAGGAGGATAAACAGGGCGAACAGAGAATTCAAAGCACAGGATTTGATTTGATTCATTGTAGTCACATGTATCCAGCACAGTGAAAAGTATTATTTTTTGGTGCACACAACGTGGAAGGAGCAGGACAGGTTGATGGTGATCTGGATGCCTAGAAACTTGAAGCTCTCGACCATTTCCACTTCATTCTAAAATTTTTAAAGTTTATTTATAAGCTTACAAATTGGCTTAGATTAACACTGCAATGAAGTTACTGTGAAAATCCCCTAGTCGCCACACTCCGGCACCTGTTCGGGTACACTCAGGGAGAATTTAGCATGGCCAATGCACCTAACCAGCTCAGATTTTGGTCAACATTTTCAAGTTGATGCAGACAGGAGCAGGTTCTCCACTACACTTTCTGTAGTTGATGACTATTGCTCTCATTTTACTAGCATTGAGGGAGAGATTATTGTCATTGCACCAGTTCACCAGATTCTCCATCTCTTTCCTGTAGTCTGTTCATCATTGTTTGAGATCTTACCCACTATAGTGGTGTCATCAGCGAACCTGAAAATGGAGTTGGAGGGGAATTTGGCCACACAAGAGATAGGGGATCATGATGGTTTAGTAGCGAGGGGAAGGTGAAGGTCCTTGGTAGATCTGAGAATAATGAGAGTGGAAGAAACTGGGTGGAGATGGGAAAGCAGGACTGAGGGCGGAACGAAGGAGGGTGGCACAATGGTTAGCATTGCTACATCACAGCACCAGGGACCTGGGTTCGATTGCAACCTTGGGTGAGTGTCTGCTTGGAGTTTGCACGTTCGTCCCCGTGTCTGCATGGGTTTCTTCCGGGTGCTCCGGTTTCCTCACACATTCTGAAGATGTGCAGGTTAAGTGGACTACCTGAAGTAAATGTGAGTGGTTATGGTGATAAGGAAGAGGGGAGGGCCTGAGTGGGAGAGTTGGTACAGACTTGATGGACTAGTTGGCTTCTTTCTGAGGAGGATCGCAACAGACACCTCCAGACGCTGAAAGATACTCCCATAAGAACCGAATGTGGCGCTCAACTCATCGACGTACCATAGCGAAAATCCACACCGACCTCCTCAGAAGGCAAACACGGGACATGGTGGACAGAGTACCCTTCGTCATCCAATACTTCTCCAGAGCGGAGAAACTCCAACATCTTCTCCGGAGCCTTCAACATGTCATTGATGAAGACGAACATCTCGCCAAGGCCATCACCACAGCCGTACTTCTTGCCTTCAAACAACCGCACAACCTCAAACAGACAATTGTCCTCAGCAAACTACCCAGCCTTCAGGAGAACAGTGACCACCACACCACACAACCCTGTCACAGCAATCTCTGCAAGACATGCCGGATCATCGACACAGACGCCATCATCTCACGTGAGAACACCAACTACCAGGTACACAGTACATACTCTTGCAACTCGACCAGTGTTGTCTACCTGATACGCTGCAGGAAAGGATGTCCTGAGGCATGGTACACCGGGGAGACCACGCAGACGCTACGACCATGGATGAATGAACACCACCCGACAATCACCAGGCAAGACTGTTCTCTTCCTGTCAGTGAATGCTTCAGCGGTCACGGGCTTTTGACCTCTGATCTTTGGATCAGAGGAGGCCTTCACGGCACACAACAGCACAGAGTTGCTGAGCAGAGACTGATAGCCAAGTTCCGCACACATGAGGACGGTCTCAACTGGGATCTTGGGTTCATGTCGCACTATCTGTAACTCCTGGACTTGCAAAATCTCACTAACTGTCCTGGCTGGAGACAATACACATCTCCTTAACCTGTGCTTAACCCTCTCTCCACTCACATTGGCTGTACCTTTAAGACTTGATTACCTGTAAAGACTCGCATTCCAACCATTGTTTTGTAAATTGAGATTGTGTCTTTGTATGCCCTGTTTGTGAACAGAAATCCCCTGATGAAAGAGCAGCGCTCCGAAAGCTAGTGGCTTGTGCTACCAAATAAACCTGTTGGACTTTAACCTGGTGTTGTGAGACTTCTTACTCTTTCTGTACTGCAGGGATTTTATAGTCATGTTATTTCTAACAAGAAGCTATATGCGGCCTCCAGCTGTTGGCGGCACCTTCCTCTGCCAACTGCATGGCATTCTGTCGACTAACTTATACCCAAATTAAATACGTTTATGCTACTAATGAAAGGGCCTGTTCTGCGCTGTAATGTTCTATGTTCTATGTTCTATATGTTTAGCAAGGAAGAACATTAACAAGATGGGCAAAGGATTCTCATACAGATAGTTAACACATTCCTTTCTTACGAATGTGGCAGACAGCCTGACGTCTACCCAGCGATGATGTGATTGTGTTGTCCAACTTTCCTTTCGTGCTATGAGCAGGCCGATACTTAGGATATTTAAGTGCAAAGAAATGACCACCTTCCTCACAGAAAATAGAATTAGAAGAGAGGCGAGAGTGAAGGTGAAGTGGAAGCAGCAAAGGAATGGGCAGTATATAATCATACATTTAAAATATATAATTATCTCAGATATTAAGAGATCATCCACAGTTCCATCTCTCTCCTTTGCCTGTCTTAATTGCTAACAACGGGCTCTTGTGCCTTGTAAGCATCACCGTCATTTCCAGCTGTCATAAGCAGAGAGTGTCCCAGTGGCCAGGAATGCAGAGCTGGAAAGAGACCCATACTCAAAATATTATTTTTATAATGTGAAATCTGTGGTAACTGTGGGATTAATTAGTCACTTCAGGTCCTCCAGGTCAAAATCAATCAATCTCCTGCACTCTCGCAGAAAGAAATCCCTATTTTGTTTCACATATTTTAGTCAATGAGTGAGTGACGGCAAAGAACCCAAAGGGGTGTTTAAGCAATACCTTGAGTTAGAATGATAGCAGCGATATCTCTCAGGTGAGAACCCACTTGCCCCCTGAGGTAGATATCAAAGATCCTGAGGTATGATTTTGAAAAGCAGAAGAATTCTCCCCAGTGTCCAAGACAAAATTTAAACCCCACTCAAGACTACAGAAGTACCTTAAGAGAGAAAGTGCTGGGAAAATCTCAGCAGGTCTGGCAACACCCGTAAGGAGAGAAACGAGCTGGCATTTCTAATCCAGATGAGCGTGAGTCTTTGTTTTTTTTTTCTCCTTACAGATGCTGCCAGACCTGCTGAGATTTTCTCTTTTGGTTTCAGGTTCCAGCATCCACAGTAATTTGCTTTTATCCACTGAAGAGACTTGTCTGATTAGTTTGTGGCAGCTTGCTGTGCCCAAATCGGCTGCCACATTTCCTGCATTGCAACAGTAGCTACACTTCAGAAGTAGCAGTCATCGTTGGTCCCAGCACGATGGCACAGTGGTTAGCGCTGTTGCTTCACAGGGACCTGAGTTTGATTCCCGGTTTAGGTCACCGCCTTTGCGGAGCCTGCATGTTCTCCCCATGTCTGCGTGAGTTTCCTCCATGTGTTCCGATTTCTTCCCACAATGCGAAAGACGTACTAGTTAGGCGCATTTGCCATGCTAAATTCTCGCCTAGGGTACCCAAACAGGTGTCAGACTGTAGTGACATAGAAGTTGCAACTATGAGATAATTCTCCTTCTGGTTCTCCTCCAGGGATGTGAAACCTGGGTAACATTTCGTCGACACCTGAGAAAGTTTGTGACTTGCCGTCGAGGAAAGACTGGAAAAAATGGGCTTATTCTCCTTGGAGCAGAGATGATTAAGGGGTGACCTTACCGAGGTGTTCAAAATTCTGAACAAGTTGGACAGGGTAAAGAAGTAACTTCACTGCAGTGTTAATGTAAGCTGACTTGTGGCATTCATAAAAATAAATAAAATGATAAAATGTGCCTTCCGCAAATTGTATTTCCTGCACCCAAGACTAAAGCACTGAGGTAAATGGTGAATACAGTGAACATAGAACATAGAACACTACAGCACAAACAGACCCTTCGGCCCACAAGTTGCGCCAATCATATCCCTACCTACCAGGCCTATCTATAGCCCTCAATCCCATTGAATGGTTCTGCATTGACCCCTGTGGTATACCCTCTTCCACCTTTTGCCAGTCTCAGTAACCACTTTAATTCCTACTCTCTCTTCTTCTACTTTGCAGTCAGCTTGTTAGCCATTCTGCGCCTGTTCCCAGGCTCCAGGGGAGACCACAGAACAATGTCTTGCCAAACAGAATTGGAAGATTCAAATATTTGGGGGTGAGTTTTCCTGTCCCGTCCACCACGGGAATTGCACCAGGCAGGGGAACGAAAAATGCCAAGGTCAGTTGATCTCTGGTGGGTTCGGGATGAGCGTGGCCAGAAAATCCCTTCCTTGATGTCCACTGGATTAGCCTTGTCCAACCTCTCTGTTACCTCTCGGAAGAGGGCAATAAGGTTGTTCAAGTGTAACTTTCCCTTTTGGAATCCAGGAGCTGACAACTCTATTACATCTCCGAGTCAGGGTTTCATTATCTTACAGGGCACTGACATTAAATTAATTGGCCTATCATTCCCTAGACTTGTTCAATCTCCCTTCTTTAAATATAGGAATCACATTAGCCGATCATCAATTATCTGACACCATCCGCTTTCCTAATGAATATATGCGTAATTGTGGCCCTGCTATCTATTCTCTAACTTCTTTTAATGTGTACAGATATAATCCTCTCTAAGTTTGATAAGGTTATCAATGACCTCTCCCCCTCCACCTTTCTATCTTAAATGTCTTTATATCTTTTTTTGGTCACTTTTTCAAAAATCACACCTGCCACATTCGCTTCCCTGCTAAAGACTTTGACAGATGCACTATAGAAACCTTTCTTTCTGTTGTATCACAGCTCGGCATGTCTCCTGCTCTGCCCAAGACTGCAAGAGATTACTAAAGGTTGTGAGTGTAGCCCAATCCAACATGCAAACCAGCCTCCCATCCACTGACTCTGTCGATACTTCCTGCTACCTTGGAAAAGCAGCTAGTATAATTAAGAACCCCACGCACCCTGGACGTACTCTCTTTCACTGGGAAAAAGATGTAAAAGTCTGAGGTCATGTACCAATTGACTCAAAAACAGCTTCTTCCCTGCTGCTGCACTAAGTCGATCTTTCTCTACACCCTAGCGATGACTACATTCTGTGCTATCTCCTTTCCTTCTCGATGAATGGCCTGCTTTATCTGTACAATGCGTAAGGAACAATACTTTCCACTGTATAGTAATACATATGACAATAATAAATTAAATCAAATCAAATTCCAGAGAAAGGGTGGTGAATCTCTGGAATTCTCTGCCCGTTGAAGTGGTGGAGGCTGCCTCGCTAAATATTTTTAAGAAGCGGGTTGATGGGTTCTTGATAAGAGAGGGGATTAAGGGTTATGGGGAGAGGGCGGGAAAGTGGAACTGAGCCACAGCAGATCAGCCATGATCTTATTGAATGGCGGGGCAGGCTCGAAGGGCCAGATGGCCTACTCCTGCTCCTATTTCTTATGTTCTTATGTTCTTATAAATCAAATAATGATGTGGCGATGTCGGCATTGGACTTGCTGTGCCCAAATCAAATAAAAACTGAAGAAAAACAATTATTTAATATTCCTGCCATTTTGCTGTTATTACCTTTGAGTTTACTGTACGTACTCCTTGGTGGCCTAATCCCTGTTCTGATATTGTTTATCTAAGTATCAGCAGAATACTTGACTATTTATTTTCATACTCCTTGATAATTTCATTTAAAGGCTCCCTTTGCTTTCTGAATTTTTTTTTTGATTTCTTTCTGGGCATCCACTTGTCCCAGTCAGCGACCTTCGATATGGACATTCTTCACAGAATCCAGTACATGGGCTCCTCCTTTGGGAATTGCGCACATCACCCGTGGACAGACGTAAAAGTCACAGCCTACGAGATAGTTGACCTTCTGGTTCTCCTCCAGGGACGTGAATCTTGGGTGACGTGCCTTCGGCACCTGAGAAAGTTTGAGACACGCCACTGAGGAAAGAGTGGAGAAATTGGGCTTGTTCTCCTTGGAGCAGAGAAGATTTAGAGGTGATCTTACTGAGGTGTTCGAAATTTTGAACAATTTGGACAGGGTAAAGGAGGATATTCTGTTTACATGTGTTCGTTCCAAGGGGCAGCATGGTATCACATTGGTGAGCACTGCTGCCTCACAGTTTCAGGAGACTGGGTTCAATTTCCCGCTTGGGTCACTGTTTGTGTGGAATCTGCATGCTCTCCCTGTGTCTGCATGGGTTTCCTCCAGATACTCCAGTTTCCTCCCACAGTCCAAAGATGTGCGGGTTACGTAGATTGGCCGTGTTAAGTTGCTCCTTAGTATCCCGGGATCCGTAGAGGGATTAACAGGGTAAATATGTGGGGCTACAGGGATAGGCCTAGATGGGTTTATTGTCGGCTCAGACTTGATGGGCCAAATGGCCTCCTTCTGCATGTAGGGTTACTATGATTCTATAAGTATGTCAGTGACTAGGGGTCACAATTTCAAAATGGTTAGCAAGAGACCTTGGAGTGAGATGAGGAGAAATATTTTCATTCAGAGAGTTCTTGGGGTTTGGAATGCGATGCCTGGGATAGTGGTGGAGACAGATTCCATCGGAGGTTTCAAAAGAGAGCTGGATACATTTTTGGAAGCGTTGAATATGGATTTAGGGCTTGAGAATGGGACTGTGCAGCTCTTTTGAGAGCCAGAACAGACACAATGGGCCAAATGACCTCTTTCTGTACTGTAAAGTTTTATGATTCTACAATTCTATTAGCGCTGCCTATAGAAGATCTTATACATCACCTGGAAGGATCGTCACATGTATACGAGCATCCTCCAGGAAACATATGTTCTCAGCTTAGAGGTGACACCTCTCATATGGAAACCACGTCTAATCATGCATTGGCAGATGGAGTTTAACTTAGATAAATGTGAGATGATGCATTTTGGTAGATTGAACCAGGGCAGGACTTACTCAGTTAATGGTAGGGCACTGGGGAGAGTTACAGAACAAAGAGATTTAGAGGTACAGGTTCATAGCTCCTTTAAAGTGGAGTCACAGGTGGACAGAGTGGTGAAGAAGGCATTCAGCATTCTTGGTTTCATTGGTCAGAACTTTGATCATAGGAGTTGGGATGTCGTGTTGAAGTTGTACAAGACATTAGTAAGGCCATACTTGGAATATTGTGTACAGTTCTGGTCACCCTATTACAGAAAGGATATTATTAAACTAGAAAGAGTGCAGAAAAGATTTACTAAGATGCTACTGGGACTTGATGGATTGAGTTATAAGGAGAGGCTGGATAGACTAGGACTTTTTTCTCTGGAGCATAGAAGACTGAGGGATTATCATATAGAGGTCTATAAAATAATGAAGGGTATAGATCAGCTAGATAATCAATATCTTTTCCCAAAAGAACGGAAGTCTAAAACTAGAGGATGTAGGTTTAAGGTGAAAGGTGAGAGATTCAAAAGAGTCCAGAGGGGCAATTTTTTCACACAGAGGGTGGTGAGGGTCTGGAACGAGCTGCCAGATGTAGTAGTAGAGGTGGGTACAATTTTATCTTTTAAAAAGAGTTCAGACAGTTACATGGGTAAGATGGATATAGAGGGATATGAACCAAATGCAGGTAATTGGGACTAGCTTAGGGATTTTTAAAAAAAGAAGGCATAACAAGTTGGGCCAAAGGGCCTGTTTCCCTGTTGTAAATCTCTATGACTTGAACTGCATCAGAATGCTACATACTCACTTCAGAAGTGTGTCCTATAGTTCCAGTTCATGGCTGGTCAAGATTACAGGGTACATCGTGGAAACATTTCAAAGATAGCCTGAAAGCCTACTTGAACAAGATTGGTTTGACCTCAACAACTGGGAAGAGACTGTATTGGATCACCCAAGATGGTGAGATCTCTCTCCTTTACCTTGGTGATCCTGGTTTTGAATCAGGGTCTCAGACAAAGGCAGAAGATGCACAAAGAAAATTCAAGAAGGTGGGCAATCCCTTGGCAACCACAGACTGACCAACTCACTGACCAATGACCAATGCCAACATGGATTTGGGATTTTTTTTAATGCTGTTTCTCCCTTAGCCTTTAAGGGCACGGTGGCACAGAGGTTAGCACTGCTGCCTCACAGCACCAGGGATCTATGTTCAATTTCAGACTCGGGTCAAAGTCCGTGTGAACTTTGTACATTCTCCCCGTGTCTGCTTGGGCTTCCTCCGGGTGCTTTGGTTTCCTCCCACAGTCCAAGGATGTGCGTGTTAAGTTGATTGCCCATGCTAAATTGCTCATAGTGTTCCACCATAAGAATATAAGAACTAGGAGTAGGAGTAGGGCATCTGGCCCTTCGAACCTGCTCTGCCATTCAATAAGATCATGGCTGATGTTTTTGTGGTCTCAGCTCCACTTACCTGCCCACTCACCATAATGCTTAATTCCTTTATTGTTCTAAATTTATCTATTCTTGCCTTAAAAACATTCAATGAGGTAGCCTCAACTGCTTCACTGGGCAGGGAATTCCACAGATTCACAACCCTTTGTGTGAAGAAGTTCCTCCTCAACTTAGTCCTAAATCTGCTCACCCTTATTTTGAGGCCATGCCCCCTAGTTCTAGTTTCACCTGCCGGTGGAAACAACTTCCCTGTTTCTATCTTGTCTATTCCCTTCGTAATTTTATATGCATCTATAAGATCTCTCTTCATTCTTCTGAATTCCAGTGAGTATAGCCTCAGTCTACTCAGTCTCTCTTCATAAACCAATCCTCTCAACTCCGGAATCAATCTAGTGAATTTCCTCTGCACCCCCTCCAGTGCCAGTATATCCTTTCTCAAGTAAGGAGACCAAAACTGTACACAGTACTCCAGGTGTGGCCTCACCAGCACCTTGTACAGCTGCAACATAACCTTGCTGCTTTTAAACTCCATCCCTCCAGCAATGAAGGACAAAATTCCATCTGCCTTCTTAATTACCTGCTATACCTGCAAGCCAAATTTTTGTGATTCCTGCACAAGGACACTCAGGTCCCTCTGCACAGCAGCATGCTGCAATTTTTACCATTTAAATAATACTTCATTTTGCTGTTATTCCTACCTTGGTGTCAGGGGGATTAGCAGGGCAAATATAAAGGATTATACAAATAGAGCCTCGGTAGAATTGTGGTTGATGCAGACTCGTTGGGTTAAAGGCCTCCTTCTGCACTGTTCATTCTACGATACTCTATGAATTTATGAATTCCCCTCATCACTGCTGCATCTCTTGCCAATTATTTTGAATCTGTGCCCTCTAATTTTTGATGCTCGCTGGAGTGAGAACAGTTCCTCATTATTTACCCTGTCCAAATCTCTCAAATCTCTTCAAACACATCAAGGGTGTGAAAAATGGCTGAGAACTGATCCACCAAACTCGTCTTAAAGAGCCCTGATTCCTTGTGGTTCAAGATTTGGACATTTTCCTCTCCATGTAATCTCCTTGGGGAGGTGAAAGAGCAGATAAAACCTTAAAGGCTAGTTGGGAAAGAGAGAGTTTGAAAAGTTGTTTCTGATTCTACCAGCAGATCTAACTGGCCCAGAAATACCACACTCATCACTGCTTTTGTCTCTTGATTATCTGGCAGCCAAATTGTCTCCCCTAGCCAAGAATTGTCCAACTTTCTTCCAAATTTCACGCTCCCTGCTCATCACCGTGATTACAATGTGTAGCCCTAAACAATCAATCCCAGTTGGACATCATTGGCAATCAGTCTTCATATAGCTTCGTGGCCAATGGCAACAGCTTTCGACTTGCGCAGCCCATTCTCAAACTATTAGAGGAGCTTCTTACTAATTTTACAGTAACAATAAATGACCTGGACCCAGAAATGGAGGTAATGTGAAATCACTATTGGAAAGGCCTCTCTGTACACATAGTACAAGGACACAATGAAGATATGTCGCTTATTTTCACCTGAATAAATCAAATTAAGATTTGATTAGAATTGATTTATTATTGTCACCTGTATTGGGATCCAGTGAAAAGTATTGTTTCTTGTTGTGCACTATAGAGACAAAGCATACCATTCATAGAGTACACATGGGAGAAGGAAAGGAGAGAGAGCAGAATGTAGTGTTACAGTCATAGCTAAGGTGTAGAGAAAGATAACAATATAAGGTAGGTCCATTCAAAGGTCTGATGGCAGCAGGGAAGGAGCTATTCTTGAGTCGACTGATGCGTGATTTCAGATTTTTGTTTCTTTTCCCCGATGGAAGAAGGTGGAAGAGAGAATGTCTGGGGTGCATATGGTCCTTAATTATGCTGGCTGCTTTTCCGAGGCAGTGGGAAGTGTAGACAAGGTCAATGGATGGGAGGCTGTTTCGTGTGATGGACTGGGCTGCGTCCACAGCCCTGTGTATTTTCTTGTGGTCTTGGGCAGAGCAGGAACCATACCAAACCATGATGCATCTGGAAAGGATGCTTTCTATGGTGCATCAGTCAAAGTTGGTGAGAATCGTAGCTGACATGCCAAATTTCCTTCTCCTGAGAAAGTAGTCTTGGTGCGGAGGGTTGTTGGCGATCTGTACACCTCAAAACCTGATGCTCTCGACCCTTTCTACTTCATCCCCGTTAATGCAGCCAGGGGCACCTCCTCCACTACACTTCCTGAAGTCGATAACTATCTCCTTTGTCTTAAGATTGGGCAACTGGTTCACCTTGTCAGTTGTCTTGACAGATCTTTGCAAGCTTGTCCTGCGTGGGAACAGAATAACTCAGTAACAAAAGCAACCACGGGGGAGGAACATTTTATGAGGAGCATTTTCGACTCAATCACAAATAAAGGGATAACTATAAAAGAACGCACTGACATATCAAGCAACAAAAATATACAATTTCTCCAGCAAATCAGGAAATGTAATGGAAAAAAAAAGATATCTGTGCATCTATTGCAAATACATAAACTGCATAACCTAATTTGAGGATGCCATAGTGACACAGAATTAACTGCACAGTACAACACGGCAAACTAAGTAAAGAAAAAGATCGAATGTTATCTAAGGAGCCAAACAAACATAGCCATCTCATATTCAAACAAAATACTTCAAGCTTTTCAATCCTATTTACATAGCTCTATGCACATCAGATTGCATGCCAACTCATTTCTGTGGGTTTTATTTTTGAGTTACTTCCCCGCAGAATGTAAATGATCTGAGATCAGCCAGCTTTCTTCACCAGTGTTAAACAAGCTCTCCAGGCTCTATCTACAGACTGATCAGAGGGAGTCAATTGTTTCCCCGTCAGATTTCGTGCTGCTGCGTACTTCTCAATCTCCCTGTAGGGGTTTAATTGCCTTGGCGCTAAACTCCCACCTGTGTTACTCAGATGCAGTCGAGTCCATTTATTTCAAGCGGGTTCATGGCAGTGTTTGAACAGCGGAGGCAGGGAGCTGATGGGTGCGAGTTTAGTCAGTGCACTCCCGCAACTGGAAAGCCTAAGGATCAAGGGAGCAGGAACGCTGATTCTAATCGGACTTGGGGGCAAGAGCAGGCCATTCGGCCCTTTAGGCCTCCTCGCTCGCTTGACACGGTCATTGGTGATCTGATTGTGGCCCTAACTCCACTTTCCTGTCCGAGCCCCTTGACTCTCTTGTCAACCAAAGATCTGTCTGACTCAACCTTATCTACGTTCACTGACCCAGCTTGCCCCGCCAGACTAATGACCCTCTGAGACAAAAATATTCTCATTATCTCCATCTTAAAAGAGAGACTTCTAATTTTTAAACCATGCCCCTTTCTCTCTACACGAGGAAGCCACTCCAATTCCAATTTTCTTCCTGCAATGAGTGATGCACTCAGGCAGATTTTCATCTGTTTCCATTGTTGAGTGATGCACTCAATCTGTTTGTCCGTATTATGAATACACCTCCCTAGGCCATCAACGCCTGGGGTGGGACTACTGGCTCTGACACTATGTCCTGCACCACACGATCTTGCCCAAGAGCCACTCCACCCCATCAAATAATCATCAGCCTACAATGATCCAAGCCTCCTTCTCTACGATCCCAGCTGAATTATGTTTTGGGCAAGTATGCTAAGAACATAAGAACATAAGAAATAGGAGCAGGAGTAGGCCATCTAGCCCTTCGAGCCTGCCCCGCCATTCAATAAGATCATGGCTGATCTGTCGTGGCTCAGTTCCACTTTCCTGCCCTCTCCCCATAACCCTTAATCTCCTTGTCTATCAAAAACCTATCAACCCGCGTCTTAAATATATTTAGCGAGGCAGCCTCCACCACTTCAACGGGCAGAGAATTCCAGAGATTCACCACCCTTTGAGTGAAGAAGTTCCTCCTCAACTCCGTTCTAAACCGCCCCCCCCTTTATCTTGAGGCTGTGCCCTCTATTCCTACTGTCCTTTCTGAGCGGAAAGAGCCTCTCCACCTCTATCCTATCCATCCCATTCATCATCTTATACGTCTCAATGAGATCTCCCCTCATTCTTCTAAACTCTAACGAGTACAAGCCCAGTTTATTCAGCCTCTCCCCATAGCTCAACCCCCTCAACTCCGGTATCAGCCTAGTAAACCTCCTCTGCACTCCCTCCAAGGCCAAAATATCCTTGCGTAAGTGCAGCGACCAAAACTGCACACAGTACTCCAGCTGCGGCCTCACCAGTGCCCTGTACAGCTGCAGCAAGACCTCCCTACTTTTATATTCAATCCCTCTCGCTATGAAGGCCAACATCCCATTCGCCTTCCTGACCACCTGCTCCAATTCTTGTGAGAATGGGTGTAAATCGGTTCCTAATTTTGTGCTAATTGTTATTCTTACTGCAAGGTGCTACTTCAAATTGCACTTTGAGAGTCCTGTTAATCCAGGAAAGTATCCCAAGGTGCTTTTCAGGGGCATAATCAGACCAAACTTGATGCCAAGACAAAGAAGGACTTAATAGAGGTTTACAAGATGATGAGGCAGATAGATAGAGTGAATATGCAGAGACTATTTCCTCGGGTGAATGTAGCTGTTACTAGGGGGCATAACTATAAGGTTCATGGTGGGAGATATAGGAGGGATGTCCGAAGTAGATTCTTTCCGCAGAGTGTTTGGGGTGTGGAATAGATGGCCTGCTGTGATAGTGGAGTCGGACACTTTAGGGACTTTCTACCGATTATTGGATAAGCACATGGAGCACACCAGAATGATAGGGAATGGGATAGCTTGATTTTGGTTTGGACATAGCTCGGCACAACATCGAGGGCCAAAGGGCCTGTACTGTGCTGTACTGTTCTATGTTCTACGTTGAAAAGTAGACAAAGTTCTGTTTTTTCACCATGGATGCATGAAACATCATAGAAAGCATTCTTTCTAGTTGTATCACAGCTTGGTACGGCTCCTGCTTCACCAAAGCCGCAAGAAACTACAAAAGGCTGTGAATGTAGCCCAATCCATCATTCAAACAAACCTCTCATTCATTCACTCTGTCTACTCTTCCCACTGCCTTGGAAAAGCAGCCAGCATAATCAAGAACCCCACACACCCCGGAGATTCTCTGTTCCATCTTCTTCTGTTGGGAGAAGGATACAAAAGTCTGAGGTCACGTACCAACAAAAGCAAAACAGCTTCTTCCCTGTTGCTGTCAGACCTTTGAATGAATCTACATTGCATTAAGTTGATCTTTCTCTACACTCTACCTCTGACTGTAACACTCTTTTCTGCACTCTCTCCTTTCTTTGTCTATGAACGGAACAGTATGCTTTCTCTGTATAGCACGCAGGAAACAATACTTTTCACTGTATGCTAATACATATAACAATAATAAACCAAATCAAACCAAAGAAACAGAAGCTGGGTCTTCAATAACACCTACAACCCATTATTCTTGGTGTTAAGTATGGCTGCAATCAGTGGAAAATATCCCCCCTATTTCTTACTGGCTCCAGTTTTGCCAGGGCTCTTGGTTTTACACTCGCTTGAATGCTGCCTTGATGCCAAGGGCACTCACTCTCACCTCACATCTTGAGTTCAGCGTTGTGGCCCATATTTGCACCAAGGAAGTGATGGGGTGAGTGGCCCTGGTGGAACTCAAGCTGAATATTGTTGAGCAGGTTATTGCTGCGTTAGTCCCACTTCGCTGTTGGTGGCACCTTCCATTGATGATGATTGACAATCGACAGATGGAGCGGCAACTAGCTGGGTTGGATTTGTTCTGCTTTTGGTGGCCAGGACATACCTGGGCAATTTTCCACATTGTCAGTTTTGTAGCTGTACTGAAACAGCTTGGCTAGGGTGCAGCTTGTTCTGGAGCGCAAGGACTCTCACCAGAATGTTGCAAAGGCCCACAGCCTTCGCTGTATCCAGTGCCTTGGTATACCTGGTCTCACTCTTGGATGGCACACCGGTTAGCACTGTTGCCTGGGTTCAACTCCAGCCTCAGGTGACTGTCTGTGTGGAGTTTGCACATTCTCCCCATGTCTGCATGGGTTTCCTCCAGATGCTCCGGTTTCTTCCCACCCTCCAAAAATGTGCGCGTTAGATCGATTGGCCATAATAAGTTGCCCCTTCGTGTGAGGGGTATTAGGGGGGAAAAAAGTGGGGTTATGGGGATAGGGCCTGGGTGGGATTGGTGTCGGTGCAGACTTGATGGGCCAAATGGCCTCCTTTCCCACTGTGGATTCTATGGTCATTGTCACTTCAGCCAGATGACGCAGAGTAAGCGGCTGGAGGCCTTCTGTACAAACAGTCAACACCTTCAGGAAAGGAGTGGAGACAGTAAAGTTTGGCATGAAGAAATTGAGCCTTAAGCCTTCTTGAGCTGTGGTGAGAAAGAGCGATCTTAACATCAAGGCTGCACTTGGTTAAGTGCGGCACCAAAGAGCCCCAGTAAAAATTAAGAGAAGTGAGGATCAATGGAAAAATTCTGCAATGTCGCGAGTCACATTCAATGGAAAACATGATGGCTCTGGTTGACATTGGCCAAGCACCTCAGTTTATCATTGTAGCAACCCTCAAGATAGTGTCCTAAATCTAACTATCTTCACTGACAACACTACCTACATTGGTCACATAAGATCACAAGATATAGGAGCAGAATAAGGCCATTCGGCCCATTGAGTCAGCTCCATCATTCAATCATGGCTGATAAGTTTCTCAATCCCATTCCCCTGTCTTTTTTTTCTCAAGATGGCGCTGGAACAAGATGACTTCTTGCAAGTTGTGCCCAATATACCTTCTAATTCTAACTTTTGCTCTCGTTCTATGCTTCTAAAATTTCATTCTAATGCTTTTAAACTCTCTGTCAATATTCTAATTCAATCTCCTGTGACTGTAACACTACATTCTTCACTCTCTCCTTTCCTTCTCGATGAACAGTATGCTTTACCTGTATAGTGCGCAAGAAACAATACTTCTTGTATACTAATACATGTGACAACAGTAAATCAAATCAAATCAAATCAAAAATCCCCATAACATTTGATTCCCTTACCAGTCAAGAACCTATGTATCTCTGTCTTAAATACACTCAATGACCTGTTCTCCACAGCCTTCTGTGGAAATGAGTTCCATAGATTCACTACCCTCTGGCTGAAAAAATTCCACCTCATCTCAGCACTAAATGCTTCTCTTTTTACTCTAAGTCTTTGCCCTCACTTGTCACACTGATTCAGTTCAAGAAGATGTTTCACCATCATCTTCTCAAGGGCAATTAGGGATGGGCAATAGGTGTCGTCTGACCAGGTAAGCCCAAACACTAAAAACATTGAACAAAAGTACAGGAAATTGTTCAGTGCCCCTTTCACACCATTTACCTTCAAACCGTGGTCACTTCTTCATCAGCACTTGCTTGAGTAAATGCTTTACTCGGAATTTGCTTGTGGCAGGAGACTCTCAGGAGGATAATGGAAAGGCTTTAGGAATGCCCTCAAAGCATCGCTGAAGAAGTCAAAGATTCCTTCCAACTCCTGGCAGACCCTGGCTTGTGAGAGAGTAAAATGGAGGAAGTTCATCTGGGAAGTCACTGTATGCATTGATAGACTTCATGTGGGAGACACAGAGGTGAATTGACACGGTGGCACGGTGGTTAACAGTGCTGCCTCACAGCGCCAGGAACCCGGGTTTGATTCTCAACTTGGGTCACTGTCTGTGTGGAGTTTGCACATTCTCCTCGTGTCAGTGTGGGTCTCCTCCGGGTGCTCCGGTTTCCCCCGGATGCTCCGGTTTCCCCCCACAATCCAAAGGTGCGTGAGTTAAGTAGATTGGCCATGCTAAATTGTCGCTTAGTATTGGGGACTAGCTAGGGTAAATGTATAGGGTTATGGGGATGGGGCTTGGGTGGGATTGTGGTTGGTGGATTCTGGATGGGCCAAATGACCTCCTCCTGCGCTGCAGGATTCTATGATTCTAGGAGGAGGACAAGGCATTGAAGGGAGCGCTCAAACCTTCAAAGGACCCAACCCAATCCCCCCAAACATTCACCATCTATCCCACACATGGCAGAGTCCACACATTATGCATTGGACTCCAGCCATCCCAGAAGAATGAATGAGATCAAATTGAGATATAGAAGATAATAAAAGATATGGATAAAGTAGATGTGGAGCGGATGCTTTGTCTTGTGTGGCATTCTCGGCCGAGAGGTCATAGTCTTAGGATAAGGGGCAGCAAATTTAAAACAGAGTTGAGGAGAAACTACTTCTCCCAAAGGGTTGTGAATCTGTGGAATTCGCTACCCCAATGTGCACTGGATGCTGGGACAGTGAGTAAATTTAAAGAGGAGTTAGACAGATTTTTAATTGGTAATGGGTTGATGGGTTATGGGGAGAAGGCAGGAAAATGGGGATGAGGAGAATATCAGCCATGACTGAGTGATGGAGAGGATTCGATGGGCCAAATGGCCTAATTCTGCTCCTACATTTTATGAATTTATGAACCCCTCGAACAGGAATGGAAGCCCAGTTTAGATGGACATAGAGCAGAGTGTGCCACTGGGATTTCCACCTAGATGCTGCTCAAACCACCACCCTCAATCCAACAGCAGAAACATAAGGGTCAGTTTCTTTAAAGATGGACAGCAATTCCTGCCCAGTGATTTGCCCTCACTGTCAGCCTTACAAGAAATACAAGAGGAGATGGTTTGCCTTCGAGCAAAGCATTTCATCAGCTGAGGTTGTCCAGTGTAATAAAAAAGGTGAAGTAGTCTAGGTTTTGTTTTAAAGAACCTTTAAAGGAGGTTTACTAGGCTGATACCGGAGTTGAGGGGATTGAGCTATGAGGAGAGGCTGAATAAACTAGGCTTGTACTCGTTAGAGTTTAGAAGAATGAGGGGAGATCTCATTGAGACGTATAAGATGATGAATGGGATGGATAGGATAGAGGTGGAGAGACTCTTCCCGCTCAAAAAAGACAGTAGGACTAGGGCGCACAGCCTCAAGATAAAGGGGAGGCGGTTTAGAACGGAGTTGAGGAGGAACTTCTTCACTCAAAGGGTGGTGAATCTCTGGAATTCTCTGCCCGTTGAAGTGGTGGAGGCTGCCTCGCTAGATATTTTTAAGAAGCGGGTTGATGGGTTCTTGATAAGAGAGGGGATTAAGGGTTATGGGGAGAGGGCGGGAAAGTGGAACTGAGCCACGACAGATCAGCCATGATCTTATTGAATGGCGGGGCAGGCTCGAAGGGCTAGATGGCCTACTCCTGCTCCTATTTCTTATGTTCTTATGTTCTTAACCTTTCTACAAACGAAACGCATTCATGTTCAGAGTGGTTAGCCCTGCTGCATCACAACGTCAGGGACCCCAAGTTCAATTGCAGCCTCTGGTGACTCTCTGTGGGGAGTCTCCCCCTGTCTGCATGGGTTTCCTCCGGGTGCTCTGGTTTCCTCCCACACACCAAAGATGTGTGGGTTAGGTTGATTGGTCATGCTGAATTGCCCCTCGTGTCAGAGGGACTAGTCAGGTAAATACGGGGATAAGGCCTGGGTGGGATTGTTGTTGGTGCAGCATCGATGGGCTGAATGTCCTCCATCTGCACTGTAGGGATTCTATGATCGTATGATATTTTTGCAAGCTTGATGTATTGCTTCCAGGAACCAAGACATAAAGGGCAATTCAGTCTGCACCTTCACTATCGCAGCATAAGAGCACTTCATTATGACCATTGACAGATTGGGAGATTAATAGAGAAGTAAGATTTTATTCAGTTCATAAGAATATGTGTAAAGATTCAATCTAACTATCAACGCATCAAAGGGTGTGTGAGACTCTGCAATGAATCTGCAACCATCAGTTTTCCATCCCTTAATTAACTGAGCAATGGCAGAGACAGCAGCTATAACCAAAGGAATACATTCAGTTTGAAAGAAAGTTATTAAAATTTAACTCGCTGTGTTCTGATGGTTATCATGAATTTATTGCTGTGGGCAACATAATGGAGGCCTAGCTTTGCCTTATTGCCAAGTACTTCCTGTTGGCTTCCGTGCTGGACCAATCAGGAAGACTGAGAATTGACCTTGTCTTAACCTTGCACATCTCAAGAGACAAGGAACTGAATTTTGGCCACTTATTCAGAAAACTGTCACTCATTCAGCAAGCAAGTGTGAAAGACAGCACCTCCCGCAGTGCAGCACTCCACAGCTCCCTGTGGCAATGAGTTTTGTAAATTCACCACACTTTGGCTGAAGAAATTCCTCCTCATCTCAGTTTGAAAGGAGCGTCCCTTTGCTCTGAGG
Source organism: Carcharhinus amblyrhynchos (assembly GCF_965287045.1). NCBI lineage: Eukaryota > Metazoa > Chordata > Chondrichthyes > Carcharhiniformes > Carcharhinidae > Carcharhinus > Carcharhinus amblyrhynchos. Next base: position 7,161,344 of record NC_137332.1, on the reverse strand, counting down.
TTGTGGCCTCGAGTACTAGTCTCTCCCACTCATGGAAACATCCTTTCCACGTCCACTCCATCCAGGCCTCTCAGTATTCTGTAAGATTCAATAAGATTCCCCCTCATCCTTCTAATCTCCATCAACTACAGACCCAGAGTCCTCAACCACTCCTCATATGACAAACCCTTCATTCTTAAGTAAGTACTTGACATATTAAATAGTTTTAACAATTTAGCTACCCACATTTGAAGATTTGCACCTCTGGACCCTTTAATTCTCTCCTGAAACACAAAATTCAACTTTTCCCTGAGCCCTATCCTCTTCAGCAACCTTTTCCCTGCTCACTTCTTAGAACCGTAGAATCCCTACGGTGCAGAAGGAGGCCATTCGGCCTATCGAGTCTGCACCGAGCACAATCCCAACTAGAGTCTATTCCCATAACCCTACCCATTTACCCTAACTAATCTCTTGACACTTGGTTGACACTAACATGGCCAATCAACCTAACCCATACATCTTTGGAGTGTGGGAGGAAACCTGAGCAGCCAGAGGAAACCCACGCAGGCATGGGGAGAATGTGCAGACTCCACACAGACAGTGATCCAAGGTAGGAATCAAACCTGGGTCCCTGGTGCTGCGTGGCAGCACTGCTAACCACTGCACCACCTTATTTCATTGTCCTATTGAGTTGATTCCAGAAAATTCCACTCGACCTCTTCTCGCCTTCCTCAACTGAATATTTAATACTTATCCTGCCCTGGAATTTCGACCGGATGCCATGGTGACTGGGATTCATTTCTTTCAATTCCTGTTCATCCTCAGTTGAGTCACCGTGAAGGTCTCCCCTGTATCAGGGTGGGCAGACATTCCACACTTCTGTTTAAGCCGCATTTACAGTAACGTATAATGAATCTTGATATAATTGTTCATGCATTTGCATACTTCAAGACCGGTTAACCTTTCCTCATAGCTGAGACTCCTGATTGCCGGAATCATCTTCAATGGCTGTCTCTGGACCCTGTCAAGAGCAATAATATCCTTTCTACGATTAATTTGAAGAGACTGTAATGTCATTTCCAAAGTAATTGCGAGCTATTTGATAAGGAGGAATATAATGTTTATATACAGGGACAGGTCAGGGAATTGGGATCGCGTCAGCCAGACCCATCTGAAGACTGGTACAGGTGACAAGTTGAATGCTTCTCTTCTGTGTTATAATTTATATAACTTATAATTAGATGACTAGAATGGTGCGCAGCGCTCCAAATGAGGCCCGGCTCACCTCTAGTACAGCAAAAATAACACCTCTTTTGATTTACACTCCGAAAAATTGGACCAAGTAAATCATTTATTGTATCACCGTATCTACAGTCAAAACCACTCAGGCAATTAAATTAATTCAGCTGAAATAAAACCAGCAAAGGGACTGGAAATATTCAGGAAGTCTGACAGGACCTGTGGAGAGGGAAGCAGAGCTAATGGCCTGAATTTTACCCCTGGCGTAGGAACTCCAATGTCAAAGCAATGAGTCAGCCCCCGAGGCTGCTCTTCCTGACAGGCACCGGAGGGTGGTGACTCAAGGATTTTTACTTCATTGCAGTGTTAATGAAAGCGTACCAGTGACAATGTTGCCAAAGGTGGCCCCAGGATTGTCCAACTGCCGTCCAGGTAAGTACAGAGGGCAAAGTCCCGATGCTGCTAGTCCAACCACGGGGCAGGAAAATCTAAAGCCTCAGCAGTGGTTACCAGGAGAAGAGGCAACCAAGAGAGAAAAGCTCCAGCAGGAGAGTTTGAAAAGAAATGGTGAGTTCACAGGGCCCATTTTCGGAAGGGAAAGCACTCAGGGAAGGGGATTGTTAAGAACATAAACATAAGAACATAAGAAATAGGAGCAGGAGTAGGCCATCTAGCCCTTCGAGCCTGCCCCGCCAGTCAATAAGATCATGGCTGATCTGAAGTGGCTCAGTTCCACTTTCCCGCCCTCTCCCCATAACCCTTAATTCCCTTGTCTGTCAAAAACCTATCTACCCGTGACTTAAATATATTTAGCGAGGCAGCCTCCACCACTTCAACGGGCAGAGAATTCCAGAGATTCACCACCCTTTGAGTGAAGAAGTTCCTCCTCAACTCCGTTCTAAACTGCTCCCCCCTTATCTTGAGGCTGTGCCCTCTTGTCCTGCTGCCCTTTCTAAGTGGGAAGAATCTCTCTACCTCTACCCTATCCATCCCTTTCATTATCTTATACATCTCTATAAGATCCCCCCTCATCCTTCTAAACTCCAACGAGTACAGACCCAGTCTATTTAATCTCTTTTCATAGGCCAACCCCCTCATCTCCGGTATCAGCCTAGTAAACCTCCTCTGCACTCCCTCCAAGGCCAAAATATCCTTGCGTAAGTGCGGCACCCAAAACTGCACACAGTACTCCAGCTGCGGCCTCACCAGTGCCTTGTACAGTTGCAGCAAGACCTCCCTGCTTTTATATTCTATCCCCCTCGCTATAAAGGCCAGCATCCCATTCGCTTTCTTATTCACCTGCTGCACCTGCAGACTGGGTTTTTGCGACTCATGCACAAGGACTCCCAGGTCCCTCTGCACCGTAGCATGCTGCAGCTTTTCGCCCTTTAAATAGTAATCCTTTAAATAGTAATAGTTGGGGTTGCAGTTGCTGCCTTCCTTATCCCCAGTGCCCTCTCTGTTCCTTGGAGGTGCCAGAGAATCCCCTTTCCCCCAGGCTGTTTTAAGTTTAAGTTTATTTATTAGTGTCACAAGTAGGTTTACATTAACTCTGCAATGAAGTCGTTGTAAAACTCCCTTGTCACCACACTCCAGCACCTGTTCTGTGGGAGGAAACCGGAGCACCCGGAGAAAACCCACGCAGACATGGGGAGAATGTGCAGACTCCGCACAGACAGTGACCCGGGCCGGGAATTGAACCCGAGTCTCTCGTGCCGAGAGGCAGCAGTGCTAACCACTGTGCCGCCGTGCCGCCCTTTCCAAGGAGGCAGGATCCATGAAGCTGGCACCTTCCCACCCAGCACGGGGACCAATCCGCCATCATCGCCCTGTAAAATGGTCCTTAATGGGCCCTTGCTTGTGCTGATTAGCTGCCTGCCCCCTCAGTGCAGTAACCAATCCACACCTCGTCCTGAAGCTGGAAAAATGGAAACAACCTGGAAACCACCTATTGGACCACACCCCATCTATTCCAAACCAGTAACTGTAAATTCCACCCTATCACAGGCCTTCGCTTCTTGTTCTTCCCCTCAATTTCCCACCCCCACCACCGCCCCCCAACCTCCTCCCCCCCCCCCCCCCCCACCACCCCCACCACCGTACCCCCTTCACTTGCTCAAAACCCAATAATATTTCTAATGTTTCCCAGTTCTGTTGAAAGTTAACTGATCTGAGATGTTGGGGTCCGAAACCACTCCCCCCCTCCTCCCCATTCCATGGTTGGACACCCCCTGCCGATCGCCGGTTGCAGAGTAGCAGCAACCCTCCCCTCTCCACCAACCCCCCTGCCCCATTCTACTATTGCTATTTAACATTTGATTTGATCTGATTTATTATTGTCACATGCTTTGACACACAGTGAAAAGTGTTATTTCTTGCTTACTATACAGACAAAGCATACCATTCATAGAGCAGGAATGGAGAGAGTGCAGAATGTAGTGTTACAGTCATGGCAGAGAAAAATCAACTTAATGTGAGGTAGGTCCATTCAAAAGTCTGACAGCAGCAGGGAAGAAGCTGTTCTTGAGTCAATTTGTACGTGATTATCAGCACTAGATATCTAAAATAGGACACAAAGCTGACTGTAGTATTTAAATATGAGGCTATGAGAAATTTAGCGTGTCCGCTACGACTCTCGCCAACTTTTACAGATGCGCCATAGAAAGCATTCTTTCTGGTTGTATCACAGCTTGGTATGGGCTCTTGCTCTGCCCAAGACCACAAGAAACTACAAAAGGTTGTGACGAAGCCCCATCCATCACGCAAACCAGCCTCCCATCCATTGACTCTGTCTACACTTCCCACTGCCTCGGCAAAGCAGCCAGCATAATCAAAGACCCCACAGACCCCAGACATTCTCTCTTCCACCTTCTTTCACTGGGAAAAAGATACAAGACTCTGAGTACATATACAATGTCTTTTTCTATTCATCTGGCAGAGTACTTTTGGGTCATAATGACTCTCCCATCAATCAGGGCGTGAACCTCTGTTCAGTATGCAAGACAGGTCTGGATTGGTTACTATTGACATCTGATTTTGGTTGCATTCCTTCAGGCTTTGATAATAGAAGCAGTTTAGCTGTGTATTAATTTAGAGTGTCCAATTTTATGTTGGGCCTAGCTGCGAAAACCAGTGGCCACTTGGCCACAAAGAGTAGGGACCCAGGGTTTAATTGTGGTCTCGGGTGACTGTGTGGAGTTTGCACATTCTCCCCGTGTCTGTGTGAGTTTCCTCTGGTTTTCTCCCACACTCCAAAGATGAGCGGGTTAAGTGGATTGGCCATGGTAAATTGCCCCTTAGTGTCAGGAGGATTAGCAGGGTAAATATGCAGCAAATGGCTTCCTTCTGTACTGTAAGGATTCTATCATTCTATTTCAGTTTTCCAGTGCATTGGTGAGACCACATATGGAGTTCAGTGCTGCGTATTGTTTTCCTCATATAAAAAAGATGGAAGTATGTTCGAAACATTCCAGGGAAAGTTTATTGGAGTAATATCTGGAACGCATGGGACTTCTAATGGGGAGAAACTCTACAGGCTAGGTTTGTATCCTCTAGAATTTAGAAGATAAAATAGGGACATAAATTACTGAGAGGTTTTCAACAGGGTGGATGTGGAAAGAATGTTTTGTCTTGTGGGAGAATCTAAAATTTGGGGTCACCCATTCATGACTCTTACCAGCTTTTACAGATGCAACATAGAAAACATTCTTTCTGGTTGTATCACAGCTTGGTGTGGTTCCTGCTCTGTCCAAGACTGCAGGAAATTACAGAAGGTTGCGAACAGAGCCCAGTCCATCATGTAAACCAGCCTCCCATCCATTGACTCCGTCAACACTTCCCGCTGCTTTGGCAGAGCAGCCACCATAATTAAGGACCCCACACACCCCGGACGTTCTCTCTTCCACCTTCTTCCATTGGGAAAAAGATACAGAACTCTGAGGTCACGTACGATGTCTTTGGACAAGATTAGGACAAATTATTTCTCTCAGAGGGTCATGGGTCTTTTGAACTCTGGTCCTTAAATGGTGGAGGAAGCAGAGTCTTTGAACATCTTTAAGGCAGAGTTAGATTCTTTATAAGCAAGAGTGTCAAATATTATCAGGGGGCTGGGGGGAAGGTGGGGTTGGAGGTTACGTTTAAATCAGCCACAATCTTATAGAATGGCGGAGCAGGCTAAAGGGAACTTGCAGGTAGCGGTGTTCCCATATATCTGCTCTCCTTGTAGTCCTAGGGTTTGAAATGTGCTGTCGAATGAGCACTGATCTCGAACCATGGAATGCCTACTGTGCAGAAGAAGGCCATTCTCCCCATCCAGCCTACACTGACAACAATCTCACCCAGGCCCTATCCCTGAAACCCCATGTATTTACCCCATTAATCCCCCTGACACTAAGGGGCAATTTAGCATGGCCAATCCACCTAACCCGCACATCTTTGGAGTTTGGGAGAAAACTGGAGCACCCAAGGAAACCCACGCAGACATGGGGAGAATATGCCAAGTCTACATGGTAAGTAGTCACAACACCAGGTTAAAGTTCAGCAGGTTTATTTGATGGCACAGAAAGCTCGTGCTTCCAAATAAACCTATTGGAATTTAACCTGGTGTTGTGAGAGTGCTTACTGTGCCCACCCCAGTCCAACGCCGGCAACTCCGCACCAAAGTCCACACAGGTAGTCAGTCAGCCAAGACTGGTATTGAACCCGGGCCCCTGGTGCTATGAGGCAGCAGTGCTAACCACTGTGCCACCAGTGCTCCAGTGCATCGTGAAAACACACGGGACTCACCACTGCCACTGTGCTTCAGGGGAGAGTGAATGTTGCTGGTGATTGATAGGGCCCTGGCAGCTCCAAAAACCTGTGCCACCAAATAAACCTGCTGGATTTTAAACTGGTGTCAAGAGACTACTTACCATGTGGACTTTGCACATTCTCTCCATGTCTGGGTGGGTTTCATTGGGTGCTCCATTTTTCTCCCACGTTCCAAAGATGTGCAGGTTAGGTGGATTGGCCACGCTAAATTGCCCTTTAGTGTCTGGGGGATTGGTGGGGTAAACACACGGGGTTACAGGGATAGGGCCTGGGTGGGATTGTTGTCAGTGTAGGGTGGATGGGGAGAATGGCCTTCTTCTGCACAGTAGACACTCTATGGTTCGAGATCAATGCTCGTTTGACAGCAAATTTCAAACCCTAGAACTACAAGGAGAGCAGGTGTATGGGAACCTGCTAGTTGCATTGTTGTTGACTCCTCGGACTGGAGTTCAGACACTCAGCCGGTGCTGCAGATGGTCATTCCTGTGCCGGTCCGTAAAGTGCCTTCAAAGCAAAAGCTGCGTAATCACACTTCCAGCTTTCCCAGGCAGAGAGAGGTGGGGTGTTACACTTTCCAATCAGTTAGCAACCAGCAGGAGCAAAGGACTGCGTTGCTCTCTCAAAAGCTACTTAGATGTGTTAATGAGACTCTTGAGGGATGCATGCCATCTCATTAGTCTCGGGACACTGAGGGAATACAAGCCTTTTAAAAGCAGCCTAGAGGATTTGTTCGAATTTCATTTAATTCATTGAAAGAAACAGAGTGCCCAGTTACTTCTCTTGACTTAATGTGCTTGAATCTTGCATCATATTTTTACAGCTTTTGTCTGAGTTCATTTGTGTGTCTTTGCAGGATAACAGAGGGGGCATTGAAGAGGGACCAATGCTCTGTCTTGATGACAAGAACTCTGTGCTTTGAAATGATTTTACTTGTTGTTATTGTGACTCTTTCTCAATCTTATGATTTTGCTTCTCAAAGAAAATTCTTTATTCTCATTTACGCTCGCTCTGAAGTTCAAAAACTCATCTACGGCATTGAAATTGGCAGTGTTACGTCCTTTTAATGAAGGATAAAAGACTTGATTGGATCCTCTCGCTTTTCAAATGGGCCAACAACAAGAACTTCCAGTTCCATTGTCTCGGTCAGTGAATTCTTCAGGAGACAGGAAGGTGGAAGCTGAGCTTGAAAAGGGGAGAAGACTGTACTGGAAGACCAAAGGTGCAGTTGATGTACAGGAATTGTAAGAGTCTTGAAGAAAGAAACGGGGTAAACCATGGGCGGCACAGTTGTTAGCACTGCTGCCTCACAGTGCCAAGGACCTGGGTTCAATTCTCAATTTGGGTCACTTTCTGTGTGGAGTCTGCTCATTCTTCTTGTGTCGCTGTAGGTTTCCTTCAGGTGCTCTGGTTTCCACAGTCCAAAAGACATGTTGGTTGGAAACCATAGAATGCTTACAGTGTAGAAGGAGCCATTCAGCCCATCAAGCCTGCAATGACAACAATCCCACCCCAGGCCATATCCTTGTTACCCCACAGATTTACCCCACTAATCCCTCTAATCTACACATCTCAAGACACTATGGGTAATTTAGCATGGCCAATCTACCTAACCTGCACATCTCTGGAGTGTGGGAGGAAACCGGAGCACCAGGAGGAAACCCACACAGACACAGGTAGAATGTGCAAACTCCACACAAGCAATCATCTGAGGCTGGATTTCAACCCGGGTGCCTGGCACTGTGGGGCATCAATGCCAACCACTGTGCCAACATGCTGCCCTGTAGACCAGACTGGGTAAGGAAGGCAGATTTACTTCCTTGGGTTTTTAACGCAATCGATCATAGTTTTATTGTCATCATCACTGGGCTGAGCTTTCAAACCCAGACTGATTTATTGAGCTTAAATTGCACCAGCCACCATGGTGGGATTTGAACCCCTCACCCAGAACATCAGCCTGAACACCTGGTTTATCAATCTATTGACATTACTACATCAAACTCTCTCCTAAACCAATGTGTGCCATGCAAGCCTCGTCCCAGCCTCCTTCATCTCATCATTTTAACATCTTTTTAAGGGGATGGTGTTCCTGTTCAGACCAGTACTTCCTGCCCATCTCTAATAATTTTTTTTATTATTAATCGCCCTTGAGAAGGTGATGGTGAGTTGCCTTCTTCAATCACCATAGTCCATGTGGTGTCGGTAACTGAGGTAAGGCGGAAATACTTCCCGTGGAGGATTGTGAATCTGTGGACTCACTGCTCCAGACTGCGGTGGATGCAGAATCAATCAACAGATTCAAGAAAGACACGGGTATGTTTCTGATGTAAAGTGGGATAAAGGACAATAGGGAGCTGACAGGCAAGTGGTGTTGAGACAAGGGTAAGATCAGCCATGATCATGTTAAATGAATGGCCCACTCCTGCTCCTCATTCCTATGTTCCTGTGTGCACAGTGCTTTTAGTTAGGGTCTTCCTTTAACCCAGCTAGAGTGAAGGGTGTAGTTCCAAGTCAGGATAGTGTGAACATAAGAACATAAGAACATAAGAAATAGGAGCAGGAGTAGGCCATCTAGCCCCTCGAGCCTGCCCCGCCATTCAATAAGATCATGGCTGATCTGTCGTGGCTCAGTTCCACATTCCCGCCCTCTCCCCATAACCCTTAATCCCCTTGCCGATCAAAAACCTATCAACCCGCGTCTTAAATATATTTAGCGAGGCAGCCTCCACCACTTCAACGGGCAGAGAATTCCAGAGATTCACCACTCTTTGAGTGAAGAAGTTCCTCCTCAACTCCGTTCTAAACTGCCCCCCCTTTACCTTGAGGCTGTGCCCTCTAGTCCTACTGTCCTTTCTGAGCAGGAAGAGCCTCTCCACCTCTATCCTATCCATCCCATTCAACATCTTATACGTCTCAATGAGATCACCCCTCATTCTTCTAAACTCTAACGAGTACAAGCCCAGTTTATTCAGCCTGTCCTCATAGTTCAACCCCCTCAACTCCGGAATCAGCCTAGTAAACCTCCTCTGCACTCCCTCCAAGGCCAAAATATCCTTGCATAAGTGCGGCGACCAAAACTGCACACAGTACTCCAGCTGCAGCCTCACCAGTGCCCTATACAGCTGCAGCAAGACCTCCCTACTTTTATATTCAATCCCCCTCGCTATGAAGGCCAGCATCCCATTTGCCTTCCTGACCACCTGCTGCACCTGCAGGCTGGGTTTTTGCGACTCATGCACAAGGACCCCGAGGTTCCTCTGCACCGTCGCATGCTGCAGTTTTTCGCCATGTAAGTAATAGTCCTTCCTACCATTATTCCTACCAAAGTGGACAACCTCACATTTGCCAACATTAAATTCCATTTGCCAGTTCCTGGCCCATTCACCCAGCCTATCTAGATCCTTCTGCAGACTCTCCACACCCTCCGCACAATTTGCCGTTCCACCAATCTTGGTGTCATCAGCAAACTTCGACACCATACATTCGGTTCCCTCCTCCAGATCATCTATATAAATGTGGGTTTGGAGGAGTACTTGCAGGTAGTAGTGTTTCCATGTGTCCTTGTCCTACTAGTTGCAGAGGTTGTGGGTTTAGAAGGTGTTGTTTAAGAAGTTTGATGAGTTGCGGCTTTGCATCTTGTACATGGCATGCACTGATGCCACTGTGGTGTCAAGCCTCTTGAGTGTTGGTGGAGCTGCATTCATACAGGCAAGACTTGTGTCTTGTAGATGATGGACAGGCTTTGGGGAGTCAGGAGATGAGTTCTTCTCCGCAGGATTCCCAGTGTCTGACCTGCTCTCGTAGCCACAGTATTTATACTGCTGGTCCAGTTCAGTTTCTGGTCAGTGGTAACTCTCAGGATGTTGACAGTGATAGATGATATGAGTGCAATGAGGACCTCATGGAAGAGGGGTGCCTTCCTGTTGCAAGTTCATGTTGCAACTGTACAAAACTCTGGTGCGGCCGCACTTGGAGTATTGCGTACAGTTCTGGATGCTGCATTATAAGAAAGATGTGGAGACATTGGAAAAGGTGCAGAGGAGGTTTACCAGGATGTTGCCTGGTATGGTGGGAAGGTCCTATGAGGAAAGGCTGAGGGACTTGAGGTTATTTTCGTTAGAGAGAAGGTTAGGAGGTGACCTAATTGAGGCAGACTAGATGATCAGAGGGTTAGATAGGGTGGACAGTGAGAGCCTTTTTCCTTGGACGGTGATGGCTAACACGAGGGGACATTGCTTTAAATTAAGGGGTGGTAGTTGTAGGACGGATGTCAGAGGTAAGTTCTTTACTCAGAGTGTAGTAAGGGCGTGGAATGCCCTGCCTGCAGCAGTTGTAGACTCACCAACTTTAAGGGTGTTCAAATGGTCAGTGGATAGGCATATGGACAACACTGGAATAGTTTAGTTTAGAGGGTCATTAGATTGGTTTCACTGGTCGGCACAACATCGAGGGCTGAAGGGCCTGTACTGCGCTGTAATGTTCTGTGTCCTATGTTCCTCCACCTCCATTCTGTTCCCACTGAAACATGGTCCTGAACCTTGAGGAGATCCATCCTCAAAAAATCCCTTACTATATTTAATAGTTTTCTAACAGTATTGGGAGCATCCTGATTTAAACAGTGGGGGCAATTTTTTTTTTAAGTTTTAGTTTATTAGTGTCACAAGTTGGCTGACATTAACATTGGCTTGAAGTTACTGTAAACATCCCCTTGTCACCACACTCCATCGTCTGTTCGGGTACATTGAGGGAGAATTTAGCATGGCCAATGCACCTAACTAGCACGTCTTTCAGGCTGTGGGAGGAAACCAGAGCACCCAGAGGAAACCCAAGCAGACATGGGGAGAACCAGCTGATTGCACACAGACAAGCCAGGAATGGAACCTGGGTCCCTGGCGTTGTGAGACAGTAGTGCTAACCATTGTGCCACTGTGCCAACCACTGTGAATTCTGCTGGAATCTAAAGGTACATGGGCGCTGGCAGGTGTCAAAAATCGATGACTTGATTTTGACAACATTATGGTGAAGGAAAGGAGGAGGAGGTAGTGGAAGCCGGTATGATAGTGACTTTTAGGGGGTGTCTTGACAAATACATGAATAGGATGGGAATAGAGGGATATGGTCCCCGGAAGGGTAGGGCGCTTCTGTTCAGTCGGGCAGCGTGGACGGTGCAGGATTGGAGGGCCGAAGGGCAGGTCCTGTGCTGTAATTTTCTTTGCTTGAAGTTTTCACTCATCCAGGGGCTTCACGCCAAAGGGCAATCAGAAGCTACGGAATGAGTCCTGTGGTCAGTAAGGGATCGGGAAAGGTGTTGGTCACATTAATCTCCACAAGTCACCAGTTCTTTATGTGTGATACACGCAATCCTTAAAAAATGAGATCGACTGCTGGGCGAATGAACGATTTGTCCGCTTGTGCAAAGGCTACTAGTTGAAAACACACCTGATTGCAATCCTGTTGCTAAGATAGGGAACGTCACCCTGAGAGGCGCCTTGCACCTTCCCTCGTCATTTTTGTCATCGGCAAATCAAGAAACCAGGTGAGCCAGCTTTCCATTTCCTTCATCTTCACCAAAAAAAAGGAGGGAGTTTCCCCATCCCACCTGCCATGGGAATCATAGCAGGTGTGGCGGTTGAGGGGGGTGGGGGGTGTGGTTTGCTGTTGGAGGGGGGTGACGGTGGGTGGGGGTGGCGGGGACCATGCAAAAGTCCGTTGACGTTGAGCAGGATTTTCCGATTTTGGGTTTGACCAAATCCTGCCCAATGCGGCGATTGTCCCTTTTTGTGGACCAATCAGCAGAAATGTGACTCAGGGACCCAATTGGGGATCAGGGTTGGGTGGATGGGGGGGCGAGGAGAGTCACTCTGGTGAACTCTGGTTCCTGCCTTAGAACCACCCCGGGAACCAGTTGCAGCCACCAGGCCAAAAGTCTCTGTGCGACCTTTACCCATAATTAAACGGGTTGTTTATCTTGTAATTGGCGGACAAGAATTATTATTGATAATGTGTGTGATTCTTCGATAGAGAGAGACACAAGTTTAATCATCGAGGTGAGAGTGAAAGAAGGAAGCAAGAGAGTACGAGGCACCAGTTGTTCTTTGAAAGAAGGATATTAACACTTCCATTCTGATCCACATCCCGGGGGACTTCATTACTGCTGGAGAATATTGAGGGATTGGATTAAGTAAAAATGGCTCTAAATGACATGTAGTCACTTATAAAAGTATTTGACAAGGTGGCTCGCGGAAGGCTTGAACTAGTGTAAAGGCTCGGTAAATTGCTTTCTAGAACGCTGTGAGCAAAACCCAAGGGAGGCGCAAGTACATAAACGTATCGGAAAGGTCCTCCGCAGAGAAAACAAAAGGTTACATCAAACAGAGATCTTTTCAATCCGATATATGAATAGAAAGGAACTCAAGATGATAAAATGATGGTGCTTATGAATAATTACGCGATCATGTAAAATAAATTTGAGCAACATGATCTAATTAAAAGTGACGAGACAGGATGATAATGGCTCTCATTAGGGATTTAATCTGTTCTGTAGACTATCGCGGTTCAGTTGCGTGCGCTACAGTTCTGATGGTTTATTCCCAAACCTGATGCCACCCCCACTGCACCCCCGCACCACCCCCCCCCACTCTCCTCCCCTCCACTTTTCCATAATCCGGCTGGATGTTCAGGTTTGACCCGTGTAGTGTCACTTGCCAGCTGCAATAGATCGTTTTCTGAACAGCTGTGGATTCCTCAGGAGCTTACAAAATTTGACAATGAGGATTTTCAAAGTTAAAGCACTGTAGCCTGAGTTTGAAACCCTATCACCCCATAATTCATGCCCTGTTATTTGTTGTGTCTGATGTGGGAAATCAGAGGGAGGCGATGGCCTAGTGCTACTATTGCCACACTATTAATCCAGAAACTCAGCTGGGGTCTCGGGTTCGAATCCCGCCACGGCATACGGTGGAATTTAAATTCAATAAAAAAATTGGAATTTCGAATCTACGGATGGCCATTGTTGATTGTCGGAAAACCCATCTGGATCACTAATGTCCTTTAGGGAAGGGAATCTGCCACCCTTACCTGGTCTGGCCTACGTATGACTTCATAGTCACAGAAATGTGGTTGACTCTCAATTGCCCTTGGGTAGCTCAGGATGGGCAATAAATGTTCACCAGTCAGTGATGCCCATGTTCCATGAATGAATAAAAAAAATTGGGATTTTATTTTGTTTAACTGTGGGGCAAGGAAAGAAATTGCCCAAATGAAAAGTCACCGAAATGAAAAATAATTTACATGTGACTTCTAAGGTGGATCCCTGAGTAGCTATCCTGAGAGGTAACTGGCTACACCAGCCCATCCCTAGTTGCCCTTGAGAAGGTGGTGGTGAGCTGCCTTCTCGAACTGCTGCAGTCCATGTGCTGTGGGTTGACCCACAATGCCATTAGGGAGGAAATTCCAGTATTTTGACCCAGCGACTGTGAAGGAATGGTGATATATTTCCAAGTCAGGATGGTGAGTAGTCTGGAGGGGAACTTGCAGGTGGTGGTATTCCCATGTATCTGCTGCCCTTGACCTTCTCAATGGAAGTGGATGGAGGCTTGGAAGGTGCTGTGGCCCTTCCATGGAGGAGGCAAAGATAGTTCTCCCGTGTCTTTGTGCATGGGTAGTATGGAGCTAGGCGCCTTCTGAACACAAGCCTAAGCCGGGTAGTAATACATTAATCCAGGCAACGCTTACTTTTTTTTTGCTTTTTCACGGGATGTACGTGCATTGACAAGGCCAACATTTGCTGCCCATCCCTAACTACACTTGAACCAGATGGCTTGCTCAACTATTTCAGAGGGAAGCTAAGAGACCATTGCTGCGGATCTGGAGTTACATGTAGGTCAGACAGGGTAAAAAGGGTGGGATTTCCTTTTCTGAAGGGTATTAGTGAACCGGATGGGACAATTGATGATGGCTGTCCTGGTCACCATGGGGCGGCATGGTGGCATAGTGGTTAGCATTGCTGCCTCACAGCGCCAGGGACCTGGGTTCAATTCCGACCTCGGGGTGATTGTCTGTGTTGGAGTTTGCACGTTCTCCCTGTGTCGGCATGGGTCTCCTCCGAGTGCTCCAGTTTCCTCCCACACTCCAAAGATTGGCTGTGCTAAATTGCCTCCTAGTGTCAGGGAGGTTAGCAGGGCAAATGCATGGGGTTGTAGGGATAGGATCTGGGTGGATTGTGGTTGGTTGAGATCTGATGGGCCAAATGGCCTCCTTCTGCACTGCAGGATTTTATGATTCTATTACTGAGAGTAGCTACTATAATTCCAAAGGCATTCACTGAATGTAAATTCCACCAGCTGCTGTGGTGGGATTTGAACCCTGATCCTGTGGGTTATTAGCTGAGAGACATTATCACGACAGCACCATTTCCCCTTCAATATCATATTGCATATCACTGACTATATCACTGGTGCTGAAAGACACAAAGCCTGCAGATGAGATCCCTCTCACCATTTTTACCCCCTATTTCATAAAACCTGCTTGAGCTGCAACAACCTGATTTGGTGCATTGACCCGAACGGGCGCCGGAGTGTGGCGGCTAGGGGAATTTCACAGTAACTTCATTGCAGTGTTAATGTCAACCTTACTTGTGACGAATAAATTAACTTTTACTTTAACTTTAACTTTAGTTGCAACAACCTTTCCTGAGATCCTGGAACGGTACAGCACAATTAATCTGGCTTATCAATCTTTTTGAAATGTGAAATTCAATTACATGGACAACATAAAGGTTAAAAAAAAAGGTTCCTTTATTCCACTAGCATCAAGACTGTGTTGACCCTCAAGGGAAATCTTAACTTCAAGACACAAACTATGCACAGAGAATGTTCACCACCCATGCTCCAGATCTGGCAGCACAGTGGTTAGCACTGCTGCCTCACAGCCCCAGGGACCCGGGTTCGATTCCCGGCTTGAGTCACTGTGTAGAGTTTGCACATTCTCCCCGTGTCTGCGTGGATTTCCTCCGGGTGCTCCAGTTTCCTCCCACATTCTGAAAGATGTGCTCGTTAGGTGCATTGACCCAAACAGGCATCAGTGCGTAACGACTAGAGGAATTTCACAGTAACTTCATTGAGGTGTTAATGTAAGCCTTACTTGCCACTAATAAATAACAAACTAAAACGGTGGTTAGCACTGCTGCTATCACAGCACCAGGGACCTGGGTTCAATTCTGGCATTGGTAACTGTCTATGTGGAGTTTGCACGTTCTCCCTGTGTCTGTGTGGGTTTCCTAGTTTCATCTCCTACATGTGCAGGGTAGGTGGATTGGCCATGTTAAATTCTCCCATAGCGTCCAAAGATGTGTATTTTAGATGAATTTGCCACGGTAAGTGTGTGGAGTTAGAGGGATAGGGGTGGGGAGCCGGCCTGGGTAAGATGCTCAGTTTAAACATTTATTTAATTGGTGTCACCAGTAGGCTTCCATTCACACTGGAATGAAGTTACTGTGAAAATCCTCTAGTTGCCATACTCTGACACCTGTTCGGATACGCTGAGGGAGACTTTAGCATGGCTAATGCACCTAGACAGTACGTCTTTTTGGACTGTGGGAGGAAACTGGAGCACCCAGAAGAAACCCATGCAGACACGGAGAGAATGTGCAGACTCTGTACTGCCCAAGCTGGGAATCGAACCCAGGTGCCTGGCGCTGTGAGGCAACAGTGCTGACCACAGTGCCACCATGCTGACCCAAATCTCTGTCAGAGATTTAGTGCAGACTTGATGGGCCTAATGGTCTATTTCTGCATTGTAGGGGTTGTATTGATTCTATGATCTCTGCCCTTTTCCTGGCTTTGGCTCTTCAATGCTCTGACTCACTAGGCTTTATCTGCTGCTCCAGCTCCTGGCTGCAGTCCTGTTCTCCCTCTCACTCCCTAACTCTTCACATGGTCTGTGGTTCTACCTTCCCCTTCGCCTGTGTTCCGGGCTCACGCTCCACCTTTTTCCAGCCTGATCTTAGGCTGAGGGATTATGCTTCCGTTCTGAGGGGACTTAATCTCCCCAACCGCTGTCCTCCAAGGCTGGTGGTCTCTGCTGATGGGAACCTAATGCCCCTCAATGGCAGGGGCCCATCACCCCCCACTCCTTGTCTGAATTCAGATGCTGGATCTTGGGTTGTTAACGGCCTACTCACCTCCCCCCATTACATTGTGTTAAAAATGTTCCTCACATACACCACTTTGTTTGTTGCTCCCTTTTCAAAACCTCTTATTCCCAGTTATTTGCATTGTGAAATATTTATTTCTTTGTCTCCGAGCTCCCTTGGTGGGTTTTCAGTATTTATGAAGGATGCAGGCAGTTTCTGAATGCGTTTATTCTTCTCACCTCACAGAGCTCCTCCTTCTCTTTGGTTACTTACATGTACAAATATAAAAGATACTGATTTCTCTCCCTCAGCTGGACTTCCAGTCCGCATTGAACCTGATTATTGTAGCACAAGGTAATACTATGAGGAAGTTTTAAATTACAACTATCTGAACAATAGCTAAAACCATACAAAGGCAAGTTCAGTGCAGATGCAAGTCTAGTCCCACTAACTCGTGAGTTCACACTGCAGGTTCCAGCTATCTGGACCTGGGTCCTAACACTCGATAGGCTGAGGTTCACATATTCCATTTCAATAGGCCCCAGGAAGGTCATATGACTCATAGAACATAGAACATAGAACACTACAGCACAAACAGGCCCTTCGGCCCACGAGTTGCGCCGATCACATCACACCTACCAACCTACAGACCTATCTATAACCCTCAATCTCATTAAACCCCATATACTCATCCAGAAGTCTTTTAAAAGACCCCAGCGAGTTCGCCTCCACCACCACTGACGGCAGCCGATTCCATTCACTCACCACCCTCTGAGTGAAAAACTTACCCCTAACATCACTTCTGAACTTCCCTCCCCGCACCTTAAATCTGTGTCCTCTCGTAGCAACCATTTCAACCCGGGGAAATAGCCTCTGAGAGTCCACCCTATCTATTCCTCTCAACATTTTGTAAACTTCTATCAGGTCACCTCTCAACCTTCGTCTCTCCAGGGAAAAGAGTCCCAGCTCCCTCAACCTAACTTCATAAGGCATGCCTCCCAGTCCAGGCAACATCCTTGTAAATCTCCTCTGTACCCTCTCAATAGCTTCTACATCTTTCCTATAGTGAGGCGACCAGAACTGCGCACAATACTCTAAATGAGGCCTGACAAGGGTCTTATAAAGTTGCAGCATTACCTCCCGACTCCTAAACTCAATCCCTCGATTAATGAAGGCCAGTACACCACACAATTCATGAACAATTGTCCCATTAGAGGTGCCATGCACTACGATGGCACGGTGGCACAGTGGTTAGCACTGTGTGCAACCTTGGTCCCCTTATTTGCGAAAGGATATGTTAGCCTTTGAGGGAGTGCAGAGAAGGTTCACCAGGTTGATGCCGGAGATGAGGGGGTTAGCTTATGAGGAGAGATTGAGTAGATTGGGTCTGTACTCGTTGGAGTTTAGAAGGCTGAGGGGTGATCTTACACAGACATATAAGATAATGAAGGGGCGAGATAGGGTAGAGGTAGAAAGATTCTTTCCGCTTAGAAAGGAAACCAGAACTAGAGGACACAGCCTCAAAATAAGGGGGGTCAGTTTAGAACAGAGTTGAGGAGGAACTTCTTCTCTCAGAGGGTAGCGAATCTCTGGAATTCTCTGCCCATTGAAGTGGTGGAGGCTACCTCGTTAAATGTGTTTAAGTCACAGATAGATAGATTTCTAAGGGAGTTAAGGGTAATGGGGAGCAGGTGGGTAAGTGGAACTGATCCACTTCACATCAGCCATGATCTTATTGAATGGCGGGGCAGGCTCAAGGTGCTGGATGGCCTACTCCTGCTCCTATTTCTTATGTTCTTATGTTCACTGCTGCCTCACAGCGCCAGGGACCTGGGCTCGATTCCCGGCTTGCAACTCCTGAGAAAGCTGAGACCCTCCCCCAGGCTTTAAGTCATAGAATCATGGAATCCCTGCAGTGCAGAATAAGGCCAGTCGGCTCACTGAGTCTGCACTGATTACAATCCCACCCAGGTCGTCACCAGAGGAAGCATGCCAAAGTCAACTCAAATAACAGGACTGAGCAGACAGCAGGCTGCCCCTGATGTGGAAATCGGGATTGCACATGGACACACCAGTAGGGTAAGAAAAAATACCAAGCTCTGAGTTCACACTGGTGACATAAAATCCCTACAGTGCTGCAGGAGGCCATTCAGCCCATCGGGTCCGCACCGACTCACCAACAGGGCAGCTTACCAAGGCTCATCCCCACCCAATCCCCACAAGTGTTTAATCACTGTATACAATCTTCATCATCATAAATACCCTTCTCATCTGTCCATCTGGAATGCGCTGCCTGGCAGGGTTGTGGAGGCTCCTCATGTCCTTTAAAAAGTACCTGGGTGAGCACTTGGCATATCCTAACATTCGAGGCTGTGGACCACATGCTGGCAGATGGGATTAGGTGAACAGGTCAAGGCCTTTCATGCTTCGGTGCAGAGTCGATGGGCCAAAGGGCCTCTTTTGCACTGTAGCATTCTGTGATTCTGCCTTCAAGAAGTCTCAGTGATTGGACAGCTAATCCATGTGATGCAAGGTCCCGTCTTCATTCAAGGGTCAAAGATGGAGCTGCCAGGTAGCTCCCATTTGAATCGTCAGGTCCATTCAGTCTCATCCTGTGATTAAAGGTCTCATGTGATTACATGATGATCACATCTCATGTGATTAAAGGTAGACAAATTAGGAGTATAGAAACACAGAGGGACCTGGGAGTGCAGGTTCACAAATCCATGAAGGTTGCAACACAAGTGGAGAATGTTGTCAGGAAGGCTTATGGAATGCTAGCCTTTATAGGAAGGGGGATAGAGTTTAAAAGCTGCCGTCTAATGCTTCAGTTGTATAGAACGTTGGTTAGACCGCATTTGGAGTACTGCGTCCAGTTCTGGTCACCTTACTACCGGAAGGACGTGGAGGCTCTGGAAAGGGTGCAGAGGAGGTTTACCAGGATGTTGCCTGGCATGGAGGGGCTGGGGTACGAGGAAAGGTTGGAGAAACTGGGACTGTTCTCCTTGGAAAGACGGAGATTGAGAGGGGACATGATAGAGGTATATAAGATACTGAAGGGAATAGACAGAGTCAATAGTGAGAGACTGCTCCCTAGATTGGTTACAAATACAAGAGGACATGATTTAAGGGTGAGGGGGGAGAGATATAATTTGGATATGAGAGGAAGGTTCTTTACGCAGAGAGTTGTAGGGGTATGGAACGCGCTACCGAGTAGGGTGGTGGAGGCAGGAACGTTGGACTCGTTTAAGGTTCAGTTAGATAGGCATATGAGTGAAACGAGGATGGAGGGTTATGGTAGGGGTTATTAAATAAGGGTTAGAACCTCAGGAGACACCGGAAAGGCAGGCTTGTGATTAACGTTTTTGTCTTTTATTCCGCAGGTGGAGGTCCACCTCGTTGTCAAACGAGGGGCATGCACACGGTGGGTCGTGCGTGGGCTACTCTTGGAGGTTCCAGGAGTGACCTAGTACTTCGTGTCGGTGTGTGTGCTTGATCCTGGACCGGTAGAAGGGCACTGCAACAGCTCGGTGACTAGCACTGCTAGCTGTGCAGATACATGGATTTGGGCCTGTGTCTGTGGGAGTTTGTGCATTCTCCCTGTGGATGCGTGGGTTTCCTCCGGGCGCTCCGGTTTCCTCCCACACCCCAAAGATGTGCTCTTAGGCTGATTGGTTTTACCAAATTGACACTATTCTCCCCTGAATCTGGCTAAGTCAGGGGTTCTATTCGTAGACATGCAGGGTAGAATAGGTGTAGGGTGATGCGGCGGCGCGGGCTTGTTGGGCCGAAGGGCCTGTTTCCCATGCTGGGTTGTTCTTTGTTCTTTGTTCTTTGTATCCTGAGTGATGGCCTACTGGTATTGTCACTAGGCTATTAATGCAGAAACTCAGCTAATATTCTGGGGATCTGGGTTCAAATCCCATTGTGGCAGATGGTGGAATTTGAATTCAATAAAAAATATCTGGAATTAAGAATCTACTGATGACCATGAAACTCATTGTCAATTGTTGCAAAAACCCATCTGGTTCACTAATGTCCTTTAGGGAAGGAAATCTGCTGTCCTTACCTGGTCTGGCCTACGTGTGATTCCAGAGCCACAACAATGAGGTTGATTCTCAGCTGCCCTCCAGGGAGAACAAGGGATGGGCAGTAAATGCTGGCCAGCCAGCAAATCCCATGTCCCATGAATGAATTGATGGGTTTTTGACGCGGGTTGATGGGTTTTTGATAAGCGAGTGGATTAAGGGTTATGGGGAGAGGGCGGGAATGTGGAACTGAGCCACGACAGATCAGCCATGATCTTATTGAATAGCGGGGCAGGCTCGAAGGGCTAGATAGCCTACTCCTGCTCCTATTTCTTATCTTATGAATAAAAACAAAAACTCAGTCTCATCACAGTGACTAGCCTTTATTTTCACATGTTGATTTGATTTTTATTGTCACATTTATTAACATACAGTGAAAAGTATTGTTCCTTGCGCACGATACAGACAAAACATACCATTCATAGAGAAGGAAAGGAGAGGGTGCAGAATTTATTGTTTCAGTTATAGAATCATCACCATAGATTCATAGAACCCTACAGTGCAGAAAAAGGCCCTTCGACCCATCGAGTCTGCACTGAACACAATCCCCCCCAGGCCCTACCCCCACATCCCGACATATTATACTCACTAATCCCTCTAACCTACACATCCCTGGACACTAAGGGGCAATTTCTTGGCATGGCCAATTAACCTAACCCGCACATCTTTGGACTGTGGGAGGAAAATGGAATACCCGGGGGAAACTCGCGCAGACACGAGGAGAATGTGCAAACTCCACACAGACTAGGGTGTAGCTAGGGTGTAGAGAAAGATCAACAAGGTAAGTCCATTCAAAAGTCTGACAGCAGCAGGGAAGAAGTTGTTCTTGAGTGATTCTGTGACATGAACCTCGTACATGACAGTGATGGCTGGAGAATGCACCCCCGGACCCTCAGGCAGACATTATTTGGCCCCAGGAGAATCACTCATCAGGGTTAGTGATTATCCTGATGATGTCTCACTGAAGTCAGTATTTTGTGGATGGCCAAAATATTTCTCATGATGAACACTGGAATTGTATACTTTGCAATGGCATTTATTTTATAACAGTGAGTTTTTGGGAATTGTAGTATACATTGTCAAACACTGCAGGCTTTCATGGCTCCCTGCCGAGTGATATTGTCTCTGAGTTTAAGGTTGAACATTATTGATTTCTGAAATGCCATGCTAACCTCCCCACACATAGCAGCTGAACTATGGAACAAAAACAGAAAATTTCAGCAAAACTCAGTAGCACTCTGATTTGACTTGATTTATTATTGTCACATGTAATGTTATACAGTGAAAAGCATTGTTCCTCGTGCGCTATACAGACAAAGCATATCGTTCATAACAAAGGAAAGGAGAGAGAGCGCAGAATGTTGTGTTACAGTCTTAGCTAGGGTGTCGAGAAAGATCAACTTAATCCGAGGTAGGTCCATTCAAAAGTTTGACAGCAGCAGGGAAGAAGCTGTTCTTGAATCAGTTGGTACATGTCCTCAGACTTTTGTATCTTTTTCTCGGCAAAAAAAGATGGAAGGGAGAATGTCCTGGGTGCGTGGGGTCCTTGATCATGCTGGCTGCTTTTCCAAGGCAGCAGGAAGTGTAGACAGTGTCAATGGGTGGGAGGCTGGTTTGAGTAATGGACTGGGCTTCGTTCATTGCCCTTTGTAGTTTCCAGCAGGCTCGGATAGGGAAAGAGCCATACCAAGCTGCGATACAACCAGAAAGAATGATTTCTATTGTGCATCTGTAAAAGTTGGAGAGAATTGTGATGGGCATAACAAATTTCCTTAGCCTTCTGAGAAAGTAGAGGTGTTGTTGGGCTTTCTTAACTAAAATGTTGGCATGGGGGGTGCCAGGACAGATTGTTGGTGATCTGGACACCTAAAACTTGAAGCTCCCGACCATTTCTACTTTGTTCCCATTGATGTAGACAGGGCATGCCCTCCACTACACTTCCTGAAGTCAGTGACTATCTCTTCCATTTTGTTGACATTGAGGGAGAGATTATTGTTGCCGCACCAGTTCACCAGATTCTCTGTCTCTTTCCCCTACTCTATCTCATCATTGTTTGAGATTCGACCCACTATGGTGATATCATCACCAAACTTGAAAATTGAGTTGGAGGGGACTTGAAACATTAACAGTTAACATTTCGAGTCCATATGACCCTTCTGCAGAATTGAAAAGGGATAGAAATGTGATGCAATATATATATTGGGGGGAGGGGACGTGATGGGGAGGGAAGAATGGAAAGTCAGTAATAGGTCAAGTATAAGGAGAGATTGACAAATATGCCACAGGCATGAGAGAGCGCGGTTGTTAATGCTGCCATTCAGAGTGAAGCATTTTCAGGGTGGCAGAGGTAGAATCTTTGAATGTATTAATAGGAAAACTTAGTGGGAGCAAAACTGAGCAACAAGGGATAGTGGGCTTGGGCGAGCAGTGGGGTAGGGCTGGGATAAGCCACGGACACCAAACAGAAGACTAAAGGAGTGGGAGTCAAGGTGGAGGAGGAAGTAGAGTTGTTGAACTCAATGTTGAGTGCTGAGGGATGTGATGTGTCCAATCAGAAGATGAGGTGCTCCTCCTTCAGTTTGCGTCGGGGCTTCACTGGGGCATCACCTTATGGCACAGACAGACATGTAGGCATGAGAGCAAGATGCTGAGCTGAAATCGTAAGCCATAGGAGATAGTTTGCCACAGGCAAGGAGGCAAGGTGTTCTGCCAATTAATCACCCAGTCTGCGTTTGGTCACCCCATTTTGAGGGTTACACTTCGGGAGCAGCGAACACAGTTGATCAAATTGGAGGAGGTACATGTGAAATGATGCTTCTCCTGGAAGGACTGTTTGGGACCCTGCACAGTGAGGAGCAAGCAGAAGGGGAAAACTATTGCACCTTCTGTGATTGCATGGGAAGGTGCCGTGGGAAGGGAATGAGGGGACTTGGGCCGACCTTTGTCCTTTTCCATTATGGTTAACACTGCTGCCTCACAGCATCAGGGACCCAGGTTCGAATCCGGCCTCAGATAACAGTCTATATGGAGTTTGTGTGCTCTCCCTGTGTCTGCGTGGGTTCGCTCTGGATGCTCCAGTTTCTTTCCACAGTCCAAAGGTGTGCTGGTTGGGTTGGATTGGCCATGCTAATATTGCTCCTTACTGTGAGAGAGGTTAGCAGCATAAAAACTGGGGTTACATGGATTCAGGCCTGGGTGGGATTGTTGTTGGTGCAGGCTTGATGGGCCAAATGGCCTCCTTCTCGGCATTTTATGATTCTATGATAAATCCAACTGTTATGGTCACTATCTCCAAAATGGCCCCCACTGATACTTGTCTAGCTTTATTTCCTCAGATTAAATCTAGAATTGGCATAGTGGTGTTATCAATGGACTAGTAACCCAGAGACCCAGAGTAATGCTCTGGGAACCCATGGTTCGAATCCTACCAAGGTCGATGGTGTAATCTGAATTCAGTAAAAATTCAGAATTAAAAGTCGAATGACGACCATGGAACCATTGACGATTAAAAAACCTTTCTGGTTCATGAATATCATCCTTACCTTACTTGTGATTCCAATGGTGTGGTTGATTCTTAAATGCCCCCTGGAATGGTGCGGTAAGGGAAATTAGAGATAGGTGACCAATGCCCACATCCAATGGATGACTGAATAAAATAATGGGGGTTGGGGGGGGTCTCACTGAGGTTCTCTCATTTCATCCAGCAAAGGCTGTTAAGCAGGCTTGAGGGGCTTGAAATCCTCATCATCCCTCATTGTTACCACAGTTCTGTCTTTATTTATGGCATTCACTGAACTTCTGAATAATTGGAATGGTTAGTGAAGGGAGATGATGAGCAGCACGGTTGATTTAATGCAGAGGGAAAGAATGGATCTGGAAGGGTTTAATGAGACTTTGTTACCACCAGAAAATAATTTACTCACAAACCTTTTGTTGAAGTAATCTTCAGCCATCTCTCCCACAGTGTAGCATAACGTCTGTATATAGCCCTATTTCAATTTTATAGTCCTAGCTTTATTTGTTATTATGCTCTGCTGCGGCCAGTTCCATTTAGGAGTCTTTTCTACACAAAACAGACCAATAAAAGTCTATTTTATGATGATAAGATTTTGAATTGAACCGTCTAATAAAATAAGAGTGTTTGAGTTGAATGCAGGGTAAAGATTTAATCGGCCAGTATGCTTTGACTGTAGTGTATGTTTTTCAATCGTTCTTGTTAATTAAGTTACATGGCTTGTGTTGGGCGCAGCACTTTTTGCTGACGCTATTGTTCGATTGCGTTCTGAATTTTCCATTCAAGTCGTGTCCATTTACGAGTGTGACTCATGTAGGGTACATGGGTTTTGTCAAAATTTGCAACAAATGTGGTTTCAGCTTGAATATTTTGAGCTGGAATGAATGGTCTGAGAAGTGGTTGAGGAGTCTGTGCCTATACATGATGGAGTTTAGAAGAATGAGGAGGGATCTGATTGAAACTTATTGAACACAAAGACCCAGATAGAATGGACGTGGAAAGGGTGTTTCCACTAAGGGGAGAGACTAGAACTCGAGGGCATAACTTCATGGTGAAGGGACGGTCCTTTAAAACTGAGGTGAGGAGGAATTTTTTCAGCCAGAGGGTGATGAATCTGTGGAACTCATTGCTTCAGAAGGCTGTGGAGGCCAGGTCACTGATTTTACTCAAAATTTATTTATTAGTATCACAAGTTGGCTGACATTAACATTGCAATGACGTTACTGTGAAAATCCCCTAGTCGCCACACTCCGGCACCTCTTTGGGTACACTGAGGGTGAATTTAATACGGCCAATGCACCAAATCAGCATGTCTTTCAGGCTGTGGGAGGAAACCAGAGCCCCCGGAGGAAACCCATGCAGACATGGGGAGAACATGCAGACTCCACTTGTCTTTGAGACAGGAATGGATAGACTCTTGATCAATAAGGGGATCAAGGGTTACGGGGAGCAGGCAGGAGAGTGGAGATGACAATCATATCAGGCATGATTGAATGATGGAGCTGACTCGATGGGCTGAATGGCCTAATTCTGCTCCTATATCTGAAGGTCTCCTGCAGGAAGTACCTCAACAATATGACAAATAGGTGCAGCCCATATGACCTGTTGGATTTGATTTATTATTGTCGCATGTACACAGTAAAAAGTATTGTTTCTTGCGTGCTATACAGACAAAGCATACTGTACGAGGAGAAAGAAAGGAGAGGATGCAGAATGTAGTGTTACAGTTATAGCTAGGGTATAGAGAAAGATCAACTCAATGCAAGGTAGGTCCATTTAAAATCTAACAGTAGCAGGGAAGAAGCTGTTCTTGAGTCGGGTGGAATGTGATCATCTTGCCTTCTGTGAAAATCCTGCAAGGCCATGAAATCTCAAGGGAGTCCAAAAAAATGGGATTCGCGCTGGTGAGATTTCAGAATGCAATCTTCACAGCCGTCCCACCAGATTTTGAGAGAAAGGGAAGGTCCACTGAAGATGCCCCAGGGTTTACTGGACTCGGACATCCTTCACGGAACTCTGGTACATCCTGTGCCAATGGACTCTCAGTCTGGTGAGGGAGATGGTGTGGCACTTGTGTCGCGTTCTGGCTGACTTGTGCCACATGGTTCCAGAGTATACCCACTCACTGTGGCTGGAAAGGTCAAAGCTGCCATGAAGCTTTTTGCAATGAGGTCCTCACCGGATTCCACCGCGGATCTCTGTGGAATCTCTCAGGCATCTGCATCCGTGAGGTCATAGAATGAATGTCATTGAATCCCTACAGACGGAGGCCATTCAACCCATCGAGTGTGCATCGGCCACAATCCCACCCAGGCCCTATCCCCATAACCCCATGCATTTACCACAGCGAGTCCCCCGAACATTAAGGGGCAATTTAGCATGGCCAATCCACCTAACGTGCACATCTTTGGATGGTGGGAGGAAACCGGAGCACCCGGAGGAAACCCATGCAGACACAGGGAGAATGTGCAAACTCCACATAGACAGCGTCCCAAGTCGGGGATTGAACCTGGGTCCCTGGCGCTGTGAGGCAGCAGTGCTAATCACCGTGCCACCGTGCTGCCCCCAGGTCTTGGATGGAATGTATGCAAGGGGAGGTGAACACATTCTTTTCAACAATGACCAGGCCAGACAGGACAAGAGGTCAACGGGGTGCAGGCAGATAGTGGGTCTGCCGCAGGATGAGAGGGCAATAGACTGCACCCATGTGGTTCTCTGCACCTCATAGCACCTGGGAGTTCAGTTCATTAACAGCTAAAGGTTCCACTCCCTAAGTGTGTGACCAGCAGATGGGGGAATGCACGTGTGTGCCCAATTTCCAGGGAATGTGCAAGGCAGCTTTATCCTTGGTCAGCCCCATTCTGCTGGACTTTTTGTAGGGCACCCCAGGTTACAGGCAAGGCTCCCTGGGGACAAGAGCCTTCGGTCGTGCCTGATAATGCCACTGCGAATGCCACAGACCGCAGCAGAGATCAGCTATAACCAGGCACGTAATGCAGCTTGCTCAGTCATCGAACAGTGCATCAGAATGGTAATGATGTGTTCCGACTGCCTTAACAGGCCTGGTGGAGCCTGCAGTGCAGCCTCAGGGCATCCCCCACAGGGTTGTTTTCTGCTGCACTCTCCCCAGCTTGGCGCTGCTGATGAAGAGCTGATGACCGGGAGGAGGGGCATGTGTCCTTGGACGTGGAGGATGTGCAGGCTGGCACGGGGGAAGAACCCGCTGAGGATGGAGGCCAGCTGGGAGGTGAGGATGGGCGTGGGCCGGAGGGATAGAGGTGCCCTCGTCACCTCCCAGTTAATGGGGGGGGGTGGTGAGTAGTTCAGTAGACAATGGAGTGACTCCCCAGGAAGGCGTTACCTGTCTGTGATCAAGGGATGAAGGTGTCTGAGCACTCACTCATTAGTCTAAGGTCACATACCAATCAACTTAAGAACAGCTTCTCCCCTGTTGCTGTCAGGCTTTCGAATGGACTTACCTCGCATTAAATTGATCTTTCTCTACACCCTAGCTATGACTGTAACACTACATTCTGCACTATCTCCTTTCCTTCTCTCTGAACGATATGCCTTGTCTGTATAGTGTGCAAGAAACCAACACTTTTCACTGTATGCTAATACATGTAACAATAATAAATCAAATCACCCCCAGCTGGCTGTGTGATCCTCAGTACTCTGAAATTGCATAGAGTGCTGTTTGATCAGGCAGGAATGGGGCATCTGTGAAACCGGCAAGTTTGACACAGCTTATCTGATCCAGTATCCCGTGCAATTTTGGGGACAATCAATCAATCGCTTTTGGGAAAATTCCATCCTTTCTTACTAACAAAGTGAATAAGCTCACATTTCCGCACATTGCACTCCACCTGCCAACTTTTACTCCTCACTTAATCTGCGTAATATCTCTTTGCAGCCTCTCTTTGTCGTCTTCACAGCTTGCGTTCCCACCTTTGCATGGCCAAAAAGCATGGGTAGGTTGTCGTAGAATAAAATCCCTACCGTATAGAAGGAGGCCACTCGGCCCATTGAGCCTGCACTGACAACAATCCCGAAATCCTACATATTTACCCTACTAATCCCCCTGAACTTAGGGCCAATTTAGCACGGCCAATCAACCTAACTCTTGTCTTCGGACAGTGGGAGGAAACTGGAGCATCCGGAGGAAACCCACGCAGACATGGGGAGAATGTGCAAACTCCAGACAGGCAGTTACCTAAGTTGGAAATTGAACCCTGGTCCCTGGTGCAATGAGGCAGCAGTGCTATCCACTGTGCCACCGTGTTGCCCATTATTCTCGACTTCATTGCATAAATCATTAATCCAGATGGTAAGCGTGTAGGCCTCAACACTAATCCATGCAGCACTTCACTGGTCACTCCCTGCCAAATTGAAAATGTCCCATTTATCCCCACTCATTGCATCGTGTCCAAGAACCAATCCACTACCCGTGCTAATAATATCCAGGATAACTGCACAAACCTTTACCTTGCATTGTTACCTTGCAACGTATCAAAAAACCTTTGGGAAATTGAAGTATACCACATCTATCGATTCACCCTTACCTGCCCTGTGAGTTACATCCTCAAAAATCTTCAATAAGTTTGTAAAGCACAATTTTCCTTTCACCTGGGTAGGGCTGGAGGCTAATATTTTATCATATTAGGTGCCAATGGTATTCAGGGTAAGATCCTGGCATGGATACAGGATTGGCTGATTGGCAGAAGGCAAAGAGTGGGGGTAAAGGGGTCTTTTTCAGGATGACTAATGGTGTGCCTCAGGGGTCAGTGCTAGGAGCACAACTTTTCACAATACACATTAACGATTTGGAAGAATGAACTGAAGTTATTGTTGCTAAGCTTGCAGATGTTACAAAGATATGGAGAGGGACAGGTCGTACTGAGGAAGCAGAGGGGCTGCGGAAGGACTTGGGCAGTTTGGGAGAGTGGGCAAAAAAGTGGCAGATGGAATACAATGTGGGAAAGTGTGAGGCTATGCACTTTGGAAGGAGGAATGGAGGTATAGACTATTATCTAAATGGGGAAATGCTTAGGAAATCAGAAACATAAAGGGACTTGGAAGTCATTGTTCAAGATTCTCTTCAGGTTAACATGCAGGTTCAGTAGGCACTTAGAAAGACAAATGTGATGTTAGCATTCATGTCAAGAGGGTTGGACTACAAGATCAGGAATGTACTTCTGAGGCTGTATAAGGCTCTGGTCAGAACCCATTTGGAGTATTGTGAGCAGTTTTGGGCCCCATATCAAAGGAAGGAAGTGCTGGCCTTGGAAAGGGTCCAGAGGAGGTTTACAAGAATGATCCCTGGAATGAAGAGCTTGTTGTATGAGGAACGGTTGAAAACTCTGAGTCTGTACTCTTTGGAGTTCAGAAGGATGAGGGGGGATCTTATTGAAACTGACAGGATGCTGTAAGGACTGGATGGAGCGGACATGGAGAAGATGTTTCCACTAATAGGAAAAACTAGAACCAGAGGGCACAATCTCAGGTTAAGGGGACAATCCTTTAAAACAGAGACGAGGAGGAATTTCTTCAGCCAGAGAGTGGTGAATCAGTGGAACTCTTTGCTGCAGAAGGGTGTGGAGGCCAAGGTCATTGAGTGTCTTCAAGGCAGAGATATGTTCTTGATTAATAAGGGGATCAGGGGTTTTGGGAAAAAGGCAGGAGAATGGGGGTGAGAAAAATATCAGCCATGATTGAATGGGGGAGCAGACTCGATGGGCCGAGTGGCCTAATTCAGTTCTTATGTTTTATGGTCTTATAGTCGAGGGGAAAGATTATAAACTATTAATATCGAGGAAGATTAAAATTAAAAACTGGAAAGTATTAAGGAGGTAGTTTATATGGATTTCAGCAAAGCTTTTGACAAGGTCCCACATGGGAGACTTGTAAAGAAGGTAAATGCACATGGGATATATGGCAATTTGATAAAGTGTATTCAAAATTGTCTTAGTTATAGGAGACAGAGGTGACGACAGAAGGCTGCTTCAGTGGCTAGAAGCCAGTGTCCAGTGGCGTACGACAGGGAATCTGTGTTGGGCCCTCTATTGTTTGTCAATTATATAAATGACATTGATGACTATGTGGGGGGGTTAGGATAAGTAAATTTGCGGATGACACAGAGATTGGACAGGTGGTTAACTACAAGAAGATATAGATGGAATAGTCAAATGGACAGATAAGTGGCAGATGAAATTTAACCTTGAAAACTGTGAGGTGATACACTTTGGAAGGAGTAATTTGATAAGAAAGCACTCAATGAATGGTCGGACACTAGGAAGCTCTGTGGAACAAAGGGATATTGGTGTTTGTTCACAGATCTTTGAAGATGGAAGGGTATGTTGGTAAGATGGTGAAAATGGCAGATAGGGCACTTGCCTTTACCGATCAAGGCATAGGTTACAAAAGCAAGGAAGTCATGTTGGAGTTGTACAGAACTTTGGTGAGGCCACAGCTGGAGTATTGGGTGAAGTTCTGGTCGCCACATTATTGGAAGGATGTGAATGCACTGGAGAGGGTGCAGAGGAGATTCACCAGGATGCTGCCTGGGATGGAGCATTTATGTTATGAAGTGTGATTGGATAGGCTTGAGTTGTTTTTGGTGGACAGAGAAAGCTGAGGGGTGACTTGATCGAGGTGTCCAAGATATGGGGGACATGGACAGAGTGGATAAGGAACAGCTGTTCCCCTTAGCTGAAGGGTCAGCTATGAGGGGACACAGGTTAAAGGTGAGGGGCAGGAGGTTTAATGGGAATGTGAGTTTTTTTTATCTCAAGGGTGGGTGATGGTTTGGAATGTGCTCCCTGGAAGGGAGGTGGAGGCAGGTTGCCTCACATCCTTTAAAAAGGATGAATACTCAGCATATCATAAAATTCAGACTATGGGCCAAGTACTGGCAGATGGGATTAGGGGGGAGTTCAGATGTTTCTAATGTGTGAGTGTGGACTCGATGGGCTGAATGGCCTCTTGTGCGCTGTATTATTCTATGATTCTCTAACGATTCTATGATTCTAGGTGGGTGTGATGACTTAAACATGGCCTGAGAAGTTGGCCTCTTGGAGTATGAGCTCCTTGATTGAGGTCATAATTGCCTGCCCAATTAAGGAGTCTCAACTATATATACATACATATAACTAAATATATATATATATATAATGTCAGGTCTATAGACACTCCTGATTCTGACTGTGTTCCTGAAGCTCGCTAAAGGGAGTTGCAAATAGGGGGATTTGGGGGAAGGGACACCAGCCTCTGAGGAGTTATTTCACTGGGGGAAAGGGGTTGGGGAACTGGAATGCTATAGAGAACAGATTCAAAGGAGGAGAGAAGGAAAGTGTTAAATTGTTGAACTAATAAAAACTGGGCTGGATTTGTTGGTTCAAAAATGCCCCAAAATGTCCTGAATGAAATTGGTGAGCTGGTGAGCTCCAGTTGTTATGGAAAGATAAATTAGATTGATTAGGTTGGACATTCCTGATTGGAAAATACTCAGGGAGAATGTACTGTGAACAGAGGAACAAGGGTAGGCTTTTCAGCCCTTGAGCTTGTTCTGCCAGTCAATGGGACAAAAGCAGACCTGTATCTCAACACCATTCTCCTCCATCTCAGTCGGGGGTGGGAGAGGAAAAGGGTGTTCACCAAGGTTCCAGGATGTTAAAATAGCTGGTGGAAAAACTGAACCTATTTACATACAATTAAGAGATAAGGTGGTGGCTGTTAACTCCTTTGAAAATGTGTTACATACCACTGGGAAAGTAGATAATCTATGCTTGCAAATTAGAGAAATATGCAGACATAGCAGGGCAGAAATAATAAGTGGTTTCCGTTAATGTGAAGATTCATGACAATTAAATTACTAAATAAAACCCAAAATTTCTTTCTAGTTCAAAGCATTTTTGGTCCAACAATGAATTACTTATTGTGTGACATTGTTTTTATTCTTTTCATGGTATGTGGGTATTTCATGGTATGTGGGCAGGCATGAGTTGCTCATACCTGTTGGCCCCTTGAGAAGGTGGTGGTGAGCTGCCTTTTTGAACCGCTGCAGTCCAGGTGACGTAGGTACGCCCACAGTGCTGTTAGGGAAGGAGCTCCAGGATTTTGACAGTGATGGAAAGGTGATATAGAAACATAGAGAATAGAAGATAGGAGTAGGAGGAGGCTATTTGGCCCTTCGAACCTGCTCCACCATTCATTATCATCATGGCTGATCATCCAACTTCTTAGTCTGATCCCACCACCCCACGATATCCTTTGAACTCTGCGCTAAGTGCTATATCTAACTGGTTCTTGGAAACATACAATATTTTGGTCTCAACTATTTCCTGTAGTAGTGAGTTCCAAAGAGTCACCACTCTTTGTGTGAAGAAATTTCTCCTCACCTCAGCCCTAAATGATCTACTAAATCTCAGACTGTGACCCCTGGTTCTAAACTCCCCCAACATCAGGAACATCATACCTCCATTCACCCTCATAGAATCAGAGAATCCTACATTGCAGAAGGAGACCATTCAGCCCATTGAATCTGCTACCTCCACAATCCCACCCAGGCCTATCCTATAACCCCATGAATTTACCCTAGCTAATCACCCTGACACTAAGGGGCAATTTAGCATGGCCAATCCACCTAACGTGCACATCTTTGGGAGGAAACTGGAGTACCTGGAGGAAATCCATACAGACATGAGGAGAATGTGCAAACTCCACACAGACAGTGACCCAGGCCGAGATATGAACGTGGGTCTCAAACCCAGATCCCTGGTGCTGTGAGGCAGCAGTGTTAATCACTGTGCCATTGCGCCGCACTGTCTAGTTCTATTAGCATTTTATAAGTTTCCCTGAAATCCCCCCTCATTCTTCTGAACTCTGGCGAATATAGACTGAACCGACTCAGTGTACAGTTTTGGTCTCCTTACTTGAGAAAGGATACACTGACACTGGAGGGGGTGCAGAGGAGGTTCACTAGGTTGATTCTGGAGTTGAGAGGGTTGGCTTATGAGGAGAGACAGAGTAGACTGGGGCTATACTCATTGTAATTCAGGAGAATGAGGAGAGATCTTATCAAAACATATAAGATTATGAAGCGAATAGATAGAAGCAGGGAAGTTGTTTCCACTGGAGAATGAAACTAGAACTAGGGGGCATGGCCTCAAAATAAGGGGGAGCAGATTTAGGACTGAGTTGAGGAGGAGCTTCTTCACACAAAGAGGTGTGAATCTCTGAAATTCTCTTCCCAGCGAAGAAGTTGAGGCTTCCTCATTGAATGTTTCTAAGGTAAGGATAGATACATTTTTGAACAAGGGTTACAGTGAGTGGGTGGCTAAGTGGAGCTGAGTCCATGAAAAGATCAGCCATGATCTTATAGAATGGCAGAGCAGGCTCAAGGGGCCAGATAGCCCATTCCTGCTCCTAGTTCTTAAGTCCTTATGTTCTTCGTCTCCCTTCACTCATCACCCTTGCCATCCCAGGAATCAGCCTTTGGAGGGCCGAAGGGCTTGTTTTCCGTGCTGTGCTGTAAACCTTCTCTGACTCCCTCTATAGCAAGGACATTCTCCCTCAGATAAGGAGACCAAAACTGCACACAATATTTCAGGTGTGGCCTCAGCAAGGCCCTGTATAATTGCGACAAGACATCCCTGCTCCTGTACTCGAACGCTCGTGCTATGAAAGCCTTCATTTATCTTCTTTACTGCCTGCTGCAGCTGCATGCTTACCTTCAGTGACTGGTGTACGAGGACTCCAAATTTAATTGCATCATCAGTTAAGGTGACCCAGTAATATGAAGAGTGGGCTTTTTGTTTCACATCAATAAATTAAAATAAGTTGTATTCATCAAATGACTATGCCCAAACATTACTGGTGTTTTCATAGAATCATAGATTCACTACAGTGCAGAAGGAGGCCATTCAGCCCATCGAGACTGCGCCGACAACAATCCCACCCAAGCTCTATCCTGTAACCCCACATATTTATCTCGCTAATCCCTCTAACCTACGCATCTGGGACACTGAGGGGCAATTTAGCACGGCCAATCAACCTAACCCACACAGCTTTGAACTGTGGGAGGGAACTGGAGTGCCCGGAGGAAACTCATGCAGACACCGGGAGATAATGACCTAAGCCAGGAATCGAAACCAGTTTCGGGAGCTGTGAGGTAGCGGTGTCAGCCACTGTGCCACCGTGCCACCCCAGTGTATTTGTTGTGATATAAACAGCTTACTGATTTCTAGCAGGCCACACCATATCCACTGTGCGATGTGCATTTGGATTAGAGATGTACGTGGAACAGGTACAAAAGGCAGGAATATCTGGTTCATGTCAAACAATATATACCACTACTGTACCCCGAGTTAGGACATGGTGCATGGTGGTACAATGGTTGGGTACAGCGTCGGGGACCCGGTTTTGATTCCTGGCTTGGGCCACTGTCTGTGTGTAGTCTGCACATTCTCCCCGTGTCTGCGTGGGTCTCTTCCAGGTGCTCCGGTTTCCTCCCACAATCAGAAAGATTGTGCTGGTTAGGTGAACAGGCGCCGGAGTGCGCGACTTCACTGCAGTGTTAATGTAAGCTTTACCTGTGACTAATAAATAAATAAATAAGCTTTAACTTTAAAACTTAAGTGAAATAAAGGTTCTCAGATTGCTTGAGGGAGAAACTGATGTGAGTTAACCCAAGAAGCTACAACAAATGTGAATTTGTAACACGAGAAAGCAGACAATATTAACGAGATTAAAAGGGGAACTGCCCCAGATACGTTGGTGCAATAAATCAAGGGCAACTCGATGGGGCTCAAATTAAAAAAGGGTTTATTGCCAACAATAAATAGTTATTTACAAACAAGTGTCAGACAGACACTTAACTCTGTGACAGAATTAACTCTGTGACTAAACTCCATTCCACCCTTGCCATAACTGACGATTCTTCCCAACCCAGGGCTTGTGCCCTGGCACCCAATTAGCTCAACTTCCCCCCTTGACGTTCCATAGAGTCCAGTCCAATCACATGGCTCTCAGGGATCGCTTCCTTAAAGGGGCCACGTTCCCACTTTTGGCAAAGGAATGGTGATGGAGCACGGGGGTGAATCAGAGAATCTTACAGTGTAGAAGGAGGCCACTTGACCCATCTGCACTGACTACAATCCCACCCAGGCCCTATCCCCATAACCCTATGAATTTACTCTTAGTCTTCCTGACACTAAGGGGCAATTGAGCATGGCCAATCCATCTAACCTCCGCACTGAGGTTTACATCATGGTCTTTGGACTGTGGGAGAAAACCGGAGCACCTGGAGGAAACCCATGCAGGTACGGGGAGAACGTGCAGGTTTTACACAGACAGTGACCCAAACTGGGAATCAAATTGGATCCCTGGAGTTGTGAGGAGTGGAGAGGGAAAGCGGAAAGGAATGATGGGGGCGGGGGGAGGCGGGAAGAGAGAACGGAAATAGTGGGGGGGTGGGGGGTGTAGGGGGTGGGGGTGGCAGCTGAAGATGTAGTCCAATAAATGTCAAACTTTTCAACTGGTGACCAGCTAAGCATCTTGCCACAGGACATAATGAAGGCAAATTGAAAGTCGGAGATACTTGGATGCGTAAAGATACAAAAATGAAAATGAGACTTAAGTGAGAGGCCACGGACAGCAAAGTCAAGTGGAGTGTAGAAAATATAATCCAGGCAATCCAAGATGCAAAGCCCCCTGTTGGGAAAAACTGTCCCAATTTAATGCCTTCTCTCTGGCTCTGTGTATAATTGGACGTTTGACTCTTATCCAAATAACTGATCAACACAGATGGTTAAACTCTGTTCAATGTGTGTCACAATCCAGTGCCTAGGGCACTTGGTATTATTGTTCAAAGTCTGACATATTCTCCTAACTGTTCTCTGTGTCTTGTAATATGTATGGAGATACGTCACCCCCTCCCCCCATATTAAGTGGGAGCAGTTGGGGTTCAGTTTAGCCTCAGGAGTTCAGCACACCGGATTTCCCTCAAGTCATGCCAAATTTAATGACACTTTAATCTCTAACCTGTCTGCAGTCAGCCAGCTTCAGAGGCCGGCAGGCTGTGGGGCAGGGAGACCTGCAACATCTGACTGCAGCTAGGGACCGGACAGGAGGGAGGGACGGAGAGACCAGGAGAGGTGGTCAGGAGGTGATCGGAGAGGGAGGAGGAGGGAAGAAGATCACAGAGGGCTCTGGACGACATGTGGGGGACATTAAGTCATGAAAGGTGGAGAACGTGGGCCCGATGAGGTTAGTTAAGATCACAAGACCATAAGAATACAAGACCTAGGAGCAGAATTAGGCCACTCGGCCCATCGAGTCTGCTCCGCCATTCAATCATGGCTGATATTTTTCTCATCCCCATTCTCCTGCCTTTTCCCTATAACCCCTGGTCCCCTTGTTAATCAAGAACCTATCTATCTCTGTCTTAAAGACACCCAATGACCTGGCCTCCATAGTCTTCTGTGGCAAAGAGTTCCGCAGATTCACCACCCTCTGGCTGAAGAAATTCCTCCTCACCTCTATCTTAAAGGATTGTCACTTCAGCCTGAGCTTGTACCCTCTGGTCCTCTGGGTGGCACGTTGGCACAGTGGTTAGCACTGCTGCATCTCAGCGCCAGGTACTCTGGTTCAGGTGACCAGCTTGGGTCACTGTCTGTGCGGAGTCTGCATGTTTTCCCCATGTCAGCATGGGTTTCTTCTGGGTGCTCCAGTTTCCTCCCGTAGAGATGTGCTAGTTAGGTGCATTGACCCAATAAGGTGCCGGACTGTGGCGACTAGGAAAATTTCACAGTAGCCTCATTCAAGTGTTAATGTAAGCCTTATTTGTGACAATAAACTTATACTTTAAGTATCTTAGTAGCTGAGAGGAGACATTTCTGCTCCTCCTAACCCACAAGCAGTGCTGTAAAGATGGTTTGCTGTTCCAGCCAGAGCTCCTCACAGTCCACCAAGTGCCTTAAGGTCTGAGTAACCTGGTTGGATTTGATTTGATTTATTATTGTCAAATGTATTAGCATACAGTGAAAAGCATTGTTCCTTGCATGCTATACAGACAAAGCATACCATTCGTAGAGAAGGAAAGAAGGGAGTGCAGAATGAGCAAATACACAAGGGTCGGGTGAGATCCTAAATGAATGTTTCACATCAGTATTTACTGTTGAGAAAAGCACGGATGTTAGGGAACGTGGGGAAATAAATAATGATGTCTTGAGGAGTGTACGTATTACAGAGAAAGAGGTGCTGGCAGTCCTAAAGTGCGTCAAGGTAGAAAAATTCCCAGCACCTGATGAAGTATATCCCAGGACATTGTGGGAGGCTAGGGAGGAAATTGCTGGTCCCCTACCAGAGATATTTGAATCATCGATAGTCAGGATGAGGTACGAAGATTGGAAAGTGGCAAATGTTGTGCCTTTGTTTAAAAAGGGCTACAGGTAAAAGCCTGGGAACTACAGGCCAGTGAGCCTCACATGTGTGGTGGATAAGTCGTTGGAAGCTATTTTGAGAGACAGGGTGTACAGGCATTTAGAGATGCAAGGACTGATTAGGGACAGTCAGCATGGCTTTGTGAGTGGAGAATCATATCTCACAAATTTGGTTGAGTTTTTTGAAGGGTTAACCAAAAAGGCAAATGAGGGCAGTGCAGTTGATGTTATCTACATGGACTTTAGACAAGGTACTGCATGGTAGGTTGTTGCATAAGATTAAATCTCATGGGATCCAGTGTGAGGTATCAAAATGGATACAAAATTGGCTTCTTGACAGAAGCAAAAGGGTAATTGTAGAGGGTTGTTTTTCAAACTAGAGGTCTGTGACCAGCAGTGTGCCTCAGGGATCAGTGCTGGGCCCATTGTTATTTATCATTTATATTTATGATTTGGATGAGAATATAGTTAGTAGATTTGCAGATGACACCAAGATTGGTGGTGTAGTGGACAGTGAAGGAAGTTATTGCAAAGCGATATTGATCAATTGGGCCAGTGAGCTGACAAATGGCAGATGGAGTTTAATTTAGATAAATGTGAAGTGATGCATTTTGGTAGATTAAACCAGGGCAGGACTTACTCAGTTAATGGTAGGGCACTGGGGAGAGCTACAGAACAAAGATGTAGAGGTACATGCTCATAGCTCCTTGAAAGTGGAGTCACAGGTGGACAAGAATGGAGAAGAAGGCATTCAGCATGCTTGGTTTCATCGGTCAGCACATTGAATACAGGAGTTGGGGCATCTTGTTGAAGTTGTTCAAGACATTGGTAAGGCCACACTTGGAGTACTGTGCACAGTCCTGGTCACCCTTTTATAGAAAGGATATTATTAAACTAGAAAGAGTGCAGGAAAGGTTTACAAGGATACTATTGGGATTTGATGGATTGAGTTGTAAGGAGAGGCCGGATAGACTGGGACTTTTTTCTCTGGAGCATAGGAGGCTGAGTGGTGATCTTACAGAAATCTGTAAAATAATGAGGGGCACAGGTCAGCTAGATTGTCAATATCTTTTCCCAAAGATAGGAGAGTCTAAAACTAGAGAGTATAGGTTTAAGGTGAGAGGGAAGAGAAAGAAAAGTGTCCAGAGTGTGGTGAGTGTCTGGAACAAGCTGCCAGCAATAGTAGTAGAGGCAGGTACAATTTTGTCCTTTAAAAAGCATTTAGATAGTTACATGGGCAAGATGGGTATAGAGGGAAATGGGCCAAGTGTGGGCAATTGGGATTAGCTTAGGGGTTTAAAAAAAAAGGCGGTGTGGACAAGTTAAGCCGGAGGGCCTGTTTCCATGCTGTAAACCTCTTTGGCTCTATGACTCTAATGTAGTATTGCAGTCATAGCTAGAGTGAGAATCGTCAGCACGGGGTGGCACGGTGGTTAGCACAGCTGCCTCACAGCGCCAGGGATCTTTTTCACCAGAGTATCATGGCTTCAAGCTCCTTTCTGGGATTTGAGCTCAAAATCTACACTGGCACAACAGGGAAGTACTGAAGGAGCGCTGCACTGTTGGACGCCCACCATTTTTGGATGAAGCAAGAAAGAAAGTCCCCTTCCACCCTCTCAGGTAAGCAGGAAGGATCGTCTTGCATGGTTTGAAGAAGACCAGGCAAGTTCTCCTCAGTTTCGTGCCAAAATGTATCCATTAAATTGCACCATTAAAGCAGATCGGTCATTATCACATCACTGCCTGTGGGAGCTTGCAGTTTGCAAATTGCTGTCACTTCACCTACAGTGTAGCCATGACCACAATTCAAGTGTACTGAATCAGCTGTAAAGTACTTGGATTCAGCATGAGGTTGTGAAAGGCACTATATAAGACAAAGACAAAGACAAAGAACAACCCAGCACAGGAAACAGGCCCTTCGGCCCAACGAGCCCGCGCCGCCGCATCCTCCTACACCTACCCTGCCCTGCGTGTATGTGAGTGGAACCCCTAATGTAGCCAGATTCAGGGGAGAATAATGTCAATTTGGTACACCAATCAGCCTAAGAGCACATCTTTGGGGTGTGGGAGGAAACCGGAGCGCCCGGAGGAAACCCACGCAACCACGGGGAGAATGCGCAAACTCCCACAGACCAGGCCCAAATCCATGTATCTGCACAGCTAGCAGGGATAGTCACTGAGCTGCTGTGGCGCCCGTCTGCTGGTCCAGGATTAAGCACACACGACATGAAGTACTAGGCCACTCCCGGAACCTCCAAGAGCAGCCCACGTACGACCCACCGTGTGCATGCCCCTCGTTTGACAACAAGGTGGACCGACACCTGTGGAATAAAAAGACAAAACATTAACATGTAATACTATATTTCCGGTGTCGTCCCGAGGCTCTGACCCTATTTAATACCCTCTACTATAACCCTCCATCCTTGTTTCGCTCATGTGTCTATCTAAGTAAACCTTAAACAAGTCCAACGTGCCTGCCTCCACCACCCTACTCGGTAGTGCGTTCCATACCCCCACGACCCTCTGCATGAAAAACCTTCCTCTCGTATCCAAATTATACTTCTCTCCCCTCACCCTTAGATTGTGACCTCTCGTAATTGTCCCCAATCTAGGGAAAAGCCTACCACTATTGACTCTATCTATTCCCTTCAGTATTTTATACACCTCTGTCATATCCCCCCTTAATCTCCGTCTTTCTAAGGAGGAGAGCCCCAGTTTCTCCAACCTTTCCTCGTAACTCAGTCCCTCCATGCCAGGCAACATCCTGGTAAACCTCCTCTGCACCCTCTCCAGGGTCTCCACGTCCTTCCGGTAGTAAGGTGACCAGAACTGGATGCAGTACTCCAAATGTGGTCTAACCAACGTTCTGTACAAGTGAAGCATTAGACAGCAGCTCTTATACTCTATACCCCTTCCTATAAAGGCTAGCATTCCATAAGCTTTCTTCACAACCTTCTCTACTTGTGTTGACACCTTCAGAGACTTGTGCACCTGCACTCCCAGGTCCCTCTGTATTTCTATACTCTTAACCGGTCTACCTTTTATCACGTAACTCCTCCCTGCATTATTCCTTCCAAAATGCATCACCTCGCATTTGTCAGGATTAAATTCTATCTGCCATCTATCTGCCCAGTATACCAACCTATCTATATCCTGCTGTGTCACCTGACGGTCCTCCTCGGTATCTGCTAATCCTGCCATCTTGGTGTCATCCGCAAACTTGCTGATCACACCACGTACGCCCTCTTCTAAGTCGTTTATATATACTACAAAGAGGAGAGGCCCCAGTACTGAGCCCTGCAGCACACCACTGGTGACTGACCTCCAGCCAGGAAAGGACCCTTCGACAACTACTCTCTGTCTCCTATTGCCCAGTCAGTTTTCGATCCACCTAGCTATCTGTCCTTGTATCCCATGTGCCTTAACCTTTTCTACCAGCCTACCGTGAGGGACTTTGTCAAACGCCTTACTGAAATCCATATAGATGACATCAACGGCTCGCCCATCGTCAACCGTTTTTGTCACCTCCTCGAAGAATTCTACCAGATTCGTAAGGCAAGACCCCCCCCGAACAAAGCCATGTTGCGTATCCCTAATCAGATCGCAACGCTCCAAATGCTCATACATCCTATCCCTAAGAATTTTTTCCAATAATTTTCCTACCACCGATGTCAAACTCACTGGTCTATAATTACCAGGGTTATCCCTACTACCCTTTTTAAACAGTGGTACCACATTAGCTACCCTCCGGTCTTCTGGGACCCCCACGTGTCCAAAGAAGAGATGAAGAAATGTACATTCTTTCCCTGAAAGGTGGTTCACACTATAGGATTTGGAAAGATATAAAATGACTGGGGCAGCATGGTGGTGCAGTGGTTAGTACTGCTACCTCACAACTCCAGGGATCTGGGTTTGATTCCCGGCTTGAGTGAGCGTCTGTATGGAGTTTGCACATTCTCCCTGTATCTGCGTGGGTTTCCTCCAGGTGCCGGTTTCTTCCCACACTGCAAAGATGTACGGGTTAGGTGGATTGACCATGCTAAATTGCCCCTTAGTGTCCCGGAATGTGTAGGTTAGCGGGATTAGCAGGGAAAATGTGTGGGGTTGTGGGGATAGGGCTTGGGGTGGGATTATTGTCAGTGCAGGCTCAATGGGCTGAATGGTCTCCTTCTGCACTGTAGGGATTCTATAACAAAAGGCTGACTTGTTTTATAAGACAAAGGGCAGCAGAGTGGCACAATGGTTAGCATTGCTGTTTCACAGCGCCAGGGACCTGGGTTTGAATCCCACCTTAGATCACTGTGTTGAGTTTGCACGTTCTCCGCATGTCTGCATGGGTTTCCTCCAGATGCTCCGGCTTCATCACACAGTCCAAATGTGTGCAGGTTTGGTTAATTGGACATACTGAATTGCCCCTGAATGTCAGGAGGATTAGCATGGTAAATATGTGGGATTATGATGACAGGGCCTGTATGGGATTGTTGTTGGTGTAGGCTCGATGGGCCGAATGACCTCCTTCTGCACTGAAGGGATTCTGTGATTCTATGAATTAATTGCCAATCAGGCCCTTAACTGGCTAAACCTTCCTGACAACCAGGAACAGCGGGGTCAGAGGCTCCGCCTGCTGAGAGCTGCCATCAAGTCAGAGGCCAACAGCAGTACTTGGAGGCACCACTGGGGGAGATAGTGGTCACTGCCTGTAATGCACCCAACTAAGAACTGCTGAGGGATTCATTCTACTGGCAGGTGATGGCAGTGATTGTGGGATTGGGTCATGCGTGAAGGGTCAGCAATAAGGGTGTTGGAAGGCTTCCAGTTCATCATCCTCCACCTCACTCCACCCCAACCCGCCCCCACCAGTCTCCTTCAGATCATTGAGTCATAGAATCATAGAATCCCTACAGTGTAGAAGGAGGCCATTCAGCCAATCGAGTCTCTATGACTTCTGAAAGAGAATCTTACCCATCCCCATAAACCCACACATTTAGCCTACTAATCTCTGAACATCCTTGGACACTAAGAGGCAATTTAGCATGGCCAAACCACCTAACCTGCATACCTTTGGACACTGGGGAGCAATTTAGTATGGCCAATCCATCTAACCTGCACTTCTTTGAACAGTAAGGGGCAATTTAACATGGCCAATCCACCGAACCTGCTCATCTTTGGACACTAAGTGGCAATTTAGCATGGCCAATCCACCTAACCTGCACATCTTTAGACACTAAGGGACAATTTACTATGGTTGTGAGAGGAAACTGGAGAATCTGAAGGAAACCCATGGAGACACAGACAGAACATGCAATCTCCACACAGACAGTGACCAGTTGGAATCGAACCTGGGTCCATGGCATTGTGAGGCAGCAGTGCTAACCACTGTGCCACCGTGCCACCCATGCTTCAA
Organism: Carcharhinus amblyrhynchos; assembly: GCF_965287045.1. Lineage (NCBI taxonomy): Eukaryota > Metazoa > Chordata > Chondrichthyes > Carcharhiniformes > Carcharhinidae > Carcharhinus > Carcharhinus amblyrhynchos. The sequence goes on along the minus strand of NC_137332.1, from coordinate 7,118,743 downwards.
CATTTGATTCCCCGTCTCCCTCGCTCTGCTCCGTAAAGAAATATGAAATCCTTCCTATGCAACAACAGACACAAAATTCACCAGAAAAATGAAATATATATAAAATATATACCAATTAGGGAAAGCACTGCATAAATTCCACGTAACTATCTTTTGCAATTGTGCTGTTACATCAATCACTTTGCACTGATATTCACATTAATCCTAAATTTCTTTTAAGTGACATAAAATCTTTCTTATCTCCACTTTAATTAATACATAAGTCAAATGCTATATGATTTCTGTCCATGATTTAATCTATTAATTTATTAAAACTGGCATTCTCTTTATTCCCAATAACATCAATATATGCTAGTACAGTGTCACAGACTGGTAGAATGTTCACAGCACAGAAGGCCAATTCACACATTGTCTGTGCTAGTTTTCTGAAATAGCAATTCATCTGGTGCCAGTCCCTCACTTTCCCTCCTATCGTCCTGCATACATAGAATCTTACAATCCCTGTGGTGCAGAAGGAGGCCATTTGGCCCATTGAGACTGCACCAATAACAATTCCACCCAAGCCCTATTCCCTGTAATCCCACATATTTACCTTGTTAATCCCCTGGCAATTTAACATGGCCAATCCACCTAACCGGCACATTTTTGGAGTGTGGGAGGAAACCAGAGCACCCGGAGGAAACCCATGCAGACATGGGGAGAATGTGCAAACTTTTGAATTGATTTGATTTATTATTATCACATGTATTAGCAAACATTTATGGGCCTAGTGGTATTATCGCTGGACTATTAATCCAGAAGCTCAGCTAATGTTCTGGAGACCCAGGGCAGGTGGTGGAATTTGAATTCAGTAAAAAAATCTGGAATTAAGAATCTCCGATAACCCATGAAACCATTGTTGATTGTCGGGAAAAATCTATCTGGTTCACTGATGTCCTCCAGGGAAGGAAATCTGCTGCCCTTACCCGGTCTGGCCTACACACGACTCCAGAGCCACAGCAATGTGGTTGACTCTCAGCTGTCTTCCAAGGGCAACTTGGGATGGGCAATAAATGCTAGCCAACCAGCGACACACCCGTGTCCTTCAAATGAAGCAAAAAAAGAGGAAGTATAATACAGTGAAAAGTATTATTTCTTGCGGGCTATACAGACAAAGCATAACGTACATAGAGAAGGAAACGAGAGAGTGCAGAATGTGTTACAATCATAGCTAGGGTTTCAACTTAATGCAAGGTAGGTCCATTCAAATGTCTGATGGCAGCAAGGAAGGAGATGTTCTTGAGTCGGTTGGTACATGACCTCAGAGTTTTGTATCTTCTTCCCGGTGGAAGAAGGTGGAAGAGAGTATGTTGGGGGTGTGTGGGGTCCTTAATTATGCTGACTGCTTTTCTGAGGCAGCAGGAAGTGTAGACAGAGTCAATGGATGGGAGGCTGGTTTGCGTGATGGATTGGGCTACATTCATGACCTTTTGTAATTTCTTGCTGTCTTGGGCAGAGCAGGAGCCCATACCAAGCTGCGATACAACCAGAAAAAATGCTTTCTATGCTGTATCTGTAAAAGTTGGTGAGAATCATAGCTGACATGCCAAATTTCCTTAGTCTTCTGAGAAAGGAGGCAATGGTGGGGTTTCTATAGTGTGAGCGTGGCAGGAACCGAAATGGCTGTTGGTGATTTGGACACTAAAAACTTAAACCTATTGACCCTTTCTATTTTGGCCCCGTTAATGTAAACAGGGGCATGTTCTCCTTTACACTTCCTGAAGTCGGTGACAATCTCCTTTGTTTTGTTGACATTGAGGGAAAGAGTGTCACTACATCAGTTCACCAGATTCTCTATCTCATTCCTGAACTCTGTCTCATCATTATTTGAGATCTGATCCAATATGGTGGTGTTGCCTGCAAACTTGAAAATTGAATTGGAGGGGAATTTGACCGCACAGCCATCAGTGCACAAGGAGTATAATAGGGGGCTGAGCAAACAGCCTTGTGGGACACTGGTGTTGATTGTGGGGAAGGTGTTGTTGCCTATCCTTACTGATTGAGGTCTGTGAGTTAGGAAGTTCAGGATCCAGTCACAGAGGGAAGTGCTGAGGCCAAGACATGGAGTTTGGAGATGAGTTTCCTGGGAATAATGGTGTTGAAAGCTGAGCTGTAGTCAATAAATAGGAGCTTGATGTAGGTGTCCGTGTTATCTAGGTGTTCCAGGGTTGAGTGAAGGGCCAGGGAGATGGCATCTGCTGTGGACCAGTAATGGCGGTAGGCAAATTGTAATGGATCCAGGTAGTCCGGGAGGCTGGAATTTCAAAGAATGTCATAATGATGGAAGTCAGAGCCACCGGCCCATGGTTTTGATTTGATTTGATATGATTTATTATTGTCACATGTATTAGAATATAGTGAAAAGTTTTGTATCTTGCATGCTATACAGGCAAAGCATACCTTTCATAGAGTACATAGATTTGAGTTATTATTGCCACATGTAATAGTATACAGTGAAAAGTATTGTTTCTTGCACACTATATAGGCAAAGTATGCCATTCATAGAGAAGGAAGGAAAGGTTGCAGAATGTAGTGTTACAGTCATAGCTAGGGTGTAGAGAAAGATCAACTTAATATAAGGTAGGTCCATTCAAATGTCTGATGGCAGCAAGGAAGAAGCTGTTCTTGAGTTGATTGGTACGTGACCTCAGATTTTTGTATTTTTTTCCTGCTGGAAGAGGACATGTCTATGGTATATGAGATCCTTGATTATGTTGGCTGTTTTTCTGAAGCATTTTGATGCAAGTATATTTCCAGCCTGTTTTTTAAACTCAAACACCCATTTAATAGAATCATAGAATCCCTATAGTGCAGAAGGATGTCATTTGGACTATCAAGTCTGCACTGGCCACAATCCACCCAGGCCCTATTCCCATATTTACTCTGTTATTCCCTCTGACATTAGGGTCAATTTCGCATGGCCAATCAACCTAACCCGTACATCTTTGGATTAGGGGAGGAATCTGGAGCACCCAGAAGGAATCCTTGCAGACATGGGGGGAATGTGCAAACTCCACACAGATAATGATCGAAGGCTGGAATTGAACTCCAGTCCCTGGGTGCTGTGAGGCAGCAGTGCTAACCACTGTGCCACCGTGTCATCCATTAGATTCAGGCTTAACTTCCATCTTACATCCCGGAATATTGGGCAGTTGCCTCTTCCTTTTCAAGGCAGTAACTTCTGAGAGTCCTGGTTCCCAGGTCTTCCCAGAATGGAATTTGCATCCACTTCCCTGGCTGCCCAGTTAGCATGGATAGAATGCACAGCTGGAAATGTGTCTGTGGTGTGGGTTCTTTTATGGCCCCATTCTCAGGACACATGAGGAGTTTACTACCTGTCAGGGGAGGGGACAATGATGACACTCACCTGGAGTAGATGAATAACCCTGGAGTTATGCTGAAGTGAGATTCCGTGGGTGCAACTGGACATTTTTTTTCCACGTAGAGACTTGCAATGGGCCACAAAAGATGGCACGGCACAGTGGCACAGTGGTTAGCACTGCTGCCTCACAGCACCAAGGACCCAGGTTCGATTCCTGGCTCAGGTCACTGTTTGTGTGGAGTTTGTATGTTCTCCACGTGTCTGCATGGGTTTCCTCCGAGTGCTCCGGTTTTCTCCCACTGTCCAAAGTTGTACGGGTTAGATGGATTGGCCAAGTTAAATTGCCCCTTAGTGTCAGGGGACGGGCTAGGGTAAATACATGGAGTTATGGAGATAGGGCCTGGGTGGTATCGTGGTCGGTGCAGACTCGATGGGCAGAATGGCCTCCTTCTGCACTGTAGGGATTCTATGATTCTATGAGACAAGTGTAGAAGTGTTGAAGGAATTATCTACAGAAAACAGCTAAGCAGAAACAAGGAGTATTTGGATCAATTGCCTTGAGATGGTTAGATTTGCCAAACGGAGAGGCACATTTATCTTAATCACATGAATTGTTTATGAAGGTTACCACAAGAGAGATGGCACAGTGACAAGTCTTTCAGGATCAACCTGAAGAAATACAACAGGGAGCATGGAAAATTAAATATTCATTTAAATACAAGTGCTGAGAAGCTTTTTTTTTGTTATTTTCTCTTTAGCACTCTCCTCCACCAACTACAAAAGTCATGAATGGGTGTTACTGTCACGATTTTAGAAAAGGTTACAAAAATAGAAATGCAATCTCAAAAAAAAAGACCGAATCTTAAAATTCAAACTCAAACTGGCTGAGTGGGAATGCAGAATTACAAAGAATTCTTTGCACAAAGCGATGTGAGAATGTGGAACTCCCCAGTGCGCCGGAAGGTTAGAGATGTCAAATCAATTGGCATGTTTTGAAGGAAGGTGGAGACTTGTGAAAGAAGCTCTGCATGAATAAGGAGAAAGGACAGGGGCTGGAATTAAACTGATAAGAACTGCCAATAGACAATGAGATGGGGCTGTACAGACTGTATCCCCCTGTATCGCCCTCCTTATCTCTGTGATCTCCTCCAGTCCCCGCAACCCTCTGGGATCTCTGCCTTGCTATGATTCTGGCCTCTTGCACATTCCTGAGCTTAGTTCCTGAGTTTGTACCTGCCGACTGCTGTTATAGAATTATAGAATCTTTACAAGTGCAGATGGAGGCCATTTGGCCCATCAACTCTACACAACCGCAGTCCCACCCAGACCCCATTCCCGTAACTCCACATATTTTCCCTACCATCTAAAAAAGGGTTAAAGTTTATATTTATTAGTCACAACTAAGGCTTACATTAACACTGCAATTAAGTTCCTGTGAAATTCCCCTCGTCACCTCGTTTTGGCTCCTGTTCAGGTCAATGCATCTAACTAGCCTGTGGGAGGAAACCGGAATACTCGGAGGGAGCCCATGCAGACACGGGGAGAATGTGCAAACTTCACACAGACAGTGACCCAGGCTGGGAATTGAACCCGGGTCCCTGGCGCTGTGAGGCAGTAGTTCGAACCATTGCGTCACCGTGCCACCCCTGGGCAGATCATTTTGCTTAGGTGTGAGCAGAATCAGTGACGAACTAACTCCGTCACATGGAGACATTTTGGAGAGGCATAATAAGACCGCATATAAAGGACTGAATTTTCCAGCCTTCCTGTTGGCTTCCAGCCCCGCTGATGACCACCCACTGCCCTGACAAATGGGTTATCTGGCGGTGCAGCCATCAAACAACACTAAACGCCATTGATGTCAGTGGGACTGGAAGATCCAGAAACTGGTCAATGACAAGCCACTTCTACTGCTGGAAAACATGCTGCAGGGAAGTGAGGGTGGGTGGTGGGGGTGGGTTGATCGGGTAGGTTCCACCCTCATGCATCTTATTTTGGAATATTTCTTTGGTTCAGAGCTAGTACAGTTACCTTTGAAGCTGAGGATTACAGACTCCAGCCCCATCCCAGATTTGAAGTGTACACTGACACCACACGGTCAGAGGCCTTGCATTTTCCAATGAGACATTAAACCAAAGATCAGTCTGCCTAAAGGAGCCCTTGGCCCAGTATGATCAGGATTGGGAATGCACTCTCTGGGAGGGAAGTGGAGACAGGTTCAATAATTGCTTTCAAAAGGCAATTGGATAAACAAATGAAGGAGATAAAAAAAAATGCAAAATCGTAGAAATCCTACCATTTAAAAGTGGGCCATTCGAGCCTGCACCGACAACAATCCCACACAGGCCCTATCCCTGTAATCCCACATATTTAACCTGCTAATCCCCCTGACACCAAGGGACAATTTATCATGGCCAGTCCGCCTACGCTGCACATCTTTGGACTGTGGGAGGAAACCGGTGCACCCGGAGGAAACCTATGTAGGCAAGATGAGAACATGCAAACACCCAAGGCCGTATTTGAACCTGGGCCCCTGGTGCTGTGAACCATCGGTGCTAAACACTGTGCCACTGTGCTGCCCCTAGAGCAGGAGTTGGACAAGGAGACTAATCAGCTCCTGGTGCAGACTCAATTGACCGAAAAGCCGCAGTCTGTGATGTAATGTTTATTTATTTATTTGTGTCACAATTAACACTGCAATGAATCTAAGGTGAAAATTCCCTAATTGCCACACTTGAGTGACTGTTTGGATACACTGAGGGAGAATTTAGCGCGGCCAATGCACTTAGCCAGTATGTTTTTGGACTGTGGGAGCAACCAGAGAAAACCCACACAGACACGGGGAGAACATGCAGACTCCGCACAGACGGTGACCCCAAGCTGAGAATTGAATCCGGGTCTCTGGTGCTGTGAGGCAGGTAAGAAGTCTCACAATACCAGGTTAAAGTCCAACAGGTTTATCTAATAGCACAACCTTTCAGAGAGTCACTCCTTCTTCAGGTGAGTGAGGAGTTGTGTTCATGCCTGTGTCAATATGCGCGATCTGTGAGGCAGCAGTGCCGATCACTGTGCCACCATGTCGCCCAATGTTCAAGGAAATGTTCTATGATTCTAAGAGCAGGGAGTAACCTATCAGCATTCTCACTGTGGTTCATTCATTTGCTGTTTGTGAGGCCCCCCTTAAACCCACATGTGCATTTGGACATCCTTGGTGAAGTCTTTCTTTCTCACTTAAGCTGCACGTTGCCCTATTGTACACAAACAATCAGCCAGAGAATAACTGCAGTCAGGGTAAGGATAACTCTGGCAGCCTCATTAAGTCCCGAGTATGTGTGGGAGAGGAGTGGGCAATCCTTTTACCATTAAATGTTTGGCTGGCAACAAGCAGTTGCTCAGTGTAGGTAACTGAGCACCGGGTCTCACCAATTTCAGAGGGTTCGAGTGGGTGAAATAATTGTGGCTCTCAGAAATATTCTCGAGCACTCACCGTTAACTGGAGTATCAGGCTTGGAAAGAAATATTCTCCTTTCATGCAGCCCGAAGGAAGACTTACCTCCAAAATACTGTTGCAATGAGGATACAGCACATTATTATATGGGACTACTAATGTCAGAAATGAGAATTACAATGGGGTTAGACTGGGGTCTTCATTCCACGTGAAACAACATCCAAAAGTGCTTCACGATTATCACAGTTTGACACTGAGCTGCATGAGGACATGTTAGGTTACTTGGTCAGAGTTTGATCTAAATGAACATCTTAAGTGAGTGAAATCCAGAACTTAATGTTTTTTCTCTTTTAATTCACAGGTTTTAAGTCGGTCCGCCTTGTTGTCCAACGAGGGGCGTACACGCGATGGGTCGTACTTGGGCTGCTCTTGATTGTTCGAGATTGGCCTAGTGCTTCATGTTGTTAGTATGTGCTTAAACTGGACCAGATGCTGGGCAACACGACAGCTCAGTGACTATCACTGTTGCTGTGCAGACACGTGGATTTGGGTCAGTGACTGTGGGAGTTTGCGTATTCTCCCCGTGCTTGCGTGGGTTTTTTCTCCGGGTGCTCCGGTTTCCTCCCACGCCCCAAAGATATGCTATTAGGCTGATTGGAAGTAATAAATTGTCCCTAAATTAGTTTCCCTCAATGTGGATGGCCATAAAACAATAGATAAGGGTCATGGGTGGAGGGGGGGGGGGGACTGGTAATGTTAAAATGGCGGCGAGGGCTCGGTGGGCCGAAGGGCCTGTTTCCCGGGCTGTTTTGTTCTTTGTTCTTTGTTCTTTATATCAGGGTACCTGATGTCAAGATTACCAAAGGTGGGAGAATGCATGAGAGGCCAGAATATGAGGAGAGCAGAAAGCACACAGTAAGGGGTAGAGGAGGTTACAGGGATGGAATGGGCAAGACCATGGAGGGGTTCGAATGGAAGGATGAGGCTTTAACTATTGCACCACATGAGCAGAAGTTGGCCACTCAGCACCTCCAGCCTGTTTCCCCATTCAATTTGAGTATTGGGCGGCACAGTTGTTAGCACTGCTGCTTTACAGTGTCGGGGATCCGGGGTCGATTCTGGCCTTGGGTCACTCTCTGTGTGGATTTGCATGTTCTCTCCGTGCCTGTGTGGGTTTCCTCCAGGTGCTCCAGTTTCCTTCCTCAGTCCAAAGATATCCAGATTAGGTAGATTGGCCATGCTAAATTGCTGCTTAGTGCAGAATAGGGGAATTAGCGGGTTAAAAATGTGGTGTTATTGGGACAGGGCCTGGGTGGGATTCTTCGTCGAAGAGTCGGTGCAGACTCGATGGTCCGAATGGCCTCTGTCTGCACTGTAGGGATTCTATGGTTCTATGATTAGATCATGGCTGGTGTGCATTTAAAATCTGCTTTCCTTCGTTGGACCCAGATCACTCAATCCCCAACAATTGTTGGAAAAATCCATCTGGTTCACTAATATCTTTTAGAGAAGGAAATCTGCTGTCCTTAACTGGTCTGGCCTAATGTGACTCCACAGCCACAGCCACAACAGTGGTGGCACGATGGTACAGTGGTGGCACGATGGTACAGTGGTGGCACGGTGGTACAGTGGTTAGCACTGCTGCCTCACAGCACCAGGGACCTGGGTTTGATTCCCAGTCTGGGTGACTGTTTGTATGGAGTTTGCATGTTCTCCCCGTGTCTGCGTGGGTTTCCTCCAGGTGCTCTACTTTTCTTCCACATTCTGAAAGGCATGCTGGTTAAGGTGCATTGACCCAAACAGGCACTGTAGTGTGGCAACTAGAGAAATTCCACAGTAACTTCATTGCAGTGTTAATGTAAGCCTTACTTGTGACTAATTTTACTTTAGTGTGGTTGACACTCAGTTGCCCTCGGGCAACTAGGGATGAACAATAAATGCTGGCCAACCAGCGACGCCCATGTCCCAAGAATGAATTAAAAAAAACAGCAAAAATCCAGCAGACTCAGAATTTGAAATCTTTCAGTCAGGCGTGGCATGAGCAGTATTTTGTGGGAAAGAGTTCCGGACTCCGGCTCCCCTTTCTGTGAAAGAGTTTCATCTTGCCTTCAAACAAATCTGTTTTCTCCCTGACATTTCCACCCCACCTCAACCGAGTCTCCTCCATTGAGATCTTGGCTCCAATCGTCGGATAGGAAGAGTCGGATGTATTTTCTTTCTCTCTCTTTATTTTACACTTTAATGGTGCGTCTGAGAAAGTTTATTTCCAGCACCAACTCATTTGGTTTTTGCCAGCTCGTGGATGCACCAGTTCTGAGTTTCGACTCCGCGAAACAAGCCCAAAAAGAAAAATCCTCCTGCGACGCCTCAAATCAAATCATGGCAGGAGTGAAGGGAGGCATCTTATTCCACAAGGGCACAACTGAATTCATTATTCTGCTGCGTGCATCCATTTGCATTCATTTCACATTCATTTCGGCTTATTAGCATCGCAAGAGCTTTCCCAGTGCTTACTAGTATAGTTTACAGTTAGCAAGGTAAAACATTAAACATGCACTACTTGGCACCATCAACTCACAACCGTGCAAAAGCTGTCCGTAAATTCTGCACCCTTCTCAACCAAATCTGACATATCCTCTTTAAGCACATCTCCCTAATGGCTCTTTAATTTTAGGTTGCTGGATGATACAGAGTAAAGCTTAGCAATTTTACAGTAACACTCTAGTCGTCTCGCACAGATAAGTCCCATTCTACTCTCCCAAGTCCCACTGCTATTATAAAGCTCCCCTTTGTTACAATATAAAACCTCTATTATCAAGTCATTGAACTTTCCGCTGCGTCTTTTGTTCATTTGCATTTATTTTATGTTGTGGAACTCTCAGGGCAACATGCAGCCTGAAGGAAGCCTTATCTCCCAAATACTGCTTTAATGAGGGTACAGCGCATCATTATATGGGACTACTAATGCCAGAAAGGAGAATCACAATGGGGTTAGACTGGGGACTTCATTCCACATTAACTGCAGAGGATGATGTGGTTGGAGCTTTATCTGTCCTCACAGTCTGAAGCTTGACAGCTCTCAGGAAGTACCGCTCACACCAAAACACAAGCAAAATACTGCGGGAAATCGGGAACAAAAATCAGAAAATTGCTGGGAAGGCTCACGTGGACTTGAAACGTCAGCTGAGAATCCTCCCCCCCCCCAAAATATGCAGCGGAATGCCGGAACGATGAGCGCCAGCCTCCATCGCACCTCACACCAAAACCGTCCCACACTCAGTCACATTTTTGGAGAGTGGTGCGTTACACGCCAGTTTGATTTGATTTGGTTTGATTTGATTTATTATTGTCACATGTATTAACATTCAATGAAAAGTATTGTTTCTCGCGAGCACTACAGACAGAACATGCCATTCATAGAGAAGGAAAGGAGAGGGCGCAGAATGTAGTGTTACAGTCATTAGCTAGGGTGCAGAGAAAGATCAACTTAAGGCAAGGTAGGTCCATTCAAAAGTCTGATGGCAGCAGGGAGGGAGCTGTTCTCCAGTCGGTTGGTACGTGACTTCAGACTTCTGTATCTTTATTCCGATGGAAGAAGGTGGAAGAGAGAATGTCCAGGGTATGTCGTGGGATCCTTAATTATGCTGGCTGCTTTGCCAAGACAGTGGGAAGTGTAGACAGATTCAATAGATGGGAGGTTGGTTTGCTTGATGGATTGGGCTACATTCATGACCTTTTGTAGTTCTTTGCGGTCTTGGGCAGAGCAGGGGCCATACCCAAGCTGTGATACATGGACATCGGAACCACCCTTCTCCCCATCTCCATTGGGGGATTGTTGCCCCAGTCCCTTCCCCAACATGGGGTCCTCCCAATGGGTGCCCTGGTCATACCCCAGGTATGCCTTCCCCCACCGTATGTTTATAAGATAAGATAGGAGCAGAATTAGGCCATTCGGCCCATTGTGTCTGCTCCGCTATTCAAGCATGGCTGATGTGCTCCTTACACCCATTTTCCTGCCTTCTCCCCACAACCCTTCAACCCATTACCAATTAGAAACCTGTCTAACTCCTCCTTAAATTTAGTCACTGTCCCAACATCCACCATGCACTTTAGGGTAGCAAATTCCACAGATTCACAACCCTTTGGGAGAAGGAGTATCTCCTCTGTTTTAAATTTGCTACCCCTTACCCTAAGACTATGACCTCTTGTCCTAGAAGGCCCCAGAAGAGAAAATATCTTCCACGTCTACTTTATCCATACCTTTTATCATCTTGTACACCTCAATTTGATTTCCCATCATTCTTCTAAATTCCAGAGAATCATAGAAACGCTGCAGTGCAGAAAGAGGCTATTTGGCCTATAGAGTCTGCACTGACCACAATCCCACCCAAGCTCTACCCCCATATCCCTACACATTTTACCCACTAATCCCTCTAATCTATGCATCTCAGGACACCATGGGGCAATTTTAGCATGGCCAATCAACCTATCCCTAACCTTAATTCTGACAGAGAGTATCGGCCTAAACTGTTCAGTCTTTCTCCATATGACCATGACCTCTGTCATGCTCTCCAATCTGGTTTGCACAGTTCGAAAGGGCTCGGGAGCTCTGGACGATTGCAAACTGATTGGCCGTGGGGATTGAATGTATTTTTAGGCTTGTTCCAGGCATGGCAAGGTTGGAAAATCGCCCCCCCTATATCCCCCCCACCCCACCCTTCTCTTCTCTCCCCACAGATGCTACCAGACCAGTTGTGTCTTCCCACTGTTTTATGTCTTTATTTTCGGATTGCCGCGTACCTTGTCCATCAATCACAAGTGTGTTCACAACACATTGCAGGGTTAGGGAAATTCAGAAACAAAAACAGAAAGCGCTGGAAAATCTCGGCAGGTCTGACAGCATCTGTGGAGAGAGAATAGAGCCAACGTTTCGAGTCTAGATGACCCATGGTCAGAGAGGGCTAACAAGGACCATATTGTACCTGGGTGGATACCTCAGCGGGGAGTGTGGTGGGTGGGTGGGGGGGGGGTGGTTTGCATTGTAGGATGAGGGTTGGGGTGGCACATGAGGATGGGAAGACTTTCTCTGTGTGAAGTGACTTATTTAGGAAGGAAAAAAGCCACTAGAACCACCTGCTTTTGTGCCAGTTATGAGTCCAATCAGCAGAAGGTTTTCCCTCTGATCCTCATTGATTCTAGCTGTGTGAGGGCATCTTGATGCCACGCCCAGTCATATGTTGCCTTGATGTCACCTCACCTCTGGATTCAGTTCTTTTGGCCACGTTTGAACCAAGGCTGCAATGAGGTCAGGGACTGAGTGACCCTGGCAAAACCCAAACTGGGCGTCACTGAGGCAGGTTATTGCTGAGTAAGTGTCATTTGATCAAGAGTAGACTGGTAATTGGCCAGGTTGGATTTGTCCTGCTTCTTTTGTACAGGACATAGCTGGGCAATTCTCCAGTTTGTCAGGTAGGTACCAGTGTTGTAGCTGTACTGGAACAGCTTGTCTGGGGGGTGTGGCTGGTTCTGGAGCACAGGTCTTCAATATTATTTTCTGAATGTTGTGAGGGCCCATTGCCTTTGCAGTATCCATTGGCATCAGCTGTTACTTGATATCACGTGGCATGAATTGAATTGACCAAGGACTAACACCTGTGATGCCGGGGACACAGTAAGAGGTCTCACAACACCAGGTTAGAGTCTAACCAATTTATTTGATAGTAAACTATCAAGTATATTGGTTGGACTCTAACCTGGTGTTGTGAGACTTCTTACTGTGTTTATCCCAGTCCAACGCTGGCATCGCCACATCATGTCGGGGACCTCCAGAGGAGGCCAAGCTGTACCATCCACTCAGCACATCTGGCTGAGGTTGGCTGCAAAATCTTCAGCCTTATCATTTGGTGGCACAGTGCACAATGGTTCGCCCTGCTGCCCCATAGTGCCAGGGACTCGGGTTTGATCCCAGCCTTGTCTATCTGGAGTTTGCACATTCCTTCCATGTCTGCATGGGTTTCCTCAAGGTGCTCCAGTTTCCTCCTACAGTTCAAAGATGTGCAGGTTAAGTGGATTGGCCATGCTAAATTGCCCTTTAGTGACCAAAAATGTGTTGGCAAGGGGGATTAGTGGGGTAAATATGTGGTGTCACAGGGATAAGGGATAGAGTGAACGTGGAGAGGATGTTTCTACAAGTAGGAAAAACTAGAACACAACTTCAGGCTAAAGGGACGATCCTTTAAAACAGAGATGAAGAAGAATTTCTTCATCCAGAGAGTGACGAATCTGTGGAACTATTTCCGTAGAGGGCTGTGGAGGCCAGGTCATTGAGTGTCTTTCAAGCGGAGATAGATAGGTTCTTGATTAATAAGGGGATCAGGGGTTATGGGGAAAAGGCAGGAGAATGGGGATGAAAAAAATATCAGCACGATTGAATGGCAGAGCAGAGTCGATGGGTTGAATGGCCTAATTCTGCTCCTATATCTGATAGTCTTATGAATTAGAAGCTCAGAGAGTTGGTCAAGAATTGATGGGCCGAACGACCTCCTTCTGCATTATTCTATGATGGATTCTGTGATGCGCTCCTCCATCACTGAGGATGGGGATATTTGTCACTGAACCAGGATTGATCCCCCAGCTTGATGTTAAGTGTGGAGTGGGGGGATGTGCAGGGCCCTGAGTTCAAAGATTGAGATTTTACACAATTATACTGCTGTTTATGGCCCACAGCGTCTCATGGATACCCTAGTCTTGAGCTGTTAGAGTGAGAGGGGATCTCATGGAAACTTATAAAATTCTAATGGGGTTAGACAGGGTGGATTCAGAAAGAATGTTCTCAACGGTGAGGGAGGTCCAGAACTAGGGGTCGTTGCCTGAGGATAAGGGATAAACCTTTCAGAACTGAGATGAGGAGAAATTTCTTCACCCACAGGGTGGTGAACGTGTGGAATTCACTACCACCGAATGTAGTTGAGGCCAAAATGTTGTTTGATTTCAAGAAGAAATTAGATATAGCTCTAGGGGGTTAAAAGGATCAAGGGATATGGGAGGAAGGGGGGGGCGGGGAATCAGGATATTGAATTCAATGATCAGCCATGATCAAGATGAATGGTGGAGCAGGCTCAAAGGGCCGAATGGCCTTCTGCTGAGTTTAATGTCTATGTTTCTATCCCATTTTGCACGGTGATAGTGCCACACATGGAGGGTATCCTCAATGTAAATGCAGGACGCTGTCTCCACAAGGGCTGTGCGGTGGACACTCCTACCAGTAATCTCATGGAAAAACACGTCTACTGCAGATAGATTGTTGAGGATAAGGTTAAATATGTTTTTTCCTCTTGTTGGTTCCCTCACCACTTGCCACAGATCCAGTCTATATCCTTTAGGAATCAGCTACCTCAATCAATAGGACCACTTATAGTGATGGATATTGAATCTTTGATTTGATTTATTATTGTCAGAAGTATTAATATACAGTGAAAAGTATTGTTTTTTGCGTGCCATATAGTCAAAGCATACTGTTCATAGAGAAGGAAATGAGAGTGCAGAATGTAGTGTTACAGTCATAGCTAGGGTGTAGAGAAAGATCAACTTAATGCGAGGTAGGTCCATTCAAAAGTCTGACAGCAGCAGAGGAGAAGCTGTTCTTGAGTTGGCTGGTATGTGACCTCAGACTTTTGTATCTGTTTCCTGATGGAAGAAGGTGGAAAAGAGAATCTCCCCATCCAGGGTATGTTCTGTGGTCTTGGCCACCCTCAGTATTCCTCCAAGTGGCATTTGACATGGAAGAGGAGTGATTTAGCACGTGAGGGTACAGTCAGTGGCAAACAGTGCAAGACACCAAAGTCACCAAAGTCGGTGGTGTGGTAGATTGTGAGGAAGGGTGTCATAGTTTGCAGGGAGACAGACAGGTTGCAGAGCTGGGCCGAGAGGTGGCGGATGGAGTTTAGTGCGGAGAAGTGTGACGTAATTCACTTTGGTAGGAATAACAGATGTGTCGAGTATAGGGCTAATGGGAGGACTCGGAATAGTGTGGATGAACAGAGGGATCTAGGTGTATGTGTACATAGATCCCTGAAAGTTGGGAATCAAGTAGATAAGGTTGTTAAGAAGGCATACGGTGTCTTGGCGTTTATTGGTAGGGGGATTGAATTTAGGAGTCGCAGCGCCATGTTGCAACTGTACACAACTCTGGTGCGGCCGCACTTGGAGTATTGTGTGCAGTTCTGGTCCCCACATTATAGGAAGGATGTGGAGGCTTTGGAGAGGGTGCAGCGGAGGTTTACCAGGATGTTGCCTGGTATGGAGGGGAGGTCTTATGAGGAGAGACTGAGGGATTTGGGGTTATTTTCGCTAGAAAGAAGGCGGCTAAGAGGGGATCTTATTGAAACATATAAGATGATTAGAGGTTTAGATAGGGTGGATAGTGATAGCCTTTTTCCTCGGATGGAGAAAGCTAGCACGAGGGGGCATGGCTTTAAATTAAGGGGGGGTAGTTCTAGGACGGATGTCAGGGGTAGGTTCTTTACCCAGAGGGTGGTGAGGGATTGGAATGCCCTGCCTGCTGCAGTTGTAAATGCGCCTAGTTTGGGGGCGTTTAAGAGATCTGTGGATAGGTTTATGGATGAAAAGGGATTGGTTTAGGTTAGAGGGTCATTGTTTTTTAACTGGTCAGCGCAACATCGTGGGCCGAAGGGCCTGTTCTGCGCTGTAATGTTCTATGTTCTATGTTTGCTTGTCCATATTTGAGCTGAAGGAATGAGTCTTCATAGGGCCCAGAATCAATGTTGAGGACTACCAGAGAAACTCTCCTCCTGACTGCATAGCCAGCACAGATACCCTGCGAGCACGCATCTCCTCCTGTGTTACATGATTTCAAAAACATTGAGCAAAAGCCCACAAATTCAGGCAAAAGTAGAAGTGGGGTCAGGAAGGATTGCTGCTGGTCAAAGTGAGGGATCCTATTGGTGGGGATTTGGAGGAAGGATGATGAACCCCATTTTGTTGATGCCTTGGCATGAGGAAAGGTTGGAATCAATGCCAAATTCTAAGGCATCAATTTACCCAACTAAGGGCATGTCTTAATCAGAAAACAACACTGCCAAGTGGTAGGTCTCGAGGACATTTAATCAGTCTGCTATAATGCAGCCGTTGGTTGGCAGAGATTGTTCACTCATTTTAGACTAGGGCTTGTTTTGATTAGCTTTCTTTTAATATGCTAGATGCTATGGACAGGCTTGACAAACCAATTTTTTCTAAGTTGTCTCTGGCAGCTAGCAAAGTGGGCAAAGAGAAACCGGCGGTCAACCTTTTGAACACGGTTCAGCTCTGACTGCCAAACCCCCTTCAGCAGCACATTCCAATCTTGCAATTTTACCCATTTAGGAGGACAAGGGCAGCGGATGCATGAGAACACCACCACTTGCAAGTTCGAGTCACTGTCTGTGTGGAGTCTGCATGTTCCCCCTATGTTTGCGTGGGTTTTCTCCAGGTGTTCTGGTTTCCTCCCACACTCCAAAATGTGTGGGTTAGATTGATTGGCCATGCTAAATAGCCAATTGCAAGCTAAGCACCCTGCCCAATTGGAAATATATTGCTGGTTCCTTTACTGTCGCAGAGTCCAAATACTAGAACCCTTTCCATAACAATACATACTCTGTATGTACAGAGTGACACATTGGCACAATGGTTAGCACTGCTGCCTCACAGCGCTTGGGACCCGGGTTCAACTCTCGGGTGACTATCTGTGTGGAGTTTGCACGTTCTCTCGTCATCTGCATGGGTTTCCTCTGGGTGCTCCAGTTTCCTCCCACACTCCAAAGATTAGGTTGATTGGCCATGGTAAATTAACCCTAGTATCAGCAGGTGAACATGAGAGATTATGGGAATAGGGCCTGAGTGGGTTTGTGATAGTTGCAGACTCGATGGGCTGAATGGCCTCTTTCTGCACTGCAGGTTCTATGATTGTATGGTGGGTTTATGTACACGCTCTGCATGAACTGGGCTGTTCAAGAAGGCGGCTCACCACCATCCTTCCAGGGTAGTTAAAAATGACTGGGTGCAGTTAACTTGCTTCTGATGCTGCAATTTGCTACAGTTATTAGTAAGCTAGCACAGCTTGCAACATCAAAGTTTCCCAGTCATGCGCTCCAAGCTGATTCGTTTTGCGGAGGTGTTCGTTGGGCAGCTGCACAGAATCCCCACCTCCCACCACAGTGGAAGGTCTCAATGCAGCAGGTTTCCTTCTCTGTTGTTCTTTATCCAGATTCTCCTCTTTCTCCCCCTCCCTCCCTCTCTCTCTCTCTCTCTCTCTCTCTCCTCAGCTCTGCTATCAAACTGCATGAGAACAGGCAGACAACACAAAATGCAATTCCAATGTCTACGATGATGATGGAGCTGGCAAACCATTTATATCATTTTAAATGTTTTAACCTCTTCAATCAGGCCAATGAGGTTGACCTACTGGAGTAGGAACTCCCTAATTAAGGATCCCATTGATGGGTCAATCAAGGGGTCTTTGCCTTCTATTTAACAGGGAGTGTCAGTTCCTCCAGCACTCCAGGAGACAGACTGCTAACAGCTAGCACTTTGTGCACTGCTGCTAGAGTTTGTAAATAAAGGGATTTTGGTGAAGGGATTTCTGCCTCTGAAGACTTGTAACAAAAAATCAACACCTATTTAAAGTTAAACAAGAATTGAGTTTAAGCGCCTCTGTTAAAAAAAAGCACCTTTGTGCTAAACATTCAGCCACAAATCCTTGAGGATAACTTGAACGCCTTCGAACCCTTTCCTCCACTCTGCCCAGCTGCCAAATCAGAAATAGTTTAAAATTCGAGTCAATGAAATTCATGCTTGTGGCTGTGGGCAAAGTGGTTCAGCGTTTGCATTCATTTAACAACAGCAAATATACTGGAAAGTCATTCATTCTGTGAGGTGTTTCTGAGATATATAGAGTCACAGAGTCATAGAGGTTTACAGCATGGAAACAGGCCCTTCGGCCCAACTTGTCCATGCCGCCCTTTTTCTTAAACCCCTAAGCTAATTCCAATTGCCCGTATTTGGCCCATAATCCCTCGATACCCATCGTACCCATGTAACTGTCTAAATGCTTTATATGATGAGGTACAATTCTGAAGATGAGAGTTTTTCGCTCAACTGCAAAAGACAAATGAATGAAACAAAAACTGATTTTCCAGCACTTTCTCCTTTTTTGTTTGTGGTAAATATATTAAATTGTAAAATAATAGTTCTTGAGTTTATGACGCTATGAACTGCCATAGATAATAACAAGAGTTTTTAGAGTTTAAAGTTTATTTATTAGTGTCACAAATAGGCTTACTGCAACAAAGTTACTGTGAAAATCCCCGAGTTGCCCCACACCAGTGCCTGTTTGGGTACACTGAGGGTGAATTTAGCCCGGCCAATGCACCTAACCAGCACATCTTTTGGACTGTGGGAGGAAACCAGAGCACCCAGAGGAAGCCCATGCAGACACAGAGAGAATGTGCAGACTCCACACAGACAGTGACCCAAGCCAGGAATCGAACCTGGGTCCCTGGCACTGTAAGGTAGCAGTGCTAACCCACTGTGCCACCATGCCCCCCCCCTCATTTCCCAGCATGAAGTAAAGATCTTAACTTTATTTTAGGAATTACACATTGTGAATTCTAATGGTGGTTTCAGTTTCTTAAACTCAAGTCCAACATGCATACATCTTCAAAGTAGCACTGTTATAAAGCTGGCAGAGGCCACAAAGAACAACAGGAACAGTTTATATTTTTATCGCACCTTAATATCCCAAGGGTGATGGCTGACATGATGTGAGTTGGAGCAACATAAAGAGCTTGGAACAGGAGGTGGATTTGAAGGGTCACACTATAGGGAGGGGGAAAAGCTGAGAGATGGAGAAGGTTCAGAGGGGACTTTCAGGGTTCCAGGCAACAATAATAACTTAACATAGGGAAATATCCCAATGTCCTTTCACAGGAACATTGTCAAAGAATGACACCAAGCCACATGAGGAGACAGAAGGTCAGAGATGACCAAAAAATCTTACCTAAGTGTATCAACTACCAACACTCTGGAAACTGACCTGGACAGAGGAGGTCAGAGGCTAGGAGTCCTGTGGTGAGTAATTCATCTCCTGACTCCCCAAAGTCCACCATGTATGAAGTATAAGTCAGGAATCTGAGAAAATACTCCTTGATTTGATTTGATTTATTATTATTGTCACGTGCATTGGGATACAGTGAAAAGTATTGTTTCTTGCAGGTGATATAAACAAAGCATACCATTCATAGAGTATTTAGGGAAGAATGTAGTCTTAAGATAAGGGTAGCAAATACAAAACAGAGTTGAGGAGAAACTACTTCTCCCAAAGGGTTGTGAATCTGTGGAATTCGCTACCCCAAAGTGCAGTGGATGCTGGGGCAGTGAGTAAACTTGAGGAGGAGTTAGATTTTTAATTGGTGATGGGTTGACAGCTTATGGGGAGAAGTCAGGAAAATGGGGATGAGGAGCATATCAGCCATGATCGCAAGGCGCAGCAGACTTGATGGGCCGAATGGCCCAATTCTGCTTTGATATCTTACCAACTTAGAAGGCAAGCAGTGGGTGCAGAATGTAGTGTTACAGTCATAGCTAGGATATAGAGAAAAATAAACTAAATATAAGGTAGGTCCATTCAGAAGCCTGATGGCAGCAGGTAAACTCTTGAGTCGATTGGTACGTGTCCTCTTTTGTATCTTTTTCCTGATGGAAGAAGGTGGAAGAGAGTATGTCCAGGATGCGTGGCGTATTTGATTATGCTGGCTGCTTTTCCAAGGCAGCAGGTGATGTTGACAGAGCCATTGGATGGGAAGCTAGCTTGTGTGATTGGTTGGCTATGTTCACAATCCTTTGTAATTCCTTGTGGTCTTTGTCGGAACAGGAGCCATACCAAGCTGTGATGTATCCAAGAAGATGCTTTCCATGGTGCATCTGTAAAAATTGGTGAGAGTTATAGTGGACATGCTGAATTTCCTCTGCCTCCTGAGAAAGTGGAGTCTTAGTGGGCTTTCTTAACTATAGTGTCGGCGTTGAGGGAACAGAACAGGTTGGGTATCGGAACACCTAGAAACTTGAAGCTCTCAATCATTTCCACTGAAGCCCCATTGATGTAGACAGGGGTACGTCCTCCACTACACTTCCTGCAGTCGATGGCTATCTCCTTCATTTTCCTGACATTGGCTCTCCACTTGCTCGGATCAGCGCAGCTCCAACAACACTCAAGAAGGTCAACACACTCCAAGACAAAGCAGCCTGTTTCATTGACACCCTATCCACTTACATTCACTTCCCTCTACCACCGATGCATAGTGACAGCAGTGTTGAAGATGCACTGTAGGAACTTAAAAAGACTCCTCAGGTATGACTTTCCAAACACACATTTACTACCATCTAGAAGGGCACGTGGGAACACCATCACTTGAAATTTCTCCTCCCAGTCACTCACCATCCTGACTTGGAAGTATATCGCTTTTGTTGGGCCAACATCCTGGAATTTCCTTCCCCAACAGCACTGCAGGTGTACCTATACCACAGGGATTGCAGCAGATGAAAAAGGCAACTCATCATCACCTTCTCCAAGGCAATTAGGAGTGGAAAATAAATGCTGCCCTGGCTAGCCATGTTCATATCCCATGCAGGCGGGTAGAATTAGGGACCTTGCGGTGAAGGATCCTCTTGGAGAGAGTGATCATTGTATGGTGGAGTTTCTGGTGCAGATGGAGGAGGAGAAAGTGGGTTCCCGGACACGCGTCCTTTGTTTGAATCGAGGGGAGTACGGTAGGATGAGAGAAGAATTGGCGAATGTGGACTGGGGGAGCGCGTTGGAGGGGGGGTCTGTTGAGGAGCAGTGGAGGATCTTTAAGGAGATCTTTCTTGGTGCTCAGCGGAAATTTATTCCGATGGTCAAAAAGGATAGTAGGAGGAGAGGTAATAAGCCGTGGATAACGAAGGAGGTGAAGGAAAGTGTTAAACTAAAAGTGGAGGAATTTAGAGTAGCTAAGAGTAGCGGGCGAGAAGAGGATTGGGAGAGGTTTAAATGTCAACAAAGATTGACAAAGAAGTTGATAAAGAAGGGTAGGAGAAACTATGAAGCTGGGCTAGCGCTTAATATAAAAAAGGATAGCAAGAGTTTTTATAAATATATAAAAAGGAAGAGGCTGGCTAGGGTGAATGTTGGTCCTTTAGAGGATGAGAAAGGGGACCTAGTGGTAGGGGATGGGGATATGGCTAAGGTATTGAATAACTTTTTTGTTTCTGTCTTCACGGAGGAGGACGTGAATAATTTGCCGGGTGTTAGCGATGGAAAGGTGGTAGGACTGGAGGGTCTTAATGACATTACTGTTACTAGAGAGGCGGTGCTCGACAGACTGGAGGGGCTGATTGTGGACAAGTCCCCAGGACCGGATGGAATGCATCCGAGGGTTCTGAAAGAAATGGCGGAGGTGATAGTGGATGCCTTGGTGGTTATTTTCCAGACGTCGCTGGATTCCGGGGAAGTGCCGGATGATTGGAAAACGGCTAATGTTACGCCGTTGTTTAAGAAGGGTGCCAGGCAAAAGGCGGGGAATTATAGGCCGGTTAGTTTAACGTCTGTGGTAGGTAAAATGTTAGAATCTGTCATTAGGGAGGAAATTGCGAGGCATCTTGAAGGGAATTGCTTGATAGAGCAGACGCAGCATGGTTTCATTAAAGGGAAGTCGTGTCTGATAAATTTATTGGAGTTCTATGAGGATGTGTCTAGGGCGGTGGATAGAGGAGAGCCGGTGGATGTGGTCTTTCTAGATCTTCAGAAGGCGTTTGACAAAGTACCTCACAAGAGGTTATTGCAGAAGGTCGAGGGACATGCAGTTGGGGATAGGGTGTTAGCGTGGATAGAGGATTGGTTGTCAAATAGGAGGCAGAGAGTGGGGGTCAACGGGTGCTATTCGGATTGGTGGATGGTGACTAGTGGAGTGCCCCAGGGGTTGGTGCTGGGGCCTCAGCTTTTTGCCATTTATATAGATGATCTGGAGGAGGGAACCGAGTGTAGAGTGTCGAAATTTGCTGATGACACCAAGATTGGGGGAACGGCAAATTGTGCGGAGGGTGTGGAGAGTCTGCAGAAGGATCTAGATAGGCTGGGCGAATGGGCCAGGAAATGGCAAATGGAATTTAATGTTGGCAAGTGTGAGGTGGTCCACTTTGGTAGGAAGAATGGTAGGAAGGGCTATTACTTACGGGGCGAAAAACTGCAGCAGGCGACGGTGCAGAGGGACCTCAGGGTCCTTGTGCATGAGTCGCAAAAACCCAGCTTGCAGGTGCAGCAGGTGGTCAGGAAGGCGAATGGGATGCTGGCCTTCGTAGCAAGGGGGATTGAATATAAAAGTAGGGAGGTCTTGCTACAGCTGTATAGGGCATTGGTGAGGCCGCAGCTGGAGTACTGTGTGCAGTTTTGGGTGCCGCACCTGCGCAAAGATATTTTGGCCTTGGAGGGAATGCAGAGGAGGTTTACTCGGCTGATACCGGAGTTGAGGGGGTTGAGCTATGAGGAGAGGCTGAATAAACTGGGCTTGTACTCGTTAGAGTTTAGAAGAATGAGGGGAGATCTCATTGAGACGTATAAGATGATGAATGGGATGGATAGGATAGAGGTGGAAAGACTCTTCCCGCTCAAAAAAGACAGTAGGACTAGGGGGCACAGCCTCAAGATAAAAGGGGGGCGGTTTAGAACGGAGTTGAGGAGGAACTTCTTCACTCAAAGGGTGGTGAATCTCTGGAATTCTCTGCCCGTTGAAGTGGTGGAGGCTGCCTCGCTAAATATTTTTAAGACGCGGGTTGATGGGTTTTTGATAAGAGAGGGGATTAAGGGTTATGGGGAGAGGGCGGGAAAGTGGAACTGAGCAGCGACAGATCAGCCATGATCTTATTGAATGGCGGGGCAGGCTCGAAGGGCTGGATGGCCTACTCCTGCTCCTATTTCTTATGTTCTTATGTCTTATGTCTTATGACTGGGATAAACAGAGTAAAAAGTCTCACAACACCAGGTTAAAGTCCAACAGGTTTATTTGGTAGCAAACGTTTACTACCAAGTAAAGCTGTTGGACTTTAACCTGGTGTTGTGAGATTTCTTACTGTGCATATCCCATGCACCCAGACATACTCTCAAATCATCATCCGATTGAATGGCTGAGCAGGTGAGGGACCGAATGGCCTACTCCTGCTCCAAATTCATACGTTCATAGGTTTGTATGGCATGGGACCAGAATTGCAGATTAAACATTTCAATTTAACATTTGAGTGCAAGGAAGCTCCTATGTTTCTCTAAGTGCTTGAAGATATTCACAAGTAATCTCCAGAAACCTACATAATTAAATGACATTATGCATCCAGTAATTATAAGCATTCTGCTCTAATTAATGAAACTGGAGCCATGTAAATTTGTTGGAATGACAGACAGAAAAATTTGATTTGATTTATTATTGTCTCATGTATTAATATACAGCGAAAAGGATTGTTTCTTGTGCACTATACAGGCAAAGCACGCTGTTCATAGAGAAGGAAAGGAGAGAGGGCAGAATGTAGTGTTACAGTCGTAGCTAGAGTGTAGAAAAAGATCAGCTTAATGCAAGGTAGATCCATTCACTTCCATTCAAGAAGCTGTTCTTGAATCAGTTGGTATATGACTTCAGATGCACGAGGTCCTTAATTATGCTGGCTGCGTTGCTGAGGCAGTGGGAAGTGTAGACAGAGTCAATGGATGGGAGGTTAGTTTGCCTGATGGACTGGGCTTCTTTCACAACCCTTCAGAGGTTACCACAGGGTGGAGTTTTGCTGATGTGTCAGGATTTCACCTACCAGCTGATTTGGTTGGATTTATTATTGTCACATGTATTAGTATACAGTGAAAAGTATTGTTTTTTGCATGCTATAAAGACAAAGCATAACAAACATAGAGAAGGAATGGAGAGAGTTCAGAATGTGGTGTTGCAATCATAGCTAGGGCAAAGTAAAGTAAGTACAGTTTATTGGTCACAAGTAAGGCTTACATTAACATTACAATGAAGTCACTGTGAAATGAGTAGGTGGTGAGTGAGTGGAATCGGCTGCCGTCAGTGGTGGTAGAGGCAAACTCGTTGGGGTCTTTTAAGAGACTTCTGGATGAGTACATGGGATTTAATGAGATTGGGAGTTATAGATAGGCCTGGTAGGTATGGATATGATCGGCACAACTTGTGGGCTGAAGGGCCTGTTTGTGCTGTAGTGTTCTATGTTCTATGTTAATATTTGGTAGGTCCATATATGGCAGGGAAGAAGCTGTTCTTGAATTGGTTGGTACGTGACTTCAGACTTTTGTATCTTTTTCCCAACGTAAGAAGGTGGAAGAGAGAATGCCTGAGGTGCGTGGGGCCCTTAATTATGCTGGCTGCTTTCCAAGGCAGCAGGGAGTATAGACAGTGTCAATGGATGGGAGGTCAGTTTGAGTGATGTTGGGTCTGGGTTTGGAAATCAGTGCTCTCTTATTCCAGAATACCGTGACGTGGCGATGCCAGCGTTGGGCTTGGGTAGGCACAGTCAGAAGTCTCACAACATCAGGTTGAAGTCCAACATTTGCTAGCACAAGCTTTTGGAGCTCTGTTTCTTCATCAGGTGAAGGGGCAGTGCTCTGAAAGCTTGTGCTACCAAATAAATCTGTTGGACTCCAAGCTGGTGCTGTGAGACTTCCTATTGATTCCAGAATGCTGTAGCTATTCAACACATGGTTCCTGTGCTAGTTTTCTGGCAGAGCTTTCAAATTAATTCCACTCCCCACTGCCTTGTTTGTTTTTTTTTCTCTCTCTTTTTCCCTTTAAGGATGTGTTCAATTCTTTTTTGAAAATTATTACTGAATCTGATCCCACCAACCTTTCAGACAGTGCGCTGCAGATCATAAAAACATGCTGTGTAAAACATATTTTTCTCAGGCTGCCCCTGGTTGTTTTTCCAATTACCTTCACAGTGGATAAATCCTGACTCCGAACAAGGTATTTTAATGTCAGCTGCTCCAGATATTTGTAGATTAATGGCAGCAAGGATTTTAACTTTTTAAGCAAAGGCGCCGGGGACATTCAGCAGGGCAGCTGTGGAGTGAGAAAGGGAGTTAACTGGTAATTTACTGGCGCAGGGTTTCCGAGCTCCTCTCGGCAGCTAAGGTCCCAGGTTTTAACTGAGTTATGCATGTCTTTCATTTGCTAACATTTTCCCTGCCACCTTGATGAGCACTCGCAGCTCGGAGGGGAAAGCTGCAAAAAGGGCTACAGCCTGGGAGGAGTCATGGACCCTGCTGTGCGGGATAGAGAGATCTTGGGGGTTGGGGAGAGCGTGGACTGGAGGTGGATCGTGACTGTTTGGAAAGATATTGGGGGATCAGAATAGAGAGTTAACAAGGAACAAAGGACAGAAGGACAAAAACAAAGAACAGTACTGCACAGCAACAGGCCCTTCAGACCTCCAAGCCTGCACCGACCACGTCATCCTATCTAGCCCAACCACCTGTATGCCTTTGTTCCCTGTCTGTTCATACGTCTCCAGATAAGTCTTAAATGCCGCTAATGTATTTGCCTCAACCACCTCACCTGGGCATGGGTGGCATGATGGCACAATGCTTCGCACTGCTACCTCACAGCAAAAAGTCTTACAACACCAGGTTTAAGTCCAACCGATTTATTTGATAGTAAACTCACAAGCTTTCGGGGTTTGTCCCTTCATCGGGTGAATGGAGAGTTCTGCCCAGAACTCTTAAACCTGGCGTGGTCAGACTTTTTACTGTGTTTACCCCAGTCCAACGCCGGCATATCCACATCATGACCTCACAGCGCCAGGGACCCGGGTCCGATTCCTGGTTTGGGTCACTGTCTGTGTGGAGTTTGCACATTCTCCCCGTATCTGTGTGGGTTTCCTCCGGGTGCTCCGGTTTCCCCCCCCCACAGTCCAAAGATGTGCGGGTTAGGTGGATTGGCCTTGTTAAATTGCCCTTTAGAGTCAGGGGAACTAGCCAGGGTAAATACGTGGGGTTGTGAGGATAGGACCTGGGTGGGATTGTGGTCAGTGCAGACTCAATGGGCCAAATGGCCTCCTTCTGCACAGTAGAATTTCTATGATTCTATGATTCTACTTGGCAGTGCATTTCAGGCCCCCACCACCCTCTGTGTAAAAAACCTCCCCTGCACACCTCCACTGAATCTCTCCCCCTTACCTTGAACTTGTCATTTCTGTCCTGGGCGAAAGCTTTCAACTGTTCACCCTACCTGTACCCCTCATAATTTGATAAACTTCTCAGTTTGCGATCATAGCGTTACCAATCACAAGGGGGGTGTCAACTGGGAGAAAGGGGCTGGTTAATTACCGGAATCTTGAGCAGCAATTGTAGGGGATGGAGGGGTTGAGGTGTTACAGAGTCATAGAATCATGCAGTGTAGATGAGGCCCTTCGGCCCATTGAGCCTGCACTGACATGTGAGAAACGCCTGACCTTCGCAGCGGTTAGCATTGCTCCCTCACAGTGCCTGGGACCCAAGTTCGATTCCAGCCGCGGATTACTATCTGAGTGCAGTTTCCATATTCTCCCCGTGTTTGCATAGGTTTCCTCACACAGTCCGAAGATGTGTGGGGTTAGGTGGGTTGGCTGCGCTAAATTGACCCTTAGTGTCAGAGGGATTAGCAGGGTAAATACGTGGGTTACAGGAATAGGGCCTGGGTGGAACTGCTGCCCTCTAGTTTCAGACTCCCCTACCTTTGGGAAAATATATTGACTATCTCGCTGATCTATGCCCCTCATTATTTTATAGACCTCTATAAGATCACCCCTCAGCCTCCTACGCTCCAGAGAAAAAAGCCCCAGTCTATCCAACCTCTCCTTGTAACTCAATCCATCAAAGAACAAAGAACAAAGAACAACCCAGCACGGGAAACAGGCCCTTCGGCCCAACGAGCCCGCGCCGCCGCATCGCCCTACACCTATTCTACCCTGCATGTCTACGAATGGGACCCTACTCAGTCAGATTCAGGGAAGAAATAGTGTCAATTTGGTGGAAACCAATCAGCCTAAGAGCACATCTTTGGGGTGTGGGAGGAAACCGGAGCGCCCGGAGGAAACCCACGCAACCACAGGGAGAATGCGCAAACTCCCACAGACACAGGCCCAAATCCATGTATCTGCACAGCTAGCAGTGCTAGTCACTGAGCTGTTGTGGAGCCCGTCTATCGGTCCAGGATCAAGCACACACACCGACATGAAGTACTAGGCCACTCCTGGACTTCCAAGAGCAGCCCACGCACGACCCGCCGTGTGCATGCCCCTCGCTTGACACGAGGTGGACCTCCACCTGTGGAATAAAGACAAAAAATATTAATCATACAGCCCGCCCTTCCGGTGTCTCCCGAGGTTTAACCCTATTTAATAGCCCCTACCATATCCCTCCATTCTCGTTTCACTCATGTGCCTATCTAACTGCATCTTAAACGAGTCCAACGTTCCTGCCTCCACCACCCTACTCGGTAGCGCATTCCAGACCCCCACAACTCTCTGCGTAAAGAACCTTCCTCTTACCTCCAAATTATACCTCCCCCCTCTCACCCTTAAGTGATGACCTCTTGTGTTCGTACCCAGTCTAGGGAGCAGTCTCTCACTATTAACTCTATCTATTCCCTTCAGTATCTTATATACCTCTATCATGTCCCCTCTCAATCTCCGTCTTTCCAAGGAGAATAGCCCCAGTCTCTTCAATCTCTCCTCGTAACCCAGTCCCCCCATGCCAGGCAACATCCTGGTAAACCTCCTCTGCACCCTTTCCAGAGACTCCACGTCCTTCCGGTAATAAGGTGACCAGAACTGGACGCAGTACTCCAAATGCGGTCTAACCAACGTTCTGTATAACTGAAGCATTAGACGGCAGCTTTTATACTCTAAGCCCCTTCCTATAAAGGCTAACATCCCATAAGCCTTCCTAACAACGTTCTCCACTTGTGACGCAACCTTCATGGATTTGTGAACCTGCACTCCCAGGTCTCTCTGTACGTCTATACTCCTAATCGGCCTACCTTTTATCACATAGCTCCTCTCTGCATTATTCCTTCCAAAATGCATCACCTCGCATTTGTCAGGATTAAATGCCATCTGCCACCTATCTGCCCACTGCACCAACCTATCTATATCCTGTTGTATCACCTGACAATCCAGTTCTGTACCCGCCAACCCTGCCATCTTGGTGTCATCAGCAAACTTGCTGATCACACCACCTACTCCCTCTTCTAAGTCATTTATGTAGACTACAAAGAGGAGAGGTCCCAGTACCGAGCCCTGCGGCACACCACTGGTCACTGGCCTCCAGCCCGACAAGGTACCCTCCACAACTACCCTCTGTCTCCTATTTCCCAACCAGTTCTCAATCCACCTAGCTACCTGGCCTCGTATCCCATGCGCCTTAACCTTTTCTACCAGCCTACCGTGAGGGACTTTGTCAAACGCCTTACTGAAATCCATATAGATGACATCAACGGCTCTCCCATCGTCAACCGTTTTTGTCACCTCCTCAAAGAATTCCACCAGATTCGTAAGGCAAGACCTCCCTCTAACAAAGCCATGTTGCGTATCCCTAATCAGATCGCAACGCTCCAAATGCTCATACATCCTACCCCTAAGTATTTTTTCCATTAACTTCCCTACCACCGACGTCAAACTCACCGGCCTATAATTCCCAGGGTTATCCCTACTACCTTTTTTGAACAACGGGACCACATTTGCTACCCTCCAGTCTTCTGGGACCTCACCTGTGTCCAAAGAAGAGACAAAGATGTGCGCCAGAGGCCCAGCAATTTCATCTTTCGCCTCCCTAAGCAGCCTGGGATAAATACCATCAGGCCCCGGAGCTTTATCCGTCCTTATGCTACCTAAAAGCCCTAGCACTTCCTCTCTCGTAATAACTATATCCTGCAACTGAACCTCGGCTCCTTCCAAGAGACCGCACGATTCCGAACCCCTCTCCTTCGTGAATACCGACGCAAAGTATTCATTCAGGAGCTCCCCCATTCCCTCCGACTCAATACACAACGCTCCACTCTTGTCCCTAAGAGGACCAATTTTCCCTCTAACTACTCTCTTGCCTCTAATATAGGAATAAAATGCCTTAGGATTATCCTTAATCCTACCGGCCAAAGCCATCTCATGCCCTCTCTTCGCCCTTCTAATTCCCCTTTTTAGCTCCCTCCTACTCTCTCTATATTCCTCCAGCGCACACTCCGTACCCATTTGTTTTGACCTAACATACGCCTCCCTCTTCTTCCTGACCAAGTCTTCAATATCCCCCGTAATCCACGGCTCTCTAATCCTACCTTTCCCATCCTTTCGCTTAACCGGAACAAACCTCCCCTGCAACCATTTCATTTTGTCCCTAAAAGCCTCCCACTTGCCAACCGTGGACTTGCCAGCTAACAGTCCCTCCCAGTCAGTTTGCTGCAGCTCCCTCCTAATCCTGCCATAGCTCGCCTTTCCCCAGTTCAGCACACTCCCGCTTGGACGGCACTCATCCCTTTCCATTTTTATCCTAAAGTAGACGGACTTGTGG
This sequence comes from Carcharhinus amblyrhynchos, assembly GCF_965287045.1. NCBI lineage: Eukaryota > Metazoa > Chordata > Chondrichthyes > Carcharhiniformes > Carcharhinidae > Carcharhinus > Carcharhinus amblyrhynchos. Next base: position 7,089,313 of record NC_137332.1, on the reverse strand, counting down.
TCACTGTTTGCCACATGTTCGCCTACCTCTACCTCACCCACCTGCCCTGGCTCGTTTCCCAACACTAAATCCAGTATAGCCCCTCCCCTAGTCGGGCAAGTTACATACTGTTCTAGCGACCCTTCCATAACACATTTCACAAACTCCTCTCCCTCCGTACCCCCAGCTCTAGGCCCCCTCCAATTCACTCCGGGAAAATTAAAATCACCCACTACAACCACTCTATTCTTCCTGCACCTGTCCAAAATGCCCCTGCAAATTCCCTCCTCCACTGACTTTGGGCTGTTGGGTGGCCTATAGTACACCCCTAGCAGTGTGATCTCTCCCTTTTTATTCCTCAACTCCACCCACAGCGACTCAATCCCTATCTCTTCCATATCGCCCTCCCTCTGCACTACTGTGATGTTTTCCTTGACTAACAGTGCCACCCCTCCACCTCTCTTCAACCCTCCTCTGTCACACCTAAAACACCTGTACCCAGGAACATTCAGCTGCCAGTCCTGCCCTTCCCGTAACCACGTCTCCGTTACAGCCACCACATCCAACTGCCTCACAAACATCAAGGCCCTAAGCTCGTCCGTTTTCCCTGCCACACTCCTAGCATTGAAACAGACACAGTTCAACCCACAAATGTCCCTTGGAACCACCTTCTCCCTTATAATTTTCCTTTCACCCGTCTCTCTCCCAGCCACCTCCCCACCCCCCCTCCCTATTAGTTTAAATCATTCCTGAACACCCCAGCTAACCTCCCTGCTAAGACACTAGTCCCCCTCCCGTTCAAATCCTCCCCACCCCTCCTGTACAGTTGCCTTTGTCTCCTAAACACCTCCCAGTGATCCACATAAGTAAACCCCTCTCCCCTACACCAGTCCCTCAACCATGCATTCAACTGCATGATCTCGTCATTCTTAGCCCTGCTTGTACTGGGCAGCAACCCAGACAGTGCCACCCTAGAGGTCCTGCTCTTTAGTTTGGCCCCCAACTCCCTAAATTGCCTACGGACCTCTCCCCTACTCCTCCTTCCTATATCCCCCTCCCCTACATGTACTATGACCTCTGCCTGGGTCCCCTCCCCTTTCAAAATTCCCTCTACCCTTTCCATTATATCCTTTACCCCTGCTCCAGGGAGGCAGACCACCATCCTGGAGTCGCGCCCTTGCCCACAGAACCTCCTATCAATCCCTCGGACCCTCCCATCCCCTACCACTATCACCTTACCAGCCCCCTTCCGTCCCTCTAAGTCAGTCTCCCCTTCCTTCCTATTTTTCTGTGCCCCTGCCGACGAACCTTGGGGGGCCTCCGGGGAGGCTGGGGGACCCTGACTACTCTTCTTCTTCCTCTTTCCCCTCCTAACAGTCGTCCATCCTCCCTTCTCTTCAGCCCTTGAGACCTCCTCCTGCTCATGTTTCCCAGCCATTATCTCCTCATTTTCCCTAACTAGAAACGCATCTTCCAGTCGCCCCTCGAGTTGCCTGATCCGGGCCCTCAATCTCTGCAGTTCTAAACATTTACTGCAGATGTGTACCTTGGGGACCCGTGACACCACCAGGAACTCCCACATGTGGCACCGGACGCAATTTACATTCCTCCCTATATTCCCTGCCATGTCCCAACCTCCTGTAAGTGCCCAAGGTAGAAATCTGTCACTCACCTTCTCCAAGCCTGCACTCGCCTAAGCCCAGCAAGCCAAAGCCCTTCTCACTCAGTTCCCACTCACTCCGCTGCCCGCTCCCGACGCTGCCCGCTCTATACTGCTACCCCTTTTTTTTATACCCCCCGCTCCCCCTTAACGACAATCCCCTGGCCTAACTTCCGGTACGGAAGTAAACTACACTCTAACAAGCCCCGAGAACCGGAAGTACAGAAAAAAAGCGGTTTTCACTTTAAATCAGTCACTCACCACAGCCACAGCCACCAGGTTCAATGCTCCGGAGAACAAATCAAGTCCAGTAGCATCCTAGTAAATCTTTCCTGCATTCTTTCTAGTTTAATAATATCCTTTTTATAATAGGGTTACATTAAGTTGATCTTTCTCTACATCTTAGCTTTGATTGTAACATCACATTCTGCACTCTCTCCTTCTCTCTGATGTACTCTATGTACAGTTTGTTTTGTCTGTATGGCGTGCAAGAAACAATACTTTTTTTTACTGTATCCCAACATATGTGACAATAATAAATCAAATCCTCTCTGTTACAGACCATCGATTTGCTGTAATTATTTTCCCCACGCTTTGTGCTGTTTGTAACTGACAGTGTGAGGATTGAATTTACCTATGAATCAGGAGGTTGTGGGTTTATGCACCATTTTGAAGATTGTAACACTGGATTTAGGAATAATGCCACTCACGGTGTACGATAGAGGGAGAGCTGTGCTGCTGGAAATTCCACTCCAATTCTCTTCCCACAGTTAATGGTTGCACCACGGCAGACTTTTATCGGTTTCCATAGTTAGTTATTCCTGGAGCTTATAGGTTGAGGGACGCCACTCCACATCAAGCGTGGCTGACCAGAAGTCTCTCCTGCTCTTACCACCAGCCATTAGGCCATAAAACATAGGAGCAGAATTAGGCCACTCGGCCCATCGAGTCTGCTCCGCCATTCAACCATGGCTGATATTTTTCTCATTCCTTTTCCCCATAGCACCTGATCCCCTTATTAATCAAAAACCTATCTATTTCTGTCTTAAAGACTCTCAATGGCTTGGCCTCCATAGCCTTCGGTGACCGAGTTCCACAGATTCACCACTCCCTGACTGAAGAAAGCCAGAAACTGAAGCCATTGGCGTGTTGGAAGGATTTTGCAGGTTGACACGCTCAATCTGTTTGGCTGCATTATGAATGCGCTTTCCTTGGCCATCAAGTCCTGGGGTGGGACTCGAACTCAATGCTTCTGGCTCAGAGGCAGGGACACTAACCCACTGTGTCACCAGACCGCCGTCATAGTTGTTGTCTATCAATTGGGCTGTTGAACTTGAGGTCCCATCTGTTCGAGCGAGAGGAAGGAAAAGAACTGACAGCACTATCTTGAGGAAGAAAAGCAACATTTTCCATGGCATCCTAGCCAATCTCCCTCTTACACCTTCTTCCATCAAGAAACAGATACAGCAGTCTGAGGTCACATATACCTACCAAGTCAAGAACAGCTTCTTCCCTGCTGCCATCAGACTTTTGAATGGACCTACCTTGCATTAGGTTGATCTTTCTCTACCCCCTAGCTGTGACTGTAACACTGCATCCATCACACAAACCAGCCTCCCATCCATTGACTCTGTCTACACTTCCCACTGCTTCGGCAAAGCAGCCAGCATAATTAAAGCCCCATGCACACTGGACATTCTCTCTTCCACCTTTTTCCTTCGGGAAAAAGATGCGATAGTCTGAGGTCAGGTACCAACCGACTCAAGAACAGCTTCTCACCTGCTGCTGTCAGACTTTTACATGGACTTACCTTGCATTAAGTTGATCTTTCTCTATACCCTCGCTACGACTTTAACATTACATTCTGCACTCTTTTGTTTCCTTCTCTGTGAATGGCATGTTTTGTCTGTATAGCATGCAAGAAACAATACTTTTCAATGTTTGTTAATTCATGTGACAGTAATAAATCAAATTCTGCACTCTTTCCTTTCCTTCTCTATGTACGGTATGCTTTGTCTGTACAGCATGCAAGAAATAATACTTCTGTACTGAAACATGTGACCATAATAAATCAAATCAAATCAATATTTTTTTCCTCAACGAACACCACTGCAAAAACAGATTATCTGACCATTATCACATTGCTGTATGGGGCAGCTTACTGTGCACAAATTGTCTCACAATTTGGACATGAGGGGCGACCTGATAGAAGTCTACAAGATTACGAGGGGCACAGACAGAGTGGATAGGGAACAGTTGTTCCCTTTGGTTGAATCATGAGAGGACATAGATTCAAGGTGAGGGACAGGAGGTTTAGGGGGATATGTGAGGAAAAACCTTTTTTCCCAGAGGGTGGTGTCGGCCTGGGATGAGCTGCCTGGTAGATGTGGATTGCACCATATCCTTTAAAAAGTACCTGGATGGGCCAAGTGCTGGTAAATGGGATTAGGTGGGCAGGTCAGGTGATTCTCATGTGTCAGTGCAGACTGACTGGGCTGAAGGGTCTCTTCTGCACTGTATGATTCTATGATTTATAGGCTGTTAATCTCCTTGGGACAGAAAAGGTGCTAAATAAATGCATCCTTTTTCTTTTAGTTTTCTAGTTCTGAAGAACAATCATCGACCTGAAATATTCAGTCCATTTCTCGTTCTCCACAGATCCTACCTGGCTATAAAGGCATCTCTTAGCCCAGAAAGACCAAAGCTTTGATATCTCTGATTTATTACACGTTAAGAAAAACACAGTGACACAGTAGTTAGCACTGCTGCCTCACAGCATCACGGACCCGAGTTCAATTCTGGCTTCAGATGACTGTCTGTGTGGAGCCTGCACGTTCTCTCTTTGTTGGCATGGGTTTCCTCCGGGTGCTCCAGTTTCCTCCCACACTACAAAGATGAGCTTTTCTTTACTCAGAGAGTGGTTGGGATGTGGAATGCACTGCCTGCTGTGATAGTGGAGTTGGACACTTTGGGAACTTTCAAGCGGTTATTGGATAGGCACATGGAACACACCAGAATGATAGGGAGTGGGATAGCTTGGTCTTGGTTTTGGGCAAAGCTCGGCACAACATCGAGGGCTGAGGGGCCTGTACTGTGCTGTACTAATCTATGTTCTACGTTATGAGCTTGTTAGGTGGGTTGGCCGTGCTAAATTGCCCCTTAGTGTCAAAAGATGTTTAATGGATTGGTAATGATCAATGCACAAGGTTACAATAATAGAGGTGTAGGGGAATGTGGGCTTGGTTAAGGTGCTCTTTCAGAGAGTGGTGCAAACTCAGAGGGCCGAATGGCCTCCTTCTCCACTGTAGGGATTCTATGGATATTGGTTGAAGAAGGTTGTAGTTTGTGAAAATTAATAGAGTAATATTTGTTGATAGCAACAACCTGTAATAATGAACGGTGGCTTAACACAGGCAGATTTTGATGGATAGTTTAATCTGTTCATTTTAAATGAGGCATAGGCTATGTTCAATATATACTGATAGATTCAACAGAAGCTTGTTGGAACTTCATGTTTCCTCCTCACTGGTAGCTAGCTGAGATTAAACTGGACTGCTTACAAGTACAGAGTCATATTTGACTCTGAGAAGGACTTATGATGATTTATCCATGCCATGATTACACACAGTATCCATCAGCACAATATTGTCCATTTCTCTCCTTGCTGCAGCTCATAAGAACATAAGAACATAAGAAATAGGAGCAGGAGTAGGCCATCTAGCCCTTCGAGCCTGCCCCGCCATTCAATAAGATCATGGCTGATCTGTCGCTGCTCAGTTCCACTTTCCCGCTTTCTCCCCATAACCCTTAATCCCCTCTCTTATCAAAAACCCATCGACCCGCGTCTTAAAAATATTTAGCGAGGCAGCCTCCACCACTTCAACGGGCAGAGAATTCCAGAGATTCACCACCCTTTGAGTGAAGAAGTTCCTCCTCAACTCCGTTCTAAACCGCCCCCCTTTTATCTTGAGGCTGTGCCCCCTAGTCCTACTGTCTTTTTTGAGCGGGAAGAGTCTCTCCACGTCTATCCTATCCATCCCATTCATCATCTTATACGTCTCAATGAGATCTCCCCTCATTCTTCTAAACTCTAACGAGTACAAGCCCAGTTTATTCAGCCTCTCCTCATAGCTCAACCCCCTCAACTCCCGTATCAGCCTAGTAAACCTCCTCTGCACCCCCTCCAAGGCCAAAATATCTTTGCGCAGGTGTGGCACCCAAAACTGCACACAGTACTCCAGCTGCGGCCTCACCAATGCCCTATACAGCTGCAGCAAGACCTCCCTACTTTTATATTCAATCCCCCTCGCTATGAAGGCCAGCATCCCATTTGCCTTCCTGACCACCTGCAAGCTGGGTTTTTGCGACTCATGCACAAGGACCCCGAGGTCCCTCTGCACTGTCGCCTGCTGCAGTTTTTCGCCCCGTAAGTAATAGTCCTTCCTACCATTCTTCCTAGCCCTCACCAAGACTTTCTCACTTGTAATCTTCACTCTACTTATCTCTGATGTCAGGCTTATGTCAGGCTCTTCTTTATTGACTACAACTCAACCTTCAATATCACTATTCCTACAAAACCCGTCTCCAAACTTCGTGGCCTGGAGCTCAGCACCTCCCTCTGTGACTGGCTCCCAGACTTCCCAACCCACAGACCACAATCAGTAAGAATAGGCAACAATATGATCATCCTCAACACCGGTGCCCCACAAGGTTGTGTTCTCAGCCCCCTACTATACTCCTTATACACCTATGACTGTGCGGCCAAATTCCCCTCTGACTCAATTTTCAGGTTTGCTGATGACACCACCATAGTGGGTTGGATCTCAAACAATGATGAGATGGAGTACAGGGAAGAGACAGACACTCTAGTTAAATGGTACGACGACAATAATCTCTCCCTCAATGTTAACAAAACAGAAGAGATTGTCATCGACTTCAGGAAGCGTAGTGGAGGACATACCCCAGTCTATATCAATGGGGATGAAGTGCACATAGCCGAGACTTTCACATTTCTAGGTGTCCAGATCACCAACAACCTGTCCTGGTCCCCCTATGCAGTGCTGTAGTGAAGAGAGCCCATCAATGCCTCTACTTTCTCAGGAGGCTAAAGAAGTTTGACATGTCCGCAATAATTCTCACCAAACTTTACAGATACACAATAGAAAGCATTCTTTCTGGTTGTATCACAACTTGGTATGGTTCCTGCTCTGTCCAAGACTGCAAGAAACTCCAAAGGATGGTGAATGTAGCTCAATTCATCACGCAAAGCAGCCTCCAATCGACTGAATCTGTCCACACTTCCTGCTGCCTCAGAAAAGTAGCCAGCATAATCAAGAACCCCACACACTCTCAGCATTCTCTCTTCCGCCTTCTTCCATCGAGAAAATGATATAGAAGTCTGAGGTCACATACCAACCGACTCAAGAACAGTTTCTTCCCTGCTGCCATCAGACTTTTGAATGGACCTGTCTTATATTAAGTTGATCTTTCTCTACAGCCTAATTATGACTGTGATACTACATTCTGCACTCTCTCCTTTCTTTCTCCCTATGTACTCTGTGAACAGTATGCTTTGTCTGTATAGCGCAAAAGAAACAATATTTTTCACTGTGTACTAATATACGTGACAGTAATAAATCAAATAATCAAATACTAAGCGTGCAGCTCAAATTCTTATCAAGTCTTTCTCATGTCTCATCCTCACTATTCCAATTCTCTCCTGAATGGCCTTCCCTCTTCCACATTCCATTAAGGTGGACTCAACAAAACTCTACGATTCATGTTCTTATTTAGAATTATAGAACCATAGAATACAATCCCTACAGTGCAGAGAGAGACTATTCAGCCCATCAAACCTACACCGACAATAGTCCCACACAGGTCCTATCACTTAACTCACATATCTACACTACTCGGCATGAAACGTATTTGGGGCAACGTGGTATACAGACTTTGGGAGTCACCTGAACAATGCTTGGAGCTGCCTCTAGAGTTCAGGTTGGAGGCCCCAGCAACGCTGAAACACCACAGCAACGAGTTAGGTCAACATCTGCAGATGGACCTTCCAACTTCGGTGTGCACCTTCCAGCCTCAGAATGTTCCAGGACGTCCGTCCTTGCTCACAGGAGATCCATTTCCCAGCGTTAAAGTGTTCCCCAAGTTCCAGGGGCTCCACCTTCTCTTTTCAATATGGATCAGTGATATTGGATATCTTGTCAACATGGCGCCCGGCCATGGTGGTAGACCCCCCCCCCCCCCCCCCCACCCAGGCCTGCCCTGCCACTGAAGAGGGGGCAGAACATCTAGGTGCATAAATGAATGAAATCAGAGCCAGACGTGTTTGCCTGCTGGCCTCTGCAATGGGATTCACTCCATGTTCCTGCACCCGCCACGCTTCTCAGTCACAAAATGGGAGAATTCTGCCACCCACCCCATCACCAACCCCCCATCCCCGACCCCCCCCCCCCCCCCCCCGGTCACTCGAGAGCCACACTTTGCATAACCATATAAAATTTGATACGTCATTGTCGCATGTATAGGGATACAGACAAAAGTATTGTTCATTGCACAATATACAGGCAAAGCATACCATTCATAGAGGAGAGAAGGAAAGGACAGGGTACAGAATGTGGTGTTACAGTCATAGCTAGGGTGCAGCGAAAGATCAACTTAATATATGGTAGGTCCATTCAAAAGTCTGATGGCAGCAGGGAAGAAGGTGTTCTTGAGTCGGTTGGTACATGTTCTCAGACTATTGCCTCTTTTTCCCGACGGAAGAAGGTGGAGGAGAGAATGTTCGGATTGCGTGGGGATCTTGATTACGCTGGCTGTTTCTCCGAGGCAGCGGGAAGTGTAGACTATGTCAATGGATGGGAGGCTGGTTTACGTGATGGACTGGGGCTACGTTAACAACCCTTTGTAGTTTCTTGCGGTCTTGGTCAGAGCAGGAGCCATACCAAACTGTGACACATCCGGAAAGGCTGCTTTCAAAGGTATCGTGATAACATTGGGGTTAAACTAGCTGAAAGCACCTGCCAATCACTGGCTAGCTCAAATTTCCCAACCCCTGGGGCATTACTTGTAAGATTCTTTGTAAGCAAGTGGGTGGAATCTCTGAAAGATCCATCAAAGAGCGAGGATAGTCATCAGAGTCTTTCAGCTTTATGATTAAAAATCAAAGATTTTCATGAAAGCTTACCACTGGCAAACGTGTTAATGGAGTGTGGGAGGTAGTAGGATGTGGGGCTGTGGGGGATGCAGGGGTGTGTTCCTTTCCTGAATTTTGGCATTAAATTTCATAAATTTTAGGCACTTAGAGCTATGATAAATTACATGTTCGTGACATTTCTGAAGGCACAAAATGCAGCTAGTCACTCGCTCTAGATATCATTAAAATACATATATATATACCGATGTTCACAATAATGCAGTATTACCATGCAATTTATTTGAGGGACGAACAGAAGGAAATTATGCAAGAGACACAAAGCAATGAAGGTAAATGATGGAATTTCGATCCTGTATCGAGAAATGAAATTTACCCAATCATACAATATGCGGACGCACAGAAAAGATATTTAAAATATGACCTCCTTTCTGTTGAGTTACAAATAAGGACGTCAGAGATCATTTATTCCGAATGTAATCCTGTACGGTTCTTGACAGGAATTCTAATCATCCACAGCGAGAATGCAAATGAGGGATGCAGTAGTGCTAATTCTCCAGACTTTTGGGAAACAGGAGCTGTCAATTTCCCTTCTCCGCGCTGGTATCACCCATCGATAATCAGCTCAGGGAGAAGGGGGGGGTCCAAAGTGCCTAGAGTTTAAAGTTGTCAAGAGAGATAACAGTGATGGTCCCCTTTAGGGTGGGATGTGTGTGGGGTGGGGGGGGTGGGGGGTGGGTGGAGAGCAGTGGTGGAGGGGGTCTGTCCTGCCCCCCCACCCCCCCACCCCATCATCGTGCGGGGAGGGACCTTAAATTATCCTGGCACGTCGGCAACTGAGCATCAGGATGCGCAGTAATGAGATACAACTGGGCAGGTGGTGGTGGGGTGGGTTGCTTTTTCCTTTAACCTGGAGCATTTCAGGAAGACCGACTGCAGGTCAGGAGATTGGCCACTTGCTCAGTAAATGTTTTATTTGCCAGGTTTACAGGAGTGAGGCGGTGAGCCAACTGTCCCGTCTCTCGCAGTAAAAGAGAAAATTCAATTTCCTTCCACACGCCTGTTAAAGTCCTTCTTCAATGCATGAAATAATGTCTAATGGCCTAATGAATTTCTCAAACGGCTGTCTTGTGGACAACATCATTTACAGCAGGGAGAAAAAGAAAGTTGCATCTTTTTTTGTTATTCATAAATTAATTGCTCGGCGGTGAGCATTGCCGCTGTAGAATTCTGAGACGCTATAGTTTGGAAATGACTGTGGGTGCTGTTACCTTACACAAACAACATCGCACGTTGCTTGCATTTATATAGCACCTTTAGCGAGGAAAAATGTCCCCGGTGTTTCAAAGGAATGACCATCAAACAGAAACAAGACATTAAGCCCCACAGAGAGACATAATTTTAGGTTTAAAGTTTATTTATTGGTGTCACAAATAGGCTAACATTGACACTGCAATGAAGTTAAATCCTCCAGTCGCTTGTTTGGGTTCACTGAGGGGAATTTAGCACAGCCAGTGCGCCTGATCAGCACGTCCTTTGGCCCGTGAGAGAAAACCGGAGTACCCGGAGGGAACCCACACGGACACGGGGAGAATGTGCGGACTCCCACAGACAATGACGCAAGCCAGGAATCGAACACCAGTCTCTCATACTGTGAGGCAGCAGTGCTAACCACTGTGCCACTGCACATTAGGACAAATGACCATAAGTTCAATCAAAGACCATCATAAAAGAGAAAAGAGGAATAGGGAGGTAGAGAGGTTTAGAGAGGTTTTTTTTACTCATTCATGGAATGTGGGTGTCCTTGGCTTGGCCAATATTTATTACCCATCCTAAACTTCCCTTCAAAAGGTGAGCTGCCTTCTCGAACAGCTGCAGTCCTTGTGATGTAGATACGTCAGTTAGGGAGGGAGTTCCAGGATTTTGATCCAGCCACAGTGAAGGAACGGTGATATTTTTTCCAAGACAGGGTGGTGAGCAGCTTGGAGTGGATTTCCAGGTGGTGGTGTTCCCAGCTATCTCCTCCCCCTGTCCTCCCAGGAAGCAGTCTGGGGTTTGCCAGTTGCTGCTGAAGGAACATTGGTGAGTTCTTGCAGTGCATCTTGTAGATGGTGCGCACTGCTGCCATTGTTTGGTGGTGGTGAAGGGGTGAATGGACTGCCAATCATGCAGGCCAATTTTACAGGATGGTGTCAGGTTTCTTTAGTGTTGACGGAGCTGCACTCATTCAGTCAAATGGGGAATATTCCATCACACTCCTGACTTGTGCTTTGTGGATGCCAGACAGCTTTGGGGAGTCAGGAGATGAGTTACCCGCCGCAGTATTCATAGAAATCATAGAAATTCTACAGTGCAGAAGGAGGCCATTCTGTACTGACAACAATCCCACCCAGGCCCTATCCCCACACATTTACCCTGCTGATACCTCTAACCTTCATATTCCAGGACACTAAGAGGCAATTGAGCATGGCCAATCAACCTAATCTGCACATCTTTGGAGGAAACCAGAACACCCGTAGGAAACCCACACAGACATGGGGAGAATGTGCAAACTTCATACTTTCTTGCCTCTGTCCTGCTCTTGTAGCCACAGTATTTATATGGCTGGTCCAATTCATTTTCTGGTCTATGTTAACCCCCAAGATATTGATAGTTGGGGATTAAGCAATGGTAAGTGAAGGTTAGATTCTCTCTTGCTAGAGATAACCATTACCTGGCACTTGTGTGGCACAAATGTTACTTGTCAGGCTAAGACTGGACATTGCCTAGCTCCTGCTGCATTTGGACATGGACTGCTTCAATATCTGAGGATTCATGAATGCTGCTGAACATTGTGCAATCATCGGCGAATATTCCCACTTCTGAGTCGATGTTGGAAGGAAGGTCATTGATGAATGTGTTGAAGATAATTATAAGAATCATAAGAGCTAAGTGCAGGAGGAGGCAATTCACCCTCCCCTGAGCCTGCTCCTCCATTCAATATGATCATAGCTGATGTCATCACAGACTCATCTCCACTTTCCTGCTTGCTTCCCATAACTCCTCAACCTGCTACAAATTAAAATCTATTCATCATCTGCTTAAAGGTGTTTAATGTTCTGGCATCCATTGCACTCTGGGGTAGAGAATTCCACAGATTCATGACCCTTTGAAATAATTCTTCCTCATTTCTGATTAAATTTGCTACCCCTTAGCTTCTTATCCGAGAATGTTCAACAAGGCGAAACATCTGCTCTACATAAGAACATAAGAACATAAGAAATAGGAGCAGGAGTAGGCTATCTAGCCCTTCGAGTCTGCCCCGCCATTCAATAAGATCATGGCTGATCTGTCGTGGCTCAGTTCCACATTCCCGCCCTCTCCCCATAACCCTTAATCCCCTCTCTTATCAAAAACCCATCAACCCGTATCTTAAAAATATTTAGCGAGGTAGCCTCCACCACTTCAACAGGCAGAGAATTCCAGAGATTCACCACCCTTTGAGTGAAGAAGTTCCTCCTCAACTCCGTTCTAAACCGCCCCCCCTTTATCTTGAGGCTGTGCCCCCTAGTCCTACTATCCTTTCTGAGCGGGAAGAGTCTCTCCACCTCTATCCTATCTATCCCATTCATCATCTTATACGTCTCAATGAGATCTCCCCTCATTCTTCTAAACTCTAATGAGTACAAGCCTAGTTTATTCAGCCTCTCCTCATAGCTCAACCCCCTCAACTCCGGCATCAGCCTAGTAAACCTCCTCTGCACTCCCTCCAAGGCCAAAATATCCTTGCGTAAGTACAGCGCCCGAAACTGCACACAGTACTCCAGCTGCGGCCTCACCAATGCCCTATACAGCCGCAGCAAGACCTCCCTACTTTTATATTCAATCCCCCTCGCTATGAAGGCCAGCATCCCATTCGCCTTCCTGACCACCTGCTGCATCTGCAAGCTGGGTTTTTGCAACTCATGCACAAGGACCCCGAGGTCCCTCTGCACCGTCGCCTGCTGCAGTTTTTCGCCACGTAAGTAATAATCCTTCCTACCATTATTCCTACCAAAGTGGACCACCTCGCACTTGCCAACATTAAATTCCATTTGCCATTTCCTGGCCCATTCATAAGAACATAAGAAATAGGAGCAGGAGTAGGCCATCTAGCCCTTCGAGCCTGCCCCGCCATTCAATAAGATCATGGCTGATCCGTCGTGGCTCAGTTCCACATTCCCGCCCTCTCCCCATAACCCTTAATCCCCTCTCTTATCAAAAACCCATCAACCCGCATCTTAAAAATATTTAACGAAGCAGCCTCCACCACTTCAACGGGCAGAGAATTCCAGAGATTCACCACCCTTTGAGTGAAGAAGTTCCTCCTCAACTCCGTTCTAAACCGCCCCCCCCCTTTATCTTGAGGCTGTGCTCCCTAGTCCTACTGTCTTTTTTGAGCGGGAAGAGTCTCTCCACCTCTATCCTATCCATCCCATTCATCATCTTATACGTCTCAATGAGATCTCCCCTCATTCTTCTAAACTCTAACGAGTACAAGCCTAGTTTATTCAGCCTCTCCTCATAGCTCATTCGCCCAGCCTATCTAGATCCTGCTGTAGACTCTCCACACCCTCTGCACAATTTGCCTTTCCACCAATCTTGGTGTCATCAGCAAATTTCGACACCCTACACTCGATTCCCTCCTCCAGATCATCTATATAAATGGTAAATAGCTGAGGCCCCAGCACCGACCCCTGAGGCACTCCACTAGTCACCAACCGCCAATCCGAATAGCACCCGTTGACCCCCACTCTCTGCCTCCTATTTGACAACCAATCCTCTATCCACGCTAACACCCTACCCCCAACTCCATGTCCCCTGACCTTCTGCAATAACCTCCTGTGAGGTACCTTGTCAAACACCTTCTGAAAATCAAGAAAGACCACATCCACTGGCTCTCCTCTATCCACCGCCCTAGACACATCCTCATAGAACTCCAGTAAATTTGTCAGACACGACTTCCCTTTAACGAAACCGTGCTGCGTCTGCTGAAAATGTCCTTTAGCATCTTATATACCTCAATTAGGCCCCCTGCTACCCCCCACCCCATCTTCGAAAACTCTAGTGAGTATAGGCCTAAACTGCTCAATCTCACTTCATAAGACAAGTGCTTCATCCCTGGTGGAATCTAGTGAACCTTCTCTGAACTGCCTTGAATACATTTACATCCTTCCTCCAATAAGGAGGCCAAAAATGCACACAGTACTCCAGATGTGGTCTCACTCATGCAGTACACAGTTGCAACAGCACTTCCCTCCTTTTTTCACTCAATTCCTTTAGCAATGAATGCCACCATTTCCTTCTTACCTGCTGCACCTGCATACTAACTTTCTGTGATTCATGCACAAAGTCACCCAGATCCTTCTGCACCAAAGCATTTTGAAGTTTCCCTCCATTTGGATAAAAAGTTGCCTTTTCACTCCTCCAACTAAAATGCGTAATCGCACACTTATCCTTGTTAAATTCCATCGGCTGGATTTTGGCCTGCTCACCTAACCTGTCCATGTCTATTTGTAAATTTCTTATTTCCACATTGCAACTTGCGTTCCCACCTATTTTAGTGGTGCCTGCAAATGTAGCAATGGTATTGCTCCCATATCCCGATATCTAAGTCATTAATACAGATTGTTAGCAGATGGGGCCCGAGGACTGAAACCTGTAGCACACCATTAATTACAGCTTTCCAACCAGGTACAGATCCATTCACCTCCGCTCTCTGCTTTCTGGTGGTTAGCTAATCCTCCGTCCAAGTTAACGGGCCTAGGTGATTCCAGAGCTTGGGGAAAATGTACTGCAGCCAACGCTGGAATAGTCAAAATCGGGAATGTACCAGAGGCCAGATTGAAGGGGGGAAAGGGATTTCAGCATTTATCTGATGGAGGATATCAGCAAAGGGCGAGACAATGGAAGAATCTGAAAACAAGGATGAGAATTTTAGAATTGAGACTGTTCTTTATTAATAAGGAGATCAGGGGTTATGGGGAAAAAACAGAAGAATGGGGATGAGAAAGAAATCAGCTATGATTGAATGGAGGAGCAGGCTCGATTGGCCGAGTGTCCTAATTCTGCTCCTATGTCTTATGGTCTTATGGAGACATTGACAGGTTTTGAGACAATATCAGTCAGCAAGCATAGAGACGGTGGGAGAGCAATAGTTGCGGTACGGTTGCACAGTGGTTAGCACTGCTGCCTCACATCATCAAGGGCCCAGGTTCATTCTGGCCTTGGGTCACTGCACGTTCCCTCTGTGTCTGCATGGGTTTCCTCCTACGGTCCAAAGATGTGCAGTCTAGGTGGATTGGCCATGCGAAATTGCCCCTTAGTATCAGGAGGCATATTTTCCCGCGAGCACAGTGGAGAATTTGGCATGGGAGGTGGGTCCTTCATTTGTATCCCACTGATGGGGGGCAAATGAAATGCCCTGGGGGACATCTGGGGGGTTTTCTGTCCCACCATGGTGGGCACCAGTAGAAGTTCTTACTGTAAATTCATGCTGTATTATAGAATCATAGAATCCCTATAGTGCAGAAGGAGGCCATTCGGCCCATCGAGTCTGCACCGACCACAATCCCACCCAGGCCCTGTCCCCATAACTCCACATGTTTACCCTGCTAATCCCCTGACACTAGGGGTCAATTTAGCATGACCAATCAACTTAACCCGCATATCATTGAACTATGGGATGAAACCTGAGTGTCTGGAGGAAAACCATGCAGACACGGGGAGAATGTGATAAGTCCGCACAGGCAGTGATCCAAGCCCGGGAATCAAACCCGATTCCTTGCGCTGTGAGGCAGCAGTGTTAACCACTGTGCCACCATGCCTGGCGTGGAATCGATTTCTTACCGTCCTGCCATCTTCTTCCCCCATGCTTGCCCCTGAACACAGTGGTGGGGCTTGAAAGAACTCCACCCAGGGTATATGCTACGTGCCAGGCAACAGAAACTGGGATGACAGGGATCCAGCAAAAAAAAATCACTTGCCCAAAATAAATAAAGAATGCAAATATCTGCACTCGTCTCCATGCTATCCCCATAACTCCACATGTTTACCCTGTTAATCCCCTGACACTAGGGGTCAATTTAGCATGGCCAATCAACTTAACCCACACATCTTTGGACTGTGGGATAAAACCGGAGCATCTGGAGGAAAGCCATGCAGACACGGGGAGAATGTGAAAAATCCGCACAGGCAGTGATCCAAGCCTCCATTGTCTCACCCTTTTGTGAATATGATCCATATTCACAAAAGGTGGGTATACTGTGTACAACATGAAATTAGAAAAGTAACACCCTGACTATATGAGGGATTGTGGGTTTTACACGTGTAGATTCAAACAACACACAACAGGTTTTATTGAGGAGCTGCTCACTGCACTGCATCAAATAAAAAACTGAAAGGAAAACAGCATACACCCTCATGACATCATCATGTGATTGGCTTTTACAGCACCCTGCACCATCTTTTAAGTATACAACAGGAAAACTAATAGAATGTTGTCATTTATTGTGAAGGGAATTGATTCCAAGGTTAGGAGTTATGTTTCAGTTTTCCTGTACCTCTGCATATTGTTACTATTCAAACAATCATCTAATGCCCTTTCGAATACCTCGATTGAAGCTGCCTCCACCACAATTCCAGGCAGCGCATTCCAAACACAAACTATTCGTTATGTGAAAGAAGTTTTCTCTCACCATATTGATCTACTATATTGAATCCTTCTGACATTTTAATCGAATCCTCTCTCAGTCTTCATTACACAAGCATATCCAATTTAACCCAGGAACAGTCTGTCCAGCTATTTCCTTGGTAACTGATTCTACAACTTCATTACTCCTTCGATTAACATCTTCTGCCTGATTTACTTTCTTACTCGGAGCTTCCTGAATCTTAGCTTGAATCGACTTTGTTTGAGATCTTTAGCCGTCTGAACAACTTGCCTGGATTTCTCTTGTAGGATTTGTCTATCATCTTGAAGATGTTAATTGGATCACCTTGACTTCTTGCCATCTCTCCCCATCCAAAGAAGGCATTTTTGAAACTATTTGTCCCGTTGAAACCCCAATTAAAACGCCCTTGCCCATTGCAGGATTTTCTCAATCCTGTTGCCTTCAATTTTTATCCCACTTTCTGGATAGACAGCTAAGCTATTGGGATACATGGAAATGTACACAAATAGGAAGCTGAAGTAGGAGTAGGCCAGTTGGCCCTTCGAGCCTGCGCCACCATTCATTATGATTATCGAATTCAATATCCTGATCTCACCTTCCCCCCATATCCCTTGGTCCGTTTAGCCCCAACAGCTATGTCTAATTCCGAATTTTCTAACATTTTCTCTTTTGGTCTAATTCATTCTTGAGATCTCACAATGTTTTGACCTCAACTACGTTCTGTGGTAGTGAATTCCACACATTCACCACCCTCGAGGTAAAAAAATTCTCCTCTCCTCAGTTCGAAAAGGCTTACCTCTTATCCTCAAACTATGACCCCTAGTTCTGGAATCTCCCACCATTGGGGACATCCTTTCTGAATCTACCCTGTCTAACCCTGTTAGAATTTTATAAGTTTCTATGGGAACCCCTTCACTCTTCTAAACTCCAGTGAATATAATCCTAACCAGCTTAGTCCCTCCTCATATGACAGATCTGTCATCCCAGGAATCAGCCTGGTAAACCTTCGCTGTACTCCCTCTATAGGAGGAGTAACAGGAATACAGAATATAGGGCTAATGGAAGGACTCTTGGCAGTGTCGATGAGCAGAGAGATCTCGGTGTACATGTGCATTGATCCCTGAAAGTTGGCACCCAGGTTGAGCAGGTTGTTAAGAAGGCGTACGGTGTGTTAGCTTTTATTGGTAGAGGGATTGAATTTTGGAGAAGTGAGGCCATGTTGCAACTGTACAAAACTCTGGTGCGGCCGCACTTGGAGTATTGTGCACAGTTCTGGTCGCCGCATTATAAGAAGGATGTGGAAGCATTGGAAAGGGTGCAGAGGAGGTTTACCAGGATGTTGTCTGGTATGGTTGGAAAGTCTTATGAGGAAAGGCCGAGGGACTTGAGGTTGTTTTCGTTAGGAAGAAGAAGGTTGAGAGGTGACCTAATTGAGCCATACAAAATGATCAGATAGGGTGGATAGTGAGAGCCTTTTTCCTCGGATGGTGATGGCTAACACGAGGGGACATAGCTTTAAATTAAGGGGTGGTAATTATAGAATGGATGTCAGAGGTAGGTTCTTTACTCAGAGGGTAGTAAGGGCGTGGAATGCCCTGCCTGCAGCAGTTGTGGACTCGCCAACTTTAAGGGCATTCAAACGGTCAGTGTATAGGCATATGGATAACATTGGAATAGTTTAGGTTAGAGGATCATTAGATTGGTTCCACTGGTCGGTGCAACATTGAGGGCCGAAGGGCCTGTACTGCGCTGTAATGTTCTATGTTCTATAGCAAGGACATCCTTCCTTAGAAAAGGACAGCAAAACTGCACACAACACTCCAGATGTGACCAGCGCCCAATGCGATTGCAGTAAAAGATCCCATCTCCTAAACTCAAATCCTCTCGCTTTTAAGGCCAACATACCATTTGCTTTCTTTACTGTACCTGCACGCTTACTTTCAGCGACTGATGCACGAGGACACTAAGATGTCATAATTTATCTATCAAAGTGTCCAATGACGTGTGGGTTAGGTTGATTGACTCTGTTAAAATTGCTCCTTTGTGTTAGGATGATTAGCAGGGTAAATATGTGGGGTTACAGGGATAGGGCCTGGATGAGATTTCTGTCAGTGCAGGCTTGATGGGTCGAATGAGATTCAATGATTCTTTATTTCTATGATTCTCTCTCAATTTACACCCATTCAAACAATAATCTGCCTTCCTATTTTTGCTACCAAAGTGGATAACCTCACATTTATCCACATTATACTGCTCTATATTTTCTTTCATTCCTTCATGGGATGCGGGAGGTTTCATGCTTAAGAAGAGCAGTGCTTCCTCAGTGATTTCTCATTGTAAGTCTTTATTGAACTGCTGCTAGGATGACAGTCTCCTGAAAGCCTGCATCATGGCACAATCACATGCCTACAGCAAGCCAGATGGGACATGTGGTACTATTGCACTCCAAAACTCGAACGTCCCCCTTTTCATAATGAACAAAAGCTCTGAACATCCCCCTTCTCTGAATGAACACAAGACATTTGAAAGCATAGTCATGAGTGGCTTTGAGTTACCCATGTTATGCACCATAAACCCATTATTCTCATGCCAATACTCGTCAGCGTTTGAACCTGATTGCATACGAAGCCTTCGAATCACGTAGATCCCTTAATGGGATCCCTGTGTGCACATTGGCTGTTTGCCTAGTTCCTTATCCAGAGAATGTCTTTCTCATGGTACTCGTTGCCTGATCGATTACAGTTGTTGGGAACACGTGGACCTCTGGGGTTGATGTAGCTCTGTACTCAGTACAGCTGCTTCCTCACGGGCTGATTGCTCCTGCTTTAAGCATTGAAGTTTTGTACCCCGGTTGGCTGTCTCTCGAGTTCTCAGCTTTGGTAATGTTTGGCAGTCTTGTCAAGCTGAAATCTGGCTTTCTACCATTTCACCTTGATTTCGTTTTTTATTCAGGCCCATGACTACTTATGGTTTCCATAACTTTTCGCTATTGGAAAAGAAATTTGCGTGGCATTGGCCTTCAGACAGGACTACTTTTCTACACTCAATAATTTTTTTTGTATACAGCTGGATTTGCTCAATTTCTTAATATAATCGTAGAATCTTTATAGTGCAGAACAGGCCATTTGGCCCATTGAGTCTGCACCAATTCTTTGACAGAGCATCTTCCCCAAACCCTATCCCCTTCCTTACCCCTGTAACCCATCTAACCAACACATCTTGGAACATTAAGGGGCAATTTTGCATGGTCAACTTACCTAACCTGCACATTTTTGGACTGTGGGAGGAAACTGGAGCACCCGGAGGAAATCCATGCAGACACAGGGAGAATTTGCACGGACAGTGACCCAAGCCGGGAATTGAACCCGGATCCCTGGAACTGTGAGGCAGCAGCAGTGCTAACCATTGTGCCACTGCGTCACCCTCAGCCTTATGATTCCTTTGGTGATTTTCAGCACCACTTCAGCCTTTCCATCAGACAGGAGGTACTGCAGAGGTGATGTGCCGTGATTTTCCAATCCTTTGTGAATTGGCTGAATTCTTCACTTGTGAACTGAGGGCCATTATCACTCATCACAATATCTGATAAGCTGTACTGAGTGAAGTGTCATCTCAGGCATCCTACTATTTCTTCTGTCTTCATCAAAGTCAGCTAACTCCCAGTCGTCAGAACATCAGTCTATATTTACAAGATGATCAGTTCCTGCCAAAGTGAAAAGGTCCACTCTCAGTTTCGTTTATGGTCTGGCAGTATCTGTGGAAAGAGAAATGGAGTTAACATTTTGAGTTCGTATGATTCTTCTTCAGCTTGTTCAGCTCTGTAAAAGAATCATAATGGACTCAAAACATTAACTCTGTTTCTCTCCTCACAGATACTGCCAGACCTGTTGAGCCTTTCCAGCACTTTCTGTATCAATTTCAGATTTTCAGTATTCACCGAATTGAGCTCTTACTCATCTATCTAGGATGTGTCATCAATGACTCTTTAGCTTGTTTAGTTTGGTGCCCATTATACACACTGCATTGGCTAAATGTGGTCTTTAATTTCATTGTTCGTGTTTGGCACATTGCCTTTCTCAGACTTAATTCAATTCCTTGATAACCTGCATGGATACATTTCCATCTCTCCTGAGCGATGATGACTCTATTTCCTTTGTATGATGTACCATTTTGCGCTGTCATTTCATCTCAGTATGCCCAATGAGCTCTTCACAGAAAATTAGAATCCCTCCAGTGCATAAAGAGGCCATTCGGCCCATTGTGTCTACACCAACAACACTCCCATCCAGGCCCAATCCCCGTAACCGTACGTATTTACCCTGCTAGTCCCCCGACTCTGAAGGGCAATTTATCATGGCCAATCAACCTAATCTGCACATCTTTCGACTGTGGGAGGAAACCGGAGCACCCGGAAGAAACCCACGCAGACACGGGGAGAAGGTGCAAACTCCACACAGACAGTCACCCAAGATTGGAATTGAACCCGGGTCCTTGGCACTGTGAGGCAGCAGCACTAACCACTGTGCCACCTCATGTGTGTCCTTGATGCTGTCTGCAGCAATGGTATTAGATTCTGATCATGATCAGCAAGGGCTCCTTCTGTTGTGTCTCCACATCCATAGCCGGGTAGATTACTTACCATGGCCTCAACTCCCGGAAGACCACTGACTCCCCTGTGCTTATGGGCATTGATACTCTGCTGGAGCTGTGGAACGGCCAAACAGCACGCGCTGATGTCCCCTGAACTGCGTCCAGAACGTCATTAGAAAACTATTGCTTTCATCCAGCTTCGCCCACCAGGAACCATCCTCTGCATCTTGGGTAGTGAATACCTTTCTCATGGCAAGTTGCAACAAAGTTCCTTGGATGGTTGGCATGGAATAGTGAGATCTCTTTGTCACTTTATTTAGATTCTTTGATCTGATAGAAGTTTGTAAAATTACGAGGAGTGTAGATAGGGTGAACAGTTGGAAGCTTTTTCCCAGGGCTGAAATGACAATTACAAGGGGGAATAAGTTCAAGATAATGGGGGGAAAGGTTCAGTGGAGATGTGTGGGGGAATTTTTTTTACACAGAGGGTGGTGGGCGCCTGGAATGCACTGCTAAGTGAGGTGGTTGAGGCAGTTATGTTAGCACAGTTAAGACTTATTTTGATAGGCATATGAACAAACGGGGACCAGAGGGATATAAGTGGTTGGTTTTAGTAGGTCAGTGTGATCGGCACAGGTTTGGAGGGCCGAAGGGCCTGTTCATGTGCTGTACTGTTCTTTGTTCTTTGCGTCTAAGTGTACACCAAGCTTTCCAGGTTGCTTCACTGCTGTCGTGCTGCTAATCCAGTCTGTAGGAATCACCACATTTTTGATTAATCCTTTCTTTTCCAACACTTCTATCTTAATTTGTAGGCTGGAGTTGACGGCAGCTGGAACTCTTCATGACAGATGCTGAATTGGTCTCACGCTTCAAGATGATATTATACAGGCAGGCACCCAAGTCTTGTAAACATATCTTTGTACTCCTCTGGGACATGTTCTGTCCTCAGTGATTTCCTGTGTTGTGACAAGTTGTGAAGATGTGTTGGCACGTTCAGAGTTACCAGTCCAAACTTTAGACTTCTCTCAGCAAAAAATGAGTGGCTGCTGTGTTTCATCTATGACCTGGATCACTGGGGCTGGAATTTTACGTTGCACACCCAACCCGGAAGTGCGTGAAATCGTGCATGAAGATTTTGTCCACGCGTCCTAATGTTGTGTGATATTTCAGTTGGTGGGCTTGTGCTTGAGTCGGGAGTGCACCCACCAACAATCAAACAGGCAATTTAACCTGTTAAAGGACCAATCTACACTCTAGCTATGACTATAACACTACGTCCTGCACTGTCTCCTTTCCTTCTCTATGAACTGTATGCTTTGTCTGTATAACGTGCAAGAAAAAATACTTTTCACTGTGAACGAAGAATGAGACAATAATAAATTAAATAAAATCAAACCAAACCAATTGAAAGAAAGAACTTGAATTTGAGCGGCACATTGCTATATCAAGATGTTGTTTCTTTTTCCTTATCTCTCTGACTTTCTCAGCACACTTGTACATTCTGCTAACAAACCCCCAGTATAACCCCGGCCCATCATTTAGTACACACTTTGCACCCACCTTGTCTTTCCCACAGATTTCCTTCCAGATACATCAAGAGATGCAATCTCCCCAAAAATACGAACACTGCAGTTTTCAGTGGGATTGTTCCCCTGATAATAAATCTCCCTTGTCTTGGTTCAAGCGTTCTCATCTGTTGTTCTTCCTCGTCAACTGATTTGCAACATATGTCTGTCATACAAGAATTCAGTTACCCCAGTCTTAACTTTAGTGTTCAATGTTCCATTTTCATGTCAACGGTGCGGACTACAATGAATGCTTAAACACCTTAAGCCTTAACAATAGCTTGAGGTTATTATTAGCAAAGACTAAATATCACTTTTGAGTGAGTATGTTCACCTTTGTTAGCCATGAAAGAAACGATAGCACAATAGATGATGTGAAGCAGGCACCGTTAATGTCACATTTTTACACAAGGTACAGAAAAAACATCTGAACTTTGTAACGATGCAATGTTAGGAAATCAAATCCGACAAGTAAATCAAATCTTGGCAAGTAAAAAATGCCCAGGTTCTAGTCACTGTCAAGATTTACAGGATCCAAACTAGGCACCCCCTGTTAGCGACGCGCAAATTACAACAAATTACAAGCGTGCAACTTTATTACAGTTGAGCAAGTCCATTAGCTCAGTCATCCCTTAAGACCCCGATATCCTCCCAAATGTTCAGCGACTCCTGCAATCTGTTTTCCTCTTTTATACCTCAGAATCTATTCCTTGCGTTGTTCACTCCAAGAGAGTACCCCTGAGAGTGTACAGCAAGGAGCCACAAGTTCAAACTCGCGAAAAGAAATGGCAAATTGGCCTTTTTCTAGTTTCTGCATTTCCATGTAAAGAGTTTTGGAACATCCTAAGATCAGGAAAAGGGGTTATAAAGTTGCAAATCTTTTCAGGGATTAAGAAGTAGTGCACCTCACACTCTACCCCGGTAACCACATGCATTTGTATATTTATTTCAGAGAAATCTTTGGAATTGCTGAATATAAACAGTGAATGATCTTTTTACTTCCATTGTTTAACTGAGTTGAGTGGGCCTGTCAACAATGTTTTCTTATCGTTAGTTTGATCCCGTGGCTCCTTGCTCTACTCTCTCAAATCAGTTTAATATCATTCCCTCGAGTTGCCTTCAAATCATTAATGATTTTGTGCAGCACCATAAGATGGCTTCCCATCTGCCTTGCTTTGAAGGTTGTCCAATGTTTCTTTACAATTTATGGGTAAACCTTGTGACTCCTCTCAGCGCTACTTCTAAACCTTTGGAAAAGTAGAGAGGCTTGCAACTTTACTGCCCTTTTCCTCGTCTTAAGATGTTCCAAAATACTTCACATAGAAACTAGAAGCAGGAGTAGGCCAATTTGTTCGTTGAGCCTGCTCTGACATTCATTATGATCATGGCTGATCTCGCTTCCCCCCCCCAACATCTCTTGATCCCTTGAGTCTCAAGAGCTACATCTAATTTCTTCTTGAAATCACACAATGTTTTCACCTTGACTTCTTTCTGTTGTCGTGAATTCCACACGTTCACCACCCTCTGTGTGAAGAAATTTCTCCTCACCTCAGTCCTAAAAGGTTTACCCCGTCAAATGATGATCCCTAATTCTGAATTCCCAGCAGCCTAAAGCAGCTCCCTCTCTGCAATCATAGGGGCCCAAAGCCGGAGGTACAGCCCCCACCGACCCTCCCACTGCCCAGGCCGACCGCAGACCCCCTTTCCCTACCAATCACAGACTCGCCACCCTCCCCACCAATTGTGAATCTAATTACAGCCAATGAAATATATTTAAATTGTAATCATTGCTGAGATACACACATTTAAATCCCTACAAACAGCAACGAGAAGCTGAATCATAGCTGGAATTTTACCATTTTATTTCTAAGCGGTGGACGGGCGTGGAACTGGGAGCGTTTCAGATCCCTGCTTTCAGGCCCCCCCATACATACTCTGCCTACAAAATTTTGAGCAAGTCTGCTGCTTGCTGCAGAAGCCTGTGGATGGGGCTTAACATGCCTAAAAGCCCGCAGAGGGAGGCAGTACTCATGCATAGGTCTCTGATGCTGCGCATGCGCATTAGCAGTAGCAGGGGCCTGACAGACAAAGAGAGAGCCGTCAGGCCCCTGCTGCTGCCCGTAGAATCGAATTTCTACAGGGCAGGAGGAGGCCATTTGACCCAGCGAGTCCACACCGCCTCTCTGACAGAGCATCTTACCCAGCTCACATCATGCCCTATCCCTGTAATTCCATGCATTTACGTACTGTACATTTATTCTTCGGACATTTTTTTAATTCGGAATTGCTGAATGTGGATGTATTATCTTTTTCTTTCTATTGTTTAATTGGGTTGAGTGGTCTTGCATTGGCTGGAATTTAAAAGAATGAGGGGGATCTGAAATTCTGACAGGGTTGGACTGACTGAATGCAGTGATGTTATTTCCTTTGGACAGGAGGGTCAAGAGCAAGTGGGGTCACAGTCTCACGGTACAGGGTGGCCAATTTAGCATTGCGATGAGGAGAAACTTCATCCAATTATCCCTGACTGGGTCTAAACCTAGGCCCGTGATACGCTAACACAATAGCCCCTAACACACACATTTAACACAGTAAAATATCACAGATAAATGATTCAGCAAATTCCAAATTTGAAGAAAGTTTGTCTTAATGACGTAGACAATGCCCAGGAGAAGATGGCAGTACGCATCCTTCTTGAGAAACTGCAGTCTATGTAGTAAAGGTTCTCCATAATGCTGTAGACGCACAGTTCAGAGTGTATTGAACCTACGGAATTCTCTACCACAGAACACTGTGGAAGCCAAATCACTGAACGTATTTTGGTAGAAAATATATATATTTCTAGACATGAGGCGGCACAGTAGCATAGTGGTTAGGACTGCTGCTGCACAGCTCCAGGGTCCTGAGTTTGAGTCCCAGCTTGGGTCACTGTCTGTGTGGAGTTTGCACATTCTCCTCGTGTCTGTGTGGGTTTCCTCCGGGTACTCCGATTTCCTCCCACAGTCCAAAGATGTACGGGTTTGGTTGATTGGCCATGCTAAGAAATTGCCCCTTAGTATCCAGGGATGCATAGGTTAGAGGGATTAGTGGGTATAATATGTAAGGATATGGGGGTAGGGCCTGGGTGGGATTGTGTTCGGTGCAGACTTGATGGGCCGAAGGGCCTCTTTCTGCACTGTAGGGTTCTATGATTAAATGGGTATGAGGAAAGTTCTGGTGTTGGCATATGGGAAAATATTGAATGATTATGTTGAATAGCAGAGCAGGTTTGAAAAGCTGAATGGCCTACTCCTCCTATTTTCTTGTGTTTCTGTGTCTATGAAAATTGGTTGCTTTCTGATGTGAATATTCTTTTTATTCATACATGGGATGTGGGTGTCGTTGGCTGGGCCAGTACTTATCGCCCATCCCCGAGGGCATTTGAGTGTCAGCTACATTGCTGTGGATCACAGGTAGGACAGACTGGGTAAGGATGGCAGATTTCCTTCCCTAAAGAACATTGGTGAACCAGATGGGTTTTTACAGCAATCGACAATGGTATCATGCTCATCAATAGACTTTTAATTCCAGATTTTTATTGAATATAAATTTCGCCAGCTGCATTGGTGGGATTCGAACCTGGGTCCTTAGAGCATTACCCTGGCTCTTTGGATTACTAATCCAGCAGCAATATCGATACACCACCATATAATATGTTTTTGTAATGTTGATTGATGAGGTGACTGGGACACCAAGGAGAATTCCTCTGCACTGTCTCAAAATAGATAGTGTTGAGTTTGTAAAGATGTGAAGAATATATCCAAAGATGTCAAAAAATTGCAAAAAAAACTGCTAGAGAGAAAAAACAGTGTGTTGTCCCTTTAAAAGCTGGTTTTGTGTTCAGTGCTTGAATGTTTAAAATACAGGAGACACAGATTGCAACATTGGTAACCAGCACCAAGCATCAGGGTTTCCTTGGTAACAGGCTTTGCAAGCAATTGCATTTTGATAGCCTATCAGTTTAAAGAAGACACACAGCAATCAGGACACAATCAAATTTGAATTTGCTGTTGTTCGCACCATCAGGCCAATCATGGTATAGGAAAATGCATAGGTCATCAGGAATATAAAACTAGGAACTCAACTGCCTGTCTTCAATGACTTCAGTTCTGATCAGCGAGTTCAGTAGTTGAGTTCAGTCAGTCAGTTCTGTTGAGTTGAACTAAAAAGCTGCCACCTCTCGAGAGTTGGAAAGGGCAAGAGTGGCTCTCTGCTAGCTAGGGAAATATCTCTTAAGAGAAATTGTCATCTATCTATCAGAGGAGTACCAAATCAGAAAGAATTTCCCAACAATGACATCGACAAAAGAACACCAAAGGTTTTCCCAAAACAACAGAACTTGTTTTTTTTGAGAGTGACTGAGTTAGTGTTCTCATTTGTTGATAATGAATGCCCCTTGTATTTATTTGAACAGCGCTCCAGTTGAACCTTACTTTACTTTGATATGTTCCTTGTTTAGTTAAAGTTCCCGGTTGGTTAAATAAATGATTTGTTCATTATTTACTTAAAGTGAGTGTCATGTCTTTCTGTTAATGAACCTCTAGTCATTAATAAAGAACAGTTAACACTTTCCCGGAAAAATTTAATAGATTACAAAGTGACATCAAGGAGATTAACCTCTATGTCGTAACAATAGAGAATCTGGTGAACTGGTGCAAAGACAATAATCTCTCCCTCAATGTCAACAAAATGAAAGAGATTGTAATCAACATCAGGAAGCGTAATGGAGGGCATGCTCCTGTCTACGTCAATGGGATGAAGTAGAAATGGTCAAGACCTTCACGTTTTTAGCAGTCCAGATCACCAACAACCTATTCTGCTCCCTCCATGTGCCAACGCCGTAGTTAAGAAAGCCCACCGACGCCTCTGCTTTCTCAGGAGGCTAAGGAAATCTGGCATGTCAGCCACGATTCTCACTAACCTTGACAGATGCACCATAGAAAGCATTCTTCCTGGTTAGATCACAGCTTGGTAAGGCTCCTGCTCTGTTGAAGACCATAATATACCACAAAAGGTCATGAATGTAGCCCAGTCCATCATTCAAACCAACCTCCCATCCATTGAATCTGTCTACATTTCCTGCTGCATTCTAACCCAGCCGTGGCTTTGCATCTTTTCAAGGAACTATGTGCTTGCCATTCAAAGCAGCCAGCATAACTAAGGACCCCATGCACCCCAGATATTCTCTCTTCTATGTCCTTCCATTGGGAAAGAGATACGAAGTCTGAGGTCATGTATCAACTGACTCAAGGACAGCTTCTTCCCTGCTGCCATCAGACTTTTGAATAGACCTACCTTATATTAAGTTGATCTTTCTCTATACCCTAGCTATTACTGTAATACTACATTCTGCATTGTCTCCTTTCCTTCTCAATGAACAGTGTGCTTTGTCTGTATAGCGTATAAGAAACAATACTTTATACTAATACATGTGACAGTAATGAATCAAATCAATCAAAAAATAGTGACGTGACAGCTTTTGCGCCCCCTCTGAGTTGGTGGGTAGGGACTTGGTTCAAAATTCCTCCCAAGAGGTGGCACTTCTGGCAGTGTAGCATTCCCTCAGTGCTGCATTGGAATGTCAGCCTGGATTGTTCACTGATGGCCAACCTCCTGATTCGGAGGTGAGAGCGCAAACCTCCGAGGGAAGGCCGACCAGCTGATTGGTTTGCCTCGTGTGCCTATAGTCAGATGATGGACTGAGGAACCAGGGAGTGAGGGTGCCTTCATGCTTGGAAACAACATCAGGCAGCAAGCTCTCAATCCTTTCGCGACAGGCAGTAGACGTTAAAACCCGTAATACCACAGTCGACAAGTCGAATTGGTAACAGTCAGCAATGAGCTAGATTTTTCAGCAAATGAACTGTGAAGGCAGAAAATTTTCCAGCACACGCTTAGACGTTTCTAAGCCTTTTGCTGATCTGCTGCTTCTACAAAAAGAAAATAATGAAGAAAATGTTTTCACTGAGCTGTGTAAGTGAGGTTGAGTTATTAGTCATTAGTGCAGCAAAGCACAAAGGGAAATGAGAGAGCTGTTTGAACATAGAACCCCCGCCTTAGAGCAGGAATGGTACTTCACTGTTATGCTGCATAACAAAGCGCGTTAACCCTTCTGACTGCTCCATGAGCAAGAGTAATTCGACTTTCTCCATCAGTTCCTCCTCCCCCCCTGCCACCCACCACCTCCCCGTGGTACTGATTAAGACAGAATTGAGATGAAAAAAGCCTGCAGTTTATCCCTCTGTTGGTTCCAAAGGTCTGTTACTCATGTTCGTCAAGGCAGTGAGACTGTGGAAAAGAGTCAAACACCGCTCATAATTCATTACTAAGCTGCTTATCTTACCTAATGAAGCTCATGATGAGGAGATGCCGGCGTTGGACTGGGCTGGGTACAGTAAGAAGTCTCACAACACCAGGTTAAAGTCCAACAGGTTTATTTGGTAGCACGAGCTTCATTAGGTGAGTGGAGAATTGGGTTCACAAATAGGGCACATATAGACACAAACTCAATTACAAGATAATGGTTGGAATACGAGTCTTTACAGGTAATCAAGTCTTTATAGGTGCAGACAATGGGAATGGAAAGAGGGTTAAGCACAGGTTAATGAGAAGTGTATTGTCTGCAGCTTGGACAATTAGTGAGATTTTACAAGCCTAGGCAATCATGGGGATTACATGTCACATGTTTAGTGTGACATGAACCCAAGATCCCAGTTGAGGCTGTCCTCATAGAACCCTACAGTGCAGAAAGAGGCCCTTCGGCCCATCGAGTCTGCACTGAACACAATCCCACCCAGGCCCGACCCCCATATCCCTACATATTATACTCACTAATCTACGCATCCCTGGACACTAAGGGGCAATTTCTTGGCATGGCCAATCAACCTAATCTGTGTGTGGGGAACTTGACTATCAGTTTCTGCTCGGGGATTGTGAACCCAATTCTGTACTCAGCTGATGAAGGAGCAGCGCTCCGAAAGCTTGTGCTGCCAAATAAACCTGTGGGACTTTAACCCCGTGTTGTGTGACCTCTTACTTATGAGGCTCTGAATTGCAAATGTTGGTCAACCGTGGCTTGCATTTGTGGCTCACATTTCCTATCCTCAGGCGGTCTCCAAGAGCTTTGTGGGTGATGGTTTACTTGTAGTCGTTGCCGGTGTGGATAGGTGGAGAGTTTGGTTTTGGATCCAGCCGATGTCCTGCCAATACTGCCGTCCTTCCCAGATCTGGTTTACTCCCATAGCAGTTTGACTGGCTTTTAACTGACATCCAAAAATGGCTTCGCAAGCCATTCGGCTCCAGGGAAATAAATGCTGATCTCACTGAGGGGGTTAAAACCCCTACCCCATCCCATGAAAGAACAAACAGAGTGATAGGAGAATGGGAATTAGTGTGAGATAAATATTCCACAGCTAAGTAATAAAACACAAACTGGCTTGGAAACATGTATCAGATATATTCATCAAATGCATTACTTGTAATGTCTTGTACCGTTATCACTCCACTTTTGTGGATGGATTGTAAATGCTTAAGTCTTGATGGAAATGGGCCTTGAATACATGCAAAACACAAATAAACATGCCCCAGCACTGAGGCAGAGAGTTAGAATGGCAAGCACACAGTTCCTTGATAAGATGCAAAGCCACGGCTAGAAAGCAGCAATGGGTGAAGCGTTGCTTAAAACCTGCAGTGAATACGTCCACTTATTTAGTTAAATGATGGCATTCAATCTTACTGATTTGGTTCTGCACACGTCTCGCTAGAAGCAGTTATAAAACAAAAGGTTTGTTTTACTTGGGCTCTTAAAAGAATGAAGAAAGGCATGTTGTAGATCTTCGAGGGTGGTGGGGGGTGTTTGTGCTTGTTCACGGCTATCGCATTTTTAATCCATTTTATTTTCAAAATCTGTTCAGATGAATTTGTCTTTTTTTGCCTCGGTAATCTCATCCTGCCCTAAACGATATCCACCACCCCCTGATCAGACTGATTTGAAGAGGGATAATCAATTTCACCGTGGGTTTTAATTGCTGGGCAATGGTCAGTGCTCCTGCAGGTCTGGTGTGGACCCAACCAGAGCTTATTTATGACGAAACATTAACGTGTGAGTGAAAGAAAGAGAAAGGGAGTGATAGAGAGAGACGGGGGGGGGGCGCAAGCCTTTTTCATTGAAGAATCATAGAAACCCTACAGTGCAGAAGGAGGCCATTCAGCCCATCGAGCCTGCACTGACAAAAATCCTACCCAGGCACTATTCCCATAACCCCATGTATTTACCCTGCTCAATCCCCCTGACACTAGGATCAGTTCAGCTTGGCCAGTCAACCTGACACACACATCTTTGGATTGTGGGAGGAAACCTGAGCACCTGGAGAAAACCCACGCAGACACTGGGAGAATGTGCAAGCTCCATGCAGACAGTGACCCGAGGCTGGAATTGAACCCGAGTCCCTGGCACTGTGAGGCAGCAGTGCTAATCACTGTGCCACCAGACCACCCTGGAACTGGATCTGAAGACACACAGATTTCCTTTGATACCTAATAAAGCACCAAAAGGCTACTTAATTAGATAAGGGACCATGGTGTTGGGGGTAGTATATTAGCAATGATAAAGGATATGCTAACTAATAGCAGACAAAGAGATGGGATGAGAGGGGGATTTTCTGGATGGCACCCTACAACTAGTGGAATGCCACAGGACTCAGTGCTGGGGTCACAATGTATATTAATGGCTTGGAGCAGGGAAGTGAATGTACTATTGCCAAGTTTGTAGATGAGACTAAAATAGGTGGAAAGGCAAGTAAGCGGTGAGGATGACACAAAGAGTCTACAGACTGTTTGGATCCTGGACACAAACCCCAAGGTATATTATGAAACCAGACTAGAAACCAATGCTTTTTCTATGCTCACATAACTGTGAGGATAGGGTATTTTCTTCCAGAAATTACTCCACTGACAGTGTAAGAATCTCTTATAGTAAGCAAACTTTATTCAATAACATAGTCTTAATATAACTCTAACAGATGAAACAACTTAACTATTAACAGTTGAACAGCATTTAAAAATAAAAAAAAACTTTAATTTCTAACTTATCACTGTTTCAGTTCCAAATAGGCAACATTCCTCTTACAGACTGAAATTATACTTTAAATATAGTTAGCAACCATAAATATACTTGCTATAATGAGTGTAGACTGCTTTGAAGTTTTCACAGGGAAACATGAGTTCCAGAAGCCTGCAAAATCCTTCTAACTTCAACCAGACTTCAGCTGCAGACCAAACAGTTTTCTGTGAAAGCTTTTTTTGCTGCTACCAACCCAGGACTGCACATAAGTTACATCATCACATAACCCTGTCAATCACTCTTAATCAGAAATCCCAGGGCAACTCAACTGAACAAAAATCAATTAACTCTAATTGACATAACCACTTGCAAGGCTAAAATGAGTAAATTATCCTGCTTTCCCAGCATGACTTGTATTTCTGCCAAACACACTGATTGCCTGTAGCAAAAGCTATTTTTAAAACATTCCCCTGAAATATGTTTTGCACTACTTTCATCAAAAGAGGGAGCTTGATAGATTAAACGATGGGTAAAAACTTGGCAGATGGAGTATAATGCAGGAAAATGCGATGTGATGCACTTTAGTAGGAAGAGTAAAGAAACTGAATATTATTTAAATGGAGAAGTTAGGAACACAAGAACATTAGAGACAATGAGGAGGTAATTGACAGGAGCTACTGGCAAGTGGTCACATAGGGGCAATAGGAAGAAGGCAAGTGGGTAACGGTTAGGAAGGGGAAAGCTCATGTGATGGAGAGCACGCCGGTGGATGTCCCCCTTCAAAATAAGTACTCCTGTCTGAGTACTGCTGGGGGGACAGCTCACCTGGGGGAGAAAGCGGTAGCCAGGTCTCTGGAGCTGAGCCTGACGCAGTACTTCAAAAAAGTAAGAAAAAGAGCAGTAAGGCAGTGATAACAGGGGACTCCATAGTGAGGGGATCAGACAGGCGTTTTTACAGACGCAGACGGGAGTCGCAGATGGTGGTTTGTCTCCCTGGAGCTGGGATCCGGGATGTCTCTGGACGCGTCCCAGACATCCTGAAAGGGGAGGGTGAGGAGCCAGAGGTTGTGGTTCACATAGGTACCGCTGACATAGGCAGGAAGAGGGAAGGGGTCATGAAAAGGGACTATAGGGAATTAGGTAGACAGCTGAGAAAGAGGAATGCGAAGGTAGTAATCTCAGGATTGCTGCCTGCGCTGCGGGAGAGTGAGACCAGAAATGGAATGAGGTGGAGGGTGAACGCATTGCTGAGGGACTGGAGCAGGGGGAAGGGATTCCAGTTCCTGGATCACTAGGACCTCTTTAGGGGCAGGTGTAACCTGTTCAGTAAAGACGGGTGGCACTTGAATCCCAGGGGGACCAATATCTTGGCGGGAAGATTGGCTAGGGCTACTGGGGAGGCTTTAAACTAGAAAGGTTGGGGGGGAGGGAATAGAGATGAGGAGACTGAGAGCGAGGAGGTTAGCTCCCAGGTGGAGAAGGACTGTAGACAGTATGAGAGGGAGGTTAGACAGGTGATGGGGAAGGGAAGTGCCCAGACCGAAGGTCTGAGGTGTGTCTATTTTAACGCCAGGAGCGTGGTGAACAAAGTAGATGAGCTTAGGGCGTGGATTGCTGCTTGGGAATGTGATGTGGTGGCCATTACAGGGAGTTGGATGTCTCAGGGACAGGGCTGGGTACTTCAGGTGCTGGGATTCAGATGCTTCAGGAAGGACAGGGAGGGGGGCAAAAGGGTTGGCGGAGTGGCACGGTTGATCAGGGACAGTGTCATGGCTGCAGAGAAGGTGGATGCCGTGGAGGGACTGTCTACTGAGTCTCTGTGGGTGGAAGTTAGGAACAGCAAAGGGCCGATAACTTTGCTGAGTGTTTTCTATAGGCTGCCCAATAGTGACAGGGAAGTTGAGGTGCAGATAGAGAAACAGATCCTAGAGAGACGTAGTAACAACAGAGTTGTCGTGATGGGAGACTTTAATTTCCCAAACATCGACTGGAATATCCCTAGGGTCAGGGGTTTGGATGGGGAGGAGTTTGTTAGGTGTGTTCAGGAGGGTTTCCTGACACAGTATGTGGATAAGTCTACGAGAGGAGAGGCTGTACTTTACCTGGTGCTGGCTAATGAACCAGGACAGATGACGGATCTCTTGGTGGGAGAGCATCTTGGGGATGGAGATCATAATTCTATCTCCTTCACGATAGCATTGGAAAGAGATAGGATCAGGCAGGCTAGGAAGGTGTTTGTCTGGATTAAGGGGAAATATGATGACATCAGGCAGACTATTGGACGAGTAAGCTGGAAGGAGGTGTTCTTGGGGAAAAGTACTGAAGGAAGATGGCAGATTTTCAAGGAATGTTTGACTGGAGCTCTGCATGACAACGTTCCGATGAGACAAGGAGGTTTTGGTAGGTCACGGGAGCCGTGGTGCACGAAGGCTGTGGTGAACCTGGTCAGGAAGAAAAGAAAGATGTATAAAAGGTTCAGAGAGCTAAGAGATGCTAAGAATCTAGAGGAGTATAAGGCTTGTAGAAAGGAGCTTAAAAAGGAAATTAGGAGAGCCAGAAGGGGACATGAAAAGGCCTTGGCGGGTAAAATTAAGGAGAATCCCAAGGCCTTCTACAAATATGTGAAGAGTAAAAGGATGAGAAAAGAAGGGATAGGACCTATAAAAGGTGAAGGGGGAAAAGTCTGTGTGGAACCGGAAGACATGGCAGAGGAACCGGAAGACATGCAGAGTACTTTGCCTCGGTATTCACAGTGGAAAGTGATCTGGGAGGTTGTACTACAGGTTTGCGGCAGACTGAAAAGATTGAGTGTGTGGATATTAAGAAAGAGGATGTGTTGGAGCTTTTAAATTCTATCAAGATAGATCAGTCACCGGGACCGGATGGGATGTACCCCAGGTTACTGTGGGAGGTGAGGGAAGTGATTGCAGAGCCCTTGGCGATGATCTTTGCATCGTCCATGGAGACGGGAGAGGTTCCGGAGGATTGTAGGATTGCGAATGTAGTCCCTATTTTCAAGAAAGGGATCAGGGATAGCCCAGGAAATTACCGACCGGTGAGTC
Source organism: Carcharhinus amblyrhynchos (assembly GCF_965287045.1). Classification (NCBI taxonomy): domain Eukaryota; kingdom Metazoa; phylum Chordata; class Chondrichthyes; order Carcharhiniformes; family Carcharhinidae; genus Carcharhinus; species Carcharhinus amblyrhynchos. Next base: position 7,054,501 of record NC_137332.1, on the reverse strand, counting down.
TGACCTCAGTGGTTGGTAAGTTGATGGAGAGGATTCTGAGGGACAAGATTTATGAGCATTTGGAGAGGTTCAGAATGATCAGAAATAGTCAACATGGTTTTGTCAAAGGCAGGTCGAGCCTAGTTGAGTTCTTTGAAATTGTGACTGAACACACTGATGAAAGAAGAGTGGTGGACGTGGTTTACATGGACTTCAGCAAGGTGTTTGATAAGGTCTCCCATTCAAGACTTCTTGAGAAGGTGAGAGGGCATGGGATCCAAGGGGCTTTGGCCTTGTGGATCCAGAACTGGCTTATCTGCAGAAGGCAAATGGGTGGGTCTTTTTCTGCATGGAGGTCGGTCACCAGTGGAGTGCCCCAGGGATCTGTTCTAGGACCCTTGCTGTTTGTCATTTTCATAAATGACCTAGATGAGGAAGTGGACGGATGGGTTAGTAAGTCCGCCGACGATACGAAGGTTGGTGGTGTTGTGGATAGTCTGGAGGGATGTCAGAAGTTGCAGCGTGACATAGATAGGATGCAAGACTGGGCGGAGAAGTGGCAGATGGATTCAACGCTGATAAATGTGTACTGGTCCATTTTGGCAGGACCAACGGGATGCAGGAGTACAATATCAAGGGTAGGAGTCTTAGTTGGGTTAAGGAGCAGGAGGACCTTGGGGTCCGGGTCCATAGGACTCTTAAATCGGCCTCGCAGGTGGAGGATGTGGTCAAGAAGGCGTATGGTGTACTGGCCTTCATTAGTTGAGGGATTGAGTTTAGGAGTCGGGAGGTAATGCTGCAACTTTATAAGACCCTTGTCAGACCCCACTTGGAGTACTGTGCGCAGTTCTGGTCGCCTCACTACAGGAAGGATGTGGAAGCTATTGAAAGGGTACAGAGGAGATTTACAAGGATGTTGCCTGGATTGGGAGGCATGCCTTATGAAGATAGGTTGAGGGAGCTGGGACTCTTCTCCCTGGACAGACGAAGGTTGAGAGGCGACCTGATAAAGGTTTATAAAATGTTGAGACGAATAGATAGGGTGGATTCTCAGAGGCTATTTCCCAGGGCTGAAATGGTCGCTACGAGAGGACACAGGTTTAAGGTGCTGGGAAGCAAGTGCAGAGGAGATGTTAGGGGAAAGTTTTTCACCCAGAGGGTGGTGAGTGAGTGGAATCGGCTGCCGTTGGTGGTGGTGGAGGCGAACTCACTGGGGTCTTTTAAAATACTTCTGGATGAGTATATGGGATCTAATGGCATTGGAATTTACAGATAGTTCTATGGCTTGGTAGGTATAGATGTGATCGGCGCAACTTGTGGGCTGAAGGGCCTGTTTGTGCTGTAGTGTTCTATATTCTATGCTCTATAAGAACTCGGAGCAAGAGTAGATCACTTGGCCCCTCGAGCCTGCTCCACTGTGATTGATCTTTCTGTGGATTCAGCTCCACTTACCTGCTCATTCACCATAATCCTTAATTCCTTCACTGTTCAAAAATCTATTTATCCTTGTCTTAAAAACATTCAATGAGGTAGCCTCAACTGCTTCACTGGGCAGGGAATTCCACAGATTCACAACCCTTTGGATAAAGAAGTTCTTCCTCAACCCAATCCTACGTCTGCTCCCCCTTATTTTGACGCCAAGCCCCCTAGTTCCAGTTTCGCTTGCCAGTGGAAATAGTCTCTCTGCTTCTATCTTATCTATTCTGTTCCTAATCTTATATGTTTCAATACGATCTCCCCTCATTCTTCTGAATTCCAATGAGTATAGCCTCAGTCTACTCAGCCTCTCCTCATAAGCCAACCCTCTCAACTCCAGAATCAACCTAGTGAATCTCCTCTGCACCCCTCCAGTGCCAGTATATCCTTTCTCAAGTAAGGAGACCAAAACTGTACACAGTACTCCAGGTGTGGCCTCACCAGCACTTTATACAGCTGCAACATAATCTTGCTGTTTTTAAACTCCATCCCACTCGCAATGAAGGTCAAAATTCCATTTGCTTTCTTAATTACCTGCTGCATTTGCAAACCAACTTTTTGTGGTTGATATATAAGGACACCCAGGTCCCTCTGCACAGCAGCATGCTGCAATTTTTTTTACCATTTAAATAATAATCCATTTGGCTGGTATTCTTACCAAAATGGATGAACTCACATTTCTCAATATTGTACTCCATCTGCCAGACCCTTACCCTCTCACTTAGATACCTATGTCCCTTTCAGTGCTCTGCCACTCATCTTAGTGCATCTGCGATTTCTGAAACACTACACTTTGTCCCCAATTCTAAATCATCTGCATAAATTGTAAACAATTGTGGTCCCAACACTGATACCTGTGAGAAACACCAATAGTCACTGATTGTCAACCAGAAATAGAATGGTTAGTTAACCAATCCTCTATCCATGTCAATACACTACCCGCAACACCATGCACCTTTATCCTATGCAGCAGCATTTGGTGCTCCACCTTGTCAAATGCCTTCTGGAAATCGCATCCACATCCACAGGTTCCCCATTGACCACCATGTATGTAATGTCCTCAAAGAATTCCACCATATTAATCAAACATGACCTTCCCTTCATGAACACATGCTGCATCTTCCCAATGGGACAATTTATATCCAGATGTCTCTCTATTTCTTCCTTGATAAAAGCAGTTCCCCTACTATAGAACTTAAGCTAACTGCCCTTTAGTTACCTGCCTTTTGTCTACCTCCTGTTTTAAACAGTGGGGTTGTGTTTGCTGTTTTCCAATCTGTGGGAACCACCCCAGAGTCCAGCAAATTTTGGTAAATTATCACTTGTGCATGTTATTTCCCCTGTCATCTTTTTTAGTATCCCAGGTTGCATCCCATCAGGACAAGGAGACTTGTTTACATTTAGCCCCATTTGCTTGCCCAACACTACCTCTTTTGTGGTGACAGTTTCGAGTCCCTCACCTGCCACAGCCTTCTTGTCGTCAATTTTTGGCATGCTATTTGTGTCTTCCACTGTGAACACAAAATATCTGTTCAGTGCCTCAGCCATTTCCTTATTTCCAGTTATTAAATCCCCCTTCTTATCCTCTGAAGAACAAATGTTTACTTTAGACACTCTTTTTAATTTTATATATTTGTAGAAACTTTCACCGTCTGTTTTTATATTCTGAGCTAGTTTACTCTCGTAATCCATCTTACTTTATAGCTTTTTTCATGGCTTTCTGTTGACCTTTAAAGATTTCCCAATCCTCTCGTTACCCACTAATCTTTGCCACTTTATATGCATTGTCTTTCAATTTGATACCCTCCTTTATTCCCTTAGCTATCCATAGCTGATGATCTCTTTTTCTACAGTCCTTTATCCAGAAAGCTGCAGCTCAGAGGGGTTTGGGGGTCCTTGTGCATAAATCACAAAAAGCCAGCATGCAAGTTCAGTGGGTAACAGGAAAGGCAAATGGAATGTTGGTTTCTATTGCAAGGGGGATAGAGTACCAAATAGGGAAGTTTTGCTAAAACTATACAAGGCACAAGATACACCACACCTGGAATACTGTGAACTTGGCTATCAAGTTCCGCACACATGAGGGTGACCTCAACCGGGATTTTGGGTTCATGTCACACTATCTGTAACCCCCATGACTTGCCTGGGCTTGCAAATCTCACTAACTGGCCTGGGTGGAGACAATACACATCTCTTCAACCTGTGCTTAACCCTCTCTCCACTCATACTATCTGCATCTTTAAGACTTGATTACCTGTAAAGACTCGCATTCCAATCATTATTTTGTAATTTAATTTGTGTCTTTATATGCCCGGTTTGTGAACAGAACTCCCACTCACCTGATGAAGGAGCAGCGCTCCGAAAGCTAGTGGTTTGTGCTACCAAATAAACCTGTTGGACTTTAAGCTGGTGTTGTGAGACTTCTTACTGTATTTTCTTTCTGTACCAAGTTATTTGGGCTTTGCATTGACCCTGAAGCTGTGAAAGCCATTATTGGAATGCATGGCTTTCTCTCTGTTCATATTGAATAACCTCACTGAGCGCAGTGAGAATCCATCCACCCTTTTCCTTCTGCTGTCTAATGAATGCTGGCTGGATATTCTAATTTTACCTGCACTAGATTAGGCAGTGCCAAACACTTCCCAGTGGGATGCTGATCATTTGGACTAGATGTCTTCTCTGGTTGCCTTCCTTGACAGCTGAGGCCGCATACTCTGACTTTTGAGCATCCTTTATGTTTCACTTTCCTTGGCTCCTCTACTTAGCATTGCTCCGCTCTGTCCCACACCGCTGTGAAGTTCTTTCAACTTTTGTGGCTCCAATTAAAACGGAAACTGTCTCCTCTCACTGCCAGACGTTACTCGCGTCTGAGGTGCCTTTCCTTTGTGTCAAGAGTTCTTTCTCAATGTTTCACTGCTTCCAACAGCTGACCCCTCCATCATTAAACAGCTTCGCCCCTGTTTAGCAATCTTTATAAAAAGGACAATTGCCTTTCCAACCTGGTTGCAGCTATTTTGAGACAACCCTGCAGCCACCTCTCCTCCCGATAATCTCAGTCTCCTACTTACATTTAAATTCATTTTGGCATTCACGTTGTTCACCTGCAGGGCTAATATTAAAATAAAATTGAAAACTTGAAGAAGCTCATGTCATGGAGTGGCTTGGTGCACACAGTATCCCCTAATAGAGTAGCGTTTGTCATCTAGTAGAGCCGATGTTTCCATTTGCACCTCAGGAAACCAGATCTACTGGTAATTATCAGCTCGCCATGAGGGATGACGTTGTTTTGTGAGGTAGAATTTTTTCACTTGCAGTGTCGAATCGGTAGCATGGTGGCACAGTGGCACAATCCATCACACAAACCAGCCTCCCATCCATTGATTCCGTCTATACTTCCCCCTGCCTCGACAAAGCAGCCAGCACTACTAAAAACCCCACATGCCCCGGGCATTCTCTCTTCCACCTTCTTCCATCAGGGAAAGAGATACAAAAGTCTGAGAACATGTACCAACCAACTCAAGAACAGCTTCTTCCCTGCTGCCGTCAGACTTTTGAATGGACCTACCTTGCATTGATCTTTCTCTACACGCTAGCTATGACTGTAACACTACATTCTGCACTCTCTCATTTCCTTCTCTATGAACGGTATGCTTTGTCTGTAGAGCATGCAAGAAATAATACTTTTCACTGTATCCAAATACATGTGACAATAATAAATCAAATCAAATCAAATTGAATCAGTGGTTAGCACTGCTGTCTCATAGCACCGGGAACCTCGTTCAACTGCCGTCTTGCGTCACTGTCTGTGGAGAGTCTGCACATTGTCCCCGTGTCTGTGTGGGTTTCCTCCAGGTGCTCCAGTTTCCTCCACAGTCCAAAGGATGACCTGTTAGGATGCATTGTAAGAAGTCTCACAACACCAGGTTAAACAAATGTTTGCTACCAAATAAACCTGTTGAAATTTAACCCGGGGTTGTGAGACTTCTTACTGTGTTTACCCCAGTCCAACGCCGGCATCTCCACATTAGGATGCATTGGCCATGCTTAAATTCTCCCTCAGTGTACCCAAACTTCGCAGTAACTTCATTGCAGTGTCAATGTAAGCATACTTGTGATACCAATATTAAACTTTAAACTTTGGAAAACTGTGGTGAGGTGGAGACACAGTAGAACATGATTCTATACAGGAAGAACAAAAAGCACTCAGTAAACTAGATGGAACTGCCAGCTTGCTATTATTCAGTAACAACTGCATCAGGGAAGCCCTTGTGTCAGTAGATGAGAATTCATTTCAGACTGAAATTCAATCGCAGTGTTTGGGTTTCAAGGCCAAATGCAGTGTACTTTCCTTTGTTTATCTTACAATCGCTGGAACATTTCTTTGAGACATCTGCGCTAACCTGTTCCTTTCTGGTCCCGCAAGCTTTCCTCATACTCTCCAAACCGGGCAGCATCCTGGTAAATCTCCAATGCTTCCACATTCTTCTTATAGTGAAGTGGTCAGAACTGGATACAATATTCCAAATGTGGTCTCACCAAGGTCCTGTACAGTTGCAGCATAACCCCATGGCTCTTAAACTCAAGCCCCCTGTTAATAAGCACGAACACATTATAGGCCTTCTTCACGGCTCTATCCACTTGAATGGCAACCTTCAGAGATCTGTGGATATGAACCCCAAGATCTCTCTGTTCCTCCACGTTCCTCAGAACCCTGCTGTTGACCCTGTAATCTGCATTCAAATTTGTCCTACCAAAATGAATCACCTCGCACTTATCAGGGTTAAACTCCATCTGTCATTTTTCGGCCCAGCTCTGCATCCTATACTCTCTCTTTGCAGCCTACAAGAGACCTCCATCTCATCCACTACTCCACCAATCTTGGTGTCATCAGCAAATTTACTAACCCATCCTTCAGCCCCCTCCTCCAAGTCATTGATAAAAATCACAAATGGCAGAGGACCCAGCACTGATCCCTGTGGTACACCGCTGGTAACTGGTCTCCAGTCTGAAAATTTTCCATCCACCACCACCCTCTCTCTTTGTCTTAGGGTTTACCACAAGCCCATTTTGAATTATCTGCAAATTGTTGTTGGCCTCCTCGCCAACTCTCCTTCCATTCCATAACGAGGCACCTGAAATTCAAACTGAAATCCCCTGTAATCCGAATTTCCTTCCTTAACCCTTCCATAATCCTGCGTCGCCCGCTCACTACAAACATTTTCTTACAGAATTATTTTGGTCACCTTCCTGTAGCTGACCACTCCATCCTTGCTCAGTGTACAGTAACCACCACATCCCCCACCCCTCACCCCACCCACCTCTCCCTCCTGCCCCCACCTTGCCACCCTGTTGGAAATACTGTGGAATATTCTTTCTCCATTAAAGGCGCCATGTAAGTGTAGGCAGTGGTTATAGTGGCTGCCTCCCTGTATTTTCTTCTTATCAAGTTAATTCCAGGACATGTAGCAATCAACTTTCATTTGGTGTTGCCAGAATTCTTAAATGTACAGCTTTCACCTGATTGAAGTATACAAGATCCTGAATGGCGTTGAAAAGGTGGATGCAGAAATGATGTCCCCTCTTGTGGCTGAGATAGAGGTGAACAATTCCCGTTGGGCATTCGGATGATCATTTTAAATTACGGAATTATATTTCTCTCCACAAAATCTTGTGGAGAGTTTCCAACACTTGCTGTTCTGATTTGGGCGGCACAGTGATTAGCACTGCTACTTCACAGTGCCAGGGACCCGGATTCGATTTCCAGATTGGGTCACTGCCTGTGCAGAATCTGCGCATTCTCCCCGTGTCTGCACGGGATTGCTCTGGTTTTCTCCCACAGTCTGAAAGACGTGCTGGTTAGGTGCATTGGCCATGCTAAATTCTCCCTGGCAACTCAGGGATTTTCACAGTAACTTCATTGCAGTGTTAATGCAAGCCTACTTGTGACACTGATAAATACACTTTAAAAACTCTATTTCAGTTATCCAGCATCTGCAATATTTTGCTTTTCTAATGACATATCCACTCCACCAAGAGCGGCGAGTATCTCCATCCCAGCAGCATTGCCTGGCCTCATCCTTGCCTCAGCTCATCGGCTGCTGAATTCCTCGTTCATTCTTTCATTACCTCTAGAGTTGTCTATTCCAATGCATTTCTGGCTGGCCTCCAACATTCTACTCTCCATTCACATTAGAACTGCAAAAGCTTAGCTGTCAATGTCTTAATTCGCAGCAACCCGCATTCATCTATTATCCCGGTGCTTGATGAACTACATTGGTTCCTGGTTAAGTAAGGAGGTGGTGATGTAGTAGTTTTGTCACTGAGCAAGTCATCCGGAGACCCAGGGAAACGCTCTGGGAACCCGGGTTCGAATCCCACCATGGCAGATTGTGGAACCTGAATTCAATGAAATCTTGGATTCAACCTGTCTGGTTCATTAATGCTCTTCAGGGAATTGGGACTGGCACAATAGCACAGTGGTTTGCACTGCTGCCTCACAGCGCCAGGGACCTGGGTTCGATTCCCAGCTTGGGCCACTGTGTGGAGTTTGCATATTCTCTGCGTGGGTTTCCTCTGGGAGCTCCAGATTCCTGCCCGCCCCCTCCAAAGATGCACTAGTTAAGTGTATTGGCCATGCTAAATTCTCCCTCAGTGTATCCATACAGGTGCCAGAGAATGGCGACTAGGGGATTTTCACAGTAACTTCATTGCAGTGTTAATGTAAACCTACTTGATCCTTACCGGATCTGATCTATATGTGACTCCAGACCTACTGAAATGGCCTAGCAGTTCAAGGGCAATTATGGATGGGCAGTGTAGAATCATGGAATCTACAGTGCAGAAGGAGGCCATTTGGCCCATTGAGTCTGCACCGACAACAATCCCACTCAGGTCCTATCCCCGTAACCCCTTGTATTTACGCTGCTGGTCCCCCTGATACTAGGGTCAACTAATAACCCGTTCAGTGTTAAAATCCCCTGTAACCTGAATTTCCTTCCTTAACCCTTCTGCAATCCTGCGTCGCTCGCTCACTACAAACATTTTCTTACAGAATTATTTTGGTCACCTTCCTGTAGTTGACCACTCAATCCTTGCTCAGTGTACACCCCCCTTCCATCTCACCTCCACCTTGCCATCCTGTTAGAAATGCTGTAGATATTCTTTTTACATTAAAGGCACCATGTAAGTGTAGGCAGTGGTTATAGTGGCTGCCTCCTTGCATTTTCTTCTCACCAAGTTAATTCCAGGACATGCTGCAATCAACTTTCATTTGGTGTTGCCAGAATTCTTAAATGTACAGCTTTCACCTGATTGAAGTGTACAAGATCCTGAATGGCTTTGAAAAAGTGGATGCAGAAATAATGTTTCCTCTTCTGGCTGAGATAGAGGTGAACAATTCCCGCTGGGCATTCGGATGATCATTTTAAATTATGGAATTATATTTCTCTCCACAAAGTCCTGTTGAGAATTTCCAACACTAGCTGTCCCGATTTGCGCGGCACAGTGGCACAGTGGTCAGCACTGCTGCCTCACAGTGCCAAAGACCAGGGTTCGATTCCCGGATTGGGTCTCTGTCTGCGCAGAGTCTGCGCGTTCTCCCCGTGCCTGCGTGGGTTTCCTCCGGGCGCTCCGGTTTTCTCCCACAGTCCGAAAGATGTGCTGGTTAGGTGCATTGGCCATGCTAAATTCTCCCCGGCGACAAGGGGATTTTCACAGTAACTTCATTGCAGTGTTAATGCAAGCCTACTTGTGACACTGATAAATACACTTTAAAAACTCTATTTCAGTTGTCCAGCATCTGCAATATTTTGCTTTTCTAACGACATATCCACTCCACCATGAGCGCCGAATATCTCCATCCCAGCAGCATTGCCTGGCCTCATCCTTGCCTCAGCTCATCATCTGCTGAAGCACTCATTCATTCTTTCATTACCTCTAGAGTTGTCTATTCCAATGCACTTCTGGCTGGCCTCCAACATTCTACTCTCCATTCACATTAGACATGCAAAACCTTAGCTGTCAACGTCTTAATTCGCAGCAACTCCCATTCATCTATCATACCGGTGCTTAACAAACTACTTTGGTTCCTGGTTAAGTAAGGAGATGGTGATGTAGTAGTTTTGTCACTGAACGAGTCATCCGGAGACCCAGGGAAACGCTCTGGGAACCCGGGTTCGAATCCCACCATGGCAGACTGTGGAACCTGAATTCAATGAAATTTTGGAATCAACCTGTCTGGTTTATTAATGCTCTTCAGGGAACTAGGACTGGCACAATAGCACAGTGGTTTGCACTGCTGCCTCACAGCGCCAGGGACCTGGGTTCGATTCCCGGCTTGGGTCACTGCGTGAAGTTTGCATGTTTTCCCCGTGTCTGCGTGGGTTTCCTCCGGGTGCTCTGGTTTCCTCCCACCCACCCACCTCCCCCAAAAGATGCACTGGTTAAGCTCATTGCCCATGCTAAATTTTCCCTCAGTGTATCCAAACAGGTGCCGGAGTGTGGTGACTAGAGGATTTTCATTGCAGTGTTAATGTAGGCCTACTTGTATTAACGTAAACCTACTTGATCCTTACTCGATCTGATCTATATGTGACTCCAGACTTACTGAAATGGCCTAGCGGTTCAAGGGCAATTATGAATGGGCAGTATCTAATGGATAAAAACAAATTGAACTTTAAAATTCTCATCCCTCCCTAACCGAGCAACGTTCTGTGGCCTTTCAGTGCTCTGAGATCTCTAAGCTTGGAATTCTGGCCTCCAGAGCAAATCTGATGTTACTCTCTCCACAATTTGTGGCTGCGTTCAGTGGCCTCAGCCATGACTCTCGAATTTCCTCCCTAAACCTTTCCATCAGTAAGGTATTCAATAACTTTTCCCAAAGGTCCGGGAATCTAAAATCAGAGGTCAGAGGTTTAAGGTGAGGGGGGAGAGATACAAAAGGGCCCAGGGGAGCAATTTTTTCACACAGAGGGTGGTCAGCACCTGAAACAAGCTGCCTGAGGTGGTAGTAGAGGTGGGCACAATTTTGTCTTTTAAAAAACATTTGGACATTTACGTGGGTAAGATGGCTATCGAGGGAAATGGGCCAAACACAGGCAACTGGGACTAGCTCAGGGGTAAGAACTAGCAGCACAGACAAGTTGTGCCGAAGGGCCTGTTTCCATGCTGTAAAGACTCTACGGCTCTATCTCCCCACATCACATTTCACCTTTAAGTCACTCCTTAAAACCCACATGGTTCAGAGGGAAACTGAGGTGAAATGTTTTCACCTAGAGAGTGGTGGAAGTATAGAATGTGCTGCTGAGAGAGTGGTGGTGGCAGGTACACTCAACATTTAAGAAGCATCTGAGTTTTTAAATTAACAAGACATGGCAGGCTATGGGTCAAATGATGGTCAATGGGATTGGTACAGATTGACATTTGCTGATCGGCATCGGCCATTGTGGGACAAAGGGCCTGTTTCTGTGCTGTATGCCTCTATGGGCAGCATTTTATGGCCTCGGTCATCTCGAAACTGTAAAATCTCGCCTGGGGTCAATGGACCTTCCCATGCTCCGCCACTCGCCCACTCCACTCCCTGTGGCAGGACGGTAAAATTCCAGCTATCCCTTTGACCCAGCTAATATCCCCTCATGTGGCTCAGTGTAAATTGCTTCATAACACTCCTGTGAACGCCCTAGAATATTTTATTATTATTTATCAAGGTGCTAAGTTAATAAAACTAGTTTTGCGATTTGGTGAGGTCAACAACCAGCATCAGCGTGATTTGGACAGGCTAAGTGTCTGGGCATCTGCATGGCTGATACAGTATAATAAATGGGAGGTTATTCACTTTGGTAGTAATAATAGCAAGGCAGATTGTTACTTGAATGAGAGAGGTGGACACTTACTGAGACCTTGGAGTCCTCGTGCATTAGTCATTGAAAGTAAGCGTGCAGGTACAGCAGGCAGTAAAGAAGGCAAGTGGTACATTGGCTTTCATAGTGAGAGGATTTGAATATAGGGATAGGGATGTTTTACTGCAATTACATTGGGCTTTGCTGAGGCCTGGAGTATTGTGTGCAGTTGTGATTTCCTTATCTGAGGAAGGATGTCCTTGCTAAAGAGGGGCTACGGCGAACATTTACCAGGCTGATTCCTGGAATGACAAGTCTGCCATATGAGGGGACACTAAGTCGGTTGGGATTATATTCACTGGAGTTTAGAAGAGCGAGAGGGGATCTCATAGAAACATATAAAATTCTAAGAGGGTTTGACAGGGTAGATTCAGAAAGGATGTTCCCAATGGTGGGGGAATCCAGAAGTAGAGGATAAGGTTTGAGGATAAGGGGTAAATCTTTTAGAACTGAGGTGAGGAGAAATTTCTTCACCCAGAGGGTGGTGAATGGATGGAATTCACTACCACAGAATGTAGGTGAGGCCAAAAAATTGGCTGATTTCAAGAAGAAATTAGATATAGCTCTTAGGGCTAAAGGGATCAAGGGATATGGGGAGGAGGGAAGATCAGGATATTACATTTGATGATCTGCCATTATCATAATGGATGGCAGTGCAGGCTCGAAAGGCCGAATGGTCTACTCCTGTTTCTTTGTTTCTATGTAACCTCCAGGTGAGGGAAGTGGGGAGGTTGGTGAGAGAGGAATCACGACTGCTCCTTGTGAGAAGGCAGCAATGGTTCACTCAGTGAACTCTCTGTCAGAGAACGACAAGAGTGGCACAAATGATACTCAAAGAGCTTCCCTGAAAATATTTCAAAAGAACCAGGAGCTTAGATGTGTGTGAATTGAAGTGGTCTGTTTTGTGCTTGCAGATGTGAACGAACTACATTGGATCACTGCGCCAGCTCTTTGCTTCACTCATTATTGACTTGGTTGCTGCTACTCCCACTACCTTATGCTTTGTGATGTCGGTAGCAGTGCCTTGACAATGATCGAGTTGAATCACACTATCTCTGGTGTGCTGTATGGAGTTCTGTAACTATCCCACGAGGTGAAAGTCTATGATCTCCCCAGTGGCTTTGCTGCTGGGTTGAAGTGTCTGTTCTCCAGAACATTTTTTCTTTCATATTTTTAGTATTGCCTTTCTTTTATAACTCACACCTATGTTATTTGTTTGTTTCTCTTTCTGCTGGTTACGAACAAAAGACGGAATTATATGTTTTAAGATCTCAGGGGAGGGTTGAGATGTGTTGCCTCATAATAAACAACACAATACACATTTGGTGTATTGATTCTTTCAGTTACTGATGGGTTGCTTGGAGCCCGGTGCATTTTTTTTCCCTCTCTCTCTCCATTCGCTTTGGGACGAAATAAAAAGGGTCGAGAGCTTCAAGTTTTCAGGTGTCCAGATCACCAACAACCAGTCCTGGTCCCACTGCTGACACCTTAGTTGAGAAAGCCCAACAATGCCTCTCCTTTCTCAGAAGACGAAGGAAATTTGGCATGTCGGCTACTAATCTCATCAACCTTTAAAGATGCATCATAGAAAGCATTCTTTCTGGCTGTATCACAGCTTGGTATGGGCTCCTGCTCTGCTCAAGACTGCAAGAAACTACAAAAGGTCATGAATGCCCAGTGGAGCAGTTGAGGCTACCTCATTGAATGTTTTTAAGGCAAGGATAGATAGATTTTTGAACAGTAAAAGAATTAAAGGTTTTGGTGAGTGGGCGGGTTAAGTGGAGCTGAGGCAACAAAAAGATCAGCCATGATCTTATTGAATGGCACAGCAGGCTCAAGGGGCCAGATGGCCTACTCTTCCTTCTAGGTCTTAACGTAGCCCAATCCATCATGAAACCAGCCTCCCATTCATTGACTCTGTCTACACTTCCCGCTGCCTCGGCAAAGCAGCCAGCAGAATTAAGGACTCCATAGACCCCGGACGTTCTCTCTTCCACCTTGTTCCATTAGGAAAAAGGTACAAAATGGGGCAGAAAAAGATACAAAATGGGGAAAAAGATGCCAAAGTCCGAGGTCACGTACCAACTGACTCAAGAACAGCTTCTTCCATGCTGCCATCAAGCTTTTGAATGGACCTTGGATAAAGCTGATCTTTCTCAACACCTGATCTATGACTAAAACACTACATTTTGCACTCCTTTCCTTCTCTGTGAGCGGTATGCTTTGTCTGTATAGCACGCAAGAAACAATACCTTCCACTGTATGCTAATACAAAATTAAATCATTTCTTCTGTCAGAGAGTGGTGAATCAGTGGAACTCATTGCCGCAGAAGGCTGTGGAGGTCAAGTCATTGGGTTTCGTTAAGACAGAGATAGATAGGTTCTTGATTAATAAGGGGATCAGGGGTTATGGGGAAAAGGCAGGAGAATGGAGATGAGAAAAATATCAGCCATGATTGAACGGTGGAGCAGACTCAATGGGCCGAGTGGCCTAATTCTGCTCCTATGTCAAATTGTCTAATCAACCTAAACCTGCACATCTTTGGACTATGGAAGGAAGTTGGAGCACCCAGAGGAAACCCACACAGGCATGGGGAGGGTATGCAAACTCCACACAGACAGTGACCGGAGGCTGTAATTGAACCTGGTTTCCTGGCGCTGTGAGGCAGCAGTGCCAACTACCACCGCGCCACCTTTTAGCTGAATCTCTGGATTAATTGGCCAGCAATAATACCAGTAGGCCATCATCTCCCCATCTAGGTCCCCTCTGGTCAAATTACACTTCTGATACGTGCCATAATATCTGCCCAGGGGCAATTAGGGATGAGCAATAAATATTAGCCTTGCCAGTGATGCCCACATCCCATACATGACTTCAATAAAATTAGTAGGAGTTAGAGAGGTTGGTGCCTGCTCTCCAGCATAACTGCCCGTCAGTGTTGGCTTACAGCAGTTCCTGTCCCAGCCTCGGACCCTGGCTACGCTCAGATTTACCTGTGAACCAAGTCCAGCAAGGCAAAGTGCCCATATTAGATCTCACAGGCCAACAAACTGGATCTGGATGTGCGACAGGCATTGGCAGCCTGCTGCTGTTCCTGCACTCTGGCCTGAGGCCTAGTTTCTCCCTACCTACCCTCTCAAGCCAGGATTTATTCCTGACACTTGAAAGACATGTTTTCCTCTTCCTAAAGATAAATTTAAGAAAGGACCAATGCAGGCGGAAGGCTGAGTTACACTGGCTATTGCAAAGCCTACTGTTTGTTAATGTCAAGGTTCAGAGTAGCATTGGGTCCCAGATAAAATCAGAGTCTCTGGGAGGGAGTGCAGGGGAAAGGACAAACATTTAAAGTTTATTTATTAGTCACAAGTAAGCTTGCATTAATACTGCAGTGAAGTTAATATGAAAATCCCCTCGTCACCACAGTCTGGTGCATGTCTGGGTGCACCGAGGGAGAATTTAACAAGGCCAATGCACCTAACCAGCAGATCTTTCGGACTGGGGGAGGAAACCAGAGCACCCCGAGGAAACCCACGCAGACACGGGGAGAATGTGCAGCCTCCGCACAGTGACCCAAGTCGGATATTGAACCAGAGTGCCTGGCGCTGTGAGGCAGCAGTGCTAATCACGTGTAGAAAAATACTGCACATACACATGCAAAAGTCAGATCTTTGATACCAATTTTTGAGGCCAAAAGTAATGGAGTCAACTTTTAAATAATTAATATTTTCACAGGGTTGACATGCATAATTGATCTGTGCCCAAGTGAAATCCAAAATAGACTGTTGCAAAGAATTGAAGTAAAAACATGTTCCCATGTGTTTGCTGCCTTTGTTTCTCTGGGTGGTAGAGATAACAGAAGGTGATGCTGAAGGAGACTTGTCGAGATACACAGGAACAGGAGGAGGCCATTCAGACCATCGAGCTTGCTGTGCCGTTCCACATGATCACAGCTAATCACCCACTTCAACTCCTCTTTCACACAATATCTCTATATCCCTTCATGTCATTGGCATTTAGAAAGATCGACTTGAGACATACACAATGGTCGGAATTTTAGTGCTCCGCCCACCATGGGAATCGGAGCGGGCAAGGGGCGGACAATGGAAAGCTCTGTCGGAAGGGAGTTTACAGTTTTGGGATAAGTGAGGCCATAAAATACCACCCAATGACTGAGCTTCCAAGGCCTCGAGAATTCCAAACATTCATAACCCTCTGCGTAAAACAAATCCTCCTCATCTCAGTCCTAATTTTGAAATTGTTTCCCCTGGTTGTAGACTCCATACCTAGGGGAAACATCTTACCTGCGTCTACCCTGTCTAATCTTTATGTATTTTATAGGTTTCAATGAGATTTCAATGAGGTTTCAATGACACCAAGATTGGAGGAAAGGCAAACTGTGCGGAGGGTGTGGAGAGTCTACAGAAGGATCTAGATAGGCTGGGTGAATGGGCCAGGAAATGGCAAATGGAATTTAATGTTGGCAAGTGCGAGGTGGTCCACTTTGGTAGGAATAATGGTAGGAAGGATTATCACTTACGTGGCGAAAAACTGCAGCAGGCGACGGTGCAGAGGGACCTTGGGGTCCTTGTGCATGAGTCGCAAAAACCCAGCTTGCAGGTGCAGCAGGTGATCAGGAAGGCGAATGGGATGCTGGCCTTCATAGCGAGGGGGATTGAATATAAAAGTAGGGAGGTCTTGCTGCAACTGTATAGAGCATTGGTGAGGCCGCAGCTGGAGTACTGTGTGCAGTTTTGGGCGCCGTACTTACGCAAGGATATTTTGGCCTTGGAGGGAGTGCAGAGGAGGTTTACTAGGCTGATGCCAGAGTTGAGGGGGTTGAGCTATGAGGAGAGGCTGAATAAACTAGGCTTGTACTCGTTACAGTTTAGAAGAATGAGGGGAGATCTCATTGAGACGTATAAGATGATGAATGGGGTAGATAGGATAGAGGTGGAGAGACTCTTCCCGCTCAGAAAGGATAATAGGACTAGGGGGCACAGCCTCAAGATAAAGGGGGGGCGGTTTAGAACGGAGTTGAGGAGGAACTTCTTCACTCAAAGGGTGGTGAATCTCTGGAATTCTCTGCCCGTTGAAGTGGTGGAGGCTACCTCGCTCAATATTTTTAAGACGCGGGTTGATGGGTTTTTGATAAGAGAGCGGATTAAGGGTTGTGGGGATAGGGCGGGAATGTGTAACTGAGCCACGACAGATCAGCCATGATCTTATTGAATGGCGGGTCAGGCTCGAAGGGCTGGATGGCCTACTCCTGCTCCTATTTCTTATGTTCTTATGTTCTTAGATCAGCTCTCTTTTTTTAAACTCCAGAGGGATTAGGTGGTTTGAGTTATAAGGAGAGGCTGGATAGACTGGGAACTTTTTCCCTGGAGCGTAGGAGTCTTAGGGATGATCTCACAGAGGTCTATAAAATAATGTCCCTGTGGGCCTGTAACACTATATTTTGCATCCTCTCCTTTCCTTCTCCCCTCTGTACTTTATGAATGGTATGTTTTGTCTGTATAGAGCTCAAGGAACAATGCTCTTCACTGTGTCCCAATGCATGATCTTATTGAGGTCTATAAAATAATGAGCGGCATAGATGAGGCAGATAGTCAACATCTTTTCCCAAAGGTAGAGCAGTCTAAGACTAGAGGGCATAGGTTTAAGGTGAGGGAGGAGAGGTACAAAAGGGTCCAGAGGGGCAATCTTTTCACTCAGAGGCTGGTGAGTGTCTGGAACAGGCTGTCAGAGGTAGTAGTCCTGGCGGGTACAATTTTGTCTTTTAAAAAGCATTTAGACAGTCACATGGGTAAGATGGCTTTCGAGGGATATGGGCAAAATGCGGGCAATTGGGACTAGCTTACTGGTTAAGTAAAAAGGCGGCATGGACAAATTGGGCCTGTTTCCATGCTGTAAACCCCAATGACTCTAATACAAGCTCAGCTTGCCCATAAGACAGTCCCGCCATCCCTGCAGTAAGTTCCGGGTAAGGGAGCCAAACTGCACACACTACTACCAAAGCTTCTATACAATTGAAATTAGACCTCATGACTCCTGTTCTCAGATCCTCTTGCGATGAAGGCTAACATACCATTATCTTTTCTAATTGCTTGCTGCATGTTAAGCCTTCATTGATTTATTGACAAGGGTACTGATGTCCCTTTGTCCGTCTACACTTTCTGCTCTCTTATCATTTAAGAAACACTCTGCACACCTGTTCCTTTTGCCAAGGTAGATAACCTCACATTCTTCCGCATTATATTGTGTAAACCATATTCTTACCCACTCACTAAGTCTGATCCTTGCAATACCCCTTAGCTGCAGCCTGCTAAAGCAAGCGTGGCTCATTTATTCCTACTCTCTGTTTTCTGCCTGTTAGACAATCCTGCATCCACACCAATATATTGCCTCCCATCCAGTTGCAGTGAATCTTGTTAATGGTGCACACTGCTACCACACTGCATTAACCCATAGAATCCCTGCAATGAAGAAGGAGGCCATTCAGCCCCTTGAGTTGAAAAGTCAATACTTTGGAAGGAGTAATTTGACAAGAAAGCATTTTCATATATAAAATGTTACATTTTGGAATTCCCTCCAGCTGCCTGGTTGGGTAGAACTTCAACAACACTCAGAGAACTCCATTCTGCTTGCTCAACCCTCACCCACCACCTTAAACTTGCACTCCCTCCATAATGGGTGGCTCGATGGTTAGCACTGCTGCCTTCCAGCACCAGGACACTAGGAAGTTCTGTGCAACAAAGGAACCTTGGAAGGGCATGTTAACAGGGTGGTGAAAAAGGCATATGGGACACTTGCCTTTATCGGTCTAGGCATAGATTACAATAGGGAAGCCATGCTGGAGTTGTATGGAGCTTTGGTGAGGCCACATCTGGAATGCTGTGTGCAGTTCTGGTTACCACATTATCGGAAGGATATGATTGCACTGGAGGGGGTGCAGAGGAGATTCACTAGGAATAGAACACTTAAGTTATGACGAGAGTTGAGGTAGACTTGGGTTGTTTTCATTGGAGCATAGAAGACTGAGAGGCGAACTGATCGAGGTATACAAGTTTATGAGACACACGGACACAGTGGATAAGGAGCAGTTGTTCTCCTTAGTTGAAGGTTCAGGTGAGGGGCAGGAGGAAAACTTTTTTACCCAGAGGGTGGTAATGGCCTGGGAGGCAGGTTGTGATAGAGGCGGGTTGTCTCACATCCTTTAAAAAGTATCTGGACGCACTTCGCACATCATAACATTCAGGGCTATGGGCCAGGTGCTGGCAGATGGGATTAGGTGGGTGTGAAGGTATTTCTAATGTGTCAATGCAGACTCCGTGGGCCAAAATGCCTCTTCCATGCTGTATGAAACTATGATAAGTCTGCACGAAATCCCCCATCTCATCCCCTTACATTGCACCCCATTCCCTCACACTGATCATGGCCAATCCACCTAACCCGCACAACTTTAGGACTGTGGGAGGAAACCTGAGCACCCAGAAGAAGCCCACACAGACACAGGGAGAATGTGCAAACTCCGCACAGGCAGTCAGCCGAGCTGGAAATCGAACCTAGGTCCCTGGCGCTGTGAGGCAGCCGTGTACCACCATACCATACCATCCATTATGGAGGGAGTGAAAGTTTAAAGTGGTGGATGAGGGTCGAACAAGAAGGATGGAGTTCTCTAAGTGTTATTGCAGTTCTACTTGTCCAGGCAGCTGGAGAGAATTCCAAAATTTAATATTTTATCTATTAAAATTTGGTCTGTCCAGTTGTTTCACAGCCATAAGGTTCACTAGGCTGATACCGGAGATGAGGGGGCTGGCCTATGAAGAGAGACTAAATAGACGGGTCTGTACTCGTTGGAGTTTAGGAGGATGAGGGGGGATCTTATAGAGACGTATAAGATAATGAAAGGGGTGGATAGGGTAGAGGTAGAGAGATTCTTCCCGCTCAGAAAGGACAGCAGGACTAGAGGGCACAGCCTCAAGATAAGGTGGGGGGGCACAGTTTAGAACAGAGTTGAGGAGGAACTTCTTCACTCAAAGGGTGGTGAATCTCTGGAATTCTCTGCCCGTTGAAGTGGTGGAGGCTACCTTGCTAAATATATTTAAGACACGGGTAGATACGTTTTTGACAGACAAGGGAATTAAGGGTTATGGGGAGAAAGCGGGAAAGTGGAACTGATCCACTTCAGATCAGCCATGATCTTATTGAATGGCGGGGCAGGCTCGAAGGGCTAGATGGCCTACTCCTGCTCCTATTTCTTATGTTCTTATGTTCTTGTGTTCTTACAAGAAGCAGGGCTGATGGCCAGTTTCTCAAAAAAGGGGCTTGATAAACACCTATGAGATTCCTCATGAACATACTCAGAGGTCCCCAGTGCACTTGAATCTTGTCTAAAGTCAATGTGGAGCACAGGATATAGCCTGGGAAATGGGCGCAACAAACACGACTCCCCCTTTCTGCTCCAACAGCGAGCAGTGCTTGCGGAGATTTATTGCTGATCGTAATCTTTTATCAGATCAATCTCATGCAAGCCTTTCATAGCCAGTTTTGAAGGTTGTTATTTCTGTCGCTGACCACTGTTCATGTTACAACCAGAATGATTAAGTGCCACTTAAGCTCACCAATTAGGGAGCTAAATGGCATATCGGGACGGGGAGTAAAATGGTCAAATGTTTTAAATGCTGCCGTTAATTGTAACTTTAAGACTTTGCGTTGAATAAAGTGAAGGATGCAAGTTGGAATACGTCCTCCACTTGTCAATGCTTGAGTCTGGATATTGCTGTTTGGGGCTTGGTGTTTGTGCCCCGTGGTTCTCCCACCTTCCCTGCTGTGCTCACCCACCCCTCAGTCCTGGACCCCCGCCAATGGAAATAATTTGATTTGATTTATTATTGTCACATGTATTAATCTACAGTGAAAAGTGTTGTTTATTGCGTGCTATCCAGGAAAGGATTACCGTTCATAGAGAAGGAGAGGAGAGAGTGCAGGATGTAGTGTTACAGTCATAGCTAGGCTGTAAAGGAAGATCAACTTAATCCAAGGTAAGTCCATTCAGATGACTGACTGCAGCAGGGAAGAAGCTGTTCTCCAGTCCGTTGGTACGTGACATCAGACTTTTATATCTTTTTCCCGACAGAAGAATGTGGAAGAGAGAATGTCTAGGTGTGTGGGGTCCTTATGGAAGTTTACATGTCCCTGACTATGCTGTCCTTTCAAAGATGGGATCTCATCCAGGGATTGGGCTAGAATTTAGCATCATTGCTTTTTATCCTCGGGAATCATCTGTCATAGAGAAAATGTTAGAACCCTTTTTTAAGAAAGTTTTGGCAGGCCGCTTGGATAAGTAATAAGATTTTATTTTCTGGAATAACATTTGATGTGGCACTTCATCAAATGCCTTCTGGAAATCTAAATACACTGAATCGACCCATTCCCCTTTATCTACATGTTACTTTCTCAAAGAACTCCAATCCATTGGCTCAACATGATTTCCCTTTCACAAAACCATGTTGACTCTGCCTGATTTCCTTGCCTGCTTATCCAAGTGGCCCGCTATAGCCTCTTTAATAATGGCTTTTCCCTGTGATAGCTGTTAAGCTAACTGGCCTGTAGTTATACCCTATACTCATTGTAACGGGGTATCATTGGCATGGATGGGAGATTGACTGGCGAACAGACAGCTTTGTTCCTATGGCCCCTTTAAGGAGGTGACTCCTGAAGGCCATGTGATTGGACCAAACCCAGTGGAGTCTGAAGGCAGGAAGTTGAGCCAATTGGGTGTATCCCGGGTCAGGGAGGATCCTCAGTTGGAGCCAGGGAAGAGGATAGTTGTGCCATTAATTCTGCCTGACCCTTGTTTGTAAATATTTATTTATCATTGGCAATAAATCCGTTTATACTTTGAGCCACATTGAACCACGCGCAATTTATTACAGTTTCTGATCACATTTTCTTCATTTAATGTTTCCAACAGCACTTCCTATAAGGATTACTCAACCTACCCTCAACTCACCATCAGTAATTCCACATCCAATGCAAATAAACAAGCTGAATGGAAACAGAAGAAGACCCAGGCACCAAGGAGGGCAGGCAACAGCTGTAAGGAAGGTCAGGTTAGTGGTTCAGGGTAATGACCTGTCATCAGAATACTAGCGTGGCAATTAATGTTTCAGACTTTGCAGAACCCTTCTCCAGTAACAAATTTTTACTGGATGGAAAAAGCTGTGTCTCAGCAAATCTCCACATTTATAGGAGTAAGCCTGAACTCAGAGTCTCTGATATTTTGAAAGCTGCATGACAACTGTAGTGACCATTAACTGTCCAGTCACTTGTAACAGGGAGATTTCAGTCAGTATTTGAATTGTGTAGATACATTTAGATCCACGTTAGCAATAATAGTATTGCAGTTCTTCCCATGTGGCCAATCAAGTCCCTTCAGAAGATCGCATGAAGTAATTATAGAGTCCATACAGTGCAGAAAGAGGCCATTTGGCCCCTCAAGTCTGCACTGACTCTCTGAATCATCATAGAATCATAGAACCCTACAGTGCAGAAAGAGGCCCTTCGGCCCATCAAGTCTGCACTGAACACAATCCCACCCAGGCCCTACCCCCACATCCCTACATATTAATACCCACTAATCCCTCTAACTTACACATCCCTGGACACTAAGGGGCAATTTCTTAGCATGGCCAATCAACCTAACCCGCACATCTTTGGACTGAGTATGGCATGGTTAAGATACACTGAGAGTATCTTACCCATGCCCTCTCCCCTCTATATATCTGCACTCACACACTTTTACCATGGATCATCCATCCAAACTACACATCCTGATTTTCATTTGATTTGATTTATTATTTACACGTATTAGCAAACGGTGAAAAGTATTGTTTCTCGTGCGCTATACAAACAAAGCATACCGTTCACAGAGAAGGAAAGGAGAGTGCAGAATGTAGTGTTTACAGTCATACTGAGGGTGTAAAAAAAATCAACTTAATGCAAGGTAGGTTGTTTCAAATTCTGATGGCAGCAGGTAAGAAGCTGTTCTTGAGTCGGTTGATAGAACAAAGAACAAAGAACAGCACAGCACAGGACACAGGCCCTTTGGCCCCACAAGCCCACGCTGCCCATTTTAACACACTCAGTGAGTGCCTTATTCAAGTCTTTCGCCACTCGTCGACGTTTTTGTCTACTTCTAGTGGAACTCCACAATAAAGGGGGTGGAAATTTCAGGAATTATATGTACGCCAGATTGAGATCCAATTCAGGGACAATTTATTGACGCCAATCAGCCTAAAAAGCATGTTTTTTGGGATGTGGGAGGAAACCGGAGCACCCGGAGAAAACCCACTCAAGCATGGGGAGAATGTGCAAACTCATGACCTCAATACATGACTTCAGACTTTTGTATTTTTTTCCTTTTTGGTCAAGGGCGAATTTGCCCCTTGATATCCCAAGATGTTTGGTTAGATGGGTTAGCCATGGTAAATGCCCAGGTTTAGTGGATAGGACGCGAGATGGCCTGGATACATTGTCAGAGAGTCGGCATAGACTCGATAGGCCAAATTGCTTCCTTTTGCACTGTAGGGATTCTATGATTACTTCAGCAAAGAGATGGGCTGTGATAGAGGGGATTTGATTTGATTTATCATTGCATTTATTATTATACTGTGAAAAATATTGTTTCTTGCGGACTATACAGACAAAACATACCGTTCATAGAATACATAAGGAGAGGGTGCAGAGTGTAGAGGGACAGTCATAGCTAGGGTGTAGAGAAAGATCAACTTAATGTGAGGTAAATCCATTCAAGAGTCTGATGGTAGCAGGGAAGAAGCTGTTCTTAAGTCAGTTGGTATGTGTCCTCAGACTTCTGTATCTTTTTCCCGACAGAAGAAGTTGGAAAGAGGTATGCACTTTGCCTCTGGGTAGGATCAAACCAGCATCCTTCCGGTTAACAACTGAATGTACCCACCAATTGGGCCACAGAGACTATTTGGGCCACTGAGGTGCAATTTGGCATGGCCAATCCACCCAACCTGCACATGTTCGGAGTGTGGGAGGAAACCAGTGCACCCAGAGGAAACCCACACAGACACGGGAGAATCTGGGACCAGAGGGCATAGTCTCAGAGTAAGGGGGTCACCCATTTTAGACAGAGATGAGGAAGAATTTCTTCTCTCAGAGGGCAGAGAATCTGTGAATTCTTCACTGCAGAGGGCATTCAGGAGAGACCTCTTTACCCAGAGAGTGGTAAGCAAACAATTCCAGCAAGCTGTAGGTTTTTAGAACTGAATTCACCAGGGGTCAAAGTCTGAGAATTCGGGGTAGACCATTTAGGACGGAGTTAAGGAGACATTTCTCTGCCCAAAGAGCGGTGAGCCTGTGAAATTCATTACCACAGGAAGTAGTTGATGCCAAAACATTGTATGCATTCAAGAGGGAGCTAGGTGTAGCACTCGGGGTAAATGAGATCAAAGGTTATGGGGAAAAAGCAGGGTTAGGCTGTTGATTTGGATGATCAGCTGTGATCGTAATGAATGGCAGGGCAGGCTCGAAGGGCCAGATAGCCTCCTCCTGCTCCTGTCTTCAAAGTTTCTATGTTACTTCACTAACAAAGAGAGTATTTTAGGTGAATATCTGAGATGTAGGCTGGAATTCTCCAACCTCGCCAACTGCTGGGATTCTCCAGTCCCGCTGCTGTGAACAGAGGTTTGGCTAAGTGCCAAATTTACATTCTCGCTGGCAACAGTTGAGGGGGGGGGGAGGGGAGCGGGGAAGCGAGCTTGGAGAATTCCAGCCATATTTAATGGGAAGCTGGATAAATAGAAGGGGGAGAAAGGAGTGGAAGGATATGCTGAAGGGGGCGATGAAGTGAGGTGGGAGAAGGCTTGTGGGAGCAGAAACTTGGGCGTTGGATCCTCTGGGCCTGTTTCTCTGCTGCAAAGACTATGCAATGGGAAGGCAGCAATTGGTTCAGAGTGTCAGCAAGGATGTCCAATGTCTGGCTGGAAAGGATATCAGAGTTCAGATGGAGCTGGTGATTTATTTCACATCGTTTCAGCCGTGTATTTTTAAATTTAATTCTGTAAAAACGTAAATGTTCGAATGAGAACAAACTGTGGCGTGATGATGAATGCTACGTTATCTTTGCCATGGCGCGCATTCTGCCCTGAGTCCCCAGGGAGGTGTGGGAGAAAGTGGAACAAACTCGGGATGACAAACTCTGGGAGCGCACAATTCATTAGCTTCTCAGAATGAATGTTTTGCAAGGGCTAATAAAATCAACAAGGTAAGAGGCAACTTCTCTCATTAAATCAACTCAGCTGAGGACGTTTCGCCGTCTGAGTGAACGGTTCCACCGAACCGTCGGTTTTTGTGACTGGCTATGTTCAAAAAAAATATATAATAAGCTTACCTTTCTGATTAATTATTAACGCTTGCTATTAATTTTTTAGCAACGATTCAGAGGAGGAGAATTCGTACATGGTTTCTGGGACCCCTCCAGCGACAAGACGCACAGCAAGGCAAGTTCGACTAACTGGTCAGGATCAGCATTGTAATCTCAAAAGGAGATCGCACATGTTGTTTCTAATAACGTGCACATAGCCAGCGGTGTAATCCTTGTTGCTGGTGGGAAGTCTGGATACAGTTTATCTTTCTTTAAGCAAAGGATTACGAAAGAGATTAATGCTATCTTGTACATGACTGGTGTATGAGAAAAATAAACGTGCGCTATTGTACCGTAGAAACTTAGACAATAACATTAAACTAGAAAGAGTGCAGAAAAGACTTACAGGCATGCTACCGGGACTTGATGGGTTTGAGTTATAAGGAGAGGTTGGATGGCCTGGGATGTTTTTCTCTGGAGCGTAGGAGGTTGAGGGGTGATCTTATAGAGGTCTATATAATAATGAGGAGTGTAGATCAGCTAGATAGCCAATATCTTTTCCCAAATGTAGGGGAGTCTAAAACTAGAGGGCATAGATTTAGGGTGAGGGGGAGAAGTACAAATGGGTCCAGAGGTGAGGAGAAATTTCTTCATCCAGAGGGTGGTGAATGTGTGGAGTTCACTGTCACAGAAAGTAGTTGAGGCCAAAAGGCTGTCTGATTTCAAGAAGAAATTGGATATAGGTTTTGGGGCTCAAAGGACCAAGGGCTTTGGGGGTGAAGGGGAATCAGGATATTGAATTTGATGATCAGCCATGATTGTAATGAATGGTGGAGCAAGCTCAGAGGGCCGAATGGCCTATTCTTGCTTCTAATTTCTATGTTGCTATTTAAGCCACTCACCATCCTGACTTGGAAATATACCATCATTCCTTTGCAGTTGCTGGATCAAAATCCTGGAATTCCCTCCCTAATGGCATTGTGGATCAACCCACAGCACATGGACTGCAGCGATTCAAGAAGGCAGCTCACCACCACCTTCTCAAGGGACAACAAGGGATGGACAATAAATGCTGGCCAGCCAGCGATGTCCATGTCTCACGAATGAATGTTATGGTGAGGTTGTACAAGGCATTGGTGAGGCCGAATTTAGAGTATTGTGTGCCGTTTTGGTCACCTCATTACAGGAAGGATATTAATAAGCTTGAAGGAGTGCAGAGAAGGTTTACAAGGATGTTGCTAGGACTTGAGAAAGTGACTGACAGAGAAAGGTTGAAGAGGTTAGGACTTTATTCCCTGGAGCGTAGAAGAATGAGGGGAGATTTGATAGGTTTGTCTAAAATTATGATGGGTATAGATAGAGTGAATGCAAGCAGGCTTTTTCCACTGAGGCTAGAGGAGAAAAAACTAGGGGACGTGGGTTAAGGGTGAAGGGTGAAAAGTTTAAAGGGACTATTGGGGGGGGCTTCTTCACACAGAGAGTGGTGGGAGTGTGGAATGAGGTGCCAGATGAAATGGTGAATGTGGGCTCTCTTTTAACATTTAAGAAAAACTTGGACAGGTACATGGATGAGAGGGGTGTGGAGGGATATGATCCAGGTGCAGGTCAGTGGGACCAGGCAAAAAAATGGTTTGGCACAGCCAAAAAGGGTCAAAGGGCCTGTTTCAGTGCTGTACTGTTCTATGGTTCTATGAATGAAAAAAAAAGGTCAGTTAGATCAGAGCAATTCCCTTTCCAGTGGGATTTTCTCGAGCGTTTGGTTCTGATGGTGCCTTGCCACTGAGGGGTTAAGCCTCCATTTGTCATTTGTCATGTAACTGTCCTCGTGTCTCTCCTTCCTCACTGATTGGCTTCTCAATACATGATCAGTTTCTGACTGGGCCCCATTGAACTGAGCTTGGTCCAAAATATCCCACGCAGTTGACTTTCTGTTCGGTTGTGTTTTCCCTTGGTAGGGGTTACTCCTGTGCTCATGTTCGGAACCACAGGCCGTCCAGCGCACAAGGGTTTTATTTCTTTCCACGTTCAACAGTCCCACAGGTGGTGTTGGGACCACCCACGTTATGAGCCGTTGTCTGTATCAAAGGTCACTTCAGAAAACACAACGGTAGAAAAGACAGTTTGTTTTTGCAAGCCACAGCACTTTTGAGAATTGCAAAAATATCAGCTCATTTCCGTAATATCTTGAATTATGTTCTTGCAGCTGTCGACATCGATGGACTTATTGGAGTGCTGGAACCGTGGAGTATTGGCTCTAAAATCCTGGATAGCACATTCGAGGGCCTAAATCCAGCTCTGGTTCTAAATACTGTTCTGATCACCCTATTATAGAAAGGGTATTATTAAACTAGAAAGAGTGCAGAAAAGAGTTAATAAGAAGCTACCGGGACTTGACGGTTTGAGTTACAAGAACAGGCTGGGAAGACTGGGAATTTTTTTCTCTGGAGCGTAGAAGGCTGGGGGGCGATTTTATAGAGATCTACAAAATAATGAGATCAGCTAGATAGTCAATATCTTTGCCCAAAGGTAAGGGAGTCTAAAACTGGAGGGCATAGGTTTAAGGTGAGATGGGAGAGATACAAAAGTGCCCAGAGGGGCAATTTTTTCACACAGAGTGTGGTGAGTGTCTGGAACAAGCTGCCAGAGGTGGTAGTAGAGGCGGCTACAATATTGTCTTTTAAAAAGCATTTCGACAGTTACGTGGGTAAGATGGGTGTAGAGGGATATGGGCCAAAAGCGGGTAATTGGGATGAACTTAGTGGTTTAAAAAAAAGGGCAGCATGGACAAGTTGGGCCAAAGGACCTGGTTCCATGCTGTAAACCTTAGAATCACAGAACCCTACAGTGCAGAAAGAGGCCCTTTGGCCCATCGAGTCTGCACCGAACGCAATCCCACCCAGGCCCCATGCCCATATCCCTACACATTATACCCACTGATCCCTCTAATCTAGCATCCCTGGACGCTAAGGGGCAATTTCTTAGCATGGCCAATCAACCTAACCCGCACATCTTTGGACTGTGGGAGGAAACCAGAGCACCTGGAGGAAACCCACTCAGACACGGGGAGAATGTGCAAACTCCACACGGACAGTGACCGGAGCTGGGAATCGAACCCAGGGCCCTGAAGCAGCAGTGCTAACCACTGTGCTACCATGCTGCCCATGAACCAGAACCTCTATGACTCTATTAGGTAAATCTCTCCAGCATTTGTACGTCACCGACACAGCGGTGGCACAGCGGTCAGCACTGTTGCCTCACAGCGCCAGGGGTCCGGGTTTGATATCCGACTTCTCTGTGGAATCTGCACATTTTCCCCGTGTCTACGTGGGTTTCCTTTCGGTGCTCCGGTTTCCTCATAGTCCAAAGATGTGTGGGTTCGGTGGACTTGCCATGCTAACTTGACCGTGAGTGTTAGGGCTATTAGGAGGGTAAATGCTTAGGGTTAGGTGATGGGACTAGGTGGGATTGCTGTCAGGGGCTGGCTTGATGGACCGAATGGCCTTCCTTTGTAATGTAGGGATTGTATGATTAATGACCTCGATGCTTAGGGAGCCCTAAAAATCTGCCCAGTGGAAAACCGCTGGAATAGGCAGCTCCGTGATCCTTGGAGTTACATATTAAGGCCAGGGCTGAAACCTGACAGAGGTTTACAAGATATTGGGTGGAATTTTAGTGGCATGTCCACCCAAGGTTCATGCAATCCCACCCATGCCAGCAGAGAATGCCGTTCTATGAGCCTCCCCCATCCCTGGAATCGGGGCGGGCTTGCTGGTAATGTTCCAGCCAATGAGTGGCATGGACAGAGTGGGTAGTCAGATACTCTTTCCTAAGGTAGTACTAGGGGACGTGGGAGGCATGGTAGCACGGTGGTTAGCACTGCTGCTTCATAGCTCCAGGGGCCTGGGTTCGAATCCTGGCTTGGGTCACTGTCTGTGTGGAGTTTGCACATTCTCCTCGTGTCTGCGTGGGTTTCCTCCGGGTGCTCCAGTTTCCTCCCACAGTCCAAAAATGTGCGGGTTAGGTTGATTGGCCGTGCAAAAATTGCCCTTAGTGTCCTGATATGCGTAGGTTAGAGGGATTAATGGGTAAAATATGTAGGGATATGGGAGTAGGGCGTGGGTGGGATTGTGCTCGGTGCAGGCTCGATGGGCCGAATGGCCTCTCTCTGTACTGTGGGGTTTCTATGATGGTGGTAGGTGCATGGGGAAAGGTTTAGGGGAGATGTGCGAGGCAAGTTTTTTACACAGAGGGTGGTGAATGTCTGGAACATGCTGGCTGGGAAGGTGGTGGGAGCAGGAACAATAGCGGCATTTAAGGGACAACTTGACAAATGTATGAAGAGGAGCGGATGGTTCTCTTATCGGGCATTCTAAGACAAGAGGTTATAATCTTAGGATAAGGGGTAGTAAATTTAAAACAGAGTTGAGGAGAAACTACCTCCCCAAAGGATCGTGAATGTGTAGAATTCACTACCCCAATGTGCGGTGGATACTGGGATAGTGAGCAAATGTAAGGAGGAGTTAGACAGATTTTTAATTGGTAGTGGGCTGAAGGGTTATGGGGAGAAGGCGGGAAACTCGGGATGAGGACCATATCAACCATGATTGAATCTCGGAGTGGACTCCATGGGCCGAATGGCCTAATTCTGCTCCTATATCTAATGAACTTATGAGCTTATAAGGATGGGAATGGAAAGATACGGACACTGTAAGTGCCACGGTTTTAATTTAGGCACAGTAAGAAGTCTCACAACACCAGGTTGAAGTCCAACAGGTTTATTTGGCAGCAAAAGCCACTAGCTTTGGGAGTGCTGCCCCTTCATCAGGCGAGTTAGGCAGGCAGACGTCATGATTGGCGCGGGCTCGGTGGGCCGAAGGGCCTGTTCCTGTGCTGTACTGTTCTTTGTTCTACGCGGCCACAACGACAGCTGACAAGAACAGTCCGAGAGACGCGTGAATGCCTGCCGAGTGCCTGTCTTTTTGACATGATGGCTCTCCACGATACTCTCTTACACTAAAACCAGAACTGATCCTCCTTTCAAAATTCTCAATTATATTTCTCTTGGTTTGGAGAAGAATACATAATTGCCTCAGGACAGAGGTCACCTGAGTTTAATTAAGGAGTAGGAGCAGAAAGAGAGAAAAACACCAAATCAGGGAAGCTGAGTGTTGTGACAACCTGCAAATTGGCAGATGCAGGGGCAGCCTGTTTCCAGCACCAATTATAATATTTAATTTGATCATTTCACCTGCAGTTCAAAGTCTACCTTGTCTGGGTATAATCGTTAATTGCTTTGGAATGATTGATAGCATTTCACTGACATCGCATGATTCCTAACAAAGCTTGATTCTCGTTCCGTGATCGGAGGAGACTCCGCTTTCGAAATGCTTGGGGCTGAATTTTCACAATCCTAGTGCCAGCCTGAAGTCGGGACTGTTCCGGGGCCCCGAGTCTGCTGGAAGTCGCAGCGTGATGTACGGCGGCAGGCAATCGATTACTGGGGTCCCCTCAGTAATACTCGATTAACGAAGGTCAGTGGGAGCAAGTGCGAGGTGGTAAAGAACATAAGAACATAAGAAATAGGAGCAGGAGTAGGCCATCTAGCCCTTCGAGCCTGCCCCGCCATTCAATAAGATCATGGCTGATCTGTCGTGGCTCAGTTCCACATTCCCGCCCTCTCCCCATAACCCTTAATCCCCTCGCTTATCAAAAACCCATCAACCTGGGTCTTAAAAATATTGAGCGAGGTAGCCTCCACCACTTCAACGGGCAGAGAATTCCAGAGATTCACCACCCTTTGAGTGAAGAAGTTCCTCCTCAACTCCGTTCTAATCTGCCCCCCCCCCCCTTTATCTTGAGGCTGTGCCCTCTAGTCCTACTGTCCTTTCTGAGCAGGAAGAGTCTCTCCACCTCTATCCTATCCATCCCATTCATCATCTTATACGTCTCAATGAGATCTCCCCTCATTCTTCTAAACTCTAACGAGTACAAGCCTAGTTTATTCAGCCTCTCCTCATAGCTCAACCCCCTCAACTCCGGTATCAGCCTAGGCCAAAATATCCTTGCGTAAGTACAGCGCCCAAAACTGCACACAGTACTCCAGCTGCGGCCTCACCAATGCCCTATACAGCTGCAGCAAGACCTCCCTACTTTTATATTCAATCCCCCTCGCTATGAAGGCCAGCATCCCATTCGCTTTCCTGACCACCTGCTGCACCTGCAGGCTGGGTTTTTGCGACTCATGCACAAGGACCCCGAGGTCCCTCTGCACCGTGGTACCGAGAAGGAGGGACCCCTGGGCACTGCCAGTTCTCAATGTAGGCAGAGATGAGTGGCACTGAGGGGAAGGAGAAGGGACTGTCAGTAGGATCTCAGCCAGCCAGTGAAACCAAATCCAAAGCCCAGAACTTCTCTTTATTGAGAGGGTTTATTGGCTTGTTTAGCCTCACAGCTCTTCTCCCACTCAACCCAGTGTCCCAACCATCCCCTACTTATATGTAAGAAGTCTCACAATGCCAGGTTAAAGTCCAACAGGTTTTCTTGGAATCAGGAGCTCCTTCATCAGGTGAGTGGAAAGGTAGGTTTCACAAACGCGGCTTACGGAGACAAGGACAAAATTGCGAGATAATGGTTAGAATTATCTACCAAATCAACCTGCTGAACTTTAACCTGGTGTTGTGAGACTTCTTACTGTGCCCACCCTAATGCAATGCTGGCATCTCTACATCATGGCAACTTGCATGTGCCCAAAGACAATTCATAACCATCAACTGTTTCTTTATCTTATTGAAACTTATAGAATACTGGGTAGAATGGACGTGGGGAAGATGTTTCCATTCATGGGAGCACAGCCTCAGAGTAAAGGAACGGCCCTTTAGAACAGAGATGAGGAGGAATTTCTTCAGGGTGGTGCATCTGTGGGTTTGGTTTAGGTTAGAGGGTCATTGTTTTTTAACTGGTCGGCACAACATCGTGGGCCGAAGGGCCTGTTCTGCGCTGTAGTGTTCTATGTTCTATGGAGGCCTGTGGAGGCCAGGTAATTGAGTTTAAGACAGAGATTGATAGGTTCTTGATTAGTCAGGGGATCAAAGGTTCGGGGCAAAAGGTGGAAGGTTTCTCAACCGCATTCTATCAGCCATGATCAAATGTCAGAACAGACCCGATGGGCTGAATGGCCTAATTCTGCTCCTATATATTATGGTCTTATGATCTTCACAATATAATTATCATTAGCAAACCTTGACAATGTAATTTACATGACATGAATAGGGACATGGCAAAAAAACAAGACCAGCAACTCCACATCAGGGACAAGGTAGTCAGCCGAGGCAGGGCAGCCTCAATCTTCTCCAACATTTCCTTACAAGTAGTCACTGATATGGTACGAACCAGGCATTTAGACAGTGGCAAAAGGTCTGTCAGGCCAATAGCCAGACATGGCTGGAGGTTACCAGAGGGGTCGGCAGCTACTGTGTGCTGAGCAGGACTTGGCTCCAGTGTAGCAAGGACTTCAATGGCCTCGTGCATCCTGGTGAGGTATCACAACCAAAGTGTCAACTCTGAATATCTCACAGGGATGGTGCACTTTGAGCATTGGAGCCTCAGCTAGGGATACATTGAGGGGAATCAATACTCATCGCACATCCCCTCTCCCCCCATTCTAGGCAAGTGACCAAAATGGGGTGAGGTTGGCATGATGGTAACGTAAGAGCTGGGAAAATGTACTGACAGGAGAATCCCTACAGAGCAGAAGAAGGCCTTTCGGCCCATCGAGACTACAGTGACAACAATCCCACTTGGCTTTATCCCCGTAATCCCATATATTTACTCCGCTAATCCCTCTAACCAAAATATCCTGGGACACTAAGGAGCAATTCAGCATGGCCAATTTAACATGACCAATGACCTAACCCTCACATCTTTGGACTGTGGGAGGAAGCCAGATTCCCGGAGGAAACTTACGCAGACACGAGGGGAACGTGCAGACTCTGCACAGACAGTGACCCAAGCCAGGAGTTGAACCCAGGTCCCTGGATCTGCGAAGCAGCAATACTAACCACTGTGCCACTGTGCCGCGCTTCAGATAATAGATCAGGATTGGAAAATAGGAAGGTTGAGGGTAGTTGACCTCAGTTTCCTCACCTTACAGGAAAAGTGAGCACATGACGTGTGAGGAAGGTGAAATCTCACACAAGCCTGACGGAAACGTTAACTCTCATCGTAAATGAGCTGAACGATTATAGAACATAGAACAGTACAGTACAGTACAGGCCCTTTGGCCCTCAATGTTGCGCCGACCTGTGAAACCAACCTAAAGCCCAACTAACCTACACTATTCCAACACCATTCATATGTTTATCCAATGACCATTTAAATGCCCTTAGTGTTGGTGAGTCCACTACTGTTACAGGCAGGATATTCCACGTCCTTACTACTCTCTGAGTAAAGTATCTCTGACATCTGTCCTATATCTATCATGATGTGGAGATGCCGGCATTGGACTGGGGTAAACCAGAAGGAAATCCCACAACACCAATTTAAAGTCCAAACAGGTTTATTTGTAGCAAAGCTTTCGGGACAACGTGTCCCTTCGTCGACGACTGGTGTTGTGAGATTTCTTTCTATATCTATCACCCTCAATTTAAAGCTATGTCCCCTCGTGCCAGCCATCTCCATCCGAGGAAAGAGGCTCTCACACTTATAGAAAAGAAGCCCTTCCTGTTGAAGAATGCTCTGGTCAGGGACAGCGAGGCTTTGTGGCCACGTGGCTGCACTCAATCATGAACTGTACCTGAGGGAACCCTGCCTTTGAGGTAAGTCCTGATGGCTGCAAAGGTGACAACGATAACCATCCCCTGAGATCCGCAATTGTCGGCAGCTGGTTGGTGGATCCCGGCTAGGCCATGAAGAGGGTTTCGAGCGGGCACTGTCAGCTGGGCAGCTCTGACAATGGCTCTGGGTTATCCTTCAGGGCCGTGCACGCCTTCGGTAAAACCCTGACACTACTGTTTCGACAGGAAAACCTTTCCATCTGCCGGTACCGCCTTTGGGCCTCTCCAGGCTCCTGGGCACCAGGGGTCTGCCTTTGTTGCTAGTTCCGATGCTCCTCCCCCCCACCCTCCCACCCCTGTCCCCCCCCAGTGCTCCTGCCCGCTTCTGAGCAAGTGCCCCACATTGAGAGACAACGTCAGGCATGAGCTTAGCTTAGCTTCCCTTGCACCTTTCTGGGACAGCACGGTGACACAGTGGTCAGCACTGCTGCCTCACAGCGCCAGGGACCCGGGTTCGATTCCAGCCTCGGGTCACTGTCTGTGCGGAGTTTGTATGTTCTCCCCATATCTGTGTGGGTTTCCTCCAGGTGCTCTGGTTTCCTCCCACACTCCAAAGATGTGCAGGTAGATGGATTGGCTATGCTAAACTGCTCCCTTTGTGTCAGGGGTTAGCAGGATAATTACATGGGGTGAGGGGGCTAGGGCCTGGGTGGGATTGCGAGTGGTGCAGACTCGATGGGCCGAATGGCCTTCATGGGATTCTATGTCTAATGACTTGCCCATCTCCATCAACAGTCTCCGTGCTGCAGCTCGGGTCCAAGAATGGCAACTGAGCGGGTGCGCTCAGTTCACCCAGTTTCCAACCGGCCATCGATGGGGTGCAAAGAGTCAATAACAATTATGTTAACATCTCACACACCACAAGATTGACGTCAGCTCACATTGCGCTGAAACTTCGAGGGAGATGAGACTGCATTAGAGAGGGGAGCAGAGGAGACCCACCAGGCTGCTGCCCGAGCGACGTAGAGAGGCTGGTTAGGCTGTGGCTGTTTTCCTTGGAGCAGAGAAGGCTGATGGGGGGACCCGTTCGCAGTGTAGAAAATGCTGTAGATAGTAACTTAGCAGAGGGTCGGGTCAATAACGAGGGGGCATAGATTTAAATTAAGGAGCAGGAGATTTGAAGGGGAGTTGAGAGAAAACCTTCTCACCCAGAGGCTGGCGAGAAGCTTGGAGGGGTGATAGAGGTGGGAACTCTAATTGTAGAAGAGCACTTGAAACATCAGAGCATACGGAGCAAGCGCTGGAAGGTGGGATTGGAATCGATAGGCGCTTGGTGGCCAGCACAACCATGATGGGCCAAATGGCCTCTTTCCATGCTGTAAAATTTGATAACTCTATGGGCCCGATTTTACCATTTTCATTCTAACTGCTGATTCTGGGCGTAGTACAGATACGACTCAGAAATCTCCTTCCAGGAGCCCCCATACGCTCTCGGCCATCTCCAGTCCCATTCGCGCCATGGGCGGGGCTTCGCGCGCCCAAAACAATCCGAGCTCTGAATTGCGCATGCGCAGTTAGAAAAAAATTGGAAAAAGAGCGCCCCGTGTCAGGTCGCTCCCGAGCTGCAGAAAGCAGAGAAAGTGGCCTGGGAGTGACTAGCGGGAGCGATGGTGTATCTCGGGGAGGGGCGCGGGAGGAGGGAGGCGACTAAGATGTATCTCCGGGGGGCAAATGGATCTCTGGTGGGGAGGGGGGGCAGGGAGGTCCGCTGCCACTCTGCGTGTGATCTAGTGGGGAGAAGGGGGGCAGGGATGGTGATCGGTCTGAGTAATGGGGGTGTGGATAAGGTGGGGGCAGTGATGTGTGTGGATTGTTGGGGGGAGAGGATAAGGGAGACACAAGGGGAGAGAAAGCAGAAGAATGGAGTGAGAACAGGAACGTGGGGAGGAAAAACAGGAGCACTGGGAGAGGGTAGGAACACAGGGAGAGAAAACTGGAACATGCGGAGCGAGCAGGAACATGGAGAGAGAACAGGAGCACGGGGAGAGAACAGTGGCGCAGGGACAGAGCAGGAGCGTGGGGAGAGAGCAGGAGGATGGGGAGAGAGAGCAGGAGAATGGAGTGAGAACAGGAACACTGGGAAAAAGCGGGAGCACTGGGAGAGAGCAGGAGCATGGGGAGGGAACAGGAGCATGGGGAAGGAACAGGAGCAGGAGCAGAGACCAGGAGCACGGGAAGAGAGTAGGAGCACGGGGAGAGAGTTGGAGCAGGGGGAGAGAGTAGGAGCACGGGGAGAGAGTAGGAGCACGGGAAGAGAGTAGGAGCACGGGGAGAGAGTAGGAGCACGGGAAGAGAGTAGGAGCACGGGGAGAGAGTAGGAGCACGGGAAGAGAGTAGGAGCACGGGGAGAGAGTAGGAGCACGGGGAGAGAGTAGGAGCACGGGGAGAGAGTCGGAGCAGGGGGAGAGAGTCGGAGCAGGGGGAGAACAACGCGTGGGGAGAACACTTGATGAGAAGGAAGAAGTTGGCATCTCTCGAGGAGCAGATCTCACTTCCAGCGGCCGTTCACTCAGATACTCTCTATCACAGCAGACTGGGCAATCAGCCCCATCTTCTAACATTGGACAGCTCTGTTCACAGGCCCCTGGGAGATGTTTGGATGGGGTCCATGGCCCCCAGTTTTCGATCCACTAATATAACACCCTCCACAGTACAAATGCATTCCCGAAATCTTCGCAGCCAATGAAATACTTTTGAAACATTGTCACGGTTGTAGGAACTGCAGCAGCAAGTCCGTGTGAAACCTGCTCCCATAAAAATTCATGATGTGGGTATGCCGGCGTTGGACTGGCGTAAACACAGTAAAAAGTCTGACAACACCAGGTTTTAGTCCAACCTATTTATTTGATAATATATACAGTAATCTCTAAACTGTCTGTGCTTTATATGCTCTGTCTGAGGCCAGAACTCTCCATTCACCTGACGAAGGGACTAACCCATAAAAATTCCCCAGAGAGGGCAGATGGAGCACTGGTTAAAGGCCACTGACTCCAACAGTGCAGCATTCCCTCCCAGAAACACAGAAAATAGGAGCTGGAGTCGGCCATTCGGCCCTTTGAGTCTGCTCTGCTATTCATTATGATCATGGCTGAATTTTCAACAGGGCGGCACGGTGGCACAGTGGTTAGCACTGCTGCTTCACAGCGCCAGGGGTCCAGGCTCGATTCCCGGCTTGGGTCACTGTCTGTGTGGAGTTGGCACGTTCTCCCTGTGTCTGCGTGGGTTTCCTCCGGGTGCTCCGGTTTCCTCCCGCATGCTGGCTAGTTGCATTGGCCATGCTAAATTCTCCCTTAGAACAGGTGCCGGAGTGTGGCAACCAGGGGATTTTCACAGTAACTCCATTGCAGTGTTAATGTAAGCCTACTTGTGACTAAGGAATAAACTTTTCAGCCTGATCCTGCCTTCTCCCATTTCCTACGATCCTTTTTGATCCTGGGATTACAGCCAACTCTTTCTTCAAAGCCAACAGGCCACGATTCTCCCGAATTAGGACAAAGTGCCCACATGAGCGAGAAAACCGGAGTGTTTCCCATTGGCACTGGCAGCGCCTGTCAGGAGGGATCCTCCGATCTGATGAATGCAGATTTATACATTCCATGAATCATGCCGGGCTGCCTGGCTTCTCAGAGATTGGAACGCTCTTTTTAAAGGGTCCCCCTCTCACCAAAATCTGAAATCGTGACCCTCCCTGTTGACAAGAGTAGCACCGCCAAGCTCTCAGTCAAGAGACGGGCGGCACGGTAGCACAGTGGTTAGCACTGCTGCTTCACAGCTCCAGGGCCCTGGGTTCGATTCCCAGCTCGGGTCACTGTCTGTGTGGAGTTTGCACGTTCTCCCCGTGTCTGCGTGGGTTTCCTCCGGGTACTCCAGTTTCCTCCCACAGTCCAAAGATGTGCGGGTTAGGTTGATTGACCATGCTAAGAAATTGCCCCTTAGTGTCCAGGGATGCATAGGTTCGAGGGATTAGTGGGTATAATATGTAGGGATATGGGGGTGGGGCCTGGGTGGGATTGTGATCGGTGCAGACCCGATGGGCCGAAGGGCCTCTTTCTGCACTGTAGGGTTCTATGATCTAAGAGGGACATTGTCTTCCCACACCCACCACAAAAATAATAGGTCACCCAACACCCTACCACGCACTATGCTGGCATGAAGATGACCCGAGCTGACCTTCTCCCCAACTCATTAGCCTCCTCCCTCATAAAATCCCCTCAGACCTTTCCACAGCCTCCCTTCCCCTCAGAACTCCTCCTCAGGCCAACTTCAGGCCCTATCCCTTGGCAGTGTTAATGGTGCACTGCCTCCTGGCCTTCTGGCCCCCCAGCACTGACATCCTGGCCCGATACTATGCACCCCAAGCAGCTGCAGACAACTTCAAACCAGCTCAGAGCTTATCATTCCTCTTTTGTGTAGACATTGCAGTTAGAAACAAAGGGGTTACTTGAGATGCATTCAAGCATGAACGAAAGGTGAATAAACAGGATTAGGCAGGATCTTAAAGATACGGACTGGGGTAAGCTGTTTGATGGCAGGTCGACGCTGGGTATGTGGGAGTCTCTCAAGGGAAAACTAAAATCTTTGCAGGAAAGGCACGTGCCGGTCAAGAGGAAGGATGGGAAGGGTAGGATTAGAGAGCCGTGGGTAACTAGGGATATTGAGGACCTGGTCAGGAGGAAGAGGGAGGCGTACATTAGATCTAGGCATTTGAGGACAGAGATAGCGTTAGAAGAATACAGAGAATGTAGGAGAGAACTTAAAAGGGGCATCAGAAAGGCAAAAAGGGGCCATGAAATGGCTTTGGCGGGTAGGATTAAAGAAAATCCTAAGGCATTTTACTCCTATGTTAGAAATAAAAGGATGGTTAGAGGGAAGATTGGCCCTCTCAGGGACAGAGGAGGGGAACTATGCTTGGAGCCTGGGGGAATGGGGGAGATCCTGAATGAATACTTTGCGTCGGTATTCACGCAGGAGAGGGGCCTGATGTCTGGTGCTGTGCTTGAGGAGTTTGAGGATCCGTTGAGGGATATAGTCATCACGAGGGAAGAAGTGTTGGGACTCTTAGACAGTATAAAGACGGATAAATCTCCAGGGCCTGATGGCATCTATCCCAGGCTGTTAAGGGAGGTGAGGGATGAAATTGCTGGGCCTCTGACTCAAATCTTTGTCTCTTCTTTGGACACAGGTGAGGTCCCAGAGGATTGGCGCATTGCAAATGTAGTACCGTTGTTTAAGAAGGGTCAGAGGGATAACCCAGGGAATTATAGGCCGGTGAGCTTGACTTCAGTTATAGGCAAGCTAATGGAGAGGATCCTCAAGGATAGGATGTATGAACATCTGGAGCGCTGCAATCTGATCAGGGATACGCAGCATGGCTTCGTTACAGGGAGGTCATGCCTTACGAATCTAGTGGAATTTTTTGAAGAGGTGACAAAAACGGTTGACGAAGGACAAGCCGTTGATGTTGTCTATATGGATTTCAGTAAGGCGTTTGACAAGGTCCCTCATGGTAGGCTGATAGAAAAGGTGAAGGCTCATGGGATACAAGGCCAGGTATGTAGATGGGTGGAGAACTGGCTTGGGAGGAGGAGACAGCGAGTAGTAGTGGAAGGCTCCTTTTCCAATTGGAGGCCTGTCACCAGTGGTGTGCCGCAGGGCTCGGTACTTGGACCTCTTCTATTTGTGGTATATATTAATGACTTGGAAGAGGGGGTAGGTGGTGTGATCAGCAAATTTGCTGATGACACCAAGATGGTTGGATTGGCGGGTACTGAGGAGCAGTGCCTGGCAATGCAACAGGACATAGACAGGCTGGTAGATTGGGCAGATAGATGGCAAATGGAATTTAATCCGGAGAAATGCGAGGTGATGCACTTTGGCCGGAATAATGTGGAGGGGAGTTATACGATAAAAGGTAGAACTATCCGGAGTATAGATATGCAGAGAGACCTGGGGGTGCAAGTGCATAAGTCCCTGAAGGTGTCGGTACAGGTGCAGAATGTGATGAGGAAAGCGTATGGTATGTTAGCCTTCATAGGAAGAGGTATAGAATATAAGAGTAGGAGTCTGATGTTGCAGTTGTATAGAACGTTGGTTAGGCCTCACTTGGAGTACTGCGTCCAGTTCTGGTCGCCGTACTACCGGAAGGATGTAGAGATCCTGGAGAGAGTGCAGAGGAGATTTACCAGGATGTTGCCTGGTATGGAAGGGCTGTCTTACGAGGAAAGATTGGATGAACTTGGGCTGTTTTCCCTTGAGAGACGTCGGCTGAGGGGGGATCTAATAGAGGTTTATAAGATTATGAAGGGGATAGATAGAGTAAATGGTGGTAAGCTTTTTCCGCTACAAGAAATGGATAGAACGAGGGGTCACGGGCTTAGGGTGAGGGGGGCTAGGTATAAGACAAATATTAGAGGGCAGTTTTTCACGCAAAGGGTAGTGGGGGTGTGGAATGCACTGCCGAGTAAGGTGGTGGAAGCAGGCACGCTAGGGTTGTTTAAGAGTCACTTAGACAGCCATATGAGCGGGCTACATATAGGGGGATATAGTAGGCCTTACTGAACATTGTAGGCTTGGGAATACGTTTTGCCTCAGGAATGTTAGTCTTTGCCTGTTTAATAATGAATTTTTTGTCTCCACAGGCATTTAAGTCCAGCAAGGGGCATGCAGGCGGCAGGTTGTAGTGGGCTGCTCTTGGATGTTGCTTCGGGAGTTGCCTATTGCTTCATGTCGTTAGTGTGCTTAAACTGGACCATCTCGAGGGCAACATGACAGCTCAGAGACTATCTCTGTTGCTGTGCGGACACATGGATTTGGGCCTGTGTCTGTGGGAGTTTGCACGTTCTCCCCGTGGTTGCGTGGGTTTCCTCCGGGTGCTCTGGTTTCCTCCCACATCCCCCAAAGATGTGCTTTTAGGCTGATTGATTGGGTACTAAAATTGTCCCTAAATTGGACCTCCCTGATCCTCGCACGTTAGGCGTAGACTAAAATCATGAATAGGTCACTGAGATAGTAGGACGGCGGCGCGGGCTCGTTGGGCCGAAGGGCCTGTTTCCCGTGCTGTGTTGTTCTTTGTTCTTTGTTCTTTGTTTGTTTAAACACAGCCGACTGGAGACTGAGTATAAACCATCAAGTTGTCAATAAAATGGGAGTTAAAAGAACTGGAC
This sequence comes from Carcharhinus amblyrhynchos, assembly GCF_965287045.1. Taxonomy (NCBI): domain Eukaryota; kingdom Metazoa; phylum Chordata; class Chondrichthyes; order Carcharhiniformes; family Carcharhinidae; genus Carcharhinus; species Carcharhinus amblyrhynchos. The sequence continues at coordinate 7,013,759 of NC_137332.1, read as the reverse complement.
TATAATTGAATGGAAACAAAGCTTTTGATGATTTAAAGTTTGAAGTTTATTTATTAGCATTACAAGTAGGCTTACATTAACACTGCAATGAAATTACTGCAAAATCCCCTAGTCTCCACACTCCGGCACCTGTTTGGGTACACTGAGGGAGAATTTAGCATGGCCAATGCACCTAATCAGCACATCTTTCAGAGTGTGGGAGGAAACCGGAGCTCCCAGAAGAAACCCATGCAGACACGGGGAGAACGTTCAGACTTCGTATAGGCAGCGACCCAAGCCGGGAATCAAACCTGGGTCCCTGGCGCTGTGAGGCAGCAGTGCCAACCACTGTGCCAGCATGCCGGGGTGAAGGAAAGGAGAGGACGCAGAATGTAGTGTTACAGTCATAGCTAGGGTGTAGAGTTATTGGAGTTATTCCAAAGTCTCTTAGCTTTCTGTGAAGGCTCAGTAACTTGAAATAAATGCTGTGTTGAAACAATGGGGCTGAGTGAACAGCTGTGGGGATGGGATTTCTCCCACTCTCTAGTGAAAGTGACTGTCTTCTAACAACCAGAGGACTTGAAAGGGAATTTCTCACGCCTGCAGCTTCCTAGATAGAGAAAGGAGAATGAATGCATTCTGTAGAATGGAGTGCTTTATTAATTCATTTGTGGGACATGGGTGTCGCTGGCTGGCCAGCATTTATTGCCCATGCCTAGTTGCCCTGGAGGGCAGTTGAGAGTCAACCACATTGCTGTGGTTCTGGAGTCACATGTAGGCCAGACTGGGTAAGGAAGGCAGATTTCCTTCCCTAAAGGACATCAGTGAACCAGATGGGTTTTTCCGACAGTCGTTTCACGGTCATCAGTTGATTCTTAATTCCAAATTTTTTAAATCAAATTCAAATTCCGCCATCTGTCATGGCAGGATTTGAACCCGGGTCCCCAGAACATTAGCTAAGTCTCTGGATTAATGTTCTAGTGACAATTCCACTTGGCCATCACCTCCCCAGTGCTGCAGTGAATTGAAAGCAGTTAGTTCAACACTCTCAGCCCCTCTCACAGTTCACTACCTCTGTTTTTTTTAACACAGCTCTCTTCCCATCCAACAGTTCACCAACTGATCACCAGCGAAGATTGTCTTCCAGGTTGTGAAAAATTAATTTTGGATTAATATTGTTGTTCAATCCTCAGGACAGATCTTCCTTGTTTGTACAAAGGCTGATGTAGTTTCTGCAGCATCTGTTGGCTTGAAGACTACTTTTGGTAGCATTTATTCCTTCAACAACTACAATTACATACATTTATATAGCGCCGAGGAAAAGGTCCAAAGGTCCTTCACAGGAAGGACAATGTTTGATGTTGGACCACATGAGGTTAAAGGATTGATGCCCAAAAGGATGTCCCAAAGGAAGGTAGAGAGGCAGAGAGGTTTGAGGAGGGAATTCGAGAGCTCAGCGTCTCAGCAGCTGAAGTCATGGCCACCTGCAGTGGTTTAATTTAAAGTTGGGATGAGCAAGGGATTGGAATTGGAGTTATTTCAGAGGTTTCTGGAAATTTAGGAACACTGCCCTCTCCCCATTCTCCTGCTCCCACCTCGTCCACTTGCTCTCTTCCCGTGCCCCTGCACTCTCCCCATGCTCCTGCTCCCTCCCTGCAGTCCTGCTTTCTCCCCATATTCCTGCTGTCTCCCCATGCTTCTGCTCTCTCCTCTCCCTTCTTCTCTCTCCCCATGTTCCTGTTCTCTCCCCATCCTCCTGCTCTCTCCCCATGCTCCTGCTCTCTCCCCATCTTCCTGCTCTCTCCCCATCTTCCTGCTCTCTCCTTCTGTTCCTGCTTTCTCCCGCATTCCTGCTCTCTCCCCATACATCTGATCTCTCTCATTCTCGTGCTCGCTTCCCGTTCTCCTGCAGCCTCCCCGGGTTCCTGTTCTCATTCCATTCTCCTGTTTTCTCTCCCCATCCTCCTGCTCTCTCCCCATCCTCCTGTCCGTTCCCCATGCTCCTGCTCTCTCCCCATCCCCCTGCTCTCTCCCCATACAACTGTCCTCTCTCATTTCCTGATCTCTCTCCATTCTCCTGCTCTCTCCCCATACATCTGTTCTCTCCCCATACATCTGTTCTCTCCCTCTGCTCCTGCTCTCTCCCTGTGCTCCTGTTCTCTCCCCATTCTACTTTTCTCTCCCCGTGCACCTGTTTTCCCCCATTCTCCTGCTCTCTCTGCATGCTCCTGTTCTCTCCCTCTGCTCCTGCTCTCTCCCTGTGCTCCTGTTCTCTCCCCATTTTCCTCCTCTCTCCCCATGCTACTTTTCTCTCCCTGTGCACCTGTTATCCCCCGTCCTCCTGCTCTCTCCCCATTCTACTGTTCTTTCTCCATTCTCCTGTTCTCTCCCCGTGCTCCTGTTCTCTTCCCGCTCTCCTGCTCTCTTCCCATGCTCCTGTTCTCTCCCCGTGCTCCTGTTCTCTGCCCATTCACCTGCTCTCTCCCCATGCTCCTGTTCTCTCCCCATTCACCTGCTCTCTCCCCATGCTCCTGTTCTCTCCCCATTCACCTGCTCTCTCCCCATGCACCTGTTCTTTCTCCATTCTTCCACTCTCTCCCCGTGTTCCTGCTATTTCTGCATTTGTGTTCTCTACAAGTTTCCCCTTTCACAGTGGTTTGCCTTCACAATCCTCCTAGCTCCTCCCTTTGAGCTTTCCCTGTGTCCTGCTGCCTGTTGGTTTTTGCTCTCTCCAGGTTCCTGCTGTGGATACGAACTCTGCAAAAAAAAACACACCCAATTTCACTGATACCTGGAGATAAATACCTTTTCCACTAAAGCATTACCAAAGCATATTTTCCCCGCAGAGTTTTAAAGCTCTCAGTCATACCAGCTATTATAATCTTGATAAGGAGTCCATGATTATTGATGCATTTGAAAAGCGGTCCTCCAACCAGCAAGCTTTGTGAAACGCTGCACTTTATAAATATAAGTCTCTTTGTCAGTCACTGAACTTTCCACCCAGCTATACAAATAAGCACTGGCTGCTTGGTTTTCAGTAATCACATCCCTGCGGGAAGCTGTGTCCAGAAAGAGGGTTTATTAGAAAATCATGGGAATGTTGCTGCAGAATTTCTGTCCAGTTATTTCAAATTCGGAATGTCAGCCCATTAATCTGAAGGCATTGGGCTACGAGAAGTATTTTCCTCTCCTTACTGAATTTGCTCTCTTGTGTCCGAATACAAAGAACAAAGAACAGTACAGCACAGGAAACAGGCCCTTCGGCCCTCCAAGCCTGCACCGCCCATTGGTCCAACTGGACCATTCGTTTGTATCCCTCCATTCCCAGCCTGCTCATGTGACTATCCAGGTAAGCCTTAAACGATCCCAGCGTGTCCGCCTCCACCACCCTACTTGGCAGTGCATTCCAGGCCCCCATCACCCTCTGTGTAAAAAACGTCCCTCTGATATCGGAGTTATACCTCACCCCTCTCACCTTGAGCCTGTGACCCCTTGTGTTCATCACCTCCGACCTGGGAAAAAGCTTCCCACTGTTCACCTTACCTATACCCTTCATAATTTTGTACACCTCTATTAGGTCTCCCCTCATTCTCCGTCTTTCCAGTTTACCCAATCTCTCCTCATAGCTAAGACCCTCCATACCAGGCAACACCCTGGTAAACCTCCTCTGCACTCTCTCCAAAGCCTCCACGTCTTTCTCCATTTGCAATTCTGCTACAGTTTACCTGAGTTTTTGGGACCAAACTTTTGAGTTGCCCAAGGTTGCAAGCAACTAAGGTTATGAATGTAGTCCGGTCCATCGGTTTATGGATGGAAAGGGATTGGTTTAGGTTAGAGGGTCATTGCTTTTTTAATTGGTCGGCGCAACATCGTGGGCCGAAGGGCCGGTTTTGCGCTGTAATGCTCTATGTTCTATGTTCTATCACTCAAAGCAGCCTCCCATTCATTGACTCTGCCTACACTTTCCACAGAAGCGGAAAAGCAGCCAACATAATTAAGGACCACACGCACCCCAGACACTGTCTCTTCCATCGGGAAAAAGATACAAAAGTCTGAGATTACGTACCAACCGACTCAAGAACAGCTTCTTCCCTGCTGCTGTCAGATTTTTGAATGGACCTACCTCACACTAAGTTGATCTTTCTCTACACCCTAGCTATGACTATAATACTACTTTCTCTACCCTCTACTTTCCTTCTCTATGAACAGTCTGCTTTGTATAGCGCGCAAGAAACAATATTTTTCACTGTATACCAATACATGTGTCAATAATAAATCCAATCAATCCAGTGAGTGGGTCTCCTAAATGTCCATCGCTATGGTCACCACTCGGAGTTTAGAATTTTTAATTCATTTATTCGTTCGCGGGACATGGGCGTTGCTGGGTGACCAACATTTATTGCCCATTCCCAGTAGCCCAAGGGCAACTCAGTCCACAATTTTGCTGTTGGTCTTGAGTCACTTGTACTAAGTTTCAGGAGTCAGTAAAGTTAAAGTAAAGTTTATTTATTAGTCACAAGTAAATCTTATATTAACACTGCTATGAAGTTACTGTGAAATTCCCCTCGTCACCACACTCTAGCACCTGTTCGGGTCAACGTATCCTAACCAGCATGTCTTTCAGAATGCGGGAGGAAACCAGAACATCCGGAGGAAACCCACGCAGACACGGGGAGAACTTGCAAACTCCACACAGACAGTGACCCAAGCCGGGAATTGAACAAAGGTCCCTGGCGCTGTGAGGCAGCAGTGCTAACCACTGTGCCACCGCGCCTCCCCTCAAGTATCCAACATGCAAATGAAGCCCTGGAGGAAAGATCAGCCGCAATTGGGAGGGATTCCCAACCCCACCCAGTTCACAGCTCACTCTAGAATCAGAGGTCTGTGGATATAAGTCTTGATGGAAGGGGGCCACTGCTATTTATTCACTGTGCTTGACTTCTGCTGAGCAGCTTAGTGTAACAAAGCATTTTGGGAGGCTTAAGTCCTGCTTCGAGTCAGACTAAATGCTGCCAAGTGCTTAATGCTGATATTTATGACTGAATTTTGCATCTTACCATCCTTTTTCCTGTCATCCAAGTTTCTTAATTATTAGTTTAATTGGTTCTTAATGATTCTGGCGGTTATGATTATTGCCAGACATCGTGCTGAGTGGAATCTCAGATCCATGGATAATTACACTGTAAGGATATTTCCTATGCAAATTTTTTTTGCTAGCTCCCATTAGCTTGACCGCAAGGAAAATCTGGGGCTTGGCCTCCTTCCCCTGTCAGGAATCTGTTCCAACTTCACTCTCCCTCTCAACTATCTATCCACTTTCCGCTTCAATTCAAAGTAATTAAAGTCACTTACCTTTCTCTAATGTACTTCAGTAGTGACATGCACTCATATCATAGAGGGAGATGTCTCTGGGCACTTAGCAGTGCAGTGGAAAAGGCTGGGAGGGGGCAGGCCCAAGCTGTAGATAGCATGTGGACCCGATGCAGTCATATGTATTCATCGGATCGGCACAGTGGTTAGCACGGCTGCCTCACAGCACCGGGGGCCAAATCAATCCAGTGAGTGGGTCTCCAGACTGAATAACTCTGGGGTGCTTGCCTTCGCCTTTGCCTTCTTGCAGTCCCGACAGTGGCCACTGATGTGTTCTTGGCACTGTCAGCGTAGTTGGAGCTGCTGGCCAACTCCTCCCCAGTGAGGTGCGGGATTCCCACTTGGCCCATGTTAACATTGCCCACCTTGTGTTACGACTGTGGGGTGGGCTGCAGTGGCTCCGGTCCAACTTTGCTTCCAGGGGCCAGCAGGCCATCTGCACCCACATCTTATTCATAGAATCCCTACAGTGCAGGAGGAGGCCATTCAGGCCTTCCCCTAATCCCACGCCTTTACCCTGCCAATCACCGTAAACTACTCACCTTTCAGAGATGATGGCGTTGGACGGGGGTGGTCACAGTAAGAAATCACACAACACCAACAGGTTAATTTGGAATCACGGGCCTTCTGAGCGCTGCTCCTTCATCTCACCATCTCACCCACCATATCCATATAATCCCACAAATTTGCAATGGCTAATCCATCCATCCAACACATCTTGGGACACTAAGGGGCAATTTAGCATGGCCAATCCACCTAACCAACACATGAGAGACAGGAGCAGATTTGGACCATCCGACATCGAGTCTGCTCTGCCATTCAATCATGGCTGATATTTTTCCTCGTCCTCACTCTCCTGTTTTCTCCCCAGAACCTCTGATCCACTTATTAATCAAGAACCTATATTGGGACTGTGAGAGGAAACCCCCACAAACAAGGGGAGAATGTGCAAACCCCACCCAGGCCGTCACCCAAGGCTTAGAACGATGCTGTGATAAGGATGTGCTGGAGTCTGGAGTCTTGGCAAGGAAGTTTCTCAGCGGGTCAGGAGGGCGAGGGATGCGGGGGAAGAGCAGATTTGGGTTTAAGGCTGCGCAGGGTTAGGGAGAAATGGGAGTGACCTTCCCCCAATTTGCAAAGGGCTGCACACTCCCATCCAACCATACCAGGTTTTCAATGGCATAGGCAGTGTATTACCCAGGCCTAGAGATTTGGTAACAAGCTCAACTGATCTGTGATAACTTATTTAAATGTGGCAGCCAGTTTCAGAGAATCAGAGTCACAAAATCCCTACAGTACAGAAGAGGCCATTTGGCCCATCGCATCCACACTGACCACAATCCCACCCAGGGTCTATCCCCGTAACCCCACGCCTTTACGCTGCTACAGCCTTTGACAGTATAGGGATAACTTGGCATGGCCAATCCACCAAACCCGCACATCTTTGGATTGTGGGAGGAAACCGGGGCACCCGGAGGAAACCCACGCAGGCACGGGGAGAATGTGCAAACTCTACACAGTCACCTAAGGCCGGAATTGAACCCAGATCTCTGGCACTGTGAGGCAGCAGTGCTAATCACTGTGCCAATTTTGGTGACCCCCATCCCTGTCCTCCTCCCCATATTATGGGGGTGAGCTCAGGGATGGGTGTGAAGGTGGCTGGGTGGGCATCTGGCCCTCCGCAATTTATGGACCTCCCCACTTAAAACATGACCAGTTATTGGGTGGGGAAGGGGATGCAGATAAAATGTATTTACTCAGTAAGTTGCTGGTCAGAATTCACCGGCCACTCACACCCCACTGGCCCTGCCAGTGAGAACGGAGAATTTGGTGCTTAGCCAAAACACCATTCACTGCGGCGGGACTGGAGAATCCCAGTTGTTGGGTGAGGTTGGAGAATCTGACCCGTTATATTTTGGAATGTGCTGCTGAAATGTTACTGATAGCTGATACGATGATGATTTTAAATAGACATTGGATCTCTAATCAGGATAACGTGGAGGGCTATAGAGAAAGATCAAAGAGGACAAAGAACAAAGAAGAGAACAGCACAGGAAGAGGCCTTTCAGCCCACCAAGCCTCCACTGACACACCAGACCATAAGGCCATAAGATATAGGAGCAGAATTAGGCCACTCGGCCCTTCGAGTTTGCTCCACCCTTTAATCATGACTGATATTTCTCTCATTCCCATTCTCCTGCTTTTTCCCTACAACCCTCGATCCCCATATCAGTCAAGAACCTATCTATCACTGTCTCAAAGACACTCAATGAACTGGCCTCCACAGCCTTTTGAGGCAAAGAGTTCCACAGATTCCCCACTCTCTGGCTGAAGAAATTCCTCTTCATCTCTGTTTTAAAGGATATTCCCTTTAGCCTGAGGTTGCGCCCTCTGGTTCTAGTTTTTCCTAATAATGGAAACATCCTCTCCACGTCCACTCTATCCACACCTCGCAGCATCCTATAAGTTTCAATGAGCTCCCCTTGTATCCTTCTAAATTCCAACGAGTACAGACCCAGAGCCCTCAACTGTTCCTCATATGACAAGCTCTTCATTCCAGGGATCATTCTTGTGAACCTCCTCTGGACCCTTTCCAAGGCCAGCACATCCTTATCATAGCATGTTCTAAGCTAAATATCTTTTGTGTCTATGTGGTCCGTATCCCTCTATAACCCTGCCTATTCATGTATCTGTCAAGGTGCCTTTTAAGCGTTGCTATTGTATCTGCTTCTACCACCTCCTCCGGTGCCGCATTCCAGGCACTTACCACCCTCTGTGTAAAAAAAATTGCCCCAAAGGTGAAAGTAACGGAACTAATTGGATAGCTCTTTCAATGAGCTTGCACTGACGTGATGGGCTGAACGGCCTCCTTCTACATTCTATCATTGTATGGTTTTACAACCATGCCTCATCTGTTTGCTTCTTCAAACACTGGAAGTGGAAAACCTAACCCTCGTAGATCTTTACCTCTATTTAAAATGAAATGCCGTCTTCTCTGAGTTAATGCGCAGATTGGAATTTAACAAGTGTCAAAAGTAATGCAGATCAAACTCACAAGAGATCCGGCTTTATCCGTAATCAGGCCTCGTCAATGTGAAATGTTTCACTATAATCAGATCAATATCAGCATTTATTTCTCATTTATGTTCTGTCAAGGGGAAAGTGCAAAAGAGTGGGACTAATTGAATAGCTCGCTTAGAGCAGTGGCATTAACAGGATGGGCTCAGTGACCTCTTCCTGTGCTGCTATGTTCTACGATTCTGAGGGATACATTTAAATAACTGGTTTACAGATCCAAAGGGCCAAGGTTGCATCTCTGATTTTGATTTGATTTGATTTATTGTTGTTGCATGCATTAGCCCGCAGTGAAAAATATTGTTACTTGCACGCTACACAGACAAAGCATACCGTTCGCAGAGAAGGAAAGGAGAGAGTGCAGAATGCATTGTTACAGTCATAGCTCGGGTGTCGAGAAAGATCAACTTTAGAATGGAGTTGAGGAGGAACTTCTTCACTCAAAGGGTGGTGAATCTCTGGAATTCTCTGCCCGTTGAAGTGGTGGAGGCTGCCTCGCTAAATATATTTAAGACGCGGGTAGATAGGTTTTTGATAGGCAAGGGGATTAGGGGTTATGGGGAGAAGGCGGGAAAGTGGAACTGAGCCATGTCAGATCAGCCATGATCTTATTGAATGGCAGGGCAGGCTCGAAGGGCTAGATGGCCTACTCCTGCTCCTATTTCTTATGTTCTTATGTTCTTAACTTATTGCAAGGTAAGTCCATTCAAAAGCCTGACAGCAGCAAGGGAGAAGCTGTTCTTGAGTCGGTTGGGACGTGACCTCAGACTTTTGTATCTTTTTCCCGAGGGAAGAAGGTGGAAGAGAGAATGTCCGGGGTGCGTGGGGTCCTTAATTATGCTGGCTGTTTTACCGAGGCACTGGCAAGTGTAGACATAGTCAATGGATGGGAGGCTGGGGTCTGTACTTTGTAGCTTGGGGTGGTAACTGACCAGATTCAAGAGGTGAAAATTAATCAGACATCCCATCACAGTGACCTCATCGTCACTCTATTGAGCATCGGGTGTGGAAAAGACAAGTCTTGTCATCAACTCTGATCAGTAATTTCATTCCATTTCCCCCCCAGTTCCCACATCAGTTGTTTGGGAGGGAGGACAAGTTGTAATACTGTCCGTAGAGTTCCAAAAGGTTGCAAGACTGATTACAGCTTGACATAAAGTCAGCAATTCTCAGTGAGGCCACAAGCCCAGACAAGACGATTGGCAACAAGGCAGGCAATGAACTCAGTCACGGCTTACAGTGTTGGTTTCTGGCTGGTAGCTCATGCTTCAGGGTATAAGTACACGCATTGAGTGGTGATGTTCTCCATATCAAAAGAAAGCTTGCTCCAAGCTCACACAATCCACCAACTTAAACATTCACTCCCTCCCTGACAGACATGGGCAGTGTGGTGGCACGATGGTTAGCACTGTTGCCTCACAGCGCCAGGGACCCAGATTCGATTCCCAGCTTGGCTCACTGTCTGTGTGGAGTTTGCACGTTCTCCCCATGTCTGCATGGGTTCCCTTCGGGTACTCTGGTTTCCTCCCACAGTCCAAAAGACATGCTGATTAGATGCATTGGCCATGCTATATTCTCCCTCAGTGTACCCGAACAGGCGCCAGAGTGTGGCGACTAGGGGATTTCCACAGTAACTTCATTGCAGTGTTAATATAAGCCCACTTGTGACACTAATAAATAAATAAACACACATTAGGAGCAGTGTGTACAAGGTGCACTGCAGCAAGGATCCATCAATAGCACCTTCCAAACCCACAATTTCTAACACTTAGACAAGCCAGGGGGCTGACACATGGGAACACCACCATCACTGCAGGTTCCCCTCCAAGACACTCACCATCCTGACTTTGGAATACATTGGCCCTTCCTTCAATGTCGCTGGGTAAAAATCCTGGGACTAACTCCCTCACAGCACTGTGGGTGTACCGACACCACATGGGCTCCAACAGTTCAAGAAGGTGGCTCACCACCACATTCTCCAGAAGCCGACAGCCACGTTCCGCACGCATGAGAACGGCTTTAACTGGGATTTTGGGTTCATGTCACGCTACATGTAACTCCCACCATTTGGCTTGGGCTTTTTAAAATTCTATTAACTGTCCTGGTTTGAGACAATTCACACCTCTTTAACCTGCGATTATCCGTCTCTCCACTCGCACTGCCTGTATCTGCAAAGACTTGATTACCTGTAAAGACTCGCATTCCGACCATTACTTTGCAATTGCATCTTTGTCTATATATGCTGTGTTTGTGAAACCTACTTCTCCACCCACCTGATGAAGGAACAGCGCTCCGAGAGCTCATGATTCTAAATAAAACTATTGGATTTTAACCTGGTGATGCGAGACTTCTTATCGTATTCTCCAAGGGCAATAATGAATGGACAATGAGTGCTGGCCAAGCCATCAACATTCACATGAAAGGATAAATAAAACACACGAAGAATGACAACTCGAGAGAGCTGAAGTGCAGGGTGTTGCTACCTTACATCTGTCCAAGTCACCAGGTCGAGAGAGGAACAAGCCTTGTTTTTCTTTGAAATGCGTATATTGGACTGAAAACATGTAGAACCTTTCTCAAAAAGCAGGAAAATGTTGGTTGTCATGCTCATGCTGTAAGGTGTTAGCTTTATTCTCATGAAGAACCATCTTGACTGCTGTAGATGATACGAGTGGTGAATAAGTCAATCGAATGTTTCATAATTTGGAGTAAAAAGTCTGACAACACCAGGTTTAAGTCCAACCGATTTATTTGATAGTAGACTCACTAGCTTTCGGGGTTAGCCCCTTCGCTGACAAAGGGACTAACCCCGAAAGCTTGTGAGTTTACTATCAAATAAATCGGTTGGACTTAAACCTGGTGTTGTCAAACTTTTTACTGTGTTTACCCCAGTCCAACGCTGGCATATCCACATCATAATTTAGAGCTAGACATAAGAAATTGACCCATGGCATAAGGGTTTAAGCAACTCTAACAAGGCTGTAAAATTAAGACTTAAAACATCATGTTTCATACTGTTTCTTCATAATCCATTCCCCATTCAGCCCATCTTGAACATACGGATGTATTTTACTGTAGAGGGCATCTAACAACATCTGGAAGAGAGAGCAGCTCAAGGAGAGCAACACAGCATCTGGGACCTGGGCAATAGTTTCTCTTCACAACCCTACAACATGAGCACCAAGGATTTCTTCTCAGTCTCTTTCTATTTCTCATTTACATGCTGTCGCCTCAGTACAGCTCAATATCCTGATCCCTCCCTCCCCCCCCCACCCCCCCATAATCCCTTGATCCCTTTAGTCCCAAGAGCTACATCTAATTTCTTCTTCTCAACTACATTCTGTGGTAGTGAATTCCACACATTCACCACCATCTGGGTGAAGAACTTTCTCCTCACCTCACTTCTAAAAGGTTTACCCTTATCCTCAAACTATGACTCCTAAGTTCTGAACTCCCCCATCATTGGCAACATTCTTTCTGAATTTACCTGCCTAACCCTGTTAGAATTTCATAGGCCCCTATGAGATCCCCTCTCACTCTTCTGAACTCCATTGAATATAATCTTAACTGACTTAGTCTCTCCTCATATGACGGACCTGCCATCCCAGGAATCAGCCTGGTAAATCTTCCCTGTACTCTGACTGTAGCAAGGACACGTTTCCTCAAATAAGGTCACCAAAACTGCACACAATACTCCAGGTGTGGCCTCACCAACTGTAATGACTTCAATCAGGCCATTGATGTTGGCATATTGGAGTATGAACTGTCTGATTAAGGAGCCGATTGATGGGCCAATCAGGGAGTCTTCCTTGTATTTAACTGGGAGTGTCAGTTCCTCTGGCACTCCTGAAAGTAGACTGCTGACTGATCGCACTGTGTGTACTGCTGTTGAATTGTAAATAAAGGGATTTTGGTGAAGGGACTTCTGCCTCTGAAGACTTATTACACCAACGTCCTATACTGTTGTAGCAAAACATCCCTACCCCTACACTCAAATCCTCTTGCTATGAAAGCCAACATACCATTTGCCTTCTTTACTGCCTGCTGTACCTGCGCGCTTACTTTCAGTGACTGGTGCACGAGGACACCAAAGCAGCTGCAGAATCCTGATTATGTTGCTAAATGGTTGCACACTGGGGCTGGTGTTGCCTGGGAACGTGAGACAGAACATGAAATAGTTGGCATAATGCGAGTCGGCAAAGAAAGTGACAACAGATGATTTAGATTCCAGGACAGACACAGCTGTCTCTTTGATCCATTTAAATCATAGTGCTGGAGGCTCACTTTAAACCCAAAATGGGTGGATTTCATTAGGGGTGTGTCCTGATGGCTCCAGATAATTATGAATTTAATTACTCATGAACTGTAGTTCCGTTTATTGAAGTCAAAACATTGGAATGTGGAAACCCTTTCTTCAGGCTTCCAACAGATACGGTGGCCATTCAAGATTTCCCATGGCAACAACAGAAATATGGCAGCCGTGCCCTGTCCCCAAAGTTGCTGGAAGCTTTCCAGGTTGCGGAACACAACTTCGATCTGCTCCTCGATGTCCAAATCCGATGGTGGGAACGCTGTAAGTTCCCGTCCCTGAATCCCAACTTTAGAGGCAGCTGATACCTAGTGTAAATGAAAATATGTCCATCTCCCCCTTGCAGTGTCTGATGGGGGGAGGGGGTTTTAGGACAGGAAAATAGTCTCCGCCTCAGAAGAGGAAAGATTGTCACCTTGCACAGAGGGGTGGCAGGACCGAGGGCGACATGGTGTCGCAGTGGTGAGCATTGCGGGCCTCACAGCACCAGGGATCCAGGTTCGATTCCACCCTTGGGTGACTGTCTGTGTGGAGTTTGCATATCCCCCCATGTCTGCGTGGGTTTTCTCCACATGCTCCCATTTTTCTCCCCACAGTCCGAAAGACATGCGGGTTAGATTGATTGGCCATGCTAAACTGCTCCTTAGTAGTTAAGGGGAATAGAAGATTTACCAGGATGGACAGTATTAGCTGCGAGGATAGCTAATACCGGGATTGAATAAACTGGGATTGTTCTCCCTGGAAAGACAAAGGCTGAGGGTGACCATATGAAAGTTTATAAAATTACGATGGGTATAGATAAGGTGAACAGTTGGAAGCTTTCGCCCAGGACAAAAATGGCAATTACAAGGTGGGACAAGTTCAAGATAAGGGGGGAAAGGCTCAGTGGAGATGTGCGGGGTAAGTTTTTTACACAGAGCCTGGTGGGACCATGGAATTCACTGCCAAGTGAGGTGGTTGAGGCAGACATGTTAGTGACATTTAAGACTTATCAGGATAGACGCACAAAGAGGCGGGGCAGAGAGGGATACAGGTGGTTGGTCTAGGTAGGACAACCTGATCGGTGCAGGCTTGTTGGGCTGAAGGGTCTATTCCTGTGCTGTACTGTTTTTTGATCTTTGTTCTAAGTAGGTGTGGATAAGTCCTCGGTGGGATTGTGGTTGGTGCAGGCTCGATGGGCTGAATGGCCTCCTTCTGCACAGCAGGGATTCTATGATTCTGCGACCTGCAGGAGCACAGATCGAGAGTTAGAAAGCAAGTATTCGGCTATATAGCAAAGGCAAGATGGGCCTAATGGTCTCCTTCTGTGGCGGACAGACCAATGATTCTCTGACTAGTGCAGTGTTAATGAGTAAGGGAAATTTTGAATTTTTGGAGCATCTGTAATTGTTGATGTTAATTATGAAGCTTAACTAAGGACCCCACACACCCTGCACATTCTCTCTTCCACCTTCTTCCATTGGAAAAAAGATACAAAGGTCTGAGGCCACATACCAACCAACCCAAGAACAGCTTCCTCCCTGCTGCTTTTGAATGGACCTACCTCACGCTAAGTTGACCTTTCTCTACACCCTAGCTACGACTGTAACACTTCCTTCTCCACTTTCTCCTTTCCTTCTCTCTGAATGGTATGCTTTGCCTGTACAGCGTGCGAGGGACAGCACTTTCCACTGTATACTCATACATGTGACAATGATAAATCAAACCAAAAAAGGTTGACAGATGTGTAAGATGACCCCGTTTGCTGAGGTAATGACTCGGGCCCCCCTATCCTGAATAAACAATGAGGGGGGCAGTTATGAGTGCGTCAGAGGTTTTGTCGAATGAAACCGGCTGTGTTATCCAGCTCTCTGATTTCAGCTTCCTGTTCATATGAGATTTGAGGGATTTTTTTCTGATGGATTTAGTCATTTACTGGTTTACTAAGCTAACGGAATTGTCGTACGTTTCATTTGGCTCATAGATTTGGATTTTATGAGCTCATTGCAGAAACGGAGCAGTTTAATTCTGTGTTTTTATCCTGCTGGGTCAGAGTGATGTCAGTGTTGAAGTTGGAGACCCTTTTTTTCCGAAATTGCTGCGCCGAATCGGGCTCAGGTCCAGTGAAGCACTTGGTGGCAGGATTCTAATTTTTGAAAAAGCACTCCCCGTGACAAGGTTTTTTTTCCTCTTCCATGCAGAGGTGGTGGTAAATCGGCCCTCAACTAGATCAAGACAGGAAATAAAAAGATCATCTGATATCTTATTTGTTCCTAGGACACGGATGTTGCTGACTGGCCAGCATTTATTGCCCATCCCTAGTTGCCCGAGGGCACTTGAGAGCCACATTTCTGTGGCTCTGGAGTCACAGGTGGGCCAGACCGGGTAAGGACGGCAGATTCCCTTCCCTAAAAGACATCAGTGTACCAGATGGGTTTTTTCGACAATCGTTTCGTGGTCATCAGTAGATTCCAGATATTTTTTTACCGAATTCAAATTCCACCATCTGCCGCGGAGGGATTCGAACCTGGGTCCTCATAACATTAGCTGAGTGCCTGGATTAACAGTCTAGCAGTAATACCACAGGGCCGTCGCCTCCCAATGATTTTTGGATATGACAGCCGGCAGTGAAGAATGTTCCTCACTTGGACTGAAACCTGTATATCAATATTATCCGTCCAATGGGCTGGCCCAAGTCTACCATGCCGTCTGTCACTGCTGAGCAGCTGACTGGCTTGGTTAAGATGCCTCGTGCTCTCCCAGGCTGAAGGTCTCCCTGTCGAAGTTCAGGATGTTACACTGGCTGAAGTTCAGTCTTTTGGATGAGGTGATTAAACCAAAGGCCCTGCCTGCACCCCCTGGAGTGGGTGTGAAGGATCCCATTTCAAAGTAGAGTAGGAGAGTTCTGTGAGTCTTGGGCCAACGTGGCTACAATAAATGAAGTCTGTCATGATCACATTGGGAGCTTGAGCTTGCTTGCTTGCTTTCCAAGATGGCATTGGAGCGAGGTGATTTCTTGCAAGTTATAACCAGCGTACCTTCTAATTCTATCTTATACTCTCGTTCTGAGCTTCTAAAACTTCATTCTAACTCTTTCATTAAGTTGATCTTTCTCTATACTTCCCATTGCCTGTTTGAGACCCCACATACCGTGGACATTCTCTCTTTCATCTTCTTCCATTGGGAAAAGAATACAAAAGTCTGAGGTCACGTACCAACTGATTCAAGAACAGCTTCTTCCCTGCTGCCATCAACCTTTTGAATGGACCTACCTTGCACTAAGGTGATCTTTCTCTACACCCTAGCTATGACTGTGACAGTACATTCTGCACTGTCTCCTCTCCTTCTCTATGAACGGTATGTTTTGTCTGTATAGTGTGCAAGATGCAATACTTTTCACTGTATGCTAATACATGTGACAATAATAAATCAAATCAAATACGTTGACTGTCGTGTCTCCCATGTTACAACAGTGACTTAATTCTACAAGTACATCATTGGGCTATGAAACACTTTGGAACCTCCCAAGGTTATGAAAGGTGCTATCTAAATGTTCTTTGCAAGGAAGGCCATTTAATCCATCTACTAGCTTGCACCTTTGGCATCAGAATATAGGAACATATGAAGTAGGAGCTGGAATAGGCCAAAGCACTACTTGCATCTGTCCTGACATTTAATAAGATCATGATTGAACTTTTACTTCAATTCCATCCTCCTGCTCTTTCCCTGCACCTCTTGATTCCCTTCTTGCCTGGAAATATTAAGACTAAGGAAATATTTATTCGAAGGAAATTTGGCATGTCAGCTACAACTCTCACCAACTTTTATAGATGCACCAAAGAAAACATTCTTTCTGATTATATCACAGTTTGATATAGCTCCTGCTCTGCCCAAGACTGCAAGGAACTACAAAAGGTCGTGAATGTAGCCAATCCATCACACAAACCAGCCTCCCATTCGTTGACTTTGCCTACACTTCCCACTGCCTCAGCAGCCAACATAATTAAGGACCCCCACGCAGTCCTAGACATTCTCTCTTCCACCTTCTTCCATTAGGATAAAGGTACAAAAGTCTGAGGTCATGTGCCAACCGACTCAAGAGCAGCTTCTCCCCTGCTGCTGTCAGGCTTTTGAATGAACCTACCTCGCATTAAGATGATCTTTGTCTGCGCCCTAGCTATGACTGTAACACTACATTCTACACTCTCTCCTTTACTTCTTTATGAATGATATGCTTTGTTTGCATAACGTGCAAGAAACAATACTTTTCACTGTATGTTAATACTTGTAACAGTAATAACTCAAATCAAATCAAATATTTTTGATCTCGATTTTGAATATACTCATTGACTGACCATCCACAACCCCCATGGTAAAAATTTCCAAAGATGCATAACTTTCTGAAAGGAAAATGTTCTGCTTATCTCACTCCCAAATAATTGACCTTCTACCTGGGGATTATGGTCCTCAGTTCCAGCCTCTCCAACCAGGGAAACCCTTGTCTCTCCCCTGACCATCCCCTCAAGGGTTTTATACATTTCAATCTGATCATTCTTCTAGATTCTTCTAAACTCCAGAAATGATGACACCGTTCCACTCAATCACAAGAGGTCAGGATGTCGGTGTAGCATGAAATAAAAAAGGCAAATGGGATGTTAGCATTCATTGCAAAGGGACTGGAGTGTAAAAGTAGAGATGTGTTGTTGCAATTGTATAGGGGCTTGGTGAGACCACATCTGGAGTATTGTGTCCAGTTTTGGCCTCCTTACTTGAAGAAGGATGTGATGGCACTGGAGGCAGTTCACAGAAGTTTCACCAGATTGATTCCGGGAATGAAAGGATTGATAAACATAACATAAGAACATAACATAAGAAATAGGAGCAGGAGTAGGCCATCTAGCCCTTCGAGCCTGCCCCGCCATTCAATAAGATCATGGCTGATCTGTCGTGGCTCAGTTCCACATTCCCGCCCTCTCCCCATAACCCTTAATCCCCTCTCTTATCAAGAACCCATCAACCCGCTTCTTAAAAATATTTAGCGTATTGGATTAAACAGTTTGGGCTTATACACCCTGGAGTTTAGAGGGATGACCGAGGGATATAAAATACAAAAAGGAATGGATAAAGTAAATGTAAACCAAATGTTTTCGCTCTGCGGCAATCTAGAACAAGAGGTCACAGGTATAGGGTTGAGAGGCAGTAGATTTAAAACTTCTTGCTGAAAGTGTTGAATTTTTGGAATTCATTGCCCCATAGCGCTGTGGAGTCTGAACCATTAAATGCTTTCAAGAAGGAGATAGATATATTTCTAATTTAAAAAAAGGGTTAAAGGGATATAGGGAACAGATGGAGAGGTGGATTTGAGACCAGGGAGAGATCAGCCAGGATCTGATTGAATGTGGACCAGGTTCGAAGGGCTGAATTTGCCGACTTCTGCTCCTAATTCCTATGTTCCTAACCCACTTATTGCTGCCTATCATCAAATCCAATAAATAACTCCAAGGGTTACGTCTTTAACATCATCCTTCTAAGAAGGCCCTGAAAGAACAGATTTGCAGCCGCATTTCATTCAAAGAAAACACTTCCGTTAAAAATTGAACTTATCGTATAAGTGGCTAGGCCCAGATAGATAAAGGCAAAATACTGAGGGTGCTGGAATCTCAAACAAAAACAGAAAATGCTGGAAAAATTCACCAAGTCTGACAGCGTCTGTGGAGAGAGAATAGAGCCAACGTTTTGAGTCTGGATGACTCTTCATCAGAGCTAAGAGCAAAGAAAATCAGAAAAGATTTATTCTATGAGGATGGCTGGGAGCTGTAATAGAACATAGAACCCTACAGTGCAGAAACAGGCCCTTCGGCCCATCGAGTCTGCACCGTCCACAATCCCACCCAGACCCTATCCCCATATCTCTACACATTTACCCTCTAATCCCTCTAACCTACACATCCCAGGACACCAAGGGGCAATTCCAACGCGGCCAATAAACCTAACTCGCACATCATTGGACTGTAGGAGGAAAACAGAGCACATGGAGGAAACCCATGCAGACATGAGGAGAATGTGCAAACTCCACACAGACAGTGACCCAAGCCGGGAATCAAACCCAGATCCCTGGAGCTGTGAGGCAGCGATGCTAACCACTGTGCCACCATGCCGGTAGGATATGGCAGCACAATAGGACAAAGGGAGTGTAAATGAGAATGAGGAAGGCTGGGAGAAGTGCTAAATGTGCCCATTAAGTGATCATAAGAGCATAAGAACATAAGAAATAGGAGCAGGAGTAGGCCATCTAGCCCTTTGAGCCTGCCCCGCCATTCAATAAGATCATGGCTGATCTGTCACGGCTCAGTTCCACCTTCCCGCCCTCTCCCCATAACCCTTAATCCCCTCTCTTATCAAAAACCCATCAACCCGCGTCTTAAAAATATTTAGCGAGGCAGCCTCCACCACTTCAACGGGCAGAGAATTCCAGAGATTCACCACCCTTTGAGTGAAGAAGTTCCTCCTCAACTCCGTTCTAAACCGCCCCCCCTTTATCTTGAGGCTGTGCCCCCTAGTCCTACTGTCTTTTTTGAGCGGGAAGAGTCTCTCCACCTCTATCCTATCCATCCCATTCATCATCTTATACGTCTCAATGAGATCTCCCCTCATTCTTCTAAACTCTAACGAGTACAAGCCTAGTTTATTCAGCCTCTCCTCATACCAGAATCTGTGAATGACAGAACAGGGGTATAGATGGTTAAGGCACTTGGCCTGAAGTGAGGAGACTTGAGTGGTGTGAGAGCAGGAATGGAGAAGTGGAAAAATGGAAGTGAGAATCATGATAGAAATGGAAGAATGAGATAAAAAGAAGAAACAGAATGAAATAAAATAAATGGAAATAGGGTGAAGGTGGAGGAGAGAGTTCATTCTCCAAAGTTGTTGAACTCAGTGTTCAGTCCAGGAGGCTGTAGCGTGCCCAATCGGAAGATGAGGTGCTGCTCCTCCAGTTTGCATTGGGGTTCACGCGATGCTATGTTTCGGCATTAGTATGGTGAGTAGTTTGGGGCGACGTGGGTTACCTCACAAATGATGCTCTTGCGTGAAAGAATGTTTGTTTTTTTTAAGAAGCCACGTTGTTTTATGGAACTGAAGGGTAGGCAGGAGGGTTTATGAGGATTGGGGGACAAAATGCTTCTTTTCACTTTGCCCAGTGCAACTTACCTCTCTCAGTGGAGAGACAGTTTCTCCAGCCGATTACATCTGTTGGATTATATGGTCCCCGTCAGACATATTTCCTATTCCTTTGACCTCATGAATCATAATCCTGTGAAAATGGACCCTATTGCCCATGATTGACACTCAAATATTGAGCGCAAAGATGCCCATTTTTACCCACCCAGTCTACACAATCAGTTATGTACCACCAGACATATCCTTGTACCTATATTCTGATTACTGCCGCAGGGTATAGAGATTCATTTCTTGCTCTCTGACCCAATAATGGATGAGCAGGGCCCCATTGCTTTCTCCCTGGCACCACCTTGGCCAACCAGACTTGACTTGCCAATAAATCAGCACCCCTTTATTCCTGTAGTGTAAATTGCGTGATTTTTTAAAAAATTTGACATTCCTGCATTGGTCCTGATGATTCTGAGGTGAAAAGTTTCAGCAAAGTGTCTCTTTTCAGTTATATTGACAGGGAAATAAATCTATAGGAAGTCAGAAAAAGGAATGAACAAGAACAAAGAACAATACAGCACAGGAAAAAGACCCTTCGGCCCTCCAAGCCTGCGCCGCTCATTGGTCCAACTAGACCATTTGTTTGTATCCCTCTATTTCCAGACTGTTCATGTAGCTATCCAGATAAGTCTTAAATGATCCCAGCATGTCCACCTCCACCACCTTGCTTGGCAGTGCATTCCAGGCCCCACCACCCTCTGTGTAAAATACGTCCCTCTGATATCTGAGTTAAATCTCACCCCCCTCACCTTGAACCTGTGACCCCTCATGTTCGTCACCTCCGACCTGGGAAAAAGCTTCCCACTGTTCACCCTATCTATGCCCTTCATAATTTTGTACACCTCTATTAGGTCTCCCCTCATTCTCTGTCTTTCCAGGGAGAACAGCCCCAGTTTACCCAATCTCTCCTCATAGCTAAGACCCTCCATACCAGGCAACATCCTGGTAAACCTTTTCTACTCTAATCTAATGACTTAGATTAATGTAGTATTTCATTGGGTGTTCTTCAAAAGCTTGTTGCACAATGAGGTATTCTAAAGATTAGGGGCGTGACCTTCCCACTGCAGTGAATTTGCTGGTCAGCCAAATCTCCGTTCCCTGCAGTGGGACAGGGAAACCCTGCTGGCATAGATAGGGTGAACAGTTAGATAGGGTTACAAGATTTCAGCCAGTGACTGTTGCAGAGTGTTCAAGGGTGGCAGCCATGTTGAGCACAGGAAGATTCAACCATCAATGAGACGAGCGGGCAGTTAATCTGACTTTGGTGGTGGTAGCTCAGGGAGTGGTGTTGGCCAAGTCACCAGGAGAATTCTCTAAGTGTCTTACAACACCCGCCGAACAAGCACTGTGTTTAAGGCCTGGTTTTAAAGGATTGCGCCTCCAACTACACAACGAGCCTTAAATACTTTGCTGAGGGATCAGCAGAAATTGTGTGGCCAAGTCCTGCAGTCGGACCTAATCCCATAATCTTCCAACTCTGCGGCAAGTCTCACCGTTATCTTTACAGTAGCAGCTGGTGAACATTCCCAGAATCTCAGAATACTACAGTGCAGAAGAGGCCCTTCGGCCCATCGAGTCTGCACTGGCAATTGAAAGTCCCTGGCCTGCCCACCTAATCCCACTTGCCTTACATTAACTGGGGTTTATCTCTCCTCATGATATCAGTCTGGATAAAGCACTAATGGCACCATTAGTATTACTTTTTATCCAATTAATTACCCTAATGTAATTCAGAAAACAAAGATGAGTGGTGCAATTTATACCAAATAAAACTCATCTGACTGGCAGAAGCCCAGTACAGCAGGCTATTAAGTAGTCTTATTGAGCAGCACGCTAATATTACAGCAGACAATGTCTATTATTATTAAAAATTTAATGGCTTGCTGAATATTTTAGCAGCCATATTGACCATTTCATGGATTGTTTTTGATTTATCTGACATTACTGGAAATATGTCAGTAATGTTACAAGATGTTCTTTCAACTTGTTCTTGGACATTTTGGGGTGGTGCTGATTACCCTTGCAGCCTCATCCAGGTCTCCCTGAATTCTGTTTTTTCACCAGTTCCAGCCTCTTCAATGGTCTTGAGTTCTTTTGCCTCACCATTGTGCCTTCAGTGGCCTGGAACCTGAGCCCTCTCACTCTAAACCTCTCTGCTTCTCCCTCCTCCTTTTAAGATACAGTAAGAAGTCTCACAACACCAGGTTAAAGTCCAACAGGTTTATTTGGAATCACGTGCTTTTGGAACGCTGCTCCTTCATCAGGTGAGTGGAGGCTAGTTCACAAACATGACCTGTATAGATAAAGACACAATTGTCAGATAATTTCACATTGGAATGTGAAGAATGGTTGGAATGTGAGCCTTTACAGGTCATCAAGCCTTTACAGGTATGAACAGTGTGAGCAGAGAGAGGGATAATCACAGGTTAAAGAGGTGTGAATTGTCTCAAGCTAGGACAGTTTGTAGGATTTTGCAAACCCAGGCACTAAGGTGGGACTTACAAGTGGTGTGACATGAACCCAAGATCCCAATTGAGGCCACCCTCATGCGTGCGGAACTTGGCTATCAGTTTTTGCTCGGCAACTCTGCTTTGTCATGGGATTTGAAGACTTGGAGAATGCTTACCCGAAGTTCAGAGGCTGAATGCCCTTGATTGGAAGGGAACGGTAGCACAGTGGTTAGCACTGCTGCTTCACTGCTCCAGGGTTCTGGGTTCGATTCACGGCTCGGGTTACTGTCTGTGTGGAGTTTGCACATTCACCTTGTGTCTGCATGGGTTTCCTCCAGGTGCTCCGGTTTCCTCCCACAGTCCAAAGATGTGCGGGTTAGGTTGATTGGCTATAGTAAGAAATTGCCCCTTAGTGTCCAGGGATGCATAGGTTAGAGGGATTAGTGGGTATCATATGTAGGGATATGGGGGTAGGGCCTGGGTGGGATTGTGTTCAATGCAGACTTAATGGGCCGAAGGGCCTCTTTCTGCACTGTAGGGTTCTATGATTCTGTGGAACACTCCTGCCTGATGATTGTCATGAAGTGTCCATGGATAGGTGGACGTAGCATCTCCGTGGTCTCGCCGATGTACCAAGCCTCGGGATATCCTTTCCTTCAGCGTATGAAGTAGACAAAGTTGGCTTTTAGGATACTGCTTAAAACCTACCACTTTGACCAAGATTTTGGTTATCCAGCCTCATACCTCCCTCATTGTCAACTTTTGTTTGACAAAGCTCCTGTAAAGATCCTGGTATGTTGAAGGTACGGTAATTGTGCAAGAGACTTGTGTCTCAAAAGATACTTTGAGGAGAATGAATGCGCATTGCTGCATCCTTTCTGGATGTATCACAGCTTGGTATGGCTCCTGCTCTGACCAAGATCGCAAGAAACTACAAAGGATTGTAAACAAAGAAAAGAAAGAGAGAGAGAGAAAGGAGAGAGGCAGGGCAAGGGAGGGGGTAGAGAGGGAGAGTGAGAAAAGAAGAAAAGAATGTAGCCCAATCCATCACGCAAACCAGCCTCCCATCCATTGACTCTGTCTACACTTCCCACTGCCTCGGAAAAGCAGCCAGCATAATTTAGGATCCTACGCGCCCCGGATATACTATCTTCCACGTTCTTTCATCAGGATAAAGATCAGAGGTCTGAAAACATGTACTAACAAACACAAGAACAGCTTCTTCCCTGCTACCATCAGACTTTTGAATGGACTTACATTAAATGAAGTTGATCTTTCTCTTCATCCCACTTGTAGCTGTAACACTATTCTGCACCCTATCCTTTTCCCCTATGCACTCCATAAATGGTAGGTTTTGCCTGTATAGTGCACAAGAAGCAATACTTTTCACTGCATCTCAGCACATGTGACAAAAACAAATCAAATCAAATTGTTCTACAAAAACCTTTTAATTTCATCTCACTTGACATGCAAAGGCTGGTGGACAGATTCTTGGTCCAAATGACATGTGGATGTTGCTTGCTTTCAATTTTGCTGTTGGGATAAAATTTTGGGGTGTCTTATTAAGTGATGCAATGCATTTAAGCATAGAACCATAGAAGATAGGAGCAGGAGAAGGCCATTTGACCCTTCAAGCCTGCTCCACCATTCATCACAATTGTGGCTGATCATCCAACTCAGTAGCCTAATCCTGCTTGCTCCCCGTAACCTTTAATCCAATTTGCCTCAAGTCTTATATCTAGCTACCTCCTGAAATCCCTAAGACCATAAGACCATAAGTGTATGGTGTCGAAATTTGCTGATGACACCAAGATTGGTGGAACGGCAAACTGTGCGGAGGGTATGGAGAGTCTGCAGGAGGATCTAGATAGGCTGGGCGAATGGGCCAGGAAATGGCAAATGGAATTTAATGTTGGCAAATGTGAAGTTGTCCACTTTGGTAGGAATAATGGTAGGAAGGACTATTACTTACATGGCAAAAAACTGCAGCATGCGACGGTGCAGAGGGACCTCGGGGTCCTTGTGCATGAGTTGCAAAAAACCAGCCTGCAGGTGCAGCAGGTGGTCAGGAAGGCGAATGGGATGCTGGCCTTCATAGCTAGGGGGATTGAATATAAAAGTAGGGAGGTCTTGCTGCAGCTGTATAGGGCGCTGGTGAGGCCGCAGCTGGAGTACTTTGTGCAGTTTTGGGCGCCGCACTTACGCAAGGATATTTTGGCCTTGGAGGGAGTGCAGAGGAGGTTTACTCGGCTGATACCGGAGTTGAGGGGGTTGAACTATGAGGAGAGGCTGAATAAACTAGGCTTGTACTCGTTAGAGTTTAGAAGAATGAGGGGAGATCTCATTGAGACATATAAGATGATGAATGGGATGGATAGGATAGAGGTGGAGAGGCTCTTCCCACTCAGAAGGGACAGTAGGACTAGAGGGCACAGCCTCAAGATAAAGGGGGGGCGGTTTAGAACGGAGTTGAGGAGGAACTTCTTCTCTCAAAGGGTGGTGAATCTCTGGAATTCTCTGCCCGTTGAGGTGGTGGAGGCTGCCTCGCTAAATATTTTTAAGACACGGGTTGATGGGTTTTTGATAAGCGAGGGGATTAAGGGTTATGGGGAGAGGGCGGGAATGTGGAACTAAGACACGACAGATCAGCCCTGATCTTATTGAATGGCGGGGCAGGCTCAAGGGGCTAGATGGCCTACTCCTGCTCCTATTTCTTATGTTCTTATGCACATAGGAGCAGAATTTGGCCATTCGGCCCATCGAGTCTGCTCCGCCATTCAATCTTGGCAGAGCAGATTCATTCAAAGTTTTGGCATCAACTTCTTCCTGTGGTAACGAATTCCACAGGCTCCCACTCTTTGGGTGAAGAAATGTCTCCTCACCTCCATTCTAAATGGATCCTCAGACTATAACTCCTGGTACTAGACTCCCCCACTATTGGGAACATCCTTCTTGCATTCACCCTATCTAGACCTGCTAAAATGTTATAAGTCTTTCTGACAACCCCCTCATTTGTCTGAACTCCAGCAAAAACAATCCTAACTGACTCAGTCTCCCTCAATGAAAATGTGTAGTCCAGACTGTGGAAGAGATAAGACCATAAGATTACAAGACAAAGGAGCAGAATTAGGCCACTCGGCCCATCGAGTCTGCTCCGGCATTCAATCATGGCTGATATTTTTCTCATCCCCAATCTCCTGCCTTTTCCCCATAACTCTTGATCCCCTTATTCATCAAGAACCTAACTGTCTCTGTCTTAAAGACACGCAATGACCTGACCTCCACAGCCTTCTGCGGCAAAGAATTCCACAGATTCACCACTCTCTGGCTGAAGAAATTCCTCCTCATCTCTGTTTTAAAGGATCTTCCCTTTAGCCTGAGGTTGTGCCCCCTGGATTTAGATTTTCCTACTAGAGGAAACATCCTCTCCACATCCACCCTACCCAGGCCTCGCAGTATCCTGTAAGTTTCAATAAGATTCCCCCTCATCCTTCTGAATTCCAACGAGTACAGACCCAGAGTCTTCAACCATTCCTCATACGACACGCTCTTCATTCCAGGGATAATTCTTTTGAACATCCTCTGGGTGCTTTCCAAGACCAGTACACCCTTCCTTAGATATAGGGCCCAAAACTGCTCACAATACTCCATTGGGGTCTGACCAGAGCCTTGTATAGCCTCAGAAGTACAGTTCTCCTCTTGTATTCTGGCTCTCTCGACATGATGGCAGGTTTCCTTCCTGATGAATAAGAGTGAATGAGTTAAATTTTCTGATGGACTGGTCATTTCAGCAATGTTAGTCCACAGATTTACTGCACTCTGGATGAGTGTTAATTATGCACTAATTGTATTTAATTGTGTGCAGGTGGTGAGTATTAATTGCTGTCTCATTTGGGCACCCATAAAGATGGGGGCTGGGAGTTTGATGGCCTAGTGGTATTATCGCTAGGCTATTTATTAATCCAGAAACTCAGCTAATGTTTTGGGGACCCGGGTTCGAATCCCGCCACGGCAAATAAAAAATACAGGAATTAAGAATCTATATTGTCAGAGAAAAACCCAATGGGTTCACTAATGCCCCTTAGGAAAGGAAATCTGTCATCCTTACCTGATCTGGCCTACATGTGACTCCATAGCAATGTGGTTGACTCGGGATATTGAGGCCCTGGTCAAGAAGAAGAAGGAGGCATATGACATGCATAGGCAGCTGGGGTCAAGTGGGTCCCCTGAAAAGTATTGAGGGTGGAGCAGTGAAGTTAAGAAATAAATCACAAAGGCAAAAAGGGGACTGCGAGATTGCTTTGGTAGATAAGGCAAAGGAGAATCCAAAGACCTTCTACAAATACATAAAAAGCAAAAGATCCCTTAAGGGTCATCTTAAGGATCATCTATGTGTGGATCCACAAGAGATAGGTGAGATCCTAAATGAATGTTTCTCATCAGTACTACAGTTTAGGAAGGCGTGGATGTTAAGGAACTTGAGGAAATAAATAATGATGTTTTGAGGAGTGTACATATTACAGGGAAGGAGGTGCTGCAAATCTTAAAGCACATTAAGGTAGATAAATCCTCAGGATCTGATGAAGTATATCCCAGGGCATTGTGGAAGAGTAGGGAGGAAATTGCAGGTCCCCTAGCAGAAATATTTGAATCACCAACAGCCACAGATGAGGTGCCTGAAGATTGGAGGGTGGCAAATGTTGTGCCTTTGTTGAAGTAGGGCTGCAGGGAAAAGCCAGGGAGCTACAGGCTGGTGAGCCTCACATCTGTAGTGGGTAAGTTGTTAAAAGATATTCTGAGTGATAGGATCTACAGGCATTTAAAGAGGCAAATACTGATTAGGGACAATCAGCATGGCTTAGAGAGTGGAAATTCATGACTCAAGAATTTGATTGAGCTTTTTTGAAGGGGTAACAAAGAACATAGTTGAGGGTAGTGTGGTCGGCATTTACATGGCCTACATATTAAGGTCTTTGACAAGGTTCCACATGGTTGATTGTTGCATAAAGTTAAATCTCACGGGATCCAGAATGAGGTAGCCAATTGGAGACAAAATTGGCTTCTTGACAGAAGGTGGTTAGGCAGGGTTGTTTTTCAACCTGGAGGCCTGTGTTCAGCGGTGTGCCTCAGGGATCAGTGCTGTGTCCATTGTTATTTGTCATTTATATTAATAATTTGGATAAGAATATAGGAGGCATGGTTAATAAGTTTGCAGATGAGACCAAGACTAGTGGCATAGTCGACGTGAAGAAGATTATCTAGGACTGCAATGGGATCTTGATCAATTGAGCCAGTGGGATGACAAATGGTGGATGGAGCTTAATTTAGATCAATTTGAAGTGATGCATTTTGGTAGATTGAACAAGGGCAGGACTTACTCAGTTAATGGTAGGGCATTGGGGAGTGTTGTAGAACAAAGAGATCTAGGGGTACATGTCATAGCTCCTTGAAAATGGAGCCACAGATGGACAGAGTGGTGAAGAAGGCATTCGACATGCTTAGGTTTCATTGTTCAAAACACTGAATACAGGAGAAATCTTGTTGAAGTTGTACAAGACATTGGTAAGGCCGTACTTGGGATATTGTGTACAGTTCTGGTCGCCAGTTATAGAAAGGATACTATTGAATTAGAAAGAGTGCAGAAAAGATTTACTGACACGCTACCGGGACTTGACAAAATGAATTGTTGGCCAGCCAGCGCCACCCATGCCCCATGAATGAATTTTTAAAAAATGAATAAAAGAAACAACTAGCTGTTGAGAATATAATAGTACCAATTAAACACATGGCTTCTAGGTTAAAAAAAAAAGTTTATTAGTCATAAGTACATTTTGCACAGCAATAAAGATACTGCGACAATCCTCTGTGGTTGCTAGTTTATTCACCATAACTACTAAACCGCCATGACTCAACAGTTAAGTGAAAACCCATTTGATAATATCCTCCCACCTCTGCAGTTGTGAACTACTTCTGGCCTGGTTTGCTTTACTCACTATAGAACCATTTACTATCAACGAGAACACATAAGACAGATGAGGCAGATAAGAATGAGACAAATAAGTTGATCTTTCTCTACACCCTAGCTGTGACAGTAACGCTACATTCTGCACTCTCTCCTTTCCTTCTCAATGCTTTGTCTGTATAGTGTGCAAGAAGCAATACCTTTCACTGCATGTTAATACATGTGACAAATAATAAATCAAATCAAAAACACTTTGGATATTTTCAAGAGACTGACTGAGGCATTAATTGTAAAATGCATGCGTCTGGAATAAATGCATTAAAACCCAAGGCAGAATTGTGCTAACTCCAGCTTTGAATGCATTTGATTTAGACTGTCGATTCATTCCCTGTGCTGTGTTTCCCATTCTCTTGAGGTGTAAGGGGATAGGGGCAGGGGTGGGGGCAGCTAAGGTTGAGGTGAATGGTCGAACCAATACATGACTGGACCTCGTTGTAAGGAGCACTCCCAACGTGCAGCTCATTCGGAAGTTCAAATGCTTCCATTGGCATCCTGTTCCGTTTCAGATTTAGAAATTTCAATAATTCCTTACTAACTTACTTAATTTTTCTTGGCAGCCTCATCAATAGCTGTTATGCTGCTGTGCTGTTCAGGGGTTTCCATTGAAATGATTCAAATGCCAACATAGTGAAGTGATTTGGTTATTACTTGTTAAGGAAATTAGCCTGATTATTGGGGCCGATAAAAGAAATCCAATCATCTCCCACGAGCTACAAAATTTTCCTCTTCTGTTCTCTTCAAAGGGAGGCACGAGGTTTCCGTTTACGGTGCAGAACAAGGCCATTTGGCCCATCAAGTCTGCCGCAGAGCATCCCACCCAAGACTCCTTCCCGTTTTTACCCCACTAATCCTCCTAATCTACATATCTTGGGATACTAAGGGTCAATTTAGCATGGCTAATCCACTGACCCGCATGCCTTTGGACTGTGGGAGCAAACAGGCAGCACCCAGAGGAAACCCATGCAGAACAGGGAGAACGAGCAGATTCCACACAGGCCCATGGCCCAAGACCAGAACTGAACCCGCGTGCCGAGTGCAGTGAGACAGCAGCACTAACCACTGTGTCACCGTGCCGTCCTGTTTAAAGAATACAGTCATTCCACACCCAAAAGCAATGTTTCCCAAACCTTTTCACAATGTGACCCCATTTTAATGCCTCAGACTTGGTGTGATCCCCATGGGGGTATCCATTGGTACATCCATTGGTACTGATGATGGAACAGGGGGATGGCATTGTGTGGATTGAAGATGCTGAGATTTCTCTGATATAAATCCATCTCTTCACAGGTTCAGACCTCAGAAAGCAGATGACTAAACTACGCTTGCAGGAGAACAACAAACATTGAAACATAGAAAGTAGAAGTGGGAGAAGGCCATTCAGCCCTTTGAGGCTGCTCTGCCATTCATTTTGATCATGGCTGATTCCCCCCCCTTCCCCTCATATCCTTGATCCCCTTGGCCCAAAGAGCTATATCTAATTCCTTCTTGAAATCAGACAATGTTTTGCCTTCAACTACATTCTGTGGTAGTGAATTCCACACATTCACCACCCTCTGGGTGAAGAAATTTCTCCTCACCTCAGTTCTAAAAGGTTTACCCCTTATCCTCAAACTATGACCCCTAGCTCTGGACTCCGCCCCCACCATCGGGAACAAAGAACAAAGAACAAAGAAAAGGGAGACAGGCCCTTGGGCCCAACGAGCCAGCGCCGCCATTTTAACATTATGAGTCCCCTCTCCACCCGTTCTTTCTGAATCTACCGTGTCAAATCCTGCTAGAATTTTATAAGTTTCTATGAGATTTTCTCTCGCTCTTCTGAACTCCAGTGAATATAATCCTAACCGACTTAATTTTCCCTCATATGACAGATCTACCATTCCAGGAATCAACCTGGTAAACTTTGCTGTACTCCCGCTATAGCAAGGACATCCTTCCTCAGATAAGGACACCAAAACTGCACACAATACTCCTGGTGTGGTCTCACCAACGCCCTATACAATTGCAGCAAAATATCCCTATTCCTGTACTCAAATCCTCTCGCAATGAAGGCCAACATAGCATTTGCCAAAAGTGCACACAGTACTGTAAATATGGCCTCACCAACACCCGATACAAGGGGTCTCACTGCCACCATTGCTGCTGCCTCAGTCCCCAAAATGACATCCTGCGACCTCACTGCGGTTTTGGGTGGGGGAGGATATGCTGGGATTTGAAATGGGTTTTGAGGGGCGATGGTATTGCCAAAGGAGCCTGGAGAATAATCCTTCTCCTCATGGCTTCACGGGAAATGTTTTATTTTCCAATTTGGACTTACCATTGGAGGATATTGAAGATGCTTGCCCCAGTCATCAATTTTACAGAGGGATATTTCAGCCGGTGTTAGACCACTCATTAACATCTTTGGCACAGTGGTTAGCACTGCTGCCTCACAGCTGCCAGGGACCCTGGTTCGATTCTTAGATTAGGTCATTATCTCTACAGAGTTTGCTTGTTCTCCCTGTGTCTGCGTGGATTTCCTCCGGGTGCTCCGGTTTCCTCCCTGAAAGCTCTGTTGATTAGATGTATTGACCGTGCTAAATTCTCCCTCAGTGGACCCGAACAGACCCCAAAGTGTGACCACTGGATAATTTTCACAGTAACTCCACTGCAGTGTTAATGTAACCCTACTTGTGACACTAATAAGTAAACTTTAAAAAGAATGGACCCGCAGGGATTGATCTTGTTAAAACTGAACGTTGTCCCAATAAATCCCACCTTTCAGAATAAATTGAGGATGCGCGGGACAAGTAAATTGTGTTTTTTTTATTAAAAACAATGCATATAATTGACATATTGGACAGGTTCTCTGTTCAACTCATAAAATGAGCCTTACAGCTGTGATATACTTCAGCGTTTCCTCTGGTTATTAAAAATTAAACCATAGCCAAACTTTGACTTGATTCACTCAACTCCCAACTTGAGTTGGAGAGGATTTTATCAATAACTTTCGCCATTCGTAACATCATTGTAAAGGTCATTCTGTCAATCTGCCACCCAAACCTTTGGACTGGCCGATTGGATCAGAAATCTGCCCTTTGTTGATCCACACCTAATACTCTCATTTAGAAATTTTCATTTGATTGAAAAATGTAACACTCTTAAAACAAAAAGCAACAAAAAGCTTGCAATTCCTTTCGGTGTTGGGAAGGTAATATTCTGCATTACTTGACTCAAAGTTAAGCATCGCCTATCATCCCTTCTCAATAGGCTTTTGGAGGAAGAATTCATCTGCACACTTCTTGATGTTTTACCGTTCCATCCCAAAAAAGCTAAAAGTTACCTTCTCTATTTTAAAGTTAACAAGCTTGTGAGGCGCCTGTTAAGATTGTGATATTTTCACCTGTGGGTTACCCAGGGTTAAGGTAGTGCTCATTGGGACTGCACTAGAGGGCATGGGTTTAAGGTGAGAGAGGAAAGGTTAAAAAGGGGATCCGAGGGGTAACGTTTTTCACACAGAGGGAGGCGCCTGTATGGAATGGGTTGCCTGAGGAGGAGGTAGAGGCGGCTACAATAGAGGTCTAGAAAATAATGAGGGGCATAGATCAGTTAGATAGTCAACATCTTTTCACAAGGGTAGGGGAGTCTAAAACTTGAGGCCATAGGTTTAAGGTGAGAGGGGAGAGACACAAAAGGGTCCAGAGGGGCATTTTTTTCACACAGAGGGTGGTGAGTGAGGGGAGATCTCATTGAGACGTATAAGATGATGAATGGGATGGATAGGATAGAGGTGGAGAGACTCTTCCCGCTCAAAAAAGACAGTGGGACTAGGGGGCACAGCCTCAAGATAAAGGGGGGGGCGGTTTAGAACGGAGTTGAGGAGGAACTTCTTCACTCAAAGGTTGGTGAATCTCTGGAATTCTCTGCCCGTTGAAGTGGTGGAGGCTGCCTCGCTAAATATTTTTAAGACGCGGGTTGATGGGTTTTTGATAAGAGAGGGGATTAAGGGTTATGGGGAGAGGGCGGGAAAGTGGAACTGAGCCACGACAGATCAGCCATGATCTTGTTGAATGGCGGGGCAGGCTCGAAGGGCTAGATGGCCTACTCCTGCTCCTATTTCTTATGTATCTGGAATGAGCTGCCAGAGGGAGTAGAGGAGGTGGGTACAATTTTGTTTTTTATAAAGTATTTAGAGCATAGAGGGATATGGGCCAAACGCGGACAACTGGGACTAGCTTAAGGTTTCAAAAAAAAGACGGCATGGACAAGTTGGGTCAAAAGGCCTGTTTCCATGTTGTAAACCTTGATGACTCTATGACTAATATTTAAAAGACATTTGGATAGGTACATGGATAGGAAATAGTTTAGAGAGATATGGGTCAAACGCAGGCAAATGGGACTAGTTCAGTTTAGGCAATCTGGTCAGCATGGATGAGTTGGGCCGAATGGCCTGTTTCCGTGCTGTATATCTCTAAGACTGTGATTGTTTTACTCTATGAATTTAATTATCTACCTGTGAATCCATTTTGATTGGATTTATGCAACTTTACCTGTACCAGGCTCTTCTGTTTCAGATGCCAACAAAGCTTTTCCCCATTAACCAGTTTGAACGTTCACTTGTTGCACCATTGCCCGACTGTGTCAGCTGTGAGCACCAATTATGAGATGCATTATAGTGATTTGCTACCTGTAGCACCTAGAAGGACAATGGTAGAAGGTGCGTGGGAACGCCAGTGATCAGTTCTTCTTTGTTTGATTATGTGAGTCTGTTTACTATTGCTGCTCACTGTGCTTGATTGGTTAAGCCTGGGTGTGGATTCAGAGGAAAATAAGCAAGCTAGAGAAAGAGCTGGAAACTGGAGCTGAGCATGGAGTAGACATATTAAAGCACTGTGAATAAAATTGGTTACACCCATAGGAACAAGTCATTTAGATTATATAAAATATACAATACCCACCACCTCTATTTCACTTCCAAGGCACAACTTGGGCACATGTTATCATTCCTCGATTGTTGCAGGGTTTAGATCAGGAATGTACTGCCTGAGAACGCGGTGGAGGCAAGTTCAATTGTGGCCTTTTCTTTATTCTTTCATGGGATATGGGCATAACTGGCAAGGCCAGCACTTTTTACCCATCCCCGAATTTACCTGAAACTGAATGAGTGGCTCAGCCTTTTCAGAGGGCAGTTAAGAGTCAGCCACATTGCTGTGAGTCTGGAGTCCCACGTAAACTACACCAGGTAAGGAGAACAGATTTCTTTCCCTGAAGGAGATTGGTGAACCATATGGGTTTTTTTTTAACAAATGATGATAGTTTCATGGTTACAATTACCTAGGCTAGCTTCAATTCAAAATTTTTGATTTATTGAATTTAAATTCAATTTAAGCGGACCCAGCAGCCTGCAGGGGCCTGGATTCAATTCCCGGCTTGGGTTACTCTCCGTGTGGAGTTTGCACATTCTCCCCATGTCTGTGTGGGTTTCCTCCGGGTGCTTCAGTTTCCTCCCACAGTCCAAAGATGTGTGGGTTGGGCTGATTGGCCATGCTAAATTGCCCCTTAGTGTCAGGGAATTAGCAGGGTAAATATGTGGCGGAACGGTAATGGGGTCTGGGTGGGATTGTGGGTGGTGCAGACTTGATGAGCCGAACGGCTTCCTTCTGCACTGTAGGGACTCTATGATTCTTTGGTGCTGTGATAATATGCACAGGGTCAAGGTAAGAGGGGGGAAGTTTCAGGGAGATGTGTGCGAGAAGTTATTTCATGCAGAGAATGGTGGGTGCCTGGTACATGCTGCCAGAGGAGGTGGTGGAAGCAGGCCTATTAGCAACATTTAAGAGGCATCTAAATGGGTATATGAATAGGGAGGGAATAGAGGGATATGGACCAGCAGAAGATTTTTTTTAGTTTAGTCAGGGCATCATGTTCAGCACAGGCTTGGAGGGCCAAAGGGCCTGTTCCAGTGCTGTATTTTCCTTGGTTCTTTGTTATAAAAAGGCATGATGTGCAATTGCCAGCGTTGGACTGGGGTAGGCACAGTAAGAAGCCTCAAAACACCAGGTTAAAGTCCAACAGGTTTATTTGGTAACAGGAGCTTTTGGAGCGCTGCTCCTTCCTCAGGTGAATGCCAATAAAAGCCAGGTAATGGCCCAGTTCATTCCTTCTCCAAATCCATCCTATTCTAAGGTGAACACGGCAGAGGAGGGGTGAGAGGGATGTGGGAATACAGATGCTCTTGGCGGCCTGTGGGGTCGGATCTTCGACCCCGACACCACTGGCCTATCAAGTGACTGAGTGGCTCATGGTCCAATGGGTCTTCCTGAAGAGGTGTCCCAGGGCTCTCATTGACTCTGCAGCTGGTGCTGTGATCTCACCACCCCCCACAACTCCCTCTCGGCCCCCTCCTCACCTCCAGGAGATCTCCAGTTAACTCCAGTTCACTTTCCACGCGTGCTGCCAGACCTGACGAGTACTCCCAGCACTTTTCTGCTTCTATTAGTGCAGATTCTATGATCTGAAAGGCCCCATTGAATCTGACAAATTCCTCTGACAATGAGGTGCACACAATCTGCCTTGTTCCTTTTCTTTCCTCCCTGTTCAGCTTACCGGCTGCAATGCATTTTTATTTCTCAAAATCATCCGTGGCTGCTTCATACTTAACGAGTTAAAACAGAGCAGGGCGAACGTTTCCTTTTTACAATCATGTAACATAAACCCGTAACCTGTCGCGATGGAGACTGTGTTCGCACAGCACTGATCCTGCCCCCTGTTCTTTTTAATTTCTTCGTGCTTTCATTAGGGCGGAAGAAACATGTAGCGGCAGTTTGATGGATTCAGTAAAGTCTCGGCTGAAAAGCCAGTCTTTAGGCGTTTTTTTCTGTCGTGAAATTGACCAGTGCTGATCATCATCTGCTTCTGATGCCTGAATGCAACACAAATGAGTGGCAGCTCACTTCTGTTACAACTCCTGTTGTGGCAGAGTATTCTGTAAACTGTGTGTGACTTTATACACCCTTCTCTGATCAGAACCTTTCACACGCCTGACGAAGGAACGCCGTTTCCAAAAGCTTGTGAGATTACTATCAAATAAACTGGTCGGACTCTAACCTGGTGTTGTGAGACTTCTTACTGCAATTCCTGTTTGTCAGGAGTGTTGGAATTTGTTTGTCTGCAGCATGGCTAGCTCTGGAGCTCACTCGCTAAACCTCTCCGCCTTGCTTCTCTCTTTTAAGGCACTCATTAAAACCTATCCCTGTGACACGGTGGCACAGTGGTTAGCGTTGCTGCCTCACAGCGCCAGGGGCCCGGGTCCGGTTCCCGGCTTGGGTGACTGTCTGGGTGGAGTTTGCATGTTCTCCCTCTGTCTGTGTGGATGTCCTCCGGGTGCTCCGGTTTCCTCCCACCGTCCAAAAAAACATGGTGGTGAGATGCATTGACGCCAGACTCTGGTGGCTCAGGGAATTTCACAGTAACTTCATTGTAGTGTTAATGTGAGCCTTACTTGTGACTAGTAAATAAACTTTACTTTTAACCCTTCCCCATATCTCCTCCTGTGGCTCAGTGCTATATTTTTAGTAGTGTCCTTGTGAAGTGCCATGGGATAGAATGATAGAACCCCTACAGCACAGAAGGAGGCCACTAGGCCCATCGAACCGATACTGACAACAATCCCATCCAGGCCCTAACCCCGTGACCCCGTGCATTAATCCCCCTGACAGTAAGGGGCAATTTAGCATGGCCAATCCACCTAACCTGCATATCTTTGGACTTATTGTCTTATTAGCTTGAAGATGCTTGTAAATACATGCCATTGTCGCTTCTTAATCGAATACGGCCCATCATCAGGTCTCAGAGTTCATGGAGAAATGGATGAGAGCGGATTCCCACGTCACAACAGAATCTCCTGCAATAAGAACGACTGCCTGTGCTGCCACTGAACAGAAACAGTTGCACCCCCTCACTCAGTGTTCCCTGGTACACGTCCGCATTCTCCAACCTCCAGCTTCCATTCTGCTGCCTGTTGCCCACCCCTGCTCGCTATTCTCTGTTAAGACCCAGGTGTTTCATTCCAGGTATGAATCAAGTGGCCCACTCGGAAGCTTTTATCAAAAAGTTTATTTAGTAACGTGGTTAAAATATAATAAAACGAATTCACGTAACTTTTACCAATTGCAAACACGACTCAGTATAATCTACTGAAGCAGGAAGCTCTCCCTGTGTTTTGGCTGAAATTTACCCTTCACACAACAACCAAACCCATTATCAACCATGGAGAAATGTTGGAAGATCTCAGCAAGTCTGACAGCTTCTGTGGAGAGAGAATAGAGCCAACGTTTCAAGTCGAGAAGACCTTTTGTCAGAACTCTAACAAAGGGTCATCTAGACTTGAAATGTTGGCCCTATCCTCTCTCCACAGGAGCTGTAAAACCTGTTGAGATTTTCCAACATTTTTCTGTTTTTGTTTCGGATTCCAGCATCTGTAGTATTTTGCATCTAACCAAACTCATTATCTGGTCATTGGCCGTATTTACAATGCACATCCTGCTGTCACCATTGCTTCTCTTTGGAACTCCCTCCCACCCTCTCCTCCTCCTTCCCTTCCCCATTCAGCGACGGAAGCCTCCTCCTCCCTCAGAACAACTGAAGCCACGCCGACCCTTCCTCAACAATCCTCATACCCTCCCCTCAGTTTTCATTCTCAGGCTCACACCAAGGCTGAGCCGTTTAAATTATAGACTCCCCTCCCCCGCCGAACCCCAATTTTCACTAAGTTTGTCACCTCTGTCCTTTCTCACGTCAGCAGTCCATGACAGAAGGGGCAGGAAAATGTTCATACAGCAAACGGGAGCAGCAAGGACCAGGTTTTTAAGCAGGAGGCAGCTTTCCCTGGTAGCACAGTGGATCGGTGAAATTATTACATTGGACATACAGCTGTACTGTGTCGTTGACAATACTTGATTCCAAAGTTAACTTGATTTTCTTTCTTTCTCTGCCACTGAGATGTAATATCCCCTGGAGCTTTGTACTCAGATTCAGTTATTCCTGGTATCCATCAGACTGTTAAGAAGCCTGGGCTGAAGGGAGGGTCACTCATTTCAGTAACAGCATTGTGTGTCTGACTGCATATTCTCGCTGTGGCATTGTAGGCAGTTATTATAAGGTTGCACTTGTAAAATGCTCCACATTTACAGACACAAAAACTGCTGCACTTTAAGTTCTCTGAAGCCTATTAATGGACTATAGGACCAGGGGGAGGCTATATTCCGGCATTCAATTAGATTGTAGCAGATCTGTACCTTAACACCATAACCACTTTGCTTCTGTAACTCTTAATTATCTTGGCCAAGAAAAATCTATCAGTCTCATTCTTAAAGTTTTCATGGACTATCCAACTGCTTTCTTCGGAAAGGTTTTTCTGACCACAATTATATATCATTACCCTTAGACCACAAGACCTAGGAGCAGAATTAGGCACTCAGCCCATTGGGTCTGCTCTGCCATTCAATCATGGCTGATAATTTTCTCATCCCCATTCTCCAGCCTTTTCCCCATACCCCCTGATCCCCTTATTAACCAAGAACCTTGAGCAACCTAGCTGTACTTTGCTTTACATATGAACTTCCCACACGAGGGGAAATAATTTTGCACTCTGCTCACCCTATCATCTCCTTTAATCATTTTAAACACCTTGATTAGATTACCTCTGAATATACTATGCTCAATGTGGTGGCTCAGTGGTTAGCACTGCTGCCTCACAGCGCCAGGGACCCAGGTTCAATTCTGACCTTGGGGTCTGTGTGGACTTTGCATGTTCTCCCTGTATAGGAACATAAGAAATAGGAGCAGGAGTAGGCCATCTGGCCCCTCGAGCCTGCCCCGCCATTCAATAAGATCATGGCCGATCTGAAAGTGGTTCAGTTCCACTTACTCGCCTGTTCCCCATAATCCTTAATTCCCTTATTGATCAGAAATCTATCTACCTGTGACTTAAACATATTCAACAAGGTAGCCTCCACCACTTGAATAGGCAGAGAATTCCAGAGATTCACTACCCTGTGAGAGAAAAAGTTCCTCCTCAACTCTGTTTTAAACTGACCCCCCCTTATTTTGAGGCTGTGCCCTCTAGTTCTGGTTTCCTTTCTAAGTGGAAAGAATCTCTCTGCCTCGACCCTATCTCGCCCCTTCATTATCTTAAATGTCTGTGCAAGATCACTCCTCAGCCTTCTAAACTCCAATGAGTTCAGGCCCAATCTACTCAATCTCTCCTTATAAGCTAACCCCCTCTTCTCCGGTATCAACCTGGTGAACCTTCTCTGTACTCCCTCCAAGGCCAGTATATCCTTTCGCAAATAAGGGGACCAAAATTGCACACAGTACTCCAGTTGCAGCGTCACCAGTACCTTGTATAATTGCAGCAAGACCTCCCTGCTTTTATATTCCATCCCCTTCGCGATAAAGGCCAATATTCCATTTGCCTTCTTGATCACCTGCTGCACCTGCAGACTGAGCTTTTGCGATTCATGCACTAGGACTCCCAGGTCCCTCTGCACAGTAGCATGTTGTAATTTTTCACCATTTAAATAATAGTCCATTTTACTATTATTCCTTCCAAAGTGGATAACCTCACACATGCCAACGTTATACTCCATCAGCCAGATCCTTGTCCACTCAGGCAGCATGGTGGGGGTTACATGTAGTATGACTTGAACCCAAGATTCTCATGCATGTAGAACTTGGCTATCTGCTCAGCGATTCTGCTTTGTCATGTGTAAATCCAGCAGAGAATTCAGATGAAGCCTAGTTATCCAGCAAGTAGCTAGAATGTGGACTTCGCTCTTACGAGGAATAATTAGGCCCATCGCATTTAAGATTAAGCTAAATAATCATACAAAGGAACAAGGTCTAGTAGGGTATGTTGGTAGGGTGAGATACAGAAAGGTGGAATGGCTAATGCAGAGCAAAACAGCTGTGAGATCAGTTGGGCTGAATGGCCCATTTCCAATTTGTCTTTTCTTTATAGCACTAACTGAATTGAAGACACTGCTGGAATTGTAATAATTACTCCAC
Source organism: Carcharhinus amblyrhynchos (assembly GCF_965287045.1). Lineage (NCBI taxonomy): Eukaryota > Metazoa > Chordata > Chondrichthyes > Carcharhiniformes > Carcharhinidae > Carcharhinus > Carcharhinus amblyrhynchos. The sequence continues at coordinate 6,974,308 of NC_137332.1, read as the reverse complement.
CGGCCTTGCTTAGGGCATTACTTCTGCTCTTACATATCCCAAGGGAAGGTGAGGCCAGCTTTTCAGTGTAGCATGTCTGATAAATGACATCTAACAATTTGGGGTCGGGGAACAGGAGAGGATTGATGCCCCAGGTTGCACAAGAGCATTGACATGCAGAGGGATCTGGGCGTACAGGCCTATAGGTCCCTGAAAGTGGCAACACAGTTGGATAAGGTTGTCAAGAACCCATAGAGCACGCTTGTCTTCATCAGCTGCAGCATCAAGTATGAAAGTTGGCAACTTACAGCTGTATATAACTTTAATTAGGCCACATTTGGAATATTACGTGTAGCTCTTTTTGCCACACTACCAGAATGATGTGGGTGTTTTGGAGAGGGTGCAAAGGTTTACCAGGATGTTGCCTCAGGGTTTCAGGTATGAGGAGAGGTTGGATAAAGTCGGATTGTTTTCACTGGAAGGACGGAGGTCGAGGGGTGATCTGTTAGAAGTCTACAAAATTATGAGAGACATAGATAGATTGGTAGTCAGGGGCTGTTTGCCGGGGTGGAAATGTTAAGTGGAAGAGGGCTTAAGGTGAGAGAGGGGTTAAGTTTAGGGGAGATATGCGGGGAGAGTTTTTCACACAGAGGGAAGTGGATGCCTGGAATGCACTGCCAGTGGAGGTGGTGGAAGCAGGCATGTCAGCAACGTACACAAGGCATAGCTTGATAGACACACGAATGGGAGGTGAACAGAATGATAGAAACTGTGGATTGGCACAGGCTGGGTGGGCCGAACGACCTGTACCTGTGCTGTATTGCTCTTTGTTTGGCAACTCATCTCATTTCAGGCCTCCAAACCGTAACTTTCAGACCTGTCGAGTCGCAAAAAGACTGGAGAATCTTTAGGTTATGGGTCATCCCGACGTATGAATCGCTAAGAAGGGCGATGCCATCCGCAAATGCAAGAGCTGAGCAGTTGACTCTTGCTCCATCTAGCGTCATGCTGACACCAGATCTCGCCTCTTCGAGACTACATATCAACGGATCCGTTGCAATGTTGAATAATATTGGAGAGAGCGGGTCTCCCTGCTTGACACCCCTCTCAATGTTTATTGGGGCGGTCTTGGACTTATTGCCCTCGACCACCGTTGTGTTGTCAGTGTAAAGGTCCTGAATAAGCTCTACAAAGGCCTTTGGCTGATGGTCTTGAGTGATGACAATAAAAATGGAAAAGGGCCTGTTTAAATCAAAGCCAGGCCATGCGGTGGGAAAGAATGGAGCCAACAGGCGGAAGCAAAAGTTCATCAGCTGGCACCAACATGACAATGATCCATCACCCAAGTCCCACAAAATCCATGACCTTATTCAGCTTCTTGTGTCTATCCAGTGTGTTACTGACTGACAACGCCCACTTCACCTGCTTCTGATAACTGACAGTGGGTAGTTTATTTACTCTGTGGTGACCAAATTCTTAATATCCATTGAGCGAGCTTAAATTTTTGTACGCTGAAATTCAGTAAAATATAAAGATTTACCGACACATATCTTCTCATTCAGCTCTAACCAGTTCTATGACGGTAAAGTGGCCCAGTAAAGAAAGAGGACAACTGGGGCATCATGTCCCTGATGGCTCTTGGGAAGAGCTATCCAATTATGACACACTCTTCGATTCTTTCCACCACAGTTGGACGAGTGTGTTCCCTGACAGCATTTCCCTGGGTGGCATGGTGACTAGCACTGCTGCCTCACAGTGCCAGGGACCTGAGTTTGATTCCTGGCTTGGCTCCCTGTCTATGTGGAGTTTGCACATTCTCTCTGTGTCTGCACGGGTTTCTTCAGTGTGCTCCAGTTTCCTCTCACAGTCTGAAACATGCGCTGGTTAGGTGCATTGACCCGAACAGGTGCGACAAGGAGAATTTTACCGTAGCTTCATTGCAGTGTTAATGTAAGTCTTACTTGTAACTTGTAAATAAACTTTACTTTAGCCATTTCCCTTTTATTTATTCGCCACAAGTAGATTTACATTCACAGCGATGAAGTTACTGTGAAAATTGCCTAATCGCCACACTCTGGCACCTATTTGGGTACACTGAGGGAGAATTTAGCACGGCCAATGCACCTCACCCACACATCTTTAGACTGTGGGAGGAAACCAGGACACCCAGAGAAAACCCATGCAGACACGGGGAGAATGTGCAAACTCCGCACAGACAGTGACCCGAGCCGGGAATCGAACCAGGTCCCTGGCACTGTGAGGCAGCAGTGCTAACCACTATGCTATTGAATGCTGCTACTGAATCTATCATCCTTTCAGGCAGTGCATCCCAGATCATACAATCTTGCTGAAGACACTCTCCAGCCTCGTGCTGCCTCTGGTGATTCTGCCAATTATTGTCAGTCTGTGCCCTCTAGTCAACAACGCCCTGCCGCTGAACTCAAGGACATCTGCATTTGACACAAGACAGAAGGAAGGTTGTAGCAGGGCGATAGTGTTCACAACTGGTGTTAAAAAAGATCATTTTAATTGTTCTTTTTTTTTGATTGCACGCTGTACAATGTCAGTTTGCTAGGGTTCTCCTTCTCCTAGTTCTGCTGTGAGCTGACACAGTTACTTCAGAGTTAGAGTTATCATTAGCCGTTCGTGATACACCTGGAGTTCCTCACTCCATGAAATCCGCAGCATCTGGCCCTTGTTACACACGCTCGTCAGTTAAAGCTATGATTTACGAGGTGGATTAGAGGTTTCTGCCTTGCATTTTCCAGCTCTCTCTTCCTCCTTCCTCCATGTGCTTTGTGTACATGAGGGGGGATCTCCAGCCTTTTGGACGGTTACGGAGGGATTGCCATTTACCATTCGTCAGCTGTTTCTCACAGAGATCCAGCATATCAAATAAAAACCACGGGGCGCTTTTTTGTTGCTTCAGGGAAATGTTCCTTGGCAAGAAGATCATTGCATGACTCAAAGAGTTGCTGTCATGTTATAATTGCGCAGCATTAGACTGTTACTGTGCTAATGTCTCTCTTCTTTCTAAAATTACAGACAGATGTCATCAGATGAGGATATGGCTGTGGTGGGTAAACCATCCAGCATTTTCATAGTCAGCACCTTTCATTGGAAAGGCGGAACACATCTTTGGAAGGTTTCAAGATGAAAGCTTGAAAACATTTAGAAACAACCAGCATGTTAGTCTTTATCTCAAGAGGGTTGGAATACAAAGGTGGGGAAATGGTGTTACATTTATTCTGCTTTTACAGTAATGTGTTCAGTTCTGGACACTGTAAACAGAATCACAGAATACTACAGTGCAGAAGAGGCCCTTTGGCCCATCGAGTCTGCACTGACGCATGAAGGGCCTTGACCTTTCCACCTAATCCCACTTGACAACACTTGGCCCACAGCCTTGAATGTTATGTTGCATTTGAAAGGATGTGAAGCATCTCACCTCCACCACCCTCCCGGGCAGTGCATTAGAGACCATCACCACCCTCCCACTTGTAACTTGTGTCTCCTCGTAACTGACCCTTCAACTAAGGGGAACAGCTGCTCCCTATCCAACCTGTCCATGCTCCTCATAATCTTGAACACCTCAATCAGGTCGCCCCCTCAGTCTTCTCTGCTCCAGAGAAAACAACTCAAGCTTATCCAACCTCTCTTTATAACTTAAATGCTCCGTCCCAGGCAGCATCCTGGTGAATCTCTTCTGCACCCCCTCCAGTGCAATCACGTCCTTTCATAGAACATAGAACGTTACAGTGCAGTACAGGCCCTTTGGCCCTCGATGTTGCGCCGACCTGTGAAACCAATCTAAAGCCCATCTAGCCTACACTATTCCAATATCATCCATATGTTTATCCAATGACCATTTCAATGCTCTTAATGTTGGGTGAGTCCATGACTGTTGCAGGCAGGGCATTCCACACCCTTACCATGCTCTGAGTAAAGAACCTACCCCTGACATCTGTCCTATATTTATCACCCCTCAATTTAAAGCTAGGTCCCCTCATACTAGCCATCTCCGTCCGAGGAAAAAGGCTCTCACTGTCCACCCTATCTAATCCTCTATTGTATGCCTCTATTAGGTCACCTCTTAACCCTTCCTCTTTCCAATGAAAACAGCCTCAAGTCTCTTAGCCTTTCCTCATAAGACCTTCTCACCATACCAGGCAACATCCTGGTAAATCTCCTCTGCGCCCTTTCCAATGCTTCCACATCCTTCCTATAATGCGGCGACCAGAACTGTACGCGATACTCCAAGTGCGGCCGCACCAGAGTTTTGTACAGCTGCAGCATGACCTTATGCCTCCAAAACTCAATCCCTCTACCAATAAAAGCTAACACACCATACGGGTTAGGTTGATTGGGAATTGTCAGTGTGTTTCAGTTACAGTGATCATTAAACTCTCACTGACTGTATGTAAAAACCCACCTGGTTCAGTAATGTTCTTTAGAGAAGGAAATGGAAACGTAGAAACATAGAAACTAGAAGCAGGAGTAGGCCATTTGTCCCTTGGTGCCTGCCCTGCCATTCATTATGATCATGGCTGATCATTAAATTCACCATTGTGGTGGGACAGTGGTTAGCACTGCTGCCTTACAGAGCTAAGGACCTTGCTTCGATTCCCAATTTGGGTCACTGTCTGTGTGGAATTTGTACGTTCTCCCCGTGTCTGCATGGGTTTCCTCCGGGTGCTCTGGTTTCCTCCCACAGTCTGAAAGACGAGCTGGTTAGGTGCAGTGACCCAAACAGGTGCCAGAGCGTGGCAACTAGGGGAATTTCACAGTGACTTGATTGCTGTATGAATATAAGCCTTACTTGGGACTGATAAATAAATATTTTAATAAATAAACTCTATATCCTGATCCCCCCTTCTTCCCATATCCCTTGATTCCTTTAACCCCAAGAGCTCTATCTAATTTCTTCTTGAATTCAGAGAATGTTTTGGCCATAACTACGTTCTGTGGTGGTTAATTCCACACATTCACCATTCCCTGAGTGAAAAAAATTCTCCTCACCTCAGTTCTAAAAGGTTTATCTCTTATGCCCAAACTATGACCCCTAATTCTGGATTCCCCCACCATTGAAGACATTCTAAATCTACCCTGTCTAACCCTATTAGAATTTCCAGATTTTCTATGAGATCCCCTCTCACTCTTCTAAACTCCAGTGAATATAATCCTAACTGACTTAGTCTCTCCTCATATGCCAGACCTGCCATCCCAGGAATCAGCCTGGTAAACCTTCGCTGGATTCCCTCTATAGCAAGGACATCCTTCCTCAGATAAGAACTTAAGAACATAAGAAATAGGAGCAGGAGTAGGCCATCTAGCCCTTTGAGCCTGCCCCGCCATTCAATAAGATCATGGCTGATCTGTCGTGGCTCAGTTCCACATTCCCGCCCTCTCCCCATAACCCTTAATCCCCTCTCTTATCAAAAACCCATCAACCCGCGCCTTAAAAATATTTAGCGAGGCAGCCTCCACCACTTCAACCGGCAGAGAATTCCAGAGATTCACCACCCTTTGAGTGAAGAAGTTCCTCCTCAACTCCGTTCTAAACAGCCCCCCCTTTATCTTGAGGCTGTGCCCCCTAGTCCTATTATCCTTTCTGACCAAAACTGCACACTATACTCCAGGTATGGCCTCGCCAACGCCCTATACAATTGCAGTAAAACATCCCTATCCCCACACTCAAATCCTCTCGCTATGAAGGCCAACATACCATTTGCCTTCTTCACTGCCTGCTGTACCTGCACGCTTACTTTCAGCATAGACTCCAAGGTCTCGTTGAGTGTTCACCTCTTTCAATTTACACCCATTCGAGTAATATATAGTGATACAGTGGTAATATATGGGATGGCACAAAGCACAGTGCCACTGTGGTTAATACTACTGCTTCACAGCGCTAGGGACCAGGATTTGATTCCTGGCTTGGGTCACTGTTTGTGTGGAGTCTGCACATTCTCCCCATGTCTGCGTGGGTTCCCTCCGGGTGCTCCAGTTTCCTCCCAGAATCTAAACTTGTGCAGGTTAGGTGAATTGGCCATGCTAAATTCTCCCTCAGTATACTCGAACAGGCGCTGGACTGTGGCGACTTGGGGATTTTTACAGTAACTTCATTGCATTGTGAATGTAAGCCTGCGTGTGACTAACAAATTAATTTGAACTTTTAATAATCTGTCTCCCTATTATTGCTGCCAAAGTGGATAAATCTGTCACCTTTACTCAGTCTGGCCTACACGTGACCCCAGAGCCACAGCAATGCGGACGATTCTTAACTCCCCCCAGAGAGGGCCGAGGGAGCCCTCAGGTAACAATTGGGCGGTGGGTAGCAAGTGACGGTCTTGTCAGTGACTTCCACGAATCTCATGCGAGAATGAATAAAGCAAAAATCCATCCCACCCTGTCTGCGCTGGATATCCAAAAGAACCAACCAATTAGTTCCACTTCCCTGCTCTATCCCCACAGCCGAGCAAATGCTTCTTTCTCATCTTTACATCCAATTTCTCGATTGAACTATACTGGTGCCAGTTGTACAACGCTTGTCAGGAACATTGCTTGTCTGTTTTGCATTCCTGCCAAGTTGATTTGCGCCCCTCAATGTAGCACATCTAGCGGTACGAAAGAGCTGGCACGGATACCGTGGCAAATCTTCTTATAGCGGTTAGTGACTTCAAACAGGGCAGGATTGGAGTGCTACAACGTGTGAATTTAACACTTTTCATGCACACGCTATTCTCCTCATTACTTTTATGTCTGTCATGCTGTTGCTTCCCATTGAGTGTGATCGCTTTGTTATTGTTCAGCTTGTCTGAGCATTAGAATATTTATTCTAATCCAATTCAGTTAAGCAACTAAAGTTTGAATTTACTTGGCTGTTTAATCTGACACTCAGCTCATGATAACTCAACGCTCTGTTTAATTGATGGGAGCACTAATACTTGCAGAGTTTGCCTTGTCCAAGCCCGCTGCGCTCTCACCATCCGGTCACTTACTTCAATCAGAACAGTAGCAAGCCATCGACAGCTGAAGTTGTGCCGATAATATCTTGAATAATTTTTCGCTGTGTGTAGCTGGGCTATTTTTGCACATGTCATTTTGCCTCGTTTTATCTACCTTACTTATTCTTTTTTTCAAAAAATTCATTTGTGGGACACGGGCACCGCCGGCTGGCCAGCATTTATTGCCCATCCCTACTTGCCCCGAGGACAGTTCAGAGTCAGCCACACTGCTGCTCATTTGCTCATTCATGTAGCGGGTTCCATCAGAAGGGTCACACACGATGCAGCCAGTCCTGCGTTCCAAGGTTCCCTTACTCTCCCCGGATTACTGTACTGTCCCAATAACTTGACTTTTCATAGTTTCTCCCCCTTCCACTGTGGGGAGGTGGTAGCATAGTGGCGTTGTCAATGGGCTAACAACCAAGTTAGTGCTCTATGGACCCTTGTTCAAATCCCACCATGGCAGATGGAGTAATTTTTAATTCAATAAAAATCTGGAAGTGAAAGTCTAATGATGACCATGAAATGATTTTTAACGGTTGTCTGGACAAATACATGGATAAGGTATGAACAGAGGGGTGTTGCCCCTGGAAGGGTGGGGAGTTTTAGTTCAGATGGGCAGCATGGTCTGTGCAAGCTTGGAGAGTCGAAGGGCCTGTAACTATGCTATAATTTTCTTTGTTCCTTGTATTTTGATTGTCATAAAAACCCATCTGGTTCAGTAATATCCTTCAGGGAAGGAAATTTGCCATCCTTACTTAAACGTGACTCCAGACCCACAGTAATGTGGCTGAGCCTCTGCAATGTCTAAGCAAGCCACTCACTCTCAAGGGCAATTAGGAGCGAGCAACAAATCCCAGTCTGGCCTAATGTCCACATCCCTGAAAGAAATAAGAAAAAAATTATTTTGATCCATCAATACTTTGGCTGAGATTCTCTGGCTTCCCATCAATGGTGGCACAGTGGTTAGCACTGCTGCCTCACAGCGCCAGGGACCTGGGTTCAATTCTGGCCTCAGGTGGAGTTTGCATGTTCTCCCCGTGTCTCCATGGGTTTCCTCCGGGAGCTGCAGTTTCCTCCCACACTCCAAAAATGTGCGGGTTAGGGAGATTGGCCATGTTAAGTTGCCCCTTAGTGCCAAGGTGATTAGTGGAGTAAATACATAGGGTTACGGGATCGAGCCTGTGTGGGATTGTTGTCGATGCAGACTCGATGGGCTGAATGAACTCCTTCTGTACTGCAGGGATTCCATCAGCGTTTTTCTCGGTGGCAGGACACTGCGCACCGTTACCTGGCAGTGGGACCTTCTGGTCCTGCCCGTTCCAATGAAATTCCTATTGATGCCCCCCACGTCACCAGGCAGGGGTTTGACACCGACTGAATCCTGCCAGTGTGAATGGCGGGAGAATTCTGGCCTTTGTGTCACATTGACTCCAGTGATAACAATAGAGGAGCTTGCGTCATAACATCATAGAATCCCTACAGAGCAGAAGGAGGCCATTCAGCCCATCGACTCAGCACCAACCACAATCCCACCCTGGCCCTATTCCCCTACCCTATATATTTATTGTGCTAATCCACAAACACGAGGATCAATTTTAGCATGGCCAATCAACCTAACCTGCACAAGTATTGTGGGAGAAAACTGGCACACATGAGGGAACCCACGCAGACACAGGGAGAACGTGTAGTCTCCACACAGACAGTGACCCAGGGCCGGAATTGAACCTGGATATGATGGGGAGGCCATAGCCTATTGGTATAACCGCTAGACTTTTTACCCAGAAACTCAACTAATGTTCTTGGGACCTGGGCTTGAATCCTATTACGGCAGATGGTGGAATTTGAATTCAATTTAAAAAAATCTGGAACTAAGAATCTACTGATGATCCTGAAATGATTATCGGAAAAACCCATCTGGTTCACTAATGCCCTTGAGGGGAGGAAACCTAGCCTCCTTACGTGACTCCAGATCCACAGTAATGTAGTTGATTCTCAACTGCACTTTGAAATGGCCTGGAAAGCCAATCAGTCCAAGGGCAACAAATGCTGGTCTGCCAATGACACCCGAGTCCCATGAACTAAAAAAAAACACATTGGCCTGATGGTGAGTGTAGTTTCCAGGGTGGGACCTGATTTTTGGTGTCCTGGATTTTGGGACATCAGGTAAGAGTCCAGTACCTGCAAATGAAAGTGGTGTGAACATAAGCACATAAGGAATAGGAGCAGGAGTAGGCCATCTAGCCCTTCAAGCCTGCCCCGCCATTCAATAAGATCATGGCTGATCTGAAGTGGATCAGTTCCACTTTCCCACTTTCTCCCCATAACCCTTAACTCCCCTGTCTATCAGAAACCTATCTATCCGTGACTTAAATATATTTAGCGAGGCAGCCTCCACCACTTCAATGGGCAGAGAATTCCAGAGACTCACCACCCTTTGAGTGAAGAAGTTCCTCCTCAACTCTGATCTAAACTGCACCCCCCCTTATCTTGAGGCTGTGCCCTCTAGTCCTGTTGTCCTTTCTAAGCAGGAAGAATTTCTTTACCTCTACCCTATCCATCCCCTTCATTATCTTATACGTCTCTATAAGATCCCCCCTCATCCTTCTAAACTCTAATGAGTACAGACCCAGTCTATTCAGCCTCTTTTCATAGGCCAACCCCTCATCTCCGGTATCAGCCTAGTGAACCTCCTCTGCACTCCCTCCAAGGCCAAAATATCCTTCTGCAATTGCGGCGACCAAAACTGCACACAGTACTCCAGCTGCGGCCTCATCAGTACCCTGTACAGTTGCAGCAAGACCTCCCTGCTTTTATATTCTATCCCCCTTGCTATAAAGGCCAACAGTCCATTCGCCTTCTTGATCACCTGCTGCACCTGCAGATGGGTTTTTGCAACTCGTGCACAAGGACCCCCAGGTCCCTCTGCACCATAGCATGCTGCAGCTTTTCGCCTTTTAAATAATAATCCCTCCTATTATTATTTCTGCCAAAGTGGACAACCTCACACTTGCTAACATTATACTCCATTTGTGTGGTTGTCCTTGTGGTTATCACTTTGTTGTTTGTGGGAATTGGCTGTCGCGATTCCTCCGCACTACAATGGTTATACTTCAGAGAGGTGCGTGATTGTTTGCAAATTCCTTTGGGCCATCCTCAGCTTGCGAAATGTGCTCCAGAAATACAAACCTCTCCTTTCTCAGACAGCCTGCGTGAGCTGAATGACAAGAGTGCCAGTGTGATAGCTCAATTAACGTGAGGGTGGGTCATCTAATTAAACTGCAAATGTTGTGATAGGCAAAACGGGTTAATGAAAGGGAACCATGACTAACGCAATTATAGAAAGTTTCTGTGGATGTAGGCGAAGGTGATGTAATATACATTCTGTATTCTGACTTGCGGGAAGCTGGAACAGAACTCTCACAATCGAAGATGACTCAAGTCAAAAGTTGAATAAAAGATCTGTCTAACAATAGGGAACAGGGGGTGGTAGTTGGATATAGCTTATCCTATGGATGTGTCACTAATAAGCTTGAGAGAATTAGTTAATGCATATATCACTTCAACGCTTACAAAATAAACTTGGTAGAAGCCTGTTGGCTGTAAAATCTATTGAATTGATTGCTGATTATCACACGCCTATGCACAGGTTTTCTTAGTGGCAGTGGGAATGGATACTGCCCGGGGTTAAACATTTGTTGGAGCATTAACTCCAAGATATGGGTTCAAGCCATAGAATTCCGACATTGCAAAGTTAGGTCCATTCTGACGGCAGCAGAGAAGAAACTCTTATTGAGTCGGTTGATGCTTGACCTCGGACTTTTGTATCTTTTTCCCGGTGGAGGAAGATGGACGAGAGAATGTCCGTGGTGCGTAGGGTCCTTGATTATGCTGGCTGCTTTGGACCACGAGCGTTATTGATGAATTAATTGTGGAGCTATTCTTCTGAGCTCAGCTTCTCGAAACTGTTCAAATCTAGTTCATGATGTGGAGATGCCAGCGATAGATTGGGATAAATACAGTAAGAAGTCTCACAACACAAGGTTAAAGTCCCATAGGTGTTGGACTTTAACCTGGTATTGTGAGACTTCTAAGCAAATCTAGTTCAACAGGTTTATTTTGTAGCAAATGCCACTAGCTTTTGGGGCTTTGCCCCTTCGCCTGGTGAGTGGGGAGTTCTGATCACAAACAGGGCATATAAACACACACAGTCAATTTACAGAATACTGATTAGAATGGGAGTGTTTACAGCTAATCAAGTCTTAAAGGTGCAGACAATGTGAGCGGAGATAGCATTAAGCAATGGTCAAAGAGATGTGTATTGTCTCCAGACAGGACAGTAAGTGAGATGCTGCAAGCCCAGGCAAGTCATGGGGGTTACAAATAGTGTGACATGAACCCAAGACCCCGGTTGAGGCTGTCCTCATGTGTATCGGGCAATGGGACCCTGTGTGAGAACCTCTCTGGCTACATTGAGGGCATCCTGAAACCCATTGTACAAAGAGCCCCCAGCTTTTGTCACGACACTATGGACATCCTACAGAAACTCAGCACACATGGAACAGCCGAACCAGGAGCACTCCTCCTCACAATGGATGTCTCGGCGCTCTACACCAGCATCCCCCACGACAATGTCATTGCTGCAACTGCCTCAGTACTCAACGCCGACAACTGCCAATCTCCAGATGCAATTTTACAACTCATCCACTTCATCCTGGACCACAATGTCTTCATCTTCAACAACTAATTCTTCAACCAGACACATGGAACAGTCATGGGGACCAAATTCACACCTCAAAATCCCAACATCTTCATGCACAGGTTTGAAGAAGACTTCTTCACCTCATAAGACCTTCAACCGATGCTACACACTAGATACATCAATGACATTTTCTTCCCTTGGACTCATGGTGAACAATCACTGAAACAACTATATGATGATATCAACATGTTCCATCCCACTATCAGGCTCACCATGGACTATTCTCTGGAATTGGTTGCATTCTTGGACACATGCATCTCCATTAAGGACGTTCTCCTCAGCACCTCACTGTACCGCAAGCCCACGGATTACCTCATGATTCTCCACTTCTGCAGCTTCCACCCTAAACACATTAAAGAAGCCATCCCCTATGGACAAGCCCTCCATATACACAGGATCTGCTCAGATGAGGAGTATTGCAACAGACACCTCCAGGTGTTGAAAGATGCCCTCATAAGAACAGGATATGGTGCGTGAGTCATTGATCGACAGTTCCGACGTGCCACAGTGAAAAACCGCATCGACCTCCTCAGAAGACAAACATGGGGCATGATGGACATAGTACCCTTCGTCGTCCAGTATTTCCCCACAGCAGAGAAGCTACGACATCTTCCCTAGAGTCTTCAACATGTCATTGATGAAGACGGACATCTCGCCAAGGCCATCCCCACACCCCCACTTCTTGCCTTCAAACAACCGCACAACCTCAAACAGACCACTGTCCGCAGCAAACTACCCAGCCTTCAGGGGAACAGTGACCACGACACCACACAACCCTGCCACAGCAACCTCTGCAAGATATGTCAGATCGTTGATATGGATGCCATCACCTCACATGAGAACACCATCCACCAGGTACACGGTACATACTCTTGCAACTCGGCCAACATTGTCTACCTGATGTGCTGCAGGAAAGGATGTCCAGAGGCATGGTACACTGGGGACACCATGCAGACCACTTGACAATCAACAGGCAAGACTGTTCTCTTCCTGTTGGTGAACACTTCAGCGGTCACGGGTGTTCAGCCTCTGATCTTCGGGTAAACATTCTCCAAGGCGGCCTTCACGATACACGACAACGCAGTCACTGAGCAGAAACTGATATCCAACTTCCGCTCGCATGAAGATGGCCTCAAACGGGATCTTGGGCTCATGTCACATTATCTGTAACCCCCATGACTTGCCTGAACTTACAACATCTCAGTTACTGTGCTGTCTGGAGACAATACACATCTCTTTCACCTATGCTTAATGCTATCTCCACTCACATTGCCTGCACCTTTGAGACTTGATTAGCTGTAAAGACTCACATTCTAATCAGTATTCTGTAAACAGAGTGTGTGTCTTTATATGCCTTGTTTGTGATCAGAACTCCCCACTCACCTGACGAAGGGGCACCTGAAAGCTAGTGGCGTTTGCTACCAAATAAACCTGTTGGACTTTAACCTGATGTTGTGAGACTTCTTGTGGTGTTTACCCCAGTCCAACGCTGGCATCTCCACATCACAAATCCAGTTCAACAGAGATATGTGTTTGTATCCATTGCAAGCAATTTCATCCCCCCCGCTGCCAGGTTACCATGGACAGCACATGGTTAGCGCTGCTGCCTCACGGCACCAGGGACACAGGTTTGATTCTGGCTTTGGGTCACCATCTGTGTGGAGTTTGCACATTCTCCCCGTGTCTGTGTGGCTTTCCTCTGGGTGCTCCGGTTTCCTCCCACACTCCAAAGATGCGCGGGTTAGGTTGATTGGCCATGCTAAATTGACCCTTAGTGTCAGAGGGGTTAGGAGGGTAAATAGGTGGGTTTATGGGGATAGGACCGGGGTGGGACCTGGGCGGCACGGTCGCACAGTTATTAGCACTGCTGCTTCACAGCTCCAGGGTCCTGGGTTTGATTCCCGGATACCTGTGTGGAGTTTGCACATTCTCCTCATGCCTGCGTGGATTTCCTCCGGGTACTCCAATTTCAAGAACAAAGAACAAAGAACAACACAGCACGGGAAACAGGCCCTTCGGCCCAACGAGCCCGCGCCGCCGTCCCACTGTCTGTGACCTATTCATGATTTTAGTCTACGCCTAATGTGCGAGGATCAGGGAGGTCCAATATAGGGACAATTTGTTACCCAATCAGTCAGCCTAAAAGCACATCTTTGGGATGTGGGAGGAAACCGGAGCACCCGCAGGAAACCCACGCAACCACGGGGAGAACGTGCAAACTCCCACAGACACAGGCCCAAATCCATGTGTCCGCACAGCAACAGAGATAGTCTCTGAGCTGTCATGTTGCCCTCGAGATGGTCCAGTTTAAGCACACTAACGACATGAAGCAATAGGCAACTCCCGAAGCAACGTCCAAGAGCAGACCACTACAACCTGCCACATGCATGCCCCTTGCTGGACTTAAATGCCTGTGGAGACAAAAAAATTCATTATTAAACAGGCAAAGACTGTAACATCCCTGAGGCAAAAACGTAATCCCAAGCCTACAATGTTTAGTAAGGCCTGCTATATCCCCCTATATGTAGCCCGCTCATGTGGCTGTCTAAGTGACTCTTAAACAACCCTAGCGTGCCTGCTTCCACCACCTTACTTGGCAGTGCATTCCACACCCCCACTACCCTTTGCGTGAAAAACTGCCCTCTAATATTTGTCTTATACCTAGCCCCCCTCACCCTAAGCCCGTGACCCCTCGTTCTATCCATTTCTAATAGCGGAAAAAGCTTACCACCATTTACTCTATCTATCCCCTTCATAATCTTATAAACCTCTATTAGATCCCCCCTCAGCCGACGTCTCTCAAGGGAAAACAGCCCAAGTTCGTTCAATCTTTCCTCGTAAGACAGCCCTTCCATACCAGGCAGCATCCTGGTAAATCTCCTCTGCACTCTCTCCAGGATCTCTACATCCTTCCGGTAGTACGGCGACCAGAACTGGACGCAGTACTCCAAGTGAGGCCTAACCAACGTTCTATACAACTGCAACATCAGACTCCTACTCTTATATTCTATACCTCTTCCTATGAAGGCTAACATACCATACGCTTTCCTCATCACATTCTGCACCTGCACCGACACCTTCAGGGACTTGTGCACTTGCACCCCCAGGTCTCTCTGCGTATCTATACTCCGGATAGTTCTACCTTTTATCGTATAACTCCCCTCCACATTATTCCGGCCAAAGTGCATCGCCTCGCATTTCTCCGGATTAAATTCCATTTGCCATCTATCTGCCCAATCTACCAGCCTGTCTATGTCCTGTTGCATTGCCAGGCACTGCTCCTCAGTACCCGCCAATCCAACCATCTTAGTGTCATCAGCAAATTTGCTGATCACACCACCTACCCCCTCTTCCAAGTCATTAATATATACCACAAATAGAAGAGGTCCTAGTACCGAGCCCTGCGGCACACCACTGGTGACAGACCTCCAATTGGAAAAGGAGCCTTCTACTACTACCCGCTGTCTCCTCCTCCCAAGCCAGTTCTCCACCCATCTACATACCTGGCCTTGTATCCCATGAGCCTTCACCTTTTCTATCAGCCTACCATGAGGGACCTTGTCAAACGCCTTACTGAAATCCATATAGACGACATCAACGGCATGTCCTTCGTCAACCGTTTTTGTCACCTCTTCAAAAAATTCCACTAGATTCGTAAGGCACGACCTCCCTGTAACGAAGCCATGCTGCGTATCCCTGATCAGATTGCAGCGCTCCAGATGTTCATACATCCTATCCTTGAGGATCCTCTCCATTAGCTTGCCTATAACTGAAGTCAAGCTCACCGGCCTATAATTCCCTGGGTTATCCCTCTGACCCTTTTTAAACAACGGTACTACATTTGCAATCCGCCAATCCTCTGGGACCTCACCTGTGTCCAAAGAAGAGACAAAGATTTGCGTCAGAGGCCCAGCAATTTCATCCTTCACCTCCCTTAGCAGCCTGGGATAGATGCCATCAGGCCCCGGAGATTTATCCGTCTTTATACTGTCTAAAAGTCCCAACACCTCTTCCCTCGTGATGACTATTTCCCTCAACGGATCCTCAAACTCCTCAAGCACAGCACCAGACATCAGGCCCCTCTCCTGCGTGAATACCGACGCAAAGTATTCATTCAAGATCTCCCCCATTCCCCCAGGCTCCAAGCATAGTTCCCCTCCTCTGTCCCTGAGAGGACCAATCTTCCCTCTAACCATCCTTTTGTTTCTAACATAGGAGTAAAATGCCTTAGGATTTTCTTTAATCCTACCCGCCAAAGCCATTTCGTGGCCCCTTTTTGCCTTTCTGATGCCCCTTTTAAGTTCTCTCCTACATTCTCTGTATTCTTCTAACGCTATCTCTGTCCTCAAATGCCTAGATCTAATGTACGCCTCCCTCTTCCTCCTGACCAGGTCCTCAATATCCCTAGTTACCCACGGCTCTCTAATCCTACCCTTCCCATCCTTCCTCTTGACCGGCACATGTCTTTCCTGCAAAGATTTTAGTTTTCCTTTGAGAGACTCCCACATACCCAGCGTCGACCTGCCATCAAACAGCTTACCCCAGTCCGTATCTTTAAGATCCTGCCTAATCCAGTTGTATCTAGCCCTCCCCCAGTTTAACACCCTCCCCTTAGGACAGGCTTCATCTTTATCCATTAATATCTTAAAACAGACAGAGTTGTGGTCACTGTTAGCCACATGCTCTCCTACTTCAACGTCAACCACCTGCCCAGGCTCATTCCCCAGAACCAAGTCCAGTATAGCCCCCTCTCTGGTCGGGCTATCCACATACTGCTCCAGGGATCCTTCCATTACACACTGTACAAATTCCTCCCCGTCAGCACCCTCTGATCTCGGCACCTTCCAATCTACCCCGGGGAGATTAAAATCTCCCACTACCACCACCCTATTCTTCCTGCACTTATCTAGAATGTCCCTGCTTATCCCTTCTTCCACAGCCCTCGGGCTGTTGGGCGGTCTGTAGTACACACCCATCATAGTAACATCTCCCTTCCTATTCCTCAACTCCACCCATAGCGACTCGATTCCTATATCCTCTATACCTCCCTCCCTCTGCACTGCTATGATGCAATCCTTAACTAACAACGCCACTCCCCCACCTCTCAGCGACCCACCCCTATCACGCCTGAAGCACTTATACCCAGGAACATTCAACTGCCAGTCCTGCCCTTCCTTTAACCAAGTCTCTGTCACCGCCACCACTTCCAACTTCCTTTCGAACATTATTGCCTTCAGTTCATCTGTTTTGCCAGTCACACTCCTAGCATTGAAACACATGCACCGAAGACCCTCAGAAACAATTCGATCCTTCTTCCTACCCTCTGGGCTTACCCTATCCCCAATCCCAGTTCCGTCCACCTCCCCACCCCCCCTCCATATTAGTTTAAACCCTGCCGAAACACTCCAGCTAACCTTCCAGCTAAGATATGCATGCCCTTCCCAGTTAACTGTACCCCATCCCTCTTGTATATTTGCCCCTCTTTCATAAAGACTTCCCAGTGGTCTACGAATCTAAAACCCTCTGCCCTACACCAATCCTTCAACCACGCATTTAGTTGGAGTATCTCATTATTTCTAGCCCTGCTAGCCCCAGGCACCGGCAGCAGCCCAGAGAACGCCACCCTGGAGGCCCTACATTTCAGCCTAGCCCCCAACTCCCTGAACTGCCTACGTATGTCCCCCCTGCACTTTGTTCCTACATCCTTCTCTCCTACGTGCACTATCACATCAGACTCAGTCCCTCCACCCTTCAAAATTCCCTCTACCCTTTCTGAAACATCCTGTACCCCTGCTCCAGGGAGGCAGACTACCATCCTGGAGTCCCGCTTTTGCCCACAGAACCGCCTGTCAATCCCTTTGACTCTCCCATCCCCCACCACTATCTCACACCCTGCACTCTTCCCTTCCTCCGAGGTATTCTGATCTCCCTCCCTTGCCTTCTCTACCCCAGCTGTCACCCCACCCTTGGTATTCCGGGGTAATTCCTCCGGGGCGGTCCTAGTGCCATGACTCCTTTCTTTTTCGCTCTTCCTAACTGTAACCCATCCATCTCTCCTCCCAGGTCCTGGTATCTGCTCAGTGTTACTGTCCCTATCCTTATTTCCTCATTTTCCCGAACTAAAAACATATCCTCCAGCCTCAGTTCCAGCTGCCTCACCCGGGCCCTTAATCTCTGCACCTCTAGACATTTCCCGCATACGTGGGCTTTCGGGAGATGTGCTGTCTCCAGAAATGTCCACATATGACAACGAACACAGTGAACACGTGTAACCCTAGACCCTGCCATTATGTTTGCCCCCTATTAAGGTGTCCTATTAATTCCTGTTACCGAGCCTGCGCTCGCCCAAGCCCAGTGAGCTTAAGCCCTTTTACCTCTCACTCTGCTTCCCGCCTCACTCCGCTGCCCGCTATCTACCCTGGCCTTCTTTTTATACTCTCGCGCTCCCTTCCCAGCAGCCCCCGCGCCTATCTCCCGCTACGGAGCGCCAAAATAAACAAAAACCCTCCCGAACTAGAATTAAGTCAAAATGCAGTAATTACAATGCAGCACACTCACCAAAAGGCAGCCACTCGTCAAAATCACAGCTCCAGAGAACAGTCCAAAGATGTGTGGGTTACGTTGATTGGCCATGCTAAGAAATTGCCCCTTAGTATCCAGGGGTGCGTAGGTTAGAGGGATTAGTGGGTATAATATGTAGGGATTTGGGGGTAAGCCTGGATGGGATTGTGTTCGGTGCAGACTCAATGGGCCGAAGGGCCTCTTTTTGCACTGTAGGGTTCTATGGTCAGTGCAGGCCCGATGGGCCAAATAGCCTCTTTCTGCACTGTCGAGATTCTATGAACATTGTGATAGCTGTGACATCAAGCAAAGTTTCCATTAGAGGTCAGAGGTTAATTACTACGAATGCTTGAATTAACTTCCCCCAGTTAATTTTCATAAATTGGGCAAGGACTGCGACCTCTAACCTTCAGCTGGACTAAAAACTCAATAACCTGATCTAAATTATTCCAGACACTTTTGGGTAGTTTTTTTTGTTGTTGTCAGGGTTTACCCTGTATCAGATCTTTTCCATGAACGACTGCCGACCAAATGACAGTGATAACCCAGTAAAAAAACTCAAGAGATTTAGAACAAAACCAACTCACATGGCAAACAAGTAAAAGAACAGAAAACACTGGAAAGACTATTGACGTTGTTAGAGAAATGGAAGTTAATATCACAGGCCGATTCACCATGTCATCGACCTGGAACGTAACTCTTTTCTTTCCCACAGATTTTTCCTAACCTGCTGAGTTTTTCCCACATTTTCTGCTTTTCTTTTTGGTCTTTCAGCAGCCGCATTATTTTGCTTTGTCCGGAATGTTTATTTATGTTGATTTATGACCCGATTCATTTCCACGGCTGGAAAGTGGGATTTGTTTTTGTTGGTGTCCTCGGAGAGCCCTGGGTTCTTTACCGAATGCTGGTGCCAATCTCAGAGCGGAGAGTGTCCACCCCGTTTGATTTTCCAGGAGCTCAGATTCTGGCCCACCTTAGATCCTTGGGGCTATCCGGTGAGCCTCAAACATTCCTGGCAAGCAATCCAAGCAAACGGCCCATGGTGGCGAACACTACTGCCTCACAGTGCCAGGGAACCAGGTTCAATTCCGGCCTTGGAGTTTGCGCATTCCGTGTGGAGTTTATGCATTCTCTCCATGTCTGTGCGGGTTTCCTCTGGGTACTCTAGTTGCCTCCCACCATCCAAAGATGAATGGGTTAGGGTGGCACTGCTGGTTGGCACAGTGGTTAGCACTGCTGTCTCACAGCACCAGGGACCTGGATTTAATTCCCGGCTTGGGTCACTGCCTGTGTGGAGTTTGCATGTTCTCTCCATGTCTGCGTGGGTTTCCTCTGGATGCTCTGGTTTCCTCAAACATTTGAAAAGGCATGCTGGTTAGGTGCATTGACCCGAACAGGTGCCGGAGTGTGGTGACTAGAGGAATTTCACAGTAACTTCATTGCAGTGTCAATGTAAGCCTTACTTGTGACTAATAAATTAACTTTAGGTTGATTAGCCATGCTAAATTAACTCTCATGTCAGGGGGACTAGCTAGGGTAAATGTAAGGAGTTATGGGGATAGGGCCTGGGTGGGATTGTTGCTGGTGCAGACTTGATGGGCCGAATGGCCTCATTTTACACTGTAGCTATTCTGTGGTTCTATAATTCTACGATGATTCTATGTGCAGGTTAGGTTGGTTGGCCATGTTCAACTGCCTCTTAGTGTCAGGGAGATCGGCAGAGTAAAAGTGTGAGGTAACAAGGATAGGGCTTGGGTGGGATTGTTTTCGGAGTGGACTCGATGGGCCAAATGGCCTCTTTCCTAACTATTGGGATTCTACGATTCCATGGTTCTAACGCTGGGAACAGGACAGGACCCACTTGAACGTGCAGAGCAGATCCACCTGTGTGAAAATCATGAATGTGAGAAGACGAGGTTCACCAGTTACAAGCTGTTCAAAATGATAGAATGTGTTCCAGAATACCTGTCATTATCAGGGATGTTCATGCTAGTTTAGTTCATCTGCGCAGTCCTACATCACTGTTGATGAGACCTGTAATTTTTAATCTATCGCTATAATTTTGGTGATTAGCCAATCCGCCAGAGATATCCTCCACTTTAAGCTGCTGTTGCTCAGTTGGCAGCGTTTGCTCCTCTGAGATGTGCACTTGGGACTCCAAAACATTACAAAGCGACGGACCGAGTTCTGGAAAATGGGATTAGAATAGCGAGGTGTTTGATGGCTGATGCAGACATGATGGGCTGAAGAACCTCCTTTTGTGCTATAAAGCTCTCTACATGGGAGATTTTGAACCCGAGATCTCCATCTGCGGGAATGTGGTGCGCGCTCAAAGTTTTGAAATTGCGATTCGCGCCGGTGAGTTTCTGAATTCCAATCTTAGCGGAGTGGAGCGAGACACACGCAGTTCCAAAGAAAGCTCATTTTAATATATTAGAATGTCTATTAGTGGGCACTCGGTCCAGGATGTTTACTCAGGTCAGTGCCATTTATAACAAGCCTACATAGGTGGGCCGAAGGGCCTCTTTCTGCACTGTAGGGTTCTATGATTCTATAATCTCTGTAGTGCAGAAAAAGGCCATTCGGCCCATCGAGTCTGCATCGACCACAATTAGACCCAGGCATAACCGCATAACCCTGCCTATCTCCCTTGACACTGAGGGGCAATTTAGCACAGCCAATCCACTTCACCCGCACATCTTTGGACTGTGAGAGGAAACTGGAGCACCCGAAGGAATCCCACGCAGACACGGGGAGAATGCGTAGACTACACACAGACAGTCTCCCAAGCTGGGAATCAAATCTGAGCCCCTGGCACTGTGAGACAGCAGCGCTAACCACCGTGCCACTGTGCTTCCTGTATACAGCAACCTGGCACCTTCACTTCCGAGGGGGAGGTTCAGAGGTGAACGTTCTGAGGAACGGTCCGAGGAGGGCTGCTCTGGTGCCTTCCTGATACTCGCGACTCTGCCTGTGCTGCTCCAGCAGCTGTGGGACAACCAGGCCCAGGGGCACATCATGGGCTTCAGCATCCGTCTGAGTGCCGGTTACCCGAGACCTTTCTGCCTTCGCCCGCTGTCAATCTTCAGCTGTCAGCTCCTCACCAGTGAGTGACCCAGAAGCCTGCCTACTTACTGAACCCGCCCGAGGTGTTAGCATCTGCGCCGGGTGCAGGTGACAGCTGCGATGCTCTCCTCTGTCCCCCCGCCTCTGCACTGCTGGCGTCCGGTGGGTCCAGGGGCCACGAGGGTGGTCCAGCCTGTTCTGCTGGCTGGTCTGCAAGAGCAGAGGCATGGCACCAGCGCATTGCAAGGCATACGGAGGCAGTAATTACTCATCGAGACTTGAGGAGTGACAGCAGATGTGTCGAGCATCCTCACATTTTTCCGCTGCTCCCACTTCACCAGCAATGTAGCAACGTTCTTCCCCCTCCTTGACCAGCTCAATGGCTCTCTCTTCACAATGTGCGAGGGTTCACTGCTCGGGCATGGCTCCACCTGCCGTCTCCTGTTGGGGTTGAGTTTGTCTGCAATGACACAGAAAGGGGGCGAGTAGGTAGGAATGTTGACATTTAAGATGTAATGAGGTGTGGCAGGCGTAGGGCTTGGGTGGGAGCTGGAATAACAGCTACTGGGGTAAACATGATGATTAAGCGAGGGGGAGGGGGGAGAACCTGATACTTGGTGTTGGCAAATACCCAGATGGTTAGAGTTAAAAAAGTTTACAGCACGGAAACAGGCCCTTCAGTCCAACTTGTCCATGCTGCCTTTTTTTATATCCTGTAGCTTTATATCCTCTTCTGGAGTGCACTTGCTCTGACCAGGGCTGCCACTGCACCCCAGGCAGGGGATGGTGACCCTGGCCGACTCCTGGAGCAGGGGGGTAGAGGGTGTCCCGCCTCTGCTCCACTGCATCCGACATCCTTGTGAGGGCCCCCTCCATGCTGCCTTCTTGCCTGCCATCTCCTTGGGCCGAAGGGCCTGTTCCCATGCTGTAAACCATTCTTACCCTGTGACTCCTGCGGCCATCGTGGAACAAGTGTTGAGGAGCCGTGAAAGGAGCCTCCCTCCTGCTTGCCGCAGTTAAGTCGTTGCAGGGTGGGCTGTCAAAAGGAACAGACTACTTAGGCAGATTGAAAATCGTGGGCATAAAAGTGAGCGTTAATGAGGCGTAAGATTCAGCCCAAAAACATGCTGGCATCATCAGTGAGAAAGACTCCGTGTTTCACATCGGAATCAACAACTCTGCCACTTTTGGTTGACTTTCACTTGGTTCAGCAAGCTTCAAACCCTATTCGCAGGAATTGGGCCAAGCTGTCATGTCCAGTGCACTACTGATGGAGTGCTGCATTGTTAGAGGTGCCACTTCTCAGGGGTGGCACGGTGGCACAGTGGTGAGCACTGCTGCCTCATGACACCAGGAATCTGGGTTCGATTCCTGGCTTGGGACACTGTCTGTCTGTGTGGAGTTTGCACATTCTTCTCGTGTCTGCGTGGGTTTCACCTGGGTGCTCCGCATTCCTCCCACAATCCAAAAGATACGGGGGTCAGGTGGATTTGTCATGCTAAATTACCCCTCGGTGTTGGGGAGACTAGTTAGAGTAAATGTATGGGGTTATGGGGATAGGGTCTGGGTGGGATTGTGGTCAGTGCAGACTTGATGGGCTGAATGGCCTCCTGCACTGTAGGATTCTATGCGACTATCAGATGTAAACTGAGACACCTCTTGGGTGGATAGAAATGGTCCTATGGAGCAGTGGAGTTCTCCCCAGTGCCCTGGGGCAATAGTCCTCCCTCAATCAACATCACAAAAAATATTGCCATTATCTCCTCTGTTTGTGGGTGCTTGCTGTGCACAGCTTGTCTGCCAGGGTTCATGCAGAATCATTGTATCCCTACAGTGCAGAAGGAGGCTGTTCAATCCATCAAGTCTCACCAAAAAGGCCTCTCACCCAAGCCCTCCACTCTGCCCTATCCCCATGAAGTAAAAGTTCCTTTATGAATCACAAGTAGACTTACATTAACACTGCAACAAAGTTACTGTGAAAATCCCCTAGTCGCCTCATTCTGATGCCTGTTTGGGTTACACTGAGGGAGAATTTAGCACGGCCAATGCGTCTAACCAGCACGTCTTTCAGACTATGGGAGGAAACCAGAGCACACGGAGGAGACCGATGCAAACGAGGGGTGAAGATGCAGACTCTGCACAGACAATGACCCAAGCCGGGAATGGAACACAGGTCTCTGGTGCTGTGAGGCAGCAGTGCCAAACACTGTGCCACCATGCCGCCCACAGAATCACAGAGATTACACTTCAAAAGTGTTTTGATGACTGCAAAGCACGATGGAGCTTTATGAGGTTGTGGAAGGGTGCCATAGCAGTGCAGGTTCCTTTTTAAAAATTTCATCCTTAATTGGAACTGCTGGCCACAACCCTGCAAGAATTCTTATCTTTATCTACCGCACTCCTGAAGTGTTCCTGTAAATCAGCACTTTCACCGTCATTGTGACCCCGTGCCAGAACAAATAGTCCCTTCAAACGAGTGTTCCCATTAACCACATGCTCATTATGTGGTTTGGATAGCATTACATTTACATATTAAGTATAACTATCAGGGAAAAAAAAGGATTGACGGGATGACAATCCATGCTGAAGAAAGTTTGCGTTTGCCTGAAGGGTCAGGGTTAATGCTTAAAGCCTGTAATGTTTTATGAGATACTTGGGCCAAGAAGACATAAGTCTAAATTGACAGTTCTGCTGAAATTTGGATGTGTTTGTTGATTTATGCACTCGTGGAAGGACATACCCCAGAAGATATTGTCTGAAATGATTAATCTACCCTTTCATTCCGAGAGACATTTTAGGGTTTTATTTCTGCTATAATTACCTACTTGGAGAAAACGGCCAAAGACTATTGTTGCACTGATCGATTTTCATAAGGAAAAACCTGTTTACAGTTCAAAACAAGCGTGAGAGATGTAGAGAAATCTGCACCCAATTGTCATTCAGACAATTGCCTTTCTGAAGTGGTGATACATTTATTAATGGAATTTAGCTGTGACCACTTTCTCTTCTGATCTCTCACTAGATGTTATCGTGATAGCTTGGGTGTATCTTGAGAGGATTTCACTTGCTGTGATATTGCAGTGCATGGTATGAAATCCACTTCAAAGCAATTTCACATCAAATTGCATGCCACTTATCAATCACTGATGTGGAGGGCACTTTATATATTATATATACTGTATATTATATATAAGAAGCACACATGTTGTCATTTGGAATGAAGAGATCAAGATGCAAGACCATAAGGCATTGGACTAGAAGTACGCCATTCGGCCCATCAAGTCTGCGCTACCATCCAGCAAGACACGACAAAGGGTCGTAAATGAAACCCAGCCCATAACGCAAACCACCCTCCTGTCCATTGACTCTGTTTACACTTCCGCTGGCTTGAAAGAGCAGCCAACATAATCAAGGACTCCATGCACGCCAGACAAACTGTCTTCCACCTTCTTCCGTCAGAAAAAGATACAAAAGTCCGAGGTCACGGACCAACCGACTCAAGAGCAGCTTCTTCCCTGCTGCCATCAGACTTTTCAATGGACCTACCTCATATGAAGTTGAACTTTCTCTACACCCTGGTGTAACTGCAGCATTATATTCTACGCCCTCTCCTTCCCTTTTCCCCCAACACCCTTTGAATAATATGTTTTGTCTGTACAGTACACAAGAAACAATATGTTTCACTGTATCCCAATACATATGGTGCGGCACACAATGGCACTCTGGTTAGCACTGCTGCTTTACAGTGCCAGGGACCCAAGTTTGATCCTTGGCTTGGGTCACTGCCTATGTGGAATTTGCACGTTCTCCTCGTGTCTGTGTGGGTTTCCTCCCACATTCTGAAAGATGTGCTGGTTAGGGTGCATTGACCCGAACAGGCACCAGACTGCGATGGCTAGGGGAATTTCACAGTAACTTCATTGCAGTGTTAATGTGAGCTTTACCTGTGACTAATAAATAAATAAACTTTAACTTTACATGACAGTAATAAATCAAATCAGATCAAATCTAATCAACAAGGCCATGACATACCTGATATGATAATCCTCAACTCCACATTCCTGCCTAATCCCTATAATTCTTCCCTTACTGATTACAAATCTGTCTATCTCAGCCTTGGGCATACTTAATGACCCAGCCTCTTTTAAAAGTGCTTATTGAAGGAGTGCAGCAGTGATAAAAGTGCTGTCATTCAGATGGAGCGTTGAACCGAAGTTTTGTTTGTACTCTTAAGGATTGCAAATGGTGTTATGTCAAGGAAGAGTAGGACAATTCTCCCCAATGTCCTGGCCAATATTTATTCCGCAAACACCATCCCAAAATTGATTATTTGGTCATTATCATATTGCTGTTTGTGGAAATTCCTTTGTGCAAATTTTCTGCCGGTTTTCTTACATTACAGACTCGAGAACAAAGGCCAAAGGACAGAGAACAATACTGTGCAGGAACAGGCTCTTCGGCCCACCAAGCCGACACTGATACGTGGTTTCTATCTCTTTGTTCGCTTCCCATTCATGTGTCCATCAAGATACACTTTGGGTGTTGCTAACATGCCTGCTTCCACCACCTTCACTAGCAGCATGTTCCAGGTACCCACCACCTTCTGTGGGAAAAATTTCTCCTGCATATTTCCCCTAAAATTACCACTTCTCACCTTGAAGCTATGCCCTGTAAGAGTTGACCCTACCATCTTGGGAAAAAGCAAACAACAAAGATCAAAGAAAAGTACAGCACAGGAACAGGCCCTTCGGCCCACCAAGCCTGCGCCGATCATGATGCCTGCCTAATCTAAAACCGTACGCACTGACGGAGTCCGTACCCTTCCATTCCCATCCGATTCATGTATTCGTCCAGATGCCCCTTAGATGCGGCTATCAAAGAACAAAGATAATTGCAGCGTAGGAACAGGCCCTTTGGCCCTCCAAGCCTGCGCCGACCATGCTGCCCAATTTAACCAAAACTCATACACTTCCGGTGACCATATCCCTCCACTCTCATCCTATTCACGTATTTGTCAAGACACCCCTTGAAAGTCACTATCGTATCTGCTTCCACTACCTCCCCAGGCAGCGAGTTTCAGGCACCCAGTACTCTCTGTGTAAAAAAATCTGCCTCGTACGCCTCCTTTAAACCTTGCCCCTCACACCTTAAACCTGAAGCCCCTCGCCATTGTCTCTTCCACCCTGGGGAAAAAGGGTGTGCCACCACCTCAGACTATTCACCCGATCATGATTCTATCAGGTCCTCCCTCAGTCAGAAGGCCTGAATATTTTATACATATACGCACATATACGTATTTGATTTTCAATTTTAACTGCGCAACTCTGGGAATCATGTCATTGTATAACTTACGCACACAACTGACAGATGCTCACGTTGATTCAAAGTGAATCAGATTCAATTATTGACCATTGAAAGGCCATTACATCCCTGGCAGTGGTCCAGTTTATCTGCCTTTTGCTTTTTCAATGCAAAATGAAAGCCGGGAATCAGATACTTGCCGAACGGCTCTGAGTATCCAGTGAGGTGGATAGCGGGTCCTCCTCTGCCACAGATAAACAAACAGTCGGCAACAAGTGCCCTCCCTCGGGAGAACTAAAGGGGGATCAGATACTCGACAGGGCATCAGGAATCAAAAAAAGAGTCACGGGGTTTTCTTTGAAGAATAGCGATGGAACAAGAATAAACTGATAAGGACAGGAGGAAGGAAGGCAAACTGCATCTATTTTCTATCTCCATCTGCCATCAGCAGAAGGTGTTTTGAATTATTTTTAAAATAGGCGGTGGTGAGTTTTCCCAAAACGTCAGTAGGTGAGATCCAATTTACTAATAACCCCGCAGCAAACTCATTAACTCAGAAGGTTAGTTAGGGCCGGCCTGGTGGCACAGTGGTTAGCACTGCTGCCTCATGGTGTCAGGGACCTGGGTTCAATTCCGTGGCTCGGGTCACTGTGTGTGTGTGGAGTCTGCGTGGCTTTCCTCCAGGTGCTCTGGTTTCCTCCCACAGTCCAAAACACTGGTGCTGGTTAGATGCATTGGCCATGGTAAGTTCTCCCTCGGCATACCCAGAGGGCGGCGAGTCGGAAATTTTCACAGTAACTTCATTGCAGCGTTAATGTAAACCTACTTGTGACACTAATGAAAAGGAAGTAATCACTTCTGGTTCCACAGAAAGTAATCTTTTTCAAAAAATATGATTTAATAACAAAATTCTGGATTTCCTTGCATGTCAGAGGGAAGCAACTAAACACAACAGGTTCCCAAGCTAACCAATTAATTATCAGGCAGATGCAGCTTTTTTTAATAACTGTAAATATCATTAATTTTTTTACGTTTTATTCTTTGGCACTGAGAATTAATTGTTAGGGTTGGATTGGAAACAGCAAGGTAGATGATGAAGTCAGACTGAACCCCAACAATGTATAATTTTGGCATTAATGTGAGGATTTGGGGTGGGATTTTCTGGCAGTGCGCACTCCAAGGCCACGAATTTCCACCCAAGATCAATGGACCTTTAGAGTTTAGAAGAATGAGGGGAGATCTCATTGAGACGTATAAGATGATGAATGGGATGGATAGGATAGAGGTGGAGAGACTCTTCCCGCTCAGAAAGGACAGTAGGACTAGGGGGCACAGCCTCAAGATAAAGGGGGGGGCGGTTTAGAACGGAGTTGAGGAGGAACTTCTTCACTCAAAGGGTGGTGAATCTCTGGAATTCTCTGCCCGTTGAAGTGGTGGAGGCTGCTTCGCTCAATATTTTTAAGACGCAGGTTGATGGGTTTTTGATAAGCAAGGGGATTAAGGGTTATGGGGAGAGGGCGGCAATGTGGAACTGAGCCACGACGGATCAGCCATGACCTTATTGAATGGCGGGGCAGGCTCGAGGGGCTAGATGGCCTACTCCTGCTCCTATTTCTTATGTTCTTATGTTCACCCCTGCCCGCTCTGATGCCTGTGGCAGGCGGGACCTGCCCCATGATGCTTCACTCTGTGCACGGTTCTACTGAGAAAATCTGACACGTACCAACCGACTCAAGAACAAGTCTGAGGTCACAGCTTCTACCCTGCTGCTATCTGGCTTTTGAATGGACCTACCTCGCATTAAGTTGATCTTTCTCTACATTCTAGGTATGATAGAGCTTTGTAAAATGTTGAGAGGTACAGATAGGGTGGATTCTCGGAGGCTATTTCCCAGGGCTGAAATGGTCGCTACGAGAGGACACAGGTTTAAGGTGCTGGGGAGCAGATACAGAGGAGATGTCAGGGGTAAGTTTTTCACTCAGAGGGTGGTGAGTGAGTGGAATCGGCTGCCATCAGTGGTGGTAGAGGCGAACTTGCTGGGGTCTTTTAAAAGACTTCTGGATGAGTACATGGGATTTAATGGGATTGGGAGTTATAGATAGTTGTATGGCCTGGTAGGTATGGATATGATCGGCGTAACTTGTGGGCCGAAGGGCCTGTTTGTGCTGTAGTGTTCTATGTTCTATGATTGTAACACCACATTCTATACTCTCTCCTTTCTCATAAAATCCCAACAGTATTGAAGGAGGCCTTTTGGCCCATCAAGCCTGCACTGATGACAATCCAACCTATCCCCTTGACCCCACATATTTATTTTGCTGATCCCCTCAAAACTAGGGTCAACTTATCATGGCCACTCAACCTAACCCGTACATCTTTAGACTGTGGGGGGAAACCGGAGCACCCGGAGGAAACCCATGCAGACATGGGAATAATGTACAGACTCCACACAGACAGTGACCCAAAACCAGATCCCTGGTGCTGTAAGGCAGCAGTGCTAACCACTGTGCCATCCCTTTTCTTCTCTATGAACAGTATGCTTTGTCTGTTTGGCATGCACAAAACAATGCTTTTCACTGCATACTAATACATAATGAATCAAATCAAGTCTGGAAGCTTTCATCTAAACAAACTTTATTGGCTGAAAGTATGGATTCATCTTCTTTAGATATGGTTACTAGGAATGGGAAATCCCTTCCAGAGTTTTCGGTACCGCTGAGAAAGTTTCAAAGGCATTTCTTCTCTCTCTCGGATCTGGGCCAGATGTGCGGCTCTAAGACACATCCTTGCACACATTATGGCCGGAACTTACTAAGCCATTCAGACAGGCAGGATTTTCCAGTTCTGCTGCGGTGAATGGAGATTTGGCTGAGCGTCAAATTATCCACTCTCACGTGCAGCGATGGCGGGTGTGAACAGCTGGGACATTCCGGCCATATCTGTGCGATATAAGTTCAGTTGTTACTGTGTCATAACACTGTAAGTAGTCTCACAACACCAGGTTAAAGTCCCACGGGGTTGTGGACCTGGTATTAATGTAAGCCTCACTTGTGACGAATAAACTTTAACTTTGTTTTAGTGTTCAATAATGTTTAGGCTAATCCAACAGGTTAACCTGGTGTTCATACAGTGCAGAGAGAGGCCCTTTGGCCCATCGAGTCTGCACTCAACACAATCCCACCCAGGCCTTATCCCCATGTTATACCCACTAATCCCTCTAACCAACGCATCCCAGGACACTAAGGGGAAATTTCTTAGCGTGGCCAATCAACCTAACCCGCACATCTTTGGACAGTGGGAGGAAACCGGAGTACCTAGAGGAAACCCACACAGACACGAGGAGAACGTGCAAACTCCACACAGACAGTGACCTGAGCCGGGAATCGAACCCAGGACTCTATAACTGTGAAGCAGCAGTGTTAACCACTGTGCTACTGTGCCGCCCAGCCTGGTGTTGTGAGACTATTTACTGTGCTTAACTCAGTCCAATGCCAGCATCTCCACATTATTGCTCAACGCCGTCTCTCAGTTCAATGTCTAAAGTTTTTTTAAAGCTTTTAAAGGCAGGAATGGAACATGCAAATATCCGTTGACAGATAAGTGTTGTTGTGTCAGATTCTGCGATACAGGATTAAAGTTTGAAGTTTAAAAAAAGTTTTAAAACTTTTATAAATTCAGTCATTACTATTACTTAGCCCTGTCTCTCAGCTTGGATGAGTGGTAGAGCTCTTATCCTTGGATTAGGAGATAGAACATAGATCATAGAACACTACAACACAAACAGGCCCTTCGGCCCACGAGTTGCGCCGATCACATCAACACCTACCAATCAATAGACCTATCTATAACCCCCAATCCCATTAAATCCCATATACTCATCCAGAAGTCTTTTAAAAGACCCCAGTGAGTTCGCCTCCACCACCACTGACGGCAGCCTATTCCACTCACTCACCACCCTCTGAGTGAAAAACTTACCCCTAACATCACTTCTGTACTTGCCTCCCCGCACCTTAAATCTGTGTCCTCTCGTAGCGACCATTTCAACCTGGGGAAATAGCCTCTGAGAATCCACCCTATCTATTCCTCTCAACATTTTATAAACTTCTATCAGGTCGCCTCTCAACCTACGTCTCTCCAGGGAAAAGAGTCCCAGCTCCCTCAACCTAACTTCATAAGGCATGCCTCCCAGTCCAGGCAACATCCTTGTAAATCTCCTCTGTACCCTTTCAATAGCTTCTACGTCCTTCCTATAGTGAGGCGACCAGAACTGCACACAGTACTCCAAGTAAGGCCTGACAAGGGTCTTATAAAGTTGCAGCATTACCTCCCGATTCCTAAACTCAATCCCTCGATTAATGAAGGCCAGTACACCATACGCCTTCTTGACCACATCCTCCACCTGCGAGGCCAATTTAAGAGTCCTGTGGACCCAGACCCCAAGATCCTTCTGCTCTTCAACACTACTAAGACTCCTGCCCTTGATAGTGTATTCGTTCATCCCATTGGTTCTGCCAAAATGGAGATCATTGTCGCCAGCCCCACTTGGGCACGTTTTGAGGCGGGACACTTGGTCAATTGTTCTGGTTGCTTCCAAACGGGCGTAAAGGACTCCCTGTCATTAGTTGAAGTTAACCAGTCAACATCTGTCTGTTAATCAACTCATCACACTTCTCATTACTGGATATGGGACCTTGCTCTGTGAAGGTTTGTTACGAGAATGAAAGAATTCATGGAATCTCTAAAGTGCAGAAGAGGCCATTCAGCCCATCAAGTCTGCACTGACTCTCTCTGACACAGTATTTTGCTCAAGCCCTCTATCCTGCCCTATCCCCATAACTCAATGTCTAGTGCATCTAACTTGCACATCTTTGGACACTAAGGGACAATTTAGCATGGCCAATCCGCCTAACTTATACATCGTTGGACACTTAGGGACAATTTAATATGGCCAGTCCCCCTAATCTTTGGGCATAAAAAAAAGTTAGAGTTTATTTGTTAGTCACAAGTAAGGCTTACATTAACACTGCAATGAAGTTACTGTGACACTAAGGGGCAACTTAGCATGGCCAATCCACTTAACCTGCACATCTTTGGAGTGTGGGAGGAAACAGAAGCGCCACACAGACACAGGGAGAATGTGCAGACTCCACACAGGCAGTCACCCCAGGCCAGAATTGAACCCAGGTCCCTTTCGCTGTGAGGCAGCAGTGCTAACCACTGTGCCACCATGCCAGCCAGATTGTATTGATAAAGTGGAGGGAATTTTTCCATCCCGCCTGTCACGGGAATCGTAGCGGGCGGGGGGGCGAATCGTGCAAAGTTCAGTTGACCTCAGGTGGGACTTTCTGGTTTAGGGGTGAGTGCGGCAGTAAAATCCCACCCAGTGATTCTCATGCCCTCACAATGTCCCAAAGCACATTCCTGCCAATGAGGACCAGCAACCATAACTCTGTTAGTCTTAAGATAGCTGTGAAGAATGATAGGTCTGACCCAAAAGTTAAAATTCTAAACTGGGGAAAGGCCAATTTTGATGATATCAGGTAGGAACTCTCAAAAGTTAAGTGGGGGAGCCTGTGGGAAGACAAAGGGGCATCTGGTAAGTGGGAGGCTTCCAAAAATGTGTTCACCAGGGTTCAGAGTAAGCACTTTCTTCTTAGAGTGAAGGGCAAGGCTGGCAGAAGTAAGGAACCCTGGATGACTCGGGATATTGAGGTCCTGGTCAAGAAGAAGAAAGAGGCACATGGCATGCAAAGGCAGCTGGGATCAAATGAATCCTTTGAAGAGTATAGGGGCTGTAGGAGTAGAGTTAAGAGAGAAATCAGGAGGGTAAAAAGGGGACACAAGATTGTTTTGGCAGATAAGGCAAAGGAGAATCCAAAGAGCTTCTACAAATACATAAAGGGCAAAAGAGTAACAAGGGAGACAGTAGAGCCTCTTAAGGATCAACAAGGTCATCTATGTGTGGATCCACAAGAGATGGGTGAGATCCTAAACGTATATTTCTTCTCAGTATTTACTGTTGAGAAAAGCATGGAAGTTAAAGACCTCTGGGAAATAAATAGTGGTGTCTAGAGGAGTGGACATGTTACAGAGAAAGAGATGCTGGAAGTCAGAAAGCGCATCAAAGTAGATGAATCCCTAGGATCTGATGAAGTGTATCCCAGGAAATTGTGGGAGGTTGGGGAGGAAACTGTGGACCCCCGAGCTGAGATATTTGAATCATTGATTGTCACGGGTGAAGATTGGAGGGTCACAAGTGTTGTTTAAGCCTTTGTTTAAAAAGGGCCTACAGGGAAAAGCTTGGGAACTACAGGCCAGCGAGTTTCACATCTGTGGTGGGTAAGTTGTTGGAAGGCGTTTTGAGAGACAGGGTCTACAGGCATTTAAGAGGCAAGGACTGACTAAGGACAGTCAGCATGGCTTTGTGAGTGGAAAATCATGTCTCACAAATTTGTTCGAGTTTTTTGAAGGGGTAACTAAGAAGTAGATGATGGCAGTGCAGTTAATGTTGTCTACGTGGACGTTAGCAAGGCCTTTGACATGGTGCTGCATGGTAGGTTGTTGCATAAAGTTAAATCTCACGGGATCCAGGGTGACGTATCTAAATGGATACAAAATTGGTTTCTTGACAGAAGTCGGAGGGTGGTTGTAGACAGTTGTTTTTCAAACTGGAAGCCTGTGACCAGTGGTGTGCCTCAGGATCAGTGCTGGGTGCACTGTTATTTGTCAAATATTAATGATTTGGATGAGAATATAGGAGGCATAGTTAGGAAGTTTGCAGATGACACTAAGATTGGTGGCATAGTGGACAATGAAGAAAGTTATCTCCAACTGAAACAGGATCTTGACCAATTGGGCCGGTGGACTGACGAATGCCAAATGGAGTTTAATTTAGATAAATACAAGGTGATGCATTTTGGTGGACTGAGCCAGGGCAGGATTTACTCAGTTAATGGTAGGGCACTGGGGAGAGTTACAGAACAAAGAGATCTAGGGATACAATGTTCACAGCTCCTTGAAAGTGGAGAAACAGGTGGACAGAATGGTGAAGAAGGCATTCGGCATGCTTGGTTTCATTGATCACAACACTGAATACAGGAGTTGGGGCGGCTTATTGAAATTACACAAGACATTGGTAAGGCCACATTTGGAATACTGCGTACAGTTCTGGTCACCCTATTATAGAAAGGATAGGACTAAAGTAGAAAGAGTACAGAAAATATTTACTAGGATGCTACTGGGATTTGATGGATTGAGTTATAAGGAGAGGTTGGATAGACTGGGACTTTTTTTCTCTGGAGCGTAGAAGGCTGAGGGGGTGATCTTATAGTGGTCTATAAAATAATGAGGGGCATAGATCAACCAGGTAGTCAATATCTTTTCCCAAAGGTAAGGCAGTCTAAAACTAGAGGGCACAGGTTTAAAGTGTGAGGGGAGAGATACAAAAGTGTCCAGAGGGGCAATTTTTTCACACAGAGAGTGGTGAGTGTCTGGATCAAGCTGCCAGAGGTAGTAATAGAGGCGGGTATAATTTTGTCTTTTAAAAAGCTTTTAGGCAGTTACATGGGTGGGATGGGTATAGACGGACGTGGGTCAAACGTGGGCAATTGGAACTAGCTTAGGTGTTTAAAAAAAGGACGGCATGGACAAGTTGGGCCAAAAGGCCTGTTTCCATGCTGTAAACCTCTTTGACTCTATAGCTCTAGGTATTTGTAATGTGTGGTTCCTGTTGTAATGTATCAAATTGACCTACATAGCAACAGCAATTCATTGGCTAGGTAGAGCTGTAGCAAGTTCCAAGGGCATGAAATATGCTGAGGGAATGCAAACTCTTTCCCTTGCTGTGGAACAATAAGGAGTTTACCAATTGCCAGCTGTTTGTCTTCTTGGTTTAGCAGAGCCAGATTTAATTCTCACTCTCTGTGCCCTGAACCCTCTCCCGAGGATTCTGCTGTTGGGAATATTCAATTGACTCCGATTGGGTGAAGTTGTGCTTTATGATGGTACAGTTGAAATTAAGTTTTAGGCATGTGTTGCCCACGTTGTCATTTTGCAATTCAATATAATGTTATTTTGTGTGACAAAAAGTGTATCTCAAATTCTAAGGAAAGTCATTATTAAGTGCACAGAACAATATCCAGGCAGGGAAGTGTCGAGTGCTCCCTTTGAGACAAAATGCTGATTTGAAGAGTTGATTCGCAAAGAAATTCTGCCGCTCGAACACATAATTGTTGTCAGGGGCAACTGTAAGATTCAGAAAAGTGGTAACTTCGGAATGCAAAACACAAAATCTAATAGCCATCATGCACCCGACAGATCCAGTTTCCACAGGCTGCAGGGAGGTGATTTCATTGAATCCCTACAGTACAGAAGGAGTCCATTCGGCCCATCGAGCTTGCACCAACAACAATCCCACCCTATTCCCATAACCCGACATATTTACCCTGCTAATCGCCCCGAAACCAGGGTCAATTTAGTATGACCAATCAACCTAACCCGCATGGTTAGCGCTGCTACCTCATAGCACCAGGGATCCAGATTCAATTCCTGGCTTGGATCATTGTCCATGTGGAGTCTGCACATTCTCCCCGAGCCTGCGTGTGTTTACTCTGGTTTCATAGAAACATAGAAACCCTACAATACAGAGAGAGGCCATTCGGCCCATTGAGTCCGCATCGACCACAATCCCACCCAGGCCCTACACCCATATCCTTACCTATTTTACCCACTAATCCCTCTAACCTACACATCTCAGGACACTAAGGGGCAATTTTTAGTATGGCCACTTAACCTAACTCGCACATCTTTGGACTGGGGCAGGAAACTGGAGCACCCGGAGGAAACCCATGCAGACATGAGGAGAATGTGCAAACTCCACACAGGCAATGACCCAAGCTGGGAATCGAACCCAGGTCCCTGGAGCTGTGAAGCAACAGTGCTAATCACTGTGCTACCGTGCTGCCACAGTCTGAAAGATGTGCTGATTGGGTGCATTGGCAGGCTAAATTCTTCCTCAGTGTACCCGAACAGGCGCCAGAGTGTGGCGACTAGAGGTTTTTCACAGAAACTTAATTGCAGTGTTAATATAAGCCTACATGTGACTAATAAATAAACTTTAAAAAGCACTAGGAACATACCATTCACCCTTCTTGGTGTCATAGCTTGTCCTTTCTGTTCAAATGAAGCCTGGGGTCCAATTTATCTTGGACCTCACACAGGCATAGAATGGGAGGAACCCCTAGAGTTGCCACCTGCTTTTAAGAACAGATTAAACATTCCCCTTCATATTCAACCTCTGATGTAGGAGAACGAGCTCAGGCACTTCCAATGTCTGAGCAAGCTCGGCAGTGAGAGAATGGTTAGATTTTTGAAGGTATTTAAGAACCCAATCTGCCTTTTACCTTTATACTGGAAGAGTCCCTGTCACAACGTGATTATTTCATGACGTTTTGTTTCCTCTGTCTCACATCTGAGCACCTGTAGGGGAAATTGGGCGCAGAATCATGTGCCCCCAATGCAGAAAGAGTGCTTAACTGTCTATTTAAAGCAATGGATGGGAAATTGCATGGCTGCATTGGAGCATGTAGAATCCCAACAGTGCAAAAGGAGGCCATTCAGCCCATCAAGTCTATACCAAACACAATCCCAACCAGGGCCTTTTCCCGCAATCCCACACACTTAGCCTACTAACCCCCGACACTAGGGTCAATTTAGCACTGTCAATCCACCTAACCTGTGTATCTTTGGACTGAGATAGAATCGTAGAATAGAATTATAGAATCCCTACAATGGCCCATCAAGTCTGTACCGACAACAATCCCACCCAGGCCCTATCCCTATAACCCCATGCATTTACCCTAGCTAGTCCCCCTGACACTAAAGGGCAACTTAGCATGACCAATCAACCTAATCTGTACATCTTTGGATTATGGGAGGAAACCGGAGCAGCTGGAAGAAACCCACACAGACATGGGGAGAATGTGCAAACTCTGCACAGACAGTGATCCGAGGCAGGAATTGAACCGGGGTCCCTGGCACAGTGAGGCAGCAGTGCTAAGCACTGTGCCACCATGCCATGTAGATATCAAGCTTGTGTAACATTGCATGAATGCTTGGTGGCATGTTCCTCTGCCTATTATTTCAACAGGAGACAGGAGGAAGATGGGAAAAATCACAGTCATTGTCACGTCAACTTTAATCAGCTATTACAACATCAGAAATGCTGTAGAGGCAACTTTATGTCTTCTGTTCCTGAGCTGGCATTAAGAACTGCAAACTTGATTGATAAATGCAAGGTTAATCTGTCCATTGGTGGTTCATCTTTTCCATCAAGCATTTGATTAATCTTTTCAACCTTGGCTGTAATCTCTTCACAGCCAATTTTTCTTTATAATTGCTTATTTTGCTCTGAGAGTTTCACCACTGTTTCACTTGACTTAGCTAGTCTCTAACAGAAAACGTGGTGACCTCAGGGCAATCAGGGTTCACCAATGAAGACATAAATACTTTTTGAAATCATAAACAATCCTCTGTGTGATAAAAATGCCAGCCTTATGTCAGAAAGGTATTTGGTGAAAGGCGTTTGAACGTTCTTCTGTTGTTATAAGAGATGTGAGTGTCGCTGGCAAGGTCGGCATTTATTGCCCATGAATATTTGCCCTTGAGAAGTTGATGGTGAGCTGCCTTCTTAAACCGCTGCCGTTCGTGTGGTGTGGGTACAATCACTGTGCTGTTAGGGAGAGATTTCTACAATTTTGATCCTGTGACAATAAAGGAATGTTGATATAATTCCAGGTCAGGATGATATATAATGTGCAGATGATTATGTTCTCACATTGAAGTTGATCATTCTCTACTTTCAACGCCTCTACTTTCTCAGGAGACAAAGGAAATCTAGCATGTCCACTCCAACTCTCACCAACTTCTACAGATGCATCGTAGAAAGCATTCTTTCTGGTTGTATCACAGCTTGGTATGACTCCTGCTCTGCCCAAGACTGCAAGGAACTACAAAGGGCTGTAAAGGAAGCCCAAAATTGATGACAGGAAGGCTATGGCAGGTGAGGAGCTAGAAATGATCATTATCACAAAAGTGGTAGTGTTGGGCAAGTTAATAGAGCTAAAGGTAGACAAGTCTCCTGATCCTGATGGAATGCATCCCAGGGTACTAAAAGAGATGGCGGGAGAAATAGCAAATGCACTAGTGGCAATTCACCAAAATTTGCTGGACTCTGGGGTTGTTCCCGCAGATTGGAAAACAGCAAATGTGCACCACTGTTTATAAAAGGAGGTGGACAAAAGATGGGTAACTATAGGCTTAACTTCTGTAGTAGGGAAAATGCTTGACTCTATCATCAAGGAAGAAATAGCGAGACATCTGGATAGAAATTGTCCCTTTGTTAAGACGCAGCATGGGTTTATGAAGGGAAGGTCATGTTTGACTAAGTTAGTGGAATTCTTTGAGAACATTACATGTGCAGTGGACAATGGGGAACCTGTGTATCTGGATTTCCAGAGGGCATTTGACAAGGTGCCACACCAAAAACTACTACATAAGATAAAGGTGCACGTGTTACGGGTAATGTATTATCATGGATAGAGGATTGGTTAACGAACAGAAAGCAAAGAGTGGGGGTAAATGGGTGTTTTTCTGGTTGACGATCAGTGACAGTGGTGTGCCTTAGTGATCAGTGTTGGGACTGCAATTGTTTATGATTTATATACATGATTTGGAGCTAGGGACCTAGTGTAATGTGTCAAAATTCACAGATGACACTAAGATGGGTGGCAGAGCAAAGTATGCAGAGGACTCTGAAAGTCTGCAAAGGGATATCGATAGTTTAAGTGAGTGGGCGAGGGTCTGGCAGATGTAATACAATATTGGTAAATGTGAGGTCATCCATTTTGATAGGAATAACAGCAAAATGGATTATTATTTAAATGGTAGAAAATTGCAGCATTCTGATGTGCAGAGGGACCTGGGTGTCCTTGTGTAGGAATCTCAAGGAGTTGGTTTGCAGGTGCAGCAGGTAATTAAGAAGGCAAATAGAATGTTGTCCTTCATTGCTAGAGGAATGGAGTTTAAAAACAGTGAGATTATGTTGCAGCTGTATAAGGTGCTGGTGAGGCCACATCTGGAGTACTGTGTATAGTTTTGGTCTCCTTACTTGAGAAAGGATATACTTGCACTGGAGGGGGTGCAGAGGAGATTCACTAGGTTGATTCTGGAGTTGAGAGGGTTGGCTAATGAGGAGAGACTGAGTAGGCTGGGGCTATACTCATTGTAATTCAGAAGAATGAGGGGAGATCTTGTAGGAACATATGAGATTATGAAGGGAATAGATAAGATAGAAGCAGGGAAGTTGTTTCTACTGGCGGGTGAAACTAGAACTAGGGGGTTCAGCCTCAAACTATGGGGAAGCAGATTTAGGACTGAGTTGAGGAGGAACTTCTTCACACAAAGGGTTGTGAATCTGTGGAATTCCCTGCCCAGTGAAGCAGTTGAGGCTACCTCAGTGAATGTTTTTTAAGGCAAGGATAGATACATTTTGAACAGTTAAGGAATTAAGGGTTATGGTGAGCGGGCGGGTAAGTGGAGCTAAGTCCATGAAAACATCAGCCATGATCTTATTGAATAGCGGAGCAGGCTCGAGGGGCCAGATGGCCTACTCCTGTTCTAGTTCTTATGTTCTTAAGTTCAATCCATCACGCAAACTAGCTAACCATCCATTGACTCTGTCTACACTTCTCGTTACCTCGGAAAAACAGCCACCATAATTAAGGACTCCACGCACCCTGGACATTCTCTGTTTCCACCTTCCATCGGGAAAAAGATACAAAAGTCTGAGGTCATGTACCAACCAACTCGAGAACAGCTTCTTCCCTGCTGCCATCAGACTTTTGAATGGACCTACGTCACCTTAAGTTGACCTTTCTCTGCACCCTAGCTGGGACTGTAACACTACATTCTGCACCCTCTCCTTTCCTTCTCTATGAATGGTATGCTTTGTCTGTAAGCACACAAGAAACAATACTTTTTACTATATACTAATACATGTGGCAATAATAAATCAAATCAAATCAAATCACCCTTTACTTCAAGATGGTATAGGGTATTAGGCTGGGAATGTCTCTGGCAAAGCCTTGGTGAACACAGTAAGAAGTCTCACAACACCAGGTTAAAGCCCAACAAGTTTATTTGATGGTAAACCCACAACCTTTTGGGGTTTGTCGCTTCGTCAGATGAGTGGAGAGTTCTGGTCTCAAACAGCTGCCTTAGAATTAGACTTGATTGCTGTCACTCTTCATCTAACTACACTACAGGTACTGGTACTATCTAATAAACTGGTTGATTACTTTAACCTGGTGTTGTGAGACTTCTCACTGTGTTTACCCCAGTCCAATGCCGACATCTCCACATCATAGCTGTGAGGCAGCAGTGCTAACCACCGTGCCACCGTGTTGTCCCTTTACATTGCTTGCATCTTCTGGAAGCAGAGTAACTCAAATCTGACAACGAAAAGACTGAGAAGCCATCAGCAGTAACAAGCCTGTAAGACAGGGTTAACAACAGCCTCCTTTGAGGACAGCTTGCATACGTTGACATTTGGATTCACTTTATCGCTTCAAGCTGGCGACTCAATAACTTCTTTCATACCTTGTTCACCCTAAATGTCAATGTTTGCAAAACTCTCCAGCCTAAGATATCAGAATACAGATACTTCTGCTGATCTGATCATCCAGATATAGACAGCTAGAGATACATGTGATGGCTCAGATTCAAAAGGGAATGAATGAGATGAGATAACCAGCAAAGGAGAGAAGAAATTGGACGAGTGTGCTGAAATCAATTAATTTGCAATGTACGGTTCTGCTGCTGCAACATTTTACTGTTTCCTTTGATGCTTCATATAACCTTTAATAAACTTCCATGCATCTTTTGAACTTGTTCTGCAAGCAGAGAGGATTGCAGCCTTTCGTGATGTACTGTAACCACATAAATATATCCCTAACAGCGTGGAGCTGTTTTGGTTCTGCATCAATACCCTGACTTTGGTTAGCTCTGCTGCCTCACTGCGCCAGGGACCTAGGTTCGATTCCCAGTGGGGGGGGTGTCACTGTTTGCATGTTCTCCCCGTGTCTGCATGGGTTTTCTCCGGGTGCTCCGGTTTCCTCTCACCGTCCGAAAGACGTGCTAGTTAGGTACATTGGCCATGCTAAGTTCTCCCTTAGTGTACCTGAACAGGTGCTGGAATGTGGCGATTGAATATAAAAGTAGGGAGGTCTTGCTGCAGCTGTATAGGGCATTGGTGAGGCCGCAGCTGGAGTACTGTGTGCAGTTTTGGGCGCCGCACCTGCGCAAAGATATTTTGGCCTTGGAGGGAGTGCAGAGGAGGTTTACTAGGCTGATACCGGAGTTGAGGGGGTTGAGCTATGAGGAGAGGCTGAATAAACTGGGCTTGTAGGAGGATTTGGTAGGCCCAGGGAACCGTGGTGCACTAAAAAAGTTGATTCGTTGGTTAGGAAGAAAAAGGAGGCTTATGTTCGGATGAGGCTTGAGGGCTCAGGTAGTGCATTAGAAAGTTTTAGATTGGCTAGGAGGGAGTTGAAGAGGGAGTTAAGAAGGGCTAAAAGAGGACATGAGATGACTTTGGCTGATAGGATTAAGGAGAACCCTAAGGCGTTTTACAGGTATGTCAAGAACAGAAGGTTGGTTAGGGCAAGATTAGGGCCAGTTACAGACAGTAGAGGGAAGTTGTGTGTGGAACCGGAGGAGATTGGAGAGGCGCTGAACCAATATTTCTCTTCGGTGTTCACGCAAGGGGACATGAATGTAGCTGAGGAGGACACTGGGGTGCAGGGGTGTAAAATAGATAGTATTGCAGTTGATACGGGGGATGTGCTGGATATTCTAGAGGGTTTGAAAAT
This sequence comes from Carcharhinus amblyrhynchos, assembly GCF_965287045.1. Lineage (NCBI taxonomy): Eukaryota > Metazoa > Chordata > Chondrichthyes > Carcharhiniformes > Carcharhinidae > Carcharhinus > Carcharhinus amblyrhynchos. The sequence continues at coordinate 6,932,708 of NC_137332.1, read as the reverse complement.
AGATAAGTCCCCTGGTCCAGATGGGATTTACCCTAGGATTCTCTGGGAGGCAAGAGAGGTGATTGCGGAGCCTCTGGCTCTGATCTTCAGGTCGTCGTTGGTCTCTGGTATAGTACCGGAAGATTGGAGGACAGCAAATGTTGTCCCATTGTTTAAGAAGGGGAGCAGAGACTTCCCTGGGAATTATAGACCGGTGAGTCTTACTTCTGTGGTGGGTAAGGTTTTGGAAAGGATTATTAGAGACAGGATTTATAGTTATTTGGAGAGTAGAATTGATTAGAGACAGTCAGCATGGTTTTGTAGCGGGTAGGTCGTGCCTTACTAACCTTATCGAGTTCTTTGAGAAAGTGACCAAAGAGGTGGATAGGGGTAAGGCAGTTGACGTGGTGTATATGGATTTTAGTAAGGCGTTTGATAAGGTTCACCATGGTAGGCTTCTGCAGAAAATGCAGATGTATGGGATTGGGGGTGATCTAGGTAATTGGATCAGGAATTGGCTAGCAGATAGGAGACAGAGGGTGGTGGTTGATGGTAAATATTCGTCATGGAGTTCGGTTACGAGTGGTGTGCCTCAGGGATCTGTTTTGGGGCCACTGCTGTTTGTAATTTTTATTAATGATCTGGATGAGGGTATAGTTGGGTGGATTAGTAAGTTTGCTGATGACACCAAAGTCGGAGGTGTGGTAGATTGTGAGGAAGGGTGTCATAGTTTGCAGGGTGACTTAGAAAGGTTGCAGAGCTGGGCCGCGAGGTGGCGGCTGGAGTTTAATGTGGAGAAGTGTGAGGTAATTCATTTCAGTAGGAATAACAGATGTGTTGAGTATAGGGCTAACGGGAGGACTTTGAATAGTGTGGAGGAGCAGAGGGATCTAGGTGTATGTGTACATAGATCCCTGAAAGTTGGGAATCAAGTAGATAAGGTTGTTATGAAGGCATACGGTGTCTTGGCGTTTATTGGTAGGGGGATTGAATTTAGGAGTCGCAGCGTCATGATGCAACTGTACACAACTCTGGTGCGGCCGCACTTGGAGTATTGTGTGCAGTTCTGGTCCCCACATTACAGGAAGGATGGAGAGGCTTTGGAGAGGGTGCAGAGGAGGTTTACCAGGATGTTGCCTGGTATGGAGGGGAGATCCTACGAGGAGAGACTGAGAGATTTGGGGTTGTTTTCGCTGGAAAGAAGGCGGCTAAGAGGGGACCTTATTGAAACATATAAGATGATTAGAGGTTTAGACAGGGTGGATAGTGATAGCCTTTTTCCTAGGATGGAGAAAGCTAGCACGAGGGGGCACGGCTTTAAATTAAGGGGGGGTAGTTATAGGACTGATGTCAGGGGTAGGTTCTTTACCCAGAGGGTGGTGAGGGACTGGAATGCCCTGCCAGCTGCAGTTGTAAATGCGCCTAGTTTGGGGGCGTTTAAGAGATCTGTGGATAGGTTTATGGATGAAATGGCATTGGTTTAGATTAGTGGGTTAGTGTTGTTTTTTTTTAAAAGCTGGTCGGCGCAACATCGTGGGCCGTAGGGCCTGTTCTGCGCTGTAATGTTCTATGTTCTATGTTCTATGTACTCGTTAGAGTTTAGAAGAATGAGGGGAGATCTCATTGAGACGTATAAGATGATGAATGGGATGGATAGGATAGAGGTGGAGAGACTCTTCCCGCTCAAAAAAGACAGTAGGACTAGGGGGCACAGCCTCAAGATAAAGGGGGGGCGGTTTAGAACGGAGTTGAGGAGGAACTTCTTCACTCAAAGGGTGGTGAATCTCTGGAATTCTCTGCCCGTTGAAGTGGTGGAGGCTGCCTCGCTAAATATTTTTAAGACGCGGGTTGATGGGTTTTTGATAAGAGAGGGGATTAAGGGTTATGGGGAGAAAGCGGGAAAGTGGAACTGAGCCACGACAGATCAGCCATGATCTTATTGAATGGCGGGGCAGGCTCGAAGGGCTGGATGGCCTACTCCTGCTCCTATTTCTAATGTTCTTATGTCTTATGTCTTATGACTGGGGTAAACAGAGTAAAAAGTCTCACAACACCAGGTTAAAGTCCAACCTGATTCTGAACACCTCGAGCAAATCTCCTCTCAGCCTTCCCTTCACTGGGATGGCCCGGTGGTTAGCGCCGCTGCCTCACAGTGGCAGGGACTCCAGTTCGGTTTGTGGCTTGGGTGACCGTCTGTGTGGAGTTTTGCATGTTCTCCCCATGTCTACGTGGGTTTCCTCCGGATGCTCCGGTTTCCTCCCATATTCTGAATGATGTGCAGTTTAGGTGCATTGACCCGAACAGGTGCCAGAGTGTGCAACTAGGGGAATTTCACAGTAACTTCATTGCAGTGTTAATGTAAGCCTTACTTGAGACTAATAAATAAAATTCAAACTTTGGACAGTGGGAGGAAACCCACATAGGAGAAAGTGCAAACTCCTTACAGGCAAGTGGGCCCATTATGGGAATCGAACCATGGATACCTGGGGTTATGAGGCAGCAATGCTACCATGCATCGTGTCACTCCTAGCAGTAGCCTGAAAATTGTGGAGACTTCAGGGCAAAACCCTATGCTGGATGCTCTGCACTTGGGAGATTAGGTTGCTGTAATGACTTCAACGAGGTCCAGGAGGTTGGCCACTTGGAGTATGAGCTCCCTGATTGGGGTCATTATTGCCTGCCCAATCAGGAAGCCTCACTGAAATATAAATATGGGATACTCAGGTTCACTAGCATTCCTGATTCTGACTTTGTACCTGGAGCACTCTGGGGGCCTGATTATACCATTTTTCATTCTAAGTGCTGATTCTAGGCATAGTACAGATCTGACTTGGAAATCTGCTTTCAGACGCTCCCACGTGCTCTTGGCCATCTCCAGTCCCATTTGTGCTGTGGGTGGGGCTTAGCACTGCTGGAATGATTGGAGCTCTGAACCGCGCATGTGCAGTTAGAAAAAAATTAGATAAAGCGTGCCTGTGTCAGATCGGTCCTGAGTCAGAGAAAGCAGTCTGGAGGGGGTGGGGGTGTATGCGTGCAGGTAAAACGTATCTCGGGAGGCAGATTATTCTCTGGGAGGGGGGGTGCTGATGGATCTTTGGTCGGGGCACAGAAGGGGTCTGTTGCCACTCTGTGGGTGATGAGTGGGGGGGAGAGAGGCAAGGGTGGTGATTGGTTTGGTAGTGGGGGGGGCAGTGACGTGTGTGGTTAGTGGAGGGGGGGTTAATAAGACACACACACACACACACACACACACACACACACACACACACACACACACACACACACACACGTGTGACTGCCCCCTTTATCCACCCCCTCTGCCCAGACTGATCCCACCCCTGCAGCCCCACTGGTTGCCT